>NC_047053.1:45777804-47176193 GCF_011762595.2 Tursiops truncatus
CCAGTTTTCCACTACAGTATTACATTCAAGGCTGAGCAGGATAGCTTTTAGCATCAGGATAAACAATGCATGTTATTTAGAAATACAGAAAGAAGCTTGAAGCAGCTAATGAAATTGGGATGGCATGCCATGACGCCATTCTGGCCACTCTACACCACTGGTGGATCTTTGACATCTTGTAGTTACAGGGTTCGTTCTATCTCCACTTGAAAGAGATCAAGTGTTTGATGAAGGGGGCTTTTCCTGATTTTTGAAGAAGGAAGACTATGGCCTCAAAAAACTGTTTTTCTTAAGAGCAGCTGGAGGCCTGGTGCTGTATTAACAAAAACCAACTGTAGGAGTTTTGTGGGGTTTTTTTAATTTAGTTTTATTTTTTATTGACGTATGGTTGATTTACAATGTTGTGCCAATCTCCAACTGTAAGGAGTTTGATTTCAATGAATTCTTTAGGATTTCTGGAGCCTTGACCAGGGTGGTGTGTTGTAGAAAAGCACAAATGACAGTCAAGGATCCAGTAAAGGGCCAGCTGCCCCTCCAGCCTCCTTGAACAACAGCACAATGGCCTCTCCCCTGTCCTCCAAAGTGTGTCTATACTTCTTCACCTTCTGATTACATCTTATCCATGGAGAAGCATCTCTTTTTTTTGGGGCTGCTTTGCGTCTTTGTTGCTGCACGTGGGCTTTAGTTGCGGCGAGCGGGGGCTACTCTTCTTTGAGGTGCACGGGCTTCTCATTGCGGCGGCTTCTCTTGTTGTGGAGCACAGGTTCTAGAGCGCAGGCTCAGTAGTTGTGGCGCACGGGCTTAGTTGCTCTGCGGCATGCGGGATCTTCCCAGACCAGGGCTCAAACCCCGTCCCCTGCATTAGCAGGCGGATTCTTAACCACTGCACCACCAGGGAAGCCCATGGAGAAGCATCTTTAAATGATCCTGTCTGCCCTTCTGTTTTACTTGAATTGTTCCCAGTCAGTGCCTGGGCTAGCAGGGGCTGTGGGCATTTACTTTGGCCTGACCTTTGGAGCAGCCCCAGGACAAGGGGAGATGTTCAGGGAGCAGATTTCAGCCTGGCCACAGGGAGTAATTTTCCAATGGTCAGAGGTAGATGGGACTGGAAGTCTGGCCTTGAATTGGCAGATGGGCAAGTGGCAGCCATATTCCTCCACTTTCTGCCTGAACTTTTATTGAAATTTGGGGGGCAGAGGTCAGTGTCTCACCATGGAACCATCCCCCAGGAGGCTGGGAGCTCCTGTGGTGGGAACCCTTCTCCTTTTGGCTTGTGAAATAAACACCTCTGGTGGAGACACTCCAGGCACTGTTGGGTGGGCCTTATTTTATCCTAAGGCAGGAATATGGAAATCCATATGTGGATATAATCCTCTTAGGTAGTTACTTTTATTTGGGAGGTCCAGCAGAAGGAGGTATCCTGCTTAACTAGGTAATGGTTAAGTGGCTCTCAGCTGATTGGGACCATGGAGTCAAGAGTTGGAGATGGGAAGAAATTCCTCTGAGCTTTTTGGTTTCGTTTTTGCAAGGGTAGGATTGGGGACAAAATTCCACCTCCTGCATATTTTTCCAGTGTCCACTTTCCATTCTTTTATCTTAGGCTTTTTTTTTAAATAGTGGCTTCACCAGTACATAAACCAACTAATCAATCAATAAGCAATAGGTGTTGTAAACTAAACTAGCATTCCAAAGTAAACCCGTTTTTAGGTCCAAAGAAGTGCAAATGACAACGATAAAAATCTTAAACAATTGCTTTTGTAATTCTTCTTCCTTTATCTCTCCTCTGCCCCCACCCCCCAAGAGGGGCCTAAAGCAGTTCCCTGCCCACGAGCAGAGGGCTCTCTCCAACGTTGGGTGGAGGGATGGCATGGGAGAGGCTAGGGCCGCGGGCCTCCCAGCCGCTGGACGCCAGTTCTTCAGCGAGCCTCACGATGAAGCCCCCAAGGGTGGCGTCTCCGGACAGTGAGCGCCACCACGCCGGCGCGCGCCGCGTGCAGCTGCCTGGATTCCGCGCGTAAACGATCGCGCACCTAGTCAGACACCCAGCGCAGAAGACAGACCCCTGCCTGGCGCCCACTGCTCCCTAGACCCGGAGAGAAGCCTGGGAGCTGGAGGGTCCCCACCTGGTCCTCTACCCCAGCACCTGCAGACACTTGCACGGACGCACACACAAGCACTTGCAAACGTACACAGGAAGAGGTGCGCAGACGCATGCACACACGCACACAGAGACACGCGGATGCGCACATAGACACACACGAACACGTGCACGCGTTCACACAAGCACACTCACCCATCACTCTGCGTGGTGCCGTGGGAGTACCCGTGGGAGAGACCGCGAGCCTGGGCTCGCCTGGGACACGGGTCCTCGACACCAGGCGACCTGGACCGGGTCTCCTGCCGCTCGTCTGCGACCGGAACCGGCCCTTGCGACGCCCCCACCCGGACCAACGTAGTCTCCGGGTGAGTGGGCGGCGAGCCCCAGCACCCAGCCAGTCGGCCCACTCGGGAGCGTGAACACCGACCCGCCCCTGATAGCCCCTCCCCGCCCCTCCCCTGGCTCCGCCCCACCTCGCCTCCGGACCTCCATTGGCTGTGGCAGTAGCATCGCCGTCCTCTGCCCCGCCCCGGCCCCGCCTTCCATCTACCATTGGCGGCAGAGGCCGTAAGTTCCCGGGAGGGGCGGGTGGGGAAAGGCCTGGAGGCGGAGACGAAAGCGAGATGGACGGGCAGCCAGCCAGTGAGCACGCTCAGCCGCCCTAGCAACTGCGGCCAGCCAATGGCTGGGCAGAGCGGGGCTGCGAGCTGTCAGGCATCAGGGACCGCGGGGCCAGCAGCCCTCCAAGGACTGCGGGGCCAGCGCGGGGCTGGTCTGCCCTGCCGCCGCCTCTGAGCTGTCCCGCGGGCCGGGCATGAGCGCGGGCGCCGGTGCGGCAAGATGAGCACTGGGGGCAGCCCGGTTCGCGCCTATGATTTCCTGCTCAAGTTCCTGCTGGTGGGCGATAGCGACGTGGGCAAGGGCGAGATCCTGGCGAGCCTGCAGGACGGTGCGGCCGAGTCCCCGTACGGTCACCCCGCGGGTGAGCACCGGGCCGGGAAGGAGTCGGGGTGGAGCGCGCGGGGACCTGGCAGGAGAGGGGCGCAGGTCCGGGAGCGAGGCCGGGGAGGACAGTGGAGGAGTCGGGGGAGCGCGCGGGGGCTGAGGAGGAGAGGGGACGCGGGCCCGGGGAGCGGAGCCGAAGACGGGAGCAAGGGAGGCCGGGGAGGCCGGGGAGGCGCGGGGTCCCGGAGGGGAGCGCTCGGCGGGCCAGGGGAGCGCTCGGCTGGCCAGGGGAACGCGGGTCGCGGGGCCTGGGAGAGAAAACGAGGTCGCGGAGGCGCGGGGAGGAGAGGCGGTGGAACGCGCGGGGACCGGGGAAGAGAGGGGACGCGGACCCGGGGAAGGGAGCGCCGGGCTCAGGGCTGTCCAGGCTCTGCCTGGATCCCGCCCGCACTACGCGGGCAGCCCAGGCTGCACCCCCTGCCCAACCCCGGACGTGGGGGACCCAGGCAGCTCATGGGGGTGGGGCTGGACAGGCGCACGCAGCGCGTGCGGCGGGAGCGAGCGGCTGGATAGGGCGCTGGGGTCCTCCCGATCTGGGGGTGACGGCTAGGCGGCGGAGAGCGTGCCGCCATGCAGCCCGGGTTTGGGGAGAGGGGGTTGCAGGGCTGCTCCGGGCTGCCCCGCAGGGAGGCCGTACTTGTGCGCGACTAGTTTGGAAAGCACGCGTGGAGGGTACGGCGCTGGCGCGAGGGGACAGGAGCGTGGGATCGGAGCGCAGCGGGTGCAGGCTCCCAGGTGGTGGCTCTGCTCGTGGGTCGGTTGGAAGGGGAGGGAGAGAAGGCGCAGAGAACAAGTCTTGAGGCTTCTCCAAGGTGACGTGTAGAGGGGCTCCTTGCGCTGATAAACAGGCCTGGGAGGGCAAGGAACCCAAGTGACCCTAGGGAGCGTGACCTGGGGCGCAGGAAGGGAAGCACCGACAGAGAGTGCAGGAGAGTGGGTTCCAGGGTGAGGGGAAGCCAGAGCGCCCAGAGGGCAGCCGGCAGGGGGTCCCCGAAGTTTGTAGTTTGAGAGCAGCAGCCCTTGAGAGGGAGTGGACATTAAGAGGAAAAGAAGCGGGGCGAAGAGGAGAGTGCGTGGGCAGGAACTTGGGCCAGGAGGTGGGAGGACAACCAGGTGTCCTGCGGTCCCACAGGTCTTTACCCACCACAGGCTGCTTGGATGGTGCAGAATGAGTGGCTGTGGAAGGAAACCTTTGAGCTGTCATCTCAGGGGTGGGAGCCACATTTCCAACAGACGCTGCTGCTCCTGGGCTTGCAGTCTGGTTCCTGGGGAGCCGAAAAGGGCAGCCCAGGGACTGGAGTCTTAATGTTCAAGCCAGCCTGGGGGTGCTTCCTGTCCTGATCAGGCAGGGTAGGATTGAGAAGACAGTGGGTGGCAAACTGAGTTGGGAAAGGTTTGAGATGGGGGGCATGAGCTGATGGTGAAAACCTGGATCCATCCTCACACTGCAGTGCATAGTAAGATTCCTCCCCAGTCCTATGAAAATGCAGATTCTGATTCTAGAACCATGTCGTCCAAGATGATGCCATTAACCACATGTGTGGCTTTTTACATTTAAAGCACGCGTAGTTAAAATGAAATACAATTAAAAGTGTGCATTAGCCACATTTTAAGTGCTGGGCAGCCACTTGTGAGACGGCAGAGTTCTGCTGGACAGCGCAGCGCTGGGTTTCAACGGGGTGGGAGGTGGGGACTGTGTCTGTTTCCTTCACGGCTGTGTCCTCTGGGCCTGGGGCTCAGTGAATGGATGGGCCAGAGGTGGAGTAACAAAACATTCAGCAAATAAAGCGCTGTGTATGTTTGGGGGAACAGGCTGTGGAACGTTTTCTGTTCTGTAGTAGGTGAACAGTGCAGGGGCAAATAGGAGGAATGTAGACAAATGTTTATAAAAGGAGGTCCTTCTGGCTGGTGTGAGCAGAGGCTTGGTGCTTCTGCTTCATTACTTTCGTTCTATGTGCTGAACCAAGACTGCTAACAACTAGTTAGCGCTTTCTTCCCAAGGTTTTTCCTTGACACAGAGGGAGGATTTAGGCTAAAAAGACACTTTCCACGAAAGGTTTTGTTATCAGCTTGGCTTGAGACACTGCGGAAAAGACCCGGTATGATAGATGTGCCCTATGTGGGTTTTTGATTTACGGAAAGATTCTTCTTGGATTAAGAAAAGAGATTATGAAAAATTGTAAGAAATTGGAATCATCATCATTATTATTTTAAAGATACGTTTCACTTTGAAACAATGTGCATGCTTCTGGCGGGAAAGGTGAGGGCATTTCAGTCTCACGACCCATCCCCCTCCACCCGCCGCCTGAGTTTTCGGCCTGTGCTGTTATATTCACGTTGCCCAGGTTCCTAACACCCAATTCTGTATCGTAGCTACAGTGCCCACAGTTGCTCAGTGTTAATTCAACATTTCAGAGAACTCTGTGCTCACCGATAGTCCTTTTATTTTGCTGTCTAATTAGCTAATTTCATTTTCAATCATTTTTCAGGAAGGGCTCGTGAGTATTACCTGCGCATTTTCATGTCTGACAGTGTCTGTCCATTGACTCTTATCTTTGAACAATATCTTGGTTGGGTGTAATATTCTTAGCTTCTGTTTTCTTTCCCTCAACCCTTTGTAAGCATTGCTCCACAGCCCTCTGCCATTGGATGTGGGGAAGCCTGAAGTCAGCTGATTTTTTTTCCCATGTAGGTGATTTGCATTTTCTTCATGAATTTCTGACGGATTCCTTCTTCTTGCTTCATTTCATGAGCTTAACCAGACCATGTCTCAGAGCTGAATGCTTCATTTTGAACTCCTGGTACACTGAGTACTCTTTCAATTTGCATATTTCTTTTTTAATTTGAGGGAAATTTATTTTATGTCCTTAAAACATCTTCTGTTACATTTATTGGTGTTTCTATTTCAGGGACACCAGTTATATTAGTTTCCTGTGGCTGCTGGACAAATTGCCACAAACTTAGTGTCTGGAAACAACACAAATTTATTCTCTTCCAGTTCTGGGGGTAGGTAGTCAACACAGTCTCATAGGCTAAAATCAAGGTCGGCAGGCCTGCGTTCCTTTCTGGACGTGCTAGGGGTGAGTCTGTTTTCCTGCCTTTTCCAGCTTCTGGAATCCGCCTGTGTCTCTTGGCTTGTGGGTCCTCCCCCACCTTCAGAGCCAGCAGATGTCTCCCATCTCCTCATTCTGATGTAGACTCTCTGCCTCCCACTCCACTTTTAAGAACCCTTGTGATCACATTGGGGCCGATGGGTGATCCAGGATAATCTCTGTAATTTAAGGTCACCTGACTAGCAAACTTTTTTTTTGAATTTTATTTTATTTATTTTTTTATACAGCAGGTTCTTACTACTTATCTATTTTATACGTATTAGTGTATATATGTCAATCCCAATCTCCCAATTCATCCCTGACTAGCAAACTTAATTCCCCTTTTCCATGTAACCTAACATATCCACAAATTCTGGGGATTAGGACACAGATCTCTTTGGGTGGGCCATTACTCTGCCTACTACACTGATTATTCTTACGTTGGGCTGTTTTTATCTGTCCTCCATTCATGTCTTCTAAGTGCCTTGTTCTTTTTGTCTTTCTCTCTGCATTTCTGTGGTACTCTCAAGTCTTTCCTATTTATTGGTAATTTTTATTTTAGCAAACTGTTTCTAGCTGTTCTAACTTATTTGTTAATTCAGTATTGATGTCCTTTTGGTGTCTAATTTTTCCTTACTTTTACAATTTTCCTTTTTTTCAATTTTTAAAGAATTCTTTAAAAATTCATTAGATTAAAAACTCTCCTTTGGGGCTTCCCTGGTGGCGCAGTGGTTGAGAGTCCGCCTGCCGATGCAGGGGACACGGGTTCGTGCCCCGGTCTGGGAGGATCCCACATGCCACGGAGCAGCTGGGCCCGTGAGCCATGGCTGCTGAGCCTGCGTGTCCGAAGCCTGTGCTCCTCGCAACGGGAGAGGCCACAACAGTGAGAGGCCCGCGTACCGCAAAAACAAACAAACAAAAACTCTCCTTTGAACTCTTATTTTACCAACAGCATGTTTTTATTAGGTTGTTCCATTGCATGAAGTAACTGGGATGAATTTCCTTCTGCTCCTGGGGTCATATTTCCTTTTAAGTTAGGTTCTATCTCTTTTCCCTTCCTTTTTAAACTTTTTATGGAGGTATGATTTACATATAGGTAAGTGTACCTATTATAATTGCATAGCTCAGTGAATTTTCACAAAGCTAACACGCCCATGCAACCAGTACCCAGGAAGCACAACACCAACAGGCCCCTGGGCCCCCAGCCCTCCCCCAGCCATGACACCCTGCAGCGTCACCACTGGCCTGGCTTCTGACAACATGGGCCACTTTTGTCTCGTCCATTCTGTGTAAAAGTGAGAGCTGTAATGTGACTGCTTCTCTTGCTCCTGTTGTGTGAGACTCTCCTGGGTTGTGTATGGCTGTGGAAGGTTTATGATATCCCTGGTGTGAACGTACTGCGATCTGTTTATTTACCCATCATGCTGGGGTTGGCATTTCTGTGGTTTCCAGTTTCCGGCTGTTGTGATTCGTCCTGCTGTGAACATTCCCACTGTGCGTCTTTAGAGTATAAAAGATGCGTTTCTGTCAGAATAGACCTAAACCTGGGATGGCCGAGTATTATGGTATGCATATGTTTAACTTAAGAAGATACTCCAAAATTGTTTTCAGTTTACGCTCTCACTGCAAAGATCAGGAGTTCTGTTTGCCCACATCCACATCAACGTTTGGTTCTTGCTGTTTTGTATTCTAGCCGTTCTGGAAAGTATAGTGTAGTTGAATTTGCATTTTTCTGATGACTAATGAGATTGAACACCTTTGTCCATTTTTCATAGGTTGAATTTATTTTACTGGTCAGTATTTTACTGGTCTGGAAAGTATAATGTAGTTGAATTTGCATTTTTCTGATGACTAATGAGATTGAACACCTTTGTCCATTTTTCATTAGGTTGAGTTTATTTTACTGGTCAGTAGGAGTGTTTGAAAAATGTATTCTGGCTGTGAATCCCTTGTCAGAAATACGTATTGTGAGTATCTACGCTTGTCTGTGTTGCCTTTCACCCCATTAATAGTATTTCTAAGAACAGAAGCCCTTCATTTTAACACAGTCCAAGTAAATGATGGGTGTTCATGGCAGGGACTCTGGGTGTGTTGAACAAGTCTCTGCCTGTCCCAGGGTGGGGCTGTCCCCTGAGGCTCCACCGTCTTACCTCTGATGTTGGTGGCTGCCATCCCGCTGGGATGAGGGATGGCGGGAGGGGTCAAGACACATTTTTTGCCAAGTAGATATGCAGTGGGAGACCCCCTTTCCCAGCATTGCTCTGTCACCCTTGTCGCGGCCCAAGGACCACACAGCCTCCCACCTGCATGCTTTCTCCTTTGCAGGTGGGTCTGCCCAGTGCTTGCAGGTGGCGCTGCTGCATTTATTTCCCTGCGTCTTGCTCACACCCAGGCAGATCCGCCTGCACGTATTCTGTGCTCTGACAGAGTCTGGTGAGGCCTGGCTTCTCCAAGCTGGACCTTTTGTTTTCCTCTCAGCCTACTCATGGAGGGAGGGGCCCTTGGGTTCCTGACCCTGTCCTGTAACCTGAGCTCCGGGAGGAGCAGGAGGGGGAGTGTGGGCTGCGCAGACCCCTTGCCAGGTGGTCCATTGCCCAGGGAGCTGTCCTCCCCTCCCACGGGTGACGTGCACACTCCTGGTCCTGCCGGGCCCCTGCTGGCCCCGGAGCCTCACTTCTGTCCAGTGGGTTGGTGCCCAGTCCCGCCTCCTCTCCCCTCGAAAGTCCTGCTCCAGGCAGAAGTGGAAAGAAGGCGTCATGGATGGACCTAGAGTCTGGCATACAGAGTGAAGTAAGTCAGAAAGAGAAAAACAAATACCGTATGCTAATGCATATATATATGGATCTAAAAAAAAGGTACTGATGAACCTAGTTGCAGGGCAGGAATAAAGATGTAGACATAGAGAATGGACTTGAGGACATGGGGTGGGAGGGGGAAGCTGGGGTGAAGTGAGAGTAGCATCGAGTATATACACTGCTGAATGTAAAGTAGTTAGCTAGTGGGAAGCAGCAGCACAGCACAGGGAGATCAGCTCGGTACTTCACGATGTAAAAAAGAAAAAAAAGAAAGGAAAGAAAGAAACCCTCATCAGCTGGGCTCTGCCTTCTGTTAATCCTGGGTCTCCCCTGGGCTCCATCTGGGGTGTTCCCGGCACCAGGTCCATACCCTTTCCTTCCCTGATTGCCGAGTTTCTACATTTTGTTCATTTCATTAGTGATGGGAGAGGAAAGTGGATCAAACTGACACCAAAGGCTGCAATCTCTCGCCTCCTAGTTTTTTTCCCAGCAGGAGACTCACTGTTTCCCCGACTACTCTCTTTTGGCTATTTCTCCAGCTTCCTTTTCCCAGCAGGAAGATCCCATCTTTCTTTCTCAGTTTCATTTTTGCCAAGAGATAAAAATAATAACACCCACTTATTGAGAGTATAGAAGAATCATCTCGTGAGACAGGTTATTTGTCCTTTCTCTTTACCTTTGACAGTCTTTCCACCAGGAGATTCACGCACTCTCCCGCTGCCTTCTAGTTGCTGCAGGCAGCTTAAAGCTACTCTGCCAGTTTCCTGGGCAACCACTTTAAGATTCAAAACACGATTTATAAAGTCATCACTTTCAAGTTTGAACTGAGAGTCGAGTCGTGTTTTATCCTACTTCTTCTTGGTGTAACTCCTTCACCTCCCTCGGTACCACTTGTGAGCACTCAATAAATTTAATGCGTTGGGTTTTTTAAATTATGTCATAAATACTTCCATGTATTTGAAAATGATAAAATTGCATTTATATCAGATTTTCTCTTTAAAAGCCCTTGAATCAGCCCTACTTCCCCTGTGTCCTGTGGGGTCTCCTTTCTGAGGTGGTGACGGTCCCTTTAGTCTCACCTCTAACCCCTGCAGCCCCCAGCCCAAGGCGAACCTGATGTCAGGGGACAGGCAGGGAGGGACTCAGAACCGGCCAGCCCAGGTTCCTCCCAGACAGAGACTCAGCTACTGGGGCCAGAGGCCCACCCACCACCCCTTGTGTCCTCTGTCACTGGCACAGGACGCCTGAGTGGCTGCAGGGTGAGCACGGCTGGGCAGGCACAGCCCCGAGGTCCTGCCTGGGTCCTGCCAAGCCGCACCTGCTCACTCCTTGCTGGCCCAGGAGCTCAGGTTTGATGTGGCTGGTTGTGTGGGGTGAAGAGAAGCAGCAAGGCATGGGGAAGTGGCTGGTGTGTCACCAAGCATTTGCAGGCTGTGGGTTTACTTCACATTAAGGGATTGTTTTGGACCTTTGTTTCAGACTTTCCAGGCTTCTTTAGCTTCATTGGCTGCAGAGAGTGAATTGTGTATAAGCAAAAGCAGAAGAGCTGCAGCACCCGAGGGGTTTGGACCTAAAAATATCCGTTATGTAGATTTTGTCAGATCCACAAACAAGACAATTGAAAGGGGTCCTGATATAAGATAATAGCTTCAGTGACAACTTCAGGGTTTACCTTCTTCAGAAGTGGGCTTGCCTCCTCGGAGGCCTCAACCAAATTCCCCACTTGACCTGGTTGCCTTCCCCCTCCTTCTCTCCAGGACCAAGATTGCCTGTCCACCCACCCGTTTGCGGGGCCTCCAGGGGCTCCTGAACCTGGTCTGACTGCGCCGCTCTGGCTTAAGATGCCTCCAGCATTTCATCAGTCTGCTAATATGAACAACTTGTCTTTTTAGGTGGTCTTAGTTTTGCCACAGCATGCTTTGCCTTTTGGGGACTTCCTAATGGTAATCAATTACATTTCTGAGAATTTGGCCCTGTGGTTTGTATTTTCTTAAGTGGTTTTGGCATTCCAGGTCTTAACCTCTTTTTAACATGTTGCAAAGTCTAGAATCTGGTACCCAGGCGCCTGTCACCTTCAGGCTGCTGTGGGGACTTCTGACTTGAGTGCGACAGACCTGGGATTTTGGTTAATGGGACCTTACAGCGTGACTTGTTTTCTAAGACTTGGCGGGTAGAGAGAGAGATCAGCATGCTTCTAGAATCAAGAGATGGAAAACGTCAGGGCCCCCAGTCTTCGAAGGTACCTGTCCTGGCATCTGTGCTGTGCCCGGCAGCCGATCACAGCAGTTCCGGCCCCGGGACTCTGTGCCTGGCTTCTTAATCTTTCTCCGGATGCCGGCCTTTCCCACCCGAAACCACCTGCTGCTGGCCATCTCTTGGGAGATTGTGCCATAAAGCTGTTGATCCTGGGGTTTCCTCAGCCAAAGTGACACTCAGGCTGTTTCTCTGTTTATATGAGTTGTGTATTCCAACCTCTTGAAGCTAATAATTAATGGATTACCCTCCCCTAAATGTGACTCAGCTGAGTTTACTCATGAATTTGAATCTTATGGTGACTGGCATTTTGTTTGATTAAAAATAAAAGCAAAAAAAGTTTACAGAGGTAGAATCGTAACTACACATATTAAACTCTAGTTGACCCTGATATGTAAGGTTAAAAGTTATTATCTTAACAGGAAAAATAAATTGATAAGTGTGAAGAATATTAAATTCTCTCTCAGGTGGAGGAACTCCATCTGGAAGTAAAATCTAGAAGGTAGACCACTGCTGAGTGGCCATGGTGTCCTGTTGGCCTGGTGTCTGAGAGGCAAAAGCCCACGTTGTCAGACCTGCGGGGCCCTGAGCTTCTGTCTGGAGCACCGTCCGGAGCACAGGGAGCACAGGGGGCCGTGGGGGGAGGAGGTATGTTGCTGTTGATGGTGCATCGTTTCCTAGGGCTGCTCTCACAACTATCACAAACTGGGGCGGCAGTGGGGGATGGCCTAAAACAACGGAAATGCACACTCTCCCCATCCTGGAGGTCAGAGGTCCGAAATCAAGGTGTCAGCAGGGCTGCCCTCCCCCCCGCCCCCGCCAAGACTCCCGGGGAAGATCTGTCCTTGAGCCTTCCAGCTCAGGTGTTGCTGGTACCCTTGCCGTCCTTGGCTTGTGGCAGTATCCCCTCAATCTCTGCTTCTCCCTGTTTGCCTCCAAATCCTTATCAAGACAGTCCTGGATGGGGGGCCACCCTCACTCAGTGTGACCTCAGCTTGATGACATCTGCAAAGACTCTATTTCCAAAAAAGTTTCCATTCATAGGTTCCGTGTGGACATGGATTTCGGGGGACACTATTCAACCCAGTACAGGTAGTGACACTCCCAAGATGGACAGTTTCCTTCTCCTGAGGAAGAGCTGGGACCCAGGCCCCAGTGGGAGCCCCTCTTCTCACAGCCTCAGGCCTGGAACCCCTCGCCCCTGTCGGCCCCTTGCCCCATTGGCTGGGCCCTGGGGCAGGAATGGCACCCCTGCCTTGCAGACCACCCATCTGTCCTCGGCTCTGTGGTCTGCCCTTGAGAAGGTCGTGGAGTGGCTCCCACAGCGTGTGGGCTGGCTTCTGCACTTGGTACGAGCCTCTAAGATCCCTCTGTGTTGTGCACAATTTCACCTTTTCTTCCTCCTGAGCGGGTGGACAGACCACAGCGGGCTGTCCAACCATCCCTGGAGGGATGTCTGGGTGCTTCCCAGTCTTTGGCAATCTGTGAGTAAAGCTGATATAAACAGTTGCATACGCGTTTTGTGTGAACTTGGTAAATATCTAGGAGTGGAATTGCTGGGTCATATGACGTGTATGTTTAACTTTATTAGAAACTGCCAAACCAGGGACTTCCCTGGTGGTCCAGTGGGTAAGACTCTGTGTTCCCAATGCAGGGGGCCCGGGTTCAATACCTGGTCGAGGAAATAGATCCCGCATGCGTGCTGCAACTAAAGAAGTCCACATCCCACAACTAAAGATCCTGCATGATGCAGCTAAGAGCCATTGCAGCCTAAATAAATAAATAGTAGATAAATAAATATTTAAAAAAAGTAAAAAGAAGCTGCCAAACTGTTTCCAAATTGACCCGACCATTTTTCATTCCCACCCACAGCCTATGAAGGGTACAGTTGTTCTGTGTCCTCACCAGCACTTGGTATTGTCAGTATTTTTTAATTTTGTTTTTCTCAGTATTAGCCATTTTAATAGGTGTGCAGTGATCTCTCATTGTAATTTTAATTTGCATTTCCTAACAACTAATGAGGTTGAACATCTTTTCCTGTGCTCATTTGCCATCTTTGTGGTATTCTCTTTGGTGAGTGTCTTTCAACTCTTTTGCCCATTAAAATTTTTTTTTTTTTTTGCGGTACGCGGGCCTCTCACTGTTGTGGCCTCTCCCGTTGCGGAGCACAGGCTCCAGACGCGCAGGCTCAACGGCCATGGCTCACGGGCCCAGCCGCTCCGCGGCACGTGGGATCTTCCCGGACCAGCACGTGGGATCTTCCCGGACCGGGGCACGAACCCGTGTACCCCGCATCGGCAGGCGGACTCTTAACCAGGGCGCCACCAGGGAAGCCCCCCCAATTTTTTTAAGTTGCTTGTTTTCTTATTACCTAGTCTTGAGGATGTTTAAATATATTCTA
This sequence comes from Tursiops truncatus, assembly GCF_011762595.2. Classification (NCBI taxonomy): domain Eukaryota; kingdom Metazoa; phylum Chordata; class Mammalia; order Artiodactyla; family Delphinidae; genus Tursiops; species Tursiops truncatus. Next base: position 45,791,449 of record NC_047053.1, read on the forward strand.
GATCCAAGTCCTTTATTCGAAATGTGTTTTTGTTTTTGTTTTGCGGTACGCGGGCCTCTCACTGTTGTGGCCTCCCCCGTTGCGGAGCACAGGCTCCGGACGCGCAGGCTCAGCGGCCATGGCTCACGGGCCCAGCCGCTCCGCGGCATGTGGGATCCTCCCAGACCGGGGCACGAACCCGTGTCCCCTGCATCGGCAGGCAGACTCTCAACCACTGTGCCACCAGGGAAGCCCTAGAAATGTGTTTTGCAAATATTTTCTCCCAGTCCGTGGGTTTTCTTTCCATTTTATTAAGTATCTTTCAAAGAGCAGATGTTTTTAATTTTGAAGAAGTCCAATTTATCAATTTATTCTTTTATAGACCATGTTTTTGGTGTTGTATATAAGAAATCATTGCCGAACCCTTTGCCTAAGGTTACAAAGATTTTCTTTTGTGTTTTCTTATAGAAGTTTTAGTTTTTCGTTTATGACTGTGACCCATTTTGAGTTAATTTCTTTTTTATTATTTATTTATTTATTTATTTAGGCTGCTCTGGGTCTTAATTGCGGCTTGCGGGATCTTTGCTGCGGCATGTGGGCTCTTAATTGCAGCATGCAAACTCTTAGTTGTGGCATGCTTGAGGGATCTAGTTCCCCAACCAGGGATCGAACCTGGGCCCCCTGTATTGGGAGCATGGAGTTTTACCCACTGGACCACCAGGGAAGTCCCTGAGTTAATTTCTTTTTTGAAAAAATATTTATTTATTTATGCCTGCGTTGTGTTTTCGTTGCTGCGCGAGGGATTTCTCTAGTTGCGGTGAGCGGGGGCTACTCTTCATTGCAGTGTGAGGGCTTCTCATTGCAGTGGCTTCTCTTGTTAGGGAGCACGGGCTCTAGGAGCATGGGCTTCAGTAGTTGTGGCTCATGGGCTTTAGAGTGCAGGCTCAGTAGTTGTGGCGCACAGGCTTAGTTGCTCCTGTGGCATGTGGGATCTTCCCAGACCAGGGCTCAAACCCGTGTCCCCTGCATCGGCAGGCAGATCTTAACCACTGCGCCACCAGGGAAGTCCTCCCTGAGTTAATTTCTTATATAACATGAGGTATGGACTGAGGTTCACTACTTTTGCGTAGGGATGCCCAGATGTTACAGCACCATTTTTAAAAGTGTATGCTTTCTCTATTGCACTGATTTGTACCTTTGTCAAAAATCACTTGGCCAGGGACTTCCCTGGTGGTCCAGTGGTAAAGAATCCACCTTCCAATGCAGGGGACGCAGGTTCGATCCCTGGTCAGGGAACTAGGATCCCACATGCCACAGGGCAACTAGGCCCACACACCACAGCTACTGAGCTCGCGTGCCTCAACTAGAGAGGCCGTGTGCCACAAACTGCAGAGCCCATGCTCTCTGGAACCCGCGCCACAACTACAGAGCCCACCCGCCCTGGAGCCTGCGTACCACAACTAGAGAAAAGAAAAACCACATGCCACAACTAGGGAGAAGCCCTCGCGCTGCAACAAAGAGCCCACATGCCACAACTAAAGATCCTGCATGCCGCAACAAAGACCCCACGTGCCGCAACTAAGACCCGACACAGCCAAAAATAAATAAGTAAATAAATAATCTTTAAAAAAAAAACAACAAAAATCAATTGGCCAGGGCTTCCCTGGTGGCGCAGTGGTTGAGAGTCCACCTGCCGATGCAGGGGACACGGGTTCGTGCCCCGGTCCGGGAGGATCCCACATGCCGCGGAGCGGCTAGGCCCGTGAGCCATGGCTGCTGAGCCTGCGCGTCCGGAGCCTGTGCTCCGCAACGGGAGAGGCCACAGCAGTAAGAGGCCCGTGTACAGAAAAAAAAAAAAAAAATCAATTGGCCATATTTGTGTGGTTTTATTTCTCATCTCAGTTCTGTTCCATTTTTCTGTTGTGTATTCTTATGCCAGTATCACACTGTCTTGACTACTTTAAATATATAGTAAGTCTTGAAATTGGGTAATGTGAGTGCTCCAACTTTGTTCCTTTTGTTCAAAAAAAATTTTTTTTAATTTTATTTATTTATTTTTGGCTGCGTTGGGTCTTCGTTGCTGCACGCGGGCTTTCTCTAGTTGCGGTGAGTGGGGGCTACTCTTTGTCATGGTATGCGGGCTTCTCATTGCGGTGGCTTCTCTTGTTGGGGAGCATGGGCTCTAGGTGCGTGGGCTTCAGTTGTTGTGGCTCGCGGGCTTAGTTGCTCTGCGGCATGTGGGATCTTCCAGGACCAGGGCTCGAACCCGTGTCCCTTGCACTGGCAGGCGGATTCTTAACCACTGCGCCACCAGGGAAGCCCTCAAAATTGTTTTGACTATTCTAATTCCTTTAACTTTCCATGCAAAATTTAGCTTTGGAAATTCCCTGGCAGTCCAGTGGTTAGGAATCTGTGCTTTCACTGCAGAGGGTTGCAGGTTCAATCCCTGGTTGAGCAACTAAGGTCCCGCAAGCCGCAAGGTGGGCCAAAAATTTTTTTTAAATAAATAAATAATAAAATTCAGCTTTGTCAATTTCTAGCCCCCCCCCCCCCCGGCCCCGAAAAATCCTGCTAGGGTTTTTGAGACTGAATCTGTGGATCCATTTGGTGAGAACTGCCATCTTAACTATCAATCTATCTATCTATCAATCCATGAACACAGTATTTCTCTCCACTTATTTAGATCTTCTTTGATTTATTTTATTAGTGGTTTATAGCTTTTAGCATACAGATCTTGCATAGGTGTCTGTCTAACCTCTCACCCTCTCTTACATTTAGTGTCCTGAGACCACAGTTACTGAAGATAAAATGAGGTCCCTGCATCTTTCGGGCTGATAGAGAAGGTGGCATGGGTTCTCCAAGCTCAGGGCAGCTCGTCCGAAACTGTCCTCCAGAGCGTGGACAGGTGGCCTGGTTTGCCGTCCAGCTTTGGGACAGTTGCTCAGCTGGTTGTGATCACAACCAGTGACGAGAGCCTCCCTGTGTGGTTCCAGTGAGGTCCTTTCCTTCCCCTGACACACAGCAGGTGGTCTCAGACTCTGCTGCTCCCAAGGGATGAAAGTAGGAGATTGAATCAGCAGGGGCTCGGGCTCCTTCTGAAGACACGTGGCACCTCCGTGGTTGCATGTGTTTGCACAGGGGTGCTACTGAAAATAAAGCTCTGCTTCCCTGACACAGCTCACCTGGGGGCTGACCACCCAAGTGAGCAGAGCTGCCCGGACTGGAGGTGGTGGATGGCAGAGCCTGCAGGGCCCCCACTGTGGGACAGGCAGGAAAAAGGGGTGCTGATATCAGAAAACTGCTCTTTAAACTCAAAGATGCACCCCCCCCTTTTTTTTTAATTTGGTTGCACTGGGTCTTAGTTGTGGCTTGTGGGCTCCTTAGTTGCGGCTCACCAGCTCCTTTGTTGTAGCATGCGAACTCTTAGTTACAGCATGTGGGATCTGCTTCCCTGACCAGGGATTGAACCTGGGCCCCCTGCATTGGGAGCGCAGAGTCTTAACCACTGTGCCACCAGGGAAGTCCCGCCGCCCTTTTTTTTCATGGAGGATGGCAATGCTTTCCCTGGCAGTGTCACCCAGACTGTTGGGCTGTCCAAAGTAGGGCGGAGGGAGGCCCCTTCTGGTCTGACCGCTGAACCCTATTGGTGGCCTTGATCTCAGGTGGCCTCAGCCTGCAGCGGCTTGAAGCAGCATTTCGGTTCCTGGCTAGAGATTGAGGTCTGGCAGTGGCAGTGAGAGCACTGAATCCTAGCCACCAGACCACCAGGGACCAATGGACAGTGACAAGGCCCTGACCCATTGCTGTGTAGAAATGAATTGCCACATAGAGACATAGAGATGGAAAGTAGTGAGGCAAGTAAAGTGTTTATTAGGAGGAAAAATAGTACAGTACCTGTGGATAGACACACGGGCGGGCTCAGAGAGAGTTGCGCCGTTGTGGTAGTTTGAATCACTTTTATGGGGCCTTTCTTCCAGGTTTCCTTTGGCAATCTTGCTTTGCCTGGTTCTGAATCTATATTTGGTTTATCTCAGGGTCTTCCCATGTGTGCGTGCACGCGCATCTCTTAGCCAAGATGGATTCTAGCGAAGAGGCCTATGGGTAGTTGACATCACTTACTATGGGGTGGCGCCCCCTCCCTTTTTGACCTCCAAGGAGGCTTTCTGTGCATGTGTAGTCAGGGAGGTCTCCTTAACTTCAAGAATGAGGAATATGTGGTCTTTTATCTCTTATCTGGGCAGGGCCCAGCCTCCTCCATCATCCTGCTTTTATGGAGTTTCTGTCCACAGGGGAGAAACTGTTCAGCCTGGGGCCCATCTATCTCCTACCCCAGCCTGAGTCCAGGTTCAGGGTGACCTCGAGACCTGGCAGGGGCAGCCCTGCAATTTGAAGGGACTGGGACCCTCTGAGGTGTCAGAGCTCTGGAAAGAGGGGGCTATCATCTGGCCACACCCGAGCGATGGTTAGGGAAGGCTCTGGGTTACTCCCCAGTTTCACTCATGGGAGATGATGTGCCAGGTCCCGCCGGTATCTGGTTGGTGGGGCTTGTCCTTGCTGTGGGATTTCACAGGGTACCTGGACGCAGCAGCTCAGCACAGACACAGGCCGTTAGGGAACAAGGCAGGTGTGACAGTGGTCCCGTCCCTGCCAGGGAGGGTGTGGGAGGGTTTAGCCCCCAGCGTGGGGAGTGAGCGGCTCAGGCAGCTAAGAGGTGGGAGCTGTGTGGATGAGCTGGGGCAGCCAGGCCACGAGGAGCCTGGAAGCACCTGGGTCACATGGCCTTGCTATTTCACAGAGAAAAACCAGCAAGGAGAAACATGCAGGGAACATACTTTCCTTTTCAAAAAGGAGGTGGAGTAGATTCTGAAGAGGAGGGGGACTGGTGCTGATTTCAGTAACTGCTCTCTGTGTATGATTCTCATATGATGAACACACTTCAAATGCCCATTTAAAACATGACCTGCAGGACTTCCCTGGGGGTCCAGTCGTTAAGACTCTGCGCTTCGCATGGCTTCCATCCCTGGTCAGGGAACTAAGATTCCACATGCCACGCGGCCAAAAAGAAAAAAAAATGCATGACTCACTTTTAGAACCATTTAGAAACGGGAGGCAGCCCTGCAGGGGCAGGCTCTGGGCCTTGGCCATGGGTGAAGCTTGGGCCTGTACCTCAGCCCTGGGGCCTCCCTGCTTCTCCCATCCTGAGCCCCATTATGCAGCCCTCCCGCCCCCTTGGTCCTGCGCGGCACCCCAACATCTCCCAACAAAGTGTCCTTCTGATCTGGGAAGCCAGGCCAGGGTCCGTCTCTGGATAGCACATATGTATATACATTCTTTTAAGGTGAAATTCACATAGTATAAAATTAACCATGTTAAAGTGAACAATTCAGTGGTATTTGGTACATTCACGACTCTGTAACTTTCTCATTTCAGAACATTTTTCTCACCCCCCAAATGGAAACCTGGACCCTCCCCCGCCCCTGGCAGCCAGCACCCTGCTTTCTGATACTTTAATTCAACATAAGACAAGTTCTCAAAAGTCAGGTCCTCATGATGAATACGTTTGTCAATGATACTTAACCAGTATTTACATGTTTGCGTCCTCTTGTTCTAGGAGATAGAATTCGGCAGGTGCTGGATGAGCTGAAATAGATTATTTACACATCACGTGGCCTCAAAGTGTAGGGAGTGTCTTGGCATTTGACATTTGCTGTTTTTCAGGCTAAAATTATCTCTCTTCTTGTCTCTGTTGTCCTGACTCACTCAGTGAACATTCCAACAGGCTTTGTTCTAGGAGCTTTTGTGTATTTTTATTTTGATGGACAGAGTTCTTGGTGAATTAGCTAAGTGCAGCGAATGTGCGAATGTGCATTACACCTTTTGACCCTAACACTGACAACACTACTGTCAAAAACATGAAGTAACAGAGAAGAGGAAATACAATAAATAGGAACAGAGCAAACACATAACAGGAGGAACATAAAACGGTTCAATAAATAAGTGTATGAAAAAAGAGGCTCTTCTCCCAATGGGACTTCGAACCTGGCGTGAATGGGTGGAATTTGGGGGCTTCTCTGTGGCAGGTACAGCTGAGACAGAGGGTTTATCCTGGGACCCAAAGGCCTGGGGAAGAATGGAGCTTGTGCTGAGCTGAGGTCACTGCTGGCGGCAGGTACCAGACGTGAGCTGTCAGGGAAACTGAGGCACAGGGAGAGGGAGGAAGCCGCTGGTCGTCAGGACTGGGATTTGATCCCACGCATCACAGAGCTTCTCCCTGCAGGGTCTCCACAGTGCTATGTGGGGGACCTGTGGGGTCCCCAGGGGGCTAGCCCATCTCCGTTCCCATTTTCCACCCTACAGATCAAATGGGGGGTGAGGGTGGGCAGTGTTTTTTCAAGCTTTATCTCCCACCCCCGAACCTCCCCTGCTCTGCCCTGTCCCCAATTCAAAGGAGGGGCCTTCCATGGGAGTTCACAGCTGCATAGATGGAGGGAAGTAGGCCGGGTTGCAGCTCTAAAGGACAGTAACACTGATGGAGACGGAGTGGCCCTGGGTCTCCAAAGCACACGCGGCTCTGGGAGGGTGCCTCAGGGTCCTGGGTGTCAGGGGCAGTGTGCCGAGGGCAGGTGACCCGGCAGGGCTGTCCTGGTGGGAACAACCACCAGAGTCAGAGTTCAGTTTGGGTCCTGAATGTTAATAGTTAGATCATTATCATTGAGTTGGATTTTCTTTTATTTTTTGGCCGTACTATGCGGCAAAATCTTAGTTCCCTGACCAGGGATTGAACCCATGCCCTCAGCAGTGAAAGGGCAGAGCCCTAACCACTGGACCACCAGGGAATTCCTGTAGATTTTCTTTTAAATACATGTTCACTATTAGTGAAATTCTGGGGTGTGGGAGGCATTGTGCTCTGCTTTGGGAAGATGTTAAAATGTATCTTCCGCAGCTTTTCCAGGATTTGTGTGTCAGGTTTCCTCTGTCACTCTCTCCAGTCACTATACTTTCATGGGTTTTCTGTCAGGGCATTTTTTGGTGCAAACAAAAAAGTCAACTCAAAGAAGCTTAAGCAAAAAGGAGTTTGTGGCCTTATGTAACCGACAGGTTGAGGGGTGGGCCTGGTTTCAGGCTAGATCCTGAGGCTGAGCCATTCTGGACTCTCTCCACTGTTCCTTCTCCCCAGAGCTGCTCCCCACGTACACCCCATCCCTGATTCTTCTGTGTGAAGGTTAATTTCCACCTGGGGAGGAAGGATGTGCATCGTGGATGTTCATTAATTTATGGAGAACTGTAGATGTGATCAATAGTTTCAATTTGTTTAGATATCATTATCTTAGTAGGAGTAGGTGATACACAATGTGAAAGGAAAGAAACCATCACTTTATAAGTTACATAAAGTGTAATCAAAACTGCCAAAAATCTGGAGAAACTACTTTTAAGTAGACAGTCCTAAAACATAATTATTCCTAAAGAGTTCACCTGAAAGCTCTTATCTCGTTTACATTTAATTTGCTTGAAAGTTTCATCACATCTGGTTATTTTTCTTGTTGACAAATTTTGTGACAGGAATTATACAATCTTATTTGATTTCTGGTAAACCTACATACAAAATAGTATATACGTAATGTTGATGACTTTAAAGGTATGTCTGTATTGGGGCTTCCCTGGTGGTCCAGTGGCTAAGATTTTGCACTTCCACTGCAGTGGGGCGAGTTCAGTCCCTTGTCGGGGACCTAAGATCCCGCATGTCGCGTGGTGTGGCCAAAAAAAAAAAAAAAAGATGTCTTTATAATTAAACCAATAAACTCAAACTTGTTTTCATTCATTAAAAATTAACCCTAGATCATGTGATCCTGAAGTTCATTTGGGTTCATTCCTTTTATATTTCTGAGTATTTGTATAAGTGCTTATTATCCTTTAAGCCAATTAATTAATTTTGGCAATGCCACACGTCTACAACACACACATTTACAGATACGTACAAACACGCAGACACAAACAGAGACCCCAGTTCCCATTCCAGAGTTTCAACCATGAATCAGGTACAATAATGTAAAACACGTAAGTTACAAAAGATGTTGGATTCAAATTGGGTTTCTTGCAGATGGAACAAATCAAGGTCACCTGTTTAGATGGCTAAATCCTTTTTACTAATATTTATGGAAAAGACATTTAAGATTTGTATTGCCCTTGACAAATCAGGTTCCAAATTACCTATCCCTCTTTTGTTTTTTCCTTTGGATAAGAGTTACCTTCCTGAGGGACTTCCCTGGTGGTCTAGTGGTAAAATATCTGCCTTCCAATGCAGGGGAAACAGGTTCAATCCCTGGTCGGGGAACTAAGATCTCACGTGATGCGGGGCAACTAAGCCCACGTGCCACAACTAGAGGGAGAAAACCCGCGTGCCACAACTAGAGAGAGGGAAGCCCGCGCCACAACGAAGAGCCTGCACACCGCAACCAGATCCCACCTGCCCCAATGAAGATCCCACGTGCCACAACTAAGACCCAACGCGGCCAAAAATAAATTAAATTAAATTAATATTCAAAAAAAAAGTTACCTTCCTGAAATTTGCATTAAAGAAGATGGCCTGCATAAGAGCTCCTGGAGAAGACTGGGTAGAACATTTCTATCTCAAAGGCAGAGGAGGAAAAATGCAAGTTGTCCTAGGAGGATTTTCTTTCTTCCCTTAAAGCCAGATTTTTTTTTTTACTTACAGCCTCTTAAGATAAATAGGGGAGATTATGGGAGTGGTAAAAGGATTGGTGGGCCTAGGGCTGTTTCTGGAGCCACACCTTTGGTCCTGTAAACACTAGATTTCTAAAACAAGGACAGCTGTTTTTAATTCCTCAGATAATTGGGTGGCCACCTAAATGATATCAAAGTACCGACATACTCATCCACCTCTGTCGGAATGTTTTTCTTTCCTTCATTTAGCTTAGAGGAGAAGGCCAAAAAAAATTTTTTTTTTCTATCAGGCTCTGAATATCAGCTATGGTCACAGGCTTAGACAGATCTGTGGCCTCCCATCTTGGTAATCCATTTACAAAACCTTTTGAGGATCTTCCTTGGGTTTAAGAAATTCTTTAACTATGGCCCTCAGTTCAACCTTTGACCCCAAGAGGCTCACCTATAACCTCAGGTGGTCCCATTTCTAAAGATAACCATTTAGGGACTTTTCTGGTGGCACAGTGGTTAAGAATCTGCCTGCCAATGCAGGGGACATGGGTTTGAGCCCTGGTCTGGGAAGATCCCACATGCCGTGGAGCAACCTAACCTCGTGTGCCACAACTACTGAGCCTGCACTCTAGAGCCTGCGAGACACAACTACTGAGCCCGTGTGTCACAACTACTGAGCCCGTGTGCCACAACTACTGAAGCCTGTGCGCCTAGAGCCCGTGCTCCGCAACAAGAGAAGCCACTGCAGTGAGAAGCCCACGCACCGTGACAGAGTAGTCCCAGCTCGCCACAACTAGAGAAAGCCCGTGCCCAGCAACGAAGACCCAATGCAGCCAAAAAATAAATAAATGAATAAAAATTAAAAAAAGGAGGATAGAGTAGTAGTTATGGCAGTTTTATAGTCTTTTATTGTAGGTACCTTTTATATGATCAATCTTTCATTAGCCTTCTACAACAAATCCTTCAATGAGGCTATTTTGGAATTTTGAAGGCTTTTGGGGCTTTTGCATACCAATTAAAATAGGTACAATAGTTTAAGATGAGAGCTTTCCAATTTAGGAGTCCTTCCAATTCAAAGGATCCAAGAAGCTAGCCCTACAAATATTTAGGAGTCTTTCCAATTCAAAGGATCCAAGAAGATAGCCCTACAAATAATTTCTGCTGCTAATCCAATTTTAGAAAAAAGAAAAGCTCTTATCACTCTTGTTTCCAGTAGACCCTGTGGGCAGGGGTCCAGGAGACTGACTGACATGGTAAGAAATTACCCTCTGCTGGCTTCTTCTGACTGTTCACGGAAAAATCAGTTTGGAATGCCAAAAAAGAATCCCAGCTTGCTCATTTCAGGGCAGGATTTCCTTTGATTCCCAGTTAGGTAAGCACTTGCAAGCATCAGCTCTATATAAACCCAGCTGGTATCCCCATAGGTGGCTGTCCATTCAGGAGCTGTTTGACCTTTGAAGCACAATTTCCCATTATCAATTTGGTTGCCTAATTCAGAGAAAAGATAATGATCTGAACAACTTTCTGAGGACAGTATGGTTGTGGGTGCTGCTTCTGAGTCTAGCTCTCCAAGGAATTGCGCTAGGGTCGGTTCAGCTCTTTTACATGTCTTGGTTTCTCCCTCTGACAATCTAAAACCGCTGTGGGTGCTTGGAGCACTAGGTGATCAGCCTTTATCTCCTGCGTCCCTGGAAGAGCAGCATTTACTTAATTGTTGTAGTGGGATCTGCTGTAGTACTGCTACACATCTGAAAAATTGATCCTCAGACACTTCCACTAGGTTCTCAGTCACCTGAGGACACCTTGTGGCCAGAAGGAGCAGGTGTTCCTTGTTCTTGGGGCTGAGCAAGCTGTCTCTTGTTTCACTGGGCAAACCATTTGCTCAGACCATATATCAACTTGTTTTTTTGTTTTGTTCGTTTTTAATTTAAGCTAAATTTAACGAAACTCCAGCCACCTATGTTTCCCGGGGCCTCCTGCCTAGATCCCCCTAGGACCCTGACAAGGAAATGCACTGGTGCCCCTTAAGACTCCAAGTCTTAAGTACGAAAAAGCTTGAAAAAAAATTTGTAGGATCATCACTTAAATAATAAGACCTGGATATCAGAAGAACTCACCGGAACACCTGAAGAGTTCCAAGAAGCAGGTGGGGCTCAAAGGGCTAGTACCGAGCACCAGTTTAGGGTAGACCCCAGGTATCCTCTGGTGGGTGTCTCTGATATCCTGCCAACTACGCCATGCATGTTGACGAAAAAATTAATCAATAGTTGGTCTAAGAAAGGAATGGAAATTTTTATTTGCACCAACCTGAGGATTATAACCTGGGAGACAGTCTTTCAGAAAGCTCTGAAAACTGTCAGAGGTCAAAGTACAATTATATACGTTTTTGAGACAAAAGGATATACATCAGATGACATATTGACAGTTTCTACAATCCGGGTCTGCTCCTCCAAAACAAAACTGGGTCATCGTGACCCCTTAAACATTAGGAAGGAAGGTTATCTCCTGAGGAGTTATCAAGTGCTAAGCAGGTCATCCTGACGGTTTACAAAATTAAGAAGGAATGTTGTCTCCTAAGGAGGTCTGGTCAATGCAGATGCACAATACACACTAAAGGGGAGCCAGGAGGCCCGTAAGGGCAGAAAACCTTTTTACGTTTAAGTTTTTCTTGTCTTGGCCATAAAACATGAATTTTATTTCATCACCCCTGTGCACATACGTACACACATTTTGTCTTTGCATAGTTGAGATAATACTTCATACCTAATTTCATATTCTACACGTTTTTACTTTACATTCTTAGTGTGATAACTTGGGGGAAACTATGTCTGTGTTTTAGCCCTGAGTCCAGCGGAGACAAGGGTGTGTGAGTGGCTGCCACTCGGCAGACCCAGGGCCAGCAGGCCATGCGTGGAGCCAGCTGCTGAACGGTTCAGGGGGCTCCTGCTTGCCCACCCTTTGGGCAGCGGCGGGGCCTGGGCGCTGAGCTGGAGGCAGTGGTGGTGCGGGAGGAGTGGAGGGAGGTTGGAGGCCCCGCTCCACAGAGCAAGTGGGCGAGGCCGGTGGGCGAGGGGAGGGTCCGAGCAGGGCCCAGTCCAGCCGTCTCTGTGAGTCCTGGATCTGCACCGGTAGGTAGTCCTTTCTCCCCCAGCGTGAGAGTTTCTCTTATCTGCACCTTTTACCTGAGCATAACTGTGGAAGTGCTTTGCTTTAAGCCCCCCTGACCCTCTTTCACAGGCATCGACTACAAGACCACCACCATCCTGCTGGACGGCCGGCGGGTGAAGCTGCAGCTCTGGTGAGTCAGGGGTTCTGCCCGGCCCCTGAGCACAGGGCAGGTCTGTCCAGGCCCTCAGGGGCTCTGGTACCACCTGTGGGAATATCCACTGCTTCTGCCCCAGCCTGACCTAGTGCCCCCCGAGGAAGATGAGATCTGTGTGGGCCTTGGAGTCTGTCCAGAGCATGTGGATGTGCTTCTGCTTCTGCCTCTCTAGTGCCCAGAGGGGCTGTGTGTCCTGACCAAGATCAACAGGACGGAGGGTGGAGGGTAGGAGGGCAAGAGGTCAGGGTGTCGCCTAGCTCTGGCCTGGGTCTCTTTCTTGGTCCCCACTCCAGGCAGCCCTGGCTCTGAGACTCTGGTCACACCCCTGCCCCTCCAGTTCCGGGGATGGGGGACTAGGGTTTTCCTGCTGTGACTAATCCCTGAGTTGCCCCCAACCCATGTGGTTTTCCTGACCACTGTTACTAGCCCCTGTGTCATCCCCTCTCCTGGACCACCTGCATGGTCACTTGCATGGTTCCCTTCTCCCGTCTGACCATGCCAAATCTCTCCCCAAGCCACAAGTGTCTGCAGTGGCCTGGAGCCCCTTCTCCCACCCCCATCTGCCCCTAATCAGGAGCAGTCAGCCCCCAAGTCTGGGCCAGGAAACCTCTCTCCACGATGTCCCCTCAATGACCCTGTCCCTTCCCACTGCTGACTCTCAAGTCTCTTTTCCCTTCCTCCCTCCCCGGGGACCTCCTGAGGGCTCCCCTCTCAACCCAAACTTGTATGGGACTCAGAAAGCTGGTGTAACAGCTGCTCCTTTTTCCTTGGCATCTAAAACGAAGCCCCCTTGCCTGGTCCTGGTGGTCCATCTTAGTAAATTCCCCCACACAGGGCAGAGTCAATCCCGGAAGTACTATTCTTCTTTATCCTCGTTAATGCACCCCCGGGTCACTTCCTTGTATTGATGAACATAGGGATGCATCCACAGGGCTGACTTCATATGACCTTTTATTTTTATTTATTTTTTTGGCTGTGCCACACGGCTTGTGGGATCTTAGTTCCCTGACCAGGGACTGAAGCCACCACGCCCTTGGCAGTGAAAGCCAGGAGTCCTAACCACTGGACTGGCCAGGGGATTCCCATGATCTTTTAGAGTTAATTGGAAGTGGAGTGACCCCACCAAATCCTTTGGCCTATTTCTCCCCCAGTGTAGACTCACATTCCTTACTACATAGCTTTATCTCCAAATTAAACAACTTTTTAAAAACTTAAATTAGACTTATTGAAATGTCAGAATTATTATGTTGAAACCCATCGCTATTTTCTCTAGTTGACTTTTTAAATAATTAGAAAAGAGAATGAGCCCAAAAGGACATCCCAATGTCCAGATCTCTCCAGGGATAAGGTGCCCAATGTCTTGTTGGGGGCTCGGACTTTCTGTGGGATGGCCACCAACTGACAATTGTAAAATGCATTTGCTCTGGCTCCCGAGTTCAAAAACCTTGTCGTCGGGAAGCAGTGATTTCTTCTTACAGACTTCCAACATCTTTTCCAGGGATACGTCGGGTCAGGGAAGATTTTGTACCATATTCCGCTCCTACTCTCGGGGCGCACAGGTAACACCCCTGAACCGGGAGGTCAAGTTGACTTTGTTTTTCTTTTTTGTTTTTAATTAATTTATTTATTTTGACTGCTCTGGCTCTTAGTTGCAGCACGCGGGCTTCTTAGATGTGGCATGCAGGCTTCTTAGTTGCAGCATGCGGAATCTTAGTTGAGGCATGCATGTGGGATCTAGTTCCCTGACCAGGGATCGAACCCGGGGCCCTGCATTGGGAGCACGGAGTTTTACCCACTGGACCACCAGGGAAGTCCCTCAAAGTGACTTTGAATAATGATTTTTGGAATGTTCTTTAATGGATACTTGGAGGACAAGGCAATTAGCTCACATACAAATTGATGCCAGAGTCTAAAAAGTGTGCCCTGGACTGTTTGGTGGCTCCCAAGCCCTCTGCATCAGGGATGTGTGTGTGCATGTGTTACATTTGTATGTACGTGTGCACGAGCAGTGTGTAGGCACATGCATCTACACGTGTGTACATAAATATGCAGGCATGTGGGCTGTGTGTGCACCGTGTTCATGTGCGTGTGTGTCTGTACGTATGTGAGAGCCCTCCGTCCAGGTGGGTGGGCTCTGAAGTACCCCCGCATTCCGTGTCCCTGGACCAGCTCGTGAATGTGGGGAATTGAATTCCAGTCCCCAGCTCACATTCACATTTGAGGGTTTATCAATGAGCTTATGAAATATCACTGGAAGTGATCATATAACTGCTACATTTGGCAGACAAATCGAAATAATATGTTTTGTGTTAACGTAAGTAAAATGGCTATTTAGCTGGTTGTGAGTGTGTGCCTGAGTGGCTTGCATTGCCACAAGTGACTGTGCCTCCCCCAGGGTGTGATCCTGGTCTACGACATCGCAAACCGCTGGTCCTTTGATGGCATCGACCGGTGGATTAACGAGATCAATGAGGTATGACATGGCCAGGGCTCCGTCCATGTGGCCCTGTGAGGGGAGGCGGGCTGGGGCGGCCAGGGCACGAGGCTCCAGCCACAGGGAGGAGGACGCGTCATGTCCCAGCACAGGATCAGGCCCTGCGTGCAGTCAGGTAGGTTGACAGGTGGTGACCAGGCTGCTGCCTGCTGGCACCCTGACCGGCCCAACTGCCAGTGGAGACGTGGAGTGGTCAGTCCCACCCACTGAGTGAGTGTCCTGGCGCGGCCGTAACAACGCACCACAAACTGTGTGGCTGAAAACAACAGAAACGTATTCTCTCAGTTTTGGAGGTCAGAGTCCAAAAGCAAGGTGTCGGCAGGGCCGCGATTCCTCCAAACACTCGAGGGAGGATCCTTCCCGTCTCCTGCAGTTTTTGGTGTTGCCGACAGGCCCTGGTCCTTGGCCTGTGGACGTGTCTCTCTGTCTCTGCTCTACCATCACGTGGCCTCCTCCCTGTGTGTCCTATGTCCTCTCCACTTCTTATAAGGACACAGTGACTTGATTTAGGGTCCACCCCAAGATCCCATCTTAATTAATTACATCTGCACAGACCCTCTTTCCAAAAAAGGACACATTCTGAGGTTCTGAGTGGACACCATTCACCCCGGACACCCATGGTACCAACAACAAAGCCTGCACGTGACCCACTTTCCTTGCCCTTCTGTCACCCTTTAGCACGCCCCGGGGGTCCCTAAAATCCTGGTGGGGAACCGCCTGCACCTGGCTTTCAAGCGGCAGGTCCCCACGGAACAGGCCCAGGCCTATGCGGAGCGCCTGGGTGTGACATTCTTCGAGGTCAGCCCGCTGTGCAATTTCAACGTCACTGAGTCCTTTATGGAGCTGGCCAGGATTGTGCTGCTGCGGCATGGGATGGACCGGCTCTGGAGGCCAAGCAAGGGTAGGTGTCCGTCCAGTCCACCCTGCAGCCCCGCCAGTGCTCAGCCTCCCAGGACCCATTCCCCGGGCCACTGTCTCCATTCTCCGAAATCAGGGCTTCTGCCGCTTGGCACTAGTGCCATTTGGGATGGAGTGTCCTCTGGTGGGGGCACCGTGTGTGCTGTGGGTGAGCTGCATCCCTGGTCTCCCTGCCCCCATTTGTGAAAACCACAAATGTCTCCAGACTTTGCCGAATGTCCTGGGGAGTCAAAATCGCCCCCAGTTGAGAAGCACTGTTATGAATGTTATTTGTTAGGACCCTGATTCCAAAAGGAGCCAAAGCCCTGGGTCGTGTTTCTTCTGTCTGATCCTCCAGGGGTTGAGGGGTATCCCGACTGCATCAGGGGTGAGATGCCGTTCCTCCTCCCAGCAGGCCCCTGGGAGCCCCTCTCTATCTGAGCAGGGACCCTGACTCACAGAACAAACGATGTAGGTGAAACATAAATGACAGCATTTGCTTTTCTGGTGTGTTCTCCAATACATCTTGATAAAGCTGATAACACGTTTTTGGTGTCAGCTACTCAGTTGGGGAAGCACGTCTCCTGAAGCTCTTGGTCTCCGACCCCAAAAGTTGGTCACGTTAGGCCTGAGGAGACCTCATTGGCCATCGCTGGGCAGTCCACTCACCTCTCAGACATAGAGGGAGAGATGGTGGGGGTCTCAAGTTTGGGGACAAACTGGATTTAAGGTGATGAAAGCAGGACCATCCACCTCCAATCACTGCACGTGGGCACAGGGTGGGACATCTTGCCCCAGAGTCCCAGAGAGGAGGGCGGACAGGTGTGTGGCTGGCCCTGTGTTGGCCCCGTGCCCAGGACAACACAAATGAAATAGATTTTCTTTTCTTTCCCAAGTACTGAGCTTGCAGGACCTGTGCTGCCG
The DNA here is from genome assembly GCF_011762595.2 of Tursiops truncatus. Taxonomy (NCBI): domain Eukaryota; kingdom Metazoa; phylum Chordata; class Mammalia; order Artiodactyla; family Delphinidae; genus Tursiops; species Tursiops truncatus. Next base: position 45,807,738 of record NC_047053.1, read on the forward strand.
GGCAGTGGTGTCCTGCACGCCCGTGCACCTGGTGGACAGGCTGCCACTGCCCACGGCCCTCAGGAGCCACCTCAAGTCCTTCTCGATGGCCAGCGGCCTGAATGCCAGGGTGATGCACGGCCGCCCCTGTTCCCTCGCCACCAGCTCCAGCCACAAGAGGACCAGCCTCCGAAAAGCGAAGGCCGCCCACCTTCCCCAGAGCCCCCCCAAACGCTGCACCAGAAACAGCTGCAAAGTCTCCTGAGGAGGGCGCGAGGCAGAGGAGTGGCACAGGTGGGAGGCAGGAGGCCGCTCTGGATGCAGACACCCGCCAATGTCACGGTGACCACGCGGCCCTGAGCAATGAAACTGCGGCCGGTACCCTGCATACCTGACATGTCTGCGTGGACAGGCGTGGGGCTCTTGTTTCAGACGTGTGTTTATAAAGGGACGACCTTCTCTTGGTAACATGGAATTCTGAATGCTACTTAGATCATGATTGCAGTGCAATTTTTTTCTTAAAATAAGTGCTTTTTATAAGAATGGTGACATGCGTGTGATGAGTATAAATTCTAGAGAATGAAAAGCAAGGATGGAGAGAGAAATTAGAGTCTTTGACGTTACGCAGGGCCTTTTTGTAAACATTTTTAATGTCAAAGCACTAATTTATAAAATGCCACAGATAAGTTAGAGATTAGGCACAACAGATCTGTCCAGCTTGTGTATGAAATGGATTTGATCGAGTTTTTGCTATGTTATTTACTACGTTTTGGGATTAATAAGTGATTTATATGCATATTTTTCTGTAAATCTACATTTTTTTGTACAAGATGTTCCATGAGTTATGAAGCTAAGGGAAGAAAATGCCAAAGATATCTCTAGTTACAGCGAACATACCACAGCACGGTTACACCAGGTCCAGATCGGCAAGAAAATGTCACTCCAAGCCTGAAGTTTCAGCTAAGAGTGAAGTGAACACTGTTGTTTAAGAAAATGTTTCTCAACAATAAAAAGTATACTTCCTTCTTGGTAGAATTGTTGGCTGCTTCTTTCCAATTTTCCATTGGAAAGAATGGAAAGTTATACTTCCATTCAATGGAGAAGTGGTGTACTTCCATTGCCCTTTTTTTTTTTTTTTTGCGGAATGCGGGCCTCTCACTGTTGTGGCCTCTCCCGTTGCAGAGCACAGGCTCCAGACGCACAGGCTCAGTGGTCATGGCTCATGGGCCCAGCCGCTCCGCGGCATGTGGGATCTTCCCGGACCGGGGCACGAACCCGTGTCCCCTGCATCGGCAGGCGGACTCTCAACCACTGCGCCACCAGGGAAGCCCTATTGGCCTTTATTCCCTTTGCTTTATATCACCTGTTTCAGGCACCACAATCAGTGCTAGTGCCTGGTGTTGGCAACAAGGCTGTGTCCCTGTGCCGTTGATTGAAAGGATGCCTTTTCCTGAAAAGAACACAGAGACAGACAGTGGGGAATGAAGGACCAGCCGTCCAGCGGGTGCCTGTCTGCAGAAATAGTGGGCGGTACTCTGGCCCCAGTGGACATGTTGTCACCTCCCTGCATGAGCATAAAGATCAGAGCTGACTCAGCTAAGACTCTGGGCAGGGTCTCCTTCCTGGTTCTACCACTAGATTCTCTGTGGCAGCTGGAGGTTGCAACAACGGATTAAAAAAAAAATAGCTTGAAAACATACAGATGTCCTCAGTTTCTGTTATTTACAGATTTTTAGAAATTTAAAGGACCCTAGAATTGGGAGCAACACTTTTATTCAGAGACGGTGGAGCCGAGGCCCCGAAAGGAGGAATGTGCTCGGCCATGGCTGGTCACCCTGCCCCCTGGGCACAACAGGGACAGATGTGCACAGGGGAGCAGGCGAGGGCATAGCAGGTAAGCCTTGAGGGGACGGTCCCTCTGCAAGGGGCTGCGGGCCTGGGAGGACTTGCTGCTGGGCCATCACACCCTTCTCTCTGCTAGGCAGTGGATGAGAGAGGAGAGTGAAGGGCTGACCTGCTGACCACGAAGCCTGATGGCTGCGGTGGGGTGTCACTTCCCCGACTGCCACAAGCAGAAACGAGGAGGGGTCCACCCTGGATGCGAGCCCCTCTCCCCTGCCCCTTGAAGGGCGCACGGAAGTAGAAGGTGGAGGTTTCCAAGGTCGGTGGAGGTGGGGAGGCTGGGAACGGACACCTGGTCACAAGCCTAAATTTGGTCCCTTTTCGTTGTTTAATTGAAGGACAGCTGGGGCCATCAGAAGCTGGAAGAGGCAGGAGGGGGCCCCCCAAAAGCCCTGCCCACACCTGGATTCAGACTCTGGCCTCCAGAACTGTGAGAGGCACTTTAATGTTGTTTCAAGCCCTCCAGTTTGTGGCAATTTGTTATGGCCACCCCAGGGCTCACACAACAAGGAAATAAGTTATGCTTCACAGTAGAAAGTACTATTAAAGTGACATTTCTGTGAACTGAAAACAAACCCTAATACAGAACATATTAAGTACAAATATGCATGTTTTGGTGGTGAGCATACCGAAATCAAAACTGAAATGTAAACTGAACCTTGGAGAAACTGCTCTCAAACTTCGCCATTTTCTTCCATGGCCTCACTGCTGGCAAAATCCACCCCAAGTATAAACAAGAAGACCAGATTGTGTCCCAGCTGCTTGTAATTCTCTTTTCAAGCATCTAGATTCAAAATATATTATGTACAATTATGTCTTCAATTGCCCTGTGAAAATGACTGCAATGCAGACTAGTTTCCTAGACTGAGAGCTTACAACTTTGATGAGGAATGATCCAGGCAAATATTGAATCTGGAAAAAATGTCAATTATGAGCTTGATAATATTTGTTTCGCCAAAGAGATGGAGATGGAGATGCTTCCCTTTGCGGGAGAATTGCGTCATCAAAGTAAATGTGGATTTGAAAAGCAAGCCTGAAGCTGCATGTATTGGGGAACTGGGGGGAGGGGGCTGAGCTGTCATGGGGGCAGGGGATGCACCCCGACCCGCCAGGAGGGCAGGACCCTGTGTTCACTGTGTTCACTCCCCGCTCCCTACACACCCTTAGGCCTCGCTTCCCTTGGGGCACCGACCTCCACTGGGTGTGTCATCAATATGGTGACCTAGTGAATGAGGATGACAAAGCCTCAGAACAGGGCAGCTGTTGATATAGATGCTTCTGCCTGGCAGTGGGCAGATGGATCAATGGTAGGTAATGGGAGCCACTTCTCCATACAGGCAGTGGGTGCCCAACATGGTTCCCTACCCTGGCAAGGGTCAGACTGGCCCTGCCACTCCTCACCTCTGACCCTTGATCCCCGACCCTCATTCCTCAACCAGCCTGAACTCGGGGTCAGGGTCTGGCTCCATCTGTTCTGGCTTCAGTGGAATACTTGGGTCTGTGCTCTCCTTCTTCAGATCTCTGGAGTCTCACATACCTTTCTTCTCAAAAAAGGCTGGCTCCTGCCAATCAAGTTTTGGCTTTTATTCCTACCTTCTCTTCCCCGCCTCAGTCTAGAACTCAACTGTGGAATACTGCTTCTTTCACTCTACTTTCCCACGATAACAGTGGAACCAGCCCAGGTACAGAGGCCTCTGAGTCACTGTGCAGAGGAAGACAGAGGCAACAAGGAAGAGTTCCAAAGTCTACCTTGCCCCAACGTAGTTGCTGTTGCTCCAGCCTTTACCCCTCCTAGGTGAGGCAGCCCAGAAGTGCTTTCACTGTCGTCAGCCAAAGACCACCAGGAACTCAGTTGACTCACGGCAATGAGGGAGACCTCCTATGGTCAAGAACCGGGGACATTTCTGTAGGAGGATGTTGGAAGGGACTCAGACTAGCACTTGTGGTAGGAGAGCACATTGCTGTGTTCGATGCTTTCAGGGAGCAGCGGTGATTCCGGGATCGCTGTCTTAGTAACTCCAATCTAGAAGGTGTGAAGACTGAGCAAGGTTAAAGCTGTTGCTGGTAAAAGCAGCAGCCGCTCAGGCACCAGCATGCGGTCTGGCCTTTGCTGGCTCGGATGCTGCCCCATTCTGGACTGTGTTCATGCAGGGTCTTGCCTTTATGCTGCCCCTATCAGCCTGAGGGGCCTCGTCCAGGGAGCTTTCATATCCGACCCTGCCCACTGTGGCCAGGCTGTGTGTGCCAGAATCTCCGGTGCTCTTTCTGTGCCTGATGAGATGACAGGAAGACGGCTGTCTAGCCCAGGAGTGGACTTGGCACTCGGGTCTAGAATATGCCTGTCTGACGCGTCAGAGACTAACTTTCTACTTCTGCTGGAGGACAGTGCCTTGTGCGGCTCAAAGCTGGTCAGCATTGTCTGCTGGTTTCCTGATTCCTTGCTGCAAAATTTTATCGTTGCTCTGTGGGCCACTTTAGAAATGGGGGTAATGGATGGTAGCTTTTTAAAGGTTCTCTGATTGTTTTACTAGTTAAACACTGTATCATACGAAACAACCTTCCTTACCTCTTGCAGATGAAAGGTGAGACCAGAGGGCCCTCTGGGCGGGGACCCTAGGGCCAGCCGCTCCTGCCTCCATGGCCACTGTGTTGGAATAGGACCATGGGCCGGCTCCGCGGTGCTGGGAAGCCCAGAGCCTTACTTGATGATGTGTTGTGTCCCAGGGGCTGTGTGTCCTGGGCGGAGGTGGTGGTAGGCAGGGCTCTGTGATCTGGAGGACTCTGTGTGTGGGGGAGCTTGGTGTCTTGGGGAGCTCTGTGTCCCTGAAGACGGTTCTGTGTGTCCTGGGGGGGGGGTTCTGTGTCTTGGGGATTCTGTGTCCTGGGGGCAGCTGTCTGTGGGTACCTCTGGGCCGTGGGGGGTCTGTGTCCCTGTGGGGCGTCTCTCTCTGAGGAGATGGAGGGTAGGGGGTGGGAGGGTCTATACGTTCATATATAGTCGACCCTTGAACAACGCAGGGATTAAGGGCGCCCGCCCTCCACGCAGTCGAAAATCCGCGTGTAATTTATAGTCGGCCCTCCTACCCTCGGTATCTGCGGTTCTGCATCTGTGGATCTAACCAACCAGGGCAGTGTAGCCCTGAGGCATTTACTATCGAAAAAAATCCTCGTGTAAGTGGCCCTGAGTTGCTCAAGGGTCACCTGTACTTCCATTTCCTCACTTCCACTCATTTTGCTATTTTCGCGTACATTTTACTAGCATACCTGTTAAAAACTCCATAATGCATTGTTATTTTTACTGAGATACTTATCTTTTTATCAACTAAAAATAGAAAAGTCTCTTATGCTTACCTTAATCTACATGATTTCCGGGGGACTCGAGTTACTGTGGGGGACTGGGTTCTGCGTGCTCCTGAGGGTCACGGGGCAAGGCTGTCACTGTTTTGTTTTTTAATTTATTTATTTACTCATTTATTTTTGGCTGCGTTGGGTCCTTGTTGCTGCGCTTGGGCTTTCCCCAGTTGTAGTGAGCGGGGGCTACTCTTCATTGCCGTGCGCAGGCTTTTCATTACGGTGGCTTCTCTTGTTGCTAAGCACGGACTCTAGGCGCGTGGGCTTCCCTAGTTGTGGCTCACGGGCTCTAGAGCGCAGGCTCAGTAGTTGTGGCACACGGGCTTAGTTGCTCCGCGGCATGTGGGATCTTCCCGGACCAGGGCTGGCACCCGTGTCCCCTGCATTGGCAGGCGGATTCCCAACCACTGCGCCACCAGGGAAGTCCCTGGGCTGTCCCTTTGAATCGCCGCCCCCTGGAGGGCTCGTTGGCACTGGGGGTCTCCTTCCGCCTGGAACAGGTGGTTCCCGCCCCCAGATGCGCCCTCCACAGATGCGGCCCCTCCCCTCAGACCAGGCCCCGCTCCCGAACCGACCAGACCAGCCCTCTTCGGGCAGGCCCCGCCCCCCATAGACGTGACGCTCTCGGAGCTCCTTCCCCGCCCGGCAGGCCTCGGGTGGATGTGCTCGGCGCTCCGCGGCTCTCTGGCTGCGCGCGCAGGCGGTGGGCCTTTCGCTTCCGGCCGCGGCGGCCTCGGAGCTGGCCAGAGGGACCCCGGCGGCCTGCCTCCCCGAGCGGCATGCGGCGCTGAGGCGCGGTGGACCCCGCTGCGCCATGAACCTCCTGCCCTGCAACCCGCACGGCAACGGGCTGCTCTACGCCGGCTTCAACCAGGACCACGGTGAGGGAAGCCCGTCGACTGCCCCGGCCCTCCCGACGCCGCTGCCCCTTCGAGCGGGGTCCCGCCCTCGGCGCCCTGCGGCAGCGTCCGTACTGCGTCCAGGCCGCTCGTCGCCTCCTCCCCGGGCGCCTGTTCCCCTCCCCACGGCGTTCCCTCTCCTTCGCCCGGCGTCCCTCCCCTCCCCCCCGGCCGCCCCACCTCCCAGCCGCTCGCCCACCGCCCCGACGCCCACCCCTCACCCCGGTCGGACGGTGACGGGATTTTCCGGGCGGCGTCGGTTCTTTCCTGTCGCTTTAGGGTCCCCAGCGGCCGGGACGGGGTCGCGCTGAGGTGAGGACGGCCCCCCAGGCTCAGGACCTCGTCCGCGAAGGTCCTTGTCTTTTCTGTTGATTTTCATAGAAAAAAAATCGCCGGACTCACAGTTTATTCTTTTGTTGGGTGGAAACCGGATCGTCCAGCACGGCTTTGGGGAAATGGCATTTTTCGCGTTTCCGAGTCCGGCGGGCTGGGGGGCTGCGCCCCACTCTCACCCGGGGAGGGGGACCCGCGTCGGTTCCGAGTGTTCGCTTTGGAAGCCAGCTTGAAGAGAATCCAGAAGCGGGAACTGCAGGACCCGTATCTGTGGAGCTTGTTTGGTGTAGAGTTAAATAGGCCGGGCGGAGGTGGCCCCGCTGTGTCAGTGCGTGGGCACTTGGGCTTGTGGGGTTATGGCTCCAAGGTCCTGACTGTGGGGCCCCGGGAGAGTTAAGTGTGTCTGGGAACCGAGGCGAGGCAGGGGTTTTCCTTCGGGGAGGAGCCCTTGAGGGCAGGAAGTGTTCTTGGAGGGGTGGAGGTGGACGTGGGGAAGAACGTGGGATGGGGGCGGCTGGGCTGGGGACCGCAGGTGGTGTGGCCCCACGTTGGGGTGCCCTTTTGGGGCCACATGTTGGGCATCCAGCAGTATGTGGCAGAACATATGGGGTTTTGATTTCCATAGGAGGGCCAGTAGGTTTTTCAGTAGGTTCTGATAATAATTGAGAACTCTTTAAAGAGTTAACCGTGTTACAACTCCTTAAGAAATGTGTTTTCAATGGAAAGAGGTGACTGGCTGATAGTAGGGGAGGGGAGAGGCAGCCCTGAAAAGCAAACACAGAAGCAAAAAGCTTACTGACTGAGGCCCTTTAAAGGCAAGATCTTCTACACCTGCCTTAGTGCCAGATGAGGCATCTTTGTACTAAGTTTCAGTATAGTAATTGAGGCTCACGATGATGCTGATTATTTTAGAAACCAGTGAAGTTTATAATGTTTTTTTATAAAGGTTTCATCAAAGATTATTTAGAAAATACAGCACTGGCTTTTAGATGGATATATTTCAGTTATCTGAAAAATACACTCTCACTTTTGTAAAACCATTTCATTTCATTGTAATAAATTACAAGTAAAGCTTACAGTGTTGCTGGAAAAAAATATACTTTTATACTTAAGCTTCTGCTTACCCTTAGCCTAATTTCCTATAATGTAAATTTATGCCATATTGTTGAGTTCATTATATTTTGTTTTTATACTGATTTTTAATTTTTACTCAGCTTTTTTAGCACTCGCATTGCAACTTTAGAAACATCTGCTTATAATTTTAAATTGTTTAAACTTTTGTCTTCTCCCAAAGATAACTTGCATTACAGTTTTCAAGATTCTGAGGTGTGGATATGTACATTTCTATAATCTGGCTGCCGTTTTTCTTTCTCTTCCCGTGGGAAACACAGGGTTTGAGTACACACACCTTCTCTGTAGACTAGCTTGTCCTGCCTCGACCGAGACTGAGGCGACAGGCTGACTTCGCTGGCTCACTCTGCTGTGGTTCTGGAGTGTGGGCTCAGAGCACTTGCATGTGGACTGCACATGGCTCATGCGTAGAAGAATGCCCTTCAGTGATTCTGATGCCCTGTTGCCAGTCGGCTTCCTCTGCACTGTGCTTGGTCACCAGCTGTTGGCTTGAACACTTCTGTGTGGGGAAAAGTTTTGTTAAGATAGCAAGAATGAGAAGATTAATGCCAACTTTTGTATGATAGCCAAGTAAAATATGTTAATTATTTCCTCTACCCAAAAAATAGCAAGGATAATGCCTAGCCTCCTTAGTGAGTGGTTTCCAGTCTTGTGGTATTTGTAGTACCTTTTCTTCTAGCTTTTAATTGAAGCACACTATTCTTACAGAAAAGTGCTCGTATCCTAAGTATTCTGCTTGGTGAATTTTCCAAACTGAAAACACCTTCCACAGCACTCAGGTTAAGAAACCAAACACCTGGCCACCCTGTGCTCCTTCCAGCCACTCCCCCATTCGACTTCCAATGACATAGATTAGTTTTGCCTATCCGTATTGTATTTTGTTTCTGGCTTTTTTATTCAGTATCATGTTTGTGAGATTTTTTTTTTCCATACTGTTGAGTATAATTGTAGATCATTCTCATTGGTGTGGTGTTTCTTTGTGTGAATATATCACAGTTCATTTATCCATTGAACCATTCGTAGGTCTTTGGGTAGATTCCCAGTTTGGGGCCGTTATGAGCATAGTGGTGCTGCTGTGCGCATTCTAATACCTGTCTTTTGGTGAACGTATGTTGTCATTTCTGCGAGGCTTGTATACCTAGGAGTAGAATTGACAGCGGTAGTCGTGCAAACAGTTTTCTGCAGTGATTGTCCTGGTTTGCCCTCCAACAGCAGTTCTGAGAGTTCCCATGCGAGTTCTACACACTCCTTACATTTGGTGTATTTTCCATTATTTTGGCCCTTTTGGTGGATGTTTAGTAGATCTCATTGTGGTATATGTGAGATTGTATTTACATTTCCCTGATTCTGTGTGTTTATTGACCACTTGGATATTCTCTTTTGTGAAATGTCCAAATATTTTGCTCATTTTTCTCTTGAGTTGTCTGCCTTTTTCTTGTGGATTTGTAGGGATTGGTTGTTTATTTTATACAAGTCTGGTCAGAAATATATGTGTTCTGGCAAAGAAAAATAAGATAGGTGCAGGCTTAAAACTTGTGGAAGGTGTAATAGTTGAGAAAGAAAGGGAAAAGTTTCAACTTTGTATTTTCATATTTTCCAGAAAGCCAAGCTCTGGTTCCCCTGTCCAGATTACATGATTACAATAACACAAAGAGGGAGTTACAACCCAGAATAAGTTAGAGATAATAAGTAACGCTGTACTTTAGCGTGAGTGTCAGGCTCCAGGCCCAGATAAAGTGCCTGAGAGTTGACTGCAGAACAGTCTCCAACTCCTGAGGAGGCTGTCATGGTCCTTGCAGTTTTATAAGTAACCTGGACAAAAAATAGAAGCATGCTTTCCATGTTGGGGGCAGGGGTGGCAGATAGGATAGAATAATGTCTTCCCAACGCTGGAACGCAGATCAAAAGCAGGGGAAGAGACCCTGAGGGTGGCTTTCGCATTCAGGCCAGTAGTGCGGTCGCAGTGAGGGTGCAGGCTCTGCAGCTTGTCTTGGAAAAAGAAGCAGAGGGTTTGGTGTTTCTCCTTCTGGCCACAAGCTTCATATGAGCCTGCATGGTGGTGTTGAAGGAGATTAATGTGGTCTTGGTCACACTTAGGCAAGTGAAGTCCAGGTCACAGGATCGTCTTGAAACTTGAGTGCTTCATTCAGTTCATAACAGTGCCTTTAATTGGACCATTAACAATCTGGTGTGTGACTTGGGGATGGTGACCATGACAGAGGTTTAGGGAGTTAGGATTAGTTCCAAGTGGGAGTGAGGTCATGGAGACCTCAAGCTGCCTTCTAGAAGACCATCCACACCAGCCCTTCCCCCCCTTCCCCAACTGGGCGTGTCCATACCTGCTGGGGTTGCCTGCTTTGTGGCTGTTCTCATGGACTTTCTTGTTTGTCATTGCCTCTGTAGGACTTGGTGGCTGATACAGTCCTCGAGAGGTGTGTTGGGAACGGGGAGGCCAGTGGTGAGCATTAGAGGCGGGAGTTGAGGGAAGTGCTCAGTGGCAGAGTGGCTGGTGCAGTAGCCGGTGAACCCCTCGTGCTGGAGTTAAGTGAGCCTGGTCCACGGGATGCCAGAAGGGCCCTGAGGGGGGCAGTGGAGTGACGTGCAAATCTTCTGATAACAGTTCATGAGGAGAGTCGTAGTGACACTTGCAGACCACGTTCGTGTGGTCTGAGCATCCACAAGAGTTCCTGGGAGAGGTCACTGTCTCTGGACCCCTTGCTTGTGACGGTCCAGGCCTGGGGTCCTCAGCTGAGACCCCAGTGAGGTGATTAATTTGTCTGTCTCACACTTTAGGGTGCTTTGCGTGTGGGATGGAAAATGGATTCCGAGTCTATAACACCGATCCACTAAAGGAAAAAGAGAAACAAGGTAAGAGTAACTGACATTTCTTGGTTTCTGCCCTTTTCTAGCCGGTAGAGTCTAGATTTTATCTTGCAGATTAGAGGGGAGCTGGTTTTGAGAAGTGAACAGGGTTCGTGGCCCTGTCAGCTTGGATGCAGCTGTCCTCTTTCTTCCGTTGAGCTTCTATGAGTGCTGGGCCCTGTGGGCCGGGTGCAGTGGTGATTCAGCCGGTGTTGGCGACTCTGGGTACTCTGGTGAATCCAGTACCTGCTAGCCCTGCTGAGAGAACCAGGTGCGGTTGTGCTGGCCACTTCACTCTTCCTGTTGAAGTGTGAAGCTGTAGGGAGCTCAAGTGAGGGCTTTAGTTACAGCACGTGGGACTTTGACTCTTAAAATGACCCACACTTAGAAAATACTATTGTAGCAATATAGTTGCTTCTGTTTACTTATTGCAGTGTCTTAAGTTATGTTTTCATGGAATAAAAGTTTTCAAAAGCTGGAATTAGGAATTCTGTTGGTAAAATAAAATAATGGTGGTCCTTTTCCCATTTGACAGGAAAAATGTGTAATTTACAGGTAGAATCATCCCATTTTCTTCTTCTCCTATGTATTTTTCTGAAGCTTTTAGTGTCTCCTGGTCCTTATCTGCCAACGGATGAACAAATCTCAGATAAATCGTAAACAATGAGAAACATCCTTTTCCTTCCTGCAGTTGTGGTTGTGGTTTTTATTCAATGTGCAAGTTATATTTTCTGATGCAAGAACTGTTTCTCATCTGTAAGAGGAAGTCACTGCATTCTTAAGCTTTCCTATCAGCCCCTTTCCATTTTGACAACTAATATCCTACATCAGGGATTTTCAGAATCTTTTTTTTTTTTTGGTGGTGGAACTTCTTTGTCAAGTAAAATCTTCCATACAACCCTGGTATGTAAAACAGTAAGTGGTGCTTTATATTCATGAGTTTATTTTGTAAGCTGAAGTCTATAACTTTTATTTATTAGAGAAAGACCATGTAGCTGGTTAGTAAAGGGCTCAGACTCTGGGCCCACACTATTTATTTATTAATTTATTATTTATTTATTTTTGGCTGCGTTGGGTCTTCGTTGCTGTGCATGGGCTTCCTCTAGTTGCGACGAGCTGGGACTATTCGTTGCGGTGCGCGGCCTTCTCATTGCAGTGGCTTCTCTTGTTGCGGAGCATGGGCTCTAGGCACGCGGGCTTCAGTAGTTGTGGCGTGTGGGCTCAGTAGTTGTGGCTCAGGGGCTCTAGAGCGCAGGCTCAGTAGGTGTGGCGCACGGGCTTAGTTGTTCCGCAGCATGTGGGATCTTCCTGGAACAGAGATAGAACCCGTGTCCCCTGCATTGGCAGGCGGATTCTTAACCACTGCGCCACCAGGGAAGTCCCTGGGCCCACACTGTTTAGATCCCAGTCCTGCTCTGCTCCTTGTCACGTTGCTGTGTAACCTTGGGCAAGTTCCTCACCTGTTGACCTCAGTTTCTTGATGTGTGAAAAATGAAGATGATAACTGCCTACCTCCTAAGGTTATTGTAAAGACGGGTGAATTAGGATGCGTGAGACACACAGACGAGTGGCGGTACACACAGAAAGTGCTTTGTAAGCTTGTGCCCTTGTCATTGGTGGCAGCAGTGTTACCCTTAAAGAGTGGGTCTTTGGGATTAATGAGTGTTACAGGCGACAATGGAAGTCTCCTATCAGTCTTCTATGCTGCTGACTTCTATTTGTTTTGTTTTGGTTAGGTAGTGAATTAAGACAACTCTTTTTTTTTTTTAAATAAATAAATTTATTTATTTATTTATTTTTGGCTGCATTGGGTCTTCGTTGCTGCACGCGGGCTTTCTCTTAGTTGAGGCGAGCGGGGGCTACTCTTCGTTGCGGTGCGCGGGCTTCTCATTGCAGTGGCTTCTCTTGTTGCGCAGCATGGGCTCTAGGCATACGGGCTTCAGTAGCTGTGGCACGTGAGCTCAGTAGTTGTGTCTCGTGGGCTTTAGAGCACAGGCTCAGTAGTTGTGGCACACAGGCTTAGTTACTCTGCAGTATGTGGGATCTTCCTGGACCAGGGCTCGACCCCGTGTCCCCTGCATTGGCAGGCGGATTCTTAACCACTGCGCCACCAGGGATGCCCCGACAACTCTGTTTTATACAGAAAAATAGTTACAAAATATTTTGAAACAGCTTAACTTGAAAATTTCAGGATTCGGTATGCGGGCCTCTCACTGTTGTGGCCTCTCGCATTGCAGAGCACAGGCTCCGGACGCACAGGCTCAGCAGCCATGGCTCACGGGCCCAGCCGCTCCGTGGCATGTGGGATCTTCCCAGACCGGGGCACGAACCCATGTCCCCTGCATCGGCAGGCAGACTCTCAACCACTGCGCCACCAGGGAAGCCCTCAGGATACTTTTTACTTAAATTGACCTACTAACTTCGGAGTTACAGACTTTAGTTTCAAAGTTGAATCATTAGAGGCATATTAAAAACCGCTTCCTAATTAATGAAATGTTTACAGTAAATCTAGGATTTCTTATAAAAATAAGTTAAACTAGAAGCGTCTAAACCTCCTAAGTGCCAGGAAGGTTTGCTGCTGTCATGTCACAGTGCCGTGTTTGTTCCCTGTCCCTGCTTAGCTGCACTGTGTCTGGGGCAGGCCATCCCCGAGCTTAGCTTGTAGTGAATTTTGAATTTGCGAGGGATCCAGCAGGGCTGTGTGGTGCTTACTAATGATGTGTTTAAGGACTTCTCCTACATGCACTTGCAGCCTTGTCTGTTGCTGCATTTCTGGCAATTAACTCAACAGTAGAAAATAGGCAGAAGACTTGACCTTATTCCTTTTTTATCTTTGAGATTTACTTTCCTAAACGAGGAAGGAAGTGTGCCTGCATTGTAGGGTCATTCCCAGATCTGGGCTCTCGGCCTTGTCTCTGCTGTGACCGTGGCTCTGAGTAAGGGGACTGCGCGACTGGCCGTGAGCTGAATGCCTCTTGCAGGCACACCCACCATCGGGTGGAGCTGGCAGTGCTGGGATGCCATCTTGGGCATCCCCAAGACCCCAGTGGAGGCAGCTTTCTCCTCCGAGGTGGTGTAGGTCCTGCGTCCCATGCACAGAGCAGCATGGCTCAGCTCGGGGGAGGCGTGGGAGCCCTGGGAGCACAGCCCGTGTGGTGTTCTCACAAGGATGCTGTGGGGTCAGAGTGTAGAACTCCGATTCATGTATATCACATACACATCCAAGCATATCCTGGAAGGAAGGTTCAAATCATAATTTGAACAAAGATGTGTCAAGAGTGATGCCTTTGGGTAAAATTATATCTAAGTGATTATAGAAATAAAAGGAGTACTAAAAAGTCAACTCCACTCTTCACTTAGAAACACAACCCTCCCACATTCCAAAGCTGGCTAGAACTTTTGTAGCCTACACTGGATGAACTTGCAAGGTCCTCAGGGCGGGCAGCAGGGTCCAGAGGAGTCCCCTTGTCTTTAGTGCCGCCCGCCTTTTCCTCCATGTGACCAGTGCTCACACATGTGACATTGGCAGCCATGTGTGGGGAAGCAGAGGGGACACAGAGGCCTAGAGGGGATGCCGAGTGACAGGTGGAGCAGCAGGTGAGTCTGCTTGTTCCTGAGCCCACTGAGTGCTGCACTGGGGGCTGAGGATGCAGTAATGAATAATATGGGCAGGGCTCACGCCAAGGAGTACTTCCCAGAACTTCTGCTGCCAGTGTCCTTGTCCCCACGGTGAGCCACAGGCCCCCCCCCCCACCTCTGCAGGAGACCCTCCAACACTAGCAGGTAGGTCTGGTTCATCTCCCCTGGGGTCACTGCTCCTTCCCCTGGGTCCCGATGCACACACTACTTTGTGTGTGCCCTTCAAGAGCGGAGTCTCTGTTTCCCCCAGTCCTGCTGAAGTCCTGCAATCAATTCCCACTAGGCTTCAAAGTCTGATTCTCTAGGAATTCCTCCTCCCATTGCCGGACCCCCAGGTTGGGAAGCCTGACGTGGGGCTCAGAACCTTCACTCCAGTGGGTGGACTTCTGTGGTATAAGTGTTCTCCGATCTGTGAGTCACCCACCCACCAGTTATGGGATTTGATTTTACTGTGATCGCGCCCCTCGTACCGTCTCATTGTGGCTTCTCCTTTGTCTTCGGATGTGGGATATCTTTTTTGGTTTGTTCCAGTGTCTTCCTGTCGATGACTGTTCAGCAGCTAGTTGTGATTCTGGTGTTCTCTCAAGAGGGAGTGAGAGCACGTCTTTCTACTCCGCCATCTTGGTTTCTCCTCTCCGGTATCGGCCTTAAAGGATTTTATCTGAAGGAAAAAATTGGGAAAAAGATGCTAGATGCTGTGGTACATCCTGACACGGAGGTACAGCCATGACACACTGTTAGAGGGAAGAGTTGGAAAATAGTGTGATGGTGCCAAATGGTGCCATTGGTTTGAGTTCAATGCAAGTTACACGCATGATCTCGTTTACAGCTGTTTCTACTTTATGCTTTTCTGTGTTGTTTTATTTTCATAGTGATAATATATAATTTGTATAATGAGAAACAAGATATTTCCATTAAAAGAAAACTCCTCGGAAATAGAAGGAGCTGGGGGTTGCAGGGCAGAGGCAAGTTGAAAAGGCAGGGGCCTGCCGTCGTGCCAGGAAGGCTGAGTTCTCCCCTTTCGTATAAGAGCCTCTCAGCGGAATGGAGGTTAAGCCAACACTTAGACGTCCTTCTCCCCCATTTTATTTCAGTTTCTTTTCTTTTCTTTTTTTTTTTTTGCCAAGCTGCTTGTGGGATCTTAGTTCCCTGACGAGGGATCGAACCCGAGCTCTCGGCAGTGAGAGCGTGGAGTCCTAACCACTGGACCACCAGGGAATTCCCTCAGTTTCTCATTATTTTTGAGGCAGGTTCTGTAGGAAGAGTGGGACCTGTCAGGTATTGATTTGTGCCTGAAGCTTTCATCAGTCGAAGTTTCCAGAGCCTGTCTTGTGTCTTCCATCTCTCTCTGTAGTTTAGTCTGCTGCATAGCCAGCTGCTGGGCCTGGGGACTTTTAGAGATGTGGATATTAACGAGCATCCTTGGGCACATGTCTCTGCTATTCTGTCAGTGAGTGATGCCTGTTGATCTTTCAGGACTAGCCCTTGGTGCCTGGGACTCGGGGGCTCTAATGGCAACCTTGGGCTTCCTTTTGGAAGACCCCCTCCTCTCCAGCTGCAGGAGGTGGGGGTCAGACACCCTTGGAGGCTGTGGCAGGTGCTCACTGGGTTGGAGGCTGTGGCCCTGGGTGGGGGTCGCTAAAAGTCCTCTGACTCTCCTGGAGTTTGGAGTCTCGCCTTTGATTGCTTCCGCTCTTCCCAGGAAAGCCTCACGTTCCCCTTTCTCTCCCTCACCAGTTGATGCTGAAAAATCTGCTTTTCTCTTCCTTTCCAAAGGCCAGAGGCCATAGCAGTTTACAGTGGTCAAAACTGCTGTCTTAATCCTTAACTATTAACATCTTTGTAATCTTGACATTGATTTTTTTTAATTGCATCAGAGTCAGCCATAGATAGGCATCAAGGTAACACAAAATCTGATTTCGTATAATACTGGGTTTTTTTTGTTGTTGTTGTTGTTAGAAAGAGGCTTAGAGAAAAATCATAGCCTGTACCATTTAAGTTAAAACCTTTTAAAACCTTTTAAACAGAATGTAATATCCTTTTAACACTCTTTTTTTTGCGGTACGTGGGCCTCTCACTGTTGTGGCCTCTCCCGTTGCGGAGCACAGGCTCCAGATGCGCAGGCTCAGCGGCCATGGCTCACGGGCCCAGCCGCTCCGCGGCACGTAGGATCCTCCCGGACCGGGGCACGAACCCGTGTCCCCTGCGTCGGCAGG
Source organism: Tursiops truncatus (assembly GCF_011762595.2). NCBI lineage: Eukaryota > Metazoa > Chordata > Mammalia > Artiodactyla > Delphinidae > Tursiops > Tursiops truncatus. The sequence goes on from NC_047053.1 coordinate 45,824,050, forward strand.
CAGACTCTTCAACCACTGCGCCACCAGGGAAGCACATTTTTGGTGATTTCTTCACGTGGAGTACTTCAGTTTTTGTTTTTTTCCCCATCCCACCCAATCGGTTCTCTGTCCGTGTCACATTTCAGAAGCTGTTGTGCCTCCTGGCATTTCTTCATTCTCCCATTAGCTTGGTTACATCTTGCTAAGGGAGTGACTCGCTTTTAGAACTTGAGAAAACTCATGACTTTAACAAATCCAACATTAATAAGTTTGAAGTCTCAGTGCTCGCATAGTGTTGTGTTAGTATTAAATATTCTCCCTTGGTTGGATAGTATTTTGAAAATATGTTGCTTACCTCTTGGCATAATTCACAGGTTTCTCTAAATAAATTTGATTCTAGAACTTAGTGAACCTGCACTGAGGAAATAATTACACTCCTAACAGACCCCCAGAACTGTTCATCTTGCAAAACTGAAACTCTGTCCCTATTAGACACTGACTCCCCTTCCCCCTCCCCCAGCCCCCACCATCCTACTTTCTGTCTCTATGAATTTGTCTACTCCAGGGACTTCATATAAGTAGACTCATACAGTATTTGTCCTTTTGTGACTGACTTATTTCATTTAACATAATATCTTCAAGGTTCATCTGTGTTGTACCAGTGTTGTACCATGTTCCGGAATTTCCTTCCTTTTTAAGCTGAGTAATATTCCATTATGTGGATGGACCATGTTTTGTTCACCCCTTAATAGACATTTGGGTTACTTCTACCTCTTGGCTGTTGTTAATGATGCTGCTGTAAACATGGGTGTGAAAATATCTCTTCACAGCCTTGATTTCAGTTCTTTTGAATGTATACCAACAAGTGGGATTGCTGGATCATGTGGTAGTCTGTTTTTAAATTTTTGAGGAACCACCATACAGTCTCCAGTAGCAGCTGCACCAGCAGTACACAGGGATTCCTATTTCTCTACATCCTTGTCAACACTTGTTATTTTCTGTGTGTTGTTTTTTGTTTTTTTTTGTTTTTTTGATAGTGGCCATCTTAATGGTTGTGGCAGGATATCTCATTGTATTGTTGTTTTAACTGAAGTATAATTGATTTAAAATGTTGTGTTGGTTTCTAGCGTATGGCAAAGTGATTCAATTATCCATACATACATCTTCTTTTTCAGATTCTTTTCCATCATAGGTTATTACAAGATAACTGAGTATAGTTCCTTGTGCTATGTGGCAGATCCTTGTTTATCTATTTTATTTTATTTTTTAAAATTTATTTATATATTTTTGGCTGTGTCAGGTCTTCATTGCTGCACGCAGGCTTTCTCTAGTTGCGGCGAACAGGGGCTACTCTTCATTGTAGTGCATGGGCTTCTCATTGCGGTGGCTTCTCTTGTTGCAGAGCACGGGCTCTAGGCACGCAGGCTTCAGTAGTTGTGGCACACAGGCTCAATAGTTGTGGCTTGCAGGCTCTAGAGCGTGGGCTCATTAGTTGTGGCGCATGGGCCAAGTTGCTCCACAGCATGTAGGATCTTCCCAGGCCAGAGCTCGAACCTGTGTCCCCTGCATTGGCAGGTGGATTCCCAACCACTGCGTCACCAGGGAAGTCCTACCTATTTTATATATAGTAGGGTGTATATATTAATCCCAAACTCCTAATTTATCCCCCCCTCCCCCGATCCCCTTTGGTAACTGTAAGTTTGTTTTCTGTACGTCTGTGAGTCTATTTCTGTTTTGTAAGTAAGTTTATTTGTATCAGTTTTTAATTATTTTATTTTTACAATATTTATTTATTTTGGCTGCTTTGGGTCTTAGTTGCAGCACGTGGGATCTTTCATTTCGTCACGTGGGCTTAGTTGCCCCGTGGCATGTGGGATCTTAGTTCCCCAACCAGGGATCGAACCAGTGTTCCCTGCATTGCAAGACAGATTCTTAACCACTGGACCACCAGGGAGGTCCCATTTGTATCATTTTTTTAGATTCCACATATAAGTGATACCATATGATATTTGTCTCTCTCTTTCTGACTTCACTTAGTATGATAATCTCTGCATACTATCTCCATATTGCTGCAAATGGCATTATTTCATTCTTTTTTAAGTCTGAGTAATATTCCATTATGTATATATATATATCACATCTTCTTTATCCTTTCATCTGTCAATGGACATTTACATTGTTCCATGTCTTGGTTATTGTAAATAATGCTGCTGCGAACATTGGGGTGCATTGTATCTTTTTGAATTAGAGCTTTTTCTGGATATATGCCCAGGAGTGGGATTGCAGGATAATATGGTGAACTCTATTTTTAGTTTTTAAAGGAACCTCCATATTGTTCTCCATAGTGGCTGCACCAATTTGCATTCCCACCCACAGTGTGGGAGGGTTCCCTTTTCTCCACACCCTCTCCAGCATTTATTATTTGTAGACTTTTTGATGATGGCCATTCTGACTGGTGTTAGGTGATACCTCATTGTAGTTTTGATCTGCATTTCTCTAATAATTAGCGATATTGAGATCTTTTCGTGTGCCTGTTAGCCATCTGTATGTCTTCTTTGGAGAAATGTCTGTTTAGGCCTTCTGCCCATCTTTTGATTGGGTTGTTTGCGTTTTTTTGTTACTGAGTTGTATGAGCTGTTTGTATATTTTGGAAATTAAGCCCTTCTCGGTAGCATCGTTTGCAAATATTTTCTCCCACTCTGTAGGTCACCTTTTTGTTTTGTTTATGGTTTCCTTTGCTGTGCAAAAGCTTTTAAGTTTAATTAGGTCCCATTTGTTTTTGTTTTTATTTCTATTACTCTAGGAGATGGATCCAAAAAAAATATTGCAGTGATTTATGTCAAAAAGTGTTCTGCCTATGTTTTCCTCTAGGAGTTTTATAGTATCTGGTCTAACATTTAGTTGCGTTTTTTTCTTTTGGTTTGGTTTATTGTTGTTGTTTTGGGTTTTTTTGGCAGCGCCACGTGGCACGGGGGATCTTAGTTCTCCGATCAGGGATCGAACCCATGTGCCCTGCAATGGAAGTGTGGAGTCTTAACCATTGGACCACCAGGGAAGTCCTACATTTAGGTTTTTAATCAATTTTGAGTTTATTTTTGTATATGGTGTTAGAGAATGTTCTAATTTCATTCTTTTACGTGTAGCGGTCCAGTTTTCCCAGCACTGTTTATTGAAGAGACTGTCTTTTTTCCGTTGTATATTCTTGCCTCCTTTGTCATAGGTTAATTGATCATAGTTTGTGGGTTTATTTCTGGGCTCTCTGTTTTGGTCTATTGATCTATGTGTCTGTTTTTGGGCCAGTACCACACTGTTTTGATTACTGTAGCTTTGTAGTATAGTCCAAAGTCAGGAAGTGTGATTCTTCCAGCTCTGTTCTTCTTTCTCAGGATTGTTTGGCTATTTGGGGTCTTTTGTGTTTCCATACAAATTAAAAAACTTTTTTGTTCTAGTTCTGTGAAAAATGCCATTGGTAATTTTATAGGGATTGCATTGAATCTGTAGATTGCCTTGGGTAGTATGGTCATTTTAGCGATATTAATTCTTCCAGTCCAAGAACACTGTATATCTTTCCGTATGTTTGTGTCATCTACAACACACTGACAACAGAATATCAGAAAGAGAAATTAAGGAAACAGTTCCATTTACCATTGCATCAAAAATAATAAAATACCTAGGAATAAACCTACCTAAGGAGGCAAGTGACTTGTACTCCAAAAACTAACATGCTGATGAAAGAAATTGAAGATGACACAAACAGATGGAAAGATATACCGTGTTCTCATTGTGGTTTTGACTTGCATTTCTGTATTTAGTGATGTTGTGCATCTTTTCATGAGTGTTGAACACATATATCATCTTTGGAGAAATGTCTATTCAAGTCCTTTGCCCATTTTTTATAATCCAATTATCTGACTTTTTTTTGTTTCGTTTTATTATTGTTTTAGGGTTGTAGGAGCTCTTTATATATTTTTGATATTAACCTCTTATCAGGTATATGATTTGCAGACATTTCTCCCATTTTGTAGGTTTCCTTTTCACTTTAAGTTCTTTAATGCACAAAAGGTTTTAAAGTTTCATGTAGTCCCATTGGTCTGTTTTTGCATTTTTTTAAAAAATTTATTTATTTATTTATTTGCCTGCACTGGGTCTTAGTTGTGGCATGCAGGATCTTTAGTTGTGTCATGCAGGATTTTTTATTTAGTTGCAGCATGCGGGCTCTTGGTTGCGGCATGCAGGATCTAGTTCCCTGACCAGGGATTGAACCCGGACCCCCTGCACTGGGAGCGTGGAGTGTTAACCACTGGACCACCAGGGAAGTCCCAGTCTGTTTTTGCTTTTGTTGTCTGTGCTTTTTTTGGGGGGGGCGGGGAGCGGGCCTCTCACTGTTGTGGCCTCTCCCGTTGCGGAGCACAGGCTCCGGACACGCAGGCTCAGCGGCCATGGCTCATGGGCCCAGCCGCTCCGCGGCATGTGGGATCCTACCGGACCAGGGTACGAACCCGCGTCCCCTGCATCGGCAGGTGGACTCTCAACCACTGCGCCACCAGGGAAGCCCCTGTTGTCTGCGCTTTTGATGTCATGTCCAAGAAGTCATTGCCAAGTCCAGTGCCATGAAGCTTTTTGCCTTTGTTTTCTTCCAGGAGTTTTGTAGTTTTGGATCATCTTACATTTAGGTCTTTAACCCATTTTGAGTTAGCTTTTTTTAAAAAATTAAGTAATTTAATTAATTTATTTATTTTTGGCTCTGTTGGGTCTTCATTGCTGTGTGTGGGCTTTCTCTAGGTGCGCGGTGAGCGGGGGCTACTCTTCATTGCAGTGCGTGGGCTTCTTATTGCGGTGGCTTCTCATTGCAGAGCACAGGCTCTAAGCACGTGGGCTTCAGTAGTTGTGGCTTGCATGCTCTAGAGCGCAGGTTCAGTAGTTGTGGCACACGGGCTTAGCTGCTCCACAGCATGTGGGATCTTCCTGGACCAGGGATCGAACCCGTCGACGGACCAGGGATCCGTCCTCTCCATTGGCAGGAGGATTCTTAACCACAGCACCACCAGGGAAGTCCCCTGAGTTAGCTTTTGTACATGATACAAGTTAAGGGTCAACTTCATTCTTCTTTGTTAGTTTTCCCAACAGCGTTTGCTGAAGAGACCGTCTTCTCCCCCGCTGGCGCTCAGCATTTGTTTAATAGCCGGTTATTACAAGTTTTGCTCAGCTTTGTTCTGTTGGAGTCCATTAATCTCTTCAAGAGTGTAAAGGCCGAGGCTGAAGGTTAACCAGCAGCTAATCTCCCTGTGCCTAGTGAGTGCATCCAGGGAACCAGGTGGTGCCTGTGGTGATGGAGGCATGTCCTGCATTGTGGGATGAAGGATTCCTGCGTGGTCATGGGTCTGAGGCCACACACTGAGCCGAGAGCGGTTTAAGGACTGAAGCATTGTAGTCCTTTGAGTTTGGGCTGTGGCCACATCCTGTTACAGCCAGAATTACTTGAGGTGGCTTGTGTGTCACAGGACCATTAAATTGTTTATAAGGAGAGCTGTGTTCCTTGTGGATAATGTTAAGCACAGAGTCCTTTCTAGGGTTTCTGCTAGGCCTTGAATTTGAAACTTCCCCTTGAGCAAGCTGATGGACTTTGAGTCCATCTTGGGTGGCTCTGACTGGACAGGTAGGAGTCAATTTTTGGGCTAACTTGTGATTTTCAGAGGTTTTGTTTCCTGGCTTGCCCCTCACTGTCCCAGGAGCTCATGGTCACAACAGACCAGAGTGGAAGCTGGGGAGATGGGGTGGGGTGGCCCTGCTGCGACGGGAACCATTCAGAGTGCAGTGTGCTTTCCTGAGCCCCACACTCCTCCTGGGGTTTCCTGTTGCTCCCCTGAGAGAGCGTGTTGGGCTTCCTTCTGTCGTGGAGCACAGCTGAAAATCTGCTGGACATGTTCATCTTCACATAATTTGTGAACATTTTTGAGCATTTCGGACGTCCAGTGGAAGAGGTGTTTAAAGTGGTGAAAAGGAATTCCAGCTTTTGCATCACAGCATACTTTCTCAGAGCTTACAAATTTTGCTGCACCTTAAAATACGAACTCAGATATTTCATACATTTTGCTACATTGGCTTCTTAGGCTCTTAGTGTTTACACATGAAAATATAGTTCATGATGACAGGATGCTGAGAGGTCTGAAGCTAATTATTTTCCTAGCCGGTCACTATTCTCATTTCTGATGGCAGATACAAATTGCTGATTAAAAATCAAATTCTGACTATTACGTTTTTACTTTTTTTCTTTTTTTTTATTGTAAAATATACATACTGACTTATTTTTATCATTTCAGAATTTCTAGAAGGAGGAGTTGGCCATATTGAAATGTTATTTCGCTGCAACTATTTAGCTTTAGTTGGTGGTGGAAAAAAGCCGAAATACCCTCCGAACAAAGGTAAAGTAATCCTGCATTTAATAATGCACCTCATGTGTAGTCCTCTCTTGAACTTTTTAGAGTATCTTTGTGTCTCTGGCTACATTGGATCTTCCCTGGTGGCCCTGTGACACATGAAGGACTAGTCCCTGGGAAAGAAACATCCAGAAAGAGAGTGTCTTTTCTCTGCTGCTCCTGGGAAAAGAAACGTGTGACCAGGGTCACTTGTCCCCATGGACATAGAGCACGTACTTTTCAGTTGTGTTGGCTGGATGGGGGCCTTCGCCCCATTTTGTTCTGGATATTCTTCTGCGGTTGATGTCCTGTGCTGTGAGTTCCTTTTAAAGCCAGGTGTGGGGAGGCTGCTTCTCCTGCAGAGAGCCACTGACTCACAGAAACACAGAGAACAGACAACAGCTGGGCTCTGGGTTGAGGAGTGTTGTTCCTGGTATGTGTGTGTGTGTCTGTGTTCAAAGAGATGGCATTGAAAAGAGTGTGGCTCTTTGAAAGTAAAGGAGAGGGACTTCCCTGGTGGCACAGTGGTTAAGAATCCACCTGCCAATACAGGAGACATGGGTTCGAGCCTTGGTCTGGGAAGATCCCACATGCCGCGGAGCAGCTAAGCCCGGGCACCGCAACTACTGAGCCTGCACTCTAGAGCCCGTGAGCCACAACTACTGAAGCCTGCATGCCTAGAGCCCGTGCTCCACAACAAGAGAAGCCACCGCAATGAGAAATCCGCATACCACAACGAAGAGTAGCCCTCGCTCACTGCAACTAGAGAAAGCCTGCACGCAGCAATGAAGACCCAATGCAGCCAAAAATAAATAAATAAATTTTTAAAAAAGGAAGAAGAATTACTTGGGCTCCTTGGGGATGGGCAGAGATTCTGCCGCTGGATCAGTCTTTGTCATATGAAGAATTTCATTGATCATTGGTGAGGAGTCAGGAGCCTAGCCCACCTGTGGCACTGTTGGGGGGTGTCACTGCTCCCCGCCCCCAAGGGAGCAGTGGACCGGATAATCTCTGGGGTCTCTTTCACCTGTAACATCTTATTCTCAGTAAAAAATTCCGAGAAGTGAAAGTCTCAGAAATTTTGCAGAAGGAAAAAATTTTTTAGAAGAAAGAAATTTTCTAACTGAACATTTTGAGTAAAATTTAAGCTTTTTGTAGTGTGCTAAGGGCAATTTTTAAAAAAGAACTTGGTCTGTTTAAACTTTTGTAAGATTAAAAATACATTTTTTCAATGTCAAAATTACTGCTTAATATTTTAATAATTATCAATTAAGATGCATGGTGTTACAGTGTAAAGAATCTAGTGTCTTTGGTTTGTGAAAACAGAATAAAACAGGACTGGAGGAGACTGGTTTGTCACGGTCACCTACTGGGTCCTGACAGGGTGCTGTTAGGAAGCAGAGAGGCCTTTTCCATTTAGGAGGAAGTCCAGAATTTTGAAATATATTTTTTGCTATTAGGAACTGTATCAGGAGACAGGCACACAGAATCCCGCCCAGTACATTTAAAATTTTTGGTTTCCTGCAGTAAGGCAGCTCACAGCCCTCAGAGGCCATGGATTTTTCTCACTACCGAAGGCATCATGTCTGGTCACTTTGCTTTTGTGAATGAGAATTTGTGCTGCTGCCTCTGGGGCTTCATCACACTGTTTCCAGATGTTTCTGAAAATGGAGTTCACCCGTATTTGTGACACCCTTGACATCCCTATCTGTTGGCTTCTGTCTGGTTTGGGCCGGTTTGGGCCAGTTTGCCTTTGTGTTGAGTTGTAGGCTTTCTGGTGTTAGGTTGCAGGGCCAGAGGAAGTTCACTGATGCTTTCGTGTTCAAGAGTAGAGTGTCCTTTGCCCAGAAGGTCGTGAACATCTGGTTTGGGGAAGATACTATTTTCAGTAAGGTAACTGTCTACTCACTGACATGTTGGTGCCCTTTAAGGAAGAGCCGATGGGAGAAGTTTATCAAAGATGGTGTTGGAAGGAGCAAGAAGAGCACTATTCTCTGCTTCAGTTTTGAGTGGTTATAAATTATAACCTCTTTGATAGTAAATACCTCTTATGTTACTTGATAATTTTGGAAGTTCTGGTAGGCTGGTATTCAGTTCTCTCTTGATTTGAAACTTAGGATACTTACCCCTTATGGCAAAACTTACCCCTGAATTCCACCGGGCTATTGTTGGTCATGGTGTTGGGACCTTTAGGGGAAACATTCTTTCCTTCCATTCTCAGTCAGCCGTAACCTGACTGTTTAGGGAGCTTATTTCCCTCACCCCACACGCTTTGTACCCAGCTTTTCAAGTGGAAAAGAGGTCTGGACACACACTCCTCATCCTCCAGGGTTGTCTGTAAATTGTCTCAGCCCTTGGGGCATAAGCTGCTAATCCATCCTGAGGGAAGATTGTAGTGTGAGCAGAAGATATTCCAGAGCTTGAAGCAGAGCGAGAACAGTCAGGGCTGAAGAACACTGGCCCTGGTTTTTATGTGTCTGATTTCCCCATGAAACAACCCTTTCTTTTTTTTTTTTCTTTTTTTCTTTTTTTTTGCGGTAAGTGGGCCTCTCACTGTTTTGGCCTCTCCTGTTGCGGAGCACAGGCTCCGGATGCGCAGGCCCAGCGGCCATGGCTCACGGGCCCAGCTGCTCCACGGCATGTGGGATCCTCCCGGAACGGGGCACGAACCCGTGTCCCCTGCATCGGCAGGCGGACTCTCAACCACTGCGCCACCAGGGAAGCCCATCTTTTCTTTTTTTTTTTTGACGTGGTAAAATATTTAATGTCTGTACGTGTGCCTCACCCTCCCATTCCTGTTACAATTCAGTAGCCTCTCCAAACTGACTGTACCAGAGAAAACGTGGACACTTTTTCCCAGCAGAGTTCGAAAACCATTAAGGCCCTGATACTCTTGGTTCAGAAATGATAGCAGGTGAGGTCTTTCCACAGCATGCCTCAGGTCTCTCTGCTCAAGGAAAAATGCCCCCCAGCTCTGCGGGACTCCCGAGGTCTTCTGTTCTCTGCAGCCTGGCGCTGGGAGCTGCGCCGCTGGAAATAGTGATAGGCTCGGGCACTGCAGCGGTAGCCGCTGTAAGCAGTGAGGGGCATCGTGGAGGCGGAGGAGGTCTTGTAGCCAGTGTCGGCTAGTTGCTTGGCAGTTGGCATGTTGCCTCCAGCCTGCGTGACCTCCTAGCACAGCCGGACCCTTTCTTTTCTTAATCCAGGTTTATCTGTAGCACTTGGTACCTGTGGCTGGGCTTGCTTTTTGGCTCAGTCTAGTAGAACCAAGGAAAGAGAGGTGGAGAGAAGTTTGCCTAAAAACTAGGCAAGGTTTGGCAGAGAGGAGGTTCAAGTGTGCTTGAATGTCTGTGTGCATGCCTGTGTGGGTAGAGAGGCAGAGACTGGCTGCCTGAGGTGTGCGCAGGTGTGTGGTTGCTGAACAGGAGGGTGGGGGGGGGGGCAGGGGGGCGGGTCTGAGACCTGGGGGCGGGACCGTCCTGCCAGTGGGAGAGCCTCATGTCCCCTCACCCCCCCGCCAGCTCCCAGTCAGGTGTTTGTGATGTGAGGACCCCTTCAGGAGTGGCCTTAGCAAGCCAGCCCCTGGCCTGTTCATTACCATGTTCTTACATTCTTTCCTGTTTCAGTGATGATCTGGGATGACCTGAAGAAGAAGACTGTGATTGAAATAGAATTTTCTACCGAAGTCAAGGCTGCCAAATTACGGCGAGATAGGTAGGTTTGGTGTCTCATTTTTAGAGGTGGAACAGTCACTTTCTCTGAAGATGGCTGAAATCATTTTATATTGAAGGAAGAGAAGTGTTCAGGAAAACGATATATAAAAACGTGAGACTGTAGTTTATGACCCAAGGACATAAGGAAGGCAGTGAGTTTTATTTGCCTCCCAGGATCACTTACAGGTGAGTGGTTGGTGGGCGTGGGTGAAGTGCACCTCCATGGACCTGGCCCCTGGCCAGCCCTGCCCCCCCAGCTCTCAGTCCTTCAGGGGAGCCGTCCCACCCGACAGGTACAGACTGAGGACTCGAGTTTTGAACCTTGCATTGCCTCCCTCTTAGCCCACACTTGTCCAAATGCTGCCTCGTAAATGTTTCAATCTGAAAGTAAAGGAAAATTCAGGAACTCCTCACAGAGAAGGTGTCATTGAATCTCACCTGTTGAAAGTAGCAGGTCTCTCTCTCTTCTCGGCTGTTGCCTTCCTGGGGTTTAGGAGAACACAGGAGTTTTTCCTAGTATGTTGATGGAGGTAGAGCAAAGCTTCATCACTTTGGATTTTGGTGTGATTTACATGTTATGCTCGGCTGTGGTGTGATTTACATGTTGTACTTGGCTGTGGGAGGACAGATGCTGAACCAGACAAGTGTGAATAGGGGTCTGTCATCCCTGCACTCATAGGTAGACTTGTTTCTTCCAGGAATGTCAGCATTTAGGGGCTCGTAGTAATGCAAATCCTGGAGCCAAATCAAGGATATTACACTTTCTTACATTTCTGGATTGTCAAGACGTGTCTAAAAGTGTGTTAAGATAGAATTTCTGCCTTTGTGTCCTACTTGGTTCTTACTCTAGACAGAATATTTGATGACAATGCCCTCCCAACCCTTGGGCTATACTTTCCTCCAGCCGGGTGAGAGGCGCTCATTCCTAGTGCCAACCTCGTGCCCAGGGGCTCCCTGCCAACCTGCTCCACAGACCTTGCTGCCCAGTGCCTGGGTTCAGGAATGACCCTCTTTTTTAATAATTAATTAATTAATTTGGCTGTGCTGGGTCGCATGTGGGATCTTCAGTTGCAGCATGCGAACTCCTAGTTGCATCATGTGGGATCTAGTTTCCTGACCAGGGATTGAACCCAGGCCCCCTGCATTGGGAGCGTGGAGCCTTAGCCACCACCAGGGAAATCCCAGGAATGACCCTCTTGTATTTGCTCTTTGCGGTGTTTCTGTTTCCAGATGATAAGAACAAAAATCACAAAATGTTTGAGTTTCACTTTGGGGGAGAGAAATTCTGATGGTGTTTTTTTCTTTCCAGAATTGTGGTTGTTTTGGACTCTATGATCAAGGTGTTTACATTCACACACAATCCTCATCAGTTGCACGTCTTTGAAACCTGCTATAACCCGAAAGGTAAGAATCCAGAGGAGGATGGATGGTGGAAACTGGCTTCCTGGGTCTGATCCAGGCGGGACGCAGACCCATGCTGGGTGCCTCTCCTCCAGGTGTGTCACCCTAGTGGTGGGTCCTGAGGCATCTGGGGCTCTGGGGAAAGGTCTGGGAGATGCAAGCTCCCCACCTCGGTCCCTACCTTCTCCCCTGAACCTTCCCGCGGTCACAGCCCCGCTTCCTCGCTGTGGTTCTAAGATCCTGCCTCTTACCAGAATCATCGGAGTCCCTCTTGGGATTTTTCACTGTCAGCCATTCAGGAGCTCTATGGTGAGCCCTGGAATCCATGTTTTTATTAAGTTCTGAGACATTTCCTTCCCTTTTTCTTCTGGCTGGTGGATTATGTGTGGCTGACTTTGTTACTCATTTTATCATGTTAACTTTGCTTTTAAAATTTTGGAGTTTTTTCTTCTAGCTTTATTGAGGTATAATTTACATAAAACTCATTTTAAGTGTATCATTTGTTAAACTTTAGTCATTGTAAACAGTTGTGTAGCTGCCACCACAGTCAGGGCAGAACAATCCCGTCACCCAGGAGTTTCCCCAGGCTGTGCCCTTCCCCACCTGACCTTCAGGTTTTGCCTTTTCAGATGTGTTTGGTGTCTTTCTCTTAGCTTAATATTTTTTAGATTCCTCCATGTTTTTGTGAGTGTGCTATTATTTTGCTCCTTTTTATTACTGAGTAATATACCATCATATAGATATACCACAGCTGTTGATCCATACCAGATTTTTGGCTGTTATAAATAGAAGCTGCTGTACATGTTTACATGCAGGTCTTTTTGTGGATGTATTTTTTCATTTCTCTTGGAGTGCAATTGCTGGGTCATATTGTAATTATTTTTTAGATTCCATATATAAGTGGTAACGTACATTATCTGTCTTTCTCTGTCTGACTTATTTCACTTAGCAAAATACCCTCTAGGTCATCCATGTTGCTGCAGATGGCAAGATGTCATTCCTTTTTTATGGCTGAGTAGTATTTCATTGTGTATATATCCACTGTCTGTGTTTTGATTGGAGCATTTAGTCTATTTACATTTAAAGTAATTATTGATATGTACGTACTTATTGCCATGAATTGTTTTGGGTTGTTTTTGTAGGTCTTTTTTGTTCCTTTTTCTTTTGTTCTCGTCCCTTGTGATTTTTTATTTTTATTTTTTGGCTGCATTGGGTCTTCACTGCTGTGCATGGGCTTTATCTAGTTGTGGCGAGCAGGGCTACCCTTTATTGCGGTGCATGGGCTTCTCATTGCAGAGCACAGGCTCTAGGCACGCAGGCTTCAGTAGTTGTGGCATGCAAGCTCAGTAGTTGTGGCGCATGGGCTTAGTTTTGCTCCACGGCATGTGGGATCTTCCCGGAGCAGGGATCAAACCTGTGTCCCCTGCATTGGCAGATGGATTCTTAACCACCGTGCTACCAGGAAAATCCCTTCCCTTGTGATTTTATGACTGTCTTTAGTGTTATGTTTGGATTCCTTTCTCTTTTGTGTGTGTATCTATTATAGATTTTTGGTTTGTGGTTACTATGAGGTTTATATATAGCAATCTGTATATATACATGTGATTATTTTGAATGGCCTGGTCTCTTAATTTCAAATGCATTTTAACAACCCTACATTTTACTCCCCTCTACCCACGATCTGTTTTTGACATTATGTTTTATATCTTTTTGCTTTGTGTATCCTTTACTTATTGTGGATGTAGATGATTTTACTACCTTTGTCTTTTTTTTTTTTTTTTTGCGGTACGCGGGCCTCTCACTGTTGCGGCCTCTCCCGTTGCGGAGCACAGGCTCCAGACACGCAGGCTTATCGGCCATGGCTCACGGGCCCAGCCACTCCGTGGCATGTGGGTTCTTCCTGGACCGGGGCACGAACCCTTGTCCCCCGCATCGGCAGGTGGACTCCCAACCACCACACCACCAGGGAAGCCCACTACCTTTGTCTTTTAACCTTCCCACTAGCTTTGTGTGTGGTTGATATTACTACTTTTACTCTATATTTACTTTAACCAATGAGCTTTTCTCTTTTAACAGTTTTCATGTTTCTGCTTGTGGCCTTTTCTTTTTTGCTTAGAGAAGTCCATTTACCATTTGTTTAAAAGACTATTTTTTCTGCATTGAATTACCTTGATACTTTTTTTTTTAAAAAATCAAATAAGTGTAAGATTCTTCTGGACTCTTTATTCTGCTCCAGTAGTCTTGTGTTTCTCTCCTTATGCCAATATCAGATGACCTTGATTTCTGGAACTTCAAGATAATTCTTTTTTTATGTATGTATGTATTTATTTAGTTTTGGCTGCGTTGGGTCTTCATTGCTGCGCACGGGCTTTCTCTAGTTGCGTCAAGTGGGGGCTACTCTTCGTTGCGGTGCATGAGCTTCTCACTGCGGTGGCTTCTTCTGTCACAGAGCACGGGCTCTAGGCGCGCGGGCTTCAGTAGTTGTGGCATGTGGGCTCAGTAGTTGTGGCTCGCAGGCTCTAGAGTGCAGGCTCAGTAGTTGTGGTGCACAGGCTTAGTTGCTCCGCGGCATGTGGGATCTTCCTGGACCAGGGATCGAACCCGTGTCCCCTGCATTGGCAGATGGATTCTTAACTACTGCACCACCAGGGAAGTCCCTGGAACTTCAAGATAATTCTTGAAATTAGGTAGTATAAGTCCTCTAATGTTGTTCCTATTTTATAAGAAATTGGGGGGCTATTCTAGGACCTTTTACTTTGCTTATAACTTAGTGACAGGTTGTCTGTTTCTTAAAAAAAGCCTGCAGAGATTTTAACTGTGATTGCACTTACTCTGTAGGTGGGTGAAGGTAGGTTCCAAGCTGTGGTCACAGGACAGCTCTCCACCCACCACGTCTTTGGTTTTCCTTTGCAATGTGTTATAGTGTCTTTTACATCTGTCGTTAAATTTATTCTTCAGTTTTGGTTTTTTTATGTTACTGTTAGTGGATTCATTTTTATTTTATTTTATTTTATTTATTTTTTAAGGATTCATTTTTAGATTTTACAATTTTGCATTCTCGTGGCTGACACCCCAAAAGACAGACATTTGATAAAGTTTATTCAGTAATAAGTTCAGCAAATGTTTCCAATTGTGAAGCCATCTCATGGGAGGGAGCTTTGCTTGGCCCTCTGCTGCCCTTCACAGGGAAAAGATTCTGTGAATTATTCTTACTTTTTCATGGGACCTGGAGGGCAGGGAGCAGGTATGGTTGTGGAAAAGCAGAAGCTTTGAGACGGTCCTGAGTCCTTGACGCATTTCCTTGTCTCTGTTTAGGCCTCTGTGTCCTGTGCCCCAATAGTAACAACTCACTCCTGGCCTTCCCGGGCACGCACACGGGCCACGTGCAGCTTGTGGACCTGGCCAGCACCGAGAAGCCGCCAGTGGACATTCCTGCCCATGAGGGCGTCTTGAGCTGCATTGCTCTCAACCTGCAGGGAACAAGAATTGCGACCGCGTCTGAGAAAGTAAGTGGGTGTCCCTGCCCCACAGAGGTGCCCCCAGAGTGGCGTCTCCCGCCGTAGGGTGCAGGCTCCCGGGAAACCAGCCCTTCCCTGAAGATCCTGACCCCTGAGAGGCTCTTAGCCACCTTCTCTCAGGAAGCAAGTCATAGTTGACAGAGAGAGTCCAAAAGTTATTTTATTTGGTTGTGCCCCATCTGTTTGGCAGTAGAATTAGTGTTTTTCTAACTGGCTGTGGGCATTATAATTAAGATGCCATTTCTCTGGACAGTGAGTGAACTGGTGGCTCTCAGGGTGTGAAACAGCCCGGGGCCTCTGCCAGGGGAGCGTGTGCATGGGGCTCCGAGAGGGCCATGCCTGTGGGCCTGGGCCCTGGGTCTCCCTGACCCTCTCTCGGCCCCTGCCCGCTGCAGTCGGACTAAAGAGACTCTAGTCTGTTCTCGGTAACAACAGAGGGAAAGTTGAGTTTTAGATGATGTGGGTGAGTTTGGGAACGGGTCGGATGGGTTAATGGGTTTGTGAATATAAATCATTTGAAGAAAACTAAAAAGTTGTGAATCTTTGATAATGAAACACTTCACTGTTTTTCAAAGGGGACCCTTATACGAATATTTGATACTTCATCAGGGCATTTAATCCAGGAACTACGAAGAGGATCTCAAGCAGCTAATATTTATTGGTAAGAAAGCACGTTATTTTACTCTAGAGAAGGGGCCCTATGTGATCCGGAGGAGAGTCGGGACTACCCCCACGAGGCGGGCGGGGGCTGCTCTGCTGGTAGGGGCTGTTTTATTAGCTTGTTTTATTATTACTAATTTAACTGTTTACTTATTATGGGAATATACACAAAAGTAGAGAGAATATTATGATTACCATGAACCCATTGTCCTGCATTTGTTAGAATTTGCTTGTTTTATTTCATCTCTTCACTGTCCCTCCAACTTATTTATTTATTTATTTTTAAAAATTTATTTATTTATGGCTGTGTTGGGTCTTCGTTGCGGTGCACGGGCTTCTCATTGCGGTGGCTTCTCTTGTCGCAGAGCACAGGCTCTAGGCACGCAGGCTTCAGTAGTTGTGGCACAGGCTCAGTAGTTGTGGCTCACGGGCTCTAGAGCACAGGCTCAGTAGTTGTGGTGCACTGGCTTAGTTGCTCTGCAGCATGTGGGATCTTCCCAGACCAGGGCTCGAACCCCTGTCCCCTGCATTGGCAGGTGGATTCTTAACCACTGTGCCACCAGGGAAACCCCCTCCAACTTATTTTTCAGTAGCATCTTCAGGCAAACACTGGAGGCCTAGTTAGCCCATCTGTAGTCATTTCAGCCTCCTGTGAGGTTGACCTGCTCTTTCTGTGGTGGTTGTTACCATGTCCCACAGTGTCTGTAGCTCTGACAGGGCTGCACCCCTGCTTGGGTGGGACTTCGTTCTTTGTGTCTGTGGCCTTTGCAGGTGTGGAGCTGCACTGGGGCCTGAGTGATAAAAACACAGCTAGTACCTGGATGCTGGATGTAGTGTCCTTGGGGCCTCTGGTGCAGCCCGCTCTCCCATCTGTGTGCTCTCGGGCCCTTCCAGCCAGCCTGCGTGACGCCCACCTCTACAGGGCCTGGGTTGTTGGAGGGGAGTTTTTCTCCTTCAAGTGGCATGTTTGGGTGGCCTCAGGGCCCCTGGGGTGGCAGGGTGGTCTGCAGGGAGCCCTTTCCCTCTCCCTGGCACTTGAGGAGGGGCTGTGCCCTCGCTTTGACCATCTGGTTCTGTGCTGAGCCCCGTCAGCTGGTCAGGAGGGGTGGTTCTTAAAATGACTGTCCTGACCATGGGGGGTTGAGGTCAGGGCTCACTCCTGCGTCCACATGAGACCCGAGCTTCGTCTGGTTTCTCTGCAGCATTAACTTCAATCAGGACGCTTCTCTTATCTGTGTGTCCAGTGACCACGGCACGGTGCACATTTTTGCAGCTGAAGATCCAAAAAGGAATAAACAATCAAGGTAGGTTTTCCAGTTAGAAGGACAGAACATTGCCTGAGCGTTGCCCCACTCAGTCTGAGTCACAGCCGGGATGCTTTTCTTTGGTCGTTCATTTGATTCTCTGAAAACCAGTGCAGATTACTTGATGCTAAGACAGTGGCATTCCGACTTCCCCTTCCACTAGCTCCTTAGAAAATATCTGATGAGGATCCAGGCACCTTCCAATGAGGTAGAACTTGGTCCTGAACTCCAACCGTCATCCTTGTGTTAGCTGTTCAGAAAATTAATTTGGTGGCAGTAGAGCCCTGTGCCCCTTCTGGTGCTGATGGTTTCTGGATTTATAATAAACCCATTTGTAACAACTTAGTTTTTTCATGTGAAAGATAAAAATTAAAAGCAAAAATAGAATTTAAATCATTAAGGCTAAGCCGACATTAAAGAGAGCTGTGTCTCTAACTTTGTTATGTGACCGTAACTTACTTTCTTTGCTTCCTGTCCTCACAGTTTGGCATCAGCCAGTTTCCTTCCAAAATACTTCAGTTCCAAGTGGAGTTTTTCCAAGTTTCAGGTTCCCTCAGGCTCTCCATGCATTTGTGCCTTTGGAACAGAGCCAAATGCTGTCATTGGTAAGTGGTCCTTCCAGAGGAGAGTGGCCCCCAGGTGTGGTCAGCGCCCCACCAGCTCCACTGGTGGCCCTTCCTCTCTCCTGGGGGTCCTGTGCATCCCTCTCAGGGTCCGCACAGCCACCTGCCCTCCGGGGTTTCCCGGGCAGTCAGTGAGACAGATCATTTGGTCTTGGAACCGGCGACCAAAGAGGGTTCCCCCATCGCCACACTAGCTGAGTAGATGCAGAACCCCCAGAACAGTGGGGTTCTCGGTCGAGTGCCCCCACCACCCACAGATCCCTCGGGGCTGCTCAGCCTCCACTCAGCCTGTGCAGTGAGCTCAGTGCGGGCTGCTTGCTTTCCACCCTGAGTGACACGGTCTCCTCTGCCCAGCGATCTGTGCGGACGGCAGCTACTACAAGTTCCTGTTCAACCCCAAGGGGGAGTGCGTCCGGGACGTGTATGCGCAGTTCCTGGAGATGACCGACGACAAGCTGTGACCCTCCACCAGGAGTGCGAGCACCACAGGCCCTGGGTGCCCAGCGGCCCCTCGAGCTCCTGGGAGTGGTGGTGATGGGCTGGGGGGATGGCCTGGGACCTTGTCGCGAAGCCATACGTTGTCGTCTGTTTTCCAAAGCCAGACCTCCCGAGTCCAGTGTTAAAGGAAGAATCTTCAGGGCACGTGGACACTCACGCCCAACTGCTGGCTTCACCTTTCATTCAGCCGTGACGCTCACTTCATTGGTTCTGCCGCATCGGCCACCTGCAGTTGGGGCTCCGGACAAACTGGGGGTACGTGGAAAAAAGGAGGGACAAAGTGAAATTTGTTTGTGGCGACAGATTTCATCATTTTTACTAAGTCTGTAATGGGGAGGTGAACACACGTGTAAGTGTTGGTTCTCACCAGATTTAAGTGGAACAATCATACCGGCAGCCTTAGGAAAGGAGGAAGGAAGCCCTTCTCCCATCTAAACTGAAGAAAGAGGGCATAGGTCTGGCGTCTCCCTCAAGAGCTGCATGTCGTGCGTCCTCGTCTTTTTGGAGCCATTGGAATTGAGGCAGCACCATGCCCACCCTGTGAGCAGTGCCTGTGGCCTCCTGGTGAAACTCTGGGTCAAAGGGAGTTTCCCTGTTACACGTAGGCAACAGAGTAACGCATAGACTTTAAAACTTAGTCATAGAAGAAAGCGTCACTTAATTTGGAGGATACCGAGGGAAACGGGCGTCTCAACAAAGCAGTGCCTGGTTTCTGTGGGCCTGGAGAGGATGCCTCGGCCGGCCGATTCCACTTCCCTTTCTCACCATCTTTTCTCCCCATTTTTAAGACTAGCTGCACACTAACATTCTGGGAATGAGAGGCACATACTTTTTTTAACGTTTGGTAACTAAAATAGGTTATGGGCTCTATATTATTAGTAGTACTTGAGGTATATATTTAATTTTCTTAAATTCCCTTAAAACTTAATTTTATGTTTGATTTCAGGTTGCAAACATTAAAATCTGCAGCAGCAAATTCTCAGTTTGCCAGTTCTTTTACTGTCATGTAATCAGCTAACTTTGTCTGTGGATTTCAATGTGAAGTATGCATGTTACTTTTATGTGTATTTAATCATGAAATTTAATTTTGCACACTTACTTGTAATGTTTCTTTTAAATAAAAATGACTAATTTTGTTGTACTCTGTACCCATCAAGGGAAAAGAATTGTATGTTACAAAACCAAAGCCCCAGTTTTAGAACCTTGTTGGACTGCAGGCTATAGGAACGGCCCAGTGCACTTAGTGCCTAAACTGTCCAGGACTGCGTGGGGGCCAGGTGGACGCCCTGCTGCCCGTGTGGGTGGTGGCCTGGCTCGGGGAGCAGGGGGGAAGAGAGTGATGTTCACTAGCGGTTTCTGTCGTCTCTGGTGGGGAAGCTCTGCCTGAAATCCCTTTGGGGGACACTCCCTTTGGGGGAGACAACAGCATGGTGTTGGGCCACCCGTCAGTGTCCGTCTAACACTAGCCCTAACTTTGGCCCAGGAGTAGGAGGGGTCCTTCACATTTACATCGTCAGTTTATATTTTCCCCGAATATAATCCCTTTCGTGTTTCCACATATACATTAAACTAGGAAAAAAGTTCCTCCTCACAGTGTGTGGAGGTGCTGCAGGCTGGTGAAGAGCCAGTTCACTGGCCCAGGGAGAGGCTGTACCCAGGACGACCCGTAATGCTCGGCACCTACATTAAGAGTCCACGGTGTGGGAGCACGTCCTGGCTCTGCCACGCCGGGCACAACCTTGCCTCCTTTATAAAATGACAGAACAGGGACATCCTGGGTGGTATGGATGACCACCTAGGGGCTCTGGTTTGTCTTCTTGGGGTTACCCTTCGCGATGGTAAAGGCACCACATCTCACCTGGGAAATGCCCTGGACGAGGCTTCCAGAGAGCACGGTGAGGTCTGGAAGGCTGAGGCAGCCAGGCACCGTCCACCCTCCCCAGGCCTATGCGCGTGGCCTCGCTTTACCCTCTCAGGGACGTGGCAGGAAGAGCCATACCTGGCGAGCAGGCTGTTGGGTGAACCTTCCTCGGTCTGTTTAGGACAGCAGCAGACTTGGTTTTTCAAATTGACAACCACTGTTTGTTGCCTTATTCAGAGAAAGGGAGTTGCTCTAAGCCAGAGCTGCCTCCAATTCCTCCCTCAGCTGAGTCCTGCCGGCCCCTGAACGTGGGTACAGAGGGACACAGATGTAAAAGTCCTGTGTCCAGGGCTTCCACAAGCCCCACTTGGTGGCTGGGCTGGACAGGCCTGGTTTGTTTCTCCCCCAAGTGTCCATGTGAATGAACATCCAGGAACCACCTCACAGGGCCCTGCTCACTGGGCTCTTCTGCCTGCTGTCCAGGCCATGGACGGGGAGGGCTCCTCTGCGCCCTGCAGCCTCCACCCCCTCCCCCCTGCCCCTGGCTTGTCTGTCCCTTTAGTCCTCAGTGGCAGTGCCCCTGCTCACTGCGGCCTGGAGGGTGAGGCCCGCTCCCCTCCTTACTCTGCTTGTGAGACCAAAGCTTCTCATGTTTGCATTTCTTTTTCTGCAGCCAAACCAAACTTCTAGATGAGTTCACACAACTTTGTCTCTGGTCTCTTTCCTTTCTTTCTGTAAGAGGCATTTGAGCAATTACAGTACTTTTGGAACTTGTGCTGAAATTTTCCTCTTCAAAATGGATCAGAAAATACTTACCAAATTACAAAATGTTCATTGTAAGAAAAGAACATAGAGAAGAATGTAAAGTTGGAATCAAAATCGCCCTGAGTTGCCGTCTCCAGAGAAGACTACTCTCGGAAAGCCCACGCCTTCTGGGGTGAAGTCTGTAATTCTCAGCAGCATTATAGGGACCATTCTTTAACTTTTCACAACTCGTGAACATGTCAAAACACTGTAATTGCCCGAAGATGCCTATTTGTATTTTTTGCTTCTATAAACGTTTTGGAAATGGAAATCCTTGTGCATACATGTTTACACACTTGTCCACCTATTTCTTTGAATAGAACTGGAATTGCCAAGCCAGAGGATCTGCACGTATAAGATTTAGTATGTTTGCCACCTTGCCTGCCATGATTCTGTCAGCTTCAACAGCCAACACCTCACATGCTCACCGGGACCAGGCTCTGAGCATGAGCTTTTTAATCTTTGATGGAGAAAAAAGATCGATTTCTAGCCAGGTTGAACATTTTGGAATACCTTTGCTGGCCATCCGTAATTATTTTGTAAATTGCTTACTCATGCCTTCGACTATATTTCTGTTGGTGTATTTTGTCTTTTTTGTTGATGAGAACTTTTAAAATAATCACCCCTTGTCGTTTTTTTTCACTTTGGGTTTATTTCAGTTTGAGGGGTTTTACTTTGCTGTGTATGTATCTTGAATTTTTACATAGTCTGATCAGCCTTTTTCCTTTATGGTTTCTAGTATTGGCTTGTGATTAAAACAAAACATTTTTCACCGGGTTCGATGTACAGGTCTTATTTTCATAATTCAGTCTGAGCGTAATTTCCAAACACGTAATGGGGAAAGGGCCTCATCTTCCTGCGCCGGTGGGTGAGGCATTGCTCAAGCCAAACCAAGCCAGGAATGACTCAACCCCAGGTCCTCTTCCTGCCCTGGGTTGTGGTATCTCATCCACCTTAGTGCTCTTTTCTGGTTTGGATGAAAATGATGCAGTTGCCCTACTACAATGCCATTTATCAACTGATTCATTTGTTACGCACGGACTTACTGTACTACTTCACAAAGAACTATGTTCTGGTTACATGGCTCTGCTGATCGTAAGCATCCTTAAGCATTTTTTTCCCAGATGAACTTTAAATGGAATAATAGCTAAAAATAGAATTTTATTGGAATTCCAAAAACTCAAAAATGATTGTTTCTGAAGTGCTGAGGGACAGAATGTATCAGGATTTAATAAATATTTTCTCCCCAACAGTAACGTGGTAACATCACTGAGGACACCGTAAGTGCACTGTCATTCATATTTGTTTTTTTTTAATGACAAAGCTATTCAACTCGTGTGGAAAGAAGCTGTGAGTCTTCCTTTTGTTCTTCCTGTGTCCTGTTTCAATATGATAAAAATTATTTTATGAAATTACAATTTGGAAACTATGGTATGTCTACATTTGCTTTTCTTTGTGTTTATCATGCCTGGGGCTTGCTGAGCTTCTTGAAACTAGATTTATGGCTTTCATCAAATTTGTGAATTTCAGCCATTTCCTTGAATAATTCTTCTGCTACTGTCTCTTTCCTATTGGGATTCAGGTACACATGTATAACACCTTATATTGTCCCACTCTGATCATTGAGGCTGTTCATATAGTTTTTACAGTATTTTTTCCTGTTTTTAAAGATAGCATTGGGACTTCCCTGGTGGTGCAGTGGTTAAGAATCCACCTGCTGATGCAGAGGACACGGGTTCGATCCTTGGTCCAGGAAGATCCCACATACTGTGGAGCAACTAAGCCCATGCGCCACAACTGCTGAGCCCACGAGCCACAGTTACTGAAACCTGTGCGCCCTAGAGCCTGCGCACTGCAATTACTGAGCCCACGTGCTGCAACTATTGAAGCCCACGCACCTAGAGCCCGTGCTCCACAAGAGAAGCCACTGCAATGAGAACCCCATGCACTGCAACAAAGAGTAGCCCCCGCTTACCACAATTAGAGAAAGCCCACGCGTGGCAACGAAGACCCAACGCAGCCAAAAAATTTTAAAATTTTTAAAAATTAAAAAAAATTAGCATAATTTAAAAATGACCTATTACTGCCCACTCTGCTTTCAAGACTGTACCATGTACTTTAAACTTTAGATGAATCTGTCAGTTCTAAAATTAGTTTCTAATTCTTAACTAAGCTTTTTCATTTGCTCATTCACATGAACAATCTTTCTTTACGTCCTTGTGCATATTTGTAGGACATAAGTTAAAATCTTTGGTAATTCTCACATTTGGATTTTCTCAGAGCAAGTCTCCATTGATTTTCTTTTATTCTGTGTATGAGTCACATTAACCTGTGTGTCTAGTACTTTGGGGTTGTACCTTGGACATTGCAAATGGTATGTGTGTTGTTATGGATTCTGTTATGTTTCTCTGAAAAATGCAGGTTTTTTTCTTTAAGCACTCTGGACCCACCTGAACAGTCAAGACAAGAGTGAGGCAGACGAGGTGCTGAGAGCACCAAGTTTAAGGAGGCGCATGCTCGCAGCTTCATGCCACTGGGAATGATTGTGTCGTTTTGTCTGATGGTCTCTTTGTTAATGTGGTGAATCACATTGATTTTTTTAAATTAGTTTTTATTTATTTTTGGCTGCATTGGGTCATCGTTGCTGCACGGGCTTTCTCTAGTTGTGGCGAGCAGGGGCTACTCTTCGTTGCAGTGCGTGGGCTTCTCATGCGGTGGCTTCTCTTGCTGTGGAGCACGGGCTCTAGGTGCACGGGCTTCAGTAGTTGTGATGCGGGGACTCTAGAGTGCAGGCTCAGTAGTTGTGGCCCGTGGCCTTAGCTGCTCCGTGACATGTGGGATCTTCCCGGACCAGGGCTCAAACTCGTGTCCCCTGCATTGGCAGGTGGATTTTTAACCACTGCACCACCAGGGAAGTCCCAAGACTACATTTCTTGTCATTCGTGATCACTGAAGTCTGTTACTTTAGCTTGTGTTCAGCTAATGTTTTGTCACAGATTTCCTTATGTTCCTGGATCCAATAAGATTAAAAAAAAGAAGCTATTCTGCCCTTTTAAATCACCTGACCCATGCTGCCAGGGAAGCTACTTCAGGTTGTGGGTGTTGAAATAATGGCCAGATCTGAACCAGCCCCTCAGCAAACCGCCAGGCAGATTAAAATACACAACTCAGAATTTTGGAGGAGAAAGTCCCTATTGTCCACCCTGACTTCAGCAAGCTGTACCAGGAACGTGGGGTGCTGTCCCCATGGCTGTCTGCCACAAGGCTGGATGATGGGGGATGGTAGTTGCTACGTGAAATGCCAAAATTCACTGCAATTTACCAGCCTTTCTATATAGAGCACTCCCCTGGATATTGCAAGTGTTTGCGTAGACTCCATAGTTCCAAAATAGTTAATTCAGACAGTTCTTACAAGCTCAGTAGCTGATTTGATGGGGGGACAATTCCTGGAGCTTATCTATGTTGGAAGGTTTTGAGTTACAAATTCAATTTGTTGACAAGTCTATTCTGTCTACCTATTTCTTTAGTAAATTTGGTAGTTTGTGTATTTCGAGGAATTAGTCTGTTCCATCTAAGATGTCAGATTTATGAGCACAATTTTTCATAGGATTCCTTTATTATCCTTTTTACAGATGTGGATGTGGTAATGAAGCCTGCAATTAAGGTTCAGTATTACGTGCTGCCTTAACATTTGGTTCAGCTGGGAAGGCCTGGAATGGCCTAACTACAAGTTCTGCTACCCACTCTACTTCCATGGATAAAGCCCCCCAGCCAAACAACTCTCCTTATCAAACAGAACAGGTGCAGTTCCTGCTTATCCCTGAGTAAGCATTTTCAGTTCCCTTCCAGCTCATGGGGTTATTCAAACAATCACATCCTCCCGGAACGGGGTCCCCCACTGTTTTTTTTTTTAAACATCTTTATTGGAGTATAATTGCTTTACAATGGTGTGTTAGTTTCTGCTTTACAACAAAATGAATCAGTTATATATATACATATGTTCCCATGTCTCTTCCCTCTTGCTTCTCCCTCCCTCCCACCCTCCCTAGCCCACCCCTCCAGGCGGTCACAAAGCACCGGAGGAGCTGATCTCCCTGTGCTATGCGGCTGCTTCCCACTAGCTATCTACCTTACGTTTGGTAGTGTATATATGTCCATGCTCTCTCTCGCTTTGTCACAGCTTACCCTTCCCCCTCCCCATATCCTCAAGTCCATTCTCTAGTAGGTCTGGGTCTTTATTCCTGTCTTACCCCTAGGCTCTTCATGACAATTTTTTTTCTTAAATTCCATATATATGTGTTAGCATACGGTATTTGTCTCTCAGTCCCCAACTCTTGATACTACAAAGCCTGCCTCCTGTAGCCCTAGGTTATTCACTGTGTTCCCAAGTGACGCCCATGTGATCCTACTTGGCTTGCAGTGTCCTCGGGTGTGCGTATGTGTGACTGATAAACTACAGTTCATCTCATCTGGCCAGTGTCATAGTGTCACGTCCAGCCACCCCCATGTACACAGGGTGGGAATACTGCCTCCATAATAGGGTGAATAGGTGGTAGGTAGAGCAACGGAGCTTATCACAGAGAGCCCATCTCTCATTCCTGATGGTGGTCATTTGTATCCTCTCTTTCCTCCGTCATTCCAGTCGAAGTTAATTTGTTGATTTTTTTTTTTTTCAAAGAATCAGCTTTGATTTCATTGATCTTTTTTTCTCCTTATTTATTTTTTCAATTTTTGCTGATTATTTGCTATGGGTTATATTCATTCTTTTCTAGTTTAAGGTAGAATTGTAGATGACTGAATTTTAGGTTTTCTTTGTGCTATAAAATTCCCTATAAACACTTTTAGCTGCATTTCACAAATTTGATATATTTTCATGTTCATTCTGTTACAATTATTTTCTAATTCCCTTTAAGACTTCCTGTTTGAATCATGGATTATTTCAAAATATGATGTCTAATTTCAAAACATTTGAGGATTTAAAAAATACCTTTATTATTGATTTCTAGTTTAATTCCCTAATTGTCAAAGAGCATACTATGTATGATTTTAATTCTTTAAAGCTTGTAAGTTTTGTTTTATGACCCAAGGTTTGGTCTATATTGGTGAATGTTCCATGTGCATTTGAGAAGAATGTGTATTCTGTTGAGTAGAATGCTCTATCAATGACAATTACATTGACTGGTGTTGCTCAGAGCTTTTATATAGCCTTGCTGACTTTCTGTCTACTTATCAATTACCTAGAGAGGAATGTTGAAGTATCAAAATGTAATGTGGATTTATTTATTTTAGTTCTTTCAGCTTTTGCTTCATTTATTTTGTTACGTTGTCTTGCAGAATTGTTCCTTTTATCATGATGAAATGCCCATCTTTATCAGTGATAACTTTCCTTGGTTTGAAGTCTGCTCTCTGAAAATAAAGTAACTACTCCTGGGAATTCCCTGGCGGCCCAGTGGTTAGGACTCTTGTGTTTTCACTGCTGAGGCGTGGGTTCAGTCCTGGTCAGGGAACGAAGACCCCTCAAGCCGCACGGCACCGTCAAAACAACAACAACAAAAACTACTCCTGCTTTTTTTTTCTTATCAATTTATTTGTTTTTATTTTTGGCTGTGTTGGGGTCTTCATTGTGGTGTGCGGGCTTCTCATTGTGGTGGCTTCTCGTGGAGCACGGGCTCCAGGTGTGCAGTCTTCAGTAGTTGTGGCACGCAGGCTCAGTAGTTGTGGCTCGCGGGCTCTAGAGCGCAGGCTCAGTAGTTGTGGCGCACGGGCTTAGTTGCTCCACAGCACGTGGGATCTTACTGGACCAGGGCTCAAACCCGTGTCCCCTGCATTGGCAGGCAGATTCTCAACCACTGTGCCACCAGGGAAGCCCCTCCTACTTTCTTTTGTTTTTGTTTTTTTTTGTTTTTGTTTTTTGCGGTACACGGGCCTCTCACTGTTGTGGCCTCTCCCGTTGCGGAGCACAGGCTCTGGGCGCGCAGGCTCAGCGGCCACGGCTCACGGGCCTAGCCGCTCCGCGGCATGTGGGATCTTCCCGGACCGGGGCACAAACCCATGTCTCCTGCATTGGCAGGCGGACTCTCAACCACTGCACCACCAGGGAAGCCCCCTCCTACTTTCTTTTGATTAGTGTTAGCATGATGTCTTTTTTTCCATTAATTTACTTTTAATCTATATTAAGTGTCTTTATATTTAAAGTTTCTTGTAGACAACATATAGTTGAGTCTTGCTTTTTGATCCACTCTGACAATCTATGTGTTTTATTGGTATATTTAGACCATTGATGTTCAAAGTGATTACTGATATAGTTGGATTAATATCTACCACATCTGTTATTGTTTTGTATTGTCCTTGTTTTTTGAAAATGTTATGCCTAGGTAGTTGTTTTTTGCATTTATCCTGATTGGTATTCTCTGAGCTTCCTGGATCTGGGGGGCAATTCTCATTCATTCTTGTTTCAAACATTTCTTCTGCTCCTTTCTTTCTGGTACTTCCATTTTCCCTAGTACTCCTGTAACACATAGGTTATACCTTATGTAGCTGCCCCCACAGTCCTTGGATGTTCTGCTTTTTATTTTTATTTTTCCCAGTCTTTCTTCTCTTAGCTTTTTACTTGTGAAAGTTTCTATTGATGCATCCTGAAGTGCAGAGATTCTCTCCTCAGTTGTGTCCGGTCGACTAGCAAGCCCATCACAGACACTTCTGTTACAATGTTCTTTATAGTTCTTTAAGGATTTCCGTCTCTATGCTTACATCGCCTATTTGTTCTTGCATGCTGTCTACTTTATCCATTAGAGTCCTTAACATATTAGTCCTAGTTGTTTTAGATCCCGTCTGATAACACCAACACCCCTGCCACGTCTGGTTCCGATGCTTGCTCTGTCTCTACAAATTGTTTTCCTTTTAGTTAATACTTGTAATTTTTTCTTGACAACTGGATATAGTGTACTGGATAAAAGGAGCTGCTGTACACAGGTCTTCAGTGACGTGGTAAGGTGCGGGATGGGGGTGGGGCAGGGCAGCGGTGTACAGTCCTATGGGCAGGTCTCAGGGAGCCTGTGCCTCTGGGCTATGAACTACATAAGAGTTTCTCAGGTTTTCTTCCCTCTTAGATGGGACAGGGTGGCTAGAGTGGGCTGGTTGGGAATTTCCCTTCTAGGTCAGGTAGGCTCTGGTTAACTCTTTTTTCCTGAAGGTAGGCTTCGTTAAGAACGCAGTCCTCTAGGGACTTCCCTGGCGGTCCAGTGGTTAAGATTTCACCTTTCAGTGCAGGGGGTGTAGGTTTGATACCTGGTCAGAGTGCTAGGATCCCACATGCCTTGTGGCCAAAAAACCAAAAAACAAAGCAGAAGCAATATTGTAACAAATTCAATAGACTTTAAAAATGGTCCACATCAAAAAAGAACCTAAAAAAAAAAGTGCTCTGGTCTATTTCAAACATGGTTCCTTTCCCCTCCCCTGGTTTTTTCCAATATTTTCTGTGAGAACCTGGTTGAGTTTCTGGAAGTAAAATGTACAAAAGTGTGGGAAACCCCTAAGACTGGGTTCCCCTGGGGCATTAACTCTCAGAGTTGTCCAGCAGTTGACTGCTCACAGGGGAGGTTTTTGTAGCCCAGCACCGGTCCCCGTGGTAGTCTCCACTCCTGTGTTCGCCCATCTGTCTCTCCTATTTTGGGGGTAGTGGTTTGCCCTGCACCCTCACCTCTCTTAGCTCCAAGACGAGTTGTTGATTTTTGGGCTGTTGCACTATTTATGTGTTAGGAGGAAGTGGCAGCTTCCCAGCTCCTTACACGTGGAACCTGAAACCAAAGTCCCTGCTTCATTTATTTTGAGGCACTGTTGTTGGGTGCTTGGAACCCTAGGGCTGTTGTGTGTCTTGGTGCATTGACCCTGTATCATTATGTAACATCTTTATGCCTGATAGTTTTCCTTATTCTGAGGTCTACTTTGACATTAATATAGTCACTCCAACTTTCAAGTGTTCGCAGGATATACTTTTTCTATCCTTTTACTTTTAACCTATCCATATTATTTAAAGTAAGTTGGGTTTTATTTTTTGATCCAACTGACACACTCTTAATTGGTCTATTTAGACTATTTATATTTAATGTAATTATTGATAAGATCCTACCATATTATTGTGTTTTGCTTGTCCCCTCCCCTTTGGGTTCCTGTTCTCTGCCTTCGTGTTATTTCAAAATAAATTTTAGCATTCCATTTTAATTTACCTTTTGGATTTTTCCTTTACCTTTGTTTGGTATTGGGATTGCACTAGTGACTACAACAGACAAAGCTAGCTTTTCAGTCTACTTAAGAATGTTTTACCACTTCAGTGTAGAAATGTAGAGACCTACAAACCTTTGCCTTCCTCCTTTATATTATACTTTTGTCAATATGTGTTAAGTTTACATACACTGAAAACCCTGATAGACAATGTTAAAACTTTTACATTGGAAAGTTAGAATATTTTAAAGAAATTAAGAGGAAAAACTAGTTATTATAGTTGCCCAGATATTTACCATTTCTGTTGATCTCTTCCTTCATTCCTGAAGTTCCAAAGTTTCTGTTATTTACTTTTTGCCTGAAGAATGTCCTGTAGCGTTTCTTTTTGAGCAGCTCTACTGGTTAAGAATTCTTAGTTTTCCTTCATCTAAGAATATCTTTTAATCTGCACTCCTGATATTTTCTATGGATATAGTATTCCAGATTGAGTTACCTTAAGCCCTTTAAAATTTTTCTAGTCATAGGGCCTCCATGGTTTCTGATGATAAATTTGTATTCAGATTGTTACTCTGGATGTAGTAACTTTTCTTTGGGTGCTTTCAAGATAAAATGTTTTCAGTGTCAGTAGCCAGTGGTGTGTCTTGACATGGTTTTTCTTTGAGTTTATCCTGTTTGGAGCTTTGTGAATCTTTACAATTATATCTGGGACATTTTTAGGCATTATTATTATTTTTAAAACACCGATGTCTTTCTCCTCTTGCTGTGAATTCATTAACCCAGGGTATATTTGATCTTTTTATATTGTCCCACAGGTCCCTGAGGCTAAGGTTCGTTTGTTTCCGAGCATTTTTCTGTTGATCCACCGAATTTTTCATTTGTTAAGTTCTATAGCTTTCGGTTCAAGAGCATTTGTCCTTACTTCATGGAGTCTGGTTACAGTAATTAAAGCCATAGAAAGCTAATGTCCTTTTCTGATTATTCCAACATGCTTAAGTTGACATCTCTTTTTTTTCCCCTTAAGAGATTTTCCTGGCTCTTTGTACACTGTAATTTTGAACTGTATTCTGGACATTGTTCATTTTATGAAGCTCTGAGTCCTGTTTAAATCCTGTAGAGAATGTAGAATCTTTTTTTTTTTTTTTTTTTTTTTTTTTAAGCAGGCAAATAACCTGGCAAGGTTCAGAATAAATGTGCCGACCTGCCCTCTGTGGGTTGTGGTTTGGGGTCAGTTGTTGGGGGTCAGTTGTTTCCCAAGCTCTGCAGTGCTATTTGGGGCCATTCTTCACGGGAGTTCAATTAATAAAGACTTTGCTTTGCTTCCTCAGTCAGTTCCAGGCATGTGCAGCTGAGGGTGAGCCCAGGATGCCATACACAGCCCTAGAGAATCTTTCTCTAACTTCCTGTCTCCTAGGTACCCGCTTTCCTGGCCCTTGGCTAAGTCTCAGGCTTTAGCCTCCCTGTGATGTTGCATACTCCTTGGGGCCAAAGAAAAGTATTTCTCCCTCCTGCCCCCAACTTCTTTGGACTAGAAGTGTCCCCTTTCCCAATTCCTCTTCTCTGAGTCCTCAGTGTCTCCAGGGCTCCTGCTTACAGGTATACAGTTTTGTGATTCCCCTCCACGTGTCCCACAGGGGCCCCCTTCCCTTGTGAGGGGAAGGCTTCTCTTGGGTATTCTGATGTTCATTCCTAACATGCAGTTCTGATATTCAGGCTGTCCTGGAGTCTACATCAGGAGATACAAGAGGGGAGAAAAATTCAGGAAAATAATGACCACGTTGGTTGTTCTTCCAGTTTTAACCCCCTTGCTACTATTTCTTTTTCAGAGGACTGTGACAGTTGCTTTATTTATTCAGCCAATGGGTGAGACACAGGGCAGAGACCTCAGAAAGACATTTCTAAAATCAGAAAATTTTGTGCCCACAGGTTTAGTCATCTCATCAGAGATCACCTGAGAGACCCATGTTAAAATCTAATTTTGTATTGCTATGGATGTAAACATGGAGGGGTAACAACAAGAGGCAGTATTCCACAGAGACCTACGGTGAGTGCTGGCCAACAGGCTACAGTTTAAATCACTACATACTATGGGTTCTTTCACCTCCCATATTTAGGACTGAACTTACCATATGGCAACTGCACATAGCTTCATGACATGCCCCAATGCCTTCCCTTTTTTTTGGGGCCGTGCCGCATGGCATGCGGGATCTTAGTTCCCTGATCAGGGATCAAACCTGTACCCCCTGCAGTGGAAGCTCAGAGTCCCAACCACTGGACCACCAGGGAATTCCCCCCTATATCTTCCTTAGAGACTAAATGTGGGCCTCTCCGCAATAACTAACATGGCTTTTGCTACATGAAAGACCTCTTATCAGAGTTACTGAATTGTTTCCTATACCTGAAGGCCTCCTGCCTTCAACATCTTTTTCTTGGGTAAAGGTAGGTTATCCTGTAGGATAGCTCTATTTGACTCAGTTTAACTTCAACAAGGCGACCCTAATGAATTACCAGAGGAGCTTTTCCTGAGTGAGAAGGGGGAGGTAAGACCTAATGCACTTTAAAGCATCTACAAAATGGACTGCACCTAAGAGCCTGTGCTCTGTGACAAGAGAAGCCACTGCAATGAAAAGCCCGCGCACCACAACGAAGAGTAGCCCCCGCTCGCTGCAACTAGAGAAAGCCTGTGTACAGCAATGAAGGCCCAATGCAGCCAAAAAATAAATAAAATAAATACATTTGTTAAAAAAAACAACATGGACAGCAGATCTGAAAAAAACATTTAGGAATGCGCCCTTTTGTTAGGAGAGAGAGTCTCAGTACACGAAGAGCAGCTCTTTTACGCTAATAGAACTGTTTTTACACTAGGGCATCAATGTCAAGAACAAAACTCCATGTGAACACTCTGTGCTTGAGCTTCATTTAGCTCCCAAAGGGGACTTCGTGTCATTTCAGTATTCTCCCTTCCTCTTCCTACCCCTCAGGACATCAGCAATCCATACCTTCTAGGAGCTGGACAATCCAAGTGTTAACAGTGTGGGGACCGGAATACCATGTGCCTATTTAGACAAGATTTTCATCTCATGGGAGGATGTATCTCAGGCTGTTTGCAATGATCTTTCTCAAGCTGAGGCGCAAGTCTGCAGAAGAAATGGCAGCTACAACCAGAACCTCAAAGTAAGTTTGAAAACTCTAACATGATGGATTGAAAGCCAGCAAGACTGTTATCGCTGCCTGTGACCCAATGCCCTTTTCACACGCAAACACTCAATGCCCCCTTTCTTCTGGTGGAGTCAAGAAGCCTGAACTGCTGTCCTCACAGCAGCTCCTTCGAATACCCGCTCCAGTGCTCTAGGCCTTTGGTGTGCTCAGAGAGCATTTAAAAAAAGCAAAAAAGCATGCCTGCTTAAGCTTATCAAAATGACAATGATACTCTGTATTCAATTAAAATTAATAAAAATATTTTATTGAATTTCAGGAACTTGGTACTTTTAAAATTTCAAATCTTTGCACACAAATCACCACTATACCTTCTAGAATAGTGGAGGTTAGGACTTGAAGATTGTCACTTGTCTCTTTGTGTAACATAGCACAGAAATCCCAAGTCCTGACACGCCCCACCCCCTTCTGACCATGGCCCCCTCTACTCTGTTGTTCTAGGAGAGGACGATGAGAGGTGTGATGCATTTAAGGAGCTCAGCTGTCCGGGTGGAGACTCAACTGACGTGAGAGGAAGATTAATCCAAAAACCATGCATAGACACCTTGGGATGCGCCACATCACTTGGATCACGTGTGAGTTTCCCTTTTGTATTTTTGTCTGGTTCAGGGCAAAGCTGCTGAAATGAAATTTCTAGTCCCTGAGGGAGCTCAGAAGTTTGGCAGAAGTCAAAGCAGAGACTTTTTGAAATGAGACACTTAGGAACCACCAGTGGACAGCCGGGCGGGAGTGAATTGCAATGTGACTGTTGATGTAGCACCAGGCATCAAGTGGGGCCACAAGGACACAAGCTCAGTGACTCCTGGGTGTTGAAGGGCTCCTGGGGATTCAAAGCTAAATTTAAAAAAATTTTTAAGTGCCCAGGACACGGTAGTTTGTTAATCTATGTTTTCCTTTTCCTGCCCTCTCCTTGATATTCTTAAATTCCTGTGTGCCAATGAATGAGCCAAATGAATAAGACAGAAGGAAAAAGGAAAGAGAATGCCCCACCTTTGAAAAAGGCATGCTCTAGCTCCCAGCAGCCAAAACTAACCTTCTCCCTTCTTTAAATTTGAGAACAGGGTACTTTTCTTACCTATAAACCAAGCAGAAATCCCTCCAGGCCCATAAAGTCTACATTTTAGGCTCAGAAATAATCAACTGATGGACTGGGCTTATGCAGGGAAAATCTACCCGAGTCTTTCTGGACGGCTGTGGAGATGCGTCTCCTGGAGGACGCACAGGGCATTTGCTTAGTGTTGCCCAGGCCATCTCCCCATCAGGGTGGTCTTGTCCACTCACCTCCCCAGAGCTCAAGGTTAGGGGGCTGCGGTGGCCATGACTAAGGTCTGGAGCACTCAGTGGAGTGACCCGATCCCACATGTAGGACACGGCAGATCCGAATTATTTTGCAAATTGCAAACCTTCTGAGTAAAAAGAAAAAAAATATACATTCCAAGGTATCTGTAAAGTGCTGGGAGATGCAGCTTGCTGCCCTGAGGTGCTCTGATCCATCCGTGCTGCAGTCTGCAAGTTAGATTTTGCTACTGTCACACACGTGGTCTCATTCACATGATGGTTTCGTTTTTATTTTTTAAATGGCTGAGTTATAAATCCAGCTAGTGTGCAGTAATTTCATAATTTTTAATATGCATTATCTGCAACAACATTGTGACAGCTCCATACCATGGATTGACACACAATACTTAGAACAGGTTTATCATATTTGGTCTTTAGGTAAATAATAACTGTTTTAAAATTGCCTAAATATACCATTCTGAGCTGTTTCATTCCACCAGGAAAATACAGGGGTTTTTTCCTCTCTTTAAAAAAAAAATTAAATACCAAAATAACTACATTTAAATAAATAATGACGATGACATTTAAAAATTCACAATAAGGCCAAAGCCCTCTTTCTGTTTGCATGCTGCTCAGCTCTGACCCCCAGAACCCTCTGGAAAGGTGAGTGGCTTTCTTCTGGAGGAACATGGGCTGAGGCCGTGCGGGCCTCCTACTTCTCATTCTCTCACCTTTGTTTCCTTTCCTTTCGCTTTTATTTTTTGTAGGAGAGAAGTCAGCCTTAGTACTGAATTCAGTTCTAAAAGGTTGAGGGGAATTTCCTATTACAAATCAGAAAGCAACCTAGGTGTTTCCAATGCTTACCGGGACGGAGGGTGCCTGCTTCCAAGACCCTTGTATCAACAGGCAGCTTCTGCTCCACCCCAGCAGCTGCTCCTGCCATGAGGGGGGCAAACCGCACCATCATCGGGTGGCCGGCTGGTCGGACGATGCCGAGAGCTGGTGACGGCACCTAAAATAGCGAACGTGCCACGGAGAGATCTGTGATGTTTGTTTGAAAAGGGTGTGTGATAAAAGATTGAATCTTTTTTTCCAAATGAAGAAGTAATAGTTCTTTTGTTTTAAACATACACAATACATAGGAGACTTGTTTTACTTAGAGTGGAAAATTATGCCAGGGACAAAGTCAACACAAAGAAACAAACAACAAAAAGTAGCAAGAAAGAGAAATGGGTAAGTGCAGCTCCGCGAGCCTGGCAGCTCTTTCCGTCAGGGTTACAAGTGGCCCGCGGGTGTCCGTCTGTGTGTCTGTCCGTCTTACACACGGAAATGGAGGTGGATTAATTCAGGTAACTGCTCTAACGTGGAAAATTTGTAGATGTCAAGTAGCTCCACTTAACTTAAACAGGACAGACAAAAGTAAATCATTCCATAGGCTGAAAACAAACAACAAAAACAAACAAAACTACTTTGTTTCTTCTCCCCAACTGAAATCCACACAAAAGGTCCTGTGTGATTCCAAAATTACCAGAGTAGAAATGGAGTGATCTGAAATGTCCAAGACCCCATTATTTTGTAAAGAAAGAAAGTACACCTCAAAATATTCTAATTCCACATGTGAACAACAAAATACTGTCTTGTCTACTGGTGGCGGGGTGGCTCCGGCCCAGCAGGCCTGCTCGCACCGGGTGCGTCCTCCCTCGGAAGGACTGAGAGTATCTACTCGGAACTAAGCTGAGCGCTGGGCGGCGAGACACTGCCGGAGCCCAGCTTTGCTGCGTGTGGTTTTGTTCAGGGGTGACTTCAGTCTTTAAATTAAGGAGTTTTAAGGCCACCTGGGTTTGTGTTTCCAGTGCTGAGGTGAAGTCCAACCGCAGGGCCCTCTACCCACCGAGGGAACGCGCTCTGAGCGTCGGTGAGAGGCAGTGTCTCCTTTTGGCACCACAGAGTTGACGTTAAAGTGAGAAACACTCTCCTGGCCGCTAGTTCTGGACGCCCTTCTCCCGCACGGCTGCCGGCGGCGCATCCATGCTCAGGGCGATGACGAGGCCCTCGCCATCTTCTGTCTTGACCCGCTTTAGCTCTGGCTGCTCCGCCGGGTCGCCGTTCTGGCGCTTGGTGGGCAGGGAGGCCGACGCCGAGGCGTGTGTCGCCAGCATGTGCAAGGGACTCGCCGCTGCTGTGGAGAGACAGTGAGTCAGCGCCCGTGCTTCTGGATGGACCCTCGTCCCCACCACACATTAACCACGTGAACAGTGAGTCTGTTTATGAACAGCCGGCATCTGTTTATTGCTTCCAATCGTGTGCTGTCTTGCTGAAGCGAGAGGAGGGGTAAAGGGACTGAGGCAGAGGTGGGGCACAGAGCAGATAGCTTTGCTGTTTTGGCCCATGGGCTGCTGCCGGCTTCTCCCCGATGCAGAGTCCCCAAACCCAGAAGGGGATCGGGGTGCAGCAAGCCAAGCCTGCATCGGAGCCACACACCTTCTCCTGAGCCCAGCCTGTAGGGAGGGAGCTCTGCGCGCCCTGGGCCGGCTTCCCCACACCCCTCCACCCAAGCCCTTCTTCTCTCCAGTCTTCATCACAGAGGGGCCCTTCCTCCTCATGGGGCTCTCACTGGGCACAAGGGTCTCCACCACCTCTGATCTCACCTGCCTTGTGCTCTGCACAACCAGGCAAACTGGTCGTCCCACACCTGGAAGTGCTGCTTCCTCCAAGGGGGAAAGCAGGCCTGGGCTGGGAGGAGCCTGGAGCTATTCCACTCAGAGGGGCTTGGGGGTGAGTGGGGGGTGGGATGTGTGCTGGAGGATGCACAGTGACCTGGAGAAGCAGCATCCTGTCCAGGAAGACCCCTGTCCTCCCACCCCATGCCCTCATGCCCCGAGGGAGGTTTAGGACCATGGCAGCAGGTGGCCAGATGGAGAAAGATAAGGGCACAAAGAGCTGGGAACAGCGACCCTGTCTCCTGAGCACGCCTGAGTCCCAGCAGTGACACGCGTGCTGTCCCGCCACACTGATGTTAGTAAGTAGACATTACGGCTGCTGCAACTCATGACAGTTTGCTCTGCATGCTGCATAAGAGCTGTAAGTGTAAGGAGTTTACGCCAAGCTTTATAACTTTAGGTGTTTAACATACCGCTTTAGCTGGCACGGGGATTACAGAATTTCCTCTCAAGAAATGGAACTTGAAGCTAAGTGAGATGAGGGAGGGTCTACAAAATGAGAGACAGGAAGCCACGGGACACAGACTGAGGTCAAAGAAAGGGCAGCTCTGACACTGCCAGGATGCCAGTGTCTCCACTTTGATCTCCAGATTCAACACCATTCCAATCGAAAGTCCCAGTAGGAGTTTGTGTAAGGAAATTTCACGTGCATGCCTTTAGGGAACAAAGGGATCAGCAGCTGGACCCTGGTTAACATGGGGCCTCTGACCACCTCCAGTGTCATCTCTCAAGAACGACTGCTGTGTCACTTTCATGAATAAGGGCATGTGTGGTGCTGGGGCAGCACTGCCACGGAGCCTGGGTTCTTCCAGCAGGACACACACTTCACTGCTGCAGTCCATGGCAGAGACCCAGAGCCTTGGCTAGTCTAGGAGCTGCCCCATTCTGGCTTGAATAAATGCTATTTCAGGAGGATTTAGTGGTTGTAGAATCAGAGCAGAATGGAGTTAACGGTAGATCAGTGCAAACGGTCAAAGCCTGAAAAATGATGTGACTGGAAGAAGGGGCTGGTGTGCTGGGGCGGGGCAGCAGAGAGCAGGGCCTGCTGTCTGGGAGGCAGGGATGTGGGTGGAGCCTGGGTCCCAGATTCCCAAGCAGGCATGGCGTGGTTCCTAGGCCAGGCTGAGCAGGGTCTTCCGCTAACCATGAACTGCAGACCCTTAAGAAAGGTGACAGAAAGAAAAGGAAAGGACCAGGACAGTGAGGGAGACTGAGGAGTGGGCAGAGGAGAAATCTCAGCAGGAAGAGTGCAAAGGGGCACTCAGGCTACAGTGAGCAGGTGGGACGCCACCTAAGCACGGTGTCGGCCCAAGACTCCGTATCTGACCAAAATGATGAGGAGTCGTTGAAGAAATAACACAGCCATAACCATGCTAGTGAACCACACATGTGCAACTGTGACTGAAGCCAGGGCCAAGAGCCCACCTCACAGCTGGACTCACCCTACCTCTCCACTGCCCATGAACACCGGGCATCAAAATGCCAGGCTTTCCTTTCCGTGCCCTCCTTATGCCCGTGGTGGCAGTAACTGGAGCTCAACGCACGTTCCTGGGGAGACGGGCTTCCTTTCCCAAGGGTGAGAGGGCAGCTGTGACAATGTGCTATGACAATGTGCTGCACCGGGGCGCTCTCGAGAGGCCACGCAGGTGCCCACAGAGCAGGGAGAGCACCATGTTCCTGTTGGGGGTACTCTGCCCTCAGTCACATGGTGCCTCAGCAGGAGGGTGACTCAACTCCAGGGTCACATTCCAAGGGGACGCCAGGCACCATCCTGACCCCTCTCGCCCCCCCCCCCCACCCATCTAATTAGCACTGTCTGCGTACACAGGCAGAGGCCAGCAGCTCCAACCTGGATGGTGGCACGGCCTCCTGGCTGATCCCCTGAAGCCCCCAGCCTCCTTGTGGCTGTGAATGCCCCTGAAATACCCATCTTAGGCTTGGACACTCGTTGGTTCCCCAGCTTGCCTGCTTCCCACACCAGCAGCCCCTGGCCCTGCAGGTCTCCCTGCCAACGTGCTGTCCTACCCAGTTTCCTGGCTGTGTCCTGGGATGCACTCTCCACTCAGGCGAGACTCAACTCCCCTCCAAGCATAACGCACGGACACATTTCCTGCTATAGCCCAGCACCACTGCTCCTAAGAGATGCCTGACACGGCTGTGAGTGAATCAGTGCCCAAAGCTGAGCCATACCAGGTGGGATACCAAGCTGGCAGGTGCTGAGCTGCTGCCCCGGGGAAACACGGGGTAGGGCTTGTCAACTGATCAACACATACCTTGTTTTATGTGGCTTTTGATTAAAGACGACTTAATCTATACTGTTGATCCATTAACACTGAACTCATGCCTGTACTTTCTCCATAAGGCACATCACAGCCTTCTGTGCCTAGAACACTCCAGGCCTTTTCAGAACCATGCTCGGAGTCCACTTTAAACAGCAAAACCGGGACTTCCCTGGCGGCGCAGTGGTTAAGAATCCACCTGCCAATGCAGGGGACACGGGTTCGAGCCCTGGTCTAGGAAGATCCCACATGCTGCGGAGCAACTAAGCCCCTGCGCCACAACTACTGAGCCTGTGCTTTAGAACCCGTAACCCACAACTACTGAGCCCACACGATGCAACTATTGAAGCCCGCGCACTTAGAGCCCAGGCTCCGCAACAAGAGAAGCCACCGCAATGAGAAGCCTGTGCACCACAATGAAGAGTAGCCCTCGCTCACCACAACTAGAGAAAGCCCACGTGCAGCAACGAAGACCCAATGCAGCCATACATACATATACATAGAGAGTTATTAAAAAAACAAACAGCAAAACCACCAACAAAAATTACAAAACATGAAAACCGTGGCCCTAAGAAACAGTGAGTACAACACGTGTTCACAGTGGGAGCTGAAATGAGGAGGGGGCACTGCCGAGTTGTGCTCGGCTGGGAACCAGCATGCTGAACTCGAATACTTTGCTGCTCTGCACAAGCCCGCAAAGGGCTGTGAAATCAATACAATGAGTACTGATCTGGGAGTTATAAGTAAATTTCAGTGATCTCCAAGAAATCTGCAAATACGGAATCCATGGATACAGGCTCAAGTGCGTGGGACCACCTACCAGGAGTCCCACAGAGCAGCAGCCTCACACGGGGCGGGTGTTGCAGATGCAGAGGCAGAATGATGCCCCAGAGGAGGCGGCGCCGCCTCACTGCTAACCTGGCCACGCCCCACCAAGTCCAAGCAGCTCCTCCCCTTGGGCCAGCGGAAGACGGTGCTGGTCCGGCGGGCGCTCTGCCTGCTGCTACCACAACCTGCAGGTGGTTCCCGAAGGACGCTGGGGTAAGTCAACAGAGCACACCAACAGGCAGATGGAGAAGGCTCCCACAAAACCCTTTCACCTCCTCAACACCTAGCAGGGCCTGGACCCCAGGGCAGCACAGGCTGGAGGCTGGGGCCACTTTCTTATAAGAAGGAATAATACCTGTGAGCCGAGGGGAGACTATTCAGGACAACAGGTGGG
This sequence comes from Tursiops truncatus, assembly GCF_011762595.2. Classification (NCBI taxonomy): domain Eukaryota; kingdom Metazoa; phylum Chordata; class Mammalia; order Artiodactyla; family Delphinidae; genus Tursiops; species Tursiops truncatus. The sequence goes on from NC_047053.1 coordinate 45,863,759, forward strand.
AACGCTGGTCATACGAGGACACTGTCTACAGGGTAAAGACACCTTTCCTCCCGAGACCACTGCCCCACAAGATGGAGGTCTAGGGTAGCAGAGTCTCCACAAAAATGGACTGAGTACCTGTGACCATAACTGTGGTCCAGTGCAGAAGAGGCTGAAAAGTGGCCAGAGCATGTTGGACTCAACCAATGGAATACACTGTTTTAACAGACTAAAGGAGTAACAACCATCTTAACACAGAAAAAGTATGTGACAAAATTCAACACCCTTTCATGATAAAACTACTCAGCAAACCAGGAATAAAAGGAAAAGTCCTCAACATAGTAACATGTACGATAACCCACAGTTAATCAGCTTCAATGGTGAGAGACTGGGTGCTTCCCCCAAGATCAGGAACAAGACAAGGATGCCTGCTTTGCCACTGCTAGTCAACACTGCATTCGAAGTCCTACCAGGGCAGCTGGGCAGGAAAGGGGAATAAAAGGCATCCAAATGGGAAAGGAGGTAAAAAACTATCTCTACTGGCAGATGACATAATCTTTATATATAGAAAATCTTAACAAATTGACATAAGGAAACCCCCTGATCAAAAAGTAACACAATCAGGGCTTTCCCGGTGGTTCAGTGGTTGAGAGTCCGCCTGCCGATGCAGGGGACACGGGTTCGTGCACCGGTCCGGGAAGATCCCACATGCCGCGGAGCGGCTGGGCCCGTGAGCCATGGCCGCTGAGCCTGCGCGTCCAGAGCCTGTGCTCCGCAACGGGAGAGGCCACAACCGTGAGAGTCCCGGCAAAAAAAAAAAAAAGGCAATACAATCAATTAGTATTAGTTTTTGAATTCAGCAAACTTGCAGGGTACAAGATCAACATGCAAAAAAATCAGTTGTATTTCTATACAGTAGCAATGAACAATTTCAAAAGAAAATTATGAAAAGAATTCCATTTAGAAAAACATTCAAAAGAAATAAAATAGGAAGAATTTTAACCAAGACTTAAACACTGCAAGACTTATATACTGAAAACTATAAAACACTGAAGAAATCAAAGACCTAAATAAATGGAAAGACATTCCATGCTCAAGGATTAGAGAATTAATATCATTAAGATGGCAATACTACCCAAAGTAATCTACAGATTCAATGCAATCCCTATCAAAATCCCATTTTTTCCCCCAGAAATGGAAAAGCTGATCTTAAAATTCACATGGAATTGTAAGGTATCCAGAATAGTCAGAACATTCTTGAAAAAGGATGGTGGACTCACACCTCCGGATTTCAAAACTTCCTACACAGCTACAGTAGTCAAAACAGTGTGGTGTTGGCATAAGGGTAGACACGAAAATCAGTGAAATAGAACTGAGAGAAATAAATGCATACATCTGAGGTCAACAGTTTCAACAGTGGAGCCAAGACCATTCAATGGGGAAAGAGCAGTCTCTTCAACAGGTGGTGCTGGGACAACTGGATCTCCACATGCAAAACAATGAAGCCGGGCCCTCACATTATATACAAAAATGAACTCAAAATGCATCAAGGACCTAAACATAAGAGCTAAACTATAAAACTCTTAGTAGAAGAAAACACAGGAGTCTAAGTGTAAGTCTTCATAACCTCAGATCTGGCAATGAATTCTTACATATGACACCAAAAGCATAAGAAACAAAAGGGAAAATAAACTTGACTTCATCAAAATTAAAAACTTTTGTGCATTAAAGACACTATCAAGAAAGTGAAAAGACAAACCCACTGAATGGAAGAAAATATCTGCAAATCATATACAGGTATCCCCCCACGCCCCCCTTTGCAAAAGTTCCCTTTATGCCACTTCACTTTTATGAAAGACCTACGTTAGTACCCATTTTTGATAATGGAAAGAAATCTGAAGAGGATTTTCACTTTTATGGAGAAAGGCAAAAAGCAAAAATAGCGTTTACCATGTGTTTTGCAGCGAGCCATTGGAGAGGCAGCAGCAGCCCGAGCAGTGAGTGACATCGCCAAGTTCCTCCCCAGGAACCATACTCCATCTCAGCATCAAGCCGCCAGAGCTCTGAACTGTGTCTCTGAGTGTCTGTGCTCTACCTTGACTCATTTTGTGCATCTGTTAGGTTTCACAGGAACCCTCTACTTTGGATAGCAGGGGAAACCTGTATCTGATTAGGACCTAGTATCCAGAATATATAAAGAGCTCCTATAACTCGACAACAAACAACCCAATTTAGAAAAAAAGTCTAAGGATTTAGACATTTCTTCAAAGACGCTATACAAATAACCAACAAGCACATGAAAAGATGCTCAACACCATTAGTCATGGGGAAAATGCAAATCAAAACCACAATTAAGAGTAAGATGGCCATGATCAAAATAAAGGAGAAAATACCAAGTGAGGATGTGGACAAATAAGAACCTTTGCACATCATTGAGGATGGAATGGAAAATTGTTGTGGCTGCTGAGGAAAAGTTTGGTGGCTACTCAATAAATTAACAGAGAATTACCATACAACCCAGTAATTTCACTCCTAGGTATACACCCAAAAGAAATGAAAACAAGGACTCAAACCGATACCTGTATATGAATGTCATAGCAGCAATATTCCCAATAGCCAGAAGGTGGAAACAACCAAAATGCCCATCAACTGATGAATGAATAAACAAAATGGAAACATATTCAGCTAAGGAATGATGTACACATGCTACAACATGGATGAACCTCAAAGCATTGTGCTAAGAGGCCAGCTAAGAAGAGCCACAATTCATACGATTCCATCCACAGGAAATATCCAGTACAGGTAAATCCACAGAGATGTAAAGTACATTAGTGGTTACCAGGGAAGTGGGGAGTGGGGAGTAACTGCTTAATGAGTGTGAGATTTCCTTTTGGGGTGATGAAAATGCTTTTCAACTAGTTAGAGGTGATGGCTTCAAAATACTGTGAATGTACTTAATGCCACTGAACCACATACTTTAAAATGGTAAACTTTATATTATGTGTATTTTATTGACTACCACAATTTTAAAAAAAATACAGATGATTTGAACCCTAAGGAGACACTGGGTATAAAAGAATTATTGTTGGGACTTCCCTGGTGGCACAGTGGTTAAGAATCCGCCTGCCAATGCAGGGGACATGGGTTCGAGCCCAGGTCCGGGAAGATCCCACGTCGCGGAGCAACTAAGCCCGTGCGCCACAACTACTGAAACTGCAGTCTAGAGCCCGCGAGCCACAACTGCTAAGCCCGCGTGCCACAACTACTGCAGCCCGTGTGCCTAGAGCCTGTGCTCTGCAACAAAGAGTAGCCCCCGCTCCCACAACTAGAGAAAGCCCGTGCACAGCAACGAAGACCCAACGCAGCCAAAAACTAACTAAAAGAATTACTGTTTATTTTTAAAACTATAACAATGGTATTGTGCTTATATACTAAAAGAGAGTCCTTCTTTAGAGACGCATGCCAAAACAGGGAATGACATGTCTGGATCTGGGTGGGAGCAGATGGGACGGGTGAGGAATATGGAACAAGGCTGGCTGTGAATTAATTTTCAGAAAGTTTGTAATTTTCCGTAATAAAAATTTAAAATACCAAAGCTTCTGATTTTCAAAATTCATTAGTACTAGGCACTGCTTCCCTTTCTTGAGAGTGACTTTCAAGGGTAAGGGAGGTCACAGCTGGGTCATACAGCATCCACATCACACCCAACAGCAGTTTTCAAAAAAAACCACCATCAGAGCCTCTACTTGCCCATGGAATCTTTCTAAAAGCTGATCTGCCACCTCCTCCCTCCTCCCCTTTCTCAACAGCCTCTCTCTCACCCACTCAACTGGGCTGCTTTTGGGGATGCAAATGTCAAGATGGAGCATGAAACAAAGGAAGAGTGGAACACTGGCACTGTGGACCTGACTTACTACTGACTAGACATCAAATCCTCTTCTAGACCAAGTGATTTCTAAGTAAAAGGTTGAGACTAAATTCAAGGAGAACCAATAAAATTTCCCACTAACAGATAACTCCCACTAAAAGATGACTAAAACTGGAAGGAGTTTTAGCATTTCTTCTACCCTTCCTTCTTCTGAGTGGGAACAAGGTTTCTCAGGGCTGACCCAGCACTTTGCCTACTGTTCCCAGCAGTGATTGTCAATATAATACAATAATTGTGTGGTTTTCTTTAAAGCCCAGATATATTGAAAAATGCATCTTTAATACTACCTACCTACCTACCTATCTATCTACCTATCTAGCTGTGCCATGCGGCTTGCAGGATCTTAGTTCCCTGACCAGGGATTGAACCTGGGTCCATGGTAGTGAAAGCGTGCAGAGTCCTAACCACTGGACCACCAGGGAATTCCCAAATACAATTTTTAAAGAATTATAAGTTTGGTTTTGATCAATTCTATAGTTATAACAATTGATAAGTGAATCCTTATAGTCACAGACAATTAAATCTTTAATATTTCTCCATTTTATTATTGCAAAGAAAATATGTACTCAGTAAATGACATTTAAGCATAAAGTATGTGGCACTAGCACAAAATCTGTGGGGGACATGGGATTGAGCCACGAGGATTGGCGAGCCTGCTTGTCTGTGTGCTGATATGTGGGTGAGAAGGGGCATCAAATCAGAGCAGTATTCAGAGCCAGGAGCACGTTTAAAAGAATAATGTAAGTTTTATTTTAAAACATCAGTATTGGGAATTCCCTGGTGGTCCAGTGGTTAGGACTCCGCACTTTCACTGCTGAGGGCTCAGGTTCAATCCTGGTTGGGGAACTAAGATCCTGCAAGCTGTGCAGCACAGCCAAAAATAAAAATTTTAAAAAATATTTTAAAATAAAACATCAGTATTTTCAATAGTGGAAAATTTAATTCCTTGCTTATTAAATTTATAAAGAAAAATTTTAGACACCAATTTAAATATGTGAAAGGGATACACAGTTTCTCAAACTCCTTAGACAGGTGGCCATAAAAGGGCCCTGACCTGCACAGCAGTTCTCAGAAGGTCTGGAACATGTGAGAAATGTACATTCTAGGGTCCCAGGCCAGACCTGCTCAGTTGAGGACTGTGGGAGGGAGCCCTTGAGTGATTCTAAGGCACATGGTATCTGGGAATCAACAGCCTACACCATGGCTTAAGACAGGGAAGAACGGCTCTGACCAGAAATAGACTGTCCACCTCTTGACACCACCTGCTCACAGCCACACACAGGGCCACCAGGTTTGCCACATCTGGACCACCTGTGACAACCAAGTAATTCATGAAGAAAAGAAGAATGAGGCCTGAAAAACTCTTAGTTACTTAGGAGACACCGGGCTTGAGGAAGAAAGCATTTTAAATGGGCAACTGGTTGCAAACTTCTCAATTTATCCACAAGTGGCATGTTACCTATTACTTAAAAACAAAAAACTCTCAGTGGTTAGTCTTCCCTAGAAAAGGTTGCAGATATTATTCGTCCATTAAATTTGGGGAGGAGCAAGGGGGAAGCAGAATCACATGAGGTGTCTGTCCCAGGTCTCTGTCCCTTAATAGCTCAGTAAGGAAGGATTCAGAGGTCAACACTATTAAGCCTTCTGTTCCCCACCCGCTTTCCAAGAAACTTTCTCTGGGCACAGAGAGCTACTTCGAGCCAGTAGCTTCTGATTCTACTGCTTGGAGTCCTGTAGTTGAATCACGACAGCCCACGTGTGTGGACAGCAAGCACACTCCACATGCCTGGGTGAAGCCTCACTGCAAAGACGTCTGAACACCAGTTCCAAGGAGCCCAAACTCCTGAGCTGACTTAACAGCCAGCTGGACTCCTACCCTTCACACTGCTCCACAGGACTGGGTGGAAGAAGGTTCTCTGTCCTCTGGTTTAAAAGCCAAGCTCCCTTAGGCTCGTCCATGTCAGAACATCCGTGGGAGCTATGTGCACGGGGCTCCAGAGGGCTTTCAGAGCAAAGAGAACAGGAGACCAGCATTCTCCCCTTCCACCATCAGATACTCTCAAGCACACCCGTGCCCCAGGGGAGGGCACCGCCATTGCACAGATCAGCTGTGACAGCCCCCAGGTTGCTTCTAGGCCACACCCAGATGTCTACAAAAGGTGGGAGTATTTTCATCTCTCTAGATAAGCAAGTTCCCTACATACAAACCTTCAAGTTGCAAACTTTCAAGATGCAAATGTGCATTCCATCTACATCAGGCGTGGGTGAAACTGCAGCTTGCCCTCCGTCTCCTATTGCTGTTGATCCTTCAGCTCTACCATCTCCCACCTCCTCTCCCTTCTCCAGTCAGTAACGTTTCTTGCCTGTTCACTCCATGCCAGCCCCTGTATGCCAGCTGTTGTACTGTACTACTGTACTTTTCAAGGTACTGTGCTGTAAGATTAAAAATGTTTTATTTTTTGGTGTTTGCTTGTTTTTTATGTATTATATGTACGAAAAGTTATTATAAACCTATTAACAGTACAGTACTATACAGCCAATTGTGTTAGTTGGGTACCTAGGCTAACTTTGTTGGACTTACGAGCAAAATGGACTTAAGAACGCGCTCTTGGAATGGAACTTGTTCATATGTAGGGGACTTACTATATTTAGAAATGCTTCTCTCTTCAGATGGCTCCTCCAATGGGAATCACATGGGAGCCAATTCCCACAGCCAATTCCCTGGTATCCTATAGCACTATTCAGTTTCCTATAGTTTACAAATGCAAACACTTCTCAGACAAAAAAAATTAAAATTGTAACAGAATGAAAACCTTGAACACCACGCTCCATAAAAGGACAGCAGAGGACCTTTGCTCAAGTTGTTAGCACCCAGTAACCCATGGAGGACACTGCTTACCATTATTCACCTGGCCGTGGACGGCGGCGGGGATTGGCACCACGTGAGTCCCGTTTTGTGTTACAGTTTTTATTGGAAGCTGGTGCTGACCTAGAGGTGCCTGCTGCACTATGGTGACCGTCTGGACAGGGGTGGTCTGTGACGTCTGAATGATCCGGCCAGCGGCACCTAGTGTGGCATGGCTAATCGCAGGAATAGGTTCTACTTTCACTAAATTCAAAGAAAAGGAAAAGAGAAAAAATGACACCAACTAATATTACTGGGTAGCTTACAGAAATCTCACTAGTTTGAAGTACAACAAACCAGGCGGCGAGCAGCCCTGCTCCAGCACAACATTACATAACATGTTAGCAAGGGGGTCAGGATGAATGAGGCTGGCGGGTTTCTAAGAGCTTGAAAAGCTGCCCGAAGTGACTGCTTCCGCTGCTCACCTTTTACTTCTCTGTGGTCTCCATTCTCTTGTGGCTCTGCCTTAGGGGGGGCCAGCACGGCCGCCTGAGTGACCACGGCCTGTCCTGCGACGGTGTACGTATTTGCCGGGGCCAGTCCGGCCACGCTGGTGACAGACACCGCTGGGATCTGGTGGACGACATGAACCGTCTGCACGACGGGCTGCTGGGAGGTCGAGGTGGTCACAGGGGCGGCGACAGTGTAGGTAACAGGCTTGATCGTCGGTGGCAGTGGTCGCTGCACGGCGATTAAGACGGGCTGACTAGACAGAGGTGAGCCTACCGAGGACGGGAGTGGAGGTGAGGCTCATACATCCCAAACCAACTAACTACGACCCCTCACTAGCAACATGCAGACTGATTTAAGAAAACAGGACATGGCCCCTTTCTCCTCGTAATAATAAAGTCATTCATGATGAAAGAAATGACATATTTAATGGGGATATTTAATGTATATCTAACTGTTAAAAGGGTAATCTCTGCTTTGTTCACATTTCTTTTCTTTTTTTTTTGGCTGCACCATGCGGTACGCAGTACTCCCTGACCAGGGATCGAACCCGGGCCCCCTGCAGTGGAAGCACGGAGTCTTAACCACTGGACCACCAGGGAAGTGCCTGTTCAGATTTCTTACAACACCTCTTCCCACAGTTCTCTCATCATGAAAAAGAAAACCTCAACACAGGATATGGGAAGAAGCTGCCCAATGAAGCCTGAAGGAGGGGGCCATGTTCCCCAAGATCAAAGTCTCCATCTTATGATAGGTGCAGAGGAGCAGGAAGTGTGGAGACAGAGCTGGCAGCCAGCACCTCTGCCAGTCTCTGTTCTTTCTGATTTGGGCGTTTAGGCTCCAGCAACAGGAATGGGGGCTGGCAGGGGGTGTTGCCAGCACGGCCAGGAATTCCAATATACCAAAATGCACATTTTGCCAACCAACTAGGAACCATAACAGAATTACTTTGGACACATTTTCACACTATTTTTTTTTTTTAATTCCCCAGGGCACATATTTTTATTCTACATTGCGACTTTTATAAGTACACTGAGAAATGCTCACCTATTCATTAAATAGACATTTTTTTTGCTGCTAATGTCTACTTTGTCTAATTTATGCTATTTCTTTACGAGGGGAATCTTTCTCATAGATTTTTGAATGATGAAGCAACTAAGAAACGGGTTAATTCTAAAATTTTTCAGGCACCTACACACAGAGTCATAAAAGTTGACTTTTTTTTTTTTAACACAGTGCAATTAATTTTTCAGAGCCTATAAAATAACATTCAGGTACTATGCAGAAAGTATCAGGCACAAGGTGCAAAGGATCCAAGGCCTCTTGCTATTTCTTCTCTGATGAGACTGGCTCACATGCTCATCTGACCCACCCCTCTCCCACCACACTTGCCCTCTGCACATCTCACCTGGTGCACTCTGGGCAAACCGTGCCTCCTGGATGACAGCGAGTTTGGGCTGTGAGGCACCAGGCTCGGGCTCCAGAGGGGCTGGTGAACCTTCCCTCGACAGGCTCTCAGGGGTCTGGGCGCCACTGGAGTGAGCAGACAGCACTCCAGCATGATTGGGGGAGGCTGGGGCACTTCTGTATGACCAAAAAGAAGACAGTGGATTTTTACAGGTAAAGCACTCATAAAGCTGCCTTGTTTTAATAGGCGTATTTTGCAAAAACAAAGGTGTCATTTGTCTTCTGCCAACCAACTACAGTTCCTTAAGTCTTACTTTAGGTGTGATGCCTGTGACCTGAGATGGACACTTAGCGAGGCTGGCATGGCTGTGACAGAGCCACTGTATGCAGGGCGCCGCTGCTCCACACCCAGCACAGGCCGCACAGCATGGGGCGGGACTGGTTGCTTCCCTAAGCAGCTCCCATCCACAGCCAGGCAGCAGGAGCCAGCAGCGTACGAGCCGGCTGGGGCTCAAGACTTAACATTACAGTCATTTCTTTTTTTTGTTTAAAAACAGAAATCTACTAATGGAGCTAAAAATATGGATTTTAAAATCAGGCAATTAACACCGTATAAACCAATCTTGAGTTTAAGCAGCTAAGATGTAGCTTTAAAGAGCTTTTCACATCCAAGAAAAAGGAAAAAACATGATTCATCAACGTGGCATCGTGATATTGCCGACTCATCATATTGACAATATGCATTCAACGAAGCAACAGTGTTACGTAGGAATGAAATTTAAGTAAAACTTTATAATCTGAATTGTTTCAGACCACTAGAAACAAAAATACATGGGTGGCATCCAACATTTTTTTTTTTTTCCAAATCCCCAACCCAACATTTAATCATAATGCATTTGGTAATTCCTTCATTTTCAAAAGGAAAATTTACCAATACGTCAAAGGTAAATTTACTGACCATTAAATGAGGTCTTTTTGTTTGTCTTTTTTCCTTACCTAGACGAGAGCGGTCCCAGAGGGGTTCTAAAGCAAGGCACGCCCCTAGGCCGTCTTTTCCTAAAAGCCTGCTCTATTAATTTGCTTTCAGAGGCAGGGTCTATCCTCCAGAATGAGCCTTTGCCTGGTTCTTCCTGGGAACGTGGTACTTTGATGAAATAACGATTCAGAGAGAGATTGTGGCGAATTGAATTCTATGAAACATAAAAAAATACGTAGAATTCATATATTTCTTTGCTGAGAAATAAAAATGTGCCCCAGTTTTAGTGCCCTGCAAAGGTCCTGCAGCTCTGTGCTGGAAGGAACCGGCCCTCCCCAAAGTGAAGGAGGAGCTGCGGGGGTGACTACTCAGAGGCTGCGACGTGGCTTCTACAGAGGAAAAGACACAAGGACACAGGGCACTGTGAACAGCATGGCAGGATGGGCACCAGGAGGCAAGGAAGGGAACTGGGGAATGGGGAAGGGGTGAGAAATCTACACCACACAGAAAGAGGCTATTTCCAACAGGAAAAACGTCAACTTCCACCTTTTTACCAGGTAGGAAATCAAGGGCTATCACTGTGACCTCTCCCTGTTTGGAGAAGGACAGCGCTGAGATCCACTATTCCTTTAAAATACCTTTTTGAGCACAAAATTAGCTTATAGAAACTGTCACAGCCTTTAAAATGAATTAATCCAGCATAAAGTATTTGGCAAACCAGCAAAGGAGAAAAAATGAGCCAAAGTTTAGAAATATTATTGACACCATCTGCCCGTAAAAGAACTATATACTTTGATTCTCAAAATAATATTGTGAGGCACATTGAGAAAATTTTTCTCAATTCCTAAGTCCATTCTTCTTTCTATTACAAAAAGCTCAGCTCACAGTTTACACGTGATTTGAGGACAGCTCCCTGATGCACCGAAATCTGAGACCTACGAAAGGTCAGGAAAAGCTGGATGGAAGTCCTGCATTCAGATCCTTTCGGCATTTACATTAATGCTTAAATTTAAAATTAATAAAGTTTCAACCCAAACTAAAATTCTGGCTATCCAAAAATCATTTCTAAGTTCTCTAACTAACTTTCTAATAGAACTGCTAGTCACGACCTGAAATTCTGAATTCCCAGAGGTGGCTCAGAAATCAAAACATGTCAAATACTACTTTACCGCCAATCTAAGGGACTATTCAAGAACCAGACCAGTCACAGGCCATGACGAACCACCAGTGCCCGTGGATGTCAGGCACCTCATTGGCAACATGAAGCGACAGGCTAAGCTATGTCTGTGATTTGTGAGACTGTTTAGAAGCAGATGTAGTATATTAGATTTAGAATATATGCATAACCACAGATACTTGCTATGACGTTTTATCATAGGGTTTGCCTGATAACCAACCAACACCTACCAATCCCTCCAGAAAATCGAATCTGTTATTGGTGCCCCCATCAAGCCAGAGCAGGCAATCCTTCCCCATCTGCATTCAGACCTTTCGGGTGTGGAGTAGAAGGCAGATTCTAAGAAAAAACACTGAGAAAAGCCAGCCCAGATCATGACACTGGAGGACACTCTCACTGTGAACTGTGGGTGAGGGTCCTGAGTTCCTGACTGCACCGTGGGAGGCCGGCACCCAGATGGGAGCTCAGAAGTGACCACTAAGCCACAGTGCTAGGTGACACTTGACAAGGGAGGTGCCGAGCCTCAAGTGAAGGCTGGAACTGCACTGACTTAGGTGAAGTAGGTTCACATGCATGTTGTTAGGAGGAGAAAGGGAGGTCAGCACAGTGGGACTCTGGAGGCAGGAAGTGCTACTTCAGGGGACTGGGCACTAGGATTTCTACCCACTGACAAAGGTCAGGACCAGGATCAGCAATACAGCTGCTCCGTTAACCCTCACACCACGGACAAACTGTACAGTTAAGTCCTTAGGTCAGGGAGTTGCTATTTTCTGTTCTGAAAATGTAACAGAACCCAGTCTGCACCATCAAAAGAGAGTCTAACTTCCTCTGCGCTCTGACAACAATCTCACAGACAAATGAGCCCAATTACTGGTCACCTGTGATTCTCCAGCCAACAAGACTCTAGAAAACATGAAGAGGTAATAAGAGATATTTAATGTATACACAGATAGAATAAATAATTGTATTTCTAAGGTAATTAAGGCCTTTGTAATTTGATCAAACCAAGCTATATACATTTAAACCACCCTGATTCAATTCCAGTGACTCAAATTATTTTAAAGTATTCAGAGAGAAGGCAGGTTATTATTTAAAACTAAATACAAAGAAAAGGATCTGCAATACTGTGCACATTCTCTTTCCCCCAAATTCTCCCCAGTAGGGGCTGCTTCCCAGAACCCAGCTGACAAAGGGGAAGGGCGCAGAGCTGATCACTCGTGCCTGCTCTGTGCTGTCCTCCCTGAGCGCCTCCAGCCTTCCTGCCCATAACCTACACTTCTCATGGGCAGTTTGTGTCTGTTAGTCCCACTCAGCACTGAGCATTTGCCAGTGTGTATTCAGCATAGTAGGACTTGTAAAGAAATTTAAGGGAAGGACCTTCCAGAGGAGAGTCCAGTGTGCAGGGTGTGGGTGAGCACAAGTCACTCCCTCTACTTTCAGAAACCAGCTCTGGTCCTTTCAGAGGCCAAGAGCTCCAGAATTCTCAAACTTTTCAGTCACAACAAATACCTCAATTCTGAGCAGGGTAAAATTATAAGTCATAACAAAGTAAAACATTTTGGCATAAGTATGCAACCAAAAGAGATGCCATCTTTCCAGCTAGTGTTACTCAGACCACCTTGCTTTATACTCAGATTTGCTCTGGATTAATCAAAAAGCTTTTGGCATGGGTAGACTGCAAAATACCAAAAGTCAGTCTGAAAGGAGCCATGGATTTCCATTAAGTGCTCAGAATTGGCATGGTGGGAAGTGTCCACAGGCGTCATCTTAGGAACTGAGGCAGAGCAAGGGGCTCAATCACCGGGACCTGAGCTCCGAGAAGCATGGCGCTGCCATCTCCCCTGCCCCACTGGGGAGGGCAGGATGCAGTCTGCAAATCCACACTTGAAAAATGGGCTGTTTTGGTTGACAGTTATTTGTGGGTTTTTTCTCAAAAGAAAAAGGATATGGGTCTTTTATGAAACCAGGTTGCAAAATAGAAGGCTTTTTGTTTTCAGCCAGGAGAGAGGGACTAGGAATGAGCCTTCCGTGTAGAGTCTGTAAGTGCAGTCCCTGAGGATGGGCAGCTCAGAGAGTCCCGTGACAGAAAAGGACACATGCGGGCATGCTGGGGAGAGCAAGGACTGCTGAGGACAGGAATTTGAGTGCATATCCATGAATTAAAGGAGGGCTGGAGCAAGAGAGCCCTTTCTCGCTAAAATAGCTGGAGCAGGAGGTGTGAAATGTCCCAGGAACAGCCTTACACAGGCAAGAGGCGCAGTCACCCTTACGAACCTTTATCTGGACAGAAAAGAAGATGTTTCAATAAAAACAAGCGTTAATGACAGTTCAGTAAAGAGGGTGTTTATAACTCTCAGTTCTAAGTGGGCTGTGAAGTCACTTCAGGAGCCAGCAGCAATCAGAGTACTCAGGGGTCACCTCTGCAGGCCTCGCCTCTCTGTGATCACGGCCCCTCCTGACTCACTCCCCAGGACCCCGAGGCCAGGAGGAGGTCGCCCTTCAGCCTTCAGCCTTCTTTAGCAAGAAAACCCTGTGATGCACGGAATCAGTTCTCTCGTAAATGGATGCTACAAAGCACAGGGAAATACGACCAGAAGGGAAACACACCACTGAAAGTCTGGCCAGGCTTTTCAGAAACACTCACTCCCATTACAACCCAACTCACTGGCATTTCAAATCATCAGAATTCTACACACAGCTCCTGGACAGGACTGTGTGACAGATCTCACCTGCCTGTGCCCAGGGAGCTGTGTGACATAGACATGGATATAGACTGTCGTCTGCTTCCACTTCTTTTGTTTTTCATTTTCTTTGAAGCACAAGCTCACTGTTACAGATTAAAATACGGTTAAGTACTGCTGGGACCTAATTGTACATCATCTTAAGAGAACTGCCAGGTAGCTGGATACGGAAGGGTTCTCCCGAGCCACTGTTTCCCTCACGGCCAACTGAGAAATGCCACCTTGCTGTGAACAGGAAGGCGGGCAGGGCACAGATGCTCCAGGCCAGGAGGACAGGCTAGGTCTCATTTTGTACCTTTAGTCTTTACACGACTAAAGACCCCTTACAGAGGAAACAGTCAGGATTTGGCTGGAACACTTTTTTATTACAACATGTTTATACATCTGCAGGTAGAAGAAAAAAGGTTTTACCTTCCGTTAAACAGAGTGGCTTACCCCCTACCCCGCCCACGTCACTTGATTATGGTTATGGTTCAACAGATGCATTTTTCAAAGGATCGTTTACTCATTAAGCCTCAAAGGAATTCTGTAGCCACTCCTGGTTACTTAATAAATTCAGAATATGTAAATGTATGTTTCTTCTCTCTTTTGTGATGCTTTTACTATTCCATACTTCAAACTTACCCTTTCCCATACTGTCTGAATTAGTGAGGTCCTGCTAAACACCTGGTAAATGGCCACACATAACACAGACACGCAGAACAAGGGAAAACATACACAATGTAGAGGTTTAAAAATTAAACTAAATTAAAAAGCCAAACAATGGAAATACTATGCACCAATTTCAAAGTGTCCTCTGAGGAGGCCTGGATTCACAGACAGCCTAGGAATAGGCTGGAAGTCCAGGTAGACAACTGAAACAGGGCAGCGCTGTGTTCATCTGCTCTGTACACTGGCCAACTGGAGGAGGTATCTTTTGAAGAAAGGGTTCCTCAGTAAAACAGTTTGAAAACCATCTCTGTGCAAACTTCAAAAAGCTACATTTGTCAGCAGACGTATAGCTAAGGAAGACAGAAGAATGCCAAAGTAAATGGATGGACAGGATTTTTAACTCTCCCTCACTTTAGACACATGAACTGCACTGGTCCAAGAGAAACATCTCAAACGATCCACACCTTTCCCATCCATGGAGACCATAACAGTAAGAAACAGTGCTGAGATTTCTTCTAGAACCACTATTCCTCCCACTCTGCGCTAAGGAGGTCAGAGAGAGCGTGGCAACAGCAGGCCTCTTCCTTTCTCGGCACAAGAGGCCCTCACTCATCTCATTCTACCTGTGCCCCAGCTACATACATAGCAGCTCAATTCTCTTCTCATTTGCCAACCAGCATCTACCAGACATGTAACAGAAACATTTAATAACAACTGAAATGGATTTACCTGCCAGCCCTTGTCCGCAGTCCTGTAGTAGGGATAGTTTTTCGTGATGTGCGTATAAATTCCATTTAGGGTGAGTTGTTTATCAGGAGCCATCGTAATTGCTTGTACGATTAATTGTGCATAGGAATAAGGTGGCTTTGAATCATCCTGTGTTTAAGTTAAAAAAAAAAAAGTACTGAAATTATCAAAATTTTTACTAAATTTACTAAAATTCAAGATTCTTGACATTTTTGAGCATTCCTATGATAATGCTTGGTTTTCCTTCCTATAAAAGTAATCTAATATGATGGGGGAACTCCCTGGCAGTCCAGTGGTTAAGACACTGCACTCTCACTGCTGAAGGCCCAGGTTTGATCTGTGGTCAGGGAACTAAAATCCCATAAGCCACATGGCAGGGGGAAGAAAAAAAAGTAATATAATATGATGGGAAAGCATTTGGAAAATTGGGAGGAAGCAAATGGATGCATGTACAGCAGCATAAAAAAGAACGTTAAAACCACATAAGGAAAAAGTCCAAATGGCAGAAACGGAAAGAATAAGAAAATGAGAAAAGCTGCCTCCCCTCAGCAGGGTCCACAGCATGCACACTAAACCACGCCAGAGGCCCATCACGTGGCTCTAGCAGCCGAGTGAAGAGCTGGGCCAGGACAGTGGTGGCAAAGGGTGGAGTGAGCCACCCTCTCTCAGGCCCCTGTGGGGGTCCTCATACACACAAGGAGATGGGGCAAGAATGCTGAACACCCCAGCGCCAGAGTGAGGACCACTCAGAAACAAGTGTCCATCAAGAGGCTCCTCCTGTAAGAAAACCCCACTCAGAGGAGAGCACCAGAAGCCAGACGCAGGGTTCCCACACCGGGGTCCAAGGCACTTGGGCAGGCATCGTTCAGGTGTGCAGGGCTGCCATGCACACCACAGGATGTTGGCATTCCTGGTCCCAGCACACTCAAAGCCACCAGTGGCTCTTTGCCATTGTGACAACTCAGAACCCCATACACATGCACAAAGTCACTGGGGAGACGGTGCACCTCTGCTGTGAACTGGGAAATACACATATCAACGGAGAAACCACAAAACGTAACGCTATGTAAACAGTAAGCTGCAAAAGAATGCATTCAAGATGATACTCCTTATATGAGGTTTAGAAATGAACAATTTAGATATTGTTTAGAGATAAATACAAATAGGCAGACAAGCAGAGGACTGTAGGATGGGTGAGGAAGGAGAGTGAAGTGCCAAAGAACGGAATGCAGGCTTCACCTTCACTAAAGGCTAACTTTAGTCCTGACAGCTGGCCGTGGGCATGTGCTCTGCACTGGAAGACTGAGCCATCTGTTATCCCAGCACCCCACTTTCATTTACATTTTTTATTTTTTAAAATATTTATGTATTTGGCTGCACCAGGCCTTAATTGTGGCATGTGGTGTGGCCCGTGGGATCTTCGTTGTGACGTGCGGGATCTTTAGCTGCGTCACGCAGGATTTTTATTAGTTGCGGCATGTGGGATCTCTTTTAAGTTCATGTGGGATCTAGTCCCCTGACCAGGGATCGAAGCTGGGCCCCCTGAATTGGGAGTCTTAGCCACAGGATCACCAGGGAAGTCTGTTAGCACCCCATCCATCCATTCATTCACTCATTCATTCATTTATTTATTTATGGCTCCATTGGGTCTTTGCTGCTGTGCACGGGCTCTCTCTAGTTGCAGCGAGTGGGGGTTACTCTTCGTTGCAGTGCGCGGGCCTCTCATTGCGGTGGCTTCCTTTTGCTGTGGAGCACGGGCTCTAGGCGCGCGGGCTTCAGTAGTTCTGGCACTCGGGCTCAGCAGTTGTGGTTCGCGGGCTCTAGAGGGCAGGCTCAGTAGTTGTGGCACATGGGCTTAGTTGCTCCGCGGCATGTGGGATCTTCCCGGACCAGGGCTCAAACCCGTGTCCCCTGCACTAGCAGGCTGATTCTTAACCACTGAGCCACCAGGGAAGTCCGCAGCACCCACTTTTAAATAGCTGATATTTCCTGAGCACTTGGGCCAGGCTCTGCCCTGTCTGTCCCCTGAGTGAGCTCACGCTGAGTTACAGGAAAGGGACAGTGGAATGGCTGAGCTGGAGTCCACACCAGGTGAGAGTACAAAGCCTTCCTCACTGTGCCTATGCTGCTGTGTTTCCTTGTTATCTTTCTTCTATACATTTCAATTTTTTTAAAAAGCTTTTTTATATTGAAAAACATAACACGGACAGGAAAGCCCATAATACATCCATATCAGGTAAAAACAAATTTTTGTAAAGTGAACAACAGTACAACCAACACTAGGTCAAGAGAGAACACAGCCCCCGTCTCAGTAGCTTCCTCATCCCCCGCTGCCTCCCAGAGAGGCCACCACTACTCCTGACATTTTATACTAATCATAACCTCACTGTGACTTAAGTTTTACCATCTAAGAATGCATCTTGAAACAGTTTAGTTTTGCCTGGTTTTAAACAGGCAAATGGGCTACGGACAAAAATGGAATCCAACAGAGGGTGCCCCTCTGTGTCTGCCCCTGCCCAGCACCCTGTGCAAGAGGCTCCTGGCTGCTGTGGAGAGACAGTGCACGGCCACAGCTTATCCATTCCCATGGCTATGACGTGTCCTATGACACGAATATACCACATTTTATAAATACATAAAGTAATACTATGCCTGGTTTTATTTTTTCACGTAGCATTACATAAAGAGCACGTCCATATCAGTAACTATGCCACATAATATCCCCTTACTTAATCATTCTTCCCTCAGTTAGGGGCATTTAGGTTGCTTTCAATTTTCTGTTTTATATGAACTTTTGTTTTGAGATTTTTGTCCATTTCCCCTAAATGAAGTCCTAGAAGGGGTATTACTGGGTCAAAGAATAGAAATAGGCAGGGTCCTATTGTGGGCCATCAATAATTACCATCCAGGGACTTCCCTGGTGGTCCAGAGGTTAAGAATCCGCCTTCCAATGCAGGGCATGTGGGTTTGATCCCTGGTCAGGGAACTAAGATCCCACATGCTGCAGAGCAACTAAGCCTGTGTGCTGCAACTACTGAGCCAAAGCACCACAACTACTGAGCCCAGGCATGCCGCAACTATTGAGCCTGCACGCTCTGCAGCCTGTGCTCCACAACTAGAGAGAAGCCTGCGCACCGCAACGAACAGCCTGCGTGCCACAATGAAAGATCCTGCGTGCCACAACGAAGATCCCACATGCCACAATCAAGACCCGATGCAGCCAAATAAATTAAATAAATAAATAAAATTTTTAAAAATAATAATAATAATTACCATCCAAAAGGGGGACTGATGTGTCCTCTCTAAAGTGTGTGTTTGTGTGCATATGTGTTCACATGTACATTCAGACGTGTGTGTGCAACCTTCACCATCTGGGACAGGAGGACTAAATCCCAAGAGTGGTCTCCTAGGACACCAGGCAGTGACCTTGTGAGGACCAAGGGTTCAAGCTCTCAGCACCTGGGCCCATAGCTGCCACCAAGGAGGGCCCAGTGCTGAATGACCAAAAGAATGCATCTCTAGTGCCCAGCACTGAGAACATGCTCAGCAATGACCCAACATCCGTGCAGACGTGCACTTCTCAAAAGGCCCTGGGGGGGTGTTCCTTGACATGCAGGCAATGCAGTGAGGACAGCTGGCTCCCCAACAGGCCCTGGGTTCTGTTTCGAGGCTATAAAACATTTACCTTTGGGCTGTCTCCACCTGAAGCTTCCTTCTCATTTTCTGGCTGTGAGTTGTCGGCCATTAAATTGAGGTCAGATGGTATCACACGGCCCATTTTGTACCCTGAAGACCCTGCTCCCCGGGGGCTGGATGGACAGGAATTCGCAGCACTGTGGGCGAGAAAAGGTTGCTCCTATTAGTCTATGGTAAAACGTACATCACACTGTGTTTCAATAACTGACTCTTATTTCAAGGAAAACAAATTTTAAAAGTAAGAGAACTTCAGCATTTTCCATGGAAAAATGGACTCATTAACTCTGTGAAATTTAAGATCACCCTAAGAAATCAGGTATTTGCTTCCACATGTATCATCTTAGGAACTTACCAAGGACACAGAGCCATGCATGATGGCTCCAGGGCTCAGCCTGGTAGAGGGACACAGACCACTGCTCTGCTCGCCCCCTCCCACCAGGGAGCTGAGGACAGGCTGCAACAAAGGACATGGCTTCCAGCTACACTGGAAAGGTCAGGGGGAGTCTGAAGAGACGGGGACAGCAGCGAGGCTGAAGACAGGACGCACAAAGAGGGGAGGAGGCCGTGGATACAGACACGCAGGCTGTGACGGGCTCACAGGGAACACCCAGAAATCAGAAACAGGAACCTGTTTTCAAACATGCACTTTTTTTTTTCACAAGGTAGGGCTTGGCCATGATGCTGAGAATGTTCTGATTCTTGATCTCTGCTGATTAAGAGCCACATTCACTTGTGATAATTCACCAAGTTATGTATTTAACTTACTCTCCCTTTTCTGTACAGTATTATACTTTACAAAAGAGAACAAGCTACTGAAATGGAAGGATGCCAAGATAAGACTGTTTTAAAAATCCAGTAAGTTATAGGACAGTATGTATGGTTAGATCTCATTTATGTTTTGGATAAAAAAAAGTCAAGTATTGCAAATGTATAGAAAATTTCTGGAAAAAATACCTAAGAAACAGTAGTTACCTCCAAAAAACTGAACTGGAAAGGAGGGGCCCAGGAGGTGGAACAACACACTATTACCTGGCACCCCCTGAACACTACTGGGCTCTCTACCATGAACATGCACCGTCAGTATATGCACTCACCCACGAAACAAGTGTTTACCGCATGCCAGGAACAACTCTTAAAGCACTGGGGAGAGAGGAACAAGACAGATGGCAGGACCACACTCTTGGAACTCCTGCTTAATGATTTAAAACTAGCTAACATAAATGAAGGGCCAATGTGGTGAGTGGCCCCACTGGCTGGGTGGTGGTGGGCTCCACCACCATGAGCTGTCTCAACAGGGGGGGTGCTCTGCTGCTCAGTGCTGGCGGTGGGATATGTAGAGGGGATGAGCAAGGAAAACAGCATGAAGATGGGGCAGGGGGTGAGGAGAGACTGCATCAGCTCCTGACCCAATCCCTAAAGTTTCCAACCACCTCCAGTTCCCTGAGCGCCCACAGAACTTCTGTCTCCACATGGCCAGGCAGTGTGTCAGTGATCTGACCCTAAGGCTGCTGCTTCCACTGTGGGCCGTTGTCCCACGTGGGTAAACACGGGCTTTCTCCTCTTCCTCTGTGAATTCTGTGCACTTTTCACACGGTGCTGAATAAAAATCGGGCCACCGGCTGCTGTCTTCTGCCTACCCACTGCCACACTTACCTGGTGCACAGGTAAGTGCACCTGGTCCATCTAGTCACATACAGACAAATTCAACCAAGTGGGAGAGACAGAGGCAGTATCCTCAGCAGAGCAGCCATGGCAGGGGGCAGAGAAGGGGCCCGGGAGCAGCTGCACTCACATAACACCAAGCAAGGGTACAGCCAGAGTCTACCCGACACTCCTTCCAGGCCTTTCCAGAAGGATACCTTTCTGTCCATGCTGGTTTTTAAGATAAGAAACAGAAGTGTCCGACTAAAAGCTACAACCCAGAGCTGCCCGTGTTCCCTCTGTGCCCTCCTTGCTCTGCTACATGTAGGGGTCAGTCCCAGTGGACGAGGCAAGGCCTTCTCTGCCTGCCAGCCATGCCCTGTGGACACACCTGGACAGTAGGAGCTTGCCTCTCAAGAGAAGTAAATGTGTTCCTTTTGCACCTAAGTCTAACATTACTCACATGGAAGAAGATGCCTGAATACATACTTCACTCTTCTAAGACCCAACAGAACACAGGAGGACCGACCATCTGACCCTAGGACAGGGTCACGCCTGCTGGTCCCAGGCAATTCCTGACCTGACCCTCAGCTACTGCCCCCTGAAAGCGCGGGTTATGCAGTGGAGAGCACGCCTTGAAGGCACCATCCTCCACTTCCTGAGGCTCCCAGTCTCTCTTAGGACATCAGGACAAACAAGTTTGTCACCTCACTGTGGTCAAACTCAGTAATCCAAAGTGTAAGTCATCAGAATTTGCATGAAATTGTAGGAAACCAAAAAACTCAAAATGCAACTGAAAACCCACCTCACATTTTAGACCAATAAGACAAATCATCTATCCTTTAAACTTACACTCAAATAAAAGAATCCCAAGTGAAAACAAGGAACATTTGTGAACTGTGTTTCATATGCAGGAAACTAAGAGCAAACAGTGCTCAGAAACTAAACAATATTTTAAGTGCCCTCAACATCTCCCTCTCCATGTAGGTCAGCCCCAGGGAAGGGAGAAGACGTTGCTGTGCGCTGCTGCCCACTACTGTGACGTACGATGGCTTCTGAATGTCCCACGCAAGAGGCAAGGACTGAAATTTGGACAGGGTCATGTCCACCTTGGCACATGCACACCCTGACCCCACGGTGACCCCGTCTACCATGGAAGCTGCTGTGTACCTGATGGTTCCTGTGGGGGAGGGGAGGGGGCTGATGAGGTGGGCCATGGTGTCTGGAATGTTGATGGTCAGCGGCGAGATGTGAGCCTGCACGGGCTTCACGGGGGACTCGGGCGCTTCCTGTTTCTCCCTCTTCTCGCTGGACAGGGCAGTGAATGTGATCTTGATGTTTGTGCTCGGGAACCTGAACGTGCACCTAAAAAAGAAAAGCCAACTGTCAGCGCCCATCTGCCGATCGGTGGGCAGGATGCCCCATCCACAACAGGTCGCAGAGCCCGAGTGTCCCCAAACATACTGGAGCCTCGACTTGCATGGAAGAGTCGGAGAGAAGCCCATTTCAAGTTCACCTCACATGTTACAAGTCGATTAATGAGGGAAACACAAAGGAGGCATCACATGATTTAAAAACACTAGTAAGCAAAAACATCATTTAGACCAGTCCAACAGGAAAAAAAAAAAAACGGGAGAGGAGACTCAAAAAAGACTCAAATACCACTTAATCTACACTGGGTAAGGGTCTGGAGACAGGCTTGGGATCTGGAGATGTGCTCTTGGCACTGAGTAGGTGGAGGCCAGGCAGGAATGCTGCTAACCCCGCAGTGCATGGAAGGTCCCATCGCAAGGAGGAGGTGCCCCAGGCATGCCCCTCACCTGCTTACCTCTGATGACATCTCTTGCCCAGCCCTTCTCTCAGGTTCCTACTCTAGTCTGTCTGCAGCCAGTAGCCAGGGTGTTTCTAAAACAGCAAGATCTGCACGTGGTGTTCAAAGATACAAAAAGGCCAGCCTCTGTCTCTGCTGCCCTCGGGGCACAGCCCTTTCCTTCTCGAGGTCCTTCTCTCATGCTGTCCTCCCTCCACTTTAATACCCCAGAGGCCCCCACCCCACTGTGGGTCAGACCCCACATCCCTGCCTCTTGTCCATTCCTCCTCTTGCTCACTACCCAGGGGTCCCCTCCCACCCCTCAGCTGCCTATCCGAGGGTTTCCTGACCGCCCCACACTCTGCCCTTGCTGCCACCTTGTTCTTCATTTCACTCCGGCCACATGATTCTGTGTTACCCCACTTTTGCTTGTTGTCACCCCAATAGGATACAACCTCCAGTAGAACAAAGCTCAGTTCACTGCTATAACCTGGAGACCAGAAGAGTCCCTGGTATATACAGAGAAGGCCCTCAGTACACACTTGTTGGAATTAATGAACAAGTACCCAGTTTCATACATTAAAAATGTAATTAAAACAAGCAAATCACATGAATACAACGAATGGGAAGCCCACAACTGCAGCTGCCCCTTTGTCGCTAGCATGAGATCTGAATAATCAACTCCAGGCCTAGAAAAGAAAGGGATTAAGACCCGACTGGCCTTAATTTCTAGCACAATATATATAACAATTACAGGAGTAAGGAAGTTTCCTCCTTTTCCTCCCATTTGTAGTTCCCGAGCTCCTGTCCTCAGGCGATAGTCACTGTTCACCAGGAAGGCCAGGCTGTTAGAACAAGCATCGTCACCCAGCACGAGGGCATAAGATCCCGCAGAGCAGTTACCTCTCTGTGCCTGTTTCCTCATCCACAGAACAGATGACAGCATCTATCTCTGAGAGTACCATGAGGATTAATTCAAATATTTATCAAACACTCAAATGTTTACTAAAATGAAAAAACCACACTACCTTCAGCCCCACTGTAAGATGTCAATAGTACTTGCTTTTCCTACAGTTGGACACTCACCATCCACTGTGTTGTTCGTTCCGTCATCACCTGGGAACTCACAGAAGCCCAGACTGAACCAGAGGAGCAGCACACCCACCTGCCTGTCCTCCACATGCCACGGAAGCAACAAAGCACTGTGCACAATTCCAACACGGGAATGTGAGAATGGGACTCCTCCCTCCCCCAAGGGGTACCTACATGTCTCCGGGGTTTATTTCTGCTTTCCACAAAATAGGACCACACCTTGCATGTTGGCCCTCAGTCTACACGTTCCCTCAGTGTCACCCACAGGGTCTGTTCGCAGACAGACCTCAGCGCAGGCTGAGCGCTGCCTTCAGGGCTAGCACCACCACATGGAGGACTTCCTTCCTTAGTATCCTATTCCCAAAGTTTCCAATTAAAGACAACAATCGTCTCCACGGCACAGGCGCCATCCATAAACCTCAGGCTCCAAGGGCACAGAGGGCATCTAAAGCAACGCAAGGCACTGTCAGGCCACCTGCTGACAGCCTCTGACCGACAGCATGTGAGAGTGTCCCGGCCATCAGTGGACACTGCCACTAACCCCACCCCCTTGACAGGTGAAAATGGTATCTCTGTTTGCATCTTAGCATGAACTTCTCATAGGTGTATGAGCCATAAAACACATTTAAAAGCTACCCAGGTAGTCTGGTAACTTTCTGTTTTTCAATCTGAGTTATGATTACATGGGTGAGTTCCTATTAGTGAAAATTCATCGAGTTACACATGTATGAAACATACACGCTTCTGTGTATGTAGTATACTTCAGTAGAGAGGTTTTTTTTTTTTAATTAAAAAAGCCATCTGTAGATGGATACAGAAATCGGTAAAATGTTGATAACATGCCAGGGGGTTCACAGAACATTTCCTATACTTTTGGGTTAACAATGGTGTATTTCTTTACCTGGGCAGCCATGTTATAATTATAACCGATTTTTCTATGTAGGTTACATTCGAAGCAAAATATATCAAAACAGTGTTTGAGTTCTCTATGGAGTTCCATTAGTGATGAAATCCTTGTTCCCCTTTAGGGAATGCGAATGGCCACTGCTTGACTTTTCTAAGCTAGAAATAAAAAACAGTGGGATAGGGACTTCCCTGGCGGTCCAGTGGTTACGACTCCATGCTTCTACTGCAGGGGGCCCAGGTTGGATCTCTGGTCAGGGAACTAAGGTCCCACATGCCACACAACCAAAAAGAAATAAAATAAATTAATAATGCAGGTAGGTAGCCCAGCCCACCCTACCCAACATGTTAAAAAAAAAACAGTGGGATAATTTTAATTAATTGTTTCACAAAAGTAAAAAGAGCAGCAAAACATTAAAACAGCAGACAAAGCAAGGTGAGTGTCAGATCTCTGTCTCCCCCACACCACCACCAAGAGGCTGTTACGTCTGGGCACGCTGGTCCTCGTTCCCATGAAGCACTTCAGGTCATGGAAAGGGTTTAAGAGCCTAAGATACTATACTGATTAGGGAAATTAAGAGCATGCTGCCCGGGTCTCACGCTGCTTCGTACCATCACAATACCTAACACCGTGTGCTCTTTAAAAATACTTTAACTGATCCTGAAAGATTTGTAATAAAGCTCAGTATAAAAACATGCATCTGTTTATGAGAACTCTGAGAAATATGACAAAATAACAGAGAAAAGGGAAAGATTTTAAAATGAACAATAAGAAAAACCAGACCGCAGAAAGCAGAACGGCAAACCCCTAAGCAAAACATGACCAGGTACTGAGCACCTCTGAGAAGCCGTGCAACTTGAGCCACGAGTCAAAACTGAAGCAACACAACAGCTGATGGCTTCAACCTTAGGCAAGGACCCTGACAAAAACTAAGCTTCTTTTACTTGAATAAACATTAACAATTTTAATATGGATTCAGAGTTGCAAATATCCTTTTCTTCACCTCTCTCTTAGTCTCCTATACTTGGTGACAGGCATTTTTCTTGGAATGGAAACTCTTACAAATGAGATATGCAAGCCAATGGCTTGGGTCTAGAGCTCTGAATTTTAGAGCTCTGAATTTTCAGATTCACAAAGAAGCTCTAAGGATTCTGAAGACCTGTTATTTATTTATTTATTTTTGCGGGGGCTGCATTGGGTCTTCGCTGCTGCGCCCGGGCTTTCTTTAGTTGTGGCGAGCAGGGATCACTCTTCGTTGCGCGGGCTTCTCCTTGCGGTGGCCTCTCTTGTTGCGGAGCACGGGCTCTAGGCGTACAGGTTTCAGTAGCTGTGGCACACGGGCTTAGTTGCTCTGCGGCATGTGGGATCTTCCCAGACCAGGGCTCGAACCCGTGTCCCCTGCATTGGTAGGCGGATTCTTAACCACTGTGCCACCAGGGAAGTCCGTGAAGACCTGTTCTTTATGTATCAATACAAAGCCAGGCCTTACTGCAAATATTTCAACACTAACATCATACAGCTAGGCAGAAATAATAAGCCACACTGAAATAAGCCTCCAACCAAACGGAAAGTCAAATTTAGTGATATCTCTATGCAAAGCAAGTTCAAACAATTAACCAATTAGGCAAACTATTCCCTACAACCAAGTCCAACTGGGCCACTTCGGAGGTGTAGGTGGCCTCAGGAAGAGGTTGGCTCCCATACCCTTTACCCCACAGAGGACGAGACAGGCAGGAACAGTGGTCTGGCCCCACAGCACCACTCGGAAAGGTGAGTGCAGCAGAGCAGCCTTCCACCTCAGCATCCACAGTGACGGCAGGCCCCGGGGGAGGACAGCCACCATGTCCCCCAGCCTCCTGTCATCCTTCTCTGTCGTGGCACAGATTACTCAGACACACTTCCTGAGTTGGAAAAATCTCCCCACAAGTGGGCTCCATTTCTACCTACTTAAAACAACACGTCTGAATGCGATTCAGACAGTCATTGTTAGGATAACTCTGGAGTCCCTCAGTTTTTAAACAGTATTTTAGAAAGTTTAATGGGACAAGGCCTGCAGATGCCACCCTCATGGCCAGGGCACAACGCAGCAACAGTGTCCCTGCCGTGGGGCACCAAGAAGACACTGCCTCACCTTTGGATTTCCTGCTAAAAATAACAAACCCAGATCTCACCAAGAGGAAACATCAGACAAATATTCTACAAAACAACTGGCCTGTCCTCAAATATTCTACAAAACAATGGGACTTTCCTGGTGGTCCAGTGGTTAAGACTCCACGCTCCCAATGTAGGGGGCTTGGGTTCAATCCCTGGTCAGGGAACTAGATCCCACGTGCCGCAACTAAGAGCCCACATGCTGCAAATAAAGATCCTGCATGCCGCTAAGACCGAGCGCAGCCAAATAAATATTAAAACAAACAAAAAAACCCCAACTTTCTCCAGCTCCCTAAATCTATGACCTGCTAACTTCCTATCTCACCCCCAGCAGATGACCCTACTTCTTTAAAAAAAACCAACCAAACAAAAATCAACACAGAAGACACAGAAAGGCCAAGGAATGGTCACAAATGAGGGTAAAGTTCAATGCATGTGTGATCTGACTCTAGAAAAAGGGCATCAGTAAAAGACTGCTAAGTCCAGTTAAGGCCGGTGGGTTAGGTCACGGTGTTGTATCAACGCTAATTTGCTTTGGTACCTGGGCTGTGGTTATGGAAGGAAATTTTTTAGGAAATACACATGGAAATATTTTAGAGGTAAAAATGCATCACATATGCAGCTTATTCTCAAAAATTTCAGGGAAAAAACAGAGCAATGAAGCAAGTGTGGTAAATGTTAATATTTGGGGAATCTGGGAAAATGAGAATCTCTGTTCTATTTTTGCAACTTTTCTATAGGTCTGAGTAATTTCAAAGAAAAAGAAAAAAATTTGGAAACTTTCAAGATGTCCCATGCAAAGCTTGATGATCTAGGCTGTGCCACTCCAGGTGTTGCTGGGCCTGAGCCAGGCCAGGAACTGTGTCATGAGCCATGACAAGGTGAGCATAGACACAGAGTGTTTGGAAACCACTCACTCTTCTACTTGTTCAGAGTGGACCTTCTCCACAGACAATCTGAGAGCCCTGCTCTGGGACACACCCTCATCATTATCTGTCTTCTATACATTTCAGAATCCCACCAAATTCCAAGGACAATCTTGTGGGACCCCTGACACAGTTATGAAATGTCACCTCACTGCAATTCTTATCAACTCCAGACCCTCCTCCAGAGTCTGTTTGTCCCTGATAGTCAGCCTTGGGCTAAGCAGGGAAGTACAACCCCAGTTCTGGAGTTCACAGGACAGGGTCATGGCCACATTCACACAAGTGACCATGACACCTGTGCCCTCACATTCACCCAACACAGTTGATGTCTGTTAAACCTACACACCGTCCCATCACTGGGCTTCCAGATTGTGACCCAAGAAGCTGTGGTTTGTGGTGACACCATACTCTGTACTCTGGATTTCTTCTCTCCTGGGAAGATTTGTCCCATCCTACATATAACAATATTCACACAGAACAGTATCTCCCTACCATGTTCCTAGAGCATAGCATTGAGTGTCCTGACAGCCAGCATAGGCTGAACCCTACTGTTCTACATACGGCCCAAGATCTCTGTGGCTCACAGCAAAGGTCTGGGTCCAGCTTCTACCATCCACTCACCCCATAAGTGGCTGCTTGTGGCTGCTCTGCTCCACTTTTCCCTCACTCTGGGGCCCAGGCTGATGCAGTGGCTCCAGTGAGGATACTGCTGGTTCCAAGGCAGAGAGAAAAGACAGAAGGAGCGAGTTCCGTGGCCACACCTGCGGTCAATGGGCAGAAGGGCTTATAGCGAGGACCCTCCCCACATACCACCACCTCCCTAGTGTTAGCAATCCCAAGGGATGTCTGGAAAATCATTTCAAGTCCTTTCAGCTATGCAACTGGCCACAGAGACATTAGCTGAGCAGCTGAACTGCTCTCCAAGGGAAGAAATGAGAGGCCAGTTACTCTGTCATTCACCTGTGACAGCTGACAAAGATAATCTAATAAGAAGAAGACAATCCGATCATTTAATCTCGGGATTGGCAAAGCAATGACTGTGTTAATAAAAATAACATGTCACACAGGGTGGACAATGCTCTGAGGCCATCGATGACTTGCTATGAGCAGCAGTGACTGCCAAGGAGGAAGGCAACAGGATCTTCTGCATTTGAAGAACTGTGTGGACAGTTACATCCAAGACTGGATCGGGAGGTAAGGGGGGAAATGAGGAAACCAGTGAGGAGGCTTCCAAGGAGCCAGGGTGTGCAGTGCTCACACCACGTGAGGCAGTGAGGACAGAAAGAGGAGACGGGATCTGACTGGTATGGGAGATGGAAATAAACGGCCCTGATGACCCACCAATATGTGTGGGCACAGAAGGGAGAAGACCGCAGGACGACTGACTTCACATCTGGCTCGTGTGGCTAAGAACGCTGGTACCAATTACTGAGATGAGGATGGATGAGGAACAGGCTGGGGGGTGCAGTGGCTAAGTGGACACATGACCTCTGAGGTGCCCGTTACCCATAATTCCAGGGGGATGTCCAACCAGCCCCTCCTGAAACCTGAACAGACACACTCGGTGTTCTCTGCAGTGAGAGGGTACATTCGCCACATCACAGAGGAGAAAGAGCCTAAGAAATGCAACCAGCAGGTCTGGTGGAAGAGAACAGCCTTCAGGACTCAAGCAAGCATTACCCTGCAGGAGGACACACTACTGTGGGAGTTTAACAATGGGTTCTAGTCCCAACTCAGTTATGATGGCAAGCCATGCCTCTTTTTTATCTTTTACAAAAATGGAAGAAAAATTCCTTTTCTTTCCAAACCCTGAGGCGGACTTAGCCAAGAAGGAACTTTAAATGGGCCTATATATACACTTTGATCATTCTCTTCTACTAGTTTCCTCTAGTTTTTGACAGAAATATCAAAACTTTTACTACAACCTTTAACGAATTGTAGCCCTTAATCAATCACATTTGTCAGTGACTCATAAATCACTCCCCCACCTGGGGCTGCCTTTTCTGTGGCTCCAAGAGCAACATGTCCACACCACCAGTCAGTCCTACCCACTGGTCACGCTGAGCTGCCACCACCATGGGTCTGAAAGGGCCACTTAGAGCCTGGCGGGTGCTCCCTTCGCCCCAGGAGAAGGTATGTGGAGGGGCAGCTCATCAGCTCAGGAGAGGGCTGCCCCTCAGAGGAGGTGTCTTTGGGAGGCCAGCAGCCACTTATTAAAGAGCACAAGTCACAGGTCAACAGCCTGACCCACTATAAGGCAGGTTAGGACAATGAAGACCATACTGGAAGGAGCCCGAAACCCTAAGTAGTTCACAATTTTCTCTGCTGCTCCTCTGCAGTAAACCTCAAGCAACACCTTACCTCAGCTTGACTTCTTACCCTAAAAAATGATAAAACATTCTATAAAACTCATGAAACACAATGGTGTTTATTAAAAGAGGCCACGTTACTATAGTTTTTGTTGGGTTTAGCATGAATTTCTTTTTTTCTCTCTTTTTTTTTTTTTTGTGCGGTACGCGGGCCTCTCACTGTTGCGGAGCACAGGCTCCGGACGCACAGGCTCAGCGGCCATGGCTCACAGGCCCGGCCGCTCCACGGCATGTGGGATCTTCCCGGACAGGGGCACGAACCCGTGTCCCCTGCATCGGCAGGCGGACTCTCAACCACTGCACCACCAAGGAAGCCCCGAATTTGCTTTTTATATATAATAAAGCTATTCCTTCTTTTTTAAATTTATTTTTTATTTTTGTCTGCATTGGGTCTTTGTTGCTGCGCGTGGGCTTTCTCTAGTTGCGGAGAGAGCGGGGGCTCCTCTTCGTTGCGGTGCACGGGCTTCTCATTGCAGTGGCTTCTCTTGTTGCAGAGCATGGGCTCCAGGCACGCACGCTTCAGTAGTTGCAGCACACAGGCAGTAGCTGCGGCACTCAGGTCCTAGAGTGCGCGGGCTTCAGTAGCTGCGGTGCATGGTATCAGTAGCTGGCACGCAGGCTTCAGCAGTTGTGGCTTGTGGGCTCTAAAGCAGGCTCAGTAGTTATGGCGCATGGGCTTAGTTGCTCCATGGCATGTAGGATCTTCCTGGACCAGGGCTCGAACCCGTGTCCCCTGTATTGGCAGGAGGATTCTTAACCACTGCGCCACCAGGTAAGTCCCTAGCATGAACTTCTAACCAGAGCCTCAAAAGTCTGATTCAATAAGACACCTGCGGGGCTTCCCTGGTGGTGCAGTGGTTGAGAGTTTGCCTGCCAATGCAGGGGACACAGGTTCGTGCCCCGGTCCGGGAAGATCCCACATGCCGTGGAGTGGCTGGGCCTGTGAGCCATGGCCGCTGAGCCTGCGCGTCCGGAACCTGTGCCCCGCAACGGGAGAGGCCACAACAGTGAGAGGCCTGCGTACCGCAAAAAAAAAAACCAAAAAAACAATAAGACACCTGCAACCTGGGCTCAGGCCCTGCGAGATTTATCTTTGAGTGAAGCACTTTTACTGCATGTTTAGCTTTGAGGTGACTTAGAAACTACACAGCACGTGAAACAAAGCTTTTCTGCGTGGACAGGGCCACTGCAGGCATGTGGCTAGTTAGTGAGTCGAACAGGCGTTGTGCTCAGAAGGGCCCAGACGAGGCTGAATGTTCCGTAGCCAGCACCCTGAAATCTCCTTCATCATTTTATCTGAGTCTGTGTCTTGTAAATGAGGTCCAATGGGTCAAAGGACCACAGCCTGGGGCGTGGAGGCTCAGTTCACACACATCTTGCCTCCCACACCCCCTTCCCCTCCACGACCACCCACTGTCCAGGACGGGGCCTGGACAGGGGCACCTTGGGCACCTGGGAGAGTCTGCACTTGCCCCACGAGTACCCCTCCACCTAAGAAAGCTTGATATTAATAACAAAAATACTGCAGCAGGTTGAGAGAGAGAGACCACAAAAGAAATGAAAAGCTTTTTGCAGCTTCTTAAAAAAACGAGGTATAGTTGATGTACAATATTATATAAGTTTCCAGTGTACAACACAGCGATTCACAATTTTTAAAGGTTATGTTCCATTTATAGATATAAAATATTGGCTATATTCCCTTTGTTGTACAATATATCCTTGGAGATTTTTGCAGCATTCTTAATCCACACTTTCATTTTGCACTGGACCCGATGTATTATGGAGCTGGCCCTGTATCCTAAGACTAGTAGGAAATGGTGCATTTCCATAGCCAGATCTGCTTTTGTACCCACAGACCACGAAGTCTTGATTCCAGAAACATTCCTGACCCAATTTAGAGAGCTGGTGTTGGGTTTTCCAGCAACACATGTGACCAGCAGCTTCACAACTGCTTCTGAGGTTTTTCTTTGGCTTGGAGAAGAATTTTGTCTGTTGGCCACTTACTGCACTGCGATTCCATTAATGAAGGTACTGGAAAGAGCTGCCTTATCTACTACTTTGCGTGGCAATTTGCTGTTGGGGGAAAGGCTGACTCAGAGAAGCACACTCATTAAAAATCCTGATGCCAGGTTGAGGGTGAAGGCAGTACTAGATATTAGTGTAGTCAATGTGATGTTTTGTGCTTCCAGCAGTCTTGAGCCCTCTCTCGCCTGGATCACAAGCCACCACACCCACGGCTCTGGGTGCAGATGGCTGGGTGGGCCCTCCGTCCATGTCGCTGACGGTAGCAGCAAACAGTCAATCGGTAGCAGCAAACAGTCAATCGTGCTGAGCATACAGTAGGTGCTCAGAGAGAAGCGACTACCCCTTTGAGGTGGGACTACTCTTGAGATTACCCCAAACTTGCCAAAATAACATTCACATGAAACCGAAGCAGGCTCTCCAACAGACACCTGACTCAGACTGAACTCACAAGCAAAGCTGTGGGGCAGGGCCTGGGCTCCCTCCTTCCTCTCCCCAGTTCACAGCAATTCCTTCTGCCAATGCAGAAGAGCAGTAGCCTCCAAATATTTTTGATTGTACACTTTTTAAGTGAAAAATTAAGCAGGAGTCAACATATGGCTAATATATTATCAAGAAATGAAAAGGCAAGGGACAGAATCGGAGAAATATTCATAATACACATAGCTCACAGATGACTTGTGTTCAGGATATACAAAGAATTCTTAAAATTCAATAAGAACACAACCCATTAAAAATGGTCAAAGAGACCTTCACTAAAGTAGTACAGAAATGGCTAACAAGCACATGAAAATATGCTCAACATCATTGGTCATCAGTGAAATGCAAGTCAGAACCACAATAAGATACCACTGCACACCCACAGAATGGCTAATATGAAAAAACTGACAAAACCAAGTGCTGATGAGGTCACAGAGCAACTAGAACTCTCCCACACTGCTGGCGGGAATATAAAAGGGTGGGACTGCTTTGGGAAAGTCTGTTGGCTTCTTGGTAAAGCCACTCCACTCTTAGGCATTTGACAAAGAGAAATGAGAGCATCTGTCCACACAGGCTCCTTCATGAATGTTCACAGCAGCAGGATGCATAACAATTCAACCTGGAAATGGCCCAGGTGTCCAGCAACAGGTGAATGGATCAACCAATGATGTTAAGTCCATGCAAGAAGATATTTCTCAACTACCACTCAACAATCACAAAGGAAAAAACTGGGGGCTTCCCTGGTGGCACAGTGGTTAAGAATCCGCCTGCCAATGCAGGGGACACAGGTTTGAGTCCTGGTCCAGGAGGATCCCACATGCAGCAGAGCAGGTAGGCCCGTGTGCCACAACTGCTGGGCCTGCGTTCTGGAGCCCGCAAGCCACAACTACTGAGCCCATGTGCCACAACTACAGAAGCCCGCATGCCTAGAGCCCATGCTCTGCAGCAAGAGAGGCCACCCACCTTAATGAGAGGCCTGCACACCACAGCGAGGAGTGGCCCCCACTCGCTGCAACTAAAAAGAGAGCCCACACGCATCAGCAAGGACCCAGTGCAGCCAAAAATAAATAAATAAAGTTGCAAAACCAAAACAGAACCCAAAAAAAGTGCCCAAACAAGAAACATGGATGAATCTCAAAAACATGTTAATCAAAAAAAGCCAAACTGAAGAGTACACACTGCATGATTCAATTCTTAAGAAATCCTAGAAAAGACAGAACTAGTCTACAGTGATGAAAAGCAGATCAGTGACTGCCTAGGACTTTCAGTTTAGTGAAGAGGGGTAAAAGGGCAGGAAAGAGATTCTGGGAGGGAGAAATGTTCTATTATCTTGATTGAAGTTTTGGTTACATAAATATATGCATCCGTCAAAACTCTTTGAAAGGTACCCTTAAAATAGCTTTTTTTTAAAAAAATTATTTTATTTATTTTTGGTTGCATTGGGTTTTCGTTGCTGCGGGTGGGCTTTCTCTAGTTGCGGCGAGCGGGGGCCACTCCTTGCTGCAGTGCGTGGGCTTCCCATTGCGGTGGCTTCTCTTGTTGTGGAGCACGGGCTCTAGGCACGCGGGCTTCAGCAGTTGTGGCTCGCGGGCTCCAGAGCGCAGCCTCAGCAGTTGTGGCGCACGCACTTAGCTGCTCCGCGGCATGTGGGATTCTCACAGACCAGGGCCCGAACCCATGTACCCTGCGTTGGCAGGCAGGTTCTTAACCACTGCACCACCAGGGAAGCCCCAAAATAGCTTTGTTTTATCCTATGTAAAGTATACCTCAAAAAATGTTTTTTAAAAGAAAAGATTAATGTGGCAACAACACATTCACATATGTATAAATTATATTACTGTACTACACATTATAAAACATAAAAATAGCAACCAAACAGGACGAGAAAAACAATCAGAAGTATATCTTCTTCCAAAATTCTAAAAGATCATCTTGATCTCTTTCTGGGGTACACACACACACTCTGGAGACTAATGTACTAGAGAAAACATCACTTTTGTTTTCCCTGTGAGGTTCCAAACACAAGGAATATAATGTCTAGGATTGTGGAATTTTTTTGTTATATTGAGATATAACATGATATAAGTTTAAGATCATGTAAGGTAATGATAAATGCATATAGTGCAGATTGATTAGCACACTAAGGTTAGTTAACACCATCAACTCAATAGTTACAGTCTGTGTGTGTGTGTGTGTGTGTGTGTGTGTGTGTGTGTGTGTGTGTATGCAGAACTTTTAAGATTTACTGTCTTACCAACTTTCAAATTTACAATACAGTATTGTTATCTACAGGCACCATGTTGTACATTACATCCCCAGGACCTATTCATCTTACAGCTGGAAGTTTGTAATTTTGACCCTCCCCGCTTCACCCACTTCCTCCATCCTAGGATTGTGTTTTTTAAACCATTGATAAGGCTACCAATTACACAGCAGTAAGAGACATGACTGCATCAAGTTCCTTATTAAATGGACAGTTGCTACATATGTTCGACAATGGAGTAAGGCATTCCGTTCTTGAGGCAGTTTATAAAAAGATAATTTCCACTTTATGGGTAGGAAAACAAAAGCATAACCCATGAGGTCTGCTCTCTGAATCGGCAGTTCTGATGCAGCGTCACCCTCCACACTGATGTATTGCCGATGCTGAATACCTGCAGATGCATTTAGACTTCTCACTTATTAGGTCAGCTGCACACAAGAGGTGTTCATTTGCTCAATCTGCAGGAAAGTCTTTTCAAAATACTACGCTGAATGGCCAATATGCACAGGAAAAGATCAACGTCATTAGTCATGAGACAAATGCAAATTAGAACCACAGTACAATACCACAACATACCCATTAGAAAACCTAAAATGAAAAAGAGAAAATGCCAATGTGACGAAGCTGTGAAGACACCTGAACTCTATCTTACACAGTGTCAAAGAAGTGTAAATGCAGAAAGTGTTTTCCAAAGTGGTTGTACCTATGAAAGCCGAACATATGTACATCCTGCGAGCCACTGAAGCTTATCTAACAGAAACGTGCACGTGCTTGTCAAAACACAGCTACCAGAATCTCAATCAAGTGTTCAACTAAAAAAGTCTTCCACTTAAAAAAAAAATCTGTAAGACTCATAGCAGCATTATCCATTATAAAAGCCCCAAATAAAACTACCTAAATGTCCATCTATGGCAAAATATCAAACTGCACTATACTCACATTATTCAATACTTTACAGCAATGAGAATGAATGATCCACAGCCAAGTACAGAAATATGGGCTAATCTCAAAAACATTTTACTCAGTGAAAAGCCAGCACCACCCTCTGAAGTACATTCTGTATAACTCCATGTATATGAAATCAAAAGCAAACACTCTACACAGTTTAGAACTCGGGATAGTGGTTCTGTGGCTAGGAGGGACACATGGCGGGCTTCTGTGCGCTGACAAGGCAATGTTTCTTAACTGGGGGCAGGTTACACCGTGGGTTCTCATTAAGCTTTATACTTAGGATCTATATTGAGCTTTTCTGTATGTAGATTATACTAAAGACAAAAATAAGAACAAATTGTAGACGGTGACAAGACTAGAGACCAACTACGAAAGTACTCCAGAAGGCCAGGTGAAAAATCGCTAAGTCAAGAGCTATGCAGCAGGAAGGTAAGGGAAAGATCTGAGAAATGTTCAAGTGGAATGAAGGGGACAGATAAATAACTCTATGAATTCAGAGAAGCAGAGCAGACTGGGGACAGTGTGAGCCCTGGTCCTTGATAGACATCAGCTCACAGGAGGAAAGGAGGATACTTGAGCAGAGAGAAACAGCAGGACTGCAGACTCTGGGCTGGAGGACAGCCACCTATCAGCATCTTACTCTTCATATCCTACCACAATGACTTGCCTTAAAGGCCTCTACCTTATACAGGCCCACAACCCCTTGTTCACAAATTCCAAAAAGCAAATAGCTCCAAAAAACCTGATCTGAAATGATTTGCAGCCAATTCTGATCTGAACTGAGAAAGAGCTAATTCTAGCCTTTAATTATCCCACTTAGAAAATTCATGTGTTTTGTAACAGAAATTCTAATGTGTTGGATTACAGGGTGCTGGGAATTTGAAACAATATACAGTACACACACTGTACTACTTTTCTAAAATCCAAACTACTCTGATTCTGAAATATGTCTGGCTCCTTAGGTTCCGGGTGAGATCTGTGTATGCCTGCTGGGTTAGAAATGGTACCATTTCCTTAAGAATTTCTCCAGAAATAATTCTGATTGTTGAAGGGGAAATCAGATGGCTTACTTCAAAAAAAAAAAAAATCCATTAAGCTACTGTCCAGAGTAGAATATCAATTAGTATTTTTGTTGCTGTCATTAACAGGCAATAAATGTGCATGGCACAAAATTTAAAAGCCATGAAATAGTAAAAACAGCAAGACTCCCTCTCACCGCACCAGTTTCTAGTGACAGCTCTCAAAGTAGAACCCAGAACTATTCAAACAAACAAGTAAACAAGCAAAGAGAAGCCTGCCTCAAGAGGCAAAGGCCCTGGGTTCCAAGCAGACCAGCAGTGTCTGCCTCTCTGCTCACTGTCATTTCTTCAACTCCCCCCTTGTGGTGCCTCCCCACACCCCAGAGTAGCTCACAAAGTCCCTTAAAAGAAGTGTTCATCAGTGTGCAAAAAGGTTGTCTCACCTACTGCCTCGCTGGTAACATGATTCACTTGTGAATCATGTTTGACCCTCAATAATTTGATTAGCCTCCACAAATGACCAAATTGCAATGTGTTTTTCTTTTTTAAAAAGACATTTCATCAGAAAATTCTGGCACAGGCTACAGCATGGATGAATCTTGAAGATATTATGCTGAGTGAAATAAGTCAGACACAAAAGGACAAACACTGTGAGATTCTATATGAAGTCCCTAGAGGAGTCAAATTCATAGAGACAGAGAGTAGACTGGTGGTGGCTGGGCCAGGGGAGGGGAGGGAATTAGTGTCTAATGGGCACAGAGTTTCAGTTTTACCAGAAGAAAAGTGTTTTGGAGGTGGTGGTGTTGCACAGCAGTGTGAATGTGCTTAATGTCACCGAACTGTACACCCTAAAGATGGTTCAGATAGTACATTTTATGTTATGCGTATTTTACCACAACTTAAGAAAAAAATTTTAAGAGCACTTACAATTGTGTCAGAACATAGTAAGCACTCAATAAATCTTTATTGTTTCTTTATTTTTCAAAGACATTTCACTGAAAGTATTTGAAGACAAGCCTGACTGGGAGAAAATATTTCCAAAAGACATACCTGATAAAGGGGTGTTATCCAAATCACACAAAGAACTCTTAAAACTGGACTAGAAAACAAATAACCTGATTTAAAAATGAGCAAAAGGGCTTCCCTGGTGGCGCAGTGGTTAAGAATCCATCTGCCAATGCAGGGGACACGGGTTCGAGCCCTGCTCCAGGAAGATCCCACATGCCGCAGAGCAACTAAGCCCGTGTGCCTCAACTACCGAGCCTGCGCTCTAGAGCTCACGAGCCACAACTACTGAGCCCGAGTGCCACAACTACTGAAGTCTGCACACCTAGAGCCTATGCTCTGTAACAAGAGAAGCCACCCAATGAGAAGCCCGCGCACTGCAACAAAGAGTATCCCCCGCTTGCCGCAACTAGAGAAAGCCCGTGTGCAGCAACGAAGACCCAATGCAGCCAAAAATAAAAATAAATAAATTTATTAAAATAAATAAAAATGAGCAAAAGAGCCGAACAGACAACTCACCAATAAAGATATACACATGGCAAATGAATATAAGAAAAGATGTTCCACATAATATGTTAATCAAGGAAATGCAAATTAAGACAATAATGAGATACAACCATGCAGAATGGTAAAAATCCAAAACAGTGGCAACACCAAATGTTGAGAAGGGTATGGAACAATAGGAACTCTTGTTCATTGCTGGTGGGAATGCAAAATGGTTCAGCCATTTTGGAAGACAATTTGTCAGTTTCTTATAAAACTAAACATACTCTTACCATATGATCCAGCACATAAACTGTGGTCCATCCAGACAATCCAATATTATCAAGTACTAAAAAGAAAGGCGCTATCAAGCCTTGAAAAGACAGGAGGAAACTTAACTGCACATTACTAAGTGAAGGAAGCTAATCAGACAAGGCTACATATTTGTGTGATTCCAATTCTGTGACATCCTGAAAAAGGCAAAACTATGGAGACAGTAAAAAGATCAGTGGTTGCCAGGGGTGGGGTTGGAAGAGGGAGGGATAAGTAAGTGGAGCACAGAGGATTTTAAGGGCAGTGAAACTACTCTGTATGGTACCATAATACGGTGGATACATGTAAATATACACTTGTCTAAACCTATAGAATGTTCAAAACCAAGAGTGAGCCGTATTGCAAACTATGGACTTTGCGTGATTATGACCTGTGGATGCAGGTTCATTGACTGTACAAATATCCCACTCTGTGGCGGATATTGATAGTAGGGTAGGCTGTGTGTGTGGAGGCAGGGGGTGTATGGGAAATTTCTGGACTTTCCATTCAACCGTGCTATGAACCTAAAACTGCTCTAAAAATATATTACCCCCCTACCAAAAAAAAAAAGACATCTCAAAATATTATTGATAGCATGTCCAGTTTTTAGTTAATAATTCCAAATAGTTGAGGGGGAAAACAGATTTAGAAAATACTGAGCCCCCCACACGGGAAATGACCTCTGACTTGTGGCCCCTCTGGAGACAAGCCAAAAAGGCCTTGCTACACAGTCAGACACAGGCGTATCCACACAGGCAACATTACGCCTTCTAATCAGCTCAGGAAGTTGAACCAATTCCATATCTCCTTCTCATGTAAATAACCTAAAACAGTAGCCAAAGGCAGGCCATTTTAAAAGAAACAGAGAAAAACAAACCCACACAACACAGCAAGCACCACCTGCACACTGGCTGACCAACCCCTAGTTAATGCAGCTCTAACCGCCCCCCGCCCCCCGGCCAGGCTCCTTCTCTATGTCTCAGCCTTCCCACCTCCTGAGCCCACAGGAGCTTTAAGACACAATGTAGTTTAAATAGTAAGTTAAGCATAATAAAACCATTTATCAGAAGTTTGCCAAAAGTTTTGTTTTGAGTGTCATATCTGGTTGTCACGCAAGTTGTCAATTTTTAATATACAGATTTAATAAATTAAAAATTTAAATCATTAGACATTCAGAATCTGTAACTACTTTTTGAAATCCCAACTCCATAAAATTGCTTACTTCAGGAGTACTTTTTTGATGATTTCTTCCACACATGCTCTCCTCCCTCCCTCTGTGAGAGAGGCTGGCCTAATGCACACCTCCGCCCAGAGGACGGCCTGTTGGTGGAGCCAGAGACCAACGCACTCCAGTGTGGACCCACCGCCCCAGAAGGTGGCAAGTCAGTCCTCCAAGGGGGCCGCTGCACTCCAGCCTACACAGTATTAACAAATGAAAAGGCTTCCCACTCTGCAAGCCCAGGTGCCAAGTGCCAGGAAAGCCACCCACTGCTCACCTATCCATATGTGTGCCCTCCGCCATCACTCTTGACAAACTACTTGGGAAAAAAACCTCAGAAAATGAGTATTCAATGAAACCTATGATGTTTCTCCTCTAAACCTCTTCTTAATATGACAAATGACACAAATAAAGTAAATGGTACTAGGTCCAAAATTATTAATTATTTTACTGAACTACTGTTACTGTTGTCTTTTCTTCACTTCTATATATAAGCAAAAAAAATTTTAATGTTTGATTCTTTGTAGTTCATCTCAATGTAACTAAATTAAAAATTTTAACATTTAAATTTACATCCAATTAATAAGTTGTCCTAGCTGTAGATGCAAATTTAAAATACTAGTAATTTCAAATAAACCAAATTTAAATATAAATATTTGACCTAAAAGTCAGTCAGCTTTACAGCTGTAAAAGCTTCAATACTCTTTCATTTCTCCCTCCCACACTCACATCAAGTTTTCAAATTCAAAAAGAAATCCTACCACCTCCCAGTTTTAAAAAAATTTTCTATCTCACCAGAAAACAAACCAGAAAAGGAAAGAAAATAAGATTCTCAAGGACTCATCATCACTGCCTGGGCTGGGTGGTCTGTAAGCCCCTCCTCAGTGTGGTAGGGGGACAAGTCCTTCACTGGGCTGCCCATGGCTGAGCATGGCTGGAGGAGGTATCTTAAGTTTGGATGGGGGTTTCTACTCCATATAAAAAGAGCAAAACACTTTGCTCTTTTATTTTATACCACAACACAATACACAGAGGAGCCCCTAGCAGCAGTCCAGAGGGCAGCTTTCCACCATTCATATGTCACAGACAACAAAAGGACCACAAGAGGATTCTGGGAGAATGAAGAGAACTGCTAGAATGGTAGAATCAGGGTGATCTTTCCTTTTGCAAAATGAACTCAACGGTGCTACATGTCACTTTTAATAAACAGAAAGAACATTTAAAAACAGAAATGTGCATCTGACACAGGAACAGCAATTGTAAGAATCTACTAATTCAAAATTCAATCACAGTATTGTTCATAGCAAAAACAGTTAATCTAAATGTTGAACCACAAGGGATGATAAGGTAATTCACAGCACGTCCAACAGAAGAAAGCTCATGCAGCATGTTTTAAGAGTTAACACCATGAAAAAAAGTAACTGAGTGAAAAGAGGAGACAAAAATCCTATCTATAAAGGGAGCCTCTACTATTTAAAAAACAAATTTAAACCTATTCATTGAATAATGCACATATGTTTTGTGCCAACAGTGGCTATCTACGGATGGTGAGATTACAGGTAATTTTTCCTAACCCTTTTAATGGTTCCAAATGTTCTATTGCAAGCATTATGTTATATTATTTTAAAATTTACAATATTTCAAAATAAACTTAATTTGATCTTTTAAACTCTAGCCCACAGCCCCACTCAGCTGTGTGCTGGAGGTCCGCCCTCAAACACATGCCCAGAGCATGACGCACGAAGAGCCTTCTGCAGCAACTGCTAAGTTTTATACGCTTTTTCCTGGAGAGTGCTTTTTAACCTCAGGTGCCCATCAGAAGCTGCTGGAGAGGTTTTCCAAAGTATACACACACACACACATCCCTCCCACTGTCCCCTCCGCCAGTCTCTGCAGGGAAAGGGAGGGTCCAAGCACCATTTTTCAAAAGACCCCCATATGACGGTAATGCGTACCCCTGGTAAAGAGCCAAAGGTGGGAACGAACAAAGTTGGACATTTGGCACCACCTCACAGCCCATCCCAGTAAGGGGCTGAGTCAACTAGGGCTCCCGCTTCGCCTGCAGAGCAGGGCTTACTCAGGTTCTAAGCACCAAGTAGGGCCAACACATCACCAAAATGATAGTAATGAGGCCAGTGAGGGGTGCGAGGCAGAGGGAGGGAGCAAAGGCGGCGGCCGGGGAGCATAAGGGCTGAGAATCCCGAACCTGGGCAGGGCACTCTGACCACAGGCCCCACAAGTCTGAGCGACAAGCTCAGCTTCCACTGCACATCCTATCTGCTCCCCAAATGCTATGTTTTTGGCTGATGTCAAAATTGGAAAGGCCAAAGAAACCTGTGCCTTAATAATAAATCCTGGGGATTTACCAGTGCCTCAAATTCAACAGGTCCAAAACGAAATCCAGCCACTCCCCATCGGTTAGGGCAGCACTAAGGTGTAGGTTTACTCCTGGGACCTCCCCGCCCCCGCAGCATGTGCTGCCCTCTGACAGGACCCGGTCCTGTTGAGGTGCTGGTCTCAGCACCCTGTCCACTACAGCCTGTGGCCCACGCAGAACCAACCAGTATGCTTCCACCTCTTCTCATGTTTTGAAACAGGTGACCTCCTGGGAGCACCAGGCTAGATCCTTCCCCTCCCTTCAGCCATGAGGGAACTCAGGTCCATGGGAAAGCAGGAAGAGCCTAAGGACATCACCACCGAGAAAGACACAGGAGACAGTGGGGAATGGAGACATCACAGGCCCTGAGTAGCACCTGAGACCACCTCAGTCCCTCCTCCTCCATAGTGGAGCTTCTGCTTCAACTAGCTTGAATTCCAGCACTCCGCAGGTCAAAGGGGGCCCAGGACAAGAAATACACAGAACAAAGAAAGGACAGTGAAAACTATAGGACAAAAAAACCAAACCAAAACAAAAAAAACTATAGGACAATACCAGAAAAACCACCAGACTAGAACATTAATGCCAGAAGGAAAAACATAAAGGGCATATACGTAAGCCAGAAGATCTGTGTTATCCTCTTGGACAGGGCTTAGCACCTGCTCTGTCTCCCATGTGCTCAGACTAGTCAATGGCAGCAGCCAGAACCATTAACTAGAGCCTAGAGGTCTGTCTGCCTGATGCCCACACCCCCCTCACTCCCGCGAGCTGCACCATACAGTATCCCTGCTCCCTCCCTCCTTGCAAGAGCACCTATAGTTGCCAGCTTACCCACATGCTCTTGCAGTCAGGTAGAGCCATGAATTCCAGTGCTAAGCAAGAAGATGCACAGGAAGTGCCTGGGACTCCAGGAAGTGCTCACCCTGCTGCCTGGAATGCAGAGGTAACGCTGGAATGCTGGCCATCAAACACTACAAAGACAAGAGCCATAGTAAATTCATATTTTTAAAATGAGAGAGAGGGACTTCCCTGGTGGCGG
Organism: Tursiops truncatus; assembly: GCF_011762595.2. NCBI lineage: Eukaryota > Metazoa > Chordata > Mammalia > Artiodactyla > Delphinidae > Tursiops > Tursiops truncatus. Next base: position 45,906,479 of record NC_047053.1, read on the forward strand.
AGTGGTTAAGAATCCACCTGCCAATGCAGGGGACATGGGTTCGAGCCCTGGTCTGGGAAGATCCCACATGCCGAGGAGCCACTCGGCTACTGAAGCCCCGTGCGCCACAACTACTGAAACCCTCTTCCCTAGAGCCCGTGCTCCGCAACAAGAGAAGCCATGGCAACGAGAAGCCCGCACACTGCAACGAAGAGTAGCCCCTGCTCGCCGCAACTAGAGAAAGTCCACGCACAGCAACAAAGACCCAACGCAGCCACCCCACCACAAAAAATAAATTAAAATAAAAAAATAAAATGAAAGAGAAATACACTTCCATGGGTACAAAATCCCTCATCCATAATTCTGAAATCACCAAAGTCTGGGTTTTTTTGTTATTCATTTGGCCACAGAGCCTGATCTGAAAGCGGCAATGTACATGTTTCTCTGCAGAAACAGGATATGACTGAGGGGTAGCACTGCCCAGCCTTTGCAGGAGACCCCAGGAGCTGATTTATACTTAAGCACTGGGTCACCCTTCTACAATCCCAAAGCATTCGGAATTCCAAAAGATTTCTGCCCCGCAGGCCTGTGCAAGGATCTTTTTAAGGCGCTGCTAGCTTCTGTCTAGTCACGAGCAGCAAAACCTAGGCCTGGCTCTGCATCCATCTCCAGGCCCCCTCTTCTCAAGTGCAGCACCTAACCCTAATCCCCCACCCCCACCCCACCGCTGTGTAGTCATGATCGTCCTGCTCAGACCACCAGAGCTCCCTGGCTGACGAAGGACAAACTCCTGGGCAGGCAGGGTACTCCCTAGCCTCAGGCCCCATGCCCATCAGTCCACACACGGAGCTTTCTAGACTGTGCCTTACTCCAACTACCCCCAGCCTCCCTGTCCCCCACATGCTCCCTCCCACCAAGGCAGGGCCACATCTTCTTGGCCCTCGCATCATAGCCCTGCCTGAAGAAGCTCAACTGCTGGGCCCTCGAAAAGCCAAGGAGTTTCCTCGTGGATTCTTGTTTATTGTGAGGGAGAGACTTGAGATCAGAGAGAGGCAACATTTACTATAGTTTAAAGTACTGGGGACTTCCCTGGTGGCACAGTGGTTGGGAATGTGCCTGCCAATGCAGGGGACACGCGTTCCATCCCTGGTCCGGGAGTATCCCACATGCTGTGGAGTGGCTGTGCCGCAACTACTGAGCCTGTGCTCTGGAGCCCACGAGCCACAGCTGCTGAGGCCCGTGTGCCTGGAGCCCGTGCTCTGCAACTGGAGAAGCCCCAGTGGTGAGAGGCCCCCGCACCACCAATGAGGCGTAGCCCCCACTCGCCGCAACTAGAGAAAGCCCGCGCGCAGCAATGAAGACCCAAAGCAGCCAAAAATTAATTAATTTATTGATTGATTAATTAATAAAACTGCCCATGCTCAAGCTCCAGTCCAGGCTAACTAAATCAGAGTTTCTAGGGGTGAGGCTTGAGTATCAGTGTTTTAAAACAAAAAAAGTACTGACCTCTCTAAACTGGAGGTGCCCTGAGGCCCTGCCCCTGCTTTGCTCCCCATCTGAAGCCCCCTGGGCCCACCCCAACCAGAGAAAGGGCAGGTACCCAGACACCTAAAAAAGGCACAGTTACTACACGGAAGGAGAAGAGTGACCTTGAACTGTCCAAAGTACAGATGCCAACAACAGACAGGATGGTCTGGGGCAAAATCAGGAAAAGTAATCCCTCTTTCCTTTCAAACATGGAAAGAAAGCTTTCTTTGCCTATGTCCACAGATAAAAACTTTAACACAAGCCCAACAAATAAACAATTTATTTTTGATGAATCGGATTTTCCTTGCTAGCAATCAGAAAGTTAGATCTAAAGAATAAAATCCCCATCAGACTGCCCTATGAAGGCAATGCAAACAGAACACAGAAATTTCAACACGTGGGGGCCATGTAACATTTATGCCAATAACTGACTTCACGTTACTTCCTATTCCTCCTTTAGAGCAGGAGGGCAATCCTCACATCGCTGAGAATTGGAGATTATTTTTAAAATACTCATTCCTAAGAGCTGACAAGCAGTGACATCATCTACTGATGGGCACAGATGCCACAATCTGTGGACACAGCCTATTCTACGAACAAGACACACGTAGCATTTCAAAGCGAGACTAAATGTTCTTCCATGTCAAAAGAGTATTACAAAATAAGCAAATATTCACCTATATCATCACAGGTCTTCAGCCTATTATATGACATACACAGGCCACTTCACAGTCACAAGGCAGGTCTAGAAGTCACAGGGAGTGCAATTCACTTGCTGCAGAATATGAATAACTAATATGCCTAAAGAACACATTAATCTAAATCAGACTAGTCAACTTTTAGATGCAACAGTTTCATATTAAACAGAAACATATGCTCATTACAGTAATTTTTTAAAAAAGGAAAACAGCAATGTCAACCCATGATGCCTTTTTTTTTTTTTTTTTTTTTTTTTTTGCGGTTCGCAGGCCTCTCACTGTTGTGGCCTCTCAATGTTATGCCCATTTGAAGATAAGCATTCTTACCATCTTAATGCTGTTTTAAAGGCAGATATGCATCAAGTATGCCACACACATACACATACACGATGGAATTACACCACACACTGTTCTTTAACTTTTCCTGCTGAATACGAGACTTCCTTTCTATGTGAATAAACACACTTCAATGACTATATAGTATTTCCCTGGCCATGAGTAATTTACATATCTAAATGCAAAAAACAGATTAGAGAAATCAGTGCTATTAAAAAGCTTATTTTATTATTAGAGAAATGCAAATCAAAACTACAATGAGGTATCACCTCACACCAGTCAGAATGGCCATCATCAAAAAGTCTACAAATGGACTTCTCTGGTGGCACAGTGGTTAAGAATCCGCCTGCCAATGCAGGGGACACAGGTTCGAGCCCTGGTCCGGGAAGATCCCACATGCCGCAGAGCATCTAAGCCGGTGCGCCACAACTACTGCAACCCGCATGCCTAGAGCCTGTGCTCTGCAACAAAGAGAAGCCACTGCAATGAGAAGCCCACACACCACAACAAAGAGTAGCCCCCGCTTGCCGCAACTAGAGAAAGCCCACGCACAGCCACGAAGACCCAACGCAGCCAAAAAATACATTAAAAAAAAAAAAAGTCTACAAATGATAAATGCTGGAGAGGATGTGGAGAAAAGGGAACCCTCCTACACTGTTGGTGGGAATGTATATCGGTGCAGCCACTATGGAGAAGAGTATGGAGGTTCCTTAAAAAACTGAAAATAGAGTTATCATATTATTTGGCAATCCCACTCTGGATCCTACGGGGCATATATCTGGAGAAAACTCTAATTCGAAAAGATACATGCAGCCTAATGTTCACTGCAGCACTATTTACAATAGCCAAGACATGGAAGCAACCACTGACAGATGAACGGATAAAGAAGATGTGGTATATGTATACGATGGAATATTACTCAGCCATAAAAAAGAATGAAACCTGGCCATTTACAGCAACATGGATGGACCTAGATATTATCATACTAAGTGAAGTAAGTCAGAGAAAGACAAATATCGTAACACTTATATGTGGAATCTAAAAATTATGCAAATGAACTTATTCACAAAACACAGACTCACAGACATAAAGAACAAACTTATGAAAAAAAAAAAGAACAAACTTATGGTTACCAAAGGGGAAAAGGGTTGGGGAGGGATAAATTAGGAGCTTGGGATTAACAGATACACACTACTATATATGAATAACAAGGTCCAACTGCATGGCACAGGGAACTAGATTCAGTATCTTTTTTTTTTTTTTTTTTTGGTGCGGTACGCGGGCCTCTCACTGTTGTGGCCTCTCCCATTACGGAGCACAGGCTCTGGACACGCAGGCTCAGCAGCCATGGCTCACGGGCCTAGCCACTCCACGGCATGTGGGATCTTCCTGGACCGGGGCACGAACCCGTGTCCCCTGCATTGGCAGGCAGACTCTCAACCACTGCGCCACCAGGGAAGCCCCCTAGATTCAGTATCTTATGATACCCTATAATGGAAAAGAATCTGAAAAAGTACATATATATATATATCTGAACCACTTTGCTATACATCAGAAACTAACAGCACTGTAAACCCACTATAGTTCAATTTTTTTTAAAAAAAAAGAGCAAAAATAAATAAATTGAATAAACATCTTATTGGATTAAAAAAAAAAAGCCAATTTTAGATTGACTTGTAGAGTTCCCCATCTTCCAACCAATGGCTTTTTCTTGGCCTTGAGTAAAGCTTAGGGCTTTAAAACACTGGCAAGAAAACTGCATGTGGGTTCGAATCTCAGCTCTGCCATTTCCAACCTATGCAACTTTGGGTTAATACCTCCAAACCTCAACTCTCAACTGGAATAGGGATAGGAATCAACTCAACAGAACTCACAGAGCAAATGAGAGCAGAAGCTGCAGGTTGGTGCCCCACAGCCTCCATTCCATCCTCGGTACCATCTATATGTAAGAACTTCACCCTTTCCCACTGGCCTACACATGGCAACATTTGAAAACATCTGTAATAACTTAAATGCAAAATTATTTCTTACTTTATGCAAAACATCCTGCAGGTACTAAGAAACATTTAACAAAATCACTATTATGATCTTAACTTTTTTCTAAGGGATTTTAAAGAAAATGAATCAACTTCACACAGTGTTAAGACTCCTGAAGAAATTTCATAACTTCTGATTCAAAGTATAGACCCTAACAAATTACTAAGAATAGCCAAGACATACTTATTGGAAGTGAATGAGAGTGTGACTTTCATGTCATTTTGCACTCAAGGTAATTTAGAAATTTTGTCGCACTCTATTTCACTTTTTAAAAAATGAGACAATAAGTTTGATTTTATTCAAATATTGTCATATCTCTAAATGCAAGGAAATCAACTGGACTATTTAATACTCAGTGAAAAATGAGAATTAAAAGAATTAAAAATTTCACTGGCGGGCTTCCCTGGTGGCGCAGTGGTTGAGAGTCCGCCTGCCGATGCAGGGGACACGGGTTTGTGCCCCGGTCTGGGAAGATCCCACATGCCACAGAGCGGCTGGGCCCGTGAGCCATGACCGCTGGGCCTGCGCGTCCAGTGCCTGTGCTCCGCAACGGGAGAGGCCACAGCAGTGAGAGGCCCGCGTACGGCATAAAAAAATAAAATAAAATAAAATAAAAAAAAATTTCACTGGCAAGAACTAATCAATCAGGGTGATATCAGCAAAATGGCTCAGTAGGAAGCTCCAAGCTCTCTTCCCCCACAACACACACACAGAAAAACAAGCAGAAACGGTCAGAACCAATTTGTGGAAAACCCTGCAAAGCAGTCAGAAATCTGTAACCACTAAGTGCTGAATTGAGAAAGAGGTACTGGAAGGTAGGAAAGTTTTAGAATTTGCTACCCCTGTCCATCCCCTCTGCAGGGCAGCAGCAGACTTGGTCTTAAAGCATAAATGGTCTTAAAGTGAAGCAGCCTGGGTTGCCAATGTGGGACTGTTTCCCTGGTCCTAGGGAGCAGAGCATATCTTAGGACAATTTACTGCATATGTCTGCTCCAACCCGTCTGAGGGCTACCTGAAGGACTGACATAGGCACCTCTGTGTTTTGCCTACTTCAGAACTCAGGATGAAAAAGCTTGAAAACACTGAAAATCAAATCTGCCCCAGAGCAGAAGGCAAAAGATTACAGTCCAAATACACAATACACTGCCTAAGGGCAAAAGCTGGGGAGAGTTTTCCTGGGAAATTAGGACATTCAAAAGTAACAGTGCAGGGGGTAGAGGGGGACTCCGAATTGTACTAAATACTTTGCATATTGTCTGATTAAATACAAACAGATGGGGTGGGGGGAGTAACAGTGCATGCTGGGAAATTAAGAAAGCCACACAGATACCCAGCGCAAGATGCATGCTCATGTAAGACCTGAGAAGACCCTGGGCTTTCACCTTCGGCTGATCCCCAAGCACAGTGCAAACCTGACCAAAAGTTGAAGGAGGGCCCAGGCACAGAGACAACTTTCAAAGACTGGAAGATGGGAGAGCTCCTGGTGCTCAAGGAAAACTCTGTCAAAACACCAGCTGAGGGACTTCCCTGGCAGTCCAGTGGTTAAGACTCCATGCTTCCACTCAAGGGGTCATGGGTTTGATCCCTGGTCGGGGATCTAGAATCCCACATGCCACAGCCAAAAAAAAAAAAGAAAAACCAAACAACAACAACAAAAACCCCCACCAACTGAACACAAGCCATGAAATAGGACTTCAGGGATCACTTTGTCAATGAATACAGTCTTTGCAATAGCAGTCTGAGAAAATCACTAGGCAAAAAGGAGTCCTGTAGCCTTCAACAAATGAAAAACAGCAACCCCTAGGGAAGGAGGAAAATCTGATTTTCAGAACTATTACAACAGTCAAATGTCCGGTTTTCAACAACAAAGAAATTACAAGGCACACAAAGAAACAGGAAAGTATGACTCAAAGGAACAAAATTAATTAACAGAAATCATCTCTGAAGAAGGTGAGAGACAGGACTTGCTAGATAAAGACTTTAAAACAACTGTGTTAAGTATGCTGCTCAAAGAACTAAAGGAAAACACAAAGAACTAAAGGAAATCAGGAAAACGACGTATTGACAAAAATGGAATATCAATAAAGAATACAAAGTATAAGAAGGAACCCAACAAAGCCTGGAGCTGAAAAGTATAGTAACTGAAAAAATTCACTACAGGGGTCCAACAGTATATTTGAGCAGGCAGAAGAATGAATCAGCAAACTTAAAAGATAGGACCACTGAAATGATCAAGTTTGAGGAGCAGAAAGAAAAAAGACTGAACACAGCCCAAAGGACTCATGGGACATCAACGAGCAGACCAACATACACATTTTGGGAGTCCCAAAAGAAGAGGGAAAAAGATAGAAAGAATATTTGAAAAAAAATCATGGCAGAAAATGTCCCAATTTTGATGAAAGGGCATGAACCTACAAATCCAAAACACTCAACAAAGTCCAAGTAGGATAAACTCAGAGGTCCCACACTGAAACATTATAATTAAACCATCAAAAGACAAAGAAAGAATCTTGAAAGTAGCAAGAGAGAAGTAACATGTTATATACAAGCACTCTCAATAAGGTTAACAGCTGATTTCTTATCAGAGACCACAGAGGCCAGAAGACAGTGGAATGACACTTAAAAACAAAACAAACAAACAACAAAAAAAACTGTCGACCTACCAAGAATTATATCCAGCAAAACTGTCCTTCAAAAACAAGGAAGAAATTAAGACATTCCTCAATAAACAAAAGTTGAGGGAGTTTGTTAACACTAGACCTGCCCTACAAGAAAGGTTAGAGGGTGTCCTTCAGGTTGAAATGAAAGACCAGTAAACAATGACTCAAAGTCATACAAAGAAAAAGAGATTTCCAGTGAAGATAAACACATAAGAAAACATAAAAATTAGTATTGTGACTATGGTTTGTAACTCCACTTTCCTACAGGATTCAAAAAACAAATGGGGCTTCCCTGGTGGCGCAGTGGTTGGAAGTCCACCTGCTAATGCAGGGGACGCGGGTTCGCGCCCTGGTCCGGGAGGATCCCACATGCTGCAGAGTGGCTGGGCCCATGAGCCATGGCCACTGGGCCTGCAATTCCGGAGCCTGTGCTCTGCAACGGGCGAGGCCACAACAGTGAGAGGCCCGCATACTGCAAAAAAAAACCCAGAAAAACAAATGCATAAAAATAATTATAAATCTGAGAGTTCCCTGGCAGTCCAGGTTAGGACTCGGCACTTTCACTGCTGTGGCCCCGGGTTCAATGCCCAGTCAGGGAACTAAGATCCTGGAAAATGCAAAACGCAACCAAAAAAAAAAAAAAAAAAATCTATGTTATTTGGCACATATGTATGAAGATGTAATTTGTGACAAAACATAAAAGGGAGAAAGAGGAACTGTATAGGAGTAGAGTTTTTGTTTTTGAAGTTGATATCAATTCAAAATAGACTGTTTTAAATTTAGGATATTAAATGTAACCCACATGGTAACCATAAAGAAAATATCTTAAAAATACACTCAAAAGGAATTGAGAAGATAAAACAGTTGATTACAAAAAAATCAACTGAACATAAAAGAAGGCAGTTAGGGAGGAAATGAGGAACCAAAAAACTCTTAAGACGTTGAAAATAAAACAAATAGCAGAGTCCTTCCTTATCAGTAATTACTTTAAATGTAAATGGATTAAACTCTCCAATCAAAATACTTGAGACAAGAAATTTAAGATGTTTTCTTTAGAGAATATTAATATTCATTCATCAACTCTCCTGAGTCAGGCAAAGGCAATCCATACAACAACCCCATGAAGTCGATTCAGTAATATCCATATTTACAGAAGAGGACCCTGAGGTTAAGAGATTAAATAGCTCAGCCACAGGGGGAGGGGCTCTTGCCTTCCCTTGGCCAAAGTGACATTATGACAGTGTTTCAGTAGCCTGATGAGCATACAGTGCCTGCCTTAGTCATTCTCAGCCCACCCTCAACCCTTCCTACATGAAGAGGTTTGTGGAGAATAACACAGAGAGGGGAATAACAAGCAACCTCTGGGATGTGATTCTTAAGTGAAGCCCCTGGAAAGCTGCCCTCCAAAGAACAGAAAGGAGACCTAGGCTGATCCAGAGCTACCTAGGGATACTGGACACCAGGAGGTGAGGGATGCTCAACCAGCCTTCTCAGTTGAGCTCCACCTCAACCTACAGACAATGCAATGACTCACAGAGGCTTAGTCAGATGCCCAAAGTTAATCTGCAGCCAAGCCAGGATGCTGTTCCAACAGCATGAGGTGTCCTCCAACAACTCTAACCAAGGCTTGGCGCACTACTTTAACAAATAATGGCGTAAGTATACAAGCCAGTCACAAATAAAAGCGGTCAAATAATCGTCATTCCCAAAATACTAAAATCACTTTAAAAATTATTTATACGGACTTCCCTGGTGGTCCAGCGGTTAAGACTCTGCTCTACCAATGCAGGGGGCCCAGGTTCCATCCCTGGTCAGGGAACTAGATCCTGCATGCCGCAACTAAAAGATCCTGTGTGCCCGCAACTAAAAGATCCTGCATACCGCAACAAAGATCTCGCACCTGGCAACAAAGATCCTGCGTGCCACAACTGAGACCAAGAAATAAATAAATAAATATTTTAAAAATTTATTTATAAAAGTAAAGCTCTTCCCATTAGAGATACACAGGAAAAGAAACCCTAAACATTGAATGCCTGGTTACTAGGAACCCACAGATGTTATAAAGAACTAGATATTTTTCAAAACTGTGACTAACAGATAAATTTGCATCAATGAGAAAATGAACACTCTGAAAGACAACTTTTAAGAGAGAACAAAATAAAAGATCAATGGAAAATAAAGTATAACTTTCAGAGGTGGGGCAGGAGTGGGGGTTAAAGTTGGACCACCTCATTAGGACAAGGACACGCTCTGGACTGGGCAATCCCAGAAGGATCTCCCCAGACCTCTGCAAAAGTCCTAAGCCAGAAGAACCACTAGGAGACTGGCCCTCCTCCAGCCTAAGGCACGAGGCCATAGGAGCCAGGATCTGTGCACCTGCTCTGTGGGAGAAGTGAAGACATATTTGCAGGGATGTAGGCAAGACTAGATCCACCTTGTCTAGCATGGAGCAACACTGAAGAAAAGAAAACTGCATGGTCTGACTTGCTCCTGGAACAGGTCTACAGAAGTTACCCTGCAGCATGACAACCGTTATATGATCAATGCACATCATCAAGGACATTTTTATTCAACTACAGGAAATTCTGTCCACATGTATCCAGGCTTCCCCTGACCCCCTCCATGTATCAATCAACTTTAACTTTAAAAAACATATATACAAAACCAAAAAGCCCACTTAGGATGGTCCACCATCAATATAAACAAGAAGACAAGTGCAGGGAATTGTAGAATCAAAGAGTGAATTTAATTTTATTTATAACTGTTCTAAACTGTTTCCTTTGGTGCAATATCTATCAAACACAAACCTTGCAGCCTACAAACAAATTCACCAACAGACACTTGAGTCCTTATCAGGTTCCTGGCACTACTCAAGGTCACAGGCCACAGTCCCGGTAAGTGTACAACCTGAGGATGAATGAGCCCAGCCCACAGAACACTTGAGTGCCAAGGTACAGGATATGAGCAGCGTTTAAAACACATGTGGGCAAGTCCAGAAGGAGACTAGGCAAAATGGGAACACAAGACTCAAGGAGGAACCAGAATGGACAGTTTACATTTAAACCACATCTTCCTCCACCCAGCTCAAACAGCTGTAAAACTGATGCTCATAAACCTAACATCCTCCAAAAGTTTAGAAGTGGCAAAAACATAGTATTTTTAATACATCACTTATGCACTCAAAATGCTATTACAGTCTGAAAAAGACCAGAAAAACACAACAGTCTCCAACCTACTTGTTTAGGGTTTTCTGTATCCCATCTGTTCAAGAGTCAAAAGATGAGTTTCATACTGCCGATTACTGGTGACTAAATACTATGAGAAAATGGCATCTGACAGCAGTCTTTCACAGTGTGGTTGTAGTGACACTAATTCACACTCCCTCACACCATCAGTTCGTTTTCCAGGAGAACCAAGACCACAGAAAACTGGAACAACTCCACTAAGACAACTCAATGTTCTTCTCATTAACCGTAAATGCTTGTGAAGTAATTTGACCAACCTAACTAAAGCCACTGGATATGCCTGAGCGCACATATTCCAAGGGGGAGAACATCAGGCTACTCCCCAAAGTACTAAGGCCAATCTCCTTACAACCCAGGTTAAGATTTAGGATTGCTTCCTGTGAGCATCCTTGCAAAGCTGCAAAGAGAAAGATTCTATGCCAGGCCTCTCCACTTCAGGCTTCGTTTCAGAAAGGCACCTGCCACTGAATTAGAAACAAACGCTTTGGTACTTTAAAGGTTTTAAATAGGTACCATTTGTAAGTTATTAAAATTCACCATCTATGGGGTTAAGAATAACATCCCACTGTTACTGACTGCTAAGATCACTGTGCTCCAGGGGTCTCCACCGTCCTACCACTGATGCTTGGGGCAGGATCATCCTGCTGTGTATCGCATTATTTTTGGCAGCATCCCTGGCCCCAGCCCACTAGAGGCCAGTTGCACCCCCTCCCAATCGTACCAACCTAACATGTTTCCAGAGATTGCCGAATATTCTGGGGAAGGGAAGGGTACCCCAATGAGAACCACTGTTGTACTCTGATACCTTTCACTGGACAAGATAAGATACAGAAGCACTCTGCAAATGACAAACGGCAGCAAAAGCCAAATAATGTCTAAAATCCCTATGGAATTCTCAGCAGGGCACCAAACATATACTCCAGAAACTGAGGCATGCTAGGAAAGGGAGCTTCCTACGAGGTACTTTCTAATCTCCCTGCAGCCACTTCCGGGGATGATGGCAGTAACACTTTGTCATGGTGCTCAAGCTGCTTCAAATCAAAGACATGGCAATGTGTGCCGCCTTCAACGTGCCCTGGTGTACTGTGTTTCATTAGCAAATTCAAAAAATCCTCATTATAAGCTAAGACCAGGGATTTCCCTGGTGGCATAGTGGTTAAGAATCCGCCTGCCGGGCTTCCCTGGTGGCGCAGTTGTTGAGAGTCAGCCTGCCGATGCAGGGGACGCGGGTTCGTGCCCCAGTCCAGGAGGATCCTACATGCCACGGAGCGGCTGGGCCCATGGGCCATGGCCGCTGAGCCTGCGCGTCCGGAGCCTGTGCTCCGCAGCGGGAGAGGCCACAACAGTGAGGAGAGGCCCGCGTATCGCAAAAAAAAAAAAAGAATCCGCCTGCCAATGCAGGGGACACGGTCTTCGAGCCCTGGTCTGGGAAGATCCCACATGCTGCGGAACAACTAAGCCCATGCACCACAACTACAGAGCCTGTGCTCTAGAGCCCGTGAGGCACAACTACTGAGCCCGTGTGCCAAAACTACTGAGCCCACACGCCTAGAGCTGGTGCTCCACAACAAGAGAAGCCACTGTAACGAGAAGTCCGCGCACTGCAACGAAGAGTAGCATCCGCTCGCCGCAACGAGAGAAAGCTTGCGCACAGCAACGAAGACCCAACGCAGCCAAAAATAAATTTATTTTTTAAAAAAAAACTAGGACCAGAAGTGTGGGAGCTGACTTACTGTATTATCGTTAAGATATTGTAAACTCTCCAAAACCCAGACATAAAAGAAAACATGAGCTACACAAAAATGTTAAACAGATAAGAATACTATCCAAAATGCTAATTACTTTGGCTAAAAGCTTCCTTATTTTAGAAATCCTCTTTTCTTCATTTAAAACACAAAAAAACCTTTCTCCTCAGCAAAGCAAGAATCGTTGAATTTTCACAGTGGAAAAACTTGCTACTGTTACTGAGGCTGCTGCCTCGTCTTGTGGAATATTTCCACCAATTATGCATGAAGCTATGCTGTGCTTCTGCAACTGTGTATCTAGATGAGACCTGCTGATGAACAGGGTACCATAAATGGGGGAGCCACACCTGACTAGAATCATGACACTAAATGATCAACATTTGAGAATATTCAAGTAACAGTAATGTCCTAAATCAGCAGCCAACAGGCACATGTATGTTATTTTTTTTTAAGATTTTTTTTGACGTGGACCATTTTTAAAGTCTATATTGAATGTTACAATATTGCTTCTGTTTTATGTCTTGGTTTTTTGGCCCTGAGGCATGTGGGATCTTAGCTCCCTGATCAAGGATTGAACCTGCACCCCCCTCGTTAGAAGGTGAAGTCTTAAACCACTGGACTGCAGGGAAGTCCCTGCACATGTATATTATATATGTACCAAGTGATGATGGATCTGTGCCATTACCAGGGGGTACAAAAACGTGTAGGACCTGGTCCCCACCTTGGAGGACCAGCAGGGGAGAAAGTCAAACAAGAAGACAAGTTCCAGCACAAGGTGATGAGGAGGGAACGTTCTGCCTCACCCAGCTTGACAGCGGAAAATGTTGCTGACAGGCTAGTCCCAAGAATGGGCTCCATGACCTATCCCTCCTAGGGGGTCCACAGCACTTTGAATGTCTGAAAAGCACACGGCTGACATTCGAGGGCTGCAGGGGAGCCCAGCTTCAGGTCCTCACTGCCTCTAAGAAAGAGACCATGGCCCAAGTTTCAAAAGTATATGGGGGAACTTCCCTGGTGGCACAGTGGTTAAGAATCCACCTGCCAATGCAGGGGACACGGGTTCAAGTCCTGGTCCGGGAAGATCCCACATGCCACGGAGCAACTAAGCCCGTGTGCCACAACTACTGAGGCTGCGCTCTAGCGCCCACATGTTGCAACTACTGAAGCCCACGCGCCTCGAGCCCATGCCCCGCAACAAGAGAAGCCACTGCAATGAGAAGCTCGCGCACCGCAACGAACAGTAGCCCCCGCTCGCCGCAACTTGAGAAAGCTTGCGCACAGCAACGAAGACCCAACGCCGACAAACGTACATACATACATACGTACATACATAAATAAATAAAAAAATTTTAAAAAGTAAACGTGGTTTGTGGGACTTCCCTGGTGGCGCAGTGGATTAAGACTCTGCTCTCCCAATGCAGGGGGCCCGGGTTCGACCCTTGGTCAGGGAACTAGATCCCACATGCATGCCACAACTAAGAGTTTGCATGCTGCAACTAAGGAGCCCGCCTGCCACAACTAAGGAGCCGGCAAGCCGCAACTAAGGAGCCCACCTGCCACAACTAACACCTGGCGCAACAAAATAAATAAATGAGAAATAATTTCTTTAAAAAAGTGTATGCGGGGGCTTCCCTGGTGGCTCAGTGGTTGAGAGTCCGCCTGCCGATGCGGGGCACACGTGTTCGTGCCCCGGTCCGGGAGGATCCCACATGCCGCGGAGCAGCTGGGCCCGTGAGCCATGGCCGCTGAGCCTGCACGTCCGGAGCCTGTGCTCCGCAGTGGGAAAGGCCACAGCAGTGAGAGGCCCACATACCGCAAAAAAAAAAGTGTATGCAGTTCATTACACTTCAATAAAAAGGCAATTTTAAAAAGAAAAACAGTATACTGTAAATTGCAAAGTTCTTCGACTGGACAGAGAAGCCATCCTTCATTTACAAAATGAGTTTGGCCAATGGCATTAATGAACAAGAATCCTTCAAATCAGACGGCAAACAGGACATGACTTTTAACCAGTTCCTTTTCCTGACTTTGCCCCCAAGGCAGAGGCACTTTTCCTTTCCCCCTGAAACTGGGAAGGTTTGTGGTGAAGCCGACATACTGGAGTGGAGGAGAACCAGAACAGAGGCTCTGGGAGAGAGGGCACCCCCAGACAGACCTCTCGTAGCCTGGCGTGCTGGACGACACCATCCTCGTCCCATGGCCTGGCTTTATCCTCAGGTCCTGGCAGCGAAAAGACAACTTTTCCCAGCTGAAGAAATTTCAAACTTTGCTCACTGTTCCCAGAGGCTCTTGATCAATTTACTGCACACACGTGTGCATGTGTGTGGAGCTATGAGCAAGTTGGAGAGTGCTGGCCCCTTGAGGACATTTTCACCCCCATGTCATATTTTCTGTCACGTTAGATCTCCATAGGCCCCTCCACACCAGGACACTGTGATAGCTAAAATACAAGCAGCCCCTGATGTCTAACAAGGGCAAGGGCACAGGCATGGTGCTAACCGTGCCACACAATGTCAGTTATTATCCCTGTTAAAAGTAAGAGAACTAAAACTCAGGTTAAGCGGCAGGGCTGGAATTTGACTCCAGTCCGTCCAGCCCCAAAGCCCATCCTTGCCTTCTCCTGATACAGTTAGCTGGCACACAAATGACCACTACAGGTGACAGGTCCCACCATGTACGCTTGTTTTCAAATTCTGTTAGAAATTAAAATTATTTAAAATCTAACCATCTTAAACTATTCCTTAAGTAAACATTAAAATGAATAGACTGAGCTTTACCACTAGAAGAACTACTAAACACCAGGTAAAGTGCAAGTAAGCTGGTTACTGGGTTATTTTTAACTTAGTCAAGTAACAATCATGCTAAAATAGCTGCACTGTGTTCCCAATGTCTACAAATCAGTGATAATAAAAACGTATTTCAATTTGCCAAATGAATATATATTGTAGCTTTTTAAAAAAATACATAGTGGTCATTAAAAGCAATTAATTTGTAAACTGAGCACTTTCCGAAGTGTAAAGCACCTCCGCTGCTCTGCTATGGATCTGCCATTACGTGTCGCCCACTTCTGGGTCCTGGACTCCAGCCATCCTAGACCCCAGATCTTAGCTCTGCCTACAGCTGGTCAGTCTCAGGTCATAAAATGAAGGTGTTTCAGCCAACCCTGCAGCCCTGAAACAAAAAAACACGCCAGACCTCACTAGTGGCTCTGCTTAGGTCTTCTCAGAAGACAACTTCGGGACTTCCCTGGTGGCACAGTGGTTAAGAATCCGCCTGGCAACGTAGGGGACACAGGTTCAAGCCCTGGTCCAGGAAGATCCCACATGCCATGGAGCAACTAAGCCCGTGCACCACAACTACTGAGCTCATGTGCCACAACTACTGAAGCCCATGAGCCTAGAGCCCGTGCTCCACAAGAGAAGCCACCACAATGAGAAGTCCGCACACCACAACAAAGAGTAGCCCCCGCTCTCCAAAACTAGAGGAAGTCCGCGCACAGCAACAAAGACCCAACGCAGCGTTAAATAAAGAAAAGAAGACACCCTCATTTTGGTGGGAATGCAAACTGGTACAGCCACTATGGGGCACAGTATGGAGGTTCCTTAAAAAACTGAAAATAGAGCTACCATATGAGCTAGCAATCCCACTCCTGGGCATATATCCTGAGAAAACCATAATTCGAAAAGATACATGCACCCCAGTGTTCACTGCAGCACTATTCACAATAGCCAGGACATGGAAGCAACCTAAATGTCCGTCAACAGAGGAATGGTTAAAGAAGATGTGGTACATATATACAATGGAATATTACTCAGCCATAAAAGAAGAACAAAATAATGCCATTTGCAGCAACATGGATGGACCTAGAGATTCTCATACTGAGCGAAGTAAGTCAGACAGAGAAAGACAAATATCATATGATATTGCTTATATGTAGAATCTAAAAAAAGGCTACAAATGAACTTATCTACAAAACCTAAATAGAGTTACAGATGTAGAAAATAAACTTATGGTTATGGTGGGGGTGTGTAAAGGTAGGCGAGGGATAAATTGGAAGACTGGGATTGACACATACACACTACTATATATAAAATAGATAACTAATAAGGACCTACTGTATAGCACAAGAAACTCTTACTCAATACTCTGTAATGGCCTATATTAGGAAAAGAATTTAAGAAAGAGTGGATATATGTAATTGTGTAACAGGTTCACTTTACTGCAACTAACAAAACATTGTAAATCAATTATACTCCAATAAAAATTTTTAAAAAAGAAGACACCCTCATTTTATCATCTCCTACTGGGAACTCTAACCTCCACACCTCATCTGTGTCCATTCTTTGGGCCTCAGCTACATCTCTCAGTGGTTCCCCCACCCACTTCACCCTGGTGATCCACATGGTTTCTACTCCTTCTAACCCTAATATCGCCTCTGCCCTCCTTAGAATATCCACACACACCCCCTCACAAACACTTCTTACACCCCCACTCCCTCCTCTCTCTCTTCACCCCGGAGTCCCACACCCCATCTCCTTCCTCATCCTCCAAAACATCCTAATCACCAAGCCCATGGCTTCCCATGGAGGGTGACACTGCAGGTCACTGTCCTTTTCCTGAGGCTCTCCTCTCTTGGCACTCCCCTTCTTATTTCCTTCTTCCTGGTACTGGTATTCTCTGGGAAACTTGGTTCTGCCCAATCCCTTTTATCTAAGCAGGACCGAGTCACTGTGAGATCCTTCAGTTCTCTTCTTGGAGTCTTCACCTGCGAAGCTCCAGAAGCCACTGTCTGCTCAGCTTTCTCCTGTCCTCACCTTAGAGGATGCTACCTGTGATTTAGTGAGGAAGTCTTCAAGTGTGACATTACCAAACTTCATCTGCAAGATAAAACATGCCACATAAGAAAGAGGAGGTTTGCTGTATCACCAACCCATAGGCAGTTAATTCAGCATAGAAACAGGGTCACTTTCTAAATAAACACAACTGCAGTTCTGCATGTTAAATATCTTTGGGCAATAGTAAATTCAACTTGTTCTATTTATGCTTGGCTATTAGATATTTAGGATCTTACTGATCGAAAAATACATCAAATTCACTTGACATTTCAAAGTATAAACAACTGTTAAAGAGTTGTTTATTTTTATTTATAAATTATGCTTAGTTTGCTACCATGGCCACAAGAAGAGCAACAGCAGCAAAACCAGACATTCCTGCCCAACAGATCTTCCTGAAACACTTTACTGCTCACTCAGGCGCCAGACCAGGTCCTTAGACAAACAAGGACCCTGTCCTCAAAGAGAACATTCTTCATTCTCTCGTTGACCACTGTGAAAATACTCCCCCACCAGGCCCAGGCAAACATCATGCTCCACAAACCTGTCCCCAAAGTCCTTTCCAGCCTGAATTCTATCTCTCCAGTGCCAGGATGCTGGCCCAGCCACACCTGCAAGGTCACTCTACCTGCCCACTTCAGGAGCCCGGCCCAGGTGGCCCAGGGCTCCCCCACCTAGACCACTCCACAGACCACCTCCCCCCCCCGAGTCCCAATAACACCTGAACCTCCAACAAGTCAGACGCTCCTGGGGAGGAAAAAGTTGCATCTCTGTACACACAGCCCTGCATACTTGGCCAAAAACCAAGAATTTTTGGAAATCACTTGTTTTCTGGAAAACCACACACTATGGCACTCTTGTACATATTCAGCTCAAACCCCCGCCCCCGCAACATACACACTCACGTACGGGTCCTCACTAGGCATGGAACTTACCAACCACCATGGAGAAGGTGCTTGTACTCAGATCTTACCCAAACCATTTAAAATACTCACGACACCAACATACAGGATCACACTCCTCATTTTCCTCTATTCCTCCCAAATTAATACTTTAGTATTTTAATAAAATAGTGAACCATACTTTAAGCCTAAAGTGTTTATATACTCTTCCAAGTTCTCTGTATATAAACTTTTAATACTAACTACAAAATTTAAGTTCATTTTAAAATTGGAATAAAGTCATTTTTATTCAAATAAGAGAGCAACCATAGGCTGTCATATTTTTAAAACTCCTCAGTGATTTTTCAATTCAGTAAGCAAGTGTGAAACAAACAGTAAGAATACTTATTAACCTCTGGGGACTTCCCTGGTGGTCCAGTGGTTAAAACTCTGCACTTCCACTGCAGGAGGCGTGGGTACAACCCCTGGTCAGGGAACTAAGATCCCGCATGCATTAGGCGTGGCCAAAAAGAAAAAAAATTTCAACCTCTGCGTAATCACTCTAAGTTACATTTGCTTTTAAACTTTCACAATTTAATTTTTTTAATGTTAAAAAGAACTTGGAACATAAAACTGAGATTAATTTCAAGAAAAAGATTTTTAAAACAATTTCTCTGCATTTAGCTAGCACCAATCGTCTTTACACAGTTTTTTTCCTATAACCTGTATCTATGATCACCCTACACCAACTTGGAAACAATGCCTTACAAAAAGGGAGGTGCTGCAAAATCCTAACAGTTATCCACTCATCTCACACTGTAAAACTGCCAAAACCCCTTCCATGAAAAAAACCACTCCCCTCTGTCAGTATGGGCAGAGGTTCCCAGGCCCAGAAGTCCAGGGCTGGTGGTAGGCTTGGTGGTCCACTGTACACTAGCTGGAGATGAAGGCCAGAGACCCCGCATCTACCCATCACCTTTTTTTGTTTTGTTTTGTTTTTTGTTGTTGTTGGTTTTCTTTTTTTGGTCCCTGCCACGTGGCACGTGGGATCTTAGCTCCCCAGGATGAAACCCGCACCCCCTGCATTGGAAGCATGGAGTCTTAACCCCTGGACTACCAGGGAAGTCCCCCCAGCGCCCTTCTTACTCATCTCCTCTGAAAGCCTCACTCCACTCCTCAAAAGTCTGAATTCTGCTCCCTCGCAGAAAAATCAATTTATTTCCATGTTTGGTATGTCAACGCAAATGGTTTTGGCTGAATGGCAATAACAGAATTTTCTTTAAAAACCTCAAAGTCCTCAGAGTAAAAATATAATGCCCTTTGCTGTGATGCCAAGTTATTTGTAAACAACAAACCATCAAATTAAAAAGCTGCCATCAGGTCCCTACTATCGATTTTATGCAATCTATAGTACAAATACACACAAACAGCGTTCTGGTTTGAAAAATAACGTTCCCATCAAGATTTAAGGAACCAGCTGGTGCAGCTTTCCAGGCTAAACAGTAACACAGCACCCACATACAAAAGTGAAGAAATAAAGAAAAGCAAGAGCTCTTATCACCATCTCCAACAACTGAAAGCAGTCAAAAATTCCAGTTTATGGAGAAAGGTTCTACTTGGAATAATCTAGAAAGCCCCTGAGGAATAACTAGCATTTCCTAGAGAGCAAATTTGTTTTTCAAGCAGACTAAATGATAACTTCACAAAACCACAGAACCAAGCTGAACTGCTTTGTAGCAGGATTGACAGTTCCTCAAGAAGCTCACTTAATTATACTCTATAACACGTTATAAAAATTTCTAAATAATTGATTTTTTAAAAAGTATGTTGAAAGTATCTAGTTTTCCAACATTTTAAGGTTCAGAGCACAGATTTAAAAATCCATCATGCTTCAAGAGCTTTCAATTTTTAGGCTACAAAAAGCACAATGAGAAAACGAAGTCCTTTCAGCTTAAAAAACACACGCTTGAAATAATACACTACTGAAAACGTGTAGAACAAAAAGAAAGTAACAGATAACCCAACGGCAGTTAAGAAGACACAGATTTTTGTTTTGAGCAGTTCCACCAACCAGAGTTTTACATTTCTATTCCATACTACCTACATGCTAGTTACGAAAATTATATGCGAACTCCCAGAACACACAGAGTACCCCAGAAAACCTCAGCCCACGTGGACAGCTGCCTGAGCCTCCAGCTTTGGATAGGTGAGGATGGGGGTCCCGAGCAGGAATTGTAGTCTGTGTTCCGGTCGTGGGTACGGTGGATGAGGTCGGGACATTGGGGTCATGGACTGGGATCCGGTCGGGATGATGGGATCTGGGTCTGGTTCTGGCCGTAGAAAGAACGAACCCTGATGTCGGGATCTAGGTCCTGGTTGGGAAGATGGACAAGGGCTTGGAGTCGGAATGGGGCTCCGAGTCTGGGTCCTGACTGTGTCCTACTCGTGTATAGGTCCAGGCGGGGATCGCTGGCCGGGGACTGGGTCCTGTAGGTGGGGGCAGCAGATCCCGGGGGGGTGGTCAGGACCCAAATCTGGGTCCTCCTGGTCGTGGGTGGGGGTAGGGGGGTCGTGGATCGCGAGTCGGTGGTCCGGGTCGGGGTAGAGGTCGTGGTCTGGGTTCCGGTCCCGCCGGCCAGGCCGCACCCCCGTCCGCCCGCCCCCCCCGGCCCGGGCCCCACTCACACGCGCGGCAGCTGCAGTGGCGGCGCCCCGCGCCTTTGGAACACGCCGTCCACGAACACGCCATTCTTGCCGAGGCAGCGCAGGTAGAAGTCGCCGCCCGCGTCGGGCCCGGGCTGCGCCGACGGCTCCGGGGCCGCCCCGCCATGGCCGCCGCCGCCCGGGGGCGTGAAGATCTCGAGGTGGCGCCGCGAGATGAAGCTCGAGTGGCCCATGCTCACGTCCACCGAGCCCTGCGACGAGTTGCGCCCGATGGTCACCGAGCGCTTCTTCATCAGGTACTCGAACTCGCGGCCCTCGAGGCGCGCCACGGCCCAGCCGCCCGGCGGGGATCCGCCGCCCGCGCCCCCGCCGCCCCCGGCGCCGCCGCCCGCGGGAGGCCCGCCCGCGCCCGGGAGCGCCGCGGCCGCCGCCATGGGCCTGCGAGGGCCCGGGCCGCCTTCCGCCGCCGCCACGGAGCTGAGGGCCGAGCGAGGCCGCCGGCCGGCGAGCGACGAGCGGCGGCGAGGGGCGGGACACGCGCGGCGCGCCGCGGCCCGGCGCCGGGCCCGTGACTGACGGCGGCACCCGCCTATAGCGGCGGTGCACGGCAGTGGGGCTACCAGAGGCTGGTCAATGGAGAGGCACGCCGGCCGTGCGCCCGCACGTCGGCCGCGGCGCCCGACGCAGGCGCGGCTTCTGGCGGCCTGGAAAACGCGGTACGGAGCAGGGCGGCCTTGGAGCCGCCGAGCCGACGCACGGAGCCGCGCAGAGAGGGGAACCAGGACGGGGCGGGGGCGGGGGCCGGGCCGGGGTCAAGGTCGGCGGGGGCAGGGGGCGGGGGCCCGCACACTCCGCACCGGCCCCGTGGTTTGCCGCTGCCGTCACGCGCGCATCCTCAAGCGTGGCCGGAGCCTGCCTCGTGTTACCAGCCGAAATCCACGCGTTTCCACGGTTGCAATGGCTGTGAGACCCCACCGCGAGTGTCTGCGGGCTGGCGAGGAGGGAGAGAAGAGTGGGGAGAGTCCGTGAGGAGGGTCCACGAGGCAGGGGGAGGGTCCTCCGGGAGGAGAGTGGGGAGGGCCCGCTGGGAGGGTCCAGGGGAGCGTGGGGAGGGGACGAGGGGAGGGGCGCAGGAGCGCGGGTCAGCGTCCCGACGCCGTGGGCCTGGAGTGAGCGGGAAGCTTCGAAGGCCGCAGGCAGGTCGGGCTCCGGTGGTGGCAGAGCCCGGCACTTGGTCTCTGTGTAAAAACCCATTCTAAAGAAATGGAAATTAACGTGCCCCTCTGAATGCGACATCTTCCTGTCTCATGTGCTGTAGATGTGTTTGTGGTTATAGTACAAACCCCCAGGGGTTAACACTGCTTTGAAACATAGGCCTGGCAGAATCTCCTAGACAGAAGAAAAGTAGTTTCGTTAAATACTTATTATATGTGGGAGAGATTTTAGGTGGTGTTGAGACGAGAATTTAAGTATTGGGTTTGGCCAATGAGTTCGTTCAGGTTTTCCATACGGGAAAACCCGAACGGACTTTTTGGCCAATCCATAATAAGTGGGGAACCTTTCATTTTCAAACAAAACACAGTCGATCAAAAGAAAGAGCATCCCATCAAGTATAACTGATGTTTTCAAACCAGTTGTCAAAGTGACCAGTGTGTTGTCCCGAGGTCCTGGTGCTCTGGTGGGGGACAACCACCACTCTGCCTTGCATTCGGAAGCTTCCTTGTGATAAAGTAACTGACTGTGTTCGGAGTATGTGTTGTGTGCTGTTGAACTTATGTAAGGCCGCTCACTAGAAACGTTCACTTGCTTTTCACATTTTTTCGTCAACACACAGTGTCCACCGCATGCAGGGAACCCAGGCCTATAGGTATGAAGAGGGTGAGTCTGTCCCATTGAACTGATGTGTCTCAACAATGTCACTCCTATGTAGACACAAGGCCCCTTGATGAAAAGATGGACAATGCCAGGCAAGTGGAAATGGTAACCACACGGTTCTGAGAAGGAAACAGGTCACCGACACTGGGATAGTCAGAAAAGGCTCCAGAGCAGAGGGGGCTTGTACCAGCCCTTCCATCCATTCCGAGTGCTCAGTAAGCACCCGTTGTATACCAGTCACAGGCCAGGGTTGGACAGAGAGCAGTGAGCAGACCCGGCAGCCACGTCCCATCAGCACGTGTGAAAGAAGGGGCCAAAAGGAAGCAGCATGCACGATCCATTGAGACAGAGGAAGAGCACCAGGAGATGCTCTCGGGGTTCAGCAGCATCGCTGCTCTTTACATGGAGCAGCTGAAAGCGGAGATGTGGAGGAGACACACCCCACCCAAAGGGCTTACAAACCTTTGTTCTCTCATCCTGGGGTGTGTCCATGCTGGACACAGGTGCAGGAAGAGAGCGAGACCACGGGGCACCTGCCCGGTGGGGCACCTGCCTGGTGGTGCTTGCGGAGGACCCACACCCACGTGTGAACACATATAGGCACAGCCAAGGAGCAGCACATAGAGCAGAGTGAGAGGTCTGAGAGGTGGGCAGGAGGACCAGAGGAGGAGGATACCTCTGACCTGAGGCCTGAAGGACATGAGCCAGGGCCACAGTGACCTCTGGGCAAAGAGCAAGGGCAATGGCCCAGAGGCAGGAGTACTATATGCTCCGTGTGTCAGGGACCCGGGTTGGGGGGCCCTGCATGAGGGGAGAGACAGCCAGGGAGCAATTCAGAGGCTGCTGCTCCATGGGGGCCCTTAGCACCTGAGATGGGAAACCACTGGGCATTTCAAGCAGTGAGCAACATGATCCAATTTAACTTTTACAAAGATCAACCTTTCTGCTGTGTGGGATAAAACTGAAAACAGGGAGGCCCATTTGTGTCTCACAATGATTCAGGCGACAGAAAAGGGTAGTTGGACTCATGATCCTCAAAGCTTTTTGCGTAAGCACCCAACAAACTATTAGTTTTGTGAAAATTTGTAAGCTTACACATTTAAGATAATAGCAAAAATTTCCACCATGTTTAAATAGCTGCAATAGATACAATTTCCCAAATATTAGAAATACTGCCTTTTAAAATAAAATCATGGGGCTTCCCTGGTGGCGCAGTGGTTAAGACTTCGCCTTCCAATGCAGGGTGTGCGGGTTTGATCTCTGGTCAGGGAGCTAAGATCCCACATGCCTCGCAGCCAAAAAACCAAAACATAAAACAGAAGCAATACTGTAACAAATTCAATAAAGACTTTAAAAAGGGTCCACATCAAAAATAAAAATTCAAGTTTTGATTAAGACTAAAGAATTGAATTATATTGGAGATTTGTCTCCATAATGTCTAAGGCTTTTTTTCCCTGACAATTAGTCCATATATCCAGTGATGAGAATTACTAGAATGAGGCAGGGTACAGAATCGGTATTATCCCTATTTTTTTCATAAATGTATACACATAAGTAAACAGAACTGGGGGAAGTTTTATTAAAGCAACCTAACTGTTCTTTGAACCTCTTCTGTCTGCAGGTCCTACATGAGAGCTGAACAGAGATTGCAGAGGTCCTGCAGGACTCGGAGATGTGGAAGCAAAGAGAAGAGATCTTGGTGCAGCCCAAGCAAACAGCTGGGACACCAGAAAGGCCACACGCTAGAAAACTGAATACAGCTGAAGAGAGGAAGTTTAAACTCAAAGTCACATCACTAGAAATCATCTGAATCAAAACACAGGGAAAGGGACTTCCCTGGTGGCACAGTGGTTAAGAATCTGCCTGCCAATGCAGGGGACACAGGTTTGTGCCCTGGTCTGGGAAGATCCCACATGCCACAGAGCAACTAAGCCCATGTGCCACAACTATTGAGCCTACATGCCACAACTACTGAAGCCCGCGTGCCTAGAGCCCGTGCTCCGCAACAAGAGAAGCCACCACAATGAGAAGCACATGCACCGCAATGAAGAGTAGCCCCTGCTCGCCACAACTGGAGAAAGCCCACGCACAGCAACAAAGACCCAACGCAGCCAAAAATAAATAAAGTTATTTAAAAAATGAAAATAAGGAAAAAAGATAACAGAAAAGAGTATTAGAGACCCATGACAAGATCAGAAAGGTCTAATGTACATGAAATTGGACTCTTAAAAGGAAGGAAAAAGAAATGGAACAGAAGAAAATTCTTTTTTATAAATTTATTTTTGGCTGCGTTGGGTCTTCGTTGTTGCACGCAGGCTTTCTCTAGTTGCAGCAAGTGGGGGCTACTCTTCGTTGCAGTGCACAGGCTCCTCCTGCAGTGGCTTCTCTTGTTGCAAAGCATGGGCTTTCGGCATGCAGGCTCAGTAGTTGTGGCTCGTGGGCTTAGTTGCTCCATGGCATGTGGGATCTTACTGGACCAGGGCTCGAACCCATGTTCCCTGCATTGGCAGGCGGATTCTTAACCACTGTGCCACCAGGGAAGCCCCCAGAAGAAATTTTTAAAGAGAGAATGTGTACAGATTTTACAAATTGGTGAGAATATACCAACCCACAGATCCAAAAAGGTTAGCAAAAATAATATATAAAATATATATTAGGGCTTCCCTGGTGGCACAGTGGTTGAGAGTCCGCCTGCCACCTGCTGCCTGCTGATGCAGGGGACACGGGGTCGTGCCCCGGTCCAGGAGGATCCCACATGCCGTGGAGCGGCTGGGCCCCATGAGCCACGGCCGCTGAGCCTAAGTGTCTGGAGCCTGTGCTCCGCAACGGGAGAGGCCACAACAGTGAGAGGCCGCGTACCGCAAAAAAAATATATATATATATAATATATATATTAACATACATAATATATATGCCAAAAATACAATAGAGGAGATGAAACAAAATTTTTAAAGTACATGAATAATTTAGTAGAAGGCAAAAGAAGGAATAAAGGGCAGATGGAACAAATACACAACAGCAAGGTGGTGGCTTTAAACCCAACCATGTCAATCATTACATTAAATGTAAACGTACAGAAAACTACAATTAGAAGTCAGAGACTTTAGAATTCCCTGGCCGCCCAGTGGTTAGGACTCGGTGCTTTCACTGCTGTGGCCCCAGGTTCAGTCCCTGGTTGGGGAACTAAGATCCGGCAAGTCGAGCAATGCAGCCAAAAAAGAAAAAAGTCTGAGACTTTAGACTGAAGGGAAAAAAAAAAAACCCACCTAATGTAAATGAGTTTACAAAATCCTGAGCAGATATAATAATATAACTGCCTAATGTTCAAAGCAAAAACTGACAGAACCAAAAGGAAAAATAACCCACTAATAATAGAGTTTGAGATTTTAACACGTTGCTATGTAATTAATGGAACAAGCAGGCATAAAAGTCAGTCAGGATATAGATTTAAATACTTATTAACTAACTCAGCCAGTTACACTCCATAAAAATGATTATGTACCCTGACCATCAAAACTCTGCAGTGGTCCAGCCACATTGTGTGCCAGCAGAGTAAGAAGGAAGAAGGCACTGGGGAGAAGTCTCAGATTTCCACCTGGGTCTTTCCACTAACTGATGAGTGGTGTGGTCTGGGCCCCACCGTCTTGTCCACATTCTCAGTTTCCTCACCTGCAAGGTGAGCCACAGCACGGGCTGCTCTCAGAAGCCTCTTCCAGCTCTAACCCTCCATTCTGAGGAAGCTCTAGGGGCTACCCCAGGATGCTACCCCACTTGAAAACCCTCTTTTTAGAATAAAACGAGATTCATACAAGGCCTGACACCTCCAGTGTTTATGTTGGGGCTGTCCTGACGGAACCTGCTATCAAAATTGTCTGTGATTCAGTTAACAAACTCTTGTGCAGCGTTCTCTGCATGCCAGGTACTGCTCTAAGGACTCTAGATACAGGCTCAGGCCATCCTCATGATACACGTCTAGTTGATAGATGCTCTGACTGCCCACATATTACTCCTCGGAGGCACAGAGAGGTTGACTAACTTGCCCATGTCAGCACACCAATCTGTTCTTTATCACTTCATTGGAGAAGCAAAAACAAGGCTTCCTGTGTGCCACTCACAATAAAGAGGGTGCGTATTGATGATATAATAATCATGAATTTTGATACTCTAAGAAACAAAAATTCAGATTAAACTCCAGCACTGCAACTGGTGTCATTTAACAAAATAATATGAACAACTTGTGATGAGAAGTCCTGTGATCTTGAGAATGTAACACCAGTTATCATAATTTTTCCTAGTAAAAAACCTTCAGAAGGGGCTTCCCTGGTGGCGCAGTGGTTGAGAGTCTGCCTGCCGATGCAGGGGACACGGGTTTGTGCCCCGGTCCGGGAAGATCCCACATGCCACGGAGCGGCTGGGCCCGTGAGCCATGGCCGCTGAGCCTGTGCGTCCAGAGCCTGTGCTCCGTAGTGGGAGAGGCCACAACAGTGAGAGGCCCGCGTACCGCAAACAAACAAACAAACAAACAAAAAAACCTTCAGAAGTTCATGGTTAGACACCAGATGGAAGCCAGACCCAACAGTCTGTGTTTCCTCCCTGTCCGGCTCCTGCCCATTTCTTCCCACTGCACCCAGGTGGCATAGAGGACCTGTGCCCACCAGCCCTTCAGCTCCACCTGTGCCCAACTCTACCCCGACCACCACCTGCCCGTTGATTCCTGCATTCCACCTTTGTTCATCAGCTGCCTGCACTCAGCACTCCTCCCGCCTATCCAATTCCCTCTCCCTGCACGAAGTATTCCAGTGCTGCAGCAACTCTGCTAGGCTCTCCAGGGCCCCGGACTTCCTAATTTGTGTGTTCTGTGACACTCAGTAACATACTGCCTACCTTGCATTGTTACTTACTTTCCATACTGTTACTTTTCACTAGTGTGTGGTGTATGTCTTGTCTCCCTGACACTATTACTGCAAACTTTGAGCTGCCACTCCCAGTGACAGGCATTCAGCGCACAGCTGCCTCAGGAAATCATGCAGCTCTAACCATCTGACTGGGCTGCCAGGTGCTGCTTTCAGCTCTGTCCTTGGCTGTGGGTACCCTAACCATTTTGACAAGATGGAAGCAGCACTTCGAATTGCATGGAAAAAAATGTACTCTACAGAGAGGAGACAAATATTCTTATTTTGGCCAAGCTTTCAGAGGAAATATAATGTATGTTCATTAAAACATGGCCCTGCTGGTAGTCAGTACTGGAAATTCAAAAGGTATTACCTTGGATAAAAGATTAATTTCACATTTCTGGTTCTCTTTACAGAAAACACAAATACCACGGAATAAGTCATAGTATCATAAACTTTTTGCTACCCAGGATTCTGAGACGAATGAAATGTTCCATTTGATCACACATCCTCGGCTCTGAGGCAGGAAAATGGCTGTTCCTATGTTCCTACCTCAACATCACAGAGCTGGCAGGTAGTAGGTATTTCATATATTTGTCAAACCATGGAGCTGAATTGAGGCCCACTTGATAAAGAAATCCAAATTTATCATATGATGATATCACTTATATGCGAAATCTAAAATATGACACAAATGAACTTATCTACGAAACAAACAGAGTCACAGACGTAGAGAACAGACTTGTTGCCAATGGGGAGGGAGGAGTGGGGAAGGAAGGGTTGGAAGTTTGAGGTCAGCAGATGCAAACTATTATATATATAATGGATAAACAACAAGGTCCTACTGTATAGCACGGGGAACTACATTCAATGTCCTGTGATAAACCATAATGGAAAAGAACAGGAAAAAGAATGTATATATGTATAACTGAATCACTTTGCTGTACATCAGAAATTAACACAACATTGTAAACTATACTTCAATAAAATAAATTTTAAAAAATTTATAATATGACTGTGAAGTTTCAAATAGTTGTGATACAGTCACAACAACCTGACATCAAAACCTTACTCACGTGACTTTTCTTGACAATTCAGGAGGCATTTCACGATCTCACGGTGCCCATGATCATAATTACAAATACCGTTTTTTCACTGGCATGATATATGTGGAAAAGTACCTGCCAACGTGGAGTTCATCCTGATTGGTTTAGTTAACTATATTGGTATAGATCATTAAACAAAAGTAGTGTATTCTTGAATACTGATTTGCTAAGTTGGTTATATGGCCCAATTGATCTATAGAGTCAATATCATCCCAATCAAATCCCCAGCTAGCTTGCTTGTAGGAATTTACAAGCTGATTCTAATATTCATATGGAAGTGCAAAGGATCAAAATGATCTTGAAAAAGAAGAACTAAGTTTGAAGGATTTACAGCTATATTAATATAAATTAAAATAAAGCTGTAATAACCAAGTGAATATAAGATGCCTTCTCTAATTCAGCCTTTAACAAAAAGCTAATAAAATACAGTATAGCTATAGTAATCAAATCAACATAAAACTATACTAATTAAAATTGTGTGGTACTGGTATAAGAGTAGACAAATCAGTGGAACACAATAAAAAGTCCAGAAATAAACCTCCACATACAGAATCAATTGATTTTCAACAGAGGTGCCGAAGTTACTCAGTAGGGAAAGGGCAGTGTGACATAATAAATATACACCTGGCCTGTGCCCCTGGCTCCTGACACAGAGCTCCTAAATCCCTTGGAATTTCCTGGGTGATAGGAGCATCTTTTGTTCTAATGAGGCAACTCTGGGTGGGCTCCTGGATGGGGGCTGGTCACCAGAAAGACCGAGCCAGGGTTAGAAGCAGAAGTTTTAGCCCCACCCCCATCCTCTGGGAGAGGGGCTGGAGATTGAGTTAATTATTAATCATGACTATATGATGAAACTTCCATAAAAGTTTCTAAACTATGGGGTTCAGAGAGCTCCCAGGTTAGTGAACACATGCATGTGCCAGGAGGGTAGTACCTCAACCCCACACAGGCAGAAGCTCCATTTAAGACCCTTCTGGAACTCTCATACATCGTTTACAGTAAGAACATACAATGATGCAGCCACTTTGAAAAATGGTCTGACAGTTCCTCAAAAGGTTAAACATAGAGCTACCACATGACCCTGCAATTCTACTTCTAGACATATACCCAAGAGAAATGAAAAAGTATGCCCATACAGAAAACTGTACATGAATGTTCATAACAGAATTATTCAAAATGGCCAAAAAGTCAAAACAACTAAAATGTCCATCAACTAAAAAATGGACAAATAAAGTGTGGTATATGGGGACTTCCCTGGCGGTGCAGTGAATAAGAATCCGCCTGCCAATGCAGGTGACACAGGTTCGAGCCCTGGTCTGGGAAGATCCCACATGCTGCGGAGCACCTAAGCCGGTGTGCCACAGCTACTGAGCCTGCCCTCCAGAGCCCGAGAACCACAACCACTGAGCCTGAGCACCACAACTACTGAAGCCCGCGTGCATAGAGCACGTGCTCTGCAACAAGAGAAGCCACCGCAATGAGAAGCCTGCACACTGCAACGAAGAGTAGCCCCTGCTCACCACAACTAGAGAAAGCCCCCCCAAATTTTTTTTTAATTAAAAAAATTTTTTAATGTGGTGTATCTACGCAACAGGGAGGAGATATGGGGATATATGTATATGTATAGCTGATTCACTTTGTTATAAAGCAGAACTAACACACCACTGTAGAGCAATTATACTCCAATAAAGATGTTAAAAAGAAAAAAAAATGTGGTGTATCTATACAATGCAGAATTACTTGAAACCAAAAATTTAAACAGTAATACATGCTACAACATGGATAAAGTTTGAAAACATTATGCTAAGTAAAAGACACCAGTCACAAAAGACCTCATATTATATGGTTTAGGAAGTCTACTCAATAAACAATGCTGGAATAACTGGATATCTGAATAATCATAACAACCACAAATGAAAACTCTGACCCGTATCTTACACCATACAGAAAAATTAATTTGAGATGGATCATAGAGCTGTATGTAAAAGCTGAAACTATCAAGCTTCCAAAAAGAAAACATAGGAAACTATCCTTGTCTTTTGGGTCCCAGCACCCCAAACATGAAAACCATAAAAGGAAAAGAATTGTTTAAATTAGAGTTATGAAAAAATAAATAGGCAGGAGGCTTGAACAGCTACTTCACAAGAGAAGATATGTGAATGATCAATATACACATGGAGAGATGTTTGGCATCACTAGTCATCAGGGAAACGCATATTAAAACCACAAGGTACCGGAAGAATGGCTAAATTTAGTAAGACCGACCTTTCTAAGTGCAGACAGTGATGTGAAGCAACAAGAACTCTCGTATGCTGTCGGTGGGAATATAAAGTTGGCACCACCACTCTGCAAGAAAGCCTGGCAGCTTTTTACATAAAGTCTTACAAACACACACACACACACACACACACACACACACACACACCCCTACCACGTATGTGTAGATGCAACCACTGCACTCCTAGGTACTTACCCAAGAGAAAAGAAAGCAGATGCCTGCAAAATTGCTTGTCCAAGAATGTTCATAGCAGCTTTATTCGTAATAACCAAAAGCTGAAACAACCGAGTGTCTTCAGCAGGCAAGTGAGAAACAGATGGACGGGAGGGGTGCAGCGGGGCAGGGGCGCCTCCCCGGATTCCGGGGAGCTGGTGCGGGCTCTCCCGGGCACGCCCTTTGGTGCCTCCTCATATAAGCATTTTGTGGAAAGTGTTTTGAGTTTTCACAAAAAGGTCATTCGAATAGAGCAAAGCTGGAAGTGTGGTGTCTTCAGACTTGGAGGTTCCAGGTGTAGGAATTTACAAGTTACCAGCACAGCTGTGCTAGGTTGATTCCTGCAGGGTTCAAAACAGAAATCTACACAGCACTGTAATGTACATCAGTGGCAGCCAGCTGCATATTTACTAGGACATCCACACATTAAAGAAGTGAAGAGGTGCCAAGACTTCCCTGCTGACGCAGTGGTTAAGAATCTGCCTGACAATGCAGGGGACACCCAGGAAGATCCCACATGCCTTGGGGCAACTAAGTCTGTGCTCCACAACTACTGAAGCCGTGTGCCTAGAGCCCGTGCTCCACAACCACACAAGAGAAGCCACCACTATAAGAAGACCGCGCACCGCACTGAAGAGTAGCCCCTGCTCTACGCAACTAGAGAAGAGTAGCCCCTACTCCATGCAACTAGAGAAAGCCCGTGCAGCAACGAAGACCCAACGCAGCCACAAATAAATAAATAAATAATAAATTAATTTCAAAAAAATGAAATGAGGGCTTCCCTGTTGCACAGTGGTTAAGAATCCGCCTGCCAATGTGGGGGACACGGGTTCGAGTCCTGCTCCGGGAAGATCCCACATGTCGTGAAGCAGCTAAGCCAGTGCGCCACAACTACTGAGCCTGTGCTCTAGAGCCTGTGAGCCACAACTACTGAGCCCATGAGCTGTGACTACTGAAGGCCACGCGACTAGAGCTGGGGATATGCAACAAGAGAAGCCACTGCAATGAGGAGCCTGTGCGCCACAACGAAGAGTAGCCCCCACTCACCGCAACTAGAGAAAGCCTGCATATAGCAACGAAGACCCAATGCGGGCAAAAATAAATAAATTAAATTAATTAAAATAAATAAATAAATTTTAAAATTAAAGAAAGAAATGAAGGGGTGCCCAAATAAATAAACAACATATATATATATATATATATATATATATATATATATTTTAAAAGGAATTCCCTCGTGGTCCGGTGGGTAAGACTCCACGCTCCCAACAGGGGGCCCAGGTTCGATCCCTGGTCCGGGAACAAGACCCCACATGCTGCAACTAAGACCTGGTGCAGCATGCATGAATGAATGAATGAATAAATAAATAAATATTTTTTAAAAAAAGGAAATGAAGGAGGTATCTGCCCAGGTGTGGTAATGGGGATGTGGTGTGTGCCCCATGGTCAGGGCTGATCTATCACCTGTTCACCAGGAAAGGCCCAGAACAACACTCTCCCAGCTGCTCATATGAGCTACTCCCACTTCTTAGGATTCTGCCCTTTTCCATAATAAGAAACAATAAAAAGCATGTCTCACTTTTGTCATTGCAATTTAAAATTACATTTTAATTAAGGTTGGAAAACATAATTAGGTCATTTAAAAGTTAAAAATTGGTAAAATGTTTTAAACCCTGTCTAATTTTTGGAAAAAGTGAGTTTTATAGGTGAATAATACACACATTCCTAGTTGAATTTCATTCTAAAAAAATGAGAGCTTCAGGGACTTCCCTGGTGATCCAGTGGTTAAGAATCTGCCTTCCAATGCAGGGGACGTGGGTTCGATCCTTGGTCAGAGAACTAAGATCCCACATGCTGCAGGACAACTAAGTCTTCACGCTGCAACAAAGATCCCACGTGCCACAACTAAGACCCAACCCAGCCAAATAAAATAAATTTTTTTTAAAAAATGAGAGCTTCAGAGATAAATCTTATAATACCAATTTTAAAAAGAAAATACTGAGAATACCCTTAAATTTGCTGATATTAACTGGACCTGAAAGTGTGTTTCTAATCCTCCTCCACCAAAACCTCTTCTCCAAAGACCTCCCTTTGGAGCTTTGGAAAGAGGGGGAGGCGTGTTCTCACTCTCTGTACACCTGGGGGCAGGAAGGGGGTCCTTGGGTGTGTCCCTACATAGTTCTTCACACGTCACAGAAGCCATTACATATGTGGCTATGTGTACAGTAAGTCCCC
Source organism: Tursiops truncatus (assembly GCF_011762595.2). Classification (NCBI taxonomy): domain Eukaryota; kingdom Metazoa; phylum Chordata; class Mammalia; order Artiodactyla; family Delphinidae; genus Tursiops; species Tursiops truncatus. Next base: position 45,939,682 of record NC_047053.1, read on the forward strand.
TAAATACGAACCTTCAAGTTGCAAACTTTCAAAGATTCCGAAGTGCATTCCACCAATGTGAGTGAAATTGCAGCTTGCTCTCCATCTCCAATTGCTGACGATCCTTCAGCTCTACCGTCTCCCACCTCCTCTCCCTCCTCCAGTCAGTAACTCTTCTTGCCTGTTCACTCGATGCCAGATGCTGTGTGCCAGCTGTTCTATTTACTGTAAGATTAAAAATGTTTTATTTTTTGTGTTTTGTTTTTATGTATTACTTGTGTGAAAAGTATTATAAACCTATTACAGTACAGTACTATATAGCCAATTGTGTTAGTTGGGTGCCTAGGCTAACCTGTTGGACTTATGAACAAACTGGACTTACGAACGTGCTCTTGGAATGGAACTCATTCGTACGTAAGGAATTTACTGTACTTACCTCCTGAGTTAAGGCAATGCTCCCAGAAAGGCAGCCCTCAGAATGTGCCCTGGGGCAGGGGGGCCCTGCTCCAGCTGTCTTGTGTGCCTCTGTGCTGTAGGCCACATTTTTTAAAAAGATTTATTATTTATTTATTTATTTTTGGCTGCGTCGGGTCTTAGTTGTGGCACTCAGGATCTTCGTTTAGGCATGCAGGCTCTTGGTTGTGGTGTGCGGGCTTTTCTCTAGTTGTGGTGTCCAGGTTTTTCTCTAGTTTAGTTGTGGCGCACAGGCTCCAGGGCACGTGGGCTTTGTAGCTTGTGGCACACGGGTTCTAGTTGAGGAACGACAGCTCAGTAGTTGTGGCACGTGGGCTTAGTTGCCCTGCGGCATGTGGGATCTTAGTTCTCTGACCAAGGATCGAACCCACGTCCCCTGCATTGGAAGGCAGATTCTTTACCACTGGACCACAGACCACATTTACCTAAGTTTGAGAAGAACACCAGGAATGGCCTGGGAGCGGGGGATGAAGGTGTGAGGCGTGTGCCCCTTGTAGTGACGGTGTCCCATGGTCAGCCACATGCAGACCCATCTTCGGTTGCCCTTGGCATCGCCATCCAGCCAAGTCTCCTCCAGGTGACCTTTCTGGATCTCTGTGCTGAGGTTAGTGTCCCCCAAAGCCCACATGGAAAACATGCAAAACACAGACAGTAGGACAGACAAGGATTCAATAGCTAAAGGGTATTTCTGAATAGAGGAACTTCTATCGCCTCAACTCAGGGCCCCCAGCCCCAGCCCCACCCAACCCAGGCTGTGGCTTCTCAGAATTTGTCTGGGCATCTCTGGTCCTCCCATCTCCTGAGCTCTAAACCTCCAGCCTAACTTTGACTCATGGGCTACTCATCGCCCATTCATGCATTCACTCTTTCATTCCTTCATTCAGTAGCTTGTCCACTCATCAAACATTTCCTATTTCCAGCTTCAGGCTGGGCCCAGTGCTGGATGCCCAGGCCCACGGGGAGCAAAGGGGAGCCGGGCCCTACCTTCATCGGGACAGGGAGGGGAGGCAGCCTTGATTCATCACTCCTCACCTGGACCAGCAGCCCACATTCCCTCACACATGGCCAGCCTCCTTCCCCGGGTCCCCCTCCCCTCACATGCTCACCCAGCCACCCAAATGCAAGACCCGGCTCCCATGGCACCTCCATCAGCCGCCCCGGCCACCTCCCATACAGTGAGAACTGCTCCTCCCTCGAAGCCGCTTGGTACCCACCTGGTTCCCAGCTTGCAGTCTGGGACAGTCATTGTGTACATGTTATCCCAACAGGACTCTGAGTCTGGAATTGGATTAGGCTTGGCACTGGTCTGATGCAGAGTAAGTTTGGGAAAGTGACATAATGAGTGAATGATTATTCCAATCAGTTACTGTCCATTGGCCCATGCAGAAAACTTCTCTGAGCTTATGTGAAGCACAGAGGACCAAGATGAAAACCTTGCCTCATCCTGCTGGCCCTGGGTTAGGGATGAGAAATAGAGAGGAAGCAGGCAGTCAGAACATGAGCATGGAAGCTGAGGCAACTATTTTGTAGAGAATTCTGATGGTAAACATCAAAGCTAAACATGTCAATTCAACATCGGTGCAGAGCTACATCTGTAGGAGACACTGTGCTTCATTTAGGAAATAAAAAGATGAGAAGACAGGGATCTTGCCTCTAACAAATCAAGTACCACAATTTTTAAAAGTGGGCAAAGAAGATTTCTCATGTTGGAGAGTGAGTTACAGAGAAGCAAGGAAAGGCTGGAGGAAACCATGTGGTTCTGGACTAGAGCTGGAAACGTCAGTATGAACTCATTTCAACCTTCATATGACACAGCAAAAGGGCCTGAAGAAATGTGTTTTCCTATGATAGAACTCCTTCACACAGTCACCTGTAAATCATTGTATGTGGTGTACAGTTATTTTATTTCATAGTCATGGAGCTCAGTACACGTAGGGGCAATAAAAAATGCATCTGAGTTGCACTTGTACTTGCCTTAAATTCAGATTAACTTTGTATACTTTTAAAGAATTACCGATCATATCAAAATTCAAACAGAGGGAAGTAGTTTACTGGAAGGGAGGGGAAAAAAAAAACAAAAGAAAAAGTCTGGTAGAAACTTCAAAATATCAAAACACATGTAACACAATGGAAACTAAAAACGGTAATGGTCAAAATCATGAAGGGAAAGAATCATGATAGCTAAGAAAATATGGGTAATGAAAATGACAACACAGAGATGAAAGGTATTGTGAGAGTCAGAACACTCCTAAACAGGAAGCAAAAAACAAACAAACAAAAAAAAAACCAGAAGGAATAAAAAGCAGAAGGAAGATGATGGTAACAGAGAGGGAAACCACAACCAGTCCACTCAGCAGGACACACCAGGTGGCCCCACCCACTGATTTTTTACTTCATTGATTACTTCACTAAACCTGTTAGAATGAACACTAATTCCCCCAACCCTGTTTAATGAAAAATTCATTCCTTCAAAATTATGATTCCATTTACAAAGAATCAAGGTACAACGGACAAAAAAGATGCTTCTTAAAACATTTGAAAGTTACTTTTTAACAGGAAAACTGCTACAGGATGTTGACTAGCCTATTCCAAGACTAACATTGCCTGTATTTGTTTTGCTTGTGTAGTTTTCAACAAGACAGACATCACTTACATCAGACATTCACATCAGTGGATGTCTTTAGAACTGTCAAAAATCATGAAGACTGCACAAAGCACAAGAACATGTTTACTTGGGCCACACACAAATCACATAAAAACAGAGTAGGCTCCTTCTGTAAGGAGGTCGGAAACACACAGAACGTATGGGATCCAATTAGTGAAGATGAGGAAAGCAAACATGGAAAGTGTTTTCCATTTCTTCCTGGTCTGACATGAAATACATGACACAAAGCTCCTAACAAGTCACTGTGAGGCCACCACGGATTAGAGGTGGGTCCCTGCCTCCAGACATACAGGATAGGTTTGGCCAAGTCTGATGGCAACCCTAAAAGAGTATGTAACATCATCAAAAGAACGCAACTCTGGACAATCTTTTCTAAACTATTAATAATAAAAAGCAAAATTTGATTAACCCTGCTAAAGAAAAGACTGAATTATCTATTTACCATATATAAACAGTATTACCAAATCATTCCCATATGAAGGAGTAATTAAGGTCTGCATTCAAAAATTTAGAAAAAATTGAGACTTCCCTCGTGGTCCATTGGTTAAGACTCCACGCTTCCAATGCAGGGGGCCCAGGTTCCAACCCTGGTCAAGGAACTAGATCCCACATGCTGCAAATAAAAGAAAAAAAATTAGAAAAAAATATATGAGGTGTGTTAGGCAGTTAACTAGTGAAATGTTTTATTTAAAATTTTTTTAATTAATTAATTTTATTTTGGCTGTGTTGGGGCTTCATCACTACGCGTGGGCTTTCTCTAGTTGCGGTGGGCAGAGCCTACTCTTTGTTGCGGTGCACGGGCTTCTCATTGCAGTGGCTTCTCTTGTTGTAGAGCACGGTCTCTAGGTGTTCAGGCTTCAGTAGTTGTGGTCCGCAGGCTCAGTAGTTGTGACTCACAGGCTCTAGAGCTCAGGCTCAGTAGTTGTGGTGCACAGGCTTAGTTGCTCCGCAGCATGTGGGATCTTCCCCAAGCAGGGCTCGAGCACGTGTCCCCTGCCTTGGCGGGTAGATTCTTAACCACTGCGCCACCAAGGTAGTCCTAGTGAAACGTTTTAAGTGTTTAAAGTTTGTGATATTAATCAGCTGTGTATAATTTGCAGTTTGTTGTGGTTACTTATTCCTATCAACATTCACCTTCGTATCTAATTCCGTATTCTTAAAAAGGGAGCTCCAAACTGCACAAGCTGGAGACCCCACCCATCCTGTGCCCTGCGTGGAGCAGGGCACCTGGGGCCCGACCGGGAGCGCGCAGCGTCTGCACGGCAGGGGCATCAATCAGCGCGGCCCCACGAAGGGGGCAGGCCCGGAGCTCGCCCTGTCCCCAGCGCGGCCACCAGGGTCCCCGACCCACGCCACTACATGCGAAACGTACGCAACCGCTAGGGGTAGGCAGCAGCGCCGCCGCCTGACACGGATTTACGCAGGGCACGTGACTGCCCTCCCACGTGACCGCCCCCACGTGACCGCCGACGCCGTGCAGAGGGAGGAACCCAGTTCCCCCGAGACCTGGCGAGGTCCGGGCTGGGTCTGCGGCAGTGTGGCCGCCTCCTTCGGCGACGAGTGGAGCGGGTGCCACGCTTGGCGGTGGGCCTGGGGCCCCGAGTTCGACGGGGCTTCAGGCGGAAAGCGCGGCGGCCTCCTCCCGAGCAATTAGGCACAATTGTCCGCGGGAACGGAGCGCTCCTTCGCTTTGGTCCTGCGCTTTCCCTTCTCAGCTGTGCTGAGGAAACAAATAGGCGCTGACGCGCCTTTCTAGGGCACTGCCTCTGGTGGTGAGGTACTGAAAAGAGAAATCCTTTCCCACGAGCAGAGACCTGTCATTGTAAAGCCCCGTGGTTTGCTGGGAGCGGTGTTGTGAAGGGCGCGATGACAGTGGGGTTCCCGAATGGAAAGCAAATAAGTCCAGGTCCCGAATTCGGGTCTGTTCCGACGTGACCTCACCCTCGGGTGGCTGGCTGCCCGCTCTGCCCCGCAGTCAATACTGGGATTTAGGGTTGGCCACTAAAACTTGTACGTGGGAGGCAGGCAAGGCAGGCTTAGTGGGAGAGTCTCCTTCCCTGTCCCCACGGCCAGTTCGGCCCGACGGTTAAGCAAGCATCACTAGGATGGCTGAAGAAAGAGTCTGACAGTTACCTGCAGATTACCTAGGCCACCTGGTTCAGCCTTTCCCACAGTAGAGACCTTTGGAAGAGCTTTTGTGTGGAATATGAATCTCTCAAATTCTGGACCCGTTCAGAAAAGTCCATCCCCACACCTCACTGGCAAAGCTCTTTGACCCCAACCCTCCAATGTGGTTTTGTTCAGGCCCTGCCTGAGGCATTGATGAGATGTGCTGCCCAGAGAGCTTCCCCCTGTCTTCTCCCAGTGGCCACCATTTTGCCTCACAGTGTACCTATGTGGCTAGATTTATCAGACTCAGACAACATCCTAGACCCGGGTGGTGGCGATTCAGGCTCACGGTACAGCCTTGTGGGTGCATTCCAGGGAGTCTTATCCCCCAAGGCAACTGCCGGTCTGTTTTGATATTCTGAGCCAGGGGCTGCCCCTTGTGCCCCTTGTGCTGGATGTGTCACTACAGTTGCAGAAGTCCCTGCCTGGTAGCTTTGCCCAGGCCTTTGCTAAAGTTCCTCCCTCATCTTCACTCTCCCTTCAAAGCCCTTGGCAATGTGGTTGTACGTCTGGATTCTCGTTGTGTTCTGCAGTTCTGGGTGTCTTCTGCTTCCCCTCTAGATCCACCACTACCTTCCTCTTCCCTAAGACCAACAGGAAGCTGGAGGGCCAGAGAGCTGAGTGGCTGCAGCCAATGAGAGGCACTGGTAAGGAGATTAGAGGTTGGGGGAGGGGGGAGAAGGCCTGGGTATTCCTCAGTTCTTCCCTGCCTAGCTGAAGGTCCACAGCCTGCTAGGGAAGAAGGCCACAGCTCCTGTTCTTACTGGGTCCAGGAACTCCAGCTTCCAGGCTTTGGGATTCTGACGGCTCAGCACTGTGGCCAGTGTTGGACTGTATACCGTGTCTGTGGCTTCATTTAACCCTGCTTGTAGAAATAGTTCCATGCACCCCAATGTTCATTGCAGCAGTGTTTACAATAGCCAAGAAATGGAAGCAACCTAAATGTCCATCAACAGATGAGTGGGTAAAGAAGATGTGGTACATATATACAATGGAATATTGCTCAGCCATTAAAAAGAATGAAATAATCTCATTTGCAGCAACATGGATGGACCCTAGAGATTGTCATACTGAGTGAAGTAAGTCAGACAGATAAAGACAAATATCGCAGAAGCTAAGAAAAATGATACAAATGAACTTATTTATAAAACAGAAACAGACTTAGAGAATGAACTGATGGTTACCAGTGGGGGAAGGGTGGTGGGGAGGGATAGTTAGGGAGTTGGGGACTGACATGTACACACTGCTATGTTTAAAACAGATAACCAACAAGGACCTACTGTATAGCACAGGGAACTCTGCTCAATATTATGTAACAAAATTATAGGTACACGTATATGTATAACTGAATCACTTTGGTGTATACCTGAAACTATCACAACATTGTTAATCAACTATACTCCAATATAAAATAAAAAGTTAAAAAAAAAGAGAAATGGTTCCATGTCCTTTGAATGTCCTGGTGTTCATAGTCTGGCCATAGAACTCCAGCAGTTTCAGTCTCTTTGTTTCTTTTTCCTGATGATTCTGTTGGCTTGAGAGAGGAGACACCCTACTATCTGCAACGGCAAGTTCCATGGACACTTTTTACATGAAAAGGTTCAGCAGAAATTCAGCGAATTTTTTCCCCCAAAGGATTTATTTCCAGAATGTTCTTGGGGGAATAGTTTCTACCTCTTTGAAATGCAAAGTTATTTTTGATTTTTTCTTCAAATTATAAAGCTGAACAGCAAGATTTCATAACACTGTAATTTTAAGCCGTTTTGTATGGAAAAAACAGCTTCCTTGGCCATGGGGAAGAAGTAGGTCAAGAGAAGAAGCCGAATTAAAAGGATAGTTTATTGATAATTGGGACAAATTAGGAGTCTTTTTCAAATGATGGGGAGAAACGTTGCTTTTGTTCTTTTCCGAAATCCAACCAGCATCGCTGCAATACAGAACCTGCCACCATTGTCCAAAGACACTCTGGGCTGAAGCTTGTGTTTCTTGACTTTTTTAAAACAGCAGAAAAGGACGTGAATTCAGAGATTTCTCTGGGTAAGAAGTTGAGGGAGGGAGAGCAAAAATCCACATTATTCTTAAAAGGGCACTTGCAGGAGACTCCCTCCCCCACCCTTTACTTTTGTCTTCTGGGCTGTACCCCAGGGAGGCTGTAGGGCTTGTTACAGGCAGGCTCAGAGGGAAGGACAGTACAGCAGAGTGGCGCAGCGGGAGCGTGCTGGGCCCATAACCCAGAGGTCGATGGATCGAAACCATCCTCTGCTATGAGCTTACACTTTTGCCTGCTATATCTGGCTTTTGGGTCCCCAGCTGTGGGGCAAGGTCCGCCTGTGGACCCTGGTGTCTAGGGGTGGCAGCTAGTTCTATGATGTAACGGTTAGCACTCTGGACTCTGAGTCCAGGGATCTGAGTTGAAATCTCAGTGGGACCTGTGGACCCTTTTTGTCCCTTCCCAGGGGCACTTAGACCAAGGGTGGCCAGCAAAGGGACACAGTGGCATATGGTTCTAAGGCGTAACGGTTAGCTCTCTGGACTTTGAATCCAGAGATTCAAGTTCAAATCTCGGTAGAACCTGCTTTGCCTGGGACCATTTTGTCTCCCTCTCTTGTGTCCCGAGCAGTGGGACACAGGGACATAGTCTGGCACAGGATAGGTGGTAACTCTGAGACCCTGGCAGTCCACCTGATCACCAATGTTCCCCTCCCTCCCACCCCAGAGGGAGCCACGTTAGGGATTTCCTGATCTCCTTGTTCTTTTTAATGTCCTTCCTCCCGTCCTGCCCCCCCAGTTTGGCTTTAAAAAAAGGAGACTAGGGGAATTCCCTGGCGGTCCAGTGGTTGGGACTCCAAGCTTTCACTGGCGAGAGCCCTGGTTTGATTCCTTGGTCAGGGAACTAGGATCCCACAAGCCGCAGAGCACAGACAAAATAAATTAAAATAAAAAATAAAATTTAAAAAGGAGACCAAAGGGGCTCATACGCTAGTTCTGAGATGTCCCATCATGCACATTTAACCTCTAGAATCCCATGTCAGGACAGACAATTACTTAATCTTCTCCACCGATGAGCTTCAGTGCGGACTGTTTACTCTTCATGCAAATGCAGAAAAGGGTCCATTCAGGTACTGCCCATTGGGCCCCTGGGCGGCTACTGTCATAGGAAAGGCTCTTGAGAGTGACACTGCCCACAAGTGCACCTGCTCTTCTCATTGATACCAATACTTCATAGGTCGTGTGCCCAAGTATATGCTTATGTGTGTATGTGTATATATGTATATGTGCATGTCTGTGTACACATGTATATGTGCGTGTGCACGTACATATGCCTGTGTATATATGTATGCGCACACATATACGTACGCACGTCAGCGTATATGTGCACACATGCACGTGTATGCGCACACACACATGCCCGTATGTGTGCGTGCACGTGTCCGTGTATGTGTATGCATGGGTATGTGCACACGTATGTATATGTGCGCATATAGTTATGCACACACGTGCACGTACACATATACATGTGTGCACACGTGCATGTATGTGTATGTGCAATTTGATTTCAATTTAAAAATCAGACTTCTATTCTGGTACCTGCTCTCCTTGTCTTTAAAATGTACGGCTTGAAAATAATTACCTTTCACTCAAAGAACATTGTGCCTAAAAGTTTTCATGAAGCTTGTAAGAAAAGTCTATATAAATTTAATTTTTTTTTTTTTTTTTGCTGTACGTGGGCCTCTCACTGTTGTGGCCTCTCCCGTTGCAGAGCACAGCCTCCGGACAGGCAGGCTCAGCGGCCATGGCTCACGGGCCCAGCCGCTCTGTGGCATGTGGGATCTTCCTGGACCGGGGCACGAACCCGTGTCCCCTGCATCGGCAGGCGGACTCTCAACCACCGCGCCACCAGGGAAGCCCTATAAATTTAATTTAAAAGGAAGTCTTTACAAGGAGACGGTAAGAAAGACAGTTTTTCCTTCAAGAAATCTAGGCTTTTGGCAGCTTCAATGTAGCCTTAGAAATGCTAGTGCTTTATGTCTCATACAATTCACTACTTGCATGACTCACTGAGTGTAACTACCCTTCACTCTTAGAACGCTGTGCTTGAGTTCTTTCATCAAGCTTTTGGAAACATCCATGTAAAACTAACGTGGAACACTTTACAGGGACACGGAAAAGAAGACACTTTTTCTCAGTTAAAAAGCCAGGCTTGGGCTTCCCTTTAAGTCAGTGGCAGAACTTAAGAGCCTTTAACAGGCAGTGCCCTTGCCTCACACCCTAGGCCAGCATCAAACTGATGTGTGGGCGGTGCATGAACTCCAGTCCTTACTCCAGCAAAGCTGAGGAGGAAGCACCAGTATCTACACTGGCTGGAACTGGACCAAGCGGACAGGCCTGGAGGAAATGGAATTGAGAAATCTGGGCTCGGATATGGTCCAGAGCAAGGGCACTAGAGAACAGCTATTCACCAGGATGACCGACAGACACACACCTACAGGACACGATCACGGTCCACTGGAGGTATCAGTGGCACCAGGACTCAGACAACAGCACTCCTGTAGGGCAGCTGCTGGGTGTGGCACGAATCTGGACCTATTCTGTTCCCCTCCTCATGCCAGGATAGCACTGCTCACTAGCAGACACCCCCTGCCCGATCATGGTGCCACCCCTCACTGTGACTGCTCATATCACTTGAGTTATAACGAAGTAAAACCAATCCTCATTCCACTTTCCTCTCATGTGGCTGTAACCAAAGGTCAGCTGTGGGTAGGACCTGACGCCACATGTGCGAACGCCCCGTCCCCCAGCCTGGGGGGGCGTGTTTTTGTTGTAGCTGGAAGAGGTGGCTTTCGAAGCAAGAAGAGCAGCCCCACCGGACTCCTGGCATCCCTGGCCCACAGAGGGCTTCGGGCAAAGACGCTCCCCTGCTCCAGGGTGGTGCTGGCTCCCAAAGCGCGAGGGAGTAGCCTGGGTGGGGCTGGTGAGGGAGGGCACACGCAGGCCCCTGGCTGGGGAGTCAGCATCTGGTTCATGCACTCTCCACACTCAGACACTCTTCAAGTGTTTATTCCATAATCAGTTACTGTAGAGGATAGAAACTCAATTGTGTATAGGTTAAAAGGAAAAAATATACAATTTCACACATTATATCCAGTTGTCAACCCAGATAGGTATACAGGTACAATACAACATAGAGTAGATGAAGGAAATCTAACAGCTCAGGCTTACAGCACTGAGGGATCCAAGAAGAATGTCACCACCCATGATAACAAAATTCAAGTGCTTTGAACAACCAACTGGAGGCCTATCCACAGAAGTCTTTGTTTCACAGGATGAGCCCTGACATGGAGTTCCATGATTCCATAATTTCCAATTCTTTGCTAGCCCTTTCTGTTTGTGGGTAAACTGCTCTCTTCCACCTTTCTTTAAGGCGAGCTCACATGAGCACTACATGCCAGGTGGGGGAGTCCCGTCAGGAGCCACGGAGGCTTCACCGAGCCCTGTGGACGAGCCAGGCCCACGGTGTGTGGGAAGGACACCGGGGAGGAGAACGAGGAGAGGCTGGACCATCAGGAAGCTGCCTCACCCAAGTTCAGGGTCAGAAGGGCCGTCACCTGCCTGACCCCACCCAGGGAAGGATGGAGGAGGCTGACTGCCGACCACACAGCCTAGCCTGAGCAGGGCAGCTGCCTCTCCATCCTTCCATCTGTAACACCCATCACCCTTCGCAGGCCTCCCTCTGCCTCAAGGTGAGTTCACTTAAAGAATGTGAATGTGAAAGCGTGAATTTGGGACATAAGCTGCAGAGCCTGCAGGGCCACAGTTAGAGGGTCTGGTCCCAGGAGGCGGCTGTTACACAGCACTCTGGACACCACAGCAGTAAGGAATGTGGCCCACTGTTGCCAGAACTTTTCTCCAGAAAAGCTGAAAATCCAGATTCATATTTATGAGCCCCCTGATTCCTAAAGGATGCAGTTTATTCACATTCTGGCAAAAACATTTTTAAGAATAAAATAAGTGGATAAAAATAAGAGCCAACTGGGCAGACCACAGACCCCCGCACCCTGCCCACTTCCTGTCATTTCCCCATCAAATCTGTCTGAGGCATGTGTATGAGAATTTCTGGGGTCTTAGCTGTTCACAGGACACTTTCTGGATTTTCACTAAGCCCAGAAGACAGTACTCTGACTCCATTCTTGTTCTTTGGAATTTTTCAGTCTTAAAGGAAACTCAAATTGGGGCACCCTTCTCTCACGTTAAAATATTCCAACCACATACATATTACGAAGATAGCACCTCATCGAACTGAGGGAGGGGGCTGCTGACAAATGGGGGTAGCAAAGAATTCTGAAAAACCAAAGTAGTAAGAGAAAAGCTGAGCTGTTTTCTTCCAGTGTCTCTGATACCCACACATGGCAGTTCCTCCATCCTCAGGCGGCAGACAGGCCTGCCTCCCAGCCTCCTCGACCTTCACCACTTGATGTCTCGGCTGTTAGCAGGATGCCCTGGGCCCTGGTACGCGGTATGCAGGGCTTCCTGGACTCGGGGGGAGTCGGTGCCATCCAGCCACTCCTGGTACAGCTCCTGCACATGGGAACTGGTCTCCGGGAGCCGCACGGGGATGTCAGTGTAGATGCCTTTCATCTTCTGCAGCAGGGCCTTGTCCACGCAGCCATCCTCGGTCTGGGCTTGGCCTCTGCCGTTAAGGCACCCTGAAAAACAAAGGGAGCTTACTCTTTCCCTCCTTTCACCTTTTTTTTTGGCCGCACTACATGGCATGTGGGATCTTAGTTTCCTGGCCAGGGATCGAACCCTCGCCCCCAGCAGTGGAAGCACGGAGTCTTAACTGTTGGACCACCAGGGAAGTCCCCCACCTTTCATCTTAAAGGGACGATGGTTCTGGAAGAGAGGAATGACAGCAGTGTGCAGTGTCTCGTGGCCAGAGCCTGGAGCTGGACCTTGGGCCCCAAGACCCCGGTCACAGGCTCATAGTCCCTCCTATTTACATTACCCGTGAAATGTTTTTATCTAAAGCCGAAATAACTTGCCAACCTTTTAGAAGTGAGTGGCTATGTACGCAAATCTGGATTTCCAGTTTCTCTTGAAATTTATCAAAACCAGGAGAACATAGAAATTACTAATGAACAGCTAAATCACTGGTGTCTACATAATGTGTGCATCCACATCTGGGCTGCACAGGGGAGGGGGACGGTGGATGGAGACCCATGAGCCCAACACCCTAACACCTCGGCCTGAATAAGGAACATGCCTCCTATGTATTGGCGCTACTTATTTTCAAACGTGTTAGATGATGTCATGACTTGTAAGATAAAAATTCATTTAAGCGAACTTGCAGCAGGACTTCCCTGGTGGTCCAGTGGTTAAGACTCTGCGCTCCCAATGCAGGGGGCCTGGGTTTGATCCCTGGTCAGGGAATTAGATCCCACATGCCACAACTAAAGAGTTTGCATGCCGCAACTAAAGATCCCATGTGCCTGCAACTAAAGATCCAGCATGCCGCAACTAAAAGATCCACACGCAGCAACAAAGATCCTGCGTGCCGCAACTAAGACCCGGCACAGCCAAATAAATAAATAAAAACATGAAAATAAAAATAAAAGAATCTGCAGCAAATTTCCAAACCTCCCTCCGCTTATCCCTTGGCTGTACCCAACAGCTGCCCTCTGGACCTCACATCTCACTTGCCCAGGGGCTGCTTCTCTCTCCTCAGATCCCAGCTCCTGCTCCCCCAGCTGATGCTCTAACTACAGGGCACAAGTGAGTCCTGCTGAGCCTCTACCCTGATCGGCATGCAGGTATGGGGTGCCTCTCCTGGAGGGCCTGCATGGACCCCTCAAGCCCACAGCTCCCCCGCTGCCTCCTCGTCCTCATCTCCTGTCCACTCCTCCACTCAGACCATGGGATCTGCCCTCCGTGTCCTGGTCCCTGGAGCGAGGTCCCCAAGGCTGCCCATCCCCCACGGCCAGCGCTCGCCTCTCTGCCCTCAGCCACCCGCACTGGGGCCTCCTCTCCCTGAGCCCGTCTCGCACCTGGATCCGCGTCTCCCCCCCCCCCCAGGTATTTCCACCTGCGTATCTTGTGGGCACCCCCCACCCCAGAATGGTACAGACATCCCTGACCCCCTCTCTGAGTTGGCTCTATCACCACCAAGGGGCCTGATGGGCCATGGGGGCCGCACGCTTCCCTCCTGCCCGACTCCACAGCAGGTCGTCTTGCGGGACCCCTACCCCCTCTCATCGGCCTCCATCCATCACACGGGTCTCTCCCATCACTCACTGACAAACCTGGCTGGAGGAGGTAGGGGCCATTCAAGCTACCAGGCAGTCTCAGTGTTCTCGACACCAGCTGCCACACGAGCCGGCTCTCAGCTGGTGTCACCCAAGCAACTCTTCTCTGGGACCATGTCCCCAAGAGGTTTTCCAAGGTGACATCTCCCAGCCTGCATTTTCCAATATGTGGGTGTGAGAGGGAGGGACCATCACGCCACAACCACCAGGGCAGCATCCACACTCCCACAAAGCCCTTGGAGCTGAGTGAGGCTGGGGGTGGCCAACAGGGCCCGTTTCCTACAGGGCTCGGAGGTGCCCAGCTCAGCCTGGGCCCCTGAGTCTTACCCCCGGCACAGGCGAGGACCTCCACAAAGTGGTACGGGAACTTGCCCTTCTTCAGCTTTAGGACCACGTTCTGGATGTTTCGAAAGCCATAAGCAGCAGCAAAGCGCAAGAGAACCTCCCCGCTCTTCTCGAGGGTGACCTCCTGGAAGTCTTTGTTCCTATAAAATCAACAGCACAGACTTTCATCTGTAGGGTCCTTCCTCTGTGGTTTGAGGATTATTTCCAGTCTAAGTTTGGAGTGTCAGCAAAATTTAAAAGTCTGTGAATAACACATAAAAGGCCTTTCGATCTTGACTGGTGTAAATTCTATAAATAGGACCTCCCTCCCGGACCTGCAGCTGGCTTTGCAGGGCGGGGGTCCTATTTATAGAATTTACACCTGACAGGCAGCACTGACCACACAAGAAGACAGACAGAGGCCACCCCAGCCCCACACACCTCAGGGTGCGGTAGGTGACCTCCTCCACGTCCTCGTTGAACAGCTCCTTGGCCGCATGTCTGAAGATGTGCGCCAGGTATCCGTCGGAGCTGGCTCCGTCATGGCGTCTAACCTCCTCTTCCTTCATGTCTCCAAACCTCACCAGGCAGGAAAAGTGACAGCAAGAATTAAATCCAACTCCCTAAGATTTATGATCCAAGGTTGCGAAAACCTTTATAAGTATTTAGACTTTGGGCAAAAACCTCATCTGTGTTGGGTTTCACTGGCTGACATGAAGCCTGCAGGTGCAGGCGCACCCACCGCTGCCCGAATGACTCCTTTCCTCTGGCTGCACGTGTGTGAAGGGTACGACCCTTAGAACCTCACAACTCGGGGCATGAGAACTAGGCATCTGAGGGCCACTTGAGAGGGCACACCATCTGTGCCCGGCCAGGACGAGGCCTCTGGGTCAGCCTGGGCCCAAGCACAGGCTCTGGCCACAGGCACACCAGTCGCTTACATCCTATGCTTACAGTCCGCCTTCCACACCAGGGCCACACGTGGGCCTGACGTCACTGCCGGAAGGATCTGCTGCGCAGCCCGTGTGTGCCCTGTGGCCCTCGTGTGCTCTTGCAGTCTGTGTACACTCTGGGGAACAGGATGCAGCAGGACTACGGTCAGTGGTTGGGGTCACCACTGATGGCAGAAACCCAGTCTGCTGCTCTTGGGCAAAGGGACCTGAGGGAGCCACTCTGTGTCTGGAGGTGGCCCCCATCCCCCAGTAGGTCCAGGTGTAACGTCAGGAACATGTGAAGTTCAGGAGTGGGGGTTGCTGGTGTCCACTCCATGGTGCTGCGCATGCTCTATGCAGAGCCAAGGGTCGTACGTAGTGGGGCAACAAAGGGAGTGGCCCCCGAGGCCAGGGGCCTCACCACACCCATGCCTCAGTGTGGCATGTGGCCTCACTGTAAAGGAGGGAGGCCTTGGGACATGCGCCTGGCAGAGGTCACAAGGTCACACAGGAGGCCCCCAAGGTGCAAGGGTGCGTCTCCCTGCAAAGCCACTTACAGAGTGTCCAGAGCAGCGTCTCTCACCGAGAGGTCACTTTGTTCCATCATCTGAGTGATTTCACCTACAGACAAAGAAGCGACATAAGATGCCGTGACAGGACACGGCCCACATTTCCTCAGGAGCTGCTCCCGGTGTCACCTCCTTCCCCCGGAGGACATTCTAGGTTACAATGACCTTGGTCATCACGCCTGTCACAGGCAACAGATGCAAAGTAACACTGATGAAATGCCAGGGAAGAGTCTAATTCCTCCTTCTGCCCCTGAAACGGGGGCTTCTACAAACGTCTCCCAGTGTTTTTGTTTCCTGAGTGGAAAGCTTTCATGTGGATAGGATGACAGTTATCTGCAACAAGACCGATCGAAAATCAGGACCACTTTTGTATCTCCCTTTGCACAAGGGATCCTGAAGAAACCCTTAACGCTAAGGGTGTATCCTGAATCAACTGCTGTGGTGTCAGGTGTGTGTGAGAAGACTGAACATCTGTGAAAAAGAGTAAAAATCTACTGTATTCAAAGAAAAGATGCCCGAGTGTGCTTCTTAGGAAAACCCATCACCTAAGGTGAGCAGAGGGCTGTGGCTGAGGCTCTCCCACCCCACTCACCCCCATCACCGCCATAGGAGCCTGTGCGGTGGGGACCTTTCCACGGGCTTCCATGTGGGGAGTTTCTGGTCAGGGGACCCACTGTCCTCGGAGGTTGCCAGAGAGCCAGCCACTCTGCCTCCATGCCGTAGGGACCTGTTTTCAAGGCCATTTAAAGTACACCCAGCTGGGCTTCAGCAAAAACTTAATCTACCTCTCAACTGATGGCAGCATTCCGAATGGGTCTTGAGGATTCCAGGGAATCACTCCCATCCCAACACTGAGAAGGTGCTGCGGGCTCTCTGCACAAGTCCAGGGGCAGGGCCTCCACGAGGAGTCCCCCAGCAATGTCCCCGGTCACACATGTGCTTTCTGCTTTGCTCTGAAGGAGGAAGCTTCAGTGTCCCCAGTGTGGTTGTGTGTCAGGCCCTCACCGCGGACACGCACTGGCCGCGGGGCTGGCCTCCCCCTGCTGCCTTTCCCGAGGCCCCACCCTCACCTGAGGTTAGCACGCAGTCAGTGCCCCGGGAACCCCTCGAAGCCGTGAGAACATCTTCCTGAAGGGCCTCCAGCTTCTTATCATAGCAAGGGGCCACGATGACATGGAAAATCTTGTCTGGGGACAGGTTCTATGCAGGAAAAGCAAATCCATGTTGGGGGCCATGCAGAAGGGAGGGGGCAGCTTAATGCGCTGGACCCAGAACGTGCCACGAGGGAGCAGGCCTGGTGCTTTCTCGGGGTCCAAGACCCGGCTCCCACAGACCAAGTTCCTGAGCCGCAGCACCCCCAAGCCCACCCACGGCGCCACCTCGCTCAAGACCTGCTGCCTGGACACTCACAGGGAGAAGCCAGAAGCTGGCCTGTTTCCCCTGAACTATGCACGTGGTGACCAAACATCGTGACAACAAGCCGCTGCTGGACTGTAAATGAACGCCCAGCCGTTTTCCCTGCAGACTTTCCAGATGCTTCCCAAGAGACCAGGCTGCCCCTCTCCGTGCCCCTGGCTGAGCAGGAATTGGTGGCAATGCCAGAAGCTGGAAGCTGAGTGACCAGGTGTCTGGATGCCCCCTCAATCAGCAGGGCCTGGGGCTGAGACCACCTTGCACGCCCGGTGGAACCTCCCCTGCCCTCCCTCGCTTGCCCTGAGTTCCCATCAGCACCTGTCCTCACATGGAAGCTCGCTGCCTGACCTGCATGCTGCCCTTCAGGCCGGCTTACCTGCCGTCTGGCAAAGTAGTCCTTCACCAGGGATCCCATAATCTGCTGGGGAGACTTGGCAGTGCAGAGGTGGGGGGTGACAGGGTGACCTAGCACCCGCTCAGCATATCGGACCCAGCCTGAGGAGGAAAGGGCCCCGTGTCAGCTCCTCGTGGCTGCCTCACCCGGAGTAGAGCAGGACACGTCTTCTTTCAGGAGTGCGTGACAGGCTCCCTCTGACCAGGCCGCCTCTCCTCAGCGGCTCGGCCACGGGAATCCCAGGTGTGTCTGCCACAAGACTGGAGGGTGCCGGGAATGCACGCCTCCCTCGGCCCCAGACCAGACAGAACAGAGCAAGAGGAAGGTAAGAGCTGGGGTTGCAGGTCTCCCCAAATTGAGAACAAGCTTGAAGGAGCAGCTATGAGGTGGCGTCCTGGGCGGCTTGGTTCCAGCTCCACCTTGCCAGCTGCAAAGTTGTTCTCATAGCCAGGATGGGTGGCCACAGTTCAGACAGGAGCCAATGGCCACCAGGCCTACCCAGCTTCACTCACCTATTGGAAATTAACAGCCCAGTAATTGCCCACTGTTAGGACAATGCAATATGAGAAACCCACACCCCCAAGCAATGCACAATAAGCAGCACAACCTGCAGCGTGCCCACGGCATGCCCAGCACGGCCCTTAGCATCTCCCCTGAGTCGCTGACTCCCACAATGCCTTGTGAGTGCACCACCGCTGCCATAGATTCCGGGGCGGACTGCAGGTCAGAAAGGTCAGCGGACCAAACAGCCAGCAGCTCAACCTGCAGGAGCAACAGCCTGCTCCCTTCTCCCGCTGGGCACGACCTGGTGAGGAGAGCGTCTGGTGACACTGCTGATCCTACAGCAGTGTCTGGTGTGCATACCACAGCACCATGAAAGGGGTGTCGGGGGGGGAGCGGGGGCGAGGAAGCCTGGAGACAAGCTGCCCACCAGAACCCTGGGGCAGCCGCCTCCCCATGCCCACTCCCGGAAGGAGGAACAGCAAGCACCAGCCAATCCCATCTGAACAAACTCAAACCACAGCCATCACCTGCTTGCAGGCCTGAGCATACTCAGGCAATGTCCATGGTCACCAGCATAAGCCCCTAAGAGAAATGCTGCTGGAGGATGGCTCCCCTCGTTCCCAGCCTCTGCACATGTACACAGAATGGTTCACATTAAAAAAGAGAAACTAGGGAATTCCCTGGTGGTCCAGTGGTTAGTACTTAGCGCTTTCACTGCCGGGGCCCCAGGTTCAATCCCTAGTTGGGGAACTAGGATCCCACAAGCTGCATGGCGTGGCCAATAAATAAATAAGTAAAAAGAAAAAAGAAAAACTATCAAAGGTCGTTGAGCATTTGCGGGCTCAAGGCCACTCCCACCACAGGTCTGGCTTTGTAAGGCCCCTGTGCACCCTGGTCTCAGCGCCAGTGCCCACACATGCAGACTCGGCTCTCAGGCAGACCCCAGCTCCATGCTGCGGGTGAATGTGCTATGTGCTGTGAAGGCCTCACACAAGATCAGGCAGAACACCAGGCGGTAGGAGCCAGGGCCCCGGAGAACCTCCTGGCCAGGGCGGGGAAGAGGACCAAACAGGCATGAGGAGGAGGAACCGGGTCACAGGGTCCACAGCACCTGGCACAGACACCAGACAGGCTAGCACTTTCTCACGGGCACCCCTGATCAGAACTTGCCACCAGCACCGGCGTGGGGCTTGGTAAGCCCCGCTGGCCCCCCAACTTGGTGGCAGCATGGGTGTGGGTAGGGCACCCAAATCCCACCCTGTCAGACTACCCACCTCTTCACAGTGACCCTCTCTAAAGGTAGAAAGGGAACCTGCTCAGAGAAGTGCCTGGCACAAGGTTCCCGCTCTCCAGACACTCTGCTGGGTTGGAGAGATTATTTCCCACACTTCAGCTCAATGAGTGCTCTTGGCAGGATATCACACAGCCCAAGGCCCGTGAGCATGTCCAGAGCTGAGCAGCTCAATACCCCCTCTCCCACCCACCCCCGCTGGGCAAAGGTGCGTCGGCAAGGTGGTGCTCCATTGGCTTGTGGGCAGCAAGGGCCTGCCCAGATGTCCCTATCCCGGCCTGGACGTGCTGCCCTCCAGTCTGAGGAAGCATGACTGGGACATAGGGAACCTGTGTGCAGAAGCCTGGCAAGTCAGTCCAGGACCACCTATAGCCTGATTCTGCGCACCAGGTCAAATCGTCCGACTTGGTGTTGTTTTAATTTCCCTAAGTTGTCACAGGGAAGCAAAACATCAGCACCAAATTCTAGAAAAGGGTTAGGTCCGAACCAGATCTCACCTCATCTCCCCAAATTTGAGAGGTGGCATAAACATGAACAACAGATACAGTTTTAACTGGCTTAGCTACGAAGAGCTCCCGAAGGAAAATGCATCATTATCTAGGAAGAAAACTCGGAGAAGCTCCAAACCCACGAGTAAACAGCCCTGAGCAGCTCAGGGAGACCACCAAATGCAGCAAACACCAAGCTGGAGGAGGGGGAGTGGCTGGTTTGCAGCAACAGCAGACAGCCCAGGTCTCCACCAGTGCTGCGCTCACTCCAAGGACAGAGGGCCCATTGCTTTCTGCAGGAATCAACCACCTGCTTACTACCCAGGTCAGCAGGGCTAGTTCCTGCCAGGAGTGGAGGCTTCTGTCCCAGGCTCCATTCCAACAGGGCCTCCCACATAAGGAATCCATCGCTATCTGAAGGTTTGGTGTCAGGACAGCACAGGAATTCCTGTGATCCTGCCAACAGGAACGTGGAATGGGAAGTCTGGAACCACCGCCCTGGGGGCACAGGCCGAGCTCGGGTCATTTTATACTGCCTCTTCCTTGGATGGGTGGGAATGAGCCACAGTGAATGGCTGTGTGGCATTGAGTGAGGGCCCCACAAGGAGCCGGTGCTGGGATCCCAGGGGCAGGGGCATCTCTGCAGTGCCCTTGGAGAGCCAGGTGGTTCCCCGAGACCTCAGCTGTGCATATCTACTCCTAAGCAGCTGCAAAAACACCTACAAGGACGTAAATGCAGAAGTGGACACCACGGTCCAGCAAAGTGTGCATTTAGAGTCAGTTTATACATAGACTCTGGATACAGAAACTGCCTGACACGCCTGGAGAGCTGGGAGCATCCACGTGGGGGGTCATCTTTCCAGGAGGACAACCTACACACGGGAAATAAGCCCCACCTGATGCTGATGACCTCTCACCGGCCCATGGGCCGCTGAACAACATCGCTCAGTTAATGAATCAACCCATGGGCCTCTTGGACAGATGGCAAATTTGCTTTCCATGGTTTTACGACTGGGTGGAAAGTATTTCCAAATTCTAAGCAACCATAATGTCAACGTTCAACTTTATTAAATCGTAATCCTAATGATTGATGGGCGACATGTAAAATGCTAGAAAAATTTGGAACCATGGTGGGGGAGGAGAGGTAAACTGAAAATAGAAACGTGAACAAAAACCTAAGATTATGTAGACCATAACTGGGCTCTCACAGACCTGATTTATTTAGAAATAATTTTTTCACTAAATGTCACTTACCAGTACAGCACTTCCTCCCTTCCCTTACTCATCATCTTTAAACATTTTCTTATTCCAAAACTTTCTATTTTTCCAGAATTAAAAAACCTGTGATAAAATTTCTCTACCTCAGGCACCAAGCTCTATATAATAAAACTAATTAAAGACTGGTTTAAAAATTGCTCCAGGATGGAATCTAGTATTAATGTAAAGAAATATTTTTTATTATGTAACTTCTATTTAAGTTGGCAAAAGATCCATGGGTGTTCATATTATCTATAATTGTTTGGACATTTGAAATATGTCATACTTTTAATAAATATGTTGGTCGACGTAAAACTACTCAAGGCTGAAACTACTCCCCAAGACCCACTGACCCCTGACCTCATCCACTGCCTAGGCCTGCCCCCAAACGTAGACTGATGTGAAAAGGTGCTTCAGGCACCCAGAGGCCCAGCCGCAGGCCCTGTGCTCACCAGGACAGGCAGAGGTCAGCATGGGTAACGTGGGCTCTTCCTCATTGTGCTGGCGGAATCGACGCACAAATTCTTTTTGACTCTCCAGGATGCTGAAATCTGCAGCGATTGTTGTATCGAAGACATAATGCACCCCTGCAGGGAAGAGAGGCGCATTCGGCTCCACATCACAGAATGTGGGATCTATTCTCAGGGTCTGGAGTGTCAGGGACAAACTGAAAGGGCAGACTCCACAAGCATCGATAGCTGCCGAAGTAGGAGACTGTGCCCTTTACTCTTTCAAACAACAGCACGTATCATTTTTCACAATAAAACATATATATTCTCTCTCCTGCTTCCTCTTTTCCCCTCTACATGTACACAAACACCTTACCGTACTCCATATGTAAATTAATGGAATATTACAAGGTACCAGCAGTATTCTCTTTCAATTCACTGGCTAAATTAAATTCCAGTCTGTAATGCTCTTTGATATCTTTAAAATAAACAAAATGAGTAAACTGGCTGAGCATACCTTTATTAAGTTGATTTTTAACTAGCTATTCTTTTCTTAATAAATATTTTTCTTTTTTTAAAACTGAAGTATAGTTGATATACAGAATTATATAAGTTACAGGTGTATGATATAGTGGTTCACATATTTTAAAGGTTATGCTCCACTTATAGTTATTATAAAATATTTGCTATAGGGAATTCCCTGGCGGTCCAGTGGTTAGGACTCAGCACTCTCACTGCCATGGCCCAGGTTCAAACCCTGGTCAGGGAACTAAGATCCTGCAAGCCGCGTGGTGTGGCCAAAAACCAAATTTTTTTTGCTATATTCCCTGTGTTGTACAATATATCCTTGCGGCTTATTTTATACCTAATAATTTGTACCTCTTTATCCCCCACCCTTATAGTGTCCCTCCCCCTTTTCCCTCTCCTCACTGGTAACCACTAGTTTGTTCTCTGTGAGCCTGCTTCTGTTTTGTTATATTCACTAGCTTATTATATTTTTTTAGATTCCACGTATAAGAAATATCACACAGTATTTGTCTTTCTCTGTCTGACTTAATTCACTTAGCATAATACCCTCCAAGTCCATCCATGTTACTGCAAATAAGTTCTTAATATTGGAAAATAAACCTAAGACAAAAGAATGTGCTCTCAATTACAATAAAATAAAGCAAGCAAATAATTTTAATATCTGCAGCTGGTCTAAACCTTAAAAGCAGCCAGTTATTCTTAAAAAGAAATATTATGGGGCTTCCCTGGTGGCGCAGTGGTTGAGAGTCCGCCTGGCGATGCAGGGGACGCGGGTTCGTGCCCCAGTCCGGGAGGATCCCACATGCCGCGGAGCGGCTGGGCCCGTGAGCCATGGCCGCTGAGCCTGTATGTCTGGAGCCTGTGCTCCGCAATGGAAGAGGCCACGGCAGTGAGAGGCCCGCGTACTACCACCACCACCACCACCACCACCACCACAACAACAAAAAAGACATATTATGGGGATTTCCCTGGTGGAGCAGTGGTTAAGAATCTGCCTGCCAATGCAGGGGACACAGGTTCGATCCCTGGTCAAGAAGATCCCACATGCCGAGAAGCAATGAAGCCCGTGCGCCACAACTACTGAGCCTGCGCTCTAGAGCCCACGAGCCACAACTACTGAGCCCACGTGCCACAACTAATGAAGCCGTGTGCCTAGAGCCCGTGCTCTGCAACAAGAGAAGCCACTGCAATGAGAAGCCCGTGCACTGCAACGAAGAGTAGCCCCACTTGCCGCAACCAGAGAAGGACCACGCGCAGCAACAAAGACCCAATGCAGCCAAAAATAAAAATAAATTTATAAAAAATAATAAAGAAATATTATAAATATTGTGTCACCTTAAAGAGTTACCTTAAAAATATCAGTTTCACTGTGGATATATTTTCTTTATTAATATTAACACATAATGCCCAATTATTTATTTTTTAAAAATCCCCCCCCAAAAATAGGGCCTTTCACTATGAGAAGACAGAGCATCTAATAACTTCGATCTCTGGTAAAACTAAGCTAACCTTAGGCTTTTTTTTTTTTTTTTTTTTTGTGGTACGCGGGCCTCTCACTGTTGTGGCCTCTCCCGTTGTGGAGCCCAGGCTCTGGATTCGCAGGCTCAGCGGCCATGGCTCACGGGCCCAGCCGCTCCGCGGCACGTGGGATCTTCCCGGACCGGGGCACGAACCCGCGTCCCCTGCACTGGCAGGCGGACTCTCAACCACTGCACCACCAGGGAAGCCCTAACCTTAGGCTTTTTAAGATTAAAAGCATAAAGGATGACTTAAGGAGTCCACGCTGGTAGCTGCAGCCTTAGTTTTGATTGTGGCAGGCAGTGCACCGAGAAACAGCTCCACGTGGAAAGCAACACGGAGCAGTGAGGCAGGCAGACCAGTGCGAGGACATTTAGTCTACATGTCATCTTATTTTATTAGTAATCCCAATGCGTTTACATCTTTAAAAATCCATTGAGGAACAGTAAAAACTCTTATTTGGCAAATGGCTCAAGTTCTCCTCTTCTGAGCCCACCTGTAGGACACTCTGGGTTGGAGGGGAAGTTCTAGTCTGACATGACAGACAAGACAGAAGCACTCTTATCACTGTTTGAGGCAGTATTACTCTAGTATTCATTCACATTTGAGTCCTCACGTACTGACCTTTCATTCTTCACACAAAGGACATAGCCCATTCCCTTCCTGCTCTGATCTTCAGAGCTTCCTGGGAAACCAGATGCCAATCATCGTAGATGTGATTCTCTATCGAATAAACGCCCTCTGTAACCACTATGAGCCAGGCGACTCGACATTGCTGGGCAAGCGTGGGTCCCAGGTGTCCCCAGCTACGTGCCCTAAGATGGTCATTTGCTGTTCCTGGAGGGGCCAGCCCGGCCGTAACACAACACCCATCTGCATGGCAAGAGGGTAAGTGACACCAGCCTACCATGCATGGGTCAGAGAGACGGTCCTCTTATGTTCCACAAAACTCTCATGGAAGTTCTTACCTATCCTGTGCCCTTGAAAATTGAACTCTAGAGATTAAAAGGGCAGTTAAAAACTCAAGTTATAAATTCAAATTAAATCAAATTTATTTGCTATAAATAATATCAAAAGGCACCTCACCAAGACTTTTGAGGAAGCCACAGAGTCTTCTGGATGCATCAGTCACACTGAGGCTGAATTTAGCAGCAAAATAAGGCAGAGACTGAGGACATACTGACACTGCCAGCACCTTGTGCTTTGAGGTATCACATTTCTAGGAGAAATAGAGAAGAACATTGTACATGTGGTGATTACACAAGGAGTGAAAGTAAGACACCTTCGTGAAAAGTCTAGAACAAACAGAATGTAACAGATGCCCTATGGAAAAACTAATAAAATATACAAGACACTGGCAAGCACAAAGAAAAAGGAGAAAAAAACAAGAATGAAAAGAATGAGACATTCCAAGAGATTTTATCAATTTTAAGAACAATATTAAATCAGAAATATATACATCGATATTATACATAAATGCAAACATCTGGAGAAAATGGATAAATTTAAAGGAAAAATAAAAGTTATGTACAATATTGGACTGTAAGTAACTGAAATGACCCATAACAATGAAAATACATGAAAATGGGGCCCTGAGGTCTGCCCCCAAGAGACCTCAAGCCCAGGTCACTTAGTGGCAAATTTTAGCAAATTTTTAAGTAGTAGATGATCCTCATTTTCTGTGAAGTCTTTAATAAATACCAAACAAACAAGTGTGAAACCAGGCTATCACACCCTGAATCCAAAACCAGATGCTGGCAGTTCAAGAAATCCCTAGAAAAATATGAACAATTTGAGTTTAGAAGAATGCTGACTCATCACGGACACGCAGGATGTAACCCAGGGGAGCAGCATGAGCAAGCATGTCGGGCATTAGAAAGTCAGCAGTGGGATCCCTTGACCTGGGATTAGAGGAGAGAAGATGCAGGATTATCATGACAGAGACTGTTAAGGTCAGACACTGCCTGCAAATGAGGAAAAGCAGAAACCTGGACAGAGGTGTTCAGTGGTCACCTTCCACCACAGTCTACCTGTGGACTGGTCACAGGACAGTCTGGTCCTGTCCCCATGCCCCTGCCTCGAAGCTCAGGCGAGACAATGCTGAGGCTGCCTGTCTCCTCTGGATGGGATTTCACTTTCACGTGATGCCTGGGAAACCCACACCCAACAAATCCATCAGGGCACCAAGCTGGCACACACCGACCTCCAGCTCCCTCACCAACTCCTATGATGCCCGAGCCAGCCAGGCATGGTTTCTGTGGTTTGTGACCAGCAGCATCCTAATATAAATTTGGAAGCAGGAACAAGGGGGTGCAAGTTTCAAATGCTACTGGAGGAGGAAGAGCAGAGGGCGGTCTGTCCCCAGCTTCAGGAGCCAGACTCGGCACTTCCTGCCCCTCTGTCTGACACCCTGCCCAGGGAATTGCGAGGACGCACTCCTCACTTCATTCTCACTCAAATATCACCTCCTCTGAGGGAGCCGATTTATGACCAAGAGGGGATCAGCCTGAGCCCAGAGCCGAGGGCAGCAGGGAAATAGAAACTGCTTTTTCCTGATGACAGCCCTGACTGACTGACTCAGCCAAACCCAAAACCTCTCCCACTTCTAAGCTTTCAGTTTCATGAAATAACTAAGCATTTCCTTTTTATGCTAGTCTGACTTGGGTATCCATTTTCTATAGCCAAAATGCTGATTGGTATGAGTATCTACATCTCTTTAATAGTAAAAGATTCTGCAAACATCTATTTAATAGTAAAACTTTACCAGCATTTCCACTAAAGTCTGAAACAAGACATTAGTACTATTTTTTTAATTTAATTTTATTATTATTATTTTTTTAATTGGCCACGCCACACGTGGCATGTGGGATCTTAGTTCCCCAACCAGGGATCGAACCTGCGATCCCTGCATTGGGAGAGTGGAGCCTCAACCACTGGACTGCCAGGGAAGTCCTGACATTAGTACTATTTTTATCACTACTGCTATTTCAGGTTGATTTAAAGGTCCTAGACAATACCATAAGAAGAAGAAATAAGATATACAAAGACTGGAAAAGAAAAAATTTGTTACCTGCAGTCAGTACACCTAGAAAAAAACCTGGGCCTCACGTGGGCCAAAGTGCCCAGCACGGTGTGTAGAGCCGGTACACACACTTCCTGGGAAGCAGCTGTGAGAGCACAGAAACACCCCAGGCCAGAGTGAGGGCGAAGAGAGATGTGCTTTACAGCCTCATCTGCCTCCGCCTTTCCTGTCTTTCCCCTTCACCTGTCTTCCTGTCACTACTGGAATACAAGTGACACTGAGTAGTTCCGTCTGTACAGGGAGTCTGCAGGGATGAACTGAAAGACCACAGCCCTGCCCCAGGACGCAGAGCCTGTGAGGACAGAAGCCCTGCCTCTGAGAATGCCCCAGAGGCAGAGCGGCAGCAGCTGAGCCACCACACCATCCCATGACCAAGCACTCAGAGGCCTCCCCCAAGCCAGGGGAGCCTGGTCGGTGGTGCCGGCCATAGTTGCTGCCCACATCAATGAGGGAGTGTGACTGTGGGTGCGGTTTTGTTCTGACAGGGCTATGGAGAGGGTCAACTACAGCAAGGGACACAGGGCCAGGGCCAAGATGCACTCCCCAAGCCCGAGCAGAGGCTTCATGCCTCACCTTGACCTCCACCCACCTCTGGCGCCAGAAAGCGCCTGGGATGCCGTACCTTGTTAAGGTTCAGAACTCGGAAGAAGTCCTTGGCGTTCTGCTGGGAAACCTGGACTCCTTCCTCTGCAGAAACACAGCTGTCACAGGCCAGGCAGTCACTCAGAAATATCTTGGCATCAGCCAATTTATGGAATTCTCCTTTCTACGAAAGAAAGATGATGCTCTGGCCTGATTCTTCAACAAAAACTCTTTAATACTTGCTTCTTTAGAAAAAGTAACAGCGCAAGCATAATACAGAAAACTGGTGCAGGCCAGGCCTGGAGCTTCAGGTGCTGCAGCCACCATGGTACCAGGGTCCCACGGATGGCAATATGCGGGGAGCGGGCCAGCACCGTCAAATGTGGCAGGAGGAGAGCTACGCTTCTGGGCTTCTCCTGCCCCCACGCCTCTCCCTGCTGCCACTGGGGGCTCCTGGCTTGGCCTGCTCTGCACTCCCCGTTGAGCTCGCCCAGTCCCACGGCTCCCCACAGAAGCCTCCTGTGGAAGCCCGCAGACTGGCCTCCCTGAGAGGCTTAGCACTAACGTATTTCACTGCTGACCCGTGGGCAACAGGGCCCTCACGTCACAGAGCTGTGACGCTCAAACTCACATATCAGTGACTCTGCTCCCTTAGACACCAAGACAATAACCCTTGGCTGCTTCGTCTTCTCCTGGCTGCTCCTGCGCCCACTTGCTCCCTGGAGCTCCCTCCCTAGGCAGAGGTCCACCAGAACACAAGCCATACCTCCGATGGAGGCCCTCATCACCGTCACTCCTGCCAGCTCTCACCTCTAGCCACTCTGGCCCTTCCTGCTCTGGCTCTCCCTGAGGGAAATGCTCCCTGAGAGCCTGGCTCACCCCTCAGACCCTCGCAGACACCTGCCAGAACAGCACCCCCTGGCATCTACGTGTTGCCTCTTTTCCCTGAAATGCAAGCTCTGAGGGAGCAATCTTGTCTCATACCCTTCTGTTCTCTGACATCTCCTGTATACAGAAGGCACTCAATAAATATTTGGTGGATGAATATATGAATATTCTGAAGCCTACCAGAGCCATTTCAACAGCCCCTGATGGTTGTACATTGGTTCTTCTTTCAAACATTTGGTGAGAGAGGGCTCGCGGTGGGGGTGGTGTGGTCCTCCCGTCCACAGCAGCTCTGAACAGGAGTGCACACTGTCACCTCCGTCCTCCCCATGTGCCCCGGTGTCACTGTGCAGCGCTCACTCCGGGACCTTGTTATGTTGCAGATGCTCATTCAGGAGGTATGGACAGGACCCAAGGGTTTGCACTTCTAACAAGCCCCGAGGTGGGGCCAGAGCTGCTGCTCCAAGGGTCTGGAGCACATGGCTTGGCACACAGCTGGTGCCTAATAGGTACTGTTGAGCGGCACTGAGACTTCTGTCTCCACTGCCCCTGCAGAGGTGCCCAGGACCACACTCTGAGCCGCCGCAGGCAGCAGGGCTCCCTCCCGGCCTATGAGCCACACGCCACCCTGTCATCCTCATCCTCTGCAGGCTTTCAAGGGCCAGGCCTGGTTCCTTCCCACCTGTTGCGGTCCTTCCTCTTTCTCCTGCTGCCTCTTAAACACAGGCATTCTCTGCAGAAGCCTATCCATCGGCCCTTCTCTCCAATCAGCCTCACTTCTCAGAGCAGCATCAGTCCCCTACTCAACCTCTCCAATCGCAGCCTCCAGGGAGCTCTCTCCCTCCCAAGCTCCAGACTGATATCCTGCAAAGCTCAGGGTCCGTGCAGCTCAAACTGCACTCAGCTCCCTGTGCCGCACCCCCTTTCCTGCTTCTGCCACTCTGGCTGGCCCACCCAGGCCTCACCACCCTCAGCCTCCCAAGTAGTTTCCTTCTATTCTTCCCCTACTCTAGTCAGCTTAAGCCACCTGCCTTAAGACATGCATCCAATCTATCTCCCTGCCCTTAACACCTTCCCTGTGCCTGATGAGCTTTCACCCCATCCCTACATCCCCCACCCTCAGTTCTCACCACCCCTCAGGGCCCACTCCAGTAGCCACTTTCCTGACTGGCTCTTCCCATCAGGGGGTCCGCCCACTGTGCTGGCAGGGCGCCCACTTAAGCCATGTACACACATTATCTCCCGGCTACCACAGCCCTGGGAGAGAAGTAACCCAACTCTCCATGTCACTGATAAGGAAACTGGGGCTCCCAGGGTTAGATGTCTGTCCAAGGTGATGTAGCCAGAGGGTGGGTGTGGGAGGCCCCAGGCCAGGTGCTCTGGGGCTGGAGGGCCCCAGGTGCTCCCTGCCTCTCTTCTGCCTCAGTGCCCTGGGTGCTTGTCTCATCCCCTGCTGCTCACTAAGGCCTACAGTCACCAGAGCACACAGCAGCACTGGTACATGACAGAACCAGATCAAAGCCTGTCTGACTCAATGTTGTATTAGGACTCCTAAACTAAAGAGGAAACCTGCTGCTTGCTTCTTCCATGTTGCCAATTTTCCATTTCTAAAACCGGTACCAGTACTTTTTAAGGGAAGAAATAACCTTAACCTCCCTGTACCGCATCCTCCTCTCTGTAAAATGGGGACAACAGTAGGGCTTACTTGAAATGCTCATTCTGAGCACGAAATGAGATCACATGTATAAAGCACTTTCTCTAGCGCCCAGCTCAGGGTATGCACCTAGTAATTGTAAACTGTCACTACTGGCTAAGGAAAACCTAAAAACTCAAGAACTGAGAGAAGAAACCATTAGAAAAATAAACTTACAGAATCAGGAAATCTGAATTATTTTATAAATTACCTACCTAAAATCCCATCTAACAGAATAGAACTTTTCACTAAAAAAAAAAAAAAAAAAAAAAAAAGGTTTAAACATTACAGCTCTATTTCTAATAAACAGCCAAGGACAACATTTTTCTTTGTCCCTAACATGGTATGTCTTGGCTTGGTGTATTCTGCGAAGAGACACTGTTTCGTGCTCTTACCTTGAAGATCGTGTGCCTCCAACTGACTGACTTGCACGTTTGGCCCCTGGCAGGGGCTTTTTAGCCCCTGCATTTCTTGCTTCTTTCTTACAGCAATGATGTACCTGGTGATGTGAGCCCCCAAAGAGGAGAAAAACAGCAGCAGCTGTTTACTACAGGCTGATACAAAACTGAAAAATCTACTTGCCTCTCCATTCTCGTGGGCTGGACTTGGTACATCGACTGATGCATTCTCTTGGTCATCGGTTTTTGTTTTTTTACTACATTCCTTGAAAAGGCAAAGGAACATATGAAAGAACAACTTTTAATCTGACTCTGTGAATTTAAAAAAACATACATACTTGCTGATGAATTCATCACATGTCTCAAAATCTTTTCTACAGAAATAAAAGCACTTATAATTGTGGACATACAAACACACCCATACACACCTTTATACCTGCATTGTTTGCAGCAAATGAAAACTAGAAGCAATGTGGCCTCTCATGACAGATAAATTAATGCCAGACTACCTGGACATGTGTATACTTGGAATACAACAAAGGTTGTGTGTAATGCTATGAAAAGGTATCTCCTATATAACGTTGACTGAAAGAAAGAGCAAGTGATGGAATAATATTTATGATACGATCCAATTTTGAAAAAACAAACAGAAACCCCCCTGTGCATCACAGCCTAGAAGTAAGTGGGTAACGCTATCACAGTTACCGTGGTTACCCAGGTAGCAGAAGGCCCAGCCCGTGTTTCCTTCCTGCACTTCTGTGTCGTTTTCGTTACTGTAAGCACTCAAGTTTTTAGGTAGCATAAAGCCCCCTAAAAACACTGTTGATCACCGTATCGCTAATTCACACCAAGGATGGTGTCTGCTGTGAGTGCCCTGACTGGTAGCAAAGGTTGGTCGGTTTTTCTGGTGGTTTTTGGCTTCGAAGGTACTTTGAAAGGATAGACATGCGCCCCGACGTCACGCCGCCTCCGGGAGACGGGAGCGGGAACCGGACGCGCGGGTGGCCCACCCTCAGCGGCCTCCACCCCCGAGAACGGGAGCTGCGGGCCGGCGCCCGGAGGTTCCGTCAGCGACGACGCGGAGGCAGAGGCGCTCGGAGCTGCCAGGCTCCCGACGCCCCCGAGGCCCCAGGCTCTGCGAGCGTAGGCTCCTCCCGGCCCCGGCCCCTGACCCGGACCCCGCCCCGGCCCGAGCGCGCGGAGCCCACCTTCCGCGTGCAGTGCTCACACTTCATCTGGAGCGGGGCTGGCAGGTCCGGGTGCGCGGCCTGAGCGGAGCACCAGGAGACGCGTTCACCGCCACCCGCCGCCCGCTGCCCGCCACCCTTTGTTGTCTTCGCTCCGACGCGGCCCCACCCCTCGCCGCTCCGCTCGACCAATGAAAGCTCCGGGAGCGAGCGAGCCACAAGCCTGAACCAACAGGAACGCGTAGAGGGCGGTGCGGCTCCACGCTTCAGGGCTCTGCCTAGGCCAATGAGACCGCGGGAAAGGGGCGGGTCAGGCCCTGGAGCCAATAGGAGCACGCGGGGCGGAGCGGGCGGGACCCCCGCGGAGACCGCTGCCGGTTCCCCGGTGGGTTTCCGCGGCGTGCGGGTCTGACGGCGGCTCTCGGCGAGCTAGCTCACCGTCCCGAAGGGACGGCCCGAGATCGTTCCTAGAGTGCTCGGGCGCGTCAGCTTGGCGCCAGACGCGCGCTCCGCTCCGGGCCAGCCGAGACGGCGCCGCCCCGCCGCCATTTTCGCCCCGAGAGGCGTCACGTAGGCCCGGCGGGGCGGCAGTGCGCACGCGCGGCGAGTCGGAAGCACGTGTCGCCGTCGGGAGCGCGAGGCACCTGTGAAGTGGTGGTGCTGGACCTGCGTCTTTCCGCTGCCTCTAGCAAACCGGGGGTGGTGGTGGGGGATACAGGGCTAAGTGGAGATGCTGAACTCTGTCCACTGTGAACATTTTATGAAGTCTGTGCATGGTCATCGTACCATCGGAAATGAGAAATACACCTGGAAGAAAAGCATGAGGGTGTCTCTATCAAACACCAGCAGTTCACAGGAATCTCAGGAATGGACCCTTCTTCCTCCTAACCTTGGCGGGGGGGGCGGTCACAGAGGTCAGCAAAACATTCAAGTATATTCCATGTCCCAGAACCGCACCAGGATCTTAAAATTTTCCCCATTAAAACCTTTTTTTTTTAGTAGTTTTTGGCTCGTACCACTTTTTTTTTTTTTTTTTTTTTTACAAATGCCATCAGTTAAATTCAGGAGGTCCTAACTGGCTGCCAGATTAACCCATTGTATTACTCAAATCTATGTCAGCACCTCTCAGAAAACATCTTCAATTATCAGCTCGAAGAAAATAATAATTTTAGGTTGTTATTTGTATATATTTCGTTAATGTTTTAAAAACATAAACAGTATCATCATGTGTGAAAAAAGCAAGTTACAATTAGTTTCATCAAATGTGTAGTTAGTGTTCAGGTTTCTGTCCAGGTTTCCCCAATGGTCTCACATTTTTCTAGTTTCAATCAGGATCTAAATAAGGTTCAATGTTTTATTAGTCTATATTTCAATTGGTTTGTGTGTTTGTCTCTCTTAGGAATCTTTGTTTCTAGAAAAAAAAAATAAGGCTCACTTAGAAGTTAACAAATATAGTACAGGGAGTTCCCAGTCTTAAGGTTTTGGGAGTTTTTTTTGGTTTGTTTTTTAAATCTGTAGGTTCCATCCACATACCCCCCTCTCTCCTTGCGTATCATAAAGAAATCAGGTTGACTGCAGGGTTTTCAGCAATCGCTGACTGCATCCATGTGGAGTTCTTTAGCATACCCTTATTCTGAATTTTCAGCAAAGGGTAGTTAAAACATTCTAGTGGCTTGATCACAGGTAAAAATTTTTTGTCAAGACTACATAGATAGTGTTGTAAAATCTCTTCAGGGGGTTCTATTGTCTGTCCTTCTTGTGATGTTAATTAGCAGCCATTGATGAGATTGCCTAGATTCATTAGGGTGATGTTTTAAAAATTATTTATTGGCTGTGTTGGGTCTTCATTGCTGCGTGCGGGCTTCCTCTACTTGCTGTGAGCAGGGGTCTACTCTTTGTTGCGTTGCGCGGGCTTCTCTCGTTGTGGAGCACGGGCTGTAGGGTGCGCGGGCTTCAGTAGTTTCACACGAGCTCTAGAGCACAGGCTCAGCAGTTGTGGCGCATGGGCTTAACTCCGCGGCATATGGGATCTTCCTGGACCAGGGCTCGAACCCGTGTCCCCTGCATTGGCAGGCGTATTCTTAACCACTGCACCATCAGGGAAGCCTCATCAGGGTGACGTTTTACTCCTATCATTTCTTCTTCACTTATTAGCAGGACTTCCATAATGAGAAATTCCTCTTATCCACTATTTTATTATTCTGTTGAATTCTTCTGACAAGACATTAATAGTCTCTTTGCATTTTAAAAAGATAAATTTATTTATTTTACTTATTTATTTTTGGCTGCGTTGGGTCTTCGTTGCTGTGCGTGGGCTTTCTCTAGTTGCGGCAAGCGGGGGCTACTCTTCATTGTGGTGCGTGGGCTTCTCCTTGCGGTGGCTACTCTTGCTGCACAGCACAGGCTGTAGAGCGCCGGCTCTACAGTTGAGGCGCACGGGCTTAGCTGCTCTGCAGCATGTGGGATCCTCCAGGACCAGGGATTGAACCCGTGTCCCCTGCATTGGCAGGCAGATTCCTAAGCACTGTGCCACCAGGGAAGCCCAGTCTCTTTGCTTTTTAATACATTTCCTTGTACATTTCTTACTTCAGACCTGACATCAGTCTCACTGGAGGCACTCTGCTACAAAACCACTTAGGGCTTGCTGGGGAAGGTGGTGGATGCTGTGTGCAGTTGGCCAGTGTGTATTGTAAAAGCTGGACACTGGAGAAGCCCTGTGTACTGCAGAAGCCTGTGGATCCAGCACAACAGAACCAGAACCAGGAAAGGAAACTCTTCCTCCAAGTGTCTCCAGCACCCTCTATTGACAAAGCTTAATATCATGCCAGAGAGCACAGAACAAAATAAGGGCTCAGATGCATTTTCATAGAACAGGCAATGAAGTCTGAATTTGGAAGAGATATAACGCATTGATAACTGGCAAAATATGCAGATTTTACTCAGTCCCCTATTTATGGATTTTGTATTTATTTCCAGACTTTTGCTCTTATCGATATTCAGCAGGATTTTAACCAAATCAGACATCATTTGTTCACTCATTTAACATTAGTAGAAAGCTAGTCTAGGCTTCATTTTTAAATGGCTTGTACTCTAGTAAAAAAGGTGAAATTATGCAAATCACTGTAATGCAAAGTAGAATTTTCTGGGTATCAACTCAGTGCTCCCTAAGTCCTAAGCAATTAAGATCACTTTCAGCTGCACCAAGCAAGAGGGACTTAAAGGAGGTGCCAACCAATTCAAATGGACCTTCAAGATGGTGTGGGATCTTACCAGAGAAGGCATTTCAAGAAGATGGAATGTGAGCTGAGGCATCAGGTGAGGAAACCTGCCGCATTCAGGCAGAACCTTCTTCTGTTCCAGCTTAGCGCATAAGTTCTCTGAGTGTGGTTCCCAGAGCAGCAGCACGTGTACATTTCAGGCCCCATCCTGCTGGGAACAGGTCCAACAGTCTGTGTTTCAACAAACCCGCCAGGTGATTCTGAACCACAGGCGGAGAGTATATGGAGACTGGTAAAATAGAAAAGTCATCTCCAAATATTTGACATTGTGCCTATATTGATAAAACATCTAGGGTTATACATATCCATGTATGTATATTTCTTTATAAGGTAATATGCACTGTGTATTAATCTTATGTAAATTATAAGACACATGACAATAGATATAAAAACATAAAATAAGTAGGAATACAAGCTCTAGTATGTTTTTCTAGCACTCCACAGATCGTCTTGACCATCCCAGTTTGGAGGTCACTGAAGCAGGCAGTGGCCGTGTTGTGGAGGCTCTCCTGTTCCAGGTAGGGTCCTTCTCCATCTGGTGGAAAATAGGCAAGTCAGGGTCCTGCTTGGGGCCTCATCTGGGGGCTGTGGGGACAGGTGCTGAGTGTTTTGGTGGAGAGTGGAGCAGGGAGGCCACCGAAGCGGCCATTCAAGATTTTCCTGGAGAAAACTGTCTCTCCTACTACAATCCTCCTTCCCAGACACTGGGGCAAGTTTCTGAGCAACAGCAAAACTGCCATCACGAACATGTGAACGTTCAGTTTCCCCAGCTACACTGAGTTTTTTGGGGGTCAAGGATCTCTGGTTTTCCCCTACCCTCCTCCACTGTGCCTTGCAGCATTGTTCAGATTTAGTTTTTTAACTTGCTGATATTCT
Source organism: Tursiops truncatus (assembly GCF_011762595.2). Classification (NCBI taxonomy): domain Eukaryota; kingdom Metazoa; phylum Chordata; class Mammalia; order Artiodactyla; family Delphinidae; genus Tursiops; species Tursiops truncatus. The sequence goes on from NC_047053.1 coordinate 45,974,917, forward strand.
TACTGGGTTCGCAATTGAATCTGCAGATCACATTGGAAGAATTTACATTTTTACAATAATTTTCCAGTCCATGAACAAATATCTTAGTTCTACTTTAATATTTCTTATTAAAGTTTTTACAGAATCTACCATAATGTTCGTACGTATCTGTTGTGAGGTTGACTACGTACTTCACGTTTTCTCACCATCCTAAGTGGATGTTTCGTAGTACAACCCACCTCACCTTCCTCTGCGGACTTTCTAAGGGTTGTAACCCCAAACGCTTTGTGCTCAGCGCCCGGGCGCGCACACCACACCACGCGGCCGCCTCTGGGGCTACGTAGGCGACCTCCCGTTGTAGCCCCGCCCGTTCTCCCACCTCGAGGGCTGAATGGGGGCCTCAGAAGTCAACGCTCGCCCGCTCCACCGCCAGTCCGGAAGTCAGCTGTCCCATCAGCCCCTGCGGGTCCGGAAGTCAGCCGGCTTAGCCCCCAGCTCCGGAAGTCGGAGGCCGGCGGGTCCTGAAGCCTAGCGGTCCGGTCTTTCCCCGCGTCCGCGCCTGCAGGTTAGTGTCCGCGGTGGACAGGCCATGCCGCCCTCGCGGGTGGGAGGTGCGGGGTGGGCTGGGGGGAGGCTCTCGCAGCCGGGGTCCTGCTGGGAGCGCGGTCTCGGGACCCGGCCCGGCTCAATGCCCCGGAGGCCTGGCGGCGCGCGAGCCGGGCGGGGCGCCCGGTGTGGCCGCAGGGATCAGCGGGGCGTGTCCAGGGTGGCTTGTGCCGGTGACAGGCGTGATCTCGCCCCGCGGGCGGCTGAGTCGCGCGTGGAGACAGATGAGGCATGTCAGGGGAAGGAGCCGGTGATGTCCCAGGATCCTGGCTTCGTTTGTGTGAACTGAATTCACTATTTGTTGTCAGAAATTTGACTTGACTTCACAGGGAATATCTGAAAAGCTACCCAGAACGGGGTCCCCGGAGCCAGCATTTCGAGCGTATTGCAGCGTGCAGGGCAGAATTCTCCACGTGTGGAAGAGCAATCCCCTTTGCTGACTCGTTCATTAAACCAGTGCTCTGGACCCTCCGGACCCTCCGCTCCCTCCACTGGGTGCAGACTGTCCTTCTCGGCAGCTGTAGGAGACCGCAGAGCTGGCTTTTTCGGTCAGTGCCAGTACAGACTCAAACCATGATGAGACTTTCAGTTCCCTTTTTCAGAGGCCAGCACAGGGAAATGAGGGTGTTCTGGTAGGTTCCGGTAGGGTGCCGGAAGTTTGAAGCCTGCTGGGGGCTAACGGTTTCCAAGAGACTGAGGTTTCCAGGTAGGAAGGGAGCAGGTGATGATCAAGTGCTTGTTGATGCTTTGTGAGTCGGAGCAGGGGACAAAGCCCCAGTGCAACCATTACAACAGAGCAGAGAAGAAACTTCCTTACAGGTCTCTGGGGGATTAAGTGATTTGCCTGACCACAGAGACTGCAGTCAGCACGGGCTGACTGGTTCCTGAGCCTGTGTGGGCCTTGCTAGTGGGCAGCCTGGCTTCCTGTTCTGGAGAGGAGCTGGGTTCTTGTCTGTTGGCAGTGGCTCGAGGCCTCCAGCTGTCTGTCTGCCCTTCCCCAGCCCCCCAGTCTCCTGTTGAAAGCTGTGGCAGCACGTTCCAGGGATGTATATGCAGGTGGAGACACGCACCAGTTCCTGCCTCCATCTGAAGAGGGCTCCAGGCATCAGGTCCTGGTCCCTGCTGGTTGGTAAGGATGTTCATATTTGTCCTCAAGTTAAAAATCTAACTTTAAAAAAGGATGCAAATTACACTAAATTTTTCCGTGGTTCTGCTACCCCAAGATATGGCAACTATTGTGCCTTTCCATCTTTTATCCTCTACGTGTGCTTTTACAGATGATGTGTGTCTGTCTTGTCTTTTTTCACCATTTAACATCCTTTCGTTAATACTCTGCATGCTCTTCTGAGGTCCCCGTACTTCCCCTTTTGCTTGTTGTCATACACCCAGCCCCAGGTATCTGATTTATGTCAGGGCCCACGTGATGGAGACAGTGAGGAGTAAGGCGGCGGGGGCCCTGGCCTCCCTCCCTGTCAGTACCCATTGGAGGGCCCTGCGCTCCCTGGGCAACTGCACCATGCTGATTGGAACCTAGGTGTGTGGGGAGAAGCTGCTGTGCCTTCAGCGGCTTGGCTCTGGGCCTTCTTTCCCAGGACTCTGCCTGATTTGTCTCATGTGCCGAGTTGTGATTCTTTACCTTCAGTCTTGTCTTCATTCCACACAATGTGCTGTCAGTGGGTAAAACCCACATCAGGTTCCTCTTTCTGGTTCCCCCGTCAGCTCTGCAACCTCACATAGACATGTGTCCAGTGAATACTGTGACTGGTGTAGAACATTCTTCTCAACAGACTTCCCAGTTGTTTCCCCCACTTCTGAGCCTGGTGGTCTTCTTGCCCCCTGCTCCCTGCCCTCAGCCATCCCAGGCAATGGGAAGGGGCTGCTTACCTGGGTCTGTGGGTCCTGGGAGGAGTTGGGCTCTGGGCTGGTGGTGGCCCAATGGGAAGGTACCTGCTTTCTCCTCGCAGGAATCTTGTCGATTGGCCTGGCTGCTGCCTACTACAGTGGAGGTGAGATGCATCACCTGCCCCCCAGGAACTTCCTCAGCTGATTGGAAGAGGGAAAAAAGGAAAGCCCATCACTTGTAATCTGCCAGGGCATGGCTTTGGGGACTGCCTCTGCCTCTAAATTGTTTGCGGATGCGGCCCACTTCCACGTGCTGGTGTGTCCCCCGCAGCTTATGTTTTTCATTTACATCTTCAGCATTTTCATATATCATAAAATATTTTTCAGAAAGGCACTCCTGTGTCTGCCTCATGTTCTGTAGGGATGATCCGTGCTTTCAGCAGCTCCCTGTAAGCGTTCCCACCTTTCTGCTCTTACTCACCGTGCCGCGATTGCCATCACGAGTAGACATGCAGGGGAGAGTGAGGGCAGAACTGGGGGAGCACGTCCTATCCCAAGTGACAGGGCCTGCAGTGCTAGGTGGCCATGGTGAGGGTTGGGTGTCCTTGCAGGCATGGGCAGCAAGCCAGGCCCCCAGGTGCCACTCCTGCCCTCGGTCTGGGAAGCAGCTGTGCTGGGGAGGGGGCACCGTCTCTGGGCACGTTGGCCTTCACCCCTCTGCTGCCTTCCCTCGCCTGATTGTCTCCTGTGTTTGCTCCCCAGATAGTCTGGGCTGGAAGCTCTTCTATGTCACGGGCTGTCTATTCGTGGCCGTGCAGAACCTGGAGGACTGGGAGGTGAGGCCAGCACAGGAAGGGTGCCCAGGCTTTTGGGCTCCTGGGCTTCCCTGCAGTGCGAATCAAAGCAGGAAGAAAGGCTCCAGGGGCCTAATGCCCCCCCATCCTGAAACTTGAGCTTAGTGGTTTCCGGATAGCTGGACTTGGCCTCTGGACATTGCCTGTCTGTGACCATCCCTAGGTGAAGGAATCCTCTAAAGCTGTTGTTCTCCCAGAAGTTCTCCTAGAACAGAAGGGCAAGGCCACTTCCCTCACCTCCCTTTTGTCCCTCTTCACGTGTCCTTTGGGTCGCCTGGCCCCAGTATTGCTGACTGCCGATCTCCATTCCCTTGTTTGATGACCTCGTCCGCTGTGCTCGCTTCTCTTGAGTGCGGAGAGGCTCCTCCTTTTCACACCCCAGCCCCTGGAGAGATCAGGCTGCAGGGGTTTGGGGTTCTGACTGGGATGGGAAGGAAGAGGGGCCGCCTCCTTGAGTGTCTGCTCTGGTGAGGGTGGGGACGCAGTCGGCAAGTCTGTGTGTGTTGGGCTGGCTCACAGGCTAGCAGCCAGGTGACTGCCTTGTGGCTGGCGTTCTAGGAAGCAACCTTCAATAAGAGCACCGGGAAGGTCGTGCTGAAGACGTTCAGCTTGTATAGGAAGCTGCTGACTCTCTGCAGAGCAGGCCATGATCAAGGTGAGGTGTGGGGAGTGAACAGGACACGGGTTACTCTGGGATGGACAGAGGGCGGCGAGCGTCTGTGTGTGATGGCAGGGAGCAGGCTTGAGGCCTGGAAACGGGCTGGGTCCAAGCTGGCCGCTCAGTGACCAGGGTTGTGTTCTGCCTCGTGGACACTGTGTACCCCGGACGTGCCCTGGCCCAAAGGAAATTGCTGGGCAGCCCCCAGCTCAGTGACTGGCCACTAGAAACCAGGACGGCATTTTCCCGCGGTTGGGGAAAATGAAGCAGAAAGCTGGGCAGCACTGTGCTTAGCCGCCCCCTGACGTGTTAGACTGAGAGAAGGGGTGGGCTTTTCAAGACAACAGTGGGCCTGCTGGACATTCCTTCTCACCCAGACTGGACGTTAACCAGCAGCCACACAACCCTGCACTGTGGTCACTGACCTGTGACATCTAGGGTCAGGGTCTCGGCATGAGCCCAGCCTCAGACATGGAGTGACACGTGCTCTCTGCTTCATGACAAGCGTGATGTGATCCTCTGCATTGTGGCCCCGAAGCAACTGTGCCAGCACCCAGGTGGGAGGGGCAGGGTGAGTGGGGGACACGGCCACTGACAGGGCCCTGCCCACAGTGGTGGTCCTGCTCAGTGACATCCGGGACGTGAACGTGGAGGAGGAGAAGGTCCGGTACTTCGGGAAGGGCTATGTGGTGGTGCTTCGGTTTGCCACGGGCTTCTCCCACCCCCTCACGCAGAGTGCTGTCATGGGCCACCGCAGGTAAGCTGAGGATGGGTGACTTGATTGGCCAGGGCTGCCCCTTGCCCCCAGTCAGGTGGTCCTCCCCAGGAACTGCCCAGCACGGCAGGGCATAGAGAGAGGCCTCAGGAACGTGGGGGAGGAGGTGAGGCCAGGGGAGCAGGCCTGGCACCACCCACTAGGGGGAGGTCAGGGGTCCCCACAGGGACAGAGAGGGGATGGGGACGTCAGGGGTCCCCAGTGGGCACAGAGGACTGGGCTAGGGTCCGGTGGGGGTGGGGATCAGGACTGAAGGTGCTGGGTCCTAGTGGGTTACTGGAGGCAGATACCTGGGGTGAGACAGGTATGGTCTTGTGGCTGCTGCGGGGTGGCCAGTACCTGTCACAATAACACACCCTTCCTCCCTGTGCCCATCTGGACCAGTGACGTGGAAGCCATCGCCAAGCTCATCACTACTTTCCTGGAGCTGCACTGCCTTGAAAGTCCCATGGAGCTGTCTCAGAGCAGTGACAGTGAGGTCGATGGCCCTGGGGACCAGAGCTGACCTCCACGGAACCCCTGCCTTGGTTCTGGTGGGGCCCCAGCAGGACTGATGGGCCGCCTACAAGTCCTCCTCCTCAGCTCCCTGCTGTGTCCCTGGAAGCCCCGGGGCAGGACCCTCAGCCGTTCCTGCTGCTTGCTTCTGTCCTCTGAGCAAAACCACAGTGGGACCTTCTCTGCAGGCTCCGAGCGGTCCAGAGAGGGCACAGGCCTCAGATCTGTCTCTTCCTGGAATCAGACAGCCCACTGGGACAGCGGCCTGGTGTGGACAGGTCAGACATGCTAGCTGTGTGAGGCTCAAGGCCTGTGAAATGGGAAGGAAGAACACCCAGGGTCCCAGGGTATCAGGGCCAGGGCTGAGTTCTTTGGGTCGAGAGGTTCTCCAGGACCAGGTCCTGAGGGCTGCGGTGAGACTCCAGCAGGGCCAGCGGCTGGGCGAGGCTCTGAGGATGCTGCCGCCACACGTCATCCCCAGGAATCCCATCTCCTGCCCTGCTCCCCATGCCCATCCCTCCCCGCAGCCGGATGTCCTCAGTGGTCAGAAGCGAGGTGCTTGCCTGCGGAGCTGCCGGGGCTCAGGGTGGACGCTAAGGGGCACGCCTGGTTGGTGTGCTGCAGCCACTCTTGAGGCTTCCACAGCCCCCAGACCGCTGTCCACTCAGGTGGCTCATCTCGAGTCCAACCAGGATTGCAGCCGGGCTCTCACAGAGAGGATAACCTCCCGCCCCTGCCCCCAGTATAGGCAGAAGTTCCCTCTTCTAGCATTGTGCAGCACTTAAAAACCTGGACCCATCCCTCAGAACCCAGATTCCCAGCTTCTCTTGAACTCTGGTGCTGGGCCTGTGTGTTTGGGGCCAGAATCGCTGGGCTCATGGCTGCCCCTCAGCAGCGCCTGAGCAGCTAGCTGCAGCCACCCTCGTGGAGTCTGGGTGCCAGCCACACTGACCCTCAACTGCACTATTAGTTTTCTCCTGCTTTCTCTGAACCTAGGCTCCTCCGAGGTACAGCATGTGCCCAGAGCACCTCTGAGTGAGGGACCCAGGAGGCTGTGCACCTGGGAACAGCTGCATGGACCAGGGGTTCTGAGGCTGCCTGGGTGAGAGACAGCAACTTCCAGGAAACTCCAGAGAAATGAGATCCTCTCCCTTACCAGTGGTGGCCGCCAGCCAGCCCTTAATTTGGGCACACAGTCATTTAAACATGCCAAAGTTAGGTTTCTAAATGGTTAAACCTGAAATACTCTTTTCTTAAAAGGTGTGAAACAGCTATGGTTGGTTTCTTGTGTGTTTACCGCTGGGCTGGAGGAGGGAGGGTGTTTGGCCAGCTCCCCTCTCCCAGGGCTGGGTGGGGCGAGGAGGGTGTCCAGACCATCGTGAGGGCCAGTAACTAAGCCTTTGAGATTTCTGGCTTCCACTCTCCTTTTTATTTTGAAAGAATTAAAGTTCTAATGCTGATCATTGTATAGGCCCAGAGTGTCTTTTCCTTCCATGTTTACTCTTGTTTCTGTGGGCGCTGTCTGCTGGCACGGCTGCCCAGGGCTCAGGAGGCGCACGTGGGGCCGGGTGCAGCTGGATGAGGGTGCAGGGAGGCCGACAGCCTGAGCTTGGCCCCCTCCCCTCAGGGGTCCTGACCCGAGTCGGGCCTGGGGCCGGCTGCCTCACCCAGATCCTGCAGCAGAGCCTGCAGCCGCCGCAGGCTGGGGCGCACGTTTTCCTCCAGCCACTCCTCCACTGCGTCTGGGTAGAAGACACGCTGCAGGGCAGCCTCCAGCTCCCCCACGAGAACGCTCCACCTGGCCAGGAGACTGAGGACCAGGAGGCAGTGAGCCTGCCTGGCGAGGGCCCTGGGGCATACCTCATGGCCTCCAGAACCCCACGGGTCAGTACATCCCGTACCTCAGTTTACTCATCCATAGAACAGGGCCGTTAGCACCAGCCTCATAGGGTTGTTGGGAATAAGTGAATGACTGTCACAGTTTGGCCTCTGAAACTAGAAGGCACTTCACAACTGGCTGGCAGGGTTTTTCTTGGTGCATGAACCTGTTGACAGTTGACTGCATCTTATACTCAGCGGGGACAGTCTGTGTTGGCCTCTCTCAGAGCCAGGAGAGCACTGGGGAAGGCTGGCTGGGACCCTGTCCCCATGGTGACACATGCAGCCGCAGGGCCAGGATCAGCCCTAGGCAGTCTGGTTCTATGGTGAGCCCTGGACCCTGCTCAGGGCATCTGGTGACCCTCACCCTCTCAGGCAGGAACGCCCCAGCTTCTCTAAAGCCTAAAGGCACAGCTGATGCAGTTGCGTCACCTAGGAATCCACGGCTGCAATACCTAGAAAGCTTGTCCAGAAAGCTGCCAGCATGCAGCAGAGGGTGGGCAGCCTCGGGGATGGGCACAGCTGGGAGGGGCATGGGCTACCTGTGCGCCTGGGGCTGGATGTGCTGGATCATGACGGGGTGGATGAACTTCCGCCTGCGATGGTAGGGGCTGAACCAGCCGGTCACATACCTGGGGGCAAATCCACACACACAGGTAGGTACACTGTGGCTCGTAAGGCTCAGTGGTTGTAAAATAAGACCTTTGAAAATCTGGTGGAAATTTTAAAAAGGTGTTTTCTGCCCAGAAAGTCTTCTTGCAGGATTGGCTGGCCCTCACCCTGCCGGGTGGGGGGTCACTCCCCCGCCCACTCACCTGTCCCTCTCCAGCAGCGCATCCACGGAGCTGCACAGATGGAGGCTGACTTGTGTGATGAGGTTCAAGATGTCGCTGCCAGGGAAGGAGCCGGCCCTCTCACTGCACAGGGAGCCATTGTGCTGAGGATGCATCCAAATATGAGGGGACGGGCAGGGCTGGGGGTGAGGGTGTTACCTCCTAAAATCCGTTGCTTCCAAGCTCGAAGTCCCAAGAAAGTTCTCCACTCTTGCTTTAACGTTTTCGGCAAAGCCTCCTAAAACCAACCACAGACGGAGGTTGGAGGGGCCTCTGGAGGAGGAGGTGGCCTGGACTCCGTGCTGGCTGGACCTCCTGGCCCTCGGGCATGGGTGGTGGGCAAAGCAACTGAGAAGGACCGCCGGCCAGGCCCAGCTGGGCACATACTGACCTCAGGGATGGGTTAGCCCAAGGCTACTGCAGCCTGGTGGGGAGGTGAGAACACGCTGGAGGCTCTGTGCTGCCTGCCTCCTGGGGAAGGGGTGCCAAGGCCAATGTGCTCCTATTAGCACAGGCATCTGCTCTGTTGTCTGTACCTTTCCCCAAAGAGTTCAGAACTGACACTTCAAAAAAGGATAAGCCAGAGTCCCAGTATCTGTCCTTCTGGAAACCTCCCTGTAGCTCAGCACAATACCAAGTGTGTTTATTTTTCAGTCCTCACTTTCCTCAACCACCTCGATGTTTTTCTGTGCCAACACCACATACGTTGCTACTTAAATTCCCACCTGGTCCCGTATAACATGCGGTTTATGTAACCAGGGCCTCGTCACCAACCTTGCCTGCTGGTCTCCTCTGTCTCTAAGCATCTATGCCCACACCTGGCTGCTCCCTCGGGAACCAGAGGTGAGGGAGCTGCCTCTCTGGGGCCACACCCACCAGCACTGGGCATTCAGGATATTTATGCAGCAAAGGCGGGCTCTCTCCTGCACCCTATCCATGATGAATTTCCTTGTGGGTTCACTGTGCCTGCAGGGCATGTCCCCCTAACTTCCTGGTCTGTGTCTTGGGTTTAGGCTCGAAGACCCGGGCTGCAGTGGGGTGGGTGGGTGGCTGAGCCGGGGCCATGGGTGCGTTCCCCTCCCCCGCACTGGTTGGAAGACCACAGTCCAGCCCCAAGGAGGTGGCAGTTGGGGGCCCCGGGCACTAGGCTTCCTGGGAGAAGCAGGGGACCATACCATGTAGAAGCACCTGCAGACAGACAGCCAGGGACGGGATTCCCACGGGCAGCAGCTCGCACAGCACAGAGAAGTGGTCATACCTAAGTCCGCGGGAGAGGGGTGCTCAGCACAGCAGATGCTCAAACACGAGTCACCACGAGACAGGACAGGGATCTAGAAGCTTCTGCAGAGCGGTTGCTGCTTCCAGAAGGTTCCATGGCTTTGCAGGAACCCCACCCAGAGTGACCTGCCTGGGCTTAGTTCTCTGTGGTTGCCACCCTGAAATCCCTAAGTTAACCTTTGACTCAGCTTTATGAGTGAGGGCTGAGGTCCAGTGGGTCAGCCCTGCCTCCTGATCCCTCCTGTGGGTTCAGGGCCTCCTGCTCTTGGTGTCAGGGCCACCTGGCCTCCCCCTCAGGATGGGACCTGAGGGCAGGACTTGCCTGGGACCAGGGGTTTAACTGTAGCTCTACTTTTCAAATGGTATGAAATCCTAAACAAGCCAAAGTCTGACCTCATGCTTCTCCCAACATGACCTCGGGTGGGGCGCAGGATGGGGTGAACAGGCAGAGACGGGTGGTTCGGACAGGGCATGGGCCAGGAGGGCCAGTGCCCTAGGGCCCTGAACACCCCAAGCAGCGTCCCCTCTGCAGAGTGTGGTGCGAGGGGCTTGACCCCAAGTGGCTTGTTTTGTGCAGCTGGTCCTTCCACACCCTCCTCAGAGGGCCGGCTGCTTCCCCTTGACCAAATGGCGGGAAGGACTGAGGCCCAGACTGGATGGGCCAAGGAGGGCAGTGTGTCCTAGGTGACGGGAGCCGCTTGGACCCTCCCGGGAAAGGCCGGCCCCGAGAACGTCCCTGGGGCCTGCATGGCCTCACCTCTGCCAGCCAGTCAGGACGATGCCCTGCAGCGTGTCCGCTGGCACACTGCCCGCTACCTGCAGCCACTGCATGTGGTTTCTGAGGTGGTGCTCGATGGGGGTCAGGGCCTGGCTTGCCCCCGTGGCTCCCTTGAAGGCACTGGCGGCCCAGAGCCAGGAGAAGCCGCTCTTCCGGTACTTCTCCATGAGGAGCGCTGGGTGAGCAAGTGAGAGGTGTGAGTGGCAGACCCTGAGGAGGTGCAGCCGGGAAGCCCGAAACACACACTTGTCCAGGTGGAAAACTGGGAGGAGCCCAGGACCACCGGGCTCTGCTCTGGTACTGACCCTTGCTGTGGACGTCCAGGTCGGCCCCGTAGTCCCAGAGCACAGGCTCCACCAGCTGCGGCACCCTCGATGCTGGGGGTGGAGAGAGGCTGTGAGGGTGCGTCCTTCTAACTCTCCCTTATTGCGTTAAAATGGATTTAAGTACAGACTCAATACTATGCTATGATTTGGGCTGTAAATGCCGCAGCCACAAGGCCAGCTGGCTTTGGAAGTGACTGGACACTGCTGGAGCTGCCAGGGGTGAGTCCCAGGCCAGCGGTCCCAGAGCTCCCTCAAGGGGGACACACTGTCTGCACGCGGGGCCGGCCCAGGTGCAACAGGGACATACCGCTAAGTGGACTTAATTATAATTAATTAAAACCCAAGTGGCCACATGTGGTAGAGGCTGCAGCAAGGACACCTGGGTGGGCCTTGCGGAAGCATGGGCCACGACCTCCCTGTCTCACCCCAGAGCCTCAGGCAGGCTGGGCCCCGGAGGGCTGGGGGGCCACTGCTTCCCTCCACCAGCCAGTGTGAACCTCAGTAGAGGCCCCTGCAGGGCTGGCTGTGCAGGTGTGTGGGGCTGAGGCCCCTAGAAGCACTGGAAGCTCTCAAGTGCCACCAGGGGCCCTTGCCCCCCTGCACCCCCAGCTTTTTATGGCCAGCGCCCCTCGGGGCCTCGTGCTGCTCTCTGGGTCAGATCTCTCACAACAGTACTCCTGGAAAGACTCCAGGAGGCCTTTCAGGGGAATGGCATTTTCATGTGAGAAACGGTCCTAACAGGACGGTCTAGAGTTAGCTTTGGTACGGATCTACTACACGGTCTCTCCTTGACAGTCGGGGGCTCAGAGTAGCTCGGCTTCCTCCCCTCATGGCACCAGGAAGCCCCCTGCGGAGCGTGGCCGGCCCCCCAGGGCCATGCCTGGCCGACCTGAGAGCTGGTCCTCGGGGATGTCCCGCAGCATGTCGTCCCACACCAGGGGCGTCGTGGTCGGGTGCCGAGCCTGCACATGGCTGGCCACCGCCTCCATGTAGGACAGACACAGCTCTGCTCTGGTGTTGGGCTCCTGCTGCAGCCACTGTCTTGAGTCCTCACCCTCTCCGAGGTAGTAGACCTGGGATGAGACACAGGTGGGTTTGCCCCAGGACCACCCATCCTCACCCGCGGGTTCACGCTGGGCGACTCCTGGGGCAGCTGCCCACGGGGAGGAGACAGTGAAGGGTGCCCTTTCCTTCTGCACCGAGACCCGAACCTCGACTCAAGACTCCCTTGAGGCTGGGCAAGGGAGTCTTGAGTCTGGAGCCCCACAGCAGCCAGAAGGTGGAAATAACCAGATGTCCAATAACACAAGATGGATAAACAGAGCATGGCCCGTCCACATGCTGGAACATCACTCAGCCACGCTGGAGAAGGTGCCCAGTGAGAAAAGCCCACACACGGGGCAGGACTCCATTTATGGGGTGCTGGGGGGGCAACGCAGAAATGGAAAGGAGACTGATGGATGCAGGGGCGGAGGACGGGGGGCAGGGAGATGAAAGGTCCTGCAGTAGCCGGGGGGAGGGCTGCACAACACTGAGAATGGCTTAAAAGTTACTGGATCATTCACTTTAAAGTGGTTACAGTGGTAAATTTTATGTTATGTGTATTTTACTACAAAAAAGAGATTTTTTTTTTGAATAAAAGGATCAAGCTCTGGGGTAAAATGTCTACAAACCACCGTCCCAGCTCAGATGCCTAAGCTCAGACGAGCAGAGGCCTTTGGGTCACTGTGCTCGGTGGCTTGGTATCTTCCTGGCCACTGTGTTTCTCAAGGACAAGGAGGGCACCCCCGGGAACCACCTTTCCAGCCAGTGCTCCACGGCCCTAAAGTGGTAATTTCCTTTCTCCCACAGTCCAAAACTGTACTTCTTCAATTGGAGGAAAGTAACCGGCTCAAACTCATGGCCACACTGACCCCGAGGACATGAATGTGCCGTAACCAGGGGCTGCTCTGCTGCTGTCCCGTGGGTGCCTGCACCCCATGGCACCCTGCTTGGCTTGGCAGGTTTGCCGGCACGAGATCACCCATCAGCTGGGACCAAGGCCCTCACTGGGGACATCTCCTCGGCCAGCACTTCTTTATCCTCGGAACTACTTTTCTATTTAAGAGAAGAACCCACGAGGTGGGAGAAGGTGACCGTGAGGTGAAGAAAGGGGGCTGCTGCAGAGCTGGGGGAGCCGCCTGCTGGCAAGGCAAGGCACCCACCTCGTCACAGCCGATGTGGAGCCACCGGGCGCCCGGGTGCAGCGCCATCACCTGGTCAATCATGGCTCCAACCAGTGCCAGGGACTCCGCCTTGTGGGGATTCAGGGTGTTGGGGAAAAGTGCCACTTCCCGGAGGTGAGCGAGAGCCTCGTGCTTCAGCACAAACTGTGGGGAGACAACAGGAAAGCTGGTGACCCTGGGGAGGAGCTTGTCCCCGAGCTCCCCGAAGTCCGGCTCCTGCCTCTGCGTCCTGATGGCCTCATGTCTATTAGAGTCCCCGGAGGGGCTGGCGGGGCTGCACTGCGGACCAGAGCCAGGGTGCCAAGTGGGCGGGTCTCTGAGTAACCTGGCTGCTTGGTCAACAGTCCTTCTCCCTTCCAACTCTAACTGGGCTGAATGAGAAAATGGAAAAGGTAGCTTCCCTTCACAACAGAATTACACACGGGTGGACTTCTTGCTCAAGTGAAGAGGCTGGCAAATCCTCTCCCCAAAACAAGTACAAAGAGGAATGATTTGTCCAAAACGACCTTTTGGGGCTCCAGAAACCAACCAAAGGTGAACAACAAATTGGGAAATGCGTGTTCATGAAAGGTTGCCATAACTGGGTAAAAACAGATTCTGCAGCTTCTGCCTAGGTGCTCCCACCCCCCACAATGGCTGGCTGTGGGTAAACCTGGCCTTTGGGGACCTGTCAGTAAAAGTGGCAAACTGTTCTGAATTCTGCGGTCCCCACAGGGCTACAGAGGTGACACATGTTCTCCGTACGCACGGGCTGGCTGGGGCCACACCCACCTGCGGGCCCGAGCAGGCTGGGTGGAAAGCAGAAGCCGCGGCAGACTGAGAACTGCCTGAACCCTGAGTGTGGCCTCCCAACCCCTGTGCCACAAGGTGGGGCCTATGGGCTCGGGCACAACCACCACCCAAGCCCTGCGGAATCATCAGCTGTGAAGACCGAAGAGTGACCCCTAGGGCAAAAACCGAAAACAAGAATACAAAAACAGAGGCATCCGTGGCCACACACAGCCGGGGAGACATAAAATCCAGGCAACTTACAACTACCCATGGGGGGAAAAGTCAGACTTGCTATAACATATGATCTGAAATGTCCAGTTTTCAACCAAAAATTGAGACATGCAAATAACTGGAAAGTGGGACCCAGACTCAAAGAAAAAACAATTCTATGGAAACTGATGCTGAGTGGGCCTAGATGTTGGATTTATCAGACAATTATTTCAAAGAAACTATTATGAATATGTTCCAAGAATTAAAGGAGGGGCTTCCCTGGTAGTGCTGTGGTTAAGAATCCGCCTGCCAATGCAGGGGACACGGGTTCGATCCCTGGTCCGGGAAGATCCCACATGCCACAGAGCAACTAAGCCCATGCACCACAACTACCGAGCCTGTGCTCTAGAGCCCATGCTCTGCAACGAGAAGGCACTGCAATGAGAAGCCCCCACACCGCAATGAAGAGCAGCCCCCGCTCACCACAACTAGAGAAAGCCTGCGTGCAGCAACAAAGACCCAACACGCCAAAATAAATGAATTAATTTTTTAAAAATTAAAAAAAAAAAGAATTAAAGGAAACTATTTACAATAAGGGAAATTAAAAATCCATTCAGGGGGAATTCCCTGGTTGTTCAGGGTTAGGACTCTGCGCTTTCACTGCTGAGGGCCCAGGTTCCATGTGCTAGAAAGCACATTTTCTTAATGTTGTACTTCACCTTGCACAATAATACTTTGATGAATATACGGTCAAGGAACTAAGATCTTGCAAGCCACGCAGTGTGGGAAAAAAAAAAAAAACATTCAATGGGCCCAGCAGCAGGTCTGAAATGTCAGAAGAGAGAGTCAGTGATTGGAACAAAAGATCAACAGAAATTCAAGCTGAGTAACCGAGGAAAGGTGCAAGAAAATGAACAGAGCCTCAGAGACCATAGGGCAACATCGAGCTACCAACGCATGAGCAAAGGAGTCCCAAAAGAAGAGAAGGGGACAGACAAAAACATGAAGAAATGGCCCCAAACTTCACAAAAGTGAAGAAGCTCATCAAACTCCAAGGAAGATAAAGGCAAAGAAACCCAAACCTGGACACATCATAACCTAAAAGGCACATTTAGGGGAATAACACAATTAATGGCTGACATGCCACGTTCTGGTTTGGAAAACTCAACACAGTAAAGAGGTAATTTTCTGCCAAAACTGATTTACAGATTTAACACAATCCCAGTCAAAATCCCAGCAAGGTTTCCAGTAGATACATAGAGAAACTGAATCTAAAATACATATGAAGAGGCAGAGGAACTAGAATAGCTAGAATAATTCTGAAAAAGAATAAAGTTGGAGGAATCTCACTACCTGATTTTAAGACTTACAATAAAGCTATAACAATCAAGATAATGTGGTATAGACAAAGGGATAACACATGGATCAATGGAACAGAATAGGGTCTAGAAATAGATTCTCATAAATGTGGTCAATTGATTTTTGACAAAGGTGCAAAGGCAATACCAAATTTCAAAGAAAGCAGTCTTTTTGACAAATGGTGTTGGCACCATTGGTCAAGGAGTGCCATACTACATGCAAGAAAAATGAACCTCCACCTCACACCTCACACCTCACACAAAAACAAACCCCAAATCGATCATAAGTCTAAACGGAAAATGTTCAAGTGTAAGACTTCAGAGGAAAACAGGAAAAATCTTCATCACCTGGTGACTGGCAGAGTTCTTAGAAATGACATCAAAAGCATGATGCATCAAAGAGAAAAACTGATAAACTGGACTTCACCAAAGTTAAAGACTTTTGCTCTTTGAAATACATTGTTAAGAGAATGAAAGGACAAACTGCAGATTGGGAGAAAATGTTTGTAAATCACGTATCTAACAAAAGACTTTGTCCAGAATACACAAAGAATTTTAAAAACTCAACAGTTCAGAAAGTGAAATGAGCAAAATCCTTGAACTGTGCTTCACTGCTGAAGAGGGTATTCTGATGCAAGTGACCAGACGTAGAGTCTTCGCCAACCCTGCTGACACTTGACTTCGGACCGCTGTCCTCCAGACAGTGAGAACAAATGTCTGTAGTTTAAGCCGCCTGGTTTGTGGTCCTTTGCTATGGTAGCCCCAGGAGACGAATCCACCGTAAGAGCAGAGCAAGGCCACTTAAGGAGAAGGAGGGCGTGGTACGATGGAGCTGTACTTGAGGTGCTCAGACCAGCTGTGGTGGGGAGCAGGGCGCGGGGTGGGGATGGGCGGAGTGATGCTGGGAGACGCACTGGAGGACTTTACAGCCGGTCCAGCAGTAGCTTAGACAAGGATGGTGACAGTGGGACGGAGGGAATGCTAACTCAGGAGGCAGAGGAGCAAAGGGTAGGACCTGACAGTAGACGGGAAATGCAGCTGGAGTGGGGGGTTGGGGATGGTACAGCCCCTCCCTGAGGCTGGAAGAGGCCTCACAACAGAGACGCCAAGCAGACAACTGTAGACTAGAACCCAGGGTCTGCACGAGAGACGGGGGTCCTGGGAGTCACTGAGGACAGGAAAGGGAAGCAGGAGGGGAAATGGCTTTATCCAGAGAAGGAGTGTGAAGTGAGTAGAGGGCCCTCGAGAGGTGCCATGGGGACAGTCAAGTCCAGTGCAGCTACAGGACAGCACACGGAGAAGATGTCGGGCACAGCCAGAGCCGGGGACCAGGAGGCCATAGGGTTTAGGAGGAGGGGGTTGTGGGTAACGAGTGTGTCAGGACCAGAGCCCAGAAAGCACAGCAGGGAGAGTCCACCAGGAGAGCTGGAGGGCAGATGGTGGGAGAGAATCCCTGAACAGGAAGAAAAGGGCAATCACTGGAAGTGAAAGTGAAGATGTGGAGGAAGGACTGCTGATAGATCTAAACGGAGCCTGAGGGCCATTAAATCAGTATTATGTTTAATTTGCTTCCCCTTATCTGAGGCAGACGTGAAAAGTATTTTTGAAGATCACATAGGAGCTTGGGAGAATACTTTCAACATTAAGTGAAAAAGGAAAACACAGAAAGCACGTTTTCTTTTTTTTTAATAAAGTATTTTTTAAAAAATATTTATTTATTATTTTGGCTGTGCCAGCTCTTAGTGGCGGCACGTGGGATCCTTAGCTGCGGCATGCAGGATCTTTAGTTATGGCATGCAGGATCTGTTTTTAGTTGTGGCATGCGGACTTCTTAGGCGCAGCATGCATGTGGGATCTAGTTCCCCGACCAGGGATCAAACCCCGGGCCCCCCGCATTGGCAGCACAATCGAACCAGGCCTCCCTGCATCGGGAGTGCGGAGTCCTACCCACTGGACCACGAGGGAAGTTCTAGAAAGCACATTTTCTTAATGTTGTATTTCACCTTGCACAATAATACTTTGATGAATATACGTTAAAGAGGAAAACAACCCAGTCTGCAGGGCTCTGTGGGAATCAGGCCCCCCATCCAGCTCTTCCCCTCCCCTCCTTGGACAGAGGGTGCTCCCACCTAGAGCTCCGAGCTCCTCAGCCGTTCACAGAGCTTCTCTGTACAGTGCTGAGCTGCTCCCTGCCTGTGTCTGGCCCCATCCGCGCACCCCTGAACCCCACACCTGGGTACCAGGTAACTTTCCTTCCTCCCACTTACCTCCATGTGCCCAAATGTCTGCACCAAGGGAATGACCTCCAGCTCATTCAGTGTGGCCAGATGCAGGATCTCTTTGATTTCGGAGGGGCTAGAGAGACCAAGACCACCCAGAGAGGTTCACACAGCCTTCCATTCAGGCTCCCCCCAACCCCCCTCGTCAGGTTCCTGGGGGAGTCTACCACGGAAACTAGCAGGGTTGCTAACTCTGAAAAGCCCAACGGATATTCTTAAGTTTTCAGAGAAGACTCCCACGCTAGAGTTTAGGAAAACGATGCTGTTATGTCAAGTAACAGTTTACTTCTTGTGAGAATAGTACCAGCTATTCTGACCCAAACTCGACAAGAGGCTAAAGCCATTTTACAAGAAACTAGGCCACACAAGCAATCATATTTTAGAGCAAAGGTGGAAAGACGGGCCTGAGAACAAACACACCACCTGTTTCTGTACAGCCTGTGACCTAAGAATGGTTTCTATGTTTTAAAATTGTTGAGAAAACTCAAGAATATTTTGTGACATGTGAAAATCGTATGGAATTCATCCTTCAGTGTCCACAAATAGGGTTTTATTGGAACACAGCCACGCCCACTCATTATTATCACCTGTGGCTGCTTTTGCCCCACTAATAGTTGGAACAAAGATCAGATGGGCTGCACAACCTAAAATATCTACTGTCTGGCCCTTTGTACAAAAGGCTGGTGATCCCTTTAATAGAGGAAAGAAAAACGAAGAGTTTCAAGATTCAGGTGGGAGTGTCCCTTCAGGCCAGCATTTCGTTGCTGAGGCCACTGAGGATGCCAACCTGGAAAGGCCCACTGCGTGCTCCACCATGAGTTGTCATTTGTGAATTTATCTCAACTTCTGTATGTGTTTGAACCATCTCTAAAGTTAACCAGTTCTATAGATGAATTGATTATATAAAGTTCTGTCTTTAAATATACCTTTTTCAAGCTTCACCGGAACCCTGGCACCTTTTTCACTTTCAAAAACAAAGGAACAAAACGTGTTCATTGTAGGAATAAACACGAATACCTCCGCCATGCTCTGGTTCATGCCTTTCCTGTTTCCTGCCCACACGTACGTGCTGGGAGTTCTACCACATGGAGCCAAGCTGCCCTCCAGAGCGGCTGGGCTGCTTCACAGCCCACCAGTAGGAGGCTTGCTCCTGCTCACCCCCGTGGACACAGAGCATTAGCATTTTTTTAAAAGCGTCACCAATTTGGTAGCCAAAATGGCATTTCACTGTTATTTTATTACTATCATATACTTATTGGCTATTTTTCTTTCTTTTGGGGGGATCAGAATGTTCTTTGCCCATTTTCTTTTGGGCTATTTATTACCGATTTACATGGATACCCATAATTTTAAAGCCAAGTGGGGTGCACCCATGACCACACTATCCGACTTCATTGATTCTGATTCTCTCCCCTTTAATCCTCACTTCCCTGGTGAAGATCCCGCCTTAAAGAGCAGCCCTCCCTCCCCTGCATGGACACCTGTCAAAGTGTCCTCCACGCACTTCACACCCAGACAAGACTGAAACAGATCACAGCGCTTCCTTGTGGGGGATCATAGCTGATGCTTATTTTCTTTTAAATGTTTCTAAATTCTCTTCGGTGAACATGCTTTATTTTTATGACTAAAGACATGTATTTAACAAGACAGAAGAGGACTGTCCTGCTGTCGTTCAATTCTCGCCTGCCCTCCACTCCCTTCCAGGTTGCCACCCCACACACCCCATTTTCTCTGCAGAGGCATCGCCTTGCTTGGCGGCTCGGGTACCTGTATGCGTGCTTGGCCCTCAGCAGCCTCAGGTGGCCCTCGTAGGGAAACATGTCTTCATACTCGATGAGGAGGCCGTTGGCACCCAGGGCACGGAACAGGGGGAAAATCTGGGGGAGAGGGGGATGTGATGAAGAAATGACTATTTGAACAGAAAGTGACACATGTGTAGCGCATGGACTCATTCTTCCAGCTGATGGACATGGATTGTAGTTGATCTTTGTATTTTTCCCACGTACCCCGTGTGACGCCAAATCAAATTCTAATGTAGTGATGTGTTCATTTAATACAAGGGGGCGGAATTGGGGGGTGCTGGGGTAAGGGGAGCCTACAGGGCTCTGGAGGGTTACTGGAGCACCTGGAAGGAGCCTAGAGGAGGGAGATGAAGGAGGAAAGAGGCTGTCCCGCTGTGCTCATGGGGTCCCTCCCCTGGTTCTCCCCCACTTCTTTCTCTACCTTTATCTCAAAGAACATGGATCCCTATTCTCCAGTACTTTTAGGATTGTGTCTACTGTACACAGGACTGAGATTTTCTTCTAGCCTGGCATCACGGCCAGGGGTGGGTGTTAAGGGAGGGGGCTCCTGCAGAAACTCAGAATAGTAACCCACCTCCAGACAAGGGCCACTGTGAGTTTTATGTGATTTGTAGCATTCTTGTTGATGTTGCTGTCAGAAGTTTTCTTTCCCCAAGAATATGGGGATGTTCTGAAGCATGCTGGATGGAAAGAGGAAATCAGCTTGGGACTAAGAATTAGCTGGGATAATTGTAAAACGGGTAATCAATAATTGACTGCAAATTACAAGAAGAGGCAGATTGTGGAAAGGAGTAAACTAACCCAGGTCAGTCACTTACACAAATGGAACATAATGGTTATGGCATTTTCGTGTTTTCCTCAGCGTTTTTGCTCCTGGTTTCCCTTGTAGCCTTTTGGCCATCTGACCACTGGGTGGCCTCTCTGGCACTTCTATTGGGGGTGGTAGGGATCCTTGGTGCTGTTGGTGGCTAAGGGGCTGCTAAGCTCAGCCTAAGGGTGCCACCCAGCCAACTTGTGGAAACAGGAGGAATAAGAAATTGTTGTCTAAACCTCTGACTCTGTCAGCAGCAGCAGGTAACGAAATGGGGGCTCCAGCTACACATAAGCTGGACCTTCTTTGCCTGTCTTCCACATCTATCCATTTGTCACCATGCTTTTATCTCTTTACACTTGGCTTTTTCTTCTCTGCCATTTATTTCCCGATACTGTTTCCCATGGCGTCTATTCACTTTTGTTCTTTTCCTAGTTTGGTCTCCGTTTCTGACTTTTTTTTTTCTTTTTCTTTCTAATTCATTCCCGAGTCTGGAGGCAATCTTTTCACAACCTCATTCTGTCTGGCTGTCACATTTCTGGGCTTTTCTATTTCTGACTTACACTGTTCTTCCATAACTGTATCACTTTCCTAGTATCTCTGCTCTCTTTCTGAAATACTGCGGAACTATGTCATCTGCTTTGTGGTCACACGTTCCTGGTGCACCTTCGCTGTTACTCAGATCATCGTCCTTTTTTTTCTTAGTGTCTTTGTGTGGCACAACTACACTCCTTTTCTGTTGCTCATTTTTAACTGAGATGTGTTTTCTTGTGTTTTTGAGAGCAGGTTCTTCTGTTTGGGATGGAGCTGGGCCAGCCCAGGGCTCCCTCTGCTGCTGTTACATGAAGGATTAGCGGTTAGAGACTCTGTGCAGCTGCTGCCACAGCACGTGGTCTCCACTCCCTCTGGATCCCGTCCCCCCAGTATTTGAAACTTCTCTCCACTTCACCCTCAATGTTCCTGCCCAGCTCAATGTGGATTTTTCCCCCAACACTGTGTCCTTAGTGTGGGCTCTGTCCTTCTGGAAGAAGGTTCTGGAAGGTATTCTGGAGTGCTTTGAGGCCTTGGGCACTCACCCTCAACCTGGAGCCAGGGACAACTCGCCCAGTTTCTGACAGATCTTTACTAGCTGGGCTCTTTTCTGGGTCCTCTGGTCTTGACATCGTCTGAATTCTCTTTTCTCTTTCCTCTACCACCCCCTGCCTGGCTGCTAACCCCACGTGGGTGTTGTGCTATAGGTGGTTTGGCCCCACCCCTTGCATTTTGGAATTCACGGGGATACCCTGATGCCTACTTTTGATTTAGAGTACATACGTTTTCTGTGGCTGCCATAAGAAGTCACCACAAACTGGGTGGCTTGAAACAGTCAGAACTTATTCTCTCACAGTTCTGGAGGCAGAAGTCCCAAATCTAGGGTGTCAGCAGGGCCATGCTCCCCCTCTGAGGCTGTAAGGGGAATCCTTCCTGCCTCTTCCAGCTTCTGGGAGTTTCCAGCACCCTTGGTCCTCCTGGGCTTGTGGACGCATCGATTCTAATCTCTGCCTCTGTCCTCATGTGGTACCTTCCCTGTGTCCTCACATCATCTTCCCTCTGTGTATGTCTCTGTGTTTAAATTCTCCTCTCCTTATAAAGCCACCACTTATTGGATTAGGGCTCACCCTATCTCCATATGACTTCATCTTATGTCAACGACATCTGCAAAGACCGTGTCTTTAAATCGAGTCACATTGCAAGGTCTGACGGGTTAGGATTTAAACATATCTTTTTGGGAAACACGATTCAGCTCACAATGAAGAGGTTGTGTGTGTCTTTTGTCCTTTCTGTTTTTCCTTTTGCTATCCTGGTTGCTGTCTGCTTTGTGAGGGGATTTGGGGGAAATTCAAAATCTATGCTGTTGCCACCACCGTGCCCCAACACAGAACCCACAGTTGTGTTCCAAGCACACGTCTACAGAACATCGATTGTTCACAACTTCATAACCAAACCCAAGGCAAAGTGATTCTCTAGAGGAGAAAGGGAGCTCTCACCTCCGAGAGGTAGCAGACCCTCGGTGGGGCTCCTTTCAGGTCCAGATGAACTAGTCGCATCTTAAATGGTGAGCAACCCGACATCGTACTATTTTTTGTGAAATCATGTGACAAAAAAACCTCTTGTCTGGACACTTCTTCCTAGTGGAGAAATTCAGGGTTATAGACTCCAGAGGCTCAACTGGCCTGGTCCTTCCAATGTCTGTTTCAATTCTGACACGAACTGGGAGGGAACTCATTTCACCGACATGAAATCGAATCAAGATGTCTGTCTTGGGACTCTCCTGGCAGTCCAGTGGTTAAGACTCCATGCTTCAGACTTCCCTGGTGGCGCAGTGGTTAAGAATCCACCTGCCAATGCAGGGGACGCGGGTTCGAGCCCTGGTCCGGGAAGATTCCACATGCCACGGAGCAACTAAGCCCGTGCGTCCCAACTATTGAGCCTGCGCTCTAGAGCCCACGAGCCACAACTACTGAGCCTGTGTGCCACAACTACTGAAGCCCGTGCACCTAGAGCCTGTGCTCCACAACAAGAGAAGCCACCACAATGAGAACCCCGCGCACTGCAACAAAGAGTAGCCCCTGCTCGCCACAACTAGAAGGAAAGCCCGTGCACGGCAACGAAGACCCAACGCAGCCAAAATAACTAACTAACTAACTAAATAAATAAATAAAAAGACTCCATGCTTCCACTACAAGGGGCATGGGTTTGATCCCTGGCCGGGGAACTAAGATTCCACATGCCACGCAGCGCAGCCAAATCAAAAGAAAAAGGATGTCTGTCTCCATGTTCAAACATAGGGACACTTGCCATTTAGTTATGATTTGTCCCTAAAATAGAACAGCACTGTTTCCTTATAAGATGGCTATAATCTGTAATAACACAAATGACTGCAAAATAATTTCTTGTTTTAAAGACCCTCTTATCCTATGTATACTATGCCAGTGAAAACACGCAAATATCTCAAACACTTTTCAGGCCCCACAATATGATGTTTTTGTAGAAAATTTATCCTCAATTTTATTCTACTTTGAATAGCGTTAAAAACAATTATGTTTCTAGAGTTCGAGTCAGCTTGGTTGTACAGAGGAAGAAGCTCTAAAAATTTATTCTAGGTCAGAGAAAACTATCTATGATTTAAAACAGGCCATTGATAATTTAAAAAACAAGTAAGCCACAGTTTATCAGTGTTGGCTAGTTTATGTTAAACTAGAGAAAGTATCTGGATGATACTGAAGCAGCTGGGAAACAGTGAAATCTTATTTCTTCTATCATAAAACACAAAGGATTAGATTGAAAAATGAAAGAAAATCTTTGTACATTGGTCATATATTCAGCTCAGTAATTCAAACTACTCATTCTGTGCAAGGATTCATAAATCCCTGACCTTAAGGAATCCATAATATAGCAGAGGAAATAACATAATGCACACAGAAACCAATCAGTTTGATTTTTTTAAGAATAAACTATATTCAAGACAGTCTCAATGACAAAGTTCTTAAAGCAATTACGTAAATTACCACTGATAAGTGGATGAGTTTAAGACAAAGCATTCTGAAAAACTGCAATGTTTTAAAGTTGAATTGTTTTACATTTAACCCCCCCCCCAAAAAAACCCAAATCTATTTTCCTGGGAATAGAATTAAAAGAAAAAAAAATTTTTTTTTTAAATATTTTCCTGGCTGCGCCGTGCGGCATGTGGGACCTTAGTTCCCCGACCAAGGATCGAACCTGCGCCCCATGCATTGAAAGTGCAGAGTCTTAACCACTGGACCACCAGGGAAGTCCCAAAAGAAAAAATTTTGAGCTGAGAAGTCTGCATTGGTCCTGTGTGTGCCTCCTCGTGTTCTGAGAGAAATTCTCCAATTATTCTTGTAGTCCTAGGGCAGGAATGAACACAAACATCTTACCTGCATCAGACACATTCAGAGTTGTTTACCAATGTAAGTTGCTGCAAAATCTAAAGGAAAAGGAGAGGAAGAATTCAGTAATCCATCTTGTGAGTCTGTAGTTCTTTGCTTTGATTCCCTCCTGCATGAAGTCTATAGAAATGTGATTATTTCAAAGACTTGGGTCAACTGTCATTGTTACCAGACAACCTGGCAGGTCTGCAATTGTCCCAGTTCCTCGGGCTTCCAGGTAAGTTACCAGGAAATGGCATCCGATTTCCCCAGTTTCGGGACTGTTGGGCAGATCTCTTTTCTTGTTCAATGAGTCTAAGTAGGTTTTCTTTTCCCCCTGTATCAGTAAATTACTCACCTTCTTCAGACTTAATCCTCATGAATGCACCTCACTGCTAATTCCACTCTTTCAGAATCAGGTATCTCCACAGGGTTGGTTAAGATCTTACTTCTTGCCCACTGGACGTAAGGTTGTCTAGGGAAATTGGATGTTGTAAACAAAGCAGCAGGGCCTAACGGATACATGTGTACTGAGCACCAACTGGACCCAGTGCCCTCCAGTGTAGCATGGGCCGGGGGAGAGGGGCATGGAAACCCCACAGAAGAGGGTGCGGAGTCCCTGGGAGGAGGGCTTGGAGACCCCGGGCGGGGAAAGGGCTTGGAGAGCCCCGGGAGGAGGACACCCCCGGGAGGTGGGCTTGGAGACGCCGGGAGAGCACGCACGGTTGGGCGAGGACACACTTCAGACGAAGACTTGGAGACTCGTCGGGTTCCGCGGAGGGCAGGGGAGGAGGAGGGGGCAGGCAACAGCGGGTGCGCCGCGGACGCCCTCAGGTCCCCGTTCCGTCCCGCTCGGCGCTCGGCCTCCGATTGCTCAGGCCTGGCCACCAGACCGGAGGTCGACGGCGGAACGCGTCGCTCCGCGTCCCCGGCCGCGCTGGTCTCGCGCTAACTCTCGCGGCGCTCGTCCCGGGCTCGCGGCGGATCCCGCGTTCGACCCGGCTCCGCGGCGGCCTGGACAATGGCACCTCAGAGGAGGGGCGCTCCCAAGGCGCCCGAGGGCAACCGGGCAGCTGACCGCCGGCGCCCGAGCAGGTACTGGGCAGCTCCGGGAGCGCGCGGACGGCGGCGTGGGCGGGGCCTGGTCGAGGGGGAGGGGCCTGGTCTGGAGGGGCGGGGGCGTGGTGTGGCGGGGCTGGGGGCGTGGCCCGGCCAGGAAAGGCTGGACCTAGCGTGGGCGGGGCCTTTCCCGGGACGGGCCTGCAGTGTGGGTGTGGCCTGGCCTCGAGGGGCGTGGTGTATGCTTGGGCGAATCGGGCTCTAGAGGGGTGTGGTCTGTCTGGAGAGCGTGGCCTGAAGAATCCCGCGAGGCCCGCGCCAGGAGGGTCGGGGCTGGGTGGGGGGCGGCCCAGGACGGGGCAGACCGTCGGGAGTCTTTTTTGACCTCTCTCACCCATGTGTACCAGGGGGGCCTGATGAATGAAAAAGTGATCTCATCACGTAGCCTTCGAGGGGATTCTGCCTGAAGCTTTAAGAGCCAGGGGTGTATTTTAATCATTCCAGGATAAATTACCTTGTCGTTGTGCTTGCCCCATGGGCCATGGACCTTGCTCCAAATCCCCTTCTGTTTTGGCAAGATTCTAGGGGTGCAGCTTGAGCGAGCTTACCCTGAACAGGGGTGCTTATTTTGAGGAGACCTCCAGGGGAGTGTTGCATCCGAATCTGGCCCAGGTGGCTGTTTTTTCCCCTGTCTCTGTCCCTTCCTCTCTGTCCCTTTCTGTCTCAGCAGCCGGGCTGTTCCAGGCGAAGGTGTCACCTACAGCTTTGCACCTTCAGTTGGGGTTCCAGCCCCTGCTGCTGAGATGGGCGGGCAGTCTCCCTGCCCCATTCGGAATTGGGGAAGAGAAATGATGGGGCCACCGGAGTGAGGTGTCCACCCTGGTCTAATTAGAGGAGACCAGGTGGGCTGGAGGCTAGACAGCAGTTCTAGGAGTGGGGGTGGGGGTCTTTGTGTTCTGGGCACCTATGCTCCCTGTTTAAAATGATCATGTATTCACCCAACCTAGTCTGAGTGAGCTGTGCCCACCTTGGGATTTATTTAATCGGAATTTGTGTGTTATATATATAGCAATTTGCAGTGTGGAGAGACATAGAAAAATAGAAGGCAGGCTATCTGCTTTTAATCATATACTTGAAGACATGAGGTGCACCTCCTGAAAGGATGCCTGGATCTCTTTTCTCATTTCTGCCAGTGCTTCAAGCCCTTCACATTTTTCTTAGATAACAGAGTGCACGGCTACTCAGTTACACACACGTGAAAACACACGTGCATGTACACAGACACACATATGCATGGTTATATACCACCCAAACACACATAGACACACATGTGCACACACACACAGACATGCCTACAACTTCTGCACAGACAGTGTGAATCCCACAGTTAACCCGGGTGGTACAGAAAGTGTCTTACTGGTGAATCATTTCTGTTGTACTTGTATTCTCTTTGTGGCTGGCTGGTGGTTTTAGTGAAGTGGGCTTGACTCATGCTTAACTTACTTCACATTGTGTGTGTGTGTGCACGCACGCATGCACAGGCATGTGCACTGGGACCATATGCATGGGGTTGTGGCAGTCATTTTTGGATGCAGGCAACGTGATCGGTGCCACAGACTCTGCCAGGACCTCGCAGACAGGTTCTCCATGGGCCTGGCCAGGCTGGGAGGAACACCAACAGGCAGTTCATCTTGTTGCCCTTGGGAGCAAGTGAGCCCTGTCTGGTCATATGGGGTGAGGGGCACGTTCCCCACCACATCCTCCCATGCTGGCGAGTGCCTCTGGATTGATTGAGAGTATCTCTGACAGCAGCCAGCATGGGAACAGTTTAAGGCTGTAACTAAGGGTGGGTGTGGTCTCTGGTCATTGTGGTCTGCATTTTCAGCACATGCAGGTGCATTTGGGTGACCACAGCTGTTTTCTGTTCTCAGCACCAGGAGTGTCCGGGCGCCTCGGGATGTGTGGAAGAAGTGGCTGAGAGTTGCCGTCCTGGGGGCCTGCACCACGTTCGTTGCGCTCCTGCTCTGGGGCAGTCTGGGGGGTGATGACAGCATCACTGAGGTCCTAGCTCATCGAAGTGAGGTCCTGCCAGGCAGGTTCATTGAGGTGCCCTGCTCCGAGGACTATGACAGTCACCGAAGGTTTGAAGGTACATGATGCCGAGGTGATCCGGGAAAGAGCAGCATGTTAACATGGAATTCAGTGTGTTCAAAATGCGTCTTTTTTTGCTACAATGAATTGATGGGAATCAGGTTGAAAGTAGTGTGGGGGTGGCGTTGGGCAGGTGACCTTCCTCACCCCCCGCTGCTGCCCCCCCGTCCCCCGCCCCCGGTTGGTTAGCCCACACATGGACCCGGAAGTGTGGGTGTTTCAGGCCCTGCCTGTGCAGGGGCAGGCCCACTGGTCACTGCCCAGGCCTCATTGCCCAGGCCGTGGCCAGTGTTTCACTGAGGTCCCCCACACTGTGGGTGCCATCTGATGGAAGAGGCGGTTTGCCTGGAAGGATGTAACAGAACTGGGATGATAGTAATGAGCAAGTGGAACCCAGAAAAGGCATTTTCTGTCTTAGGGTGTTGTAACTGCAGAAGATGTTGCAACAGGGAACGTAGATACCAGAGGCCCTTCCCCCATGTCGTGTGCCCCATCCCAGCGCCTGACTCCTCTGCTCGAGGGCAGCAGTTTTAAAAACCTAACCAGAGTGACTGGGTTTTAAAGACAAAATTCAGTTTATTTTTCTCTTCAGAGCAATGCTTTGGACTTGAACCAAGAAAATATTGCTAAATCCTTCCACCAAGGGGCGCCATTGTGATGCACACAAGCTGGGTTTAGACGAAGGGAGGCAAAGACGCGCCCAGGGAATGGGGGCTGCCTTTCCCTTCAGGGGGTCAGGAAAGTGGATAGGTTCTGTTGTGGGCATGCTCTCTCTGTCTTGGTCAGCTTTTTCACTCTAAAGTCACAGCTTTTGAGAACGTATTTTTCCTACCCATTTAATAATTTATCAACGTTAAAAACTGTTGGAATGAGGTGGAGGGGGAGTTAGTGGAGACGGGTATGGGTTTTCAGTTGGGAAGATGAGAATGTTCTGGAGATGATGATGGGGATGGTTGTACAACAACGTGATCATAGTTAACGCCTCTGAACTGTACACTTTAAAATGGTTAAAATGGTAAATTTGGGGTTATATATATTTTACCAAAAAAAAAAAAATGGTGGAGTGTGCATTAAAGCCTCTGGACTCCCCATCCCTCGCCCCTCTCTCCTCCTGTAGCTGACAGGGGCTCCGCCTGCCCTGGGCCTGTGTGTCTGGGTGGTGTGTGTGCGTGTTTGCAGCGTGTGCACTCGTGTATGTGCACTGACATTGTCAGCCACTCACAACTCACTTTCTCACCAAATTATGCTTTTGATGCTCATTCACGTTGAGCCTATTGTGTCGCTGCTGGATTGTCTTCTTGAACTTCTGTCTCGCCGTCCCCAGTTACTGGGAACCGCGAGGCAGGGTCCCCACTGAGACTCTGGGTCTGGTGGCCGCTTCGCCGCCAGAGGTGTTTGAGGCGATGTCACTTGGTGCTTTTGTTGCCCCTGCATCTTCCTGGTGAAACTGTTCCTGTTATCAATCTTTTCCCCTCTCACAATTCTTTTGTGTTAAAATGTATTTGTTGATATGATGTCGCTCCCCAAGCTGTCTTTTGGTTATCGTTGTTTTTGCTTTTACCTTCAACTTTTATAAAAAGCATTTTTATGTCTTAATAAAAACACCTATATTAATATATTGTATTTAGCTCTGTGGAACTGGGGCACCTCTCCCCTAATGACCCCCACGTAGAAGTTTATTTTTCCCACATGATGAGACCCAGAAAAAGGCACCCCAGGCCAGCCTGGCTCCCTGTAAGCGCCCCAGGCCGAGCGCCCCAGCTCTGCCACTCAGCATGTGGCTCACATGGTCCCAGGACAATCGCTCCACCTCCAGGCATGTTCCAGGCAGGAAGAGAGAAAGGAGGATGAAAGCTAAAGGTCAGCCAGCCCAGTGTGTCCTGAGAGTGTCCCAAGGCCAGGGGGTGGCCATGAGAGTGTCTCATCGGCCAGGACATATCCTAGGGCCCACCCAGTGCAAGGCAGCCAGCCTGCCCTTGGCGCCAGGATACCAGGGGCTTGCTAAGCTTGTCCATCTCTGGTGCTCTGCCTCATCCTGGCCCCATCTACCTGACCCTGGCCCTTTCCACCCTGACCCTGGCCTTGTCCACCCCAACCCAGTGGCAACCCTGGCCACTTTAACCCTGGTCCTGTCCACCCTGACCCTGGCCGTGTCCACCCTGGCCCTGTGCTCCCGACCCTGGCCACTTTCACCCCGACCCTGGCCCCATCCAAGCTCCCCCATCCTCCTCCCTCTAAGCAGCTCAGTCCTGGGTGCAGAGGCAGGAGGAAGCAGGGTAGAGTGTGTGGTGACCACCTTGGGGCAGCTTTGCCAGGCCCTGCAGAAGGACAGTGACTACAGTTGCAAGCACAGCTTTGGTCATCCAGGAGGCACTAGCCAACGGGTCTGGATCTGTGGTCAGTGATGGTTCTAGAATACCGTGGATGCCGCCTCTGGGCTGTTTTCTCAAGGGTGGGTAGAGTGTCAGCTGCTTCAGGAGTGACCCACCTGGTGTGGCGCTGCCAGGACCTACCCCCTTCCGGTGAGATGTGTGCGCGCAGGGGCTCTGCTTGTACTGGAAAGTCACCGTTGCTTCTCTGAAATTCACATCTGACCGAGTGGCCTATATTTTATTTGCCAAACCTGCCCCCCTAATCCCATGGAAGGCAAGGCCCCATCCCACAAAATTCCGTTGTCCCTGGGGAGGGCCGCCCACAGGTGAGTCCTTGACAGCAGCGGGCAGCTCTTTAGTCGGGGTTCAGCGGGGTTGGCGTCTCATCCCAGCTCAACTCTCTCCAGGCTGCTCCCCGAGGAAGTGTGGCCGGGGCGTCAGCGATGCCATCATCACCAGGGACGAAGCCCGGAGGATTCGCAGGTACACGTGTCTCTGAGTTTCTGTCCTGAACGAGCAGGAGAGTGGGGCTGTGGGTGAAGCACAGGGAATTACTACTAAAAGGATGATTTAAAGAAATTCATTAGAATTCCCTAACAATTCCCCTTTGCACTTCCAAGGCAAAGAGGGGCTTTTCTGATTTCCAGGAGGAAAGGCTGTTGTCATCAGTGATGTGGTTGCTGACGGAACCTTCCAGAGGCCTGGGCCCTCTCCAGAGGCAGCAGTTCTGGCCCAGTGGGGAGGTTGGGGGGATGCTGTCCCGTCAGCCATTGAGGGGCCCAGCAGGTGCCTGTGTAAAGACAGTGTGTTCACCCAGCAGCCCCAGGCGGTCACTAGACTATTTTCGTCTCCTCTCCAAAACTGGTTGGGATAGCCCTCCTGCCTCCTAGCCGTGACTCATGACAGGGCAGGAAGTCTTACTCAGAAGTAGTTGGCACTGGATTCTTCCTTATTGTCTTTTAAAAACAAGATCTTGAAGCTCTGATTTTCCAACAAGGAGTTCAGACCCAAGCATGTGCCCAGTGGAGCAGCGTCTGGTCCGCATGCCGAGCTGTGTCTTGAGGGGAGATGTTCCTCCTGTTTCTAGATAACATTGTAGAGGCTGGTTGGGTGGGGAGGGTCCCTGGTGTGAGGGATGGATCCAGCCCCCAGTCAGTTTCCCGGGCGGCCATGAAGCATCTGTCAAAGGCACCAGAAGCCCCTGCATCTTTGGTGACGTGGGTGGTCCTGTGAGCTCCAGCACAGGCCACCATGTGGCCACTGCCTCCTGAGCTGGTGATTACAAAGGCTGCCCCCGCAGCCTGTGATGACAGGAGAGGGACCTTCCAGTCCAGAGGAACCCATTCAACTCAGCACCAAGTCTCTGAGCTAAAGACGGAAACTAAGCCCACTTGTCCCCAAGCTATGTCATACGTGGTTAAGGAGATGGTGACAAAATATTAACATTTACTCACTTAGCTTGAAAGTCAAGTCCTTTGGTCCAAATGTGATTTTTGTCATAAACATTAAGCAGTCTGTTAACGTTGTGCTAGTTGTGCTGGTTGATATGTGTCTAGATGTATCATAGATGATGCTGTTAACTGAATTCTGATTTAAGACGGTCTTCCCCACAGCATAGCTGAGAAGGGGCTGTCCCTGGGAGGATCGGACGGAGGGGTGAGTTGTGTGCCGTTCCTGCTTCGGTTTTCTTTTTACCCCTTTAACTTTGCTCTCCCTCCGAGGGGAAGGCGAGGGCACCGGGTGTTCAGGCCCTGCTCCTGGAAATGAAGTACCCCCTCCCTTCACAGGAGGGCTGCCTCGGATCACATCTTTGTGTCAGGCATCCTGGTTGGGGGCAGTGGGGGGAGGTCGTAGGCAGTGAGTGAACAGAGCAGGTGACGAGCAGGGGCCGACTGAGGAGGGTGACGGCTCTGGGAATGGGAGAGCCAGCACACGCAGGAGGAGCTGGTGGGAAACAGTGAGGACCATGCAAGGTGGAGGAGGCTCCCACAGGTGCTGCATGGGGACTGTCATCCACCAGGCGAGACTGCAGGGGGTCTAACAGTGGCCCCTGAAAGATGCATCCACCCAGAACTGTAAATGGGACCTTACCTGGGAAAAGGGTCTTTGCAGATGTCATTAAGTTACGGGTCTCAAGATGAGATCTTCCTGGATTACCAGGATGGACCCTAAATCCAATGACAAGAGTCCTTGGAAGAGGAAGGCAGAGGGAGATTTGAGATTGAAGAGGAGACCGTGTGAAGATGGAGGCAGAGGTGGAGTGATGTGGCACAAACCAAGGGACCCCTGGGACCACCAGAAGTCCAAAGATTCAAGGAAGGATCCTCCCCTGGCGCCTTTGGAAGGAGCGGGGCCCTGTCGACACCTTGATCTCGGCCTTCTGGCCTCCAGAGCTTGAGAGGATGAATTCCTGCTGTTTTAAGCCTACTGTTTACGGCAACCATGGGGAGCTCGGACAGGCCAATGCAGCTCTGCATCTCATCCGCTTCCTGGGCGGGCTTAGGAGTGCACCCCTGCGAGCACCTTACGTTGGCCGGAGTTCTCGTGTGGTCCCAAATGGGGATCTCCTCGCCTGGCGTGTGGGCCCGTAGGAAGATCCACTCTCCTCTGCATAGTTTGGTGATTATCTTCATGAGTCTTTTATTCTGCAGGCTCTTTCCTCTTGAGATCTGAAAATTAAGCTTCTCCTTTTATTTTGGTTCAGTTCAGGGGAATATTTATTAAAAACCTATTCGTGCGTGGACTCATCTTTTGCCCGGCGCTCAGCATTTACTCGGGAAGTTGTCTTGCAATGAATCATCCAGGTTTGATACCTTTAAGTGCAGTTAACGTTTTTAAAGCCCAAATTGTGTTCAGACGAACCCCTGGGCTGATCGCTGCATCCATGAGAAAAGACACCCAGACAGGGTAGAGGTGGTCCGTGCTGGCGCCCACTCCCCTCTCAAGACGTGGGAAGGCCCCCCGGAGGCAGGGTGGGCAGGGGTGGAAAACACTGGCTGTTCATTAAAGGGTTATGACCCAGCGATTCCACTCCTGGGCATTTACCCAGGAGAACAAGAGCATCTCCCACGATGAAATGCTGTCCCAGTGTCACAGCCACTTCATTTACAACAGCCCTAAGCTGGAAACAGCCCATGTGTCCATCTCCAGGTGAATGGACCAACAAGTGACTCCTCCCCAAATGATGGGTGCCCCTTGGCCATGAGACAGTGGGCAGCGGGTACTGCACCGACGTGAGGGAGTCACAGGGAGGCAACACTGAGTGAAAGGAGCCAGGCCAAGAGCGAAGTGCAGCTTCATGACTCCAGGGCCTCAGGTTCTAGAAAGTAACCAGCTGCTGTGGCAGAAGGCACCTGGGGAGGGGCAGGAGGGAGGGGTTGCAAAGGGTGCAAGGAAATTTGAGGTGATGGATGTGTTTCCTATCCTGGTAGTGATGGTGGTTTCACTGGTGCATGCCAGCATCAAAACTTACCAAACTGAACACTTTAACCAGGAGCAGGTCGTTGTGTGTTGGTTATACCACAGCAAAGCCGGGGGAAGGGCTTGTTCTTAGACCCATGGAGGAACTGTATCTGTGGACTGTTTTCAGAATTTTAGACCAGAGAGTCTCCATTCTTAGGGCAGGAGAGAAATATCCGCCGTCACACACCTTTGTCCAAACGTCTTGACACCCAGCCCGTGTGCATCGTCGCCCTGACCCGGGTGTGCAAAGATGGGTCTCAGGAACACGTGTTTAACGTTGGTGGCTTTTAGAGCTCAGTCGCCTGCCAGGCAGCCCTCACGCCGCCCTGCCAACGTCTTTTCCAGGCGTCTATCCTGGACCTGCACTCGGGGGCCTTGTCTGTCGGGAAGCACTTTGTGAACCTGTACAGGTGAGAACCCCGGGGTCGGGGGTGGGGTGGGGTCTCTGCTCGTTTCTTAGCTGGAGACACCTGAGTGAGGCTTGCGTGTATGGATCAGAGCGGCTTCAAGTCTTGGGTAAATTGCGACGTTTGCCATCGGGCCGAGGCCAGATGAGGACTGGAAGGTGCAGCTCTTCCGAAGGGCGGGATCCTTGCCAGCTAGCTTCAGGGAACAGCTTAGTTAGGAATGGACCAAGGGGTGGGGCTGGAGGGAGAGGTGGGAGAGGTGAGCGGCAGGCCAGGCTCCTGAGAGCTGCCTCCTGAGTAGCTTTGATCCTCCCCGAGGGCCAGGAGAAGCAAGAGATTCCCCCAACCTTGATAAATGTCACCCCACCTGCCAGGTCCCTCCCTCCCACCCTCCTCCCTTTTATCACACAGTTATCACTGTAGAAGGAGCAGCTCCAAGATAATAAGGACCAGCTGGTTTTCAGGGACTTGCTGGTTAACTGGAGGAAAGGCTGAATTTAAAGGAAATAAGGAAACATTAATAAAACATCACATTTGTCAATACTCATTTTTTCACAGATACTTTGGGGATAAAATACAAACTATCTTCTCAGAAGAGGACTTCCAGTTGTACCGGTGAGGGAAGGAATGCCCAGGTCAGGAAGGGGGACGGTGGTGGCAGGGCTGGGAGTGCTGGGGTCAGTCCTGCAGAGAACTGGCCCTCAGGTTCCTGGGTGTGCACGTGATACCCTGTCCCACGTGTGCGGACCTGTGTGTGCATCTGTTCACCTTTCACCTTTGCCAGCCCTTGTCTTTCTGTAGTGTTACCGAACCCAGGTCCAGCTGCTCGCTGCTCGAAAGCCAATTCTTGAGAGACAAGTGTTGGTGGGGAAGGAAAGGTTGCTTTATTTCAGGGGCCAGCAACCGGGGGAGAGGGTGGACTCCTGTCTGAGAACCAACTCCTGATTGCTGCTCAGGGACAGGGGCTTTTAAAGGGGAGTTTCAGGGTTGTATAGGCAGAGAGAGGGAGCAGAACAGCATAGTCAGTTCTGACAGTCAGCTTGAAACCAGTAATGTGGTCTGACCAGCGTCATCTTGGTTAAGTACAGTTAATCTTTAGTTCCAGGGTTTGTTCCCATTTCTCTGAGGCCAGTTCTCGGAACTGTGTGAAGTGGAGTAGCTTATGTCGTGGCTTCAATTCGGTCATCATGTAGTCATCCTCCTTCAGCCTGGTGGGGGCTTCAGTATCTGCAAAACAGCTCACAGGATATGGCTCAGAATATTATCTATAGCCCTTGAGGGGGAACTAAAGGTCCTTGACTTTGCTTAATGACTAAACTATTATTATTTGGTCTCGTTTGACTATTTTCCTTTGTTTCTGCA
Source organism: Tursiops truncatus (assembly GCF_011762595.2). NCBI lineage: Eukaryota > Metazoa > Chordata > Mammalia > Artiodactyla > Delphinidae > Tursiops > Tursiops truncatus. The sequence goes on from NC_047053.1 coordinate 46,009,417, forward strand.
TTTTCTCACTTCTCTGATTAAACTTATTCTTTGGCTAAAGTGTTTCCACAGACAAAAGGCAGGCTGAGAACATGGGGGTTGGGGGCAAGGACCAGAGGGTCCTGCTCCGTTTCAGTGTCACATGGTGCGGGCCCTATGGGCCCGGGGAGAATTCTTTCCTGTGTGGCTGACACCTGTGTCGTCTCGGCAGGGACCTGCGGCAGAAGGTCCAGCTGGCAATCGCCCAGGCATTTGGCATCAGCGCGTCCTTGTTGCACCTGACGAAGCCCACCTTCTTCTCCCGCATCAACAGCACGGCGGCCCGCACGGCTCATGACGAGTACTGGCACGCGCACGTGGACAAGGTGAGCGAACCTGGGGCTTGTCCACCACGGCCCCAGGTGGGTGCTGTCTGTTCACGTGGTCAGGGTTTTAGAAGTTTCCTCTCTCACTGATGAGGTCGAGGAGATAAGATTTGTTTCTCGCGTGATGAGGTGACAGAAGACTGTGACAAGCACATTACAGAACAGTGAGGGCCTGATGGGGACCATCCTTTGCTACTTGTTCCCACACGCAGAGCTGTCTCCACCTGAGCTGTGAGCTTCGTCGGATGTAACCTGACCCGACCTTGACTGACCTGGCCTTTCTGTCGTGTGGTCTCTCCTCGGGCCTGCGTCCCGCACCCTGCCCAGGAGGCCCCCTTCTTCCCACTTTTCACCTTAACTTGGGAAGATTTCTCGACCACTCCAGATTCTGCAGATTCCCCTTTCTTGATCTCTTGCTGTTCCCTAGACACAGTGGCGCCTAATCAATCTGCGGTCCTGGTCAGCCACAGCTGAAGCCCTCTCCCGCCTGCATCGCAGCCACTGCCCCGCCCCACTCGGCCAGCACACGCAGCGTGGCGCCAGGGGACGGTTGGCCACGGAAACGTCTGAGGGCTGTTGGCGGTCACCCCAGCCGCGGGTGTGCTCAGGTGACCCAGATAATCTCTGTGTCGCTTGACCCTGGAACACAGGAAGCGAAGTGAAAAGTAAGCAGAGGGTTTGGGCAGAAGCTCGCAGGTTGGGCTTCTGCCTGAAGTTCAGTCAGATACGCATGTGTTTATTTCATCTCGACTGTCTGAGCTCAGTGGAGGAGGGGAGCACGTAAGTGTGGTTAGTGAGATTGAGGAACCCAGTATTTAATTAAATTAACTTAAATTGAAGTAGCTTTATGTGGCCAGTGGCTTGTCTGAGCCAGTGCAGCTTGGAGGGCTCGATGGAACTCGGGTTGGAAGTGTGGGCTTCACCCTAAGGGGGAGTACAGTGTCTGCTCGTTCTCTTCCCATGGGCTTAAGGTTGATCAGTGGGTTCGGTCTGATCCATCCACGATCAAGCCTCCTGTCCACCCTCACTTCATGGCTCTAGCAGCCATTGACCCATTGATAACCATTGCCCAGGTGCATTATTTCATTAGGGGACCAGGACCGAGACCTTCAGTATAAGATCATCGTAGATATTGCAGAGGGAAAAACAGGGTTTTATGGGGTTGAGGGCAAAGACGACGTGTGTGGAGGACAGACAGGTTCGCACAGCAAGGAGCCTCATGCGTGGGACGGAGTCCGGAGAATTTCCCTGCAACGAAGGAAGAGCAGCCCTCCATGTACCGGGAAGTGTGGGTTCAGGAAAGACAACACTGAATGTAGCCTGGTTTGGTGATCCAGCTTCAAAGGAAGAAGGATAAGGAAGAAATTCTTCAGGCAGAGAAAACGAGTCAACAGTGACAAGTGGGGTAGCCTCAGACATCTCAGAGCCAGGAGACCTTGGGACAGGGTCTACAGGACCAGGGTGGCTATAACAGCCAAGGGGTCACTCACGCATGGACACAGCAAAAAGACGTACTCGCACAAGGGGACCCCATGCATCTGCTCCTTCCCTTGAAGCTCTCCAGCCTCTAGCTCAGGACAGCTCAGGCCCCGCTGGCCTCTGCCATCCCATCACCTGCCATTACCTGCCTCCTTCCCAGGTCACAGTGTTCATGTGGGTTTGGGGTGGTTCCTTTGCAGAATCTGAGCTGGGTGGGTAGGAGAGGGTCAGGCTCCTGGACACCCCCCGCCCCCGGGTCTCTTTTATGTTTTATGCAGGTAGTGGACATGAGGTTCACTGCTGAAGCGATTCAGAAGCACTGCCCTGGGCTGTTCTCAGGTTTAGGTCACTTTGATGTTTGTTTGGTGCCCTGATGCTGGATAAGGGGCCCCTAAGTGGGGTCTTGGTGGGGGAGGTGGAGGGAGCTCAGGTCTGTGTAGAAAGTCCAGTCCCACAGATGGCATGGTACTGAGTTCATGAGAAGGTGACAGGGACTCAGTCACCTTGGCAGGCTTGCTGCCCCTCCCTCCTGGTCAGCCCACCCTCTCTCAGGAGATGACCACTGTCACGGTGATGGTGGTCTAGCTGGTTGCAGGGGGAGCGGGGCTTTTGGACTTTTTGAGCCTTGATCAAATGTGTTATGGATATGGACCTGGGGCTTCTGTGTACCGCTCCCATGGTGCCTACAGGCGTCAGTAAAATCATTTAAGAATCTATTCCTAAACACAGGAGCCTTGGGCTGTGCGATAGGGCACTGGTAGGATGACTTTGGGCTGCTGTCCTCGGACTCTTTCATTCTTCCTTATCTCTTACCCCAGTCTTACTAATTGAATGATTCCTCAGGCTGGGAGCTGTTATCATGTGATTAAAATTCCTTGTACATGCAAGTCACTATCTTTGCGTGGAAAAAAAAAAAAATAGCCTATCTCACTGATTCCCTCTAATAAGTAGGTGCTAATTTGTATGAGTTCTTATGTCCTGGGAAACAACACCTGCCTCACATATTACAGACAGCAAACTCCTCTATCTCACACTGAAATCAAGCTCTTCATGTGGCACCCCTTACCTATAGTAAGTCCTGAAGATCCACAGATGGGACAACTATCCGGCCACCTCCCGTCCCGGACTTCAAGGGGTCCTTGGGAAACAAATGATAGTGCCTCCTGTTTACATTATATCCAGGCCCAGAGGGTCCACGCTCCTATGAGCCCAGAGCACAGATTTCACCCCCCATCCCCTGCTTTCCACCGCCCATGCCATCTTCCAAAAGAATGTCCACGCAAAGAGGACCAGACAGGAAAGGACAGACAGTGTAGCGTGGGCACTGGGTGGTGGTGGTGGGGAGTTAGTGTTTAATGGGAACAGAGTTTCAGTTTGGGAGGTTGAAGAGTTCTGGCGATGGTCGGCGGGGGTGGGTGCACAGCAGTGTGAATGTGCTTAGTGCCCCTGAGCTGTGCACTCAACGATGGGTAAAGTGGTCAATTGTATGGTTTGTGTATTCTACCACAATTTAAAAGAAAGCTTGGGGTGCCCACATCTGGAGAAGGAGCGGAAGCACCACCTTTGCTCCCTGTGCTGACGCGGGAGGGTCCTATTGGTGGGTGGGTGGGTGGCGTGGCGGCCCTGGGGCTCACGCGTGTGGGCTTCTTGGCGTGGGCTGCGCCTCTGACTGTGCGGGAACCAGGCAGGACCGCACGCCTGTGCTCAGCAGAGGGTTTTCTGTAGTTGGGAGGCAGAGCGAGGCCTGGGTCTGTCCCTCCCTGAGGAGCGTGTCCTCCCACAAGCAGACGGTGACACGCCCTCACGCTCTGCCCCGCAGGTGACCTACGGCTCCTTCGACTACACATCGCTGCTGTACCTCTCCGACTACCTGGATGACTTCGGTGGTGGGCGGTTTGTGTTCATGGAGGAGGGGGCCAACAAGACGGTGGAGCCGAGAGCAGGTAGGACTCATGGGCGGGCGTTTCCCGGGATGCAGCGTTTACGGTGTGTCCAGTGTGTCCATGGAACACATTCGTCAGAGGAGGAAGTGGGCGTGGCCACGGTCACTGAGTCACTGCAGAGTGAGTTCCCAGAGCCAGCCCCCACTCCATCCCCTGTAGTGACTCAGAAGCTTAAGACAGACGGATGAGGCAGTGATCCTCACCTAATGTTGGTAAACCACACCCGACCTGGTGGTCCCAGAGCTCCCGCTGCCCCCAGCCCAGCTCGGACACTCAGTGCTGCTCAGTGAGCATGTGTGGAGCGAGGAAGCGTCCCCTCTCCTCCCCAGGTTTTGGGGTGGGGAGGGGCGGGGATCCCCCAGGGGCTTCCTGAGGGGCAGCCCAGCCCCAGATGAGACTCAGAGACAGAGCCAGGCCATTTGGCTCCGGCCTGGGCACCTCGACTGTGCAGCACCACTCACCTGCTGCCGTGGCTCACCCAACCCCACTGCGTCACCCTGCTTACTGGGTGTGTAGCTGTGTCTGCTTCCGCCTGGCAGCAGGCAGCTCAAACCAATGAGGCTGTCCACCTGTGTTGGTTTAGAATGTTCCCGTCAGCCATGAGGCGGTCCTGCAAGCCACTGAGTCCAAATGCTCCTTGCAGTAGCGCTGAATCCACGCAGAAGTGGCTTGGACATCAGAAGGTGTAGAAAGGAAGTTAAACAGCTCAGGACTGGCTCTCTTCCCTTAGGGGGTGAGTGCTGGAGGGGGGCAGACCCAGGCGCAGGTCAGTGGGCAGGAGGGGCTCAGAACGCCCTGCAGCTCCAAGGCTTTAATGGACCAAGAGCCAGAGAAGCTGCTGGTGCTAAGGCTGGGGGTCACATGTCACGTGCTTCTGGGAGGTGTCCAGGAATGCTTGTGGACTAAGAGGAGAAATGCAGGTGGGTTCCAAAAACGGAGATGACTGTATTTTTGGTTACTAAGTTGCCGAGCTAAATCCTGCTTTAAAGAAGTGGGTGATAATCTAATAGCTGTTTACTGAAGAAAATAAAAAGCCAGAAAGCACTGTTCATGAATGCCGAAAGTTTCACGTTTCTGGGGTTGGGTGGGCCGTCGCCTCCGTGTGAGTGTTACGCCTTGTAGGGTGAGTTACCAGCGCTGGCCTGCTGGTCACTGCGCGGGTGGTGATTTCATGCCAACAGTTTCCTCCTGGTTCTGATGACTGGCGGCCTGCCCTCGGGTTCTTCCTGGTGTTTGTGTCGTGCCCGTCATTGTGTTGATCACTCTGGACTTGGGAGCTGTCAGAATAGGTGTGGGGCTTAACTACTGGTGCATTAAAAAGGAAAGAAGGTCTTAGGCAAGATTGTGAGCCCTTGTGGGCCTTTCCTCAACAAGCTATCACGTTGAGGTTGGGTTGGGTCAGCAGATTGCCGTTCCGGGTCAACAGGACGAGAGTCACTAACTCTGTCCCATCCGCACAGACGTCACCGGGAGCCTGGCGTTTGGCGGGCAGCGTGATGCAGCTGCTCTGACAGGCTGTGCCAAAGAGGTTATCATTTTCCCTAGAAGAGTTCATTCTCTCTTATGGAAATTAACAGGAAAATATGCTGAATGTTTTCAGTTTTCCCACTTACTTTCCAGAGCCCTCCGTCCCCTCCTGTGCATCCAGGTTTCCAACAGGTACATTCCCCTTCCGCCTCAGCATTTCTTGGAGTGCAGGTCTGCTGGTGATGGTTTTTCTGAAAATGTCCTTATTTCACCCTTTTTTCTAAAAGATATTTTCACTAGATGTGAAATTCTGGATTGGTGGGTTTTTTTCCTTTTTCTTTAAAAGCATCATCCCTTTCCTCTGGCTCCCCTGTTGCTGTCACCGCTGTCACTGCCCCATAGTAGCTGCCTCTTTGCTCTGCCACCTCCGGGATGTTCTCTAATCTCTGGTTTCATCAGTTTGACTATGATGTGCCTCAGTGTGGAGTTGTTTGTATTTATCCCACTTGGAGTATTTATCCTGCTAAGCTTATTGGATTAAAAGTCAAAGTTTCGTCACATTAGGGAAAGTGTTGGTCATTATTTCTTCAGATCGCCTTTTCCTGCCCCAGTATGAACCCCTCCTCTCTCCGAGGCTCCAACATGAATGGTGGACGGTTTCCTATTGTCCCACAGGCCACGAGGAGCTTCACTTTTCCTCAGTCCTTTTCTTCTCTGTTCTTTGGTGCCTCTGTTTGCAAAGTGTGCAGAAATGCTGGGGTGTGGGGGGGGCGCCCAGAGACCCCCACTCTTGCTGTAAGTCGGCGACATTTGATAACTGTGTCTGCAGTGGGGTGGCAACAGAGGCGTGCACAGATGGCATGGATGGGCAGACGGGCCTGGCTACGTGTCTGAGGTCTCAGGTGTGACTAAAAGTGGAAAGACTGAGGACAAAACGTCCTTTAGCAACGTGAGCCTCAGAAAGTGGCGTGACTCCAGATTGCTCTGGGAAAGAGTGTTTCCTTCAGGTCAGGGGCGGCCTGGCTGGTGCAGAGGAGGGTCTGAGTTCTTGGTGTCCCCGGGCCCCCATGCAGAGGTTTCCGTGTGTCACACGATTTCTTTTGCTCCCTTGTTTCCGGGCAGAGCACGGTTCTCTATTTACAACCAGAAAGCAGCAGACTCTGGGGTAGACTTTTCTCCTCTCTCAAAGATTTAGCAGTTGAGTTCCTGGCAGTGACCTTTTGAAGAGAAATGAAGTTGTCATGGGACATTTGGGGCAGGGCCGTGTGGCGGTGACGCGGCGCCTACAGGATCCCGGGGCTCCTCCCACACGATTCTGTAACGGTCAACTCGTTTGTCCTAAAAAATTTATGGTGGGTGTATGAGACCAGTTAAATATGGAAGCCCATAAACACGGGGTTCTCTGAACACAGGTGGGTGGAGGACCCCTGCTCCAGGACGCTCGGAAGCCGCCTCCCGAGTCCTGTCTTTAGCTGCCCTGGAGGGAGCTACAGGCGCTGGGTGTCTGTCTCGACACGCCTTCCCTGATCCGTTGCCAAAACATTGTCATAACCTCGCAGGGTTTGGTTTTGTTTCATGTGTGATTAGAAATAAGATCATAAAAAAAGAAAGAAGATCATAAGGTGGGCCCGAGGAGGTCACATGGCTTGTAGAGGCCCCTGGGGGTGGCAGCAGGGCCTCACCCCAAGTCCAGGTTGCCCCACAAAGAGCCCGCGGAGGCTGGGCTGGGTGCTTGGGGTGCCCTTCGTCCTGTGCGAGGGCTCTCCTGCTGGTTTGTCTCCAACCCCCGCCTTCCTGCATCAGCTGTTTCTCCAGCCTGCCTGGTTGGTCGTGTTGCTGCATTGGCCTAAACACAGGTCCTCTGAGGCCCTGCCACACATATGGCCTTGAAGTCATACTCTGCTCTCCTCTCTCCCAGGTCGGGTGTCCTTCTTCACCTCGGGGTCTGAGAACCTGCACCGGGTGGAGAAGGTTCACTGGGGCACCCGCTACGCCATCACCATCGCCTTCACCTGCGACCCTGACCATGGCATTGCGGACCCAACATTCACATAGCCCCGGGAGGCCTGTCCAGCAGCCCTGCAGGGAAGCAGCCATGCTGGCCACACACCCCTTCCCTCTCGCTCAGCCCATTTCCACTGAACAAGGTGCCTTACGAATCATCCTGAATTTTGATTTGCTAACATTTGATCATTTTTCAACTGTGAGTAAATGGAGGGAACCAATTTCCCCTCACAGGCATCAGCGTTGGCTTTGCTATGCTGATGTGGGGCCCGGGAGCTGGCAGGGCCAACATGCCCTCCTTTTCTCAGGAAGGGATCCCGTGCCCGGGGTGGAATCCCCGTTTGTCAGCAGACAGAGTGTCATTACCCGGCCACTGGAGACTGACTTAAGTGTGGATGAAGCTGAGTGGGGCCAGCAGCCTCCACTCGGGGAACCAGAATCAGCATTATGGCACCTTGGAGAAGGTTCTGGGGGCAGGCGGCTCTGGGAGCAGCAGCTGGAGGGCTGATACTGCTGGATTCTGGGTGGAGGCGAACATCTGATGTTCTGGCGACTCTGGGCAGAGCCCCCAACACTGCTGGCCACTGAGAGTCACCCTGGCACCATGTTCATGCCAGGCTGGGCTCTGCCCCATCACCAGACAGGGTCCCTGACACAAGGTCCGAGGGTGTTCCCAGCGTGGCCATCCGCAGCTCGCCTGGGGCCTTCTGCCAAGCTGAGGGTCCGTCTGCTCAGGTTCAGGTCTTAGCAACCCTCTTCTCGTCCTGGAGCTGTCCATGTGTTTTACATAAAGGTAACAGGGGAGCCAGGAATAGTAAATAAACTGGTCATGGGGGAAGCCTGGGTAGCGCGGCCCCAAGATAAGGGCAGCATGTCCATCAGTTGGCTTCTGCCAGGGTCGGGCAAGGTCCCAGGGCCGCCCCACAAAGCAACTGGCCTGGGGTTTGGGCATCTTCTGGGAGAACAGCTGATCACCCGCTGTGAGTGCAAAGGGATCCCCAGAAATGGCTCTGGGAGCAGGACTCTCTCGGCCACCCTGACCCAGGAGCCTCAACACTTTCCCCTTCGCCCACCCAGCATGGACCTGTGGACACGGCCACTGCAGCCCCACATGCTCCCCACACTCTGCAGTCACAGGGCTGCTTGGGCTCATACAGAAAGGGGCAGCATTCCTGGACCCTGGGATGAGCCATTTGCGTGGCACCTGAGGAGGCTCCATGAGGGTCTGGAAGCCAGGACCCCTGGGTCTGCCCCTTGGTTTGCCGGGTGTCCCTTCTGCACCGTGGTGATGATATGCGTGTCTCAGGGCTGTAGGGGGCGAGCTTCCACGTGCAGACAGTGGCTTGGGATCTGCTCCCTTTTGGGTCATGGTTGCAGTTTCCAGAAAGGCAGGGCCACCACCCACATGATGGCCTGGATCGTGGTTCCTGTTTTTAAAGGACTTTGGGCAGATCTGGGAAGGATGAAGCCCACGCTCTGGGTGGCGGGCAGGGCTGACCTTAGGGTTGGCGATGCTTTGGGGACACTGTCTCTAGGCTGGACCAGCCGGCCTCAGTCCTGTGCAGGAAAAGCTACCCCCTCCCATCCAGGTTGTCCTCTGGCTTCTCCTGTCTTGGCTTTTCAAAGGTTTGTTGCTCTGGTCTCAGGTTGGGATGCGAATTCCGACAGGAGAGCCCCGTGCAGGCCTCACTTGGTTCTGTAACCTTCACGTTATCTGAATGACGCCTTACCCTCGGCGTGAGGATGGGCAGACATTCTTGGGTATTCCACAGCCCACTTGGCCACTCAGTACATTTAAGGAGGGGGCGGTCTGATGGTTTAGTTGTGGTTAAAGTGCTTTGGAAATAAGTAAGTTATTGGTTTTAATTGACATTCTTTGCTACTTTTCCTGTTCATAATCATCACAGAGGTACTTGGACAAAGAAATAAAGATATTTGGGCAAAAGCAAGAATGTCCTTCTTTTTAGAAATTCCCTGGCGGTCCAGTGGTTAGGATTCTGCACTTTCACTGCTGAGGGCATGGGTTCAATCCCTGGTCGGGGAACTAAGATCCCACAAGTCACTCTGCGTGGCAAAAAAAAAAAAAAAAAAAGAATGTCCTTCTTTTAAAATAAGAGAAGATGCGTAGCCCATGCCGGTGACCTCCAGACGCGCTCACCTGGGGCCGCATGGGCATCTCCGTCCTACGGGACGGTCCTGACTGAGAGCAGATGTGGTGTGTTCCAGGGAGAAGAGGACGTTCCTGGCACATCCTCTGCTGAGTGATTTATTTCCTAATAAAAGTGTTTAGTCTGAATCAAAGAACACGAGCATTGGTCTCACTGCTGGAAAGAAGGGGTTGCCGCTCTGTCTCTCCTGGTGAGCTGGCCGCCAGGGCCAGGTCTGAGCACGGCTGAGCCTCCGTGAGAGCGGAAGCTGAAACATCAGGTCAGGAGCTGACCCAGTGGGACGGGGTCCGAGCCAGCTGCGAGTTACCTCACCTGCCCCGCGCAGGAGGAAATGGCAGAAGATCACAACGTGCCAGGGAGGGCGTCCAGGGAGGGCATGCAGGGCAGGTGTGGCCCCACCATTTGTGTGGGAGTTGGGCTCGGCCAGTGCAGGGAGGGTGGGGTCCCTGTGTCCACCTTGAGGCTGGGCACCTCCGCTGTGCAGGGCCTCTGCTTTCTCACCGGGTGGGCAGGTGTGGCTGACCTCTCGCCTTGCCTTGGGGTTCCGGGAGGCTCGGAAGGTGCTCGGCAGCGACAGACAGCGGGACCGGGCGTGAGCGTGGGCAGGCGGGAAGGATGTGGCTGTGGCATCCCCGTGATTAGGGCGGGGCCGGTGGGCAGGGGCCGCAGAGCAGGGCGCCGTGGCTTCGGGTGGTTGTCGCAGGGGCCACAGAGATGCCGCTGGCGGGACGGCATGGAGGTTGCTGTTTATAGAAATCTCCGCAGCTGCCCAGCCTGTCTCAGGGCTGGCCCCAGAGCAGAACACCAGCCTGTTTGTTCCCCTCCGAGTTACAACTGGAGCCACCTCGAATGGGATCCATGCTGCTTCTCAGTCCTGATCTTCTAATCCTGGAGCCACTTCGCGTCCGTGTTCTCTCCTCCAACATGGTCTTCACAAGAGAACTGGGGACCGAGCTGCCCCGGTCCCCACCAGCCCTCAGCCCCCAGGCAGCACTGACTCCCGGGCATCTCTTGGGCTTGTGCTGTGGGGCCTCGGGCGCAGGTATTTCTCATGCAGTCCAGGGAAGTGGTCCCAGCCACCAGCCCCCTAATTGGCGGCATCTCTGCCCCGGCCGCCGGGTACTGGCTCATTTGCCTTCTGAAGTCACAGCGTCTCAGAGCCTCTCACACCTTCTAGAGGTTTTCACAGGGAGGAAGAGTTTGGGGACACTTCTGCTTATCCCTGAGACTGGGGGCCAAGGCCCCAAGACCCCAGCAATGTGAGTCCTGAATGATGCAGCGTATTCCAGAAACCAAGCCAGTCACACCAAACTCAGGGGCCTGGCAGTGCTTAGCCTGGAAGGCAGGGGCCGGGGTGTGTCGGGGGGAGGCAGGTGGGGGCAGGTGGGAGCAGCAAGAGTTTATCCCCCAGCGTGTGTACAATCTGAGAAGTGTTGACAAAGTACAAAGCAGTAAGACAGACGAAATGACAAAGCAGATTGAGGCCAAGAACGGGAGAACACCAGTGACCCAGATGTCAATCAAACTTCAGGCCTGAGGCTCCCGGTGGCCCCAGGGAAGAGGGAAACATCCTAAGTCCACATCTAGCCCATCTCGGGGTCTCCTTGGATGCACTGACACATTAATACCAGTTTCTTATCTTGATCTTGAGTTTAAGGCCCCCATTCCGCCCCAGGAATGGGCCCTGCAGGCTCCTGTCTACTAACTCGGCCCCTAGTAGCCCCTCTGTACCCCTGTTCACCCTCGGGGGCCTGAACCTCCCCTGCTGGCCAGCACACCATGCCCTGCAGAGTGGCAGGGGAGGCTCTGGACGAGCACTGATGGCTGTGCTCTGTCCCCTGCAGATCTGAGGCCCCACCTTTGTTGCAGCAAAAAATAAAAAAAATAAAAAAATAGAAATGAGTAAACGGCCTTGGGCACGTACCAGCCAAACAGGCCTGAAAGAGTTAAGCAATCTCAGTTATTCTTTAGCTGTTACTACTAACACTTGTAGCTAGACTTGTCCTTCACAAAGCTAATTCCTTTCTGATTCCATAGGAATTATACTCTGCACCTGGCATCCTTCTCCCCCTACACTTCCTTGTAGGATTCTGCATCTCAAAAGGAAGGTCACAGCGACAACTTCGGGGACACCAGACTGGGTCGCTGAGCTGCCTGACGCCAGCTTTTGGCTGAAAATTTGCAGAAGAAAAAAAAAAAATACAAGACCTTCATTGCTTTGAGACTTATCACCTACCCATAGACCATGAGCCCTGGAATATAAAACTCTCTCCCTTCCCAGGAAAAGGGGGGCACAATTCTCAAGGCGCTGGCCTGCTGTGTTCCCCCTTTGCCAGGCAAAGAATAAGAAAAGCTATCTTTCCCGTTCCTCCAAAACTCTGTCTCCGTATTTCTTTTCAGCATCGGTGCCCAGAGAGCCAGGATTCTTGGCATCACCTCTATGTTCCTTCCATCTCAGCACCCTTGAGGCCAAGCAGATCCCAATGGAGCTGGGGGTGCAGGTGAGCCCCCATTCCCGAGAAGGCCAGTGGGGGCTCTGGAAGGGCTGGGCCTTGCCTGCCCCGATGCAGGGCACCTCTCCCACCCTGCAGCATGTGGGTCATGGCTACCACCCCCCATCCCAGTGAACACACAAGGTGGGGGCTTGGAATCTTGCTGCAGCACACACCTGGCCAGGTGCCCAGCTTGAGCCCCCTGTCCCCACCAGTCGTCCCTGGGTTTCCCAGGCCTGGGGGCATTCACCTGTCTCCTCCCATGCCCCTTGCTAAAGAACAGACAGCTGGGGAGGGTCTCTTAGGAAAGGCCCCATTCCTGGAAAATTCCAGTGAGAGGAGGAGGGAGGGGAGAGAAGGGGGGAGGTGGGTGGGCACCGTCCAGGTCCTCTGCACACCCAGGGTGGGTCCTGGACCAAGACGTCCTCCCCAGGAAAAAGTGGGCCACGTGCTTACACCTGCTGCCCCCTCCCAGAGTCCCCAGCCCCCCACAAGCTCTCCCTGCCCACCCCATGTAGCCAAATCTCCCCCTCCCCCTGCCCTTACCTGTAGGGGCTGCAAGGGGCTTAGCAGGGCTTGTGGGGTGAGGTGGACGTGGCAGTGAGGTGGGGGCCACGCAGTGGGTGCTCTCCTGTGCCCGTGTCTCTATGAGGCCAATGCAGGGCGGGGGTGGAGTTGCTGTTCCCTGGGGACCCCTGCCCTCCACGCCCCGCTGGCCCCTTGGAGCCCTCGCTGAGGCCTCACATCCAGGGTGTGTGGGTCTTGCCTCCTGGGGCATGGCGTCAGGCACACACCCCTCAGAGGGGGAATCCAGACCCCTCAGCCAGGTCAGGACCTGCCCCCGAGACCCCAGCTAGCACCCCAACCTCGCTGCCAGCTCAGGCAGCCTTCCTGCACCCATCACAGGTGGGCACGTGGGCTCACGTTGATCCTGCACACCTCCCCCATCCCTGTAATCACTCGTGCACCAGGACCACCTCCCGGCCACATCTCTGGTGGAGGAGGCTCCTGGCTTCCAGCTGCCTGCTGCCCAGCCTGGCGCATTGTGGGGCACACAGGGTCCATCCCAGCTCTGCCCAGCCACCATGGGCTGTGGGGAGGGGGCAGGATGAGGAGAGGGGTGGGGGGCACTGGGAGGCTGAGGGCAGAAATGGAGGCCCCCCCCGCCCCATCAGAACCCAGTCCCAGCCCTGACTCGCCCCGGCCCTGGGGAGTAATCTTGGTGCAGGGCAGCCAACTCTGAACCCGGGCAGCCTCGGTATTTCACACTGACACATAGTTTTGGGGTGAGACCAGGCTCTGGGCTTTCAATCACACTGCGGGATACCTCGAGCCACAAAGGGCAAAGGCAGGTGGATGCTCCCAGCTCCTGCGGGTCCCGGGTCCCATGTGGCCTGGTTCCTCAGCTGTGAAACAGGAATAAGAGAATTTTGTATAAAAGATGACCCAGTGGTGAGCTCGCCAAGGGGGCCACCTGAGGGCCAGGGAATTTGCACATGGAAGAAGGGCAGAGAGGGGCTGGAACACTGGACCGGAGTCCCCAGGCCGCCTACCGCCCCAGCTGCCTCCTGGCTCTGACCCTGCTCACCACTCAGGCCTGCAGGCCTTGGTCTCCACAGCTCCAGGAGGGGAAAGGTGGCAGGACAGAGCCATCCAGCCTGGGGGCCCGCTCTGGGCAGCTCAGGGGATGGGGCTCTCCTCTGGGCCCTCACGGGGTCCCAGGAGAACTGGCCCCCACCCCCTGTGTGGGGCTGGGCCCTCGGCCGGCCTGGAAAAGGCAGGAGTCTGGAGCGCCTGGCTGCTGGCCATTGGCAGCCTCTCGGGCTTCCTGCTCAGAGCGTCATCTGTCTGGAATTCCAATGGAAAAAACCCTGCTCTTGCAAGTGGGCCCTGTGGCTCTCAGATTCCCGGTTTGGTGGTTTGCAGATGTATGGGACCCAGGCTGGATTCTGGTCATCCCCACCCCCTGCCTGGGATGGGGGGCTCCCACCTTCTGCTGACTGAGCCCCCTCCTTTCTCTTGCATGCTGGGTGTGTGAGTGAAGGTGCCGATGAGCTGAGGGCTTTCTCCAGAGCAAGAAGGCTGGCCCTCCAGGTGACCTGGATCAGGAAGACCAGTCAGCTGGGCGTGTTCAGGTGTGGAACCAGGTAAGAGTTCAGGTCTCTGCACCCCTGAACTAGGCCACCCTACCAGGCAGGGCCACTGTCACTGTGTCACCCATGGCCCCCGGCACTGCCCCCCAGAGCTCCATTTGGTGAGGACAGTCTACAAGAGCAGAGAGCTCCCTAGGCAGGTAAAAGTGATGTGTCTACTGGTTGTAGGTGCAACTCAATTCCCAAAGAATGACTTCCTGGAAAAACTAGGAGTAGAGGAAACTTTGGACTGTGTGTGTATCTTTGTTGATGAGTAATTTACACAAAGTGCAGCAGCCCTGGGCATGCAGCCTGGTGACACGCACTCTGTGCGCTGGTGCATCTCCTTGTGGAACTGGGCTCTCCCTGCCTCCACCCCTGGGGACCCACAGAAGGTGGCAGGGAGGGGCTCAAGGCACAGGTCTCTGGACTGGGCCAGGCCACTCTCCTGGGCCTGTAAAAACCCACAGGTCAGCAGCCAAATCCCGGCCAAGCCTGAGCCTCTTGGAAACTGAGTGGCCTGCGAAGCAGGAATGCGCTGCACCTGGTAAGTCCATCATCCATCATCCGATCCTCCGCCACTAGGCTCCTGGATCCCTGCGCCTTCTGTGAGCTTGGCTGTGAACTCGGCTGTGAACTCACCCGCCTCTGGCTCCTTCCCCACCTTCCACCAACCCCCCCACCACCTCCAGGAAGACGGTAGACAGAATAAGAGGGGTCAGCGGGTCCCTGGTGGAGGGACAGTTTGTCCATTCATTCACTCATTCCCCACTGGGTGCTGGCCGCCACTGTCCTGGTCACAGGCCCCACAGCCTGCATGACCCCTGTCCCCACTCCTTGTTTTTGCTATAGGAACCGAAGGGAGTGGGCTGGAGAAACTCAGGGAAGAGGGTGCAGGGGGTGGGGTTGGGGCCGGGGACATGCTCCCTCCCGATGCAGCTGGGCACCCAGTCCCCATGGCTCTGTGCCCAAGGTCTTCCAGAGGAGCTCCATGCACCACCCCCAGCAAAGGCCTCCCTGCCCAGCCCACACTCCATTAACCCAGCTTCAAGGGAGACCCCCCACCCCGGAACCAAGTCCAAATTCACAAAAACCTTCCATCTGAGCACAGTATCTCACAAAGGGATCCCAGTGGCCGTCTATGAAAAGAAATTCGTTCCCCCAGTGCAGTGTGGGGGTGGCCCTGGGGCAGTGGTCAGGACTGAAGTGAGGGCAACAGTGCCTCAAAAGAAAGCCGTAAGGAGCACCGTGGGCTGAGCCTGGCCTTGGCATTTTGCCTCTTCACCTGCAAGTCTGGGCGTTGGGTGGATGGCATTGAAATGTCGAGACCTCGTCCATCACCCTGAGTGACCCTCAGCCCGAGTGCTCATCCGTCAGACAGCCGACAGCCCTCCCGTCCCCACTACTGGCCACCACTGCCTTGGAGGCCAGGGCTGGACTCAGACAGAAGGCGCACTCAGCTCCTGGCATCCAGGGCCATAGCAGGAGTGCCGGCTGCTCTTCCTGGTCCTCCCGTCATTTCCCACCCCTCCCCCTCCTTTCTCCCCCCCATCCCTCCCCTTTTCTCCTTCCTCCTCCCTTCTCCACTCCCCCGACTGGCTCCTCAGGCCAGGAAGGCGGTAGCCCCAGGTGAGGCCTCCAGGTTTCAGGAGCTCGGTCTGGAGCTGATGCTTGCAGAGTGGACAGGGACACTGTCACGATTTTCTCGAGTGGTGGCCTGTGTCCCCCTCCCTCCCTGTTATGTGTAAAGTAGCTCTGTGCACAGCTCTGGTGGTCCCCTGCTCAGGATGAGAAGATGCTATCATCCAGGGCGTCCAGTGCAGGCTGTTGGGGGACTGGGGGCCCTGACAATGGGAGAAGGACGCCCAGGCAGAGGCCCACGCCCACACTGGCACCTGTAGGGGCCTGAGATTCTGGGGCAGGCAGGGAAGGGACGGGATGCAGGCAGCGGAGCAGCCCACACTGGTGCCGACAGCACCTGTGCCCACCCCGGGGGGGCCCTGCAGGACCAGGCCCCTCACCACAGGCCCAAGAGCATCTCAGGCTCCAACTGTGGTTGGGGAGTGTCGGAGTTAAGGTCAAAGGGCC
This sequence comes from Tursiops truncatus, assembly GCF_011762595.2. Taxonomy (NCBI): domain Eukaryota; kingdom Metazoa; phylum Chordata; class Mammalia; order Artiodactyla; family Delphinidae; genus Tursiops; species Tursiops truncatus. The sequence continues at coordinate 46,025,534 of NC_047053.1, forward strand.
CCAGCGCCCGGGGGTGGAAAAGAGTCAGCATGCGGAGCAGCCCCAGCCTCCCAGCAGGATGTGAGAGCAGCCAGACCTGTGGACACGCCTGGTCAGTGCCTTCCTGGAGACAGGGTACGGGAGACCTGGTCGGTGCCTTCCCCAGGTCACAGGGGGTGGTGGTGACCTGGTCAGTGCCTTTCTGGGGACAGGGGAAGCTGGCCGAAAGGGTTCCGATAACCTATAGAAGCAAGACGATCCAGAGTGAACATGGCTGTGAGGATGTCCCTTTCTCTCGAGGGGCCCTGCCGGCTGCCCCTCCCTCAGTACATGTTGCCAGGTGGGGAAGCCCCAGGTGGCTGGGACAGAACTGGAGGTGAGGAAGCCTGCACTCACTCCCGTTGGAGGCCAAGGTGATGAGGATGGGAAGGGGGGTGCCCCTGCCCCCCACAGCCTGCAGGCAGCACTGCCCTCCCCGCCCCTGCCCATCTGAGCAAGGCCTATGGCCCTGGCCCCACAGGCGCGTGACTCTGAGAGACGGTCACCATCGGAGCTGCCCGTTCTTAATCCGAGTTTACCCAGAACAGCTGCTCTTTCGCCATAAAACAGTGCCTGCCCCGAGGGAGGGCAGCGTGGGCAGGACGGAGAGGCCAGGAGGACATGAGGACAGGAGCCCTCACGCAGGGCAGCTGGAAGGAGCGGCAGATGCACAGCCCTCCGGGAACAGTCCAGAGGTTCCAGAGCAGCAACGCCTCCACACAGACGTGCACACGGGCGTCCACGGCGGCCCTGTTCATTTGGAGAAAATGTGGCAGCAGCTCACATGCCCAAAACCGACACGTGTTCATCCAACGGGGCATATTCAGCTCTGCCCAAGCTGTGCAGCCGGGCGTCTGTTCCCGGAATGTGGTGGGTGAGGCTCCTCCACGCGGTGGGAGGCCTTCCAGCAAAACTGGAGGTTTCCGGGAAAGAAAGAATTCTACCCCAAGGCTGCAGCATCTTCTCCTGCCTGAGTTTCCAGCCCACCATCCCATCGATGGACCTCAGACGTGCCAGCCCCTTAATCGCTGAACCAGTCCCTTCATAGAAGCTTCCATTATTTATGTCTGTCCTCACTGGTCAGTTTCTCTGGAGCTCCCAGCCTGACAGACGTCTTGAGACTGGATTGTGAGGATGGTTGCACAACTCTGTCTTTTCACTGAAAATCATTACTTGCACTTTAAGCGGGTGAGTTTGATGGTGTGACACTGTCCCCAGTAAAGCTGTAGCATTTGAACAGGAGCCCTCACCTGCTAGAGCCGGTTCTAGACATGCCCCGGTTGGCCCCTCACCCCAGGACCCTCTGCTGTCCAGCTTGCCAAGGGCTGGGCACCATTCCTGATGGGCTGGTAACTGCGGGTCTTGAGCCAGACTAGGCCTCCATAAATCACCCGTCCCTGACTGGTTGGTCCCGGGGGCCCGGGATGAGGGGAGAGGGAGAGGCTGTGGGTGGTGGACCCAGGGAGGTCGGCCAAGCCACAGTAGGCCAGCAGGAGTCTCCTTGTGGCTGTGTGGGTACACAGGCGTGAGAGCCTGCCTAACATTTTGAAACACTCTGAAACACTCAGGGTGTCATCATGAGGCTCCCCAGAGGCTGGGCACTTCCCAGCGGAAGATGGGAGGACAGCCCCGGCCGCTGTCCCAGGCCTGGCGGTGGAGGCTCGCCCAGCCCACCTGGGAGCATTAACCAGGGTACTCAGGTCTTAAGTTTGGAGCCAAAAATGTAACTTTTTCAGCATCACTCTGAGAAACAGCACACAGAGCACCTTCACACATACAGATGAATGGGGGCCGCAGGGCCATTTCTGGGGGTCTCAGTTTTCTAAGTTTGGGGGCTTCTCAACACATCCTGGAATCAGGATTTGGGAAGCAGAGACCCAGGGTCTTGGTCAAGGTAAGAACTTTGGGCTGTTTACTTCCAAAAACATTTGGGGTCCCAAGTTGCACTGGTGGCCTCGGACCCCATACTTAGGGGCCAGTGGGGAGGGGGGTGTAGATCTCCACCTGCCCACACATTAGGATCCTGTCAGGGTCTTGAAAGGGGTCCAGGAGGGCCTGGCCGGTGGTGAGTCTGATGTGTAGCCAAGGCGAGGCCCAGCTGTGGGATGTGAGCTGGGGCCACAGTGTGGAGTGTACAGGCCGCTGGATGGTTGGGTAGGGGTGGGGAGAGGTCCAACATCTCTCCCTGTGGGCGGGCTCTCTGCAGGCGGGGTCCAGTGGCCTTGACGTCCACAGGAGGCCCAGCTCGGATGCTGCACACAAGAGGCATGAGATAAACCCCTACGTGTGTTGTATGATCCACCCCCCACCTGACCCCCACCCCCCCCAGGTCTGGGGAGGGAGAGGCAGGTGAGCTGCTGAAGGGAGAGGAATTCTGGCTCATGGTTTCAGTTTAGGTGCCGAGTTCCTGCCCTGGAGTGGTGCCCCAGCTGCCCCTCCTCCCTGAGCAGCTTGAGGCTGGTGGCTCCCTGCCCCGCCCCAGGGTCTCAGGCCCCACATCCAGGGCCCGGCTCAGGCCTGATGGCGCCCGCCCACCGTGTCAGGAAGGCTGAATGGCTGGACGTGTCTCCTCCCCAGCCAGGTGGACAGGCTCATCCAAGTGCCGGGGGGACGTTCTAGGGGTCCTGCCTCCGTTGACATCCCACCCACACTGCTGTGGCAGGACAAGGCTCGAAGAGCTCAGAGTTTATTGTTCCAGGTGCTGAAGCTGTGAGGGATGGAGCCACATGGGAGCCGGGAGGGATGGGGAGAGGGCCACGCACCAGCCAGGAGGAGGGTCCCATGCAGGCAGCCTGTGTGCCTACACGCTGTCGCCTGCCAGTGTGTGCCCCGCCACGCGTCATGTAGGCGCTCACGTCTGCTGGGGGCAGTGAAGACTCCACTCACCAGCGTCTTCAGAAGCTGGTCCTGGGCCTGAGCCTCCTACAGACCCTCACAGATGGACGGGGCAGGGGGGCATTACGGGAAGGTGGCTGGGCTGATGGAGCTGAAGTGAGTGATGGGGGAGGGAGAGCAGGGAACTTTCTGGAAGAGGACTGAGGAAGGGAGGCAGGCAGTGGGGGAGTCCAGGAGTGACCTGGGCTCTGGGGGCCACTCCCCACCCCCACTCCAGCACCCACGTGGAGGCTGGGGACGCTCAGGTGCAGAGCCCCCTAGGGGCGGCCTGGGACAGCGCGATGGTCTCGCTGGCCTGCTGGCTGCTGGAGGACAGTGAGTGGCCTGAGCTGCGCTGGCAGCCGGTGCGGGCCTGCGGGAAGCTGTGGATACCCCCGGGCCGGTGGGCGCCCCTGCCTTGGAGCGAGCGCTGGCGGTAGTCGCGGTAGTTCTTAGTGAGCAGCGTGTAGAGGAACGGGTTTACGCAGCTGTTGCTGTAGGTGAGGCAGGTGGTCAGGTAGTTGACGATGCGGGCGGAGCGGGGCGTGAGCGGCGGGGTCCCGCGGTACTGGGTGAGGAGCTGCCACAGCCAGAAGGGCAGGAAGCAGGCCCAGAAGAGCAGCACGATTCCCAGGATGAGGTAGAGCACCCTGGGGTTGGGTAGCCGCCGCGTCTGCGTGAAGGAAGCCCGCTGCGACTGCCAGTAGGCCCGGGCCAGGCGGACGTAGAGCAGCCCGATGACCACGCCGGGCCCCACGATGCTGGTCCCGAAGAGCAGTGTCAGGTAGGTGCGGTGGGCGCGCTGGCCCCAGGCCGGCAGGCAGAGGCTCTTGTGGCCCCTGCGGACCAGCCGGATGGCCAGCATCATGGGCAGTGCCAGCAACAGCGCCAGCAGCCACGTGCCCAGCGCCAGGACCTTGCGGTAGCCCTTGGAACGCTGCACCATGTCCAGTGGCCTCACCACGGCAGTGTAGCGCTCACTGCTCATGAGGGTCAGGGTGAAGATGCTGGCGTGCATGGTCAGGAAGTCCAGGCTGAAGAGGACACGGCAGCCCACGTCGCCGAAGTGCCACGCCTTGGTGACGTAGGTGGCCACGATGAAGGGGATGCTGAGCAGGTAGAGCAAGTCCGCCAGCGCCAGGTTGATGACGTAGACGTACATGGAGGCCGAGGTGTGCAGGAAGCGGCACATGACAGCCAGGGTGTACAAGTTGCCCACCATGCCAACCACGCCCATGGCCGAGAGCACCACCCCAATGGTGCCCGTGGCCACCAGGTCCTCCAGGGAGCTGGGCTCCGCTGGGCTGGCCCACGAGCTGTTGAGAGAGGCATTGGGGGCGCCAGGTGGGTCGGGCATGGTGCTGCCTGTCGTAGCCAGCACAGGGAACCTGCTCAACGGCTCTGGACTCAGCACCGTCTCTGCTGCCTCACACTGGGCTTGGGGCTGGGGCCTGCCGCTCCTTTAGGCAGAGAAGGGGCATCTGTGGATGACAAGCTCGTCCTGCGGGAGAGGATGCCCATTAAAGATGCAGGTCAGGCACCCCCTCCCACTCCCAGGAGGCCGTGAGAGGACACAGTTCCCACTGGGCTAGGGAGGCCTGCAGAGGGATGGGGTTCGCCAACTGCAACACCCCCTTGGGGACTCTTCATTCAAAACTCTAACACTCTGCCTCGCTTCCCCAGCTATGTAGGGGGACCACCTAGACCAGCTGCTCCCCGTGCGTGCCCCAGCAGCACCCCCACCCTGGGCCTCAATGCAAGTCCAAAGGCCTCTGGGCTGGCTGGACTTTTCTGAAAACCAGAGCGCAGCAGGCAGACTGCAGGGGTGGGGTCAGCAGTGGATGGAACCAGGAGTCCTCCCTAGGCCTCCTCACTTCCTCATCTGTGAAGGGCAGGGTGACCGTGCTGGCCCCTGCGTCCTTTCTCCCAATTTATTTCTCCTGTATGTTTAAAAAAAAAATTTTGTTCGGATTGCAAAAGTAGTATCTGCTGACTTTAAAGTTCAAATAGGAAAATATGTTTGGTAAAGAGGGGAAAGCCCTTGTAATCTCTCTTTATCTACGTGGGGAAAATGAGCCTTAATGCCTACCTCCCACCACATGTGAAAATAATTCAAGATGGACTGTGCACCTGTATGTAACAGAGTAAATCAGTTAATTAATCAAGTTCTGGAAGAAAGGAGAATATCTGCATGACCTTGGGTAGGCAAAGATTTCTCAAAAAAAAAAAAAAAAGAGCAAGAAATACTTGCAATAAAAGACCTATCAAGTGGATTTCATTAAAATTAAGAACTTCACTGAGAGAGTAAAAAATGTAAACCATGGACTAGGAAAAGATTATCAGAAGACATATCAGGGCTTCCCTGGTGGTACAGTGGTTGAGAGTCCGCCTGCCGATGCGGGGGACACAGGTTCGTGCCCCGGTCCGGGAAGATCCCACATGCCGCGGAGCGGCTGGGCCCGTGAGCCATGGCCGCTGAGCCTGCCTGTCCAGAGCCTGTGCTCCGCAACAGGAAAGGCCACAACAGTGAGATGCCCACGTACCGCAAAAAAAAAAAAGAAGACATATATCAGACAAAGAACTAGTAATCAAAATATATGAAAGAACTACAAATCAATAAAGACTAATGACTCATTTGGAAAAAAAAAAAAAAAGACAAGATTTGAATAGGAAATTCTCAAAAGAGGATGTCCAAATGGCCAAGAAGCACATGAAAGGATGCTCAACATCATTAGTCATCCAGGAGATTAGGGTAAAAACCTCTGCACCCCCACCAGGATGGCTGGAATCAAAAAGGCAGATCCCAAGTGCTGGGAGGATGTGGAGGAACCAGACTCCTGAACTGCTGGAGGGGCCATAGAATGGTGCAGCCCCTGTGGAAAACAATCTGGCACCATCAAAAAAAAAAAGTAAAGTTGGACACATGCATGTCCTCTCATCCAGCAGTTCCACTCTTAGGTTTGTGTCCAAGAGAAATGAGTGCAAATGTCCACAAAAAGCAAAAGTGAGAATGTTCACAGCAGGCAGGAGCTGGAAACCACCCAACTGTCCATGAATAGTAGTGTGGATAAAGAAACTGTGACCCCTCCATAGAAATGCTCTGAGATGATGAAGAAGATGGAATTACCCTACAGTCAACAACTTGATGAAACTCAAATATGCTATGTTGAGAAAAACAAAACAAAACAAAAAAACAGACACAAAGAGTACACTGTGATTCCATTTACCTGAAGTTCTGGAGCAGGCAAAATCTCTATGATAGCTGTTGCCGGGGTGTCAACTGGTAGGGGGCGCTGGAGAGCACTCTGAGGGATGGACTTGTGCTGTGTCCTCAAGTGGTGGTGGTTACACAGGTGTAGACACGCGTAAAAACTAACGGAGTTGCACGCCTATGACCCTTGCTGTGTGAAAATTGCCGTCATAAGAAAAAAAGACCTAAAACTGGAAATACTTGAACTGAGAGGAGAGGCCCCTCTGTCGCCCCATCTCCCCACATCCAGGGACACTGGCTCCAGGTTTTTCCCCTCTACAGGTCCAGCGTTCACACTAACACAGATAAACTCGGGGCGTCCACCCGACGTGGTCTGAGCCCTCCGTGCAGAAGGGAACCTGGGTGCAGAGATGCCGCCCCAGACCCCCTCTCCGCGGGACCCGGCCCAGCCTCGAGTCTGGCGAGGGCAGCTGGGGGCCTTCCTACTGGCCGGAGGCTCCCTCCCCGGCCGCCGCCCCCCGGGGGTCAGGGTTCCGGAGCCCTCCCCCAGGGGCTGCAGCGAACCGAGCCGAGGGCGCCCCGGGAGGGACGCGAAGCCCTCGCCGAGACCGCGGCGCGCACCTCATCGCTCGCCACCCGAAGCGCTGCACACCCTCCCTGAGGCGCGAGGAGGGCTCAGTGGCCTTGCGATCCTACCTGGCACAGTGCGGGCCGGCGGGGAGGGCGCCCCGCGCACCAGGTCCCGGCCCCCGCCCCGCACCCTCTCAGCGCCCAAGCCCACCTCAGTCACTGGGCCATCAGGTCTGTGCGCCGAGCCCCGGGGTCGCGCTCGGGACGTCCTCCTTGCCGCCACGCGTCTCCGGGAACCTTCCCGAGGGTTCCGTCCCGGACGGGAGCGCGGAGGGGCGTGCGGGCTCCCAGCGGCGCGTGGTGGAAGGGAGCCCGCCCGCCTGTCCCGCCGGGAGAGCCTCTCTCCGCGCCCAGACCCCTGTCGCCGCCGCCACCTGCCCGGCCGCCAGCTGGGAATGCGCCGCGGCCCTGCGCCCGGCCTGGGCATTAATAACCCGGGGGGGCCGCGGGAGGGGGGGCGGGGATGCGCTGGGGCGCCTGGGGAGGCGCGGGGGGGGAGGGCAGCCGGCGCGGGGGCGGGGGGGCGCGCAGGGAAGGGGGCAGGTCACTCCTCGGCCGTGGGGTGAAACCGAGTCCAGGCAGGTTGCAGCCCTTGTGCGGGGCGTCTCTGCTTCCCTTCGCCCTCTGCACCCCACCCCTCAGTTTCCCAGGCGCTGAGCGGTTGTCAGTGAAGCCCTGGACCCTCCCGTGCACCTGGTGGGGACACAGTGGGGGGGGGGGGTTCTGAGACACCGAGGCAGGGCCACGACCCAGTGGCATTAATGACATTCGTAATGTGCACTCGTCACTACTTCCAAAACCTTTTATCAACCCAAACAGAAACTGTCCCCATGAAACAACTCTGCATCCCACCCCCCCAGGCCCTAACAACCACTATTCTCCTTCTGTCTCCATTTTTTACTTGACTACTGTAGGAACCCACCTCCTGCGAGTGGGATCATACAGTTTTTGTTGTTTAGTGTCTGGCTTCTTTCACTTACTATGATGTCTAAGAGGTTCCTCCATGTTGTAGCAAGTGTCAGAGCTTCCTTCCTTTTCAAGGCTGAATACTATTCCGTCGTTTACACACCACATTTATTTATCCCTTCATCTGTGATGGACTCTTGGGTTGTTTTCCCCTTTTGGTGATGGTGACTAGTGCTGCTATTTTGACTCACAATTTCCTGTTCCTTTTATGGATCATATTTCTTCCTTAATCTTTTTTTTTTTTTATTTTTTCGGTACGCGGGCCTCTCACTGTTGTGGCCTCTCCCGTTGTGGAGCACAGGCTCCAGATGCGCAGGCTCAGCTGCCATGGCTCACGGGCCCAGCCGCTCCGCGGCATGTGGGATCTTCCCAGACTGGGTCACGAACCTGTGTCCCCTGCATTGGCAGGCGGACTCTCAACCACTGCGCCACCAGGGAAGTCCTGGCAGGTGGATTCTTAACCACTGTGCCACCAGGGAAGCCACTGCAGCTGTTTTAATGGAAAGAGTGAATTAATTCTTATTGGAACGGCATTGCCAGGGGGTGGGGGCTGGGAGGACACTGGGGGCTGTTCTTCACAGGCCCTCTGGAAAGAGAACGGACAGTTATCCCTACTCTGGGCCAATGTGCTACAACTTTTACATTTGATTTTTTTAAATTGAGGTGAAATTCACACAACATAAAATCAACTATTCAGTGGCATGTAGTGCATTCATAAAATTGTGCAAGTTATTGCCTCTGTCTAGTTCCAGAACATTTTCATTACCTCAGAAGGAGACCCTACATCCATTAAGCAATTATTTCCCCCTCCCCCTTTCCCTCAGTCTCTGTCAACCACTCATCTGCTACTGTCTCTATGGATTTGCCTATTCCGGACATTTCATATAAATGAAATCATACAATATATGGTCTTTTGTGACAGGCTTCATTTACTTATCACACTGTTTTTAAGATTTATCCACCTTGCAGCATCAGAACTTCACTCCTTTTTATGGTTGAATAATACCCCTTTGTATGGCTAGATCATAGTTTGTTTACCCGTTCGTCAGTTGATGGACTTTTGGGTTGTTTCCACCTTTTGGCTATTGTGAATAATGCTGCTATGAGCATGTGTGTGTCTGTTTTTAAATTATTTGGGTATATAGCTAGGAATAGAATCACTGGGTCGTATGGTAATTATATGTTTAATTTTTTTAGGATACATTGGATCTTATTTCGTCTTCACCATAACCTTGTGAGTTGATGTCCCCCCCCCCCCATTTTCAGAGGAGAAGAGCTGAGGAACCAGCTGTAGCCTCTTGGCAAAGAACTGGGGCTCTTGCTTGGATCCTGCTGCAGGGCTGCCTTCTCCTTACCTCCGCATCCCATAATACTGCAAAGCAGATGGGTCATTAAAAAAGAGTCTGCCCAAAACAAGGGTTTGTTGGAGTGATGAATAAACGGACTGTTTAACCTGGAGGGACAGAGAGAGGAGGGAACGAAGGCAAGACCGTGCTGAGTTTATTTGGAAGCAGAGCCAGGTGCACGTTGAAATACAGATGCCAAGTCGATAAATGCCCACAGAATTATGAGATCGTGTTGAAATGAAGTGTTTCGAATGGCTGCTGCATTAATGCCTTCTCTCTATCTAATTAGCATCGGAAGTCTTCATGATTTAAGACCTGGAGACTTACTTCTGAAAGATACGAGAGAAAAAGACTGCCCCCAAAGTTCGATGAAAGGATCTCATTGCTACTGTTAATACCTAACACAGCAGCACCCCCTCACCCCCACACCCCCAGAGTGGACCCTTAGATCTGCATCTTTCACTGAAAGGGATACAGCCCATCCTTGAATCATTGGAGGCTATGCCAGCTGAGACCCGCAACGGAGGATTGTAGAAACCTCCAGATTGGTCGTTTATAAGAAAGAGAAGCTGCCAATTAAGAGCTTTTTCCTGGCCCACAGCACCCTGGTGACAAGACCTCCAGAGCTTCCTTCTCCAGTGAGTCTGCAGAGAACGGGTAGGCTGGCGCACACTGCCCCCTACCCCTGGTGTCATGAACGTTATTAGCAATGTTTGCACATGGTTCTGCCTCGAGTTGTTTGTTTTAATATCAAGGGCACAGATTTAGATTCATTGAAATCTGTATTTGGTGACACACTCTCATTGTAGTTCAAAGCATTCCCTTTCTTATTTTAGGCATGTGTGTATGTGTTGTTCTTTATAACGTGATAAATACCTGTGAACATCATGAGCCGAAAAACTGACCAGAACCCTCATCTGGCCTGTGCTGCTCCCCACTCTGTTCCCTGCTGCCAGGGGATTTAAACATGTAACAGTGACTCCACCGAGACACTGAGGCCAATCCGCAGGGACTAGTTGAGGACAGTCAGCACAGGGGCTTGATACAGAACTTTTATTGCATTGTTTAATTAAACAAACAAACAAACAGCAACTAAACTGTCAAACGCATTAAACGGCCAACGTTTGAAACCAGGTCTTCTCCTGCTACAGACTAGAGTGTCCAGTGCTGCTGACAGGGTCCTGTGGAGCCCCAGAGGCCGTCTGGTGATCCTGTCACCCCAGACGCCTGAGTGTGCCTGGAAGTATCTCACCCATACCGTCTCTCCACGAGTCCAGGGCAGGGCTGGGGCGTGGCACTGCACCCTGCTCTCCACGCCACACTCTATAGCAGTTGTTCACACCAGCACATCCTTGTCAGTGTCATGTCCCTAACTCCATGACAGCTGACAGGTAAAAACTTCCCTCCCCAACACTGGCATTTGTGTTGCTTTCCCCCTTAGGCTGCGGTGGGTCCCATTTCTCAGTCTCTGGGCCACTCACCATTCTTCTTCCCCAGGCCCAAGTCTCCAACCTTTGCTAATTGCTAATAACAACCCTGGCTGTTGTGGAGGGGTCAGTCCCTCCCAGCTTCCGGTGTCCTGGGGAAGCCAGGACAATGGTGACCACTTGGGCCTCAGTTCCTCAGTTCAGGGGCTCTGGGCTGAGGGTCTAGAAACATGGCAGCTCCCCCAGGGCTGAGGCTCCCATGACAGCCAGGCTCTCCCCAGGCCCTCTGGGCCCACTGGTGCTGGGATCCCATCCTTGGGTGGAGGACTGTGGCCTAGAGGCCGAGTCCCCCTCCTCTGCCTCCCTCTTGGTCCAGGGTGAATAGGAGAGGATGGTGAGTCCCCTTTGAAGCAGGGCTGAGTCCGCAGGGACCAGCTCTTCACTCTGCCCTGGAGGAGAGGATTCCAGAATGCTGAGCCTCCACCGGTGCAGGTCCTGCTTCTGGGGTGCATCTTGGAGTCCCACCACTCTCACCTCATCAGGCTCCAGCAGCAGTTTCCAACACTGGGCTGGGGTCCTCAGGGCCCATCCTGGCTTCATCTTCCGGAGGTAGATGGCGTCATAGCAGCCCACCATAAAGATGACCTGCAGGTCCAGTAACGAGGCCTTGGCCTCAACAGGGCCCGTGGCCCGGGTGGTGCCCAGCTCCAACGCCATGGGCTCCCGCCGGGGGCAGGTCCACGCTGAAAAACGCCTGCCAGGGAGAAGGGCTTGGCCAGTGTGAGCAGGTAGGGAGTCCCCCGAATCTCCAGGGAAGGCTTTGGGTCCAGTCAGCATCCTCAGCACCCAGGCCCAGGGGGGTGGCATCCTGAGGCTCCAGCTCGGTGGGCATAAAGTGCTCGTCCAGGTCCAGGTCCTCCTCGTCTGACTCCACGAGGCCTAACGCCAGGGTGCCCCAGCCCCAGTCCACAGACCCACCCTGTGCAGGGTGCCCTTGGGCCAGCCCCCAGCTTGGGCCCATCCCCAGGGATGACCCCTGCTCAGACCCTGCCTCAATGTGCTCCATCAGCTCAGGGCCCCAATCTTCATCTTCCCAGTCTTCCACCTCCAGCACCTGTCCAAGGTCCAGAAAGGCAGCCTTGAAGCAAGCGAAGCAGACCCTCAGCTGGCTGCCGTGTTGAAGCTCATACATCCAGGACGTGTACAGGTAGGACAGGCCCTCTGCCTCACACCGCAGGCTGACCGGGGGGCACATGGCCACGCCGCCTACAGGACCTGCTGGGATCTTAGGGGGTCTGGCCCACAGGTGGGGGCACAGTGAAGTGCTGGGGGGCAGGGAGGAGGGGCGTGAGAACGAGGAGGAGAACGGGGAGGCTCAGGAGGACGACAAAGGTGTTTCCTGTGTGGGGATTGGGGGGGCGGGGGAGGAACTGGGTCCTAATCCAACAGGGACCTGCAGAGGTTGGGAGGGACAAACTTCTGGAATTATCTTCAGCTGATGCAAGTGTTCTGTCCTCTGGGAACTGCAAAGGAAAGCAGTGAGGTTAGAGCCCCCCAGCAGGCAGGTGGGAGCAGGTCACGCAGGGACGAGCTGGGTGCAAGGACCTTTGGGGTCAGACCTGGCCCTTTCGCTCTGCCTCTGCTCAGTTTAGCTGATCTGGGGCCAGTGGGCCACACAGCCTCTCCCCCATCCGACTCCCTACTCTCCCACCTCAGGGATCCCCAAACCCAGTCCGCCTTGCCTGATGGAACTGAAGGAAACTGAGGCAACCTGTCACAACCTGAGGGAACCTGACTGAACCTGAGGGAAACTGTCGGAACCTGATGCAAGCTGTCAGAACCTGAGGGAACCTGTCAGAACCTGAACAAATCTGACAGAACCTGACCAAATCTGACTGAATTTGACAGAACCTGACTGAATCTGAGAGAAGCTGTTGGAACCTGACTGAACCTGGGAACCTGAAGAAACCTGTCAGAACATGACAGAACCTGAGAGAAACTGCCAGAAACTGAGGGAACCTGTCAGAACCTGAGAGAATCTGTCAGAACCTGACTGAACCTGTGAGAATCTGACAGAACCTGAGTGTACCTGCAAGAACTTGACGGAACCTCACTGAACCTGTCAGAAACTGATGGAACCTGAGGGAACGTGTCAGAACCTTACGGAACCTGTCAGAACCTTACGGAACCTGAGAGAGCTGTCAAAACCTGACAGAACCTGAGGGATCCTCACAGAACCTGAGAGAATCTGTGAGAACCAGTCAGAGCCTGACCAAATCTAACAGAATCTGACAGAACCTGACAGAACCTGAAGGAGCCTGACAGAACCACCCCTACCTGAGCTAGCCCGTCTGGCCTGAGGCCACGCTGGACCACGTGAACTCTTCAGCCGCCAAGCCCCACACTCCAGCAGCCCACAGGCCCCAGACCCTCGCCTCAGTCTGAGGGGCTCTCTGCTGGCCTGGCGCCTCACTCCTGTGGGCACCTGGGGGGAAAGAAGGGGACACAGCCCACCTGGGTATATAAAGAGCCATTTCCCATGGTGCTCTGGGCTCATCTGCATATCTCCCATGAGCCTCAGCCCACCAGGAAATGAAACTGCTGAGTCATTCCTCTCCTCCCCTCCCCCCTCAACCCCGCCCTGCCCCGCCCCGCCCCGGAGAGCTTGTGCAGCCCCCATGGAGGGCAGGGCAGTTTCCCCAACACTGTCCACAGGGTGATTGTGCCCGTGATATTTGCTCCTCTGAGGGCTGAGAAGACTGTTTCCATCCGTGTTTCAATCTGCCGGTTTCTGAAAATCTGTGGCCAAGCGTCTCTCTTATGGTCATTGTTCTATCCCTGGGTGCTCTGGGTGAACTGCTTGGTCAAGGGTCCTAGCCTTCTGTGATTATAATAGATTCCTTCTTTGTACCTCTTGGTTAAAGTTTCTTTATGAATTTCAGAAACTGATCGATTGCCAATTATTTACATTTTAAGCACATTTCTGTCTCTTTGGCTCGTCTCACTTTTATTTTGTTTTGTTTTTGTTTTGTTTTTTTGCAGTACGCCGGCCTCTCACTGTTGTGGCCTCTCCCGTTGCGGAGCACAGGCTCAGCGGCCATGGCTCACGGGCCCAGCCACTCCGTGGCATGCGGGATCTTCCCGGACCCGGGCACAAACCCGCGTCCCCTGCATCAGCAGGCAGACTCTCAACCACTGCGCCACCAGGGAAGCCCTCTTCTCACTTTTAAAATAAAGCCTCTTTAAATGAGCCTTTAAGCCTCTTTCACTTTTTTGAAAATACATTTTAACCACATTTTACACCTCTGTGTTTCACCTTTTCACTCTGTTTAAAGTCTGTAGGTATGGTTAAATGTATCAATCTCTTTTTTGAGAAAATATTTTTTTGGTCTTTGTAAAGAACATCTTCAGTTCTCCAAGACCACAATGTTAGTTTCTTATATCTTCATATAATTCTTTCACATTTTTTTGTTTCTTTTGCTTCTTAATTTTTAATTTAAATGTAAGTTGCTTTTGTAAAAAAAAAAAAAATGTAATACAAGAGAATAGGTACAGGTATCCCTCGCTTTTCAAAAGTTCTTTTTACGCCACTTCTTTTTTATGAAAGACCTACATTAATACCTGTTTTCGCTAGCCAAAAGAAATCCCAAGAGGATTTTTGCTTTTACAAAAAAGGTGATTGTTTCATTGCTTTATGCCATTTCGGCTTATGAAAGATTTCATAGGTAGGCTCTACTTGTATAGTGGGGATCACCTGTAGATGGCTTTTTAAATAATTTGCTAAATTAATCCCATCATTCAGTCCTTCCTTGCAAATTTCCAACCAGTGCATCCAACTGCATCTGCCACATCTCCCCAAGGACATCTGATGAGTATTCCCAAGTGAACAAGTTTGCATCTAGGCTCCTGGTCAGCATCTGGGTCTGCAGGAGAAGACCACCTGACTCTGGAATTAGATGACAGTAAAGTTCCTTGGATCAGGGGTTCCCCAGTTTTGCTGCATGTTAAAATTGTCTTAGGAGTTCGAAAAATCCCATGGCACAGCATGTGGCAGACACCCTGAGATGACCCCCAGGCAGTCATGCCCTCCTCATGATTGGAGGGGAAAATGTGAGTTGCTTCTAACCAACAAAAGTGACAAGGTGATGGATGTCACCCTCTTGATTACATTATTTTATATATATGTACGTTATTGCATATATTATATATTACACATTATTTTCTATACACACATACACTATCAAATATTTATATCTTTATATACATGTACACACATACACATGTACATGTGCAGACGCACACTTCCTCTCCCATGGTCTTAAGGAAGGAAAGCTCTGTGCTGTGACTGGCTAGAGGCTGGAGCTCTGGGGCCCCTGGCCCTCGCCTGCCGGGCAGGGACTGTGAGGGACAGGTGGCTGCCTCGGGTGGTTTGGAAGAGCTGTGGACTTGGAGGTGGAGGGACATTCTGTGACCTGCAGGGACACGAGGTGCCCCCTCTCTGGCCCCTCCCAGGGCTGGGACACTAACAAATAGCAGTGACCCTCCTGGTGACTTCTCACTTGTCTGCTGAGCCCGGCAAGCCATTGCCTCCCCAGCATTAGTCTGTCCTCTCTACGTGCCTTTATCACCACCTCTGGGCCGAGCACCCAGAGCAGAGGACTGACTTTGACTCAGGTCTCTGTATTTGTATTCAGAGAGGAAACTCAGAACATAAAATGTGATCATTTGGAGAGATATTCCCCCATTCCCTTCTCAATGCCCAGTGTTGTCAGGCTTTGATTCCACCCAGGACATCTCTGGGGCAGAGCCTGTGCCCCCAACCCCTTACCTGACCCCAGCTGTCCCCTCCAGCAGATGAGCAGTGCTGAGGCTTGGGGGGCGATGCCCCCACAGCAAGGAGGCCAAGAGTGGGCATCTGAACCCTGGCCTGTCGAACCTTCTCCTGCCACCCGACACTGGGGCTCACCATCGAGGGGCCTGCCCTCAGCCGTGAGCTGTCATGGACTCCAGCATGCAAGGTGACAGTCTTGGCTCGTGGACCCTGAGCCTGGGTGGGAACGGGCTGCCCACCTTGGCTCTCCTGGCCGTGTGTGTGTGTGTGTGTGTGTGTGTGTGTGTGTGTGTGTGTGACCTAGGGGAGTGAAGGCACTTACACACCTGGCGGGGGCAGCCCCCATCCTCCCACTCCCTCCCCCTCCCGGCATTAGGGATCCCCTCCGGAGCCACTACAGATGAGCACAGAGGATCCGAGGACAGGCTCGCTTCCTGCGGATCCGGTCCTTGATTTTTTTTTTTTCCAAAATTGTAAAAAGGTTAATCATGTGTTCATATATTAAACCCAGTGCTTTAATATTATAACTTCTTCAAAGAATAATCACTTCTTAGATGAAAATGATTAAACTTGCTCTTAATCCGTGTGAATTCAATAAAAATTTAAATATGTTTTGTTATAAAAATCTTATCATTCCTGATGACAGAGTCAGGGTTACTCAAGAGAAACAATATCCTCAATATTTCAATCAGGTTTTCTTCAGTGAATTCAGACATGATTAACTAAGATCTCTCTTTATGAGGACTAGTTTTTTAAATGTCATTTTTTAGATTATTTGTTTTTATTTTTACATCTGTAAAATTCTGGTCATTGGTTTTTCATTGATCCATCCACACATCTGTTCAACAGGCTCCAACTGCCCCTGCCCTGTGCTGAGCACTTGTCCTCGCAGGACGCACCATTGTCCAAAGACAGGCCCGAACAAACGGCCGGCACAGTGCCAGGACGACATGAGCGAGGTGCTGGGAGCAGTTTCCCACACTGGGGGACGGCAAGACTTCTGGAGCGGTTCCCGAGCTGGGAGGGACAGCGACTTGTTCTCCGTGTCATGGAGACATGGGCACAGGCTTCCCAACATCCACGCACCATTCAGAATGCTCAGGTGGGTCCATGGAAGGAACAATCTAGAACTTAGGACAGCCTGGGGAGCCTCAGACCCGTGGATTCTCCCCGCAGGTCTCTTCAGAAACCAAAGGCAGTGGCCAAGGATGAAGACAATAATGAACATCATGAGAGAGACGGAAGGGAATGATCCTGCACGACAGGAAGATTGCAGCCCCTTCCCGCGAGGGGTCAGCAAAGATGCTGATATTTACAGGAATAAGTTTAAAACTGCAAAACTGGAGGTCCATTTTGGAACGACGTGAGGAGTGGAAATTGGGAAACAATATCAGCGTCCACCGGTAGGGATGCACAGGATACGGCCACACCATGGAACACACACGGCCACACCATGGAACACACACAGCCACAGACAACAAGCTTCAAAGAAGATCTACTGTGAAGTGATCAGCATCTGTCCAGTGAAAAGAAAAGAGCAGGTTGTAAGTTGTATACATATTATTTTTTAAATGTGGGCCATTTTTAAGGTCTTTATTGAACTTGTGACAATATCGCTCCTGTTTTTATGTTTTGTTTTTTTGGCCGAGGGGCATGTGGGATCTTAGCTCCCCGACCAGGGATCGAACCCACACCCCCTGCATTGGAAGGCGAAGTCTTAACCACTGGACGGCCAGGGAAGTCCCTATGTGTGTACATAGTATTGCCTTGATTTTGTAGAAGAAAAAAATCTGCGGCCACGTGTGCAAATGTCAGGTGTGATACGTGCAGGTGGATTCCTGCCCGTGTGGACACGTAAGTGCCATGCGTCTGGGCACGTCTGTGCCCTGTGCACACATGTTGGGTATCACATGTCTGCAAGCGTATAAAGAATGGAAACACGAAATCAGCATGATTACCTCTGGGTGGTGGTATTGTGAGTTATTGAATTTTCTTCATAGATTTCCATATTCACCTAATTTTCTAGAATAAATATGTGCTATGACCACACCTCTGGAAGCCACTGAAAGCCCTTGGAAGTGCTTTGTGTGTGGTGGTGGGGTCTAGACCAGCCCCTCCTGGCTGGAGTCCTGAGCACGGCTCTCTCCACTGCTCACCTCCCCCAGCCGCCCTCCAGCACCTGCCTGTTAGGCTGCCATGGACTGTGGACCCTCACACCTCCAGACTCCAGCCAGGGACTGGCGCTCGGTGAATGGATAGGATGGCGGGGTGAGTGCTGTCCCGTGAGACCATGGCAGGGCTGGACCTCCTTCCCAGGGTCTTCTGCTGCCCAGAGCCCTTGGGGGGATGACTCCGGAGCCCCTGGAACCACCCTCAGGTTCTTTCATGTCAACCCTTGTGAGTGTCTGTAGCTCCCCCGTGCCACAGCCTCCACGTGCACTCAGACCTTGAGCGGCTGTACACACATCCATCAGCCGTGCCGTTGCCACGGTTACTTCCAGGCAGGGGAGGCTCCAGCAGCTGCAGCAGCCGTGAGAAGAGCCAGATTCAGGGTGAACATCCCCCAGCAAGTGATCATCACATGTTGCCCGTGTCCCCACATGCAGTGACCAGCCGCCCAGCCTAGCTCTGGTCACACTCTGCTGGGAGGCACCCATCCCTGCTCTGGATGCCACCCTCGACATGGCTGCCTTGACCTCAGGGAGCGCATTGGACATGGGACATCTCAATGTCCCCTACTCCAGAGCCCCCCAGAACGACCCAGGCAGAAGCACGTTCATCCTGTGAGTTTGTGGTGGCTGCCACAACTCAGTGGCTTAAAGCCACACAATTTCTTCTCGTAGAGTCTGTAGGTCTGATGTCTTCAGTGGGTCCAGGGCTGCTTCTTTCTAGAGGCTCCAGGGGAGAAGCCCTCCATCCCCTGTCCCAGCTTCTAGAGGAGCCATACTTCTTGGCTCACGGCCCCTTCTTCCGTGTCCAGGTCAGCAGCGCAGCGTTATCTGTGACCCCTTCTTCCGTCCTCATGCCTTCTCTCTCTGACTCTGCCCCCCTCCTCCTCCCCTTGTAAGGATGCTGGTGATGCCATTGGTCCCACTGGCGTCCACGCCATCCCCACCCCCACCGCATGTCAAGGTCCCTAACTTAACCATACCTGCAAAGCCTCTGCTGTGTGTGGTGACGTACTCACAGGTCCCAGGATTAGTGGACATTTGGGGGGATGTTGTTCAGCCATCCTGTGCTCTCAGTTGTTCCTGTCCAGCTCTGGAACTCTGGAAACATCTTTCCTCTCAGGACACATGGGAAGTGCCCTGGCTCTCAGAAGCTGACTTCTTGTACGGGGCCGAACGAGAAGCTCACATGAGTCAGAAGTGGAGGCTCAAGGCCACCCTCTGCTCCGAGTTCTGGGACAACTTGTCACAAGCATCTTCCCAAGGGGCTGAGAAAAGCCAGGCTCTCGGAGCACACACCTCCTTTCCCTCTTGTTCTGGCCTTTTTCATGCCCCATACCTGACAGAACAAGCTTAAACAATGATAAAAAAAAATCTCCCTTCAGTGTCAGATATGAAGAGGGTTCTGCTGCCCAGATGTTCCCAAAATGAAATCTCTGCACAAACCATCCATGTTTCTAAAGGGCATTCCTACAACCCTTGAGAAGAAAATGAATTCATCCCGTTACAGATGGTTGGTGCCACAGAGACTCGAAATGCACATTTGCTGTGAGAAGTAGCAGCAGAAGAGAGAAGGAAGAATTAAACGGATTTCCCGCGTCTGCCCGGGATGTTGAGTCTCCCACGAGCATTCCCCTCCCGCACGTGCCCTCTTCCTAGCTGGGATCATAGCATCAACTCCCGCAGTGGCCCCACTGTGTCCACGGCGGCCCTTCCCTGGAAACCCTGCAGCCCAAGTTCCTGCTATCAGACGTGGCCTGTTAGTATCGTTTGGCGATATCATTTACCTCATTCTGGTAAAACACAGAACTTTCAGCCCCAAATCTGAGTCTGGCAGGTCAACTTGGTATGGAGGGCTGGGCGTGTCTCCCCCTACATGGAGGTCCAGCTGCAGGGACATAGTGCAGCTGGATTCTGGAGCCCACTGGGACTCCTGCTGCTGGGACTGACAGCCCACCCGCCCACCCATGGGACAGATGCCTGCCGAGGGCCTGTCCTGGGTTACGGAATTCAGGGGGTAAAAAAAAACGTGCCATTTCTTGCTCTGCAGGCTCCATTTTAGTGAGGAGGAGCTAACAACAATGTCCTCAGCAGAGAAACACCTTAATTTCAGATGGTGGAAGTCCGGGGCGATGTCGTGGAGAGTGTGGCCACGCACAGGGCATGTCCCTGCAGTGTGACACGTGGCAAGCCCTGCGTAAGGAGGCGCAATCTGCAATATGTTATCCCCCCAGGAAGCCCCCGAAGCTTGTGCTGCCTGGAGACTGGAAAAGGCAAAAGGCCTGTTGGGGAAGGTATCCTTTGAGGTCAGACCTCTAATTGGTGGCAGCTGGAGGCAGAAAGGACGATGGGGCTGTGACTGGATGTGAGACAAAGACCAGTCAGGACAGAAGGAGAACGGAAGCAGCTGAACTCTTTGATTCTATAAAATTCTAATGGTAAGAGGGAAACAGATGAAAATGACTCTCACACGCTTAGGTGCAAATGATATGAAAATGGAAATCCAAGATTCTTGCTATTTCTTCAGATTTATCATGGCATTCAAAATTTAATGTCCCTATAGAAGTATGTGCCTCTAAGGGAAACTGGAGCGATTCGAACCCACCTCTCCCAATCATTGACAAATCAGCTCAAGATGATAAATTTCGGCAAGTATATAAAAGACCTGTACTACCCCACCGATCACCTTGACGGGAGGGACCACAGAGGATACAAGGATGTCTCAAGGACCCCGAGGCATTTATAACAATTGACGTGCGTGAGTGTGTGTGTGTGTGTGTGTCAACTGAGGCACAAAATGGCAAGGTGTCAAAGTGAGGGAGCCCAGAGAATGAGGACTGAAGTTAGAACGAAGTTACAAATTGGCAACAAAAAGATAAACATCACAGCATTTCTGGGATATGAAGAACGTGCTGCTGAATGTTGTTTTTTTTAGTCAGATAGGAAATCAGAACTGAACTCTACAAATTCCTAGAACTGAGGGAAAATGAAACTCCACCTCTAAGCAGAGGCTGAGATTCTAGTGTGAAACTTCTGAGAGAAGAGAAGGGAAGACAACGAGGGAGCCCAGTGCCCTCCAAAGACGGGTCCCAGGATTGTCTAAAAACGTGAAAGATGCACACCTTGGACGACAAGCATGTGTGTTTGTACAGACACAGAAAACTTCTAGAAAGTTATATGAGGAAGTGTACACAAGTGTTACCTCTGGGAAGTAAACAGGAGTCCCAGCGAGATACAGCACAGTTTGTTTTAGCTTATCTTCTTATGACATATGACTGGTTTACTTTCAATACAAACAAACTAGTTTCATTTCAAAAGTGTAAATGCTTTATCAGGACACCCATGTTCATCAAAGCTCCAGTGGATCTCATTTCGTAGGGACGAGACTAAGCCCTCAGCTGATGCTCAAGGCCCCTCAGTGTGTAGGACCCTTCTCCCCCCCGCTCAAACAGCCCCTGCCCAACACCCCCCGTTGAGCTGAGAGACCAGGCAGGGCTGGATGGGAGGGGAAGGAAGGACTGACTTGGGAGGTGGCTTTAGGGATCAGACGCTCCTTCCAGCCCAGGTGGGCATGATGGGCAAGGGGATGGCATGTGGCACTTTGGTCCCCAGGCCAGGTTATTTGTGAGGCCTTTCTCTAGTGCCTCGTTGGCCCTCGGGATGGGGCTGGGGACCCCAATCTCGGTGCCCCTCTGTGGGGGGGCTGAATTTCACACTGACCTTGGTGCCACCTTCCCGTGAGGATGACTGGCTTTGAGGTTTATCTGCCCACTAGACAAAGATTACTCCTTTGGCACATCCAGGACTTTGTCCTGTTCTGCCTAGCTCAGATGTCAGGTTGTTGGTCAACCTTCAGGCCCAAGTCCAGCTGAAGAGGTGGTCCTTTTGCCCTCTGACATCCTTGAAGGCCGAGATGCTCCACCTGTGGGACAGCTGGAATGTTCTGTCCTGTCCAGTCTGGGCCCCTCCTCTGCCACCCACGAAATTCAAGGGTCCCCCAGAACTCAGCTCTGCATCCTCCTCTCTTTTCAGGAAAGTGGGGCATCACCTACTCCGGCACCTCTCACTGCCTGCCTGACAAGGACTTTCCCACCCATGGGTCCACAGCCTGTGGGACCTCTCCCCTGGTGGCCTAGAAACATGTCTTTGCCCCTTACTCAACCCTGCCAGCAGGTCACCTTGGGTTCTAGTGGAAGGGGGCGGTCCACGTGCCACCCAACTGGCTCTCCCTTCTGCATACACCTCCAAGCCTTCCCCACCCCCATGGAACCACTGCAAGCACCTCCAGACTCGCTGCCTCCACCCCACCCCTGCCTTCCGGGGGGCTTTTGGAAGCTCAGGTCTGATGAGGGATGTCCCACTCTGGATAGAGACAAACCCCTTCTCCTGCCCCCATCCCCTGACACAGCCCTGCACACGCCCCCTTATTTCTCATAGCCACTGACTCATGACTCCACTGCCCCAGGTGTAAGTTCACAGGACACAGACTGCCTACAGTTGCATCTGTACACCTGCCCCTCTGTCACAAGGAAGATGAAGCTTGGTGAGTTTAAGCAGGTTGGTCAGTGGGGAGTGACAACGAGTGGATGAAGGGTCAGCAGCTGCCTCCTGGTCTGCAGTAAAGCTGGGCCTTGCTGACGAGTCCCCGAAAGCTGGCAAAGCTGGACATGGACCAAGGACTCTGGATTCAAGTCCACAACACCTACTTCCCTCCAGCAATTTGAAAAATGGAGCCTAGAGTGAACAAAGAATGACTCAAACACGTCCGCCCTTCCCCACCCATGTAACACTCACATATTGCCCTTATTCCCCACTTTCAGAGTCTCAAAGAGAAACTTTTAGCTTAGTGATTTTCATAATAAGCACCAAAACCATCTGTACATGAGAAACGTACAAACCCCTGTAATGAACCCCTAGCTTCCAATGTTTCTCCAAGGTCAGCACCTATCGGCCTCCACCCTCTGGGAACGATTTCACACAGGTACGCCCCCTAGGTCACCTTCGTTTGCCCATGATGTGTCTCCACACCCACCCTGGGTATGACCCTCAGTGCGGAGGGAGCTGGGAGGAGGAGCTCCTCTGCTTAAGGGCTAATAAAGGGCAGTCTAACCTTTTAACTCGTTACCACTGCGCCTATTTATCGTGGTTCCTTATCCCTGTCTGCACCCCCAGTCCTACTTCCAAGTGGACCCAACTTGCATTTCTGACAAGTTGGAATCAGGCTCTGAGGAGTCTCAGTAGGCAGCACCCTGCCCCTCGGGTGCGAGCCTGTGTGTGTGGGTGGTGCACACAGGAGGGGACCGGCAGGTCCCCTGATCCACGAAGGGCAGTGAACCCACCCAGCTCCCCAAAGAAGCATCTGTTCTGAGGAAGCTTGAGGATGGAGAACTCCAGGGATCGGCTCTCCAGGAAAACAACCACCTGCTGTTATCTTTAGAATGATCATCTAGTGCAGTGTAGGAAATCACTACCAAGAAAATCGTCAACTTTTCCCGTGAACTCAGGGCAGTTCCTGATACTCGAGTGACTTCCCATTACTTGGGTTTCCTTCCGGAATATAGGACCTAGGTGCCCAACCTCAGGCGGATCCTGGATCCTCCTTCCCGCCACCTCCCAGCCTGGCTCCGCCCCGGGATCGCTCAGTTTTATCCGGCCCACGGCGCGCAGACGAGCTGCAGCTGCGAGCGTGGAGGAGCCGGGCGCACCAGGACCCTGGACTCAGGTGACGGGCTCGCGGGCCGGGAGGGGAGGCCCAGAGGGGCGGGGGCGGGGCTCCGGTGTCGGACAGCTTGGTGCACTCAGGCACGCGCTGGGATGAAGACGGCGGGGCGCGGAGCTCCCTACCTTCACTCACGCCTGCCGCCTCTTGCCACAGAGATGCTCCCAGAGCGCCGGGCCGGGGTCCGCGAGCCAGCGACCGGGGGCGCAGGTTGCACGCCGAGGGAGGGGACGGGGACTTCGCGTCGAGGTGGGGAACTGCGTCTCTGCAGGGCGTCCCCAGGCTCGGCTCTTGGAGGGGCAGAGAGGTGGCATCTCGGGCTCCCAGGCGTCCACCCATCCGGACAGAGACCCTCCTGCCCCCGACCACGTCTGTGGCGAAACACATTCACGTCCGGGCCCAGCACGGCGGCTCTCCCACTCGCGCGCACACGCTCACTTTCGTGCACACATTCACATTTGTGTGCACTCCCAGGGGCGCACACGCACACTCGTGGACTCTCACACTCACAGGCACTCAGCTCATTCACTCACAAACACTCGTAAAACAGAATGAAACCCCCCAGAGACTTCCCCTAAGGGTGGCGTGGGGTGCTCGACTGCCCCTTTCCACGCTTCCCTTTCCTTTCTGGTTTAACTGCAGCAGCAATCACTAAATGCAATTCACCACCCACGACTGATTAATGAGCTGCAGTTTGAAAACCACTTTCCATGCCTGTGGTGCCAGAGCCCCTGGGAGGCCTTCATCCCCAGGAACATAGTGATAGTGATAGTGAAGGTGGTGGGGAGGCGCCGAGGTCCCAGGAGGGTACGACCAGTAGGTGCTGGGGGAGGAGGGTTCTCAGAGGAAGTGCCTTGTGGTTTTATTTAATTATTATTTTATAAAGTCTTATGGGATATACAAATGTATGTATTTGTTTATTTAAAATATTTATTTGTTTATTATTTGTTTTGGGCTCACACCGTGTCTTTAGTTGCGGCATGCATGTGGGATCTAGGATCCTTAGTTGCGGCATGCATGTGGGATCTAGTTCCCCAACCAGAGATAGAACCCAGGCCCCCTGCAGTGGGAGCACAGAGTCTTACCCACTGGAGCACCAGGGAAGTCCCCAGGAAATACCTTGTGCATGAGAGTGAGAAGGAGCCAGGCAGAAAGGCAGAAGGGAAGGCATGTGCGGAGGCTGAGGTGGGAAGGGTTTTCAGGCTTGGCCCCTAGGCCTGGAGGACTTTCATGCCCAGTGGGGATTCCCTCCAGGCCACTGCAGCAGGGACAGGACATGGGCAGTGGCGCCCTGGACTGGGGCATTTCCTCCGTCTGAGCCAGGATTGGGGCTCTGCGCCTTTTCAGCTATCTTCTGGAGGTGGTTGGTCACCTCCCTCCACAGTGTTGGTGCAAAGCCGGCCGGGGCAGCATTGCGCTCACCTTCCCATGTAAACATCCACGTACATACAAGTGGGTGTTACCGGAGCCTCTGCGGTAGGCAGGAAGGCTGTTCCAGCTGCTCTCAGGTGCTGTGGGAATGGAGATCCCCGCTGACCGAGGACCCCTGTGCACCTGGCCAGCCGACACCCTTGATTCCACAAACCTGCTGCCTCAGTTTCCCCAAGATCCTGTGGCAGGACAAGGTGCTGGCAATGGCATGCACTTCCCAAGGTGTTTCACTGACTCCCAAATGTGAACAGCTCCCAAGTGACTGCACAAATCCCAGCTGTGTTGCCCCATCTTGATATGTGCAGATGCCAGCACCTGTGTCCATGATTTGAGAGAAATCTGAATTGTTGCCTCGCTTTTCCCAATCCCAGAAGTCTTGGGGCCCCTCCAGTCCTTGCCCCATGCATGCAGTCTTCCTGTACCACACCTGAGCCTCTGCCTTCTCACCCCTCACTTTCCCTGTTGTGCCCTGGCCTCCCTCTCTCCCATTTGTCTGTCCTTTGCAGCACTGGAGAAAAGAGGGGAGACTCAAGCAGAGGAGTGGAGCTGCCAAACTTAAAAACCCATCTGAATTTCAGATAATGAATCGCTTTGAAATACAAGTATGTCGCGAATGTTGCATAGAATATACCTAGGTTTAAAAATAAGACAGCAGTGGAGCCCCAGACAGATCAAGGCAGCAGAATGTTCCTGAGGACATGGGGATCTCCCTCCATGCCCAGTCCAGCTCCTCCATCTCCAGTATAGCTCTTTGCAGACAGCCCTTCTGTGCTCTATAAGGTGGAAGTTTGTGTCTCCATTATATAGATCTTGTTCAGTTGAGTTAAGACTTGTCCACAGTTTTGGGGGTCTGCCCCGAGGTGGAGGTCTGCCCAGCTCTTAGGCTGTATCCTCTGATGGTGAGGAGCCAGGCCCAAGGTGGCTGTGCTTTGGGGGCAGAGATGGGTGCGACCCAGGTGTTTTCTTATCTGGATTCTGGAACCATCCAGGGGCTTTCCCGGTGAGGAGAACCTCAGGGAGCACATGAGGTTTGACTGAGAGGTTTCCTGTGTGTGAGGGCAGAGCCCCCCCATGGCCTGAGGAAGGCTCAGAGGAGACTGGAGGCTTTGGGCAGTGGGAAAATGAGCCTGGAGTCCCAGCCAGGGCGTGTCTGGGAGCCCACACCTTCAGCAGCCTCTGGCTTCCGTCAGACAACATGACAGAGCATGGCCAGGAGTCACCTTTACACAGGTCATACCCCCTCAGGAGGACACCAGGTGGTGGTAGGAAGTCTGTGACACTTCCTGGTCTAATAGTCTGGTCATTTCATTGTGTGTGACAACATACCTATAAATAGCACATCTAATGACTACAGATGGGTGTTTCTTAAGGTGAGGCTAAAATAGATACTGTTTAAAAAATGAGTCAGTGTAAAAAAAATGGTACTGATGAACCTAGTGGCAGAGCAGGAACAAAGACACAGACATAGAGAATGGACTTGAGGACACGGGGGGTGGGGAAAGGGGAAGCTGGGGTGAAGTGAGAGTGGCATCGACATATATACACTACCAAACGTAAGGTGGATAGCTAGTGGGAAGCAGCCGCATAGCACAGGGAGATCAGCTCGGTGCTTTGTGACCACCTAGAGGGGTGGGATAGGGAAGGTGGGAAGGAGGCTCAAGGGGGAGGGGATATGGGGATGTATGTATGCTTATGGCTGATTCACTTTGTTGTACAACAGAAACTAGCACAGCATTGTGAAGCAATTATACACCAATGAAGACGTATAAAAAATAAATAAAATAATTGTTAGGATACTGGGGTATGTAGTGTGGTGAAAACCACAGAGGTTGGGGCGGGAGGCTGGTGGGATCCAGAGACTCGTGGGCTGGCCTCACTAGGGTGTTTCCCTGGCAGGCAGGTGAAGTAGGACATACCAATACTGAGGGCAAAGGGTGGCCTGGCGGACCTGACTCAGGCTCGGGGAACCCCTGCACACCTCTCTCAGAGGGCCACGTCCTCATTGCTGGAGATCCCCGGTTGTCCTCCCAGCCAGCCTCTGGACCTCAGCCTGCTGCTTCCTTTTGCTTTCCTTTTACTTGGTAACGTACATGCTCCCTCCCAAAGTCCAGCCAGGCAGGTCAGCCTCTGCTACGTAAACATACTTTTGCTGAGGTCACCCCCTCTCCATGTCACCTGATCCAGGTGCGAACAAAGGCTGACCTTTACCCTACCAGCTCAGCTGAGGTCCCTGCCCAGGGCCCACCATGGGGGACTAACTGCACCCTTCATGGGAACAGCCCTGCAGGGGAGGCTGAGCAGGTCTGCAGGGATTGAGCACCTACTGTATGCAGAGCAAGTGGGAGGCCCTGAGGGGCCCTCCCCCCAGCACTGTGTGTGTGTGTGTGTGTGTGTGTGTGTGTGTGTGTGTGTGTGTGTGCCCTGTGTGCTTGCTTGCACGTAGAGGGGTGGGCCTCGCAGGGAGTGGGAGTAGGATCAAGGAAGCCTCTGAAGAGGAGGCGGTTTCTCCCGGCTGTTGAGGCCCTGCATGGTCCAGGATTGTGAACTAACCCACCCATTCATTTATTCTCAATCAACATCCCAGAAAGTGTACTTGGAACTTGAAACACGACTCTTAAATTTATAGGAAAGATAAACGCCGGACAACAGTCAGGAAAACATGTGATGAGGAAAGGTTTTGAGGGGGAGGGTTTCCTTCTGGATACTACAGACCCCTGGGTATCTCCCTCCCAGAAAGAACACGCCTGCTAAGTCTCGAGGTTGCACAGAAGGAACGTGGTAGAAATAAATTCCCGTTCAGAGGACTCCGGGTGTCAAGTCTGTGCACTGGGCATTCGGTGGATACGCCAGGCCACCAGCAGGGGGCTCCACCACTCATGCCGCTGAAGGGCCAGGCTCCCAGAGCATGGGCTTAGGTGGCGTTCATGTTTTGGTCCCCTGGGGGTGAATCCTTCACGTGGCCGTGAGGACACCTGCCTGCTCCAGCCTTGGGGGTCAGCGGGCAAGCCTCCCTGGGAGCGTGTCCTCCCGCATCTCCTGCCTGGGGAGACTTGGCCTGCCTCCCTGTCTATGGGGCACCCAGACCCACGTCGGATGGCCGGGGAAGTGTGGGGACCAAAGACTGTTCTGAGGTCGGTGGAGGCAGCAGAGCGGCAGGGGTCGGGGGGAGACCTTGAGGAGACTGGAAATGCTGGGGGTCCTGCCCAAGGCTTCCTCTAGGGAGGGCCAGTGGCCAG
Source organism: Tursiops truncatus (assembly GCF_011762595.2). Taxonomy (NCBI): domain Eukaryota; kingdom Metazoa; phylum Chordata; class Mammalia; order Artiodactyla; family Delphinidae; genus Tursiops; species Tursiops truncatus. The sequence goes on from NC_047053.1 coordinate 46,053,391, forward strand.
AGATGACCACACAAGATGAGTTTCCTGTCTGCTCAGCCAGGCTCGGGGTAGGACACACCTGTGCAGGGGTTTCCCTCCAGGTAGCCCTGAGGGCTCTGGCCAGGGGGCCAGGAGTCACTGTGTACCACCAGCAAGGATGCCTTTGGGCCCCATGTGTTGCTCGGCACCATTTTGTGTATTCCAATTTAAGAAAACTTGTTTTGCAAAAATACTCAAGAAAAGGACTGAGCAGATCTTATCTGAGGTGCCAGGAAAAGCCCCAGCACAGAAAGTTGCAAAACCTCTTTCTAGAACCTTCTATCACATAAGGCTCTCAGCAACATGTAATGGTGATGAGCTATTTATACCCATCCTGGCAATTGCTAACTGGCAGTAAAATCAGAAAGGTAGCCACTGGATTGTGTCCAACTGTGAAATCTCCGCCTCTTTTGTGTTATGCTGAGCAGGTTTGGGCAGGATCGGGACAAAGGCCCCTCTCCATTTGGTTCTAAAAAAAAAAAAAATTGATTAAAATTATGTTAATGTTCTCATGGAACACAAAAGTCCGAGGAAAGATAAACAGCAGTAGAGAGAGCCTGCCATCCCAGGGGTTAAAACACACGATGGACAACAGCGGCTTGGACCGCATGGCTTGGCAGACTCTGAGTGGCCCCGCTTGGTGGGGGTCCCTCGGCCAGAGGGGACAGGGTGCTTCACTCTTCAGTGCCTTGGGCACCACTTGCCCTCCTGGAAGGAAGCAAAATTAGACCCTGTTACATGCCACTTGCAAAAAGACCTTGAGGTGGATTTAAGATTTGAACATAAAAATAGACAAAATTTGGTCATGATGGATTCTCAACGGTCTGGGAGGCCATTTTATTTTTATTTTCTTTTAAATTTATTTATTTTATTTTTGGCTGCGTTGGGTCTTCATTGCTGCGCACGCGGGCTTTCACTAGTTGCGGCGAGCGGGGGCTACTCTTCATTGCGGTGCGCGGGCTTCTCATCATGGTGGCTTCTCTCGTTGTGGAGCACAGGCTCTAGAGCACGGGCTCAGTAGTTGTGGCGCACGGGCTTAGTTGCTCCGCAGCATGTGGGATCTTCCTGGACCAGGGCTCAAACCTGTCCCCTGCATTGGCAGTTGGATTCTTTTTTTTTTTTTTTTTTGTGGTACGCAGGCCTCTCACCGCTGCGGCCCCTTCCGCTGTGGAGCACAGGCTCCGGACGCACAGGCTCAGCGGCCACAGCCCACGGGCCCAGCCGCTCCGCGTCATGTGGGATCCTCCCGGACCGGGGCACGAACCCGCGTCCCCTGCATCGGCAGGTGGACTCCCAACCACTGCGCCACCAGGGAAGCCCGGTAGGTGGATTCTTAACCACTGTGCCACCAGGGAAGTCCTGGGAGGCCTTTTTAAAAAGATACTTTAAACAAACAAAAACCACTTTAAAACAAAATCTTGAAACTTTCAAGGAAAAGACAGACAGAACGACATAAACATGTGGAGTCTTTATTCCAGAAACAATCAGGGGAGAAATGATGACGGGGAGGCACTTGCCGTGGATGGTGGTTTGTTTCTGTAAGGCCTGAAAGTCTTATAAACCTGTAAGGAGAAGACAGACAATCCCAGGAAAATGGGCAAAGGGTTTGCAAAGGCAGTGGCAATGCAGAAACCCAAAGGGCCAAAAACAGGATGAGCCGGTCTGCCCCCTGTAGTCCCGGACCTCATCTTTAATTATAGCTGCAAAGGCCCTATTTCCAAGTGAGGCCACCTTCACAGGTTCTGGATGGACATGTGTTTTGGGAGTCACCATTCACCCCACTACATACAGTATGAAGGGAGAAAGGAGAGAGGACGGGCAGTGGGCATCTCTGATGAAGCTCGTCTAATATGATTCCACATATGTAGAATTACTTGCGTGTGTTTGCACACGTGTGCACAAGAATACGTGTCTCTCAGCTGACATCTTTCAGTGCTGCTTTCTTCCCCAGCTACAGATATGGTACATATATGAGAAAAGAAGGCTGTCCTTCTGATGGTGAATTAGGAACAGAAACAAGTTTAGAAAGTCAAACAAAGGAAGCTGGGATACAGCAGCACGGGTCACACGAGTTCAGACTCTGGCCCGCTGACCACTCTGGAACCCGACCCCGACCCCACGAAGCTCAGAACCGCTGGGAGGGACCACACCTGGTGAGGCCTGGCGTCTCAGCTTCCAGGGTGGCCTACACCTCCGCTGCCTCAGGACCTGCCACTGCCTCCTGGCAACCGGGTCCACCAGCTAAGCCTGGAAGGATGGCAAAAGGAGGCTCCCCACCCGAAACTGGCCAGCAGCCTATCATACTATTAAAGACAGCTAAAAGAAAGCTTCTCTATTTTTTAGGAATGCAAAGGCGAAAAACAATGCATAAAAAAGCAAGAGAGTGATGTGGAGGGTTGGGAGGGGGAGGCAGCGGCTGGGCCGGCGGGGCCGCCTGGCGGGTGCAGGTTAGGGGCAAGGTCAGCCAGAGCCTGATGTGGGAGGTGGGCTCATGGGTGCTGATTATTGTGAGTGAATGAATGAATGAACTGGACCAGTGGTGGGAAGACACACACCAGGAATCACAGTAACGCAGCTCTGGGCCACGTGTGCTCTTCGATTAAACGGGCATCCAGGCATAGATGGAAACCTGGCATCCAGGGTAGAGCAACTGCCTCTGATTTATGAAGTTTAGGAGCAGTGCTGCTAGCACTGTCATCAGATGCCTGGGCACATGCAGCACAGCGATTAATCAGACCTCGGGGAGATTCAGGGTCCCTGTTCTTAGGAGAATAGGCACATACCACGTAGAGTCCATTCTGGGTTTGCCATGGGGTCTCATCCAGGATGCACCCAGGGTCAGCACCATCTACGAGAGACCAGAGCACCAAGACACCTAAGGGCAGGGGGATGCGTTGTCACCGGTACACCTTACCCTGTACACACCCCACCCCGGGACTCCAGAATCCCATGTGGATTGAGTGAGAAAGAAAGCACCACCCATCCATCAGCCTGGCCATCTGTCTGTTTGCTCTGCCTGGTCCATCCCCCTGGAGGGTGAGCCGGCTGGGACCAGCCCTGGGCCCACGGGCGCAACCATGCTGGAGTCCACCCCCGCCCTCCCCAAGAGTGTGGCCGCCAACCCAGAGTCCCTGCAGACCCAGCCATTCAGGAGGAGGACAGGAGAGCATGGGTTGGTTTGCATTTTACGTTCTTGAAACCCTTCCTGACTCAAATTAGATATTTATTTCAAAAGCTGGATATTGCCACTTTCCTTCCAGGGTAGAGTGGGCCTCCTTCTCCTGCTGCTCCGAGGCCCCCAGATCAGCAGGGCTGGCACCCTGTCCCACTCCCACCAGGAACTCCCAGGGCCACCAGTACACTGGCCAGGACCTGCTGGTCCAACAGGAGTCCCAGGGGCGAGGCAGGTAGAGGAGGCAAGACTACAGGCAGTCAGCTGTCAGCTCCGCTCTGAGGCAGGAACCCAGTGAGGGTTGGGGCGGAATGGGGAGATGGGACAACAGGGAGGACCACAGGCCCCACCTGGTCAAAGTCCCATGGATTTGACGAGTTTCCACATATGCAGTGCTTGGAATGGGGGTGCGATGTGGCCACAGTGTGTGTTGGGGGGACTGAGATTGTCCCTCCCAATGTCATTCTCCTTGCTCGGCCCAGAGCCTCCTGAGGTCAGGACCGAGCCTGTTCACCGACGGCCCCAAGCTCCTGGAAGCGGTTGCGTTCACAGTTCCCTTTGCTCCTGGCCCTTCTGCCCAATTCCCCCAAAAGTGGAAAAAAATCAGAAAGGCTGAATTCAAAATGGAAGGGTCCCAAATCTATGACATTCTGGGAAAGGGAAAACTATGGACACAGTAAAAAGATCAGTGGTTGCCAAGAGTTGGGGGGAAGGAGGGACAGATAGATGGAGCACAGAGGATGTTTAGGGCAGTGAAACTACTCTGTACGGTACCTAAAGGTGGATGCATGTAATTATACATTTGTCCAAACCCATTAAATGTCCAACACCGAGAGTGAACCCTGATGTAAAGCGTAGACTTCAGTCAGTGAGAACAAACCACTATAGGCTCATCAGGTGTAACGAATGCCCCACTGACTGGAGATGCCAGTAATGGAGGATGTGGGAATTGTCTGCACTTCCTGCCCAATTTTTGTGTAAGCCTAAAACTGCTCAAAGACAAAACCAAAAAGTCTATTATTATTATTATTTTAATCAAAGGGTCAATAGTTTAAATAGCTTAAACCAATCAGGATAAATGTCACTTTTACTGGAGGCTGAAGCCTGAGATGGACACTTGTTTCAGAGGCAGTGAAAGTTCAGTTTTCCAGATCAGAACTCACGAGTTCCACAGGAAGACTCCTTTGTTAATAAATCTGGCAAGCGGGCCAAATGTCCCCAAATGCCCAGCTGTGGAATGCAAGAGCGGGAGAGGGGCTGGGGGCTTCCAAGGTGGTCTTAGGTTGGTGTCAGGTTCAAGCGGCTACACGAGATTTTATGTGTCACGACCCGTCCCTACAGGACACACGGCTCAGGCAGTTTTGTATGTTTTATATAAAATTGAAGGGTAACCCCTGCGATGTAAATGGGGTTGTCTCCCAGGGACTTGTTTCCTGTCTCATCCATGTTTCTCATCTGTCTGACAGTGGCCCCACTGCACACATCATAAAGGTACAGAGAAGGGTCGAGGCACAGTGGTCAGGGAGGAGCTTGGGGACCCCCACCCGCCCTGGCCAGGCTGTGGCCGCTCCCACCGGCTTCTGAAGGAGGCCAGGGGGCCTCTGACTCATCGGCTTTCCTTCCTCCAGGGAGTGTCCAAAAAACCACTAAGGAAGACGAGGGACCCCTGAGGCCTGCTCCCCATCCTGCCGGCCATGTTGACCTCGGCATCTCCCCTTCCCACTCCCAGGATGCTCTGCGCCCTCCTGCTCTTGGCCACCTCTGGGACTGCTCAGAGTAGAGGTAAACTTCGTGGTCCCACTCTGCTAGGGGGGCCCCCCCCGGGGGTGAGACAGCGGTGGAAGGAGAGACCTAGGTCAGGCCAGGAGGGCCCAGGCCCCAGGTAGTGTCAGTAACCCCAGGGAGGGCAATCAGTGGAAGTCCTGAGGCCCAGCCGTGACCCACGTGTTGGACTGTATCCCCACAGACTGGGACAGCCCCAGCTGCACCAAGGACGTGGTTTCTGTGTTCAGGGGCAAGCCAGCCGTGATGGCCTGCAGCATCACCAACCTCTTCTCCCACATCAACATCTCCCTGCGAACCTACCACGGGGAGAGCTGGCAGCTCATCTTCAGTGTAAAGGCCCCAGGAAACTTCCGTCAGGATGGATGGCAGCTCTGGGTTAAAGGGGGCGAGGCACACCTGGTGATTGAAAAAGCCCAGGACACCCAGGCAGGGCAGTACAAGTGGAATCTTGTCGGGCTCCAGAGAAACCTCAAAACCACCACCCTGAACGTCTCAGGTGAGGAGAGGAGCACCTTGACCCCCAGGTGCTTGCCTGTTTGGGAGGGGCAGCAACCAGGGAGGAGCAATTCCTGCCCACCTGAGGTGCCCAGAGCCACAGGGATGGGGCCTAAAGAGGGCTTCCATCTGCTCCACCCACCCCACATCTGTGACCCCTCCGAGCTTCTCCCCAGGGCAGCCCATGCACGCATGCCCTGGGCACCATCCCCTGTCTGCGCAGGGAGCTGGTCCCTTCCCTCCCTAAAAAACTCCTACCCCCGACTTCCTTTGCTGCAAAACTCCCCAAGTCACCACCCCTCACTCTCATCCCCCCACACCTGGTTGTAATGCAGTCATGGTCACCCCGAGCTCTGGGGACAGGGAGCAGGGGTTCAGCTTTGCCCCCAACCAAGTACAGTGGGAGGGGCTAAGAACGGCACCCCCAGCCTAGCCGGGCCCTGGGAGGGGAAGCCAGTGAGGCCCTCGTGGACTCCTGTATCCAGAGCTCATCTGATACCTGGGGTGGAGGGACTGCTTAAGGGCTGGCCCTGGGCAGGTCCCCACCAACCTACCTGGAATCTCTCTTTGGCAGAGCCCCAAGACACACTCTTCACACCTTCCTGGGGTAGGTGTTTCTATCTTCATCCTGGGGTACGGGAGGGGAGCCTCAAGGAAGCCCCCTGGGGTCTCCCCCATCAGACACCCCCACCCTCTGTGCCTGGCACCCTGCCCATCCCATGCACCCCATCTCCCTGCCACTCTCCCACCTATGGGCTTCCTGGCTGGAGGTGACGTCCCCCTCGAGGGTTCCCCCAAGGCAGGCACCCCCAGCCTAGCCTGCACCAGTGAACGAAAGGTGGAGGTCCCGCCCACTCCCCACAGGCCCGGAGATGCTGCTCCCCAGTCTCAGGCCTGACCCCGAAGACAGGAGCCAGGCCCAGGTGGTCCTCCTCATCCTCGCCCTGGTCGCCCTCTCCGTCCTGCTGGTCTGCGTGCTGGCCTGGTGCAGAAGGTCTGGCTCCCCGAAGTTCTCCAAGCTCTGTCAGGTATGGGCCTCTGTGCCTGGTCTGTGGGCCGGGCAGGGAGTCTTGGACGGGGTCTTCTGAGACTCAGCATGGACACTCGGCCCCATAGCCTTGCACCCACTGGGGCTAGTGGGAGAGTGGGGAGCGTGCAGGGTCCCAGAGAGCTGGTACCCCTCCCCCAGAGGACCCCAGCCCACTGTGGCAGTTCCAGGCCCAGAACACAGATGCCCCACTCCCAGCGAGACCACCAGGTCCCCACTGTCCCCAGGACACCCTGGAGGATGGTATGGGGGTAGCTGGACTTCCTGCTCCTTCCAGGAGACCTACAATGTGTGGGCAGTTGGTGTGTCCTCAGGTGTGCCGGTAAGCACAGGTGTCTGCCGATGGCTCTCATCCCTCCCTCCCTCTCTCCGCAGATAAGGAGGCTCTGAGCCACAGTGGGGAGTTCTGTGCACCACGCACTGCACTACACAAAGAGCAAGTGAGGCGAGGGGCAGGCCAAGGACCAGGAAGCCTGGCAGCATCCTGGCCTCTCGCTGACACGCAAGCCGGGGGGGCTCTTCAGCAGCTCCTGTGGCCCAAAGTGCAAAAGTCTCAAGTTCCAAAGCACTTGACCCAGCAGGACCCTCCCCCTCCTCTGCTCCATCCAGGCCTCTTGGCCTGGGCTCCTCCCTGGGGCAGGAGGGCCATGCTGCTGTCACCTCGGAGACACCCCAGTCTGGGGTCCTGTGTTGATCGTGGACACCCTCCTGTCTTTAGACTATGAACAAGGACAAGTTTTGGGGACCCTCCTGCCAGCAGTTGTGGCGCCAGGATGCGGGGATCAGGGGCCTGAGATGGCGCATGGGCCCCTCCTCCACCACCAGGGGGTAGAGCAGCCCCTCTGGAAGGGAAGCAGGACAGGTGGCTGCTGGGGACCTGTGTCCAACCCCCTGCTCTCCCCTAGCCCTGGGGCTCCCCTCCCCCACATCTGCCCCACCTCCTGGCTCTTCTAGGTCCCAAACCCATTTATGCCAGATGTCTTCATGATCAAAACTGTGTAACTGAGTGTGTTCTTTTTTTGGCGGCGGGGGGTAGGTCTTTTTTCTTCCTTTCCTCTTTCGTTCTCTCCTCATGATTTGATGACTGTCTTTAGTGTTGTGTTGGAACTCCTTTTTCTTTTTTGTGTGTCTATCTATTATAGATTTTTGGCTTGTGGTTACCATGAGGTTTTGATATAGCAGTCTATACATATGCATGATTGTTTTAAGTTGCTGATCTCTTAATTTCAAATGCATTTCAAACATCCTGCATTTGTTCTCTCCTCTCGTGATGACTGATCTTGATATCACGTTTGTGTGTGGGTGGTTTGCTACCTTTACTGTGTGTTTGCCTTCACTGGTGACCTTTCCCGTTTCATAATTTTCTTATTTCTAGTTGTGGCTTTTTCTTTTCCGCCTAGAGAAGTTCCTTTAGTATTTGTTGTAGAGCTGGTTTGGTGGTGCGTTTAGTGTATTCTTAAAACGTACATATAAGGTGATAAATGAAGGTTTTTCTAGAAGTACTGCATTCAGTTCTTTGCGAAACATCCGTATTGCTAACCCTCAAGATGAATAAACTAAACCAAATAGCAAACCATCAAATGAGCTGAGAAACACATTTTTAAGTGGAGAAAATAAAAATCTGAAACAAGCTGCTTTGAGTCTTAAAAACTAAAAAGTCCCAAGCCATCCAAATGACCAGACATCTGGGAGTCCTCACTCACCATGAAGAATCCAAAGCTGGAGACCCTGCGCGGTGCCCGACGACCGTGGCCTCACAGGAGGATGATGACCCCAGAGCAGCTTTGCTGGCACCCAGAGTCCAGGTCTAGAATGGGCTGCATTTGCATCTCTCAGGTTAAAGTAAGGTTCACACGAGAAATACTGGGTTTGTGCCACCACAGGGCCAAGCCCATGGGACACAGTGTGCACGGCACCTGGGACCTCCATGCTTTGGGGGCCATGGAAATCTGTTCCGTTTTGCCTGAAACAGACAAAAAGTGTTGATGCATTTGAAGTAATTCAAAGGTTATTTTAACATTGGTATTATGGTGGGAAGGGCTCGCGTAGGTCATTCAGCCCCTGCACACCCAAGGCAGGAAACCTAGAAGGAAATACTGCATCTGGGTCTTTGACTAATTTTCATTTTCTACTCGTTGCTTGTCTGTATTTTCAAAGATTTCTCTAAAGGAGGTTTAGTTCTGAGTCGTTGCAATGCCCTGGAAGCCCTTCCTCCTGATTCCCCCTCCCCCTCTGTAGCCACACTGGCCCTCTTGCAGACCCTCAGACACACCAGGCACTTTCTGGCCTCAGGGACCATGCACCTACTGATCCTTCTGCTTGGAATGCTGTTCCCAGGCACCACATGACCCTCCCTCATCTCCTCAGTCCTTTATTCCTATGGCCCCTTGAGGTTTGGCCCCCCTCTCCCGACACAGATTGTGTGTCCTGCTGCAGGTCTGCTTGTCCATCCCTGGAGGTCAGCTCCAGGCCACAGGCCTCTTGTCCATTTTGCCCTCTGCTCTTGGCAGGCACTGGCACGTACGGGTGCCCAGTGAGTGTTGGTGATAAACAAAGGCAGAATGAGATGAGGAAGGGTCTTGTTTTGCCAAGCCCTATGCTTTCATGACCTCCTGCAAACAACCTGCTAGGTTCCTAGGGGCCTTTGGCAAGATTCTGCCCCCGAAATAGATGCCCCTCGTGCAAGGAGAGTCTGTGGGTCTGCCCCCACCCCCAAACCCCACTCAGGACCCTGAGCCATCCACAGACAGGAGCATCTGGCCAGTGGAGGGGGCTTCCAGGGAGGAAACAGCTTAAGGCTGTCAGACCACACGTGAGCCATGCGCACACACCTGTGTACATGCACATGTGGCTTTGGGCGCAACACTTGAGGCTGGGCCATCTGGCCCGTGGCCCACAGAAAAATGACCTCCTGGTTGCCTAGAGTCTGCCTCCGTGTCCTCGGGGTCAGGGGCCAGGCATGGGTCTCCCTCTGCCCTGGGGGCTGATCACCAGGGCCTGGTGCACCAACATAGGATGCTAGTCCAGCTGAGATGCCTCCAGCCCCTGCACCCACAGGAAGCAGAATCGCAAGCCACCAGGGCAGCCGTAGCCTTGGGCACATGCCCTGGCCCGGTCCCTACAGCCACACCAAGCCTCCACACTGCGGGTATGACTGACATAATACTCCAAGTTTCTGGGCATAAATCAGGTCCCCACGTGGGGACCCCCTTATCTTTCTCCTGGGCCTGACCCTTCCTCACCCTCCTTTCTCCTCTCCCTGTTGTGAAGCAGGGGCAGAGGACCAGGACCATGGGTCTACCTGGGGGCACTCAGCAGTTTAGAGGCGGGGGGGGGGGGGGATGAGGGCCGTCCCTCCCAGCCTCGCCCACAGCGCCTCCCCTCACTCAAGGCACCGCCTCCAGGAAGCCCTCCTGGAATGTCCAACCTACAGTCACTGTGTGCTGTCCCCCTGCCTACCTCCTGCTCCATCCTGCCCTGACTGCCGCTGGAAGTGGCAGTCTGTGAGGTGGTGGCACACAGTTGGGTGCTGCAGACAGGAAGTCTCGACAGCCCTGTAAGGGGGCCCTGTTCTTCCCCCACTGCAGTGAGCATGGCTGGGCTCCTGGGGCTCCAGCTGCTCCCCATGCTCCTCGTGCTCCCCCGCAACCTGGCTGCCCAAGGTAAGCACTTCCCAACCATCCGTCCCCCCGTCCCCCACTGCACCCATCAGCGGGCTCAGCGCTCCCACCCAGCCACCCTTGCAGCCCTCCCCTCCCCGCCCCGGACTCTCCTTCTGGGAAGGGAGTGCTCCCCCTTCCCAGGGATGCTGAGTGTGACCTTCCCTTGAAGCCTTGGTAGCCCCTCCAGAGGGTAAGGTCCAGCTTTGGACACTTAGACAAAAAACAATGGGCACCGAGATGCTGATATCTGGGTGCAGAATCACTATGGTTGAATCTCTTCTTTCTCTTTACCTGAATGTCTGGGGACTTTCTCTCCTACAACCAGCAAGGCTGCCTTTGTCCTCAGAGAACATTGTTCTTCGGTTTACCTTTTGTGCGAAGTTCTGCAGTAAGAAGGAGAGATTAGTTCCGCAAGGTGGGATGGGGGACCCGGCAGGTGAAATTCTTGTGTTCTCTCTCCCAAAAACAGCTGCAGAATTTAGTTTGTGGAGAGCTGGTATTTGGATTATGTTTGCACCTAGAAGTGGGTCCTGCTGGGCCTTGCTGGGCAGATGAGGGAACTTTCTGGGTGTCCCACAGACAAGCCAGGATATGCCCACCCCATGGAGCCACTGGCTTCAGGTGCCTGGAAATGGTGGAGAAACTGAGGCAGTAGGCATTGGAAAGAGACAGGGAGACAGGACAGTGCCCCCAGCTCTCTCGGGAACTGTCGTTTAAGAGAGGGAGAAGGTGTAGAGCCTGGGAGAGTGGTTGGAGGTCTCAGCGGACGGCCTGCCGCTTTGGAAGGAAGAGGCCCCAGCTCTGACTTCCCCCGACCCTCAGGGTGGGGAGAGGTCACAGGCTGCCCAGCCCCCTGGGGCCCCTCTGGAACTTGAGTATAGCCCAGGGTGCTGGCGCCATGAGCTGCTTCAAGGCTTCCGAAAGTTGCCTCGTCCTTGATAACAGCCGGCTGTCCAGGACTTCCTTGGTGGTCCAGTGATTAAGAATCCATGCTTCCACTGCAGGGGGCAGGGGTTCGATCCCTGGTCAAGGAACTAAGACTCTGTATGCCATGCGGTGTGGCCAAAAAAAAAAAAAAAAAAAGAAATTAAAGCCTTCTTTAAATTAATAAACAAAATAAAATAAAAACAGAAAAAAGCCAGCGGGCTGACCCTGGGCACCTCTGCCCTGCCACCATCCCCGGCAGAGAGGTGGGTCCCTGCCCCTCTGGCCAGGCTGGTGGTGACAGTGGCAGGTCCTCCTTGCAGAGGTGTGGCAGTCTCCCACCTACACGATCGCTTTAGAGGGGGACTCTGTCAACATCACCTGCTCCAGCCGGGGGCCCCTGCTTGGCCTCTACCTGAAGCAAAGGTGGCCGAACTGCAGCAACGTGATTTACTATGAAAACGGGAAGGAGCCCACCGTGGACCAGCGGTTCCAGGGCCGCGTCACCTTCTCAGGGCTGCAGTACAACCTGACCATCAGCATGCACCACCTGCAGCTGGCCGACACCGGTGACTATGCCTGCCAGGCCATCATGAATGACGAGGTCTGGGGCCCCGGGACGTTGGTCGTGGTGACAGGTAAGGAGTGTGCCACCCCAGGGACCACTCCACCTGCCTGCTGGCCAGCCCAGGCTCCGTCTGCCCCCTGTCTGAGGATCTTCCCTCTACCCTTGCTTGAGTTACCATGAGCCCACCTCCTCCAGGAAGCCTCCTGGATTCCCACATGCACACACACTCCAGAGCCCCGCCCTTGCCCTGAACCCCAGAGGCTCTTGTGGACTCCCTCACCTGCCAAATGCCTGTCTCTGTTCCTTCTTCCCAGAAAAACTACCCCAAACAGTGAACACGTGCCAGGAGACTCAGCTGATACACTTTGCCCTCCCCACGGCCCTGGCTATGGGCTTCTTCCTCGTCGGACTGGGGCTGGGAGCCGTGTGTGTGCTGAGAAGGACACAGGTTAGTGTGGACCCTCAGATGTCATCTGCGTCCCTATAAGCCCGCTTCTCTCAGAGAGAAGGGAGGGAAGGAGAGTGGTTAAGCCCCAGGGAGTTGGCCACATGGGAAACCTCAGCACCCACCCACTCCCTCCGTCAGGGTCTCCTGGAGCTCAGAGGGTTTGGACGGCAAGGTCCAAGGTGGGAGGAAACCCAGGAACTGGAGCCCCCAGCAAGGACGGGTGTGGGGCCAGGAAGACACGTCCTGGTCAGACGTTTACGGGGGAGCGAGAGGAGGGTCCAGAGAGACCCTTTCGGAGAGCATGGGGATGCCGCGCGTGACTGTGAGAGTGTGCACGCGTGTGCGCACGTGTGCATGGGTGTGCATATGCGAGTGTCAGGCCTGTGGGTGTGTGAAATCCATGTGCGATCATGGGCTGGAGGCAGGAGGGGATGGGGCAACAGAGACAGGGGTCAGGATGTGGTCAACTTGTCCCTGGTCCATCAGCTTTTGCCCCCACCTTCACCTAGCACCTCCAATTCCATGTCCCCTGCAACAGCCAGACCCCTCCCTCTCCAGGGCCAGGGAGCAAGGTCACTTCCACCTCCACCTCCCTGCTGCTGCCCAATGGCCCTGCCTCGCCCACCCTTGCCCAGGCCTGGGAAGCTCTGGAGAACTGAGGGTCTGGCCGAGGACCCTCCTAAAAAGGGTTCATGCAGTCCCCCAAATCTAAAAGCTTCCTGAAGGGAGGTGCCTTGAAGATAGAGGGTGCCCCTGAGCGAGCTGCCCCCAGTGGTAGATGACAGGCTTTCTTTCAGATCCAGAAACTTTGCTGTGCGAAGGAAAAGAACTCGGTGTGCGTGGTCTACGAGGACATGTCCCACAGACGCTGTAACACCACGTCCATCCCCAACCACTACCAGTGAGCCTGGCAGGACCCCAGGCCTCCCTCTGTCTAGCAGAGCTCTGGGCAGATCATCCAACCCAGCGTGGACACACAGGCAGCTCCCCACAGCAGTCAGGCTCCTGCTGCCTCCTCCAGGCAGCCCTCCTTGCCTGCCTCCCACCCTTGAGGCTGCTCCTGGCACCTTGGAGCCACCGGGAAGGAAGCTTTTCTGTCGTCCTGCTGCCCTGACCCTTCCATGGCAAAAGAGGCTGCTCTGAAGGAGGGACTTGGGCCTGGGGCAGCGGGCAGCTGGGAGGGTGGGCTGCGGAGGCTGGGGACTGAGCACTGACCCCAGCCCAGCCTTGCCAGAAATAAAGGGCTTGTCTTCTCCCCTTTCCAACTCCAGTGTCTATTTCTCAGCCAGCTTAGAGTCAAGGAGGGGAGGCTTGCCTGACACCCTCCCTAGAGTCTCCAAGGACTTTGACAGCCTAAGGGACTATGTGTGAGACTTTCAGGAAGGAGGGAGGGGCAAGGGGACACACACTCACTCCAGCCCCTGTTCAGGCTGGAGAAGGGGCAAATCAACCAGAGTCCTCCTGGCCTCACCAGCCTCCACCATGGGGTGACGTGGGGATGGAGGAAGGGGAGCTAGCAGCAGTGGTCTGGGGGTCTTTACAGAGGGCCACTCCCGGTGTGCGCTCATGTTGGGGTGCGATAGGACCTTGGGGAACCGACCTTGGGGAAACAGGCGTGCCCAGAGTGGATGTGAACCGTGGCTGTGTCCTCCTGGACTCAGGGCCAAGAAGCCGCAGACCATGCTGCCCACCAACTGAGATGAGATAACCCTTCATCCACGGGGTTTGCAAAGATTAAAGTGCCATTAGCGAATGATGTTCGTTTTAGCTGGAATTATATCTTTGGGAAATGATCTTTGGGCATAGAAACAAGATTGCAGTGATATCCACGGCAGTGTTGCTTTCAATACAAAAATCAACAACTGAGAAATTACCTAAATGTCCAAATAAGAGAACTGCTATATCGATTACGGTTTGCACATGCAGCAGACATTGAAAGGGCACCATGGGGGCTTCCCTGATGGCGCAGTGGTTGAGAATCCGCCTGCCGATGCAGGGGATATGGGTTCGTGCCCCAGTCCGGGAAGATCCCACATGCCGCGGAGCGGCTGGGCCCGTGAGCCATGGCCGCTGAGCCTGCGCGTCCAGAGCCTGTTGCTCCGCAATGGGAGAGGCCACGGCAGTGAGAGGCCCGTGAACCGAAAAATAACACACAAAAAAAGGGCACCATGAAGAATCTGAAACACCACGCTAGGACCTTTGCAAGATGCCGTAACGATACAAGCTGGTGCAGAGTGTGTGTATGATCCCACATTTATAAAGCACAGATGGGTGTATGTAATTGTTTAAACACATGACTGTACTTTTATGTCTACACAGATCACATAATGGAAGAACAAATGGGGTGTTGACACTGGTTCTGTCGCTGTGAGGTGTGTGTCACCAGGGCAAGGAGTCACTGGGACACCCTGGGCGGTTGGGCAGCTCAGGATGTGACCTCAGCTGTTCTTGTGGAGGGTACCGGGACCTGCAGCTGGGACCCAAACGGGTACCAGGGGCAAAGGCAAGGAACACAGCGCCCTGTACCCTCCACCTCCCAGGGCCCTGAGGAAAGGCAGGCCACCTACAGAGCCAAGTATACAGCAGGTGTCCACCTGTTGCCTGCTGACTTCTGATCTCCACTCTTGTGGCCTTGGGCAAGTCCTGCCTCTCTGGGCCTCAGTTTCCCCATCTGTAAATTAGAGGAGTGGGATCCACGCTGTCTTCAAGGGCTAGGCTCTGTGGTTTCCCAGTCACACTGGCCACCCTTCCCACTGCCCCGACCCTCAGCTGTCACCCCGACCCTCGGGTGTCACCGTAGCTCTGCCCTCTTCCCACCACCTGAGACGGAAGCAGACAGCGCCATCGGCCCGCCTCCAGAGGCCCTTGTCATCGGAGGCATCTCTCCACCCGACTCCACCCCAGCGACAAGAGGCTGTGCCCCCTCGGTCCTCCCGTCCTTGTGATCTGTGCTCGGGGTTGCGCTCCCTACCGTCCTCCCCTCGCATGATCACCCCTGAATCATCTGCTTCTCTGTCCTTTGCCAGGACTGTGATGACACGAAGGGCAGGGCTGGGTCCCTCCTCCATGTGCCCCCTGCCCCACGTTGAGCACCACTGCATGCTGGGCATGTTACATACATGTAAGCACACTGGCATTTATTTCCATTGTGACAGAGAACCCAAGTGTGGCCTGAGTCCTGGTTCTCACATGTCTGTGTCTGGGTCTGAGCCTCTTGGGCCTCGATTTCCTCAGTGTAAAATGGGGGCAGGGAAGTGGTCCAGCGGTCAGGACTTGGTGCTTTCACTGCCGAGGGCCCGGGCTCGATCCCTGGTCGGGGAAGTAGGATCCTGCAAGCCGCATGGCACGGACAAAAAATAAAAATGAAAAATGGGGGCAGGGCTTCCCTGGTGGCGCAGTGGTTGAGAGTCCGCCTGCCGATGCAGGGGACACGGGTTCGTGCCCCGGTCTGGGTGGATCCCACATGCCACGGAGCGGCTGGGTCCGTGAGCCATGGCCGCTGAGCCTGCGCGTCCGGAGCCTGTGCTCCGCAACGGGAGAGGCCCGCGTAACGCAAAAAAAAAAAAAAGATAGTCTCAAACTGTATTTAAAAGAAAGGATTCAATACTATATTGTCTGCAAAGAACAATAGGAACAATAGGACACCACGGGTTGGAAGGAAAAGAATGGAAAACATATAAAAAGCAAACATGAACCACAAGAAAGCTGGAGTTATCAATCCTACCTTCTGGCCAAATAGTAATACTGGCAAAGCAACAATAGAACAAAAACAAATAACCAGTGTGAACCCATGAATCTAAAAATAGCAAAATACATAATAACAGGAAGGACATAACCACTGTGAGAAATAGATCAATCAACCAATTAAGCCTGAGATTTCAATTTGCTCCTTCGGATCTGAACCATGCTGTTAGTTAATGTGAAATCCCACACTCCTGGAACAGAAAATAGACATGACTATACACGATACGTGAAACTTTACAAAATGATCATTTACTATCAAGAGGAGCTGAGCAGAAATAGAAGCAGAATGAGGTCTTCAGGCCCAACGCTGTTGACGTGAGCTACAAACACACACACACAAAACAGCAGTGCACGTTTTATCCTAACTAGACACGCCTGGGACAAACTCAGCCTTGGGCTTCTGAGGAGGGGCAGGTTGTGAGTTACCCTGGATGATCTGGAGGGGCCTCTGTCAGGGACCCAGCCTGAAGGCCATGTGGCCACCCCCCTGGACCACCTCAGGCTCGCCCCAGGGTGCGGCAGAGAGGCTCACTCCGAGGCGTGGACAGGGGTGCAGCCCAGGGGAGCCTGAGCTCATGCGCACCAAGAGGGGCTCTCCAAGGAAATAAACACGAAATCACCGGTGCAAAACCAGGTACAAAAGCAAATGTTTATTTAGAACAAAAAAAGGAAACCACAAATTTTAAAAAGCATCCAAAATATAAAAGGAAATAACAATATTTTAAAATTAATGACCATCATTAACAATTCTATTTTATGCTCCATAATTTCACTGCCTACCCTTTGGTGGCCTCTTGATATGACCACAAAAGAATCCAGAGAGGGAATTCCCTGGTGGTCCAGTGGTTAAGACTCCGCGCTCCCAATGCAGGGGACCCGGGTTTGATCCTTGGTCAGGGAACTAGATTCCACATGCCACTACTAAGAGCCTGCATGGTGCAACTAAAGATCCCACATGCAGCAACTAAGACCCAGCGCAGCCAAATAAATAAATAAATATTAACAACAACAACACAGAGAAATACCATCCTTCTGAAAACACCGGTGGATCAGGATGTGCTTGGCCAGCTGGAGAGGCAGAACAAGTGCCTTGGCTCCCTACAAACACAGGGATTTCAGAACATTCTATTTTTCAAGAGTCTCGTACCAGAAGAAAAAGGGAGGGGGGACGGTGCTGTCGTAATTGGGTCGGGCTGCATCATGGAGGGCAGTCCAGGAGGTGAACCAGGTTTTGACCGGCGTGGATGAGCACCAAGGCCTCTGCCAACAGCTTCACGTTTTACACACCTCACCTGGCACTGCCAGGCACGGAAAGTCGCAGGCTCCCTCCGTCCCCCACCCCTTGCCCCAAACTTTCCTGTCTTGAAGCCAGAGAGCCAGCCCAGGAGCCGGGGGCGGGGGTGGGGGGTGGGGACGTGCTGGGAAGAAACCTGTCTTAGTTTCCCGCGGAGTCCGTAATGAATTACAAATCTGGTTGTTTAAAACAACAGAAATTAATTTTTTCACAATTCTGGAGGCCAGAAGTACAAAACCAAGGTAGGGTTGGTTCCTTCTGGAGGCTCCGAGAGAGACTCTGCTCCAGGCTTCTCCCAGCTCCTGGTGGTGCCAGTGATGTGTGCTTGCTGGGCTTGCGGCCGCATCGCTCCGCTCTCTGCCCCGGTCACTGAGACAGGAGATAGATGGGCTCCAGGCTAGACATTTACAGCTGGCCTCCTGTTTACATTCTTTGGGGCAAGAAAAAGATGGGCTTCAGGCTGGACACTCACGACCAGCCTCCTGTTTGCACTTCAAAATAGAAGTAACGGGCTTCCCTGGTGGCGCAGTGGTTGAAAGTCCGCCTGCCGATGCAGGGGACACGGGTTCGTGCCCCGGTCCGGGAGGATCCCACATGCCGCGGAGCGGCTGGGCCCGTGAGTCATGGCCGCTGAGCCTGCGCGTCCGGAGCCTGTGCTCCGCAACGGGAGAGACCGCGACAGTGAGAGGCCTGCATACCAAAAAAAAAAAAAAAAAAAATAGAAGTAACAGCAGAAACAGGGTAAATAAGCCACGACAGTTTAAGATAAAAGTCACGGCAGGAACAGAGAGGGGCTAAACCCTGTTTAAGTAAAAGATCAAGAGGTCATATATTTCCCATCCTTGGGGCAAGGGAGACATTGCATATGCGCAGAAAGGCTCCTTGGGGGTCAAAAAGGAGGGGGCAGCACCCCAGAATAGGTGATGCCAAGGCCCCCCATAGGCCTCTGGTCTGGAATCCATCTTGGAAAAATGTTGCACACTTATGTTGGGGAGGATCCTAGGGCGTCGGGTGTGGAAAAGGCAACCAGATGATGGGTCAAAGGTAAAAAAAGCCCGGGAAGAACTGCCCTGTATAAATGATTTAACCGCCTCTTTACTGTGCTCCCTGCCTTAGGGGGGATGCCCACACCCTTTTTCTCTGCGTGTGTATCTCTGCCTTGCTTCTGTCTTAACTAAACAAACTGCTTCTCTGGGTGCTCTCCCACTTGTTGTACTGTCTTTAATAGTAAACTTTGTACCTGTTTTTATAGTTTTTGCCTCCTTGAGAAATGCATTTTCTCAATGGAGGCAAGGGCCGGGGAAGTTTTGCTTCTCAGTCTCTAGCCCCTGGTGGTATAGTGGCTAGGGTTTTCATACAGGTTATCCAGGTTCAATTCCTGGGCAGGGAACTAAGATCTCGCTTCAAGCCACCTCTCACTGCTGCCTCTCCAAGATCATTACCACATGGCCTTCTCCCTGTATCCAAATTTCTCTCTTCTTATAAGGACACCAGTCATAATGGGATTAAGGCCATTCAGGATGGTCTCCTTTTAAGTTGACTACATCTGCAAAGACCCTGTCTCCAAATAAGGTCCCATTCACAGGTCCTGGGTGGACATGAATTTTGGGGAGTACCATTCACCCTCAGTGCACCATCCCTCTCCCAGATACATAGCAAAATCTTCATAGATCTTGAAGCCACTGCACATTCATAAGTAGACCTACTAACCAACTAAATGTATCCCCAGCCCCACTTCCTCTTAGCCAGGCCCCAGAGATGCTCTGGGCCAGCCTGAGGCCACCTGACACACAAGCACACTGGAAGGAGACAGGGGTCTGAACCACCGTGGTTACACACCTTTACCAAGTTTTACATCACACCTTACCCTCCAGGCCTTGGGAGGGGCTGAGGCCTGAGTGTCAGAACCACATAGCAAACCCGCCTGGGCCCACCGGCCAGGGTGGTTCTGGGAGCCACGTCCACCCTGAGCTCCAGCTCAAGCCACCTACACACAGCTTCTAGATGCCGCAGAGTGGGTGGTCCTTTCTGTACAGCAGGCAAGGTGGGGCCCAGGTACTTGACGGGCAGCACCAATCCCAGGTCGCAGACCCGACTCAGCCCCACATCCTGAAGCTTCCCTGAGGGTCTTCTGTGGGCCTCTTGGACCATCAGGCCTGAGGCCACCCCAAGCCCCTACCCCACTGAGGAACTTTCCAGCCCTGCCATACACCACATTGCAGTGGGGTCAGCTCTTGGCTCCCCAAGTAGGGGACACCCAATTAAGGGGCAGTGGGTGCTCAGCCCCTGAAGAACACGCTGGCTGTGCCCTACAGATGTCCGTGTGATGTCCGTGTGATGTCCGTTGTCCCCAACCAGGTTGGGGTCCAAAGGTGGAGCCAGGGGCAGTTCTTGTTCTTCTAAATGAACAACTTTTATGTCCATCCAACAAATACTGACCGAGTGGCCATTCTGCGCAAAGCACAGGTCTAGGTGCTGTGGGTACAGCGGTAAACAGACTAGGGGCCCTTCCCCCAAGGAGCCAGCACTCCTAGGTGGCAGGAGAGAGATCTGGAAAGAGGCACGTGGGTGCTGGGGAGAAATACCGCACGAGGGGGATGTGGGGAGCCGGGGGCGGGGGAGGGAGGCCATGGGGCCAGCGTGGGGACACCAGGGGAGGGCCTCAGCCTGACACCACGCCGAGGGTCAGGGCTGTAGATGAGTCCATCTGCTGCCCTCACTGCCCCTATGGAGGACTCTCAGGTC
Organism: Tursiops truncatus; assembly: GCF_011762595.2. Classification (NCBI taxonomy): domain Eukaryota; kingdom Metazoa; phylum Chordata; class Mammalia; order Artiodactyla; family Delphinidae; genus Tursiops; species Tursiops truncatus. The sequence continues at coordinate 46,073,294 of NC_047053.1, forward strand.
TGCAGGCCTGGGCGAGGGGGAAGGGTAAACACGAGGAGACCCTCCCCACAGGCGCAGAGGTGAGCAGCCACAGAAACGTCAGTCTGCTCACAGGCACCTGTCAGCCGGGCCAGCAGAGGCTGTGGTTGCCATGACGGGATCTGCTGTCTGGGTGCAGGAAGGAGAGGCGAGGCCTGCGGTGCCCCCCACCAAATTCTCGCTCCCCCGCCGGCCTCACATCCGCCCCCAGCCCTGCTCAGCCCTGCAGTCCCCCATCCTCCCCAGCCCCCAACACCCACAAGGGCAATAGCACAAGTGGTGCCTGTATCCAGGCAACTGTCTTTCATACCTAAACCAGGGAACCAGCAGCTAATAAAATGTCCCCCCATCACCACCTTGGCAAATGAAAACCCACAGCCCCAACATGGGCCAAGGGTGCTTGTGCACCTTGCCCTGAACCCCTGCCCCCACCCAGCCACCGGGGCAGCCACAGTCCTGGTGGGTCCAGCCCCGCCCCGCAAGCTGGGCACTGCTCCCACCTCCTCTGGAGCCCTTGGCCAGCCCTCCCCACCTGTCCCCAGCTCCTGGAGGCTCCTTCCACCCTCCTGCCCTCCCCTCTGCCTGCTACCCTTCCCAGTCCCCCTCTCCCCCTCCCCCTCTTGGGTCCCCTCCCCCTCCCCTCTTCCTCCTCCCCCTTCTCAGTCCTCTGGCTGAGGGATGTCATCCCTTTGCAGACTGACCATTCTGCCCTCTAGTGGATGGTGTTCAGGGCCTCCTGAGCCTCCCTGGTCTCTCTGGGGTTGGACAGCCATGAGCAGGTGGCCTGTCTCCTCAGCCTGGAGCTCCCACAGTTCCTTGGACCTGGCCCCCGACACATGCATGGCATCTGCCTCTCTCAGACTCAAGCCCTGGGCTTCAGTCCTCACAAGGCCATGCCCTGCCCCACCCCCCGGGGACAAAACCAAGCCAGGGTGGGTGATGGCCCCCACCTCAGCCCCCACCCTGATGGATGGCCCAGGAAGGAGGGCTCCCTTCAGGTTATTACCGAACGCAGGTTCAGCTGCTCGCAGCTCAAAAGCCAATAATTCAAGAGGCAAGTATCAATAGAAAGGAAAGTTGCTTTAATCACAAAAGCCAGCAATCTGGGGAGAAGTGGATTCATGTCTCAAGACCAACTCTGAAGATTCTGCTCAGCCATGACAGTTTTTAAAGGGGAAAAAAGGGAAAGAATCTCAGTGAACCATTGAGGGAGGATGTTGGATTCTGCATCATTCTCCATCGTGTGCACGCTTCAGACATTATCTTGCCTGCGTGGTCTGCTTATAGGATTGCTGAGGGGACTGTTGCAGGTAGTCATTTTTTAACTGCTCAATTCCTTTTTTCCCCCCCTTAAGATTTATTAATTAATTATTTATTTTATTTTATTTTTGGCTGCATTGGGTCTTAGTCATGGCACGTGGGATCTTTGTTGAGGCACGTGGGATATTTCATTGCGGCGCACGGGCTCCTCTCTAGTTATGGCGGGCAGGCTCCAGGGTGCGTGGGCTCTATAGTTTGCGGCACACGGACTCTCCAGTCGAGACACATGAGCTCAGCAGTTGTGGCGCACGGGCTTAGTTGCCCCACGGCATGTGGTATCTTAGTTCCCTGACCAGGGATCGAACCCGTGCCCCCTGCATTGTAAGGCAGATTCTTTACCACTGGACCACCAGGGAAGTCCCTAACTGCTCAATTCTTCATTCTTTTTATCTAGGAAACAAATCAACAGATTAGGCAAGCCATGGTGTGCATTCAGGAGAGCATAAGTCAGGAGTTTGGTTAAATTGCCTAGTGATCTCGTTCCTATAATTAGGTTCTTTTAAGGTTGGAGGGGAACAGAAATGGGCAAACAGGAAAGGGGCAAAAGAGCTGCTTTCAATTCCCCACTGTCAAACATCATTCCATTTCTATGAGATCATGGGTGAAGGTTCATCTTCTGTAACTTCTTCATGCTGATATAAGGCACTGTATTCTTAGAGTGGAAGATGTCAACATGCGCCTGTAGTATCTCTTTACTCATAATTTTAATTGCCCGCTTACATATATGGGCAGAGCAAGCTATAAGTATTTTGATGCCCTCAAAGATATAGATTATTATGAGCGATAATATGAGTCCCATTCTCTTGAGGCAGTTCTTGGAATTGTGCTAGCCATAGATTCAGTGCTGCTCAAGTCGGAGCAGCTTCTTTCGTGGCTGCAGTCTGGTCATCATAGCAAGAAGTTCCAGGCTATTCTCAGCACGTCCAGAGAACGACTACCTTGACCTCAGAGTCTTCTACCTGCCTTCCCCCCACACACACACCTTCTGCCCAAGTGGGTCTCTCTTCACCTGGGCTTGAGGCTTTGGTCTTCACACACCAGAGGTGGGGGGTCTCCTGGGAGACCAGGCAGAGGCTGGGAATATCCCCTGCCCAGTCTCCCATCTCCTTGGGTCCCTGCCAAGGGGCTGTCACTTGCCAAGCTACAGGGCTGGAGAACAGTGGTCAGCCCCCCAAAACTGGCTGTGTTCCTATGATTCTCTAGCCATGGTGTCCTGGCGACTCACTGATGCCCCTCACTCAGACCTCATCAGCATCATCAGAAAGAACATCTGGTCCTGGTCACTGAGCCTGGGAGGGCTCTCTTGTGACATGGTCGGTCACATCTTCTTGTCTGTAGCTGGGCCACTTAGAAGGGGGGCTGCCTCTCTCATCCCCTCCCAGGACATTGTATGTCTCCCAGGTCGACCTCAAGTATGCTGGACCCCTGCCTGGACCCCTTTGTCCGTTCCAGCGCCAGGGCTCCAAGACCCGCCAGCTTGCACTGCCCCTCCCAACTCGTCCATTTCTCTTCTGGTTCCCTGCTGCTGTCACCTCCTCCCTCTTCACCCAGACAGCCTGCTCTGAGCTCAAATCTGCCCCCAAGATTCCCCATTTCTGCCCCCTGGTGTCTGAGCCGAACCCTGATGGCCTCACCCAGTCCATTCTGTGTGCCTGTAGCTGGGAGGTCCAGCTGGGCCTGCATGTCCTGGCCCCTCCCTTCCCATCTTCTCAGCTGGCTATCCTCCCATTGCCCCCAGAACCCCTTGTGGTTCTGTGAGACCTAAGGCTTCTCCATCCACTTCCTCTGGAGCCAAAGGCAGGGTCTGAGCAAGGAGTGGGGCCCTAAGGAGCTGCTGTGTCCATGGCACATCCTGCACACACACTCACACCTTCACCGGCCCCTGGCCTGCCTGCGACCCACCCTCTTTGCTGTCTGCTGGAATCCTCAGAGCTGGGCCCTGGCTGCCTTCAAGGGCCTTTACTGCCTGCAGGTGACGAGCTCCCAGATGATGTCCTAGCACCCAGCCTGGCACAGCATGGTGGTCAGGCAGGTTCTAAGCGGGGTCCCCAGCCCCTGTGGGCACTGTGGAGCCCGTGGAGCCCTAACCGATCTGGGTCCAAGCACTGTCAGCTGCCACCCCTCGGAGCGATGCAGAGAGCAGAGCCTCCTGCCCTCTGGTGGCAGGACGGGGACAGGGCAGGGAGCCAGCCCAGCTAGTGTTCCTGGCTTGACACACCAGACCTGGAAGGGAGCACCAAGTTCCTAGAGTTCAGCTCCTCATTGACAGATGGGGAAACTGAGACCCAGAGGTGGCAGGGGCCTTTGACAAGAGATGGAGTCCCCCAGCCTCAAGACGACTTCCCTAGTGGGCTAGGCACTGGTCACAAACCAGTCTGTTCTCACCCGACTGTCCCCCTGTCCCCAAGAAATGATCATCCCCACAATGTTCCTGATGGTTTGGGGGTCTAGGGTTTAGGAACTTTAACAATCAACCCGAGAGGCTGGGGTTATCTGGACCAGCAGGGCTCACACCCCAAGTCAATGATTTGGGGAGCTAGAGGGACAGAGGGCACGGAGCCAATTTTCTTCGTGGGAAAGAGCTCTCCGGAAATGGGTAAGAACGAGAGGAAGGAGCAGGCAGGTCGCAAACAAGGTAACAGCTGACGTAGACACACATGAAAACGCTCACCCACAATTAAAGAAAAGCAAAGGGCAGCTGTCAAGTTTCACCTGTGACTTAGCAAGTCTCAGAAATCTGTAATACAGGGTTGGCGATGCTGTGCGGATCAGACCCCTCACACTTGACGTCTTGTTTACAGAGATGAACTCAGCAAGAAAAACAGGCAAGGGGGACCACAGCTCCCAGCAGCCGAGACCCGTGGCCGTCAGCACAGGACCTGTGGCCACCACCGCCTACCAGGAGAGGCGTGAGGACGCAGCCAGCCAGGTGGAGGGCACCTCACCCCTCAGACTGGCTGGACGGTCCAACCGCAGCCGATGTCGAGGTCTGGAGGTGTGGGGCATGGGCAACACTGTTCGTTTCACCAAAATCTCTGCAGGGGCCCGAGCCCAGCCTGGACCAGGCTCCGGGCTCCAGGCTCAGGGACGGCGCCACAATTTGTGACTGCAGCTTTGCCGACTGGTGGCCCCCAGACCAGCCTGAAAGGAGGGACCAGCAAGGTGTGTTTGGCTCCACGATGAGGGGTGTCTGCTTCCTTCCCAGGACACCTACTTCATCCAGGCTAGAGGCTGCTCTCATGGAATCCAGCTGTTCCTGCCCCCTTGACCTCTACCTGCCCTTCTGCCAGCCTGCCCTTTGGGCCCCTCCTTTCCTCTAAACTTCTAACTGCCTCCTCCTGGAGCATCTGCTCCTCTGAACCACCCCTCAGCTTTTGCCCTCAGCTTGGTTCCTTGAATGGCATTTGGGGATTTTAATGTCCCCGAAGTTGAGAGGGTCTGAGGTTGCCCAGGGCTTCCTTGCCCTGGGGATGGGTCTAGGCATGAAAACTTCTATCATTGTGAAGTCCTGAGCTAAGGTCTGTCACAATGTCAAGGGTCTTACAACAGCGTGGGGAGGCCTCTCTCTTTCAGTACCAACTCCCAGACCTCTAGGCCCATCACCTTCATGAGTGAAATAAAGACCTTTCCCCACGGTGGCTGCAGCAGGTATTCTGCAGAGTGGGCTTTTCACTGTTCCTTCCCAGACATCCTGCTCCAGGGCACCAGACTCTTGCCTTTGATCTCTCCTCCTCATCTGACCGTGGAGGGGGCTTCTGGCCAACACCTTAAGACACAGCCCCATCTCCCAGCGTCTGTGGGAGGGCAGGAGTCTAGCTCTGATAAGCACCAGTTAGCAAGCCCAGGTAGGCTTCACAGGGACCAAGCCCCTTCCCACTTTTGCAATTTTCCACTTCTCTGACTCTACTGAGCCATCCCCCTCCCTACTTCCTCATTTTTCCTTTAAAACATCCCATCATCTCTGCACAGATCTGGAATGGAGCTCAGCTCCTTCCCTACTGGCAGAGTTACAGAATCAAATCTTTTTCCACCACTTTGACCAGCGTCCAGGAGCCTCTGCCACGCTCACAGGGCCTCAAAGGTACCTCTCATTCCACGCCCTTCACTCCTGCCCCTAGACCAGTCTACACACTGCTCCCTGCCCTGGGGGGTGCACAGTGCCCTGTTATCTGGGGATAACAGCTGGGGGCACACTCAGAGACGCTCCCCACCCCACCTTCCTGGTGGATGCTGGCCTGGCTTACGAACACAGATCCGCTGAGTCAGGTATTTCATGGGAAGCTACTTGTCAAAATAAGCAGCCTGGGATGATGATTCAGAACACACTGGAAATATAGGAAAGGAAGCTCTTGTAGAGGCAGGAGCCCCACATCCCAGCACACATGCTGGTTCCTGGAACGGTCTCAGGCCCAGGGACGCCTGCCCAGTCTGCCCCCAAACAAAAACACACAGTGTGCTCCTCCCCCACATACACCTGCTACACACATGCACCTGGTCCCCCTCCTATGATGCCCCCCACCCCGGCCCTGGACTCTTCCCCCCAACCTCACCCCTCTCAGCTTTTTCAGGCAAACACCTCCTCCCCATCCTTCTCACCACTCTCTCATCCTCCTGTCCCCCACCTCCATTTCCCACCCCGTGGTCCCAGAGGGAAAGGGCCTGCAGGGCTGGGATTCCACCCACCCAGCACAGCCCTGGGAGCTGAGGGCAGTCCTCACCCCAGTATGACAGGAAACAGACAATGGTCCCCTTTTACTTTTTGTATTTTAATTCAGATTACAAATAATAAATGGAATATTACCTGTCATATCAGTAAACAAAGGATGTCACAGTCATCAGCAATTGCAGCCCTCCAACGTGAGCCGGTGAGGCCTAAGGAAACCCAGGTTGTGAAAACACAGGATACTGGCCCCCATAGCTAAGATGCATATCAAAGAAATGATTTCAGTGAGCCCAGACTCTTGCATCTTCCCATACATAGAAAAGCGCTAAATTCCTGAACTTGAGGTATCTAGTTTTCTTTAATTAATAGTAATCTTTTGTTCCTACTACCTGCCCTTGGTTGCAAAACTTCTATATAACCTGGCTGCCCCCCTTGCCTCTTCGGAGCAATTCTCTCAGGGTTACTTGAGATGCTGCCTCCGGGCTTGAAGTCCTAAAAATTCCCATAGAATAAAACATAACTCTCAACTTTTAGGTTGTGAATAATTTTTTAGTCAACACAAATAATTCACAAAAGTAAAAATAAAAGGATAATAAAATTCTTTTTTAGAAATTTTAATAGGAATCTAAACAGAAAACCTCTTTGTACTTTTATCAAGCGGTTTTAAAGCACAGACATCAGAACTTCCCTGGCAGTCCAGTGGGTAAGACTGCACTTCCAATGCAGGTGGCTCAGGTGTGATCCCTAGTTGGGGAACTAGATCCCGCATGCATGCCTCAACTAAGAGCTCACATGCTGCAATGAAGTCCCCGCGTGCCACAGCTAAGACCCAGTGCAGCCAAAATAAATAAATTTTTTTTTTTAAGGCACAGACATCACTGAAGATGAAACAGTACTGTCCTGGGTCCTTTCAGTCGTGTGAGATGGTCCAGGTACTGGTGGCAAAATACTGGGATGTGGTCACCTGATGACCATTCCTCCCACCATCGCTGGGGCCCAGGACTGCTCTGTTCCGTTTCGTCTTCTGATGCACTTGCTTCCCCTGTTTCTTCTCTTTGCACGGAGGGCAGCAAGTGGGAGATTCCGGACCCTCCACTGTGTTAGGTAGAGCAAACTCCAGCCACAGAGTGGTGTCTGCAGAAAGAGGCTGATACTTCCGAGGCCCCATGGGAAACTGAAGAAGCAGCGTCATCCTTCCAGGTGATGCCATCATTCTTCCGTTTTCTTACTAGTTTAGTCATTGTGGGCATAGTTGGTAATAGTTGATGAGTCATGACGAAATAATTCCTGTAACCAAGCAGGACCCTATGGTGCCTTCTCCCATATCCTCTGCTTTAGCTCCTCTCTGAAGTACCTAGATAACAGTATCTGACACACATTTCCAGAGCAGTCTTACAGATGCTAAATCCCCCGCCAAAAGGCAGATGTTAACTACTTGCTGACCATGAGCCCCAGGACTCCTGGAGCCTAAGGATACTGTTAATCCCTGTGACACCACCCTGTTACCTCACCATCAACCTATCAGAGAACTGTGCATGAGCTGATCACACACCCTGGGACTCCCCTCCCACACCTGGCCTCTAAAAAGGCTTCCCTGAAGCCCACTGGGAGTTCGGGCTCTTTCAGCACTAGCTGTCCCGGACTCCTTGTATGGCGCCTGACAATAAATGCTGCACTTTCCTTCACCACCGGGTGTCAGTAGGTTGTCTTTACTGGGAGCCTGCCAGCGGACCCAAGTTTGGCTGGGTAACATTCCTAGAATGATGAAGTAGCAAAATGTCTCAAGATACCGGAAAAACAAGACAGGGGTCAGTGGGCCACAGTGGTTAAGTGCAAGCCAGGAGGCGCTTTACTCTATTTAGAAACAAAAGTAACCTTGTGTTCCCTTTGTGCTTTGAAGACCTGTAAAAATTAAAGTCTCACAAGAGTTAGAACTGCCCACTACCTGGCGTGCTTAAGAGGCAACCGAGACCGAAGCTGGCCCCGGCCCGGGAAGGTGCAGCAGGGGTCCGTCGGGGCGCGGCCTGGAGGGGCGGGGAGAGGGTGCAGGAAGGGGAGATGGGGGTCGCTAGACGCGGAGCGGGCGGCGTCGGGGAGGGAAATCGCGGGGAGGGGGAAGGGGCAAGGCAGGGAGGAGGACGGGAAGGGAAGGGTGGGGGCGGGAGAGGGAGGGGGAGGGGCGCAGGCTCGGAGCCCAACACCCGCCCACCTGCGGGTGCTCAGGGGACGGAGGCGGTGGGGAGGGCCAAGTGCCAGGGCCACTCCGGACTGGAGGGTTCTGGGGGCGCCCCTGAAGTGGGGGAGCCTGCTGAGCTGAGGGCTTCCGCTCCGCGCCTCGGGGACCACTGAGGATCGCGGGAGGGCCAGGAGGCCGGCTAGGGACCAGGCCAGATCCTCCGGCCGGGTTTGTCAGCGCGGCCTCAGGTGGACAGCGACCCAGGCAGCTAAGGATACCTGGGCGGAGACCCCCGGCCGGAGGCCCTCCATGTCTTTGTCTGAATGCGAAGCCCCAGGGGTGCCGGGCCGCGGCGCAGCCCCGCCTTGGTGGGCCTGAGCCCAGGAGTCAGTCCTGGGGTGAAGGGGCTCCTTGCACGGCCCAATGCCAAACCCCCACCGAGGGTCTGCGCCTACGCTGCTTTCTCCGAGAGAGGCACAAGTCAACTACGCACTTTATATGCCATCTTTTCACAAAGTTGCCAAAGCAACTCAACAAACAAAGGAAAGTCTTTTCAACAAATGATGCTATAATAACCAGACATCCACGTGGCAAAAATGAATCCTATGTTACATCATGTACAAAAATTAATTTACAGTGCACCATAGATTTAAATGTGAAAGCTAAAACCATGAAGTTTTAGAGGAAAACAAAGGAAAATATCTTCTGACCTAGGGACAGGCAAAGACTTCTTAGTTCTAAGAAAATAAATAGAGAAATTCGACTTCATTGAAATTCGAAATGTCTGTTCTTGAAAAGAACTGTTAAGACAATCAACAATCCAGAGGATGGGAGAAAATATTTGCAAAACTAATACCTGACAAAGACTGGTCTCCAGACTATATAAAGAATTCCCACTGCTCCAAATACAAAGTCAAACAACCCACTTGGAAAACTCCATCCTATCTCACTTTTGCTTTTTTGACCACATTTGAAAAAGGGCCAGCCAAAGAGTGGGCATGAATACAATTGTCTTTTATGGAATCAAGTCCATGGTTTGGGGTTTATTTCCATTGCACCTTGAGGAGGAGAGCCAACCAGCCCAAGAAAGTAAATTGGGAGCTGTCATTAACTGAAGGACACAAAACAAAAGTGCCCAGATGTAAGTTAATGTATTATATCACAGGCAGAAATTGGAATATGTGCTTTTTCAGATGTAACAATTTAACTGCCTACATGATAGAAAGTTAAATAAAATGTACACTAACCTTGTTACTCTTCAGTTATCAAATACCCTCCCTGCAATGTGACTGAAGCTGGCAGAATGAGGTGTGCCTGCCCAGAATTACCAGAGGCCTGAAAGTCCTCTTTTGCAACACTATTTGCAACACAGAAGTTTAAGTGGTCCCATTAGACTAACTACACTTTTGCTATCTTAAACAGGGGGTTAAACACAGGGAGGGGTGTTTGAAAATTCCTTTTCCGTATAATAATCCCTTTTAAATGCCCTCCTGGAAGTTACCTGTGATAGTACATTTCTAATAAAATGCCACTGTTGGAAAACAAATTTTTTTTAAGTTAAACAACCCAATTTTTTAAAATAAATGGACAAAAGATTTGTTCTTCTCAAAAGAAGAAAAAAGTGCGTAGTGTCATTCATCATCAGAACAATGCAAATTAAAACCACACTGAGGGGCTTCCCTGGTGGCGCAGTGGTTAAAAATCCTCCTGCCAATGCAGGGAACACGGGTTTGAGCCCTGGTCCGGGAAGATCCCACATGCCACGGAGCAACTAAGCCCGTGTGCCACAACTACTGGGCCCTCATACCACAACTACTGGAGCCCGCACACCTAGAGCCCGTGCTCCGCAACAAGAGAAGCCACCGCAATGAGAAGCCTGCACACCTCAACAAAGAGTAGCCCCCACTCGCTGCAACTAGAGAAAGCCCGCGCACAGCAACGAAGACCCAATGCAGCCAAAGCTAAATAAATATTTAAAACAACAACAACCAAAAAAAACCACACTGAGATACCATTTCAGATCTATTAGAATGGCTACAATTTTTTTTAAAGTGCTGATGAGGATGTAGAGAAATTGGAACCCTGTTAGTGGCGTGCAAATTGAAAGCCAGGATGGAAGAAGATCTGTCAGCTTCTGGTGAAAATAAACAAACTCCTATCCTTTGACCCAGTCCTGGGTATCTTCCCAGAGAAGTAGAAACATATGTCCATGAGAAGACTGCAGAAAGAATGTTTGCAGCAGCTTTATTCACAATAGCCAAAAACTGGAGCCAGCCCAAGTGTCCATCAACAGGATGTTTACAATGGGGCACTACTCAGCAATCAAAATGACAAATGATCAATGCACGAAACAACATGGATGGATCTCAAAAACATTATGCTAAGTGAAGGAGCCTTACACAAGAGTGTGTACTCTGTGCTTCGTTTATATGACTCTTTGAACAGGCAAAACTGCGGTGGAACTGCGGTGGAAAAAATCAGAATCATGGGTGCCTCTGCACAGTAGGGGAGGACATGGAATGGGAAAGGCCGGAGGGAACTTTCTGGGAGTGATGAACATGTTGTGTTTGTCTCTGGATAGCATCTTGGCTCACATAGTGGTGTGTATTTGCCAAAGCTCAGCAAACGTATGATTAGGATTTATGTACTTCATTGTAAATTTAACGTTAAAAATCTATAAACAAATACTACATGTTAATGGTATGCGTGCTGCAGTATGTGGGGGGAATTGTGCTTATATTTGCAATCTAATAATATTATATAGTTTTTACTATAATGGTTTAATAACATAACGAGCACTTGCAAATCTACCTCCAGCACCAAAACTAGAGCATTTCCAGTAACTTGCATCTATCTATTCGTGTGCTTCTCCCCTTCCCTCTCCCCAAGATATTTAGCATTTTCTTGCTTTAAAGGGTTCCCTCCAACGTTCGTATGCTATTATATGTTTTACGTGCTTATAACACGTTTATATGCCTAACAGTAGACGGACTGCTGGATATAAATGCTAATGGCAGAATTTGGGTGGTGTTCACTGGAAAATAGACTTTGCTGAGTTTCAAATTATCCATTGAACAAAACCCTGAAGTGCAGGTTGGCGTGAGGCAACGGTCTCATCTTTGGGATGTCCACCCTGGACGAGCACTTTGCCTGGGGAAAGGGGCCCGGGGGACTGTGCTTCGAGCGCTCGGAGCTGGCCCGCAGGACCAAGTCTCCGGAAACTGCTGGGAACCCCGCCCCCGCGACCCCAGCCCCGTAACCCCGGTCCCCCTAACGATCCCGCCGGCCTGGCCCTCCCGGCGTCGTAGCCGCGACTACCAGCCACAGCCCAACACCGCCTCCCCGGCACATGACCGGGCCCGACCAATCACAGTACAACGAGCCGTGGCCTCTATGATTGGGCCAGGGGTGGTGATCCTAAGTGACCAATCAGAGTCCAAGGATGTCTCTTTAAGGCGGAGTAGTCCTCGTTCTCTCAGCCCGGCCCCCTGGCAGTTGCAGAGCAGTGATGTGTGGCTACGGCTGTTGCGGGCGCTTGGAGAGGGTCGCTGGCGACCTTAGAGAGCTGCCGAGACGCGAGAGGCGACCGCTTGGACGACGGGGCCTCCTGCTGCATCTCCCAGAAGGGCGACGTGGGATGAGTCTCCCGGGGTCGGGACCGGAGCGGGGTCTTCGTCTTGGTCACATGTGGTTCTGAGGTCCTGACTCGCCAGCTCCGAAAGCCTGGCCCAGGGGACCCGCCCATAAACAGGCGGTGTGGACGTCAGGCCTCTTCCGCAGGCCCACCGCTCTGGGGTCCCCACAACGTGACAAGGACGCGCCGCTGGAAGCAGCACAGGGGGCTCCGGATTAAATGCCGGGCCTTTATTGAGTTAACAGTACACTTACTGTAAAATTCACTTATTTAAAGTGCGAGGTTCAGTAGTTGTCAGTATGTTCAGAGTTGTGCAATCGTCCCCTCTATCGAATTTCCATTTACATCACCCCAGATGGAAACCCTGTACCCGTCTAGCAGTCATTCTCCGTCCCAGTCCCTCCAGCCCTAGGTAACCACTCATCTACTTTTGGTCCATATAGATTTACCTATATTGCACATACTAAAGAATTAATTCCTTGTTCATCTGAAGTACAAGTTTAACTGGGTTTCTTGTATTTTTGTTTGCTAAATTTGGCCCCCAAAGGGGGGAGTATTCAAGCACCCTCACCTGAGGAGGGGGACCAAGGCACTGACTGGAGAGGCCCTGCCCATAGGACATACTTCCACAGAGTATGGTTTCCAAGAAAATGGAACTCCAAAGAAGCAGGCAGACATCAAGCCAATCCCTGGCTCTGCATGGGTCCTCTGGGGCTATCCCTGGTACACCCTGCATGGAAGATACAGGGGCTCATGGAGAGGAACAGTTAGTGCGGGTGATTTCAGGTCTCACGGGCCCTAAAGGTCTTTCATGAATATATTTTTTCTGCAATGACCCTCCTTCCATATTTTCTAGTTCTCCCTATATTTAAAAATAGTCCTGGTTGTGTGCTTCTTAAATCACGTTTCAATTTTGTTGTTTTTGACCATTTCCCACAATTTTGCCATGCAACATTGGTCTCTCTGCAGCTCAGTGACCCTTCCTTTCACCTGGAAGTCCCTGCTGGTGGGGACTGTGGCTGGTGCCTCCCATCCCTGCCCCCCTTCACAGCAGGGTAAACTGAGGCTGGGAGGCCTCACCAAGCTCACCAGAAAGTAAAGGAGGCTCTGCAGCTTGCAGGCTAGCCTTCCAATTTCACAGCCAGTTTCCTTCTTCCTCTGAGGGTCAAGTTCATCACATACCTCAGGTCATGGAATATGATAGTGTTTCCTCAGTGCAAGGCCCTGTCTTCTTTCATCTATTTATATTTTACTCATTCATTCCCTGCTCTCATTTGCCTGACCCCATAGGCAGCCCTTCTGATGTGTTATGTGTGCATGTATTTTTTTCATCTCGAGATAATAGATTTAAGTACTAATTCTTACTACAATTATTAGCAAGCTAGGAATAATGAGGAAGATCTTTAACTTGCTATGGTAACAATCAGGAGCCTACAGCAAATACCTTTTTTTTTTTTTTAACTTTTAAATAAACTTCTTTTATGTGGCCACACTGTGTGGCTTGCAGGATCTCAGTTCCCCAACCAGGGATGAACCCAGGCCACAGCGGTGAAAGACTGGAATCCTAACCACTAGGCCACCAGGGAACTCCCTAAACTTTTTATTTTAGTACACATGTATGCTTATAGAAAAGCTGTGAAAATAGTACAGAGTTCCCATATACCCCACAACCAGTTTTCACCTATTGGTAACATCTTACATGACTGTGATGTGTTTCTCACAGTTCATGAGCCACTATTGATACTTTTTTTTGTTTGTTTGTTTTTTTAACTAAGGTCCACGCTATTCAGGTTTCCTCAGTTTTAACCTCATGCCCTCCTGCTGCTCCAGAACCGTCCAGGACCCCACGTGACATTTAATCATCACGTCTCCTCCGGCTGCTCTTGGCCGGGAGGGTCTTTCAGACTTTCCCGGTTTGAACGACCCCAATGGTTTGGAGGAGGGCTGGGCAGGGGTGTGCAGACTGTCCCTCTGCTGGTTTGCCTGATTTTTTCTCGTTATTACTCTGGGCTTGGGGGAGGGAGACCACAGAGGGAAAGTGCCCTTCCCACCGCATCCTGTCAGGGTCTGTGCTCTCAACATGACTCCTCACTGTGGCTGTGCCCTTGGTCACCTGGCTGAGGTGTGCCTGTCAGGTGTCACTGCTGGGGAGTTCCTCTCTCTCCCCTTTCCATCCTGTTCTCTCTGGGGGGACGTCACCACGTGCAGCCCACACTTAAGGGGGGGTTTGGTCTCCCTCCCGGAGGGCACAGCCATCTATATATATGACTTGGAATGCTTCCACACAGATTTGTTTCTTCTCCCCGTTCATGTATTTATTTAATCGTTTTTATATCAGTATGGACTCATGGATACCTACTTTTATACTTTGTGTTTTAATCTAATATTTTGTTGCTCAAGTTATTCCAGGCTTAGCCTTGGGAACTCTTTTACTTTGTGTCCCTTTAACATAACCCCTTTGTTGTGGGTTGTTGTTTTGTTTTTGAGCACTTCTTGCCTTTCTAGCTATATTTGTCTGCTAGGGATACCATAACAAAGCACTGAAGGCTGAGAGGCTTAAACAACAGAAGTTTGTTTTCTCACAGATCTGGAGGCTGGAAGTTCGAGATCAAGGTGCCTGCAGGTTGGTTTCTCCTGAGGCCTCTCTCCTTGGCACTTAGACGGCCATCTCCTCCCCAAGTCCTCACACGGCCCTTCCTCTATGCGATTACTCAGTCCTTATGTCTCTTTCTCTTCTTGTAAGGACACCAGTCCTATAGGATCAGGGACCCACCCTTATGTCCTAATTTAACCTTAATTACCTATTTAAAGGCCCCCGTCTCCAAATATAATCGCATGGGAGGTTAAGGCTGCAACCTATGATTTTCTGGGGTGGGGGGGGAGGTGGCCACAATTCAGTGTACTAACCTGTGTATATACATGTATCTATAAATATTTCTACATGTTTCCACAAGTATCCATAATAAACATGAATTCCTATTGGTGTCTCTAATTCTATTACCTCATGGATCATTCTAGCCTTTTCCCTTGCTTATCTGTAAACTCCCACTCCAACAGAGAGAAGTGGCTCACAGCGTCCACCATCATGCACTCAGTTGTTCAATTCCAGTGTGCCTGCACAGTAGTTTCAGAATTAACCAGTCCCAGTGGGAAGCAACATTACCAACCACAGTATAGGTCTGTGTGCTGTTCTTTTGCCTTTAGTCTTAGGGGCCCACTCCTTCCCAAAGTTCCTTAGGTCAGCACCTTCCCCCCACCCCCTACAGTGAGATGGTCTCATCTATTTGTAATGCAGCTGGATTCTTTTGTCATTCCATCTGGAGATCCCCATCTCCTAAATGATTCTCCTACATTTGCATACATTAAGCTTCATACAGTCTCTGGGTTTTAACAAACGTGTACTTTCATGTGTCCACCATTACAGTACCATACAGAGTAGTTTCACTGCCCCCAAAATCTTCTGTGCTTCACCTGTTCGTCCCTCCCCCCACCCCCACCCCTGGTAACCATTAATCTATTTAGTGTCTCCATAGTTTTACTTTTTCCAGAATGTCTTATAAATGGAATCCTACAGTATGTAGCCTTTTCACGCTGGCTTCTTTCAATGTAACATGCATTTATGATTCATCCATGCTTTGAGTGGCTTGACAGCTTTTTATTGCTTCATAATGTTCCATTGTATGGATGTTCCAGTTTGTTATCCTCTCACATACTGAAAGATATCTTGGTTACTTCCAGTTTGGGGCAATTATAAACAAACCTGCTATAAATATTTGCATGAAGGTTTTTGTGTGGATATAGGTTTTTAACTCAGTTGGGTCAATACCTAGAAGCATGCCTTAGTTCAGGCTGCTATAACAGAACACATAGACTGGGTGGCTTAAATAACAAACATGTATTTCTCATAGCCTGGAGGCTGGACATCCAAGATCAAGGTGCCGGCAGATCTGGCATCTGGTGGGAGCTGCTTCCTGACTTGCAGAGATGTCTTCTCGTGTCATCATATAGCAGAGAGCAGAGAGTGAGAGTGAGCTCTCAGGCCTCTTCTCAGAAGAGCCCATCAGGGGCTCTGCTCTCATGGCCTAATCACCTCCCAAAGGCCCCACCTCCTCACACCATCACACTGGGGGTTTCAACAGAGGAAATGGGGGGGGACCAACATTCAGTCGATAGCCACGCACGATTACCGGATCTTGTAGCCTCTGGGACTATGGGGAACATGGGTGTCACCCAGCAGCTCATCCTGGTCTTGGTCTGAGCCACTGCACATTCTCCTTTGCACCCACCAGTGCTGTAGGCTTGGGGGTGTAACCCCCACCAGGTGAAGGAAACGCTCTTCTGTTTCTACTGTGCTGAGAGCTTTTTAATCAGTAACAAAATAAGACTAAATCCATCGTATTCAAGACACACGTCAAACGCTTTTCTGTATATATCAACTTAATCATAGGATCTTTCTCCTTTATGTATGGGATGAATTGTATTGCTGTGTTTGATGTTAAACTAGAGAAACCCAGACCATGAGGTCTATTTCTCACTTGTAATGGTTCTTTTTTTTTTTTTGGCCACACCTCGTGGCCTGTGGGAACCTAGCTAGTTCCCCGACCAGGGATCGAACCTGTGCCCCCTGCAGAGGAAGCACGGATTCTTAACCACTGGACTGCCAGGGAAGTCCCCTACGATTGTGTTTTATTTCAGATGTTTTGTACCCAAGTTCCTGAGTGAAATGGGTCTCTCATATTCTCTTCCCACTTGTCTGCTTCAGAGCCAAACACAGTGAGCTGGACACATCCCACTCTCTTCCACTTTCTGGAACATTTTGTCCAAGACAGGAATTAACTGGTCCCTGGAATCAGGGTGGGACTCACTCATAAAGCCCGGGCTCCAGGCTGGGAGAGGACAGGGCTTGGACAACCACTTTTTAGTCTATTCCTGTTTATTACTTCATTTTGACCTTCTTTTTGTCATTTTATATTTTTCCAGGAATTTATCTATTTCATTTAGGTTTTCAGTTTTATTAGTTTATAAGTGTTCCTAATTCTATTATTTAAAATCTGTGCTGTGTCTGCAGTTATTTCCTCTTTGTATGCTTTATTTGCAGTGACTTGCTTTTTCCTTCTTCCTTGCCAGAGTGTCTTCATGTGATTGTTCTTCCAACGAACCAGCATTGGGTTTTGTTCGTCTCCGCTCTTCCCTCTCTCTCCCTCCTCCATTGATCTCTGGCCTTTTAAATTTCTTTTTGTATTTTCTCCTTCTTGTTTCTTTGGGTTGGCTTGGAGTTAAACTGCATTTCTGGAATCCATGCTTAGTTGGAGCAGAGCTGGTCTTGAGTCAGCTGCCTTTGCCAGCCCATCCCTCTCTCGGTGTCACCGAGATTGTTTTCAACAACGGTGACAGCTGACCTTTCCCAGTGTTTGTGCGTCCTGCGCACTGCAAGACCCAGTAGCACAGCCCCCCTCCACCCTTGCCCCATGCTCCCAGACAGGTGTCATGAGCCCCATTTGAGAGCATTCTAAGTCTAGCCTTGATCTGACCCCGGAATCCTCAGCTCCTGCCCCAGCGCCCAGGGCACCCTGCCTGGAGGCCTCCCGAGGGAACAGGCTTCGTTCGGGCTGGGCAGGGCTGGGTCACTCAACCAGATGCCCTCTGCCGGCTGAGATGGTGGGGTGTCCTGGCTGGAGCAGGCTGCTGCAGGGTCTCTCTGCTGTCAGAGGCCCCAGCCCCCTCCCTGTCAGGGACTTTACCACAGGACCTTCCAGGTGTGTGAGGCCCCCAGGGGAAGGGGTGTTATGGAAGTGCCCATGGCTGCCAGCTCACTGGGTGGCACCTGTAGAGGCCCTCCCCACCTGGGGCAGAAGCTCGGCCCGGTGACTCACTGCCCAGTCGCGCAGCACAACTGGAGATGCAGAGGTCAGCGGGCGAGGGGTCTGGGCTCTCCCAGCTGGCCTGGCTGCAGGGCACACAGGGTGGCCACGAGAAAGGGGAGACCACCTGAGGCCAGAGACAGGCCAACAGCTGCAGACCATCAGAGAGGGGGATGTGGAGGTCACCCCAACTTCCTTCTGGCTGGGCCAGAACCACAGGTGCCCCAGCCGTGTGGGCATCACTCCCTGCCCACAGGCTGCCATCTCTGGCTCCTGGGATGGCATCTATAGCCCTGCCCATCCCCAGGGCCAGGAGAAGGGGCTCTCTAGGGAGCTCTGCGGGCGAGGAGGGGCAGGAGCAGGTCTAGACCCTGACTAGAGGATACCCCCACCCTGCCTGCAGGAGAGGACGGTGGACAGAGAGGGGTGGGGCTCGGGCTCGTGGCCAGAGGCAGAGGTGAGAGGCCAGGAGAAAGGCCTCCTGCGGGAGGGGCTACCACTAGAGATCCTTCCACTCATGCCAGGGCAGGGTTGAGGGGGCCAAAGGGGTGCTGCCCTCAGACTCCAAAAGAGGCTGCAGGGATCTGCTTCCCGTCCAGGAATAGGGCTTGGGACCACTTTGGGGCCCTCTTGCATCCACTGACCATAGGTGACAGTAGGGCAAGCTCCAGAAAGCACCTGCTCTTTTTTTCTTTTCTTTTAAATTTATTTATTTTTTGGCTGCGTTGGGTCTTCATTGCTGAACGTGGGCTTTCTCTAGTTGCGGCGAGCAGGGGCTACTCTTCATTGCAGTGTGTGGGCTTCTCATTGCGCTGACTTCTGTTGCTGCGGAGCACGGGCTCTAAGCACACGGGCTTCAGTAGCTGTGGCACACAGGCTCAGTAGCTGTGGCTCGCAGGCTTAGTTGCTCTGTGGCATGTGGGATCTTCCCAGACCAAGGCTCGAACCCATGTTCCCTGCATTGGCAGGCGTACTCTTAACCACCGCGCCACCAGGGAAGTCCCAAGCATCTGCTCTTTACCGGTCCCTCCTGAGCCAGGGATTCAGGCTGGAAACCAGCTCCCTGAGGCTGGAAAGTCAACAGGGAACCACAAAGAGGGGGCAGGGAGTTTGGGCTCAAAGTTCAGTGTTGACTTGCTTTCAGAGCGAGACTGCCTCAGCCCCTGCTGGCCCTCTGTCTGTCCAGTCTAAGTACTGAGGACCTCCTGGGGCTGTGCAACAAAGCCTCTGCCCTCCTGGGGGGCTGGGGCAGGGTGGGGCGCTCCCGAGCTGGGCCTGGTAACACAAAGACCAAAGACCTGACTTGTGCCTAGCCCAGGTGGCCAGTAGCCTCTCGAGTGGGCCCTGGCCCCCTGCCCCTGCAGCTCTGAGACTCAGGACTCTAAATGTCAGATCCCCTGCCTTACAGAGGGACAGGCAACACTCACACCTGTGGATGTTCTTTAGCACTGCCCTGGGGGCTGGCACAGCAGAGCCACCCATCTACCTGGCATCCTCCAAGCTCACACCCTCACCTGACGGACGTAGAAGACCTGTCTGGGAATCAGGCTCACCAAAGCCTCTATCCAGTAGGCAGAGACGCTAATCACGCGCCGGGCTCCATCCAAGATAAGGGGGTCCCCACCTTGGCCCCAACGACACTGGGGGCCGGATCATTCTCTGGGAGGGGGGCACCCTGTGCACTGTAGGACGTTGAGAGCATCCCTGCCCTCCACCCGCGAGATGCCAGTGACCCCCGACTGTGAAAACCCAACATTGCCAAATGCCCCTCCACACCCCCACCCCAGTTGAGATCCCTGGTCTCCAGCAGCCCTGCCCAAGAGAGCTCTCTGGGATGATGGAAATACTCTGTTCTGTGCTGTCCAATCCAGGCATCACTGAGCATGTAGAACGTGTCTTGTGAGACTGAGGAAGTAGGTCTTTACTTTTACTTCATTTTAATTAAGCTAAAGAGCCATGCATGGCTAGTGGCTGCCTTTGCAGCAAATGCCTGTCGGTGCTGGAATCCTAGCCCAACTCTGGCCTCCACCCCAGTCTGGCCTGTGCCTGGGAATTTGGTTGGGGGCATGAACTCACTTCCATTTCCCTCCTGGCGTGGGTCGGGGCTGCATGCCTCTACCCGATGAGTCATGGGGTTGGCACAGAGCACCCAGAGCCTGGAAGGCTGCTCGGTCCAGTCCCACGGGTACTCTGTCTGGCCAGGGCCCTGGGTGTCCCCAGCATTTCCTGGAGTTTTCCTCGGCCAGTGGCTGGGTACTAGCTGTGTGGGAAACACTCACGTGCACATACAAGCCGCCAGAGCCGCAGACCACAGCCCCACGGCTCCCTGTGTCCACCTGGAGCCTGTCCGGGAGCTCCACAGTCCTTGTTCACTTCCCGATGGTTGGCTCATGCATTCTCAATCCCCCAGAAAAGGACTCACTGGGCCAATTTTGTTAATTAAGTGGGATGATCATTAGTACTGGTGGCAAGGGGTGGGCATGGTCCTAACTGCTCCTGGATGGGAGCCGAAGGCTCCTGAGGTGGGGCCCGGCCCTGGGCTAAGGTGAGAAAAGAATCCCGGTGCACAGCCTGGAGGGCACTGTGCTTCCAGAGTTGCCCCTGGAAGGTCAGGAGCTGAGGACGCAGCTGGAGGGCTCAGGCCCAAAGCACAGGCGGAGTGGGCCTGGTCTGTGTCCCCTGAGGCAGGCCCTGTGCTGGCCCTGGAATCACTCCCTAACCCCAGAGTCTCTTCCTGTTTCCACGGGGAGGTTGTTGGGAGAGAAGACATGCCTTTCAGTAACAGCAAGCAAAGTTCTAAAAGTGGGTGGGGGGTGCTGAGAGCAGGCTCTGGAGAGAACGGTGGACAGAGAGGGGTGGGGCTCGGGCTCGAGGCCAGAGGCAGAGGTGAGAGGCCAGGAGAAAGGCCTCCTGCGGGAGGGGCTACCACCAGAGATCCTTCCACTCATGCCAGGGTAGGGTTGGGGGGGCCAAAGGGGTGCTGCCCTCAGACTCCAAAAGAGGCTGCAGGGATCTGCTTCCTGTCCAGGAATAGGGCTTGGGACCAACTCCTGAGAGAGTTCCCAGCTCTCAGTCCACATGTCAGGCCCTTGGGTGGGGAGGGGGTCACAGTGAATTGTGTGCAGAAGTACATTCCCACCCCTGCCAACTGACAGAAGCCCCTCCAGGTGCTCTCTCTTCCTTCAACATCTGAGGGGCCAGCTGCTTCATCTCTCTGGGACCGTGAGTGACCAATAAGCAGAGTCCCCTCCCAGCCACGATGGATGTGGGGCGTAAGCAAGACAAAAACTCTTGTTTTCAGTCCTTGGGTTCGAGGAGCTATTTGTTATGAGGCTTACCCATCCCAGCCTGACTGAGACAGTCTGTACCTATTTAATCCCAAAGTATCTAGGGCTGAACGTGGGCACCTGGAAGGTGTGGGGCTGGGGACTCCAGGGTGCCCCACTCCAGGGTGGGCACCTGCTGGGCAAGAAGCACTGGCTCCCTGCAGGGGCCTAGGAGAAGGTCGGTCGGCGGGGCGGGGCATACCCAGCCCCATGGGAGAGCCCCACAGAGGGCGCTGAGGGTCCAGAAGTTTGCCCACTTTCCTTATCCTTCCTCCGGCTCCGACACTAGGGTAAAAAAGCAGGATCAGGAGATGAAGGGACCGTCCCCTCCAGCCCCTGGGAGCTGCACGTGACCTGGGCCAGTGAGAGGCTGGACCCAGGATCTCTGGAAGCTACCTACCAGGGACTTGGATTTTAATAAATGAAGAGACCAGAAACCATGGACCGCCCAGGAAACCCATCAGGCCAGGAAGGGCAGTTTTCTCAGGGCAGGCTCAGGGTGGTCGGGAGAAAGCTGTAACTGCTCCCTGCCCAGGCCCCCAGGTTCAGGATGCCCAGCCACGGCCCAGCCCTCCCTGATCCTTCCTCTCCCTACATGGGATCTCCACCCCGCGTGTTCTGCTGCTGCCCTGGAAGCCCCACAGCACTTTGCATTCATCCCTGATATTCCTTCCCCTTCCTGATGTTAATAAGCAGTTTTTTTCTGCTGTTATTTGAAAACAAGACACAAACTATTTTTCCCACTAAGATGCACTCCTCACCTTCCCCCCATAACAAGATGAAATCTACAGAAAATTTATTCCTGTTTTCTTGCCTCCTGCCCACCTATCATGAGACCTCAGGAAGGATTCTATCCCCTGACTCCCTACCCCCAACTTCCGATCTTTTAGCGCTAGCCTACTGATAGACTTCCTGGCAGCAGCCCCTTCCATATCAAGGATCTTTATTCAACACTTACTTCCCCCAGTTCCAGAGAGATTATCACTACCTATTTTTCACTACATGTCAGCATGCATGCAAGTATACGCACACAAACCACACGTATGTGCACATGTGTTTCTGGGCACACATCTGCATGTGTGTCTGTGCACAGATGTGCATGCATGTATGCACATGAACTCACAAGTGCATCTGTGCATGTGGTGTGCATGTACGCACATGTGAGTGCACACATACATATGTACACGTGCACACATGCAGGCATGCACGTTGTACACATCTCTGTGTGTGGGCATGTACACATGCATACGTACAGATAGGAGGTGGGGGAAGACAGCTCACCACTGCTCTCCTGGTCCCTTTACTTCTCTGCCCTGAGAACTGGGTTCTGTCTCATTCTTGTTTACTAGGAGGCCTCTCTGGGCCCCTTCCTGGCTGGGCTCAGCGTGTCCAACTCAGGTGCCGGCACATGAGTCCAGGGAGCAGTCTAGGCTGTCCGAAGATGCTTTTCCCCAGCCTCTGCAGGCTTCGGGTCACACAAGGAGCCCAATGTCAGTCTGAATCTTTCTCCTTTGTCAGCAACCGCTTTCTCAATGAAGCTTTGAAAATCTCTTCCTTACCTGTGGGGTTTAGGAGATTTATCAGGATGGGCCCGGGCGGGGCCTGTCTTGGCCTCCTGCCTGGAGCTCTCTGGGCCTCGCACGTCTACATCCCTGGATCTTCCTGGAGATGTTCTATTATATCTGTCCAATGGTCCTGGTCACACTAACCACCTGTTGCTTTTGCTCCTCTGGGACTCCATCCACAACTGAGGTCTAAGCCTCTCATTTTTCCTGTGTGCTTTGCATCTCCTTGCATTTTCCCTCTGTGATATGAGGTGTTGCTTCTACCTGGACATCTAGGTGTTCATGGACAGCTGCCTCTCCTTCAGTTCACTGGATGACATTTTTATAGTTCACTTGTAGGGAGTCCTCTCTGCAAGAGAGCACACTGATATATGTGTGTGTGTGTGTGTGT
Organism: Tursiops truncatus; assembly: GCF_011762595.2. Lineage (NCBI taxonomy): Eukaryota > Metazoa > Chordata > Mammalia > Artiodactyla > Delphinidae > Tursiops > Tursiops truncatus. Next base: position 46,096,248 of record NC_047053.1, read on the forward strand.
GTGTGTGTGTGTGTGTGTGTGTGTGTGTTCAAGTGTATGAGCATGGGTTTCTCTGTTGGGTCAGAGGGGTGGGATGTTTGCACAGCCTCCTCTGGAAGATCTTCCTCTTTGACTCCTGGGCTCTGGTCCGTGTCCCCTTCCTTTGTCAGTTTGTTGGTGCCAGGTCTGGTGGAAGAGGATGCTGACCTCGACATCTGTGCCCACCCCCCCAGCCAGGGGTGAGGACAAAGCCATCATCCCGCCCTGGACTAGTGGCTGCTCTGGGATGGCTGCTGCCCCGGGCTGGCCCACCCGGCACCTTCCCAGCACCATCTCCACTGCACCTGTGGCCTCATCCACATTCTAGGTTACGGAGTCAAGACACAAACAAACAACCAAGACCCAGGCAGACAGCACAGTATGGTTGCAGCTGTCTGAAGCTCTTGGCACCTGGGTGAGGAAAGCAAGATAAATGGAGCCATCAGAGTCATGGGGGCCTCAAGAAAGAGCGGATGCTGACGGGAGGGGAGGGCAAGTCTTCTAGGAGGAAGGGTCCCAAGTCACCTGCTGCCAAACCTTTTAGGACAGAAAGCTGTCTACACCAGCTGCTCCACTGCCTCTCCTCCCCTCTCTCTCTTTTTCAATCCATGGATTTTTTAAAAATTGTGTTAAAATATACATAACATACAATTGCCATTTTAACCATTAAATGTACAGTTCGATGGCATTAAGTACATTCATGTTGTTGTGTAACCATTACCACGGTCCATCTCCAGACTCTTTTCATCTTCTTAAATGGAAACTCTGTTCCCATTAAACATTAACTCCCAGTCCCCTCCCGCTCCCCTGGTAACTTCTCCTCGACTTTCTGTCTCCATAAATTTGCCTGCTCCAGACCTCATGTAAGTGGAATCAGTCTTTGTCCTTTTGTGACTAGCTTATTTCACTTAGTATAATGTCTGCAAGGTTCATCCATGTTTAGCACTTGTCGGAATTTCCTTACTTTTTAAAGGCTGAATAATATTCTATTGTATGTACAGGCACACTTCGCTTTATTGTGCTTTGCAGATGTTGCATTTTTTACAAACTGAACATCTGTGCCCTGTGTCAAGAAAGTCTATTGGCACCAGTTTCCAAAAGCATTATTCTATTTTATTATTTTTAAAATTTTATTTATTTATTTATTTTTGACTGCGTTGGGTCTTCGTTGCTGCACGCGGGCTTTCTCTAGTTGTGGCGAGTGGGGGCTACTCTTCGTTGCAGTGCATGTGCTTCTCATTGCAGAGGCATCTCTTGTTGCGGAGCATGGGCTCTAGGTGCGCAGGCTTCAGCAGTTGTGGCATAAGGGCTCAGTAGTTGCAGCTCGCAGGCTCTAGAGCACAGACTCAGTAGTTGTGGCACACAGGCTTAGTTGCTCCATGGCATGTGGGATCTTCCCAGACCAGGGCTTGAACCCATGTCCCCTGTATTGGCAGACAGATTCTTAACCACTGCTCCACCAGGGAAATCCCAGGATTATTTAAAAATTAAGGTATATACACTGGGTTGTTTTTTTTTTTTAAGACATAATGCCTTTGCACAGTTAATAGACTATAGTATAGTGTAAATATAACTTTTTTTTTTTTTGGACATGCAGCATGTGGGATCTGAGTTCCCCGACCAGGGATTGAACCCATGTCCCCTGCACTGGGAGCACAGTAAAACTTTTTTTATCAAAGTATAGTTGATGTACAATATTATATTTTACAATGTACAATATAGTGATTCAAAACTTTTAAAAGTTATACTCCATTTGTAGTTATTATAAAATATTGCCTATGTTCCCTGTGTTGTATAATATATCCTTATAGCTTATTTTATACATAATAGTTTGTACTTCTTACTCCCTTACCCCTACATTTTTATACCTCCCCCCCCACTGGTAACCACTAGTTCACTCTCTATTTCTGAGTCTGTTTCTTTTTTGTTGTATTCACTAGTTTGTTGTATCTTTTAGATTCCACATATAAGTGATATCATAGAGTATTTGTCTTTCTCTGTCTGACTTATTTCACTTAGCATGATACCCTCCAAATCATCCATGTTGTTGCAAATGGCAAGATTTAATTCTTTTTTTATGGCTGAGTGATATTCCATTATATATATATATATATATATATACACCACATCTTCTTTGTCCATTCATCTGTTGATGGACACTTAGGTTACTTCCATATCTTGGCAATTGTAAATAATGCTATGAACATTGGGGTCCATGTATCTTTTTGAATTAGTGTTTTTGTATTCTTTGAATATATACCCAGGAGTGGAAATGCTGGGTCATATGGTAGTTCTATTTTTAGCTTTTTGAGAAACCTCCATACTGTTCTCCACAGTGGCTGCACCAATTTACATTCCCACCAACAGTGTACAGGGGTTCCCTTTTCTCCACATCTTCATCAACATTTGTTTTCTTGTTTGTTTTCTAAATTTTTTATTTATTATTTTTTTAATTTTATTTATTTTTTGGCTGTGTTGGGTCTTTGTTGCTGTGTCAAGGCTTTCTCTAGTTGCGGCGAGCAGGGGCTACTACTCTTGCGGTGCACAGGCTTCTCATTGCGGTGGCTTCTCGTGTTGCAGAGCACAGGCTCTAGGCACACGGACTCAGTAGTTGTGGCTTGTGGGCTCTAGAGCGCAGTCTCAGTAGTTGTGGCGCATGGGCTTATTTGCTCTGCGGCATGTGGGGTCTTCCTGGATCAGGGATTGAACCCGTGTCCCTTGCATTGGCAGGTGGATTCTTAACCACGGCGCCACCAGGGAAGTCCCTGTTGGCTTTTGCTAAAATCATAGAGTATTTGAAATTGCAGGTGCTCTGGAAAATCTAGAATCGGAAAGCCTCTCTGGGCCTGTTTCTGCATCTCACAATGATGTACTCATGATCTCTAAGGGAACAATGCAAGTTAGCATTCCTATGGTTTGTCAACATGTAGCAGGAGCAGAAAGGAGAAGACTCACCCCCTGGGTGCTCACGTGGGAGCCAGCTGGGGATGGTAGTCACGGGGGGCGACCTTCCCTCCAGGGTGTGAGCCTGGGCCACAAAGCCCCTCCTTGGTGACCCCGGGCTGCCCCAAGCTCTGGTCAAGGGGAAGCCACAGGTAGACACAATTTGCAAATGACCCCGGCCCCTGACCCATTAATTGGCTCTTGCCAGTGACCTGTGACCTGGGGCAGAAAAAGAACAAGTGACCAGGACCAGCCAGTAGCTGAAGGAGGCACAGCAGGGAGGTCAGGGGAGCTCAGGGACAGAAACTACTGGAAGCCAGAGTAGCCAGCCAGAGGAGGAAGGAGAGCAGAGGGAGTGGCTGTGAGGTGTGGGGTCACCATGAGAGACCGCAGCCAGGGGACCCAGAGCAGCTCCCACCCCCTGCCCAGCACCAGGTCAGGTGTCCTTCCAAGGACATGGGCACATGTACATGCCTCTTGTTTCTGGAGATTGGAGTGTGTATCTATCCCTCTCCCCCAAAGAGTCTGACAACCCTTGGAGAGTTGAGGTGAGGTCGGGATGGGAGAAGGGAGGTGTGTGCTCTCAGGGGACAGGAAAATGCAAACCTCTGCAGCCTGATGCCAGCTCTGGCCTGACCTCAGAAAGCACAAGGGCTTCGTTCATGCATGGGGCGTTCGGGCATATGTGTGGGGTACGGGCTTCTTTTTGGGGTGATGAGAATGTAAAATTGACTGTGACAATGGTTGCCATATACTAAACACCATTGAACTGTGCGCTCTAAATGGGTGAGTTGTGTGGTTTGTGAACTCTGTCTTGATAAAGCCACTCACACAGGCGCACAATCACATACGGCACAAGCCCAGGAATCTTCTGCATACCAGGACACACACGGTCTCAGCTTGCTTCCTTTGCGCTCTGCTTTCACACGAGGGCAGAGGACAGGCTGGGCATCCCCTCCCCTCTGAAACCGCCTCACCTGCCCAGGAGGTCAGGAAGGTCTGGGTTGAAGCAAAGGGTATTTGGAACTGCATTAAAACCGTGATGCCAGGTGGAGTGGGGATGGTCTGTGGAGAGAGATGTGGGACCCTGACAGCAATGCACAGGGGATGGAAAGAGGTAGCAGGGACCGGCTGGGAGTCCAGATAATGGGGAGGGGCCTGCAGGGATTGGGTGAAAGGCCTCCAGCCCTCCAGCCCCCACCCCACAGGCTTTTGTGTAAGACTTACCTTTTGTGGTTTCAGATTAAAATAAAAAGACCCCGGGCAGGGGTGTATAGGCCCCCAGCCCAGTTGGGGCATCCTAAGTGTGAGTGAGTTTTGAGGGGGAGCTGGCAGAAGCCAGTGTCCCTGCTGGAAGCAGAATCATGAGCCTTGGAGGGGGTGGTGAAACCCACCCTGGCTGCAAAGGCGGGGCTCTGAGCCTGGCAGTTCTGCTTGGAAATGGCCTGGGCTAGGAGCTGGGAGTTCATCCATGTGAGTCATTCATGAAGCCAGTGTTTACTGAGTGCCTACTATGTGCCAGGCGCAGGCTGGGTGTCAGCTTGGAGTCAGTGTGAACCGGGATACTAATGAGGCCATTTCCAACAAAAAGAACACTCACCTATGTGGGAGCCTTCATGCCACATGCCAGCCTTCTGGCCGTGTTATTCCTGGTCCTAACACCATGCTCCAAGGGCAGGTCTAAGACACTGACTTTCACCTTCAAGGTCACACAAGAGCAGGGCTAGAGAGCAGAACACGAGCACAGAGAGGATTGCAATTCTGGAGAGTGTACAAGGCCCCCACTCCTGCGGCCAGAAGTGGGGAAGCAGCTGTCATAGTTACACCCTCTACAAGCCCTAGCCCTGCAAGGGTGCTTCACAATGGGAAACTGAGGCACACACAAGGGATGACTATGTGATTATCCTGACCAATTCTGAGGAAAAAAAAAGAAGCAGGCAGAACCCTGGGACCTGGGGGTAGCCCAAAGAGTTGCAGCTTCTTTCTGAGAAAGGACATCGAGGCCCCAGTAGGGGACTGCTGACCAGCGATCAGCCCAGGGCAGCTAAGGAAGTCTCCAGTCCAGTATTTCCAGGGAGCTGGTGCCAAGCCCCTTTCTGTTTCCAGTCTCCACTCATGGCTTTCTCTTGTGGGGAAACTGGACACTTAGCATATTCTGCCAGCAAGGCTAGTTTTACTAGTTTGGCAAAAATCTTCCCAACACCCTAAGACTGAGAAACTAGGCTAACCACTGTGCATGGACATGGGGTGTTCCTAATTGCCCACCACTCATTAGCAGCTGATCACGGTTTGCCTTGCAGCCTCTCCTTCTGTCTTCACACTGCTATGTAACGCTCAGGAATTGATGCCCGCTCCCCCAAATTGACCTCCAACTATTTTCAAACAGGGGCTGCACTACTGAGGCTGAGTGGTGGAGAGGGAAGACTTGTGAATGGAGAGACCAGGCACTTTCCTTCTCTGCAACCAGGGAAGATGATCCTGAATGGCGGCCCTGGCAACCATCTCACCCACACCTCTATGTAACCCCTGTGCTCAGAGCAGTATGTTTGTTAGCTGTCCAAAAATATGTATTAACAGCCTGTTTTATGGTTCTTTCTTTTTGGCTGGGGTGGGAGATAGGCGTAGAGAAGCATCGACACAAAAGTCATTCCTTCTTGGTTCAGGCACCTCTCTGAAGACCCAACGCAGACTAGATGAAAACATTGATCCAGTCTCCAGGCAATGGAACTGGAGAGGCAGGCAATGCAGACCTCACCCTCTGAAACGTGGTAGTGTCACCCTCACCCTTCAGTCTGACACCAGGCCCTAGGACGGCTCTTCCTTCAGTCCTAGGCTTGAGAGCGCTGTAGGCCCGGGACTTAGCTCATAGGGTGGGAAGGGCACAGCACAGTGCAGGTCTCGGCCAGCCCAAGAGATCTGTGCACACTTGTGTCCCCTGTAGCCTGGCCTGTGTCACTTCCCACAGGCGCCGGTGCAGGGAGGGCGGGCCCCTCTTGGAGAGTCCCGAATGTGCGGGTCTGGGGCCTGGAGGGACAAGCTCTCTCTCCTCTCTCCCTCCAGCAAAGGGCACTGCCTGTGTGCTTGTCCCAGGCCTGTCGCGAGGAGACGCTGGCTTCCCAGACACCTGCGGGAACAAACGAAGACCCTGCGAGAGCACGTGGGTCCTGCATGCGGAAGGGGGCCAAGCAAGGGGCTATCGGCCCGGGACTGCTGCGGGGAACAGGGGGCAAGGAGAGAAGGAGGTCTGGCCTGGCCTGGACGTCCGAGGGTCGCGAGGATGAAAGAAAACGCTGGGTTGCGGGGCGGGGGCTCGGGGGCGGGGGCGGGGGGGGGGGCGGGGGGGGGGGCCCGGCCCTGCCCCACCCGCCCCGCCCTGCCCCACCCGCCCCGCCCTGCCCCACCCGCCCCGCCCTGCCCTGCCCTGCTCGGCCCCGCCCCGCCCCGCCCCTCCCCAGCCTGTCTTTCGAGGCCCCGGCCCCGCCCTAGCCCCGCCCCTAGAGCTGTGAGGTCCCGCCGCCGGCCAGTTGCCGAAACCGCGGCCCCGCCCCTCGGTAGCGCGGCCCCGCCCTACCGGGGGTTGCTAGGGGAAGTGACGTCACAGCGCGATGGCGGTGGCTCCTTCCGGCAGCTGAAGGGGGTTTAGGCCCGGGAGATCCGAGTCCATCCGCGGCGGGGAGAGGGCAAGCGGGGTGGGCAGGGGCCGGAGCAGGGGCGGCGGCGCTCGGACTGTCCCATCCGTCCCGTATTGAGGCGTTGGGAGCGGCGGGGCGGCTGGAAAGCGATGGTGAAAGCGGGGCCGTGAGGGGGGCGGAGCCGGCAGCCGGACCCGCAGTAGCGGCAGCAGCGGCGCCGCCTCCCCGAGCTCAGACCCAGGAAGCGGCCGGGAGGGCAGGAGTGAACAGGTCGCTCCGCCGCCACCGCCATGGAGCTCAGAGTGGGGAACAGGTACCGGTTGGGCCGGAAGATCGGCAGCGGCTCCTTCGGAGACATCTATCTCGGTGAGGCGCCCTTCCCCGCGGATGGGCAGCCCCAAACCGGCGTCCCCCGGCCCCGGTTCCGCTCCGGCCCCCTCCCCGGCGACCCCGCCCCCGGCGGCCCCAACCCCAGCCCCCGCCCCGGGCATCCCCTCCGGCCAGTGGCGGTAAGCCTCGTCCCCGTCTGTTCGGGCCTCCCAGTTCCCCAGGCAGGAACTTGCGGCCTTTCCGACCCGCGCCCTCGAGGGCACCTGACCAACGTGCGCTCGCGGCCTTTGGGGAGCGGCCGGGAGCCTCGGTTAGGCCCTCGCTACCCGCTCGGCCCGGCCCTCGCTACCCGCTCGGCCCGCCCGCCTTGTGTCCGCTCCCGGTGTCCCTCCACGCAGACAAAGGGCCGTCGGCGAGTGCGGCCCCCGCGTCCTGCGCGCGTGCGGTGGGCACGAGTAGAGTCCGGGGCTGGCCGAGGCTTCTTCGGCGCTCCTCGTGACGATGCAGCCCCGGCTGACCAGCCCCTCTGGCCCGGGGTCTGGGCCGTGGACCGCAGGTGGCGCTCGGGGTCGCCTGGGGGCCAGTAGAGTGGTCGTTGAGAACATGTTGCGCATCCAAGTTCGGTACTAAGTAGCTCGGCGTAAACGAGAATGACATTCAGGTGATTCGGGACAAAGTCAGCGCTAGGGTGTTGGGAGAATTAGAGGCAAATAAAGTGGTAAAGCTCTGCTCATGAGCTTGTCCTTTTGCTATGAAAACTCTCCAGGTACACTGGAAAAAAATGGGATTAGAATGTTCTGGATTGTTTCAGATTTACAGTGAAAGAATGCACGTGTGTGTTAAAAGGTTGGCTTGAGTCTTAAAGTTGGAAGTTTTAAAAATATAAGCGTTTCTCAGAGAAATTGTGTGTAAGTTACTCCTACCCCCGCATTTGGGGACATCCAGCCTGGCCCGCAATGCATGTGCAGAGGGACTGTCATTGTGCAAGTTTGGGGGTGAACATGCTCTGCTTGCGCAGCCCGCTCTGGTGTTTCTGTTTGGCTGGTGTACTTGTCAGGGAGGGTCAGGAGTAGATTTGTATGTCAGTAATGCTTCTGGTTATGCTTTTCAGATGGTCCCAAGTGTGTGTGTGCTCACCGCCCCATCCTTGCCTCTTGTTACCTGGAGAGGATGCACGACCTCCTGGGCTAACAGCGTAAGAGGATTCCACACTTAGGGTAGTTCATAACTGCTTTTGGTACCCTTACCCTACAGTGTAATCCTGTCACATCGGTATGTGCTTTACTGCCCTGCTGAGTAAAACACACTTTAGAGATACTTGCATTTTACTATTTAAATATTTATGTCCAGTAGTCAGCAGTTGCCTTCTCAGCAGTGTTTTGGGAGGCGAAGTGCTGGGTAAATGCAAGCTGTTTGCCTTATTTATAGAACAATAGATTTTGGCAAAAGTTTTAACTTAGGATCTAGGAGCTGTACTGAAAAACCAATCTATTAGCCACCCTTACACAGATATGAAAAAGTAGATATTTTCAACATTTTTGTTCTCTGGTCTGAAACCTTGCCAGACAGTTTTCTGCTTTCCGAAGCTGCGTTCAGACAACCAAATCGTGGAACGTTGTCACCAAGTCATTCACAAAGAAGTTGAGAGTTTTGTGGGAGACCCTGAAAGCTTATTCACAACTGTGTCCTTTGGGCCTCACCTTGTGCTGGGCACACCAGTGGTGCTTGATCCAGCCAGGCACCGGCTGACCGGTCCCAGAGGGGTCTGTCCTCAGTTTCCTCCATCATGTTTATCCTAAAATGGATAGACTGTGGCTCTCGCGCCCTAGTTATGAGTACCCACATGGCCCACCCACTGGAGTACACGTAGAGTTACTTGTGTGGGGTTGGGTACAACTGATTTGGCTTTGACTCTTGGCCCAGGTGGTGGTCCCTTCAGGCTACATGCTACCCCACTGAGGAAATGTGAAGTGGTCTTGTTAGATTAAGATGTGACTGGAAAGGTGGGTCAGAGGAAGCTCACTATATACTGAAGTTAAGGGTCACAGATGACCGATCCAAAGACCATGGGATGGATTGAGTCTTCTGTACCATGTTTTTTTTCTATTTGTTAGGCAACTAGTCATTAGTTGAGGAATTCAGTCCTCATCTTAAAAATCGTTATGTTCTACGTATTCTAGTGTGACAGCAGTTAAAGTCGTTCCTACTACTGTCATTTTGCTATAGGTCAGAATGCTCTTAACTCCTCCTTCTTCACCTTCGTTTAAATGTGGGGTTTGGGGTCTTGGGTTTCCACCTGGGACTTTCTAGTGCTTTCAGACGTTTGAAGCCGGGGGTGGGGGGGGAAGAGAGAGCTGTCCTTCAGCTTGCCGAGTACCTTATGGACCAAGAAGGCCCAGTGCTAGCCTCCCTTTCCGGCAGCCTGCTGTGCTGACATGAGCATGTGGCAGTGTGCCCTGCAGGTTATTCCAATCCTTCCCAAACAGCGTGAGCCCCCTGTTCTCATGGAGTTCTGTTCTTGTCCCATGTCTGTCTTCTATAGGTGGTGGCAGTACCTCGGACCCTCCTCCCTGCCCCCCATTCATGATTGGTAGAATGGTGGTTTTCTTCCTGCTAGCTGTTGGCATTTGTACTTGATCCTGTTGCTCTGTCAATTTATCAGAGGATGGCCTCATCTGTCCAGCTGTTACCCAGGTGGAGTGTGTGGTTTGGCTTCATCACATACACAAATGCTTTTGGGGATCTAAAGCTTAGTAACCTCTTCATATTTTTGATTTTCATGTTTTTCCCCTCGCTGACTTTCATTTCTCTTCAGTGGCACCTAGCAGGATGTCTGGCACACAGTAGGGGTTCCAAAATGGTGGCTGGCTGGCCAGGAGAGGAAAGCAGTTGCCTGTATGCAACTTTCGTAGTCACGTGCCTGTGTCCTTTAGGGTGATGGCTTGAGTGTTCATAGATACCGCATCAGCTCTCAGTGGTTGCCCTGTGAGAGTGCCCTTTGCCCTGCTGTTCAGAGGCCTCTCCCTATTTCTTTGTCGATAAAACAGTCATCAATGGGAGTTACCTTTTTGTCCCAGGACAGGGTCAGTCTTGGAGTTAAGTTCATTTATCATCTGCCTTTGCTCAGCTTGAGGGGCATAATTTTGTTTTCCTAGGACCAGCATTAATCTGTGTCTAAACATAGACTAACATCTTCATCTAGTGAGGGGGAACTCCTGTCTGGCACTGGAGCTGCACAAAAGAGCTGAGGTTGTTGGGTGATAAAAGACCTCACTATAAACAGACACTGAGTAAACGTGATGTGCCACTTGGTTTTGACTTGCTCTGAATCTGGAACCCAGAGCTCAATAGTATCTTTCAGATTTTTGTTCCCCATCTAGAAGTACTTCTAAAAGTTACCTGTTGTGAAGGACCAGGTTTTGTAATTTCCATTCTGTGGCAGATCAGCACTTTTGTAAAATGTTAAAATGTTAAAATGTTGCAGCAATGTCATGTTGCTATCAGAGCTCTGGGGTGCTTCCTTGCTGTCCTGTATTTGTCCCCTTGTGGACTGGTGGTAGTTTGAGGACAAGACTTGGAGCAGCACTGCCAGTAGAGCACAGGGGCTGCTGTCAGCCAGGGAGGTGGGACAGGACTGCAGGGCTACAGTGGTGGACCACCTCAGTTTTGCTCAGTGGTCTCTTATGTTTGGTTCCCATGGAATACCCAGAACTTGCAGTGCTGCTGTTTCACCCAGTGGTGAAGACCTCTCAGAGGAGGCAGCCTGCGTGTGTGCTGCCCTCAAGTCTGTTTGGTAGAGAACCCAGCCTCCCCTCTTTGAGTCATCAGACTCAGGGCAACCTTCACAACTGTGATGCTGTAGAGGGCTGTTTCTGTTTGCAGGTGTGATCCTGGGGGAGGCTGGCTCTGTTGCTGGTGTGATCCTGGGGGAGGCTGGCTCTGTTGCTGGTGTGATCCTGGGGGAGGTGGGCTCTGTTGCTGGTGTGATCTTAGGAGAAGTGGTCTGTGTTTCCAGGTGTGATCTTAGGGTAAGTTGGCTCTGTTGCTGGTGTCATCCTGGGGGAAGTGGGCTCCTTTGCTGGTGTGATCTTAGGGAAGGTTGGCTCTGTTGCTGGTGTGATCCTGGGGGAGGCTGGCTCCATCTGCTGGTGTGATCCGGGGTGGGGGGGGGGAAGGCTGGAATTCATATTGTGTTCCAGAGTTGCCTGTGGTCATTTGTCCCCAAGACTGTCAGTATTGCAGGGTGACTCAGATGTTAGCTTTACCAGCCACAGTACAGTGGAACCAGAAGTGTCCTCAGCCTTCCTGAAGGTGCTAGTTCAGTAGGTAGCCTGTGTGGGCCCAGGCTGTGTTGTCACTGAGAACCTGCCTCCTGGCAAAGGTGACAGGGCTGACATAGTTGGAGGAGCAAGTGTGCTATCATCAGAGGCTTCTCTGCTCCTGCTTTGGGGTGGGGGGAGTTGCTGATGTAACTAGTAAGGTGAGTCATCTGTTCCTCATGGGCTGGTGAGTTCAGTTCAGAGTGCCAGGTCCTCACAGGAACTCAGAGTTCATTTTTCGTTTGCACAGTACGTTTTACAATGAAGTAATTTCTCTTGTAGCTAGATAGATTATCCTAGCCTCAGGGAGGAAGAACAAAATGTATTACCTGTCTTTCTTCTGAGTGCCCAGGAGTCTTTGTGGAATGGTAAATGGAGTTCTTAAATTTAGAATGGTCCCTGGCAGTGATCAGATTGTGGTTATTCCCATGGAACCCCAGCATTGGTGACCGGTTTTGGATCCAGGCCCGCTAGAAGCAGCCGCATCTCAAGCAGCTGTCTGAGCAGACTAGAGGAGAAAGTTTCTCTGTCCTTCTTGGGCAGTTACTGGGTTCATGAATATCAGCAGACAGCTCTCCTGCAGGTCATCATTGTTCTAATGCTTGCTGACCTTACTCTGCCTTTTATCCGGGAGTCTTAACGTTCTCTGTAACCAGTAACCCATTCATCCCACAACTCCCTCATGAAACAGACTGCTGGTCTCCCTGCTGAACTCAAATGGTGAGGGAATCTGAGTTGCCAGGGACTGGCAACATTGCTTTGCCCAGCAGGATGGGTCTGGGTTCTGCCTGGGCTGCTGGAGCCAGTGTTAATTCCTTCACGAATAACCATACTACTGGGAAGGATTAAAGTGCTTTATACTTAGAAGGAACTGGTGAGGAAAGCAGGGGGAGAGCTAGGTATGTGCTTTCTAAAGACTGCTTTTCCCATTCTCTCCAGTGAATGCTTCTTGAGGGAGGGCTTGTAGCATAGCTTTGGGTCAGATTGGAACTCAGGAGCATTCGTGTGTGAAGCCTGGAGGGGTAGTGGTTGTCAACATTTGCAGGTCCATATTGTAGTAAAGAAGAGGACGGCATCTTGAGGTTAAAACTCTAATCTTTAATCACGATCTGGTGACCAGGAGGTGTGAGCAGATGTATTGCCGGTTTTAGCACAAAACTAGCAAAAGGTGAGTGACAAGTACACTTTGCATAGATGTGATTAGGGCTTTGAAAACAGAGCCCAGTCCTGTTTCAGTGTCCATAGGAGACGCACAGTATGTCCTGGTCCCTGGGAGGGGAGAGGTGTGCTGGGCCTCCCTGGGCCTGGCCTGGCCTGTGATGGCTGAGTGATGGCTCCTGCTGTGTCGTGGGAACCGAGTCCCCTTGAGAAGCGACCTGCTGTATGCGGCTTGGTACCTGGGCCACATGGACTGGGATGGGCTGAGGCCATGTGAGAGTTCAGTGGAAACCCAGCCACCTCTCTGGAGAGAGGCTCGCACACACCCAAGACCTGTCAAGGCAGCATGGAGAAATGGGGCCCACACGGAATGTGTTGCCCTGGGACTCCCCACGGTCTGGCTTTGGGTGGGTGAATACAGGGCTGACCAACAGGCTGGATGAGAAGGTTCAGACCAGATGGGGGTCCTGTGGAGAGAACTGCATACCCTGTCTCTCAGTCCCCTGGTGATCAGAGTAGAGCCATATGGAAGTAGGTGATGTAATACCAAATAAGACTTTTCTATACGTATCAAATATTCCTATTTTAAAAAGTGAAAATAAGGATATTTTCCCACAGGGGTTTATCTACCACTGACAGCATCTTGTAGTAGAAAGTGGAGTGCATCCATCACCTGGTCCTCCTTGGAAGATTCAGATAGCACTCGTTGTTTCTCCAGCGTGTTCTAACATTGGGTGAGGTGGTAGACACCAGACGATTAACGTTTGTGATTTTCTTTCTTTGCCAAGGTACGGACATTGCTGCAGGAGAAGAAGTTGCCATCAAGCTTGAATGTGTCAAAACCAAACACCCTCAGCTCCATATTGAGAGCAAAATCTACAAAATGATGCAGGGAGGAGGTATGGTCTTTACCTGTTAAGAAAACCAAGGTGGTGTTTGATGAGGGAGAATACAGATGTCATGAATCACAGTCTGGTTAATTAGGAAAAGGGGCAGAAGCGTTCATACCCTTGACCCCATCCTGTGGCTTCCTTCAGATACTGTCTGAGAGGCCTGTAGAGGGGCTCACTCGACAAAAAGAAACATTTTATGCTTTTTTGCATAAATATTCTCTTCCTTAGTTTCGTATTACGTACTGGTGTCTTTGAATGCAGACTTGTGTGAACGCTGACCTAGAGCTTGCTGCTGGTCCTCCTGTGCCGCCTTGGTCATGCCTGCAGCTTTGGGATGGTCCCTGCAGACTCTCCTGAGTGAGACCCCTTCTAGCTTAGTTACTGTCCCCATTCTGTGAAACCTCCCATTGGGCCTGAGGGTACCTAATATCAGAGTGCCCATCCTGATTTCAGAGTCTACCTTTTAGAATTCTCTGGACTTTGAGATTGTTTGGCAGGAAGGGGTTTTATTGGGGGTCTCAGAGTCCTGAAGACACTGCAGCATTTTGAAGGGTGTGCCTGTGCTGCTCCCCAAGGAGCTCAGGAAGCCCAGGCACATCCCTGAACGTCTTGAGCTTTCTCTGGGGACGGGGCTTCGTGTGTGAAGAATAGCTGTGTTATTTCCTTTTGGATACCCTTTGAAGCAGAAACCCCCATGATACTTTCATAGTTGGGGGGGGTGGGGTCGGGATGGCTCTTGGCACCTTGCCAAAAGGAAGCTTGTCTTCAGAGTCTGTGTTGGTCCTTTGGTCAGGTGGAAAGGGAGGACTGGTGATGTGATTTCTTGACGTCTTTGCTTCACAAAGCAGTTTAATCTGTGTTACTTACTACCAGAAACCAGCATATCTCAGCTGACGTAGCACAGGGTGTCTCTTTAACAGCAGATATATCTTAAAGCAACACAAACAGTCCTATGAGACGACTGCAGAAGGGTGTGTCCAGTGCCGCTTGTCCTGGGCATTATGGGACCAGAACAGGCTGTGGGTTCTCAGATGGCACATAGGGAGGAAACTCCCTGGCCCCTCCTGTGCCCAGGGAGACGTTGGCAGAGGACCCTGCCAGTGTGTCTGTCCTCTGGCGGCCCTCAGCAGGCTTCTCAGGCATCAGGGATGGTCTACACAGCTTTTAAGGTGGTGATGAGTAGGAGGAGGTGACTTGGTTTGTGGCCTTCGTGGTGGGAGGAGCTTAGTGCTGGGGGTTGGATGAAACCTTCTGACTGAAAAGCTTGTGTGTTTGAGGAGCAGCATCTCAGAACTCAGAAGCTGGGCCCCCAGGGATGGAGGGAAGAAGAGCTGACACCCAGGGAGGAGCTGGTGTAGTAGATTGAGACTCAACAGAGGGGGACTTCCCTGGTGGTGCAGTGGTTAAGAATCCACCGGCCAATGCAGGGGACACAGGTTTGAGCCCTGGTCCAGGAAGATCCCACATGCCGTGGAGCAACTAAGCCTGAGCGCCACAACTACTGAGCCTGCGCTCTAGAGCCTGCAAGCTACAACTACTGAGCCCGTGTGCCACAACTACTGAAGCCCACGTGCCTAGAGCCCGTGCTCCGCAACAAGAGAAGCCACTGCAACGAGAAGCCTGAGCACTGCAACGAAGAGTAGTAGCCCCTGCTCGCTGCAACTAGAGAAAGCCTGCACGCAGCAACGAAGACCCAACGCAGCCAAAAAGAAATAAACGAATGAATAATTTTTTAAAAAGACTCAACAGAGGGAATTCCCTGGCAGCCCAGTGGTTAGGACTCTGTGCTTTCACTACCAGGGGCATGGGTTCAGTCCCTGGTCAGGGAACTAAGATCCTGCAAGCCCTGTGGCGCAGCCAAAAAAAAAAAAAAAACTCAACAGAAAGGAGTTTATTTGGTTTAGAACAAGGTCTCTCCTCAGGAGCATAGCTGTTTTTTGTGGACGCTGTCTTCTGCAGGAGGACAGGGAGCAGCATCCTAGGTGCCAGTAGCCCCCCGCCCCCAAGTTAAGGTGATCAGAAATGTCTCCAGACGCTGCTCGATGCCCCTGGGTGCACTGTCGCTTCCTGTTTTGACCCCCTGCTTTAGGACGTAAAGGATCACTTGCTCTCCTGGTCTTCCCATGCCCCTTCTCTAGGATCCTGGAAACCTACTGGGATTCCAGACATAGCTCTTCTCCTGTCTGGCCCTTCCCCACGCATAAGTCAGGTTTTACTCCTGTTTCAGATACACACTTGGTGAATACTATCAGGGTGTAAATTTCTGTTTTAGAAAACAGATTCTGTCCAGGAGAGCAGAGAGCAGCATCTTGCTACTGTTCTGTGAGTTCGTCCTAGCCAAGATAAAGCTGGGATGGCAGAGGAGATAGAGTTCGGCTCTGCCCAGAAACCTCACAGCTCTGCTGTTGACCAGCCTTCTACATCCATCTCATGTGGGTGCATCTCTGATCGTGGCTCTTTTTATGTTAAGTTCTGTGCTTCGTTGCAGGTGGTTGATATTGACGGCATCGTAGGAGAAAGCTCGAAGCCCAGGGCCTGCCTTGCCCTCTCTAACTCGTAGTACAGGGTTGCCCGGGATGCTGCCTCATGATGGTGGCCTTGCAGTGCTTGGCTAGAGACAGCTGCTGTGCTGGGTCACTCAGGTCCCCTAGGGGAGGGGTTAGCATTAAAAACAAAAACATGTTTTGGGGGTGGATGAAATGGGTGAAGGGGTTCAGTTGTATGGTGACATTTGATAACCAGACTTATTGTGGTGATCACCTTTTATTAGTGTATACAAAGATTGAATTGTGTTGTACACTTGAAACTAATATGTTATATACCAATTTTACCTGAATAAAAACAAAAACAAACACACGCTAGTGTCAGGTATTGTTAAGAGCGTTTTTAAACATGCGGGCACGTTCTCCGCCACACAGTCATGTGCAGTGGGTATCATCAGCCTCGTGTAACAAATGAGGAAACTGAGGCTGTGTCCAAAGGACAGAGATCTGAACTTGAGCATTGTAGGTCCCAGGCCACTCCTGCACAGCGGCCCTCCATGGCGGTCAGGGATCAAGAACGTGCCCCAGGGCTTCCCTGGTGGAGCAGTGTTTAAGAATCTGCTTGCCAATGCAGGGGACACAGGTTTGAGCCCTGGTCTGGGAAGATCCCACGTGCCGCAGAGCAACTAAGCCCGTGCACCACAAATACTGAGCCTGCGCTCCACAGCCCGTGAGCCACAGCTCCTGAAGCCCGGGTGCCTAGAGCCTGTGCTCTGCAACAAGAGAAGCCACCGCAATGAGAAGGCCGCGCACAGCAACAAAGACCCAACGTAGCCAAAAATAAATTAATTAAATTAATTAATTAATTAAAAATACCTTTAAAAAAAGAAGAAGAAGAAAGTGCCCCAGGTCTAGTTGGAGCAATAGGTAAAAAACCTGAAATAGAAATAATTTTAAGTTAATTACGTTAGTGAAGGATATGGGTGGACACCAAGTTTTTATCAAAACAGAGTGGCCTGCCAGGCAGAACCTAGAGGCTAAGGCTGAGGCTGTGCTTCCCAATCCTAATAACCCCACAAAGTGTCTTTAGACCATGTCCTCCTTCGGGAAACTCCAAGTGGAGAACCTTTGTTTAGTTCACAGCTGCTTCTGGTCAAGGTTCATGGCAGGTGTGGGACAGGAGTGTGGGCCCTTTGTATCAGAGAATCCAGGCCAGGGGTGAGGGTAGGAGCTCTGCGCTGAGGGTGGGTGGATGCCGCCAGCAGTGTGGCTGTGGGGCCACCAGTGAGTAGAAACAGGCAGCTTCACCCGAGTTCACTCTCTCTCATCTCATGTGCCTGTCCAGTTCCCGCAGTGTATTTCAGACAATCACGCTCTTTTTGCTATGAAATGTTTTACGGTACTTAAGAACATATGTAGCTCGTGGCTATCAAGAATACTAAAGTGAACCCCCAGAACTCCCACCTTCTTGAAAGAGGGAGCAGGACGGCCCTTGGCACCTGTGTGCCCACCCCAGGGCGCCCTCTCTGCAGCTGCCCAAAGCCTGTCTCCGCATGCCCTTGCCTAGTTTGTTTTTATTTTTTTAATATTTATTTATTATTTGGTTGCACCGAGTTTCAGTTGCGGCAGGTGGGATCTTTGTTGCAGTATGCGAGATCTTTTAGTTTCGGTGCGTGAGGTCTTTAGTTGTGGTGTGTGGGATCTAGTTCCCTGACCAGGGATCAGACCCGGGCCCCCTGCATTGGGAACGCAGAATCTTAGCCACTGGACCACCAGGGAAGTCCCGCCTAGTTTGTTTTTAAAGTTTTGATTCCTCGTCATCCTGCAAGAAATTGGTTTTTAAAAATCTAATGACAGGGCTTCCCTGGTAGCACAGTGGTTGAGAGTCTGCCTGCTGATGCAGGGGACACGGGTTCGTGCCCCGGTCCGGGAAGATCCCACATGCCACGGAGCGGCTAGGCCCATGAGCCGTGGCCACTGGGCCTGTGCGTCCGGAGCCTGTGCTCCGCGATGGGAGAGGCCACGACAGTGAGAGGCCTGTGTACCCAAAAAAAAAAAAAAAAAAAAAAAAAATCTAATGACATTGTCCAGAAACATTTGGCCATTGTATTTACAATTGTTTTAAGGTTGAATTGCCAGACACTTCATGAAAAATTGTATTTGTGTTAATACTGAGTCCCCATATTTATATTGAAACTTCCCGCAAATCAAATGGAAAGCATTTAGCTAGCGCTCTCCCTCATTTTTCACCCCCAAGCATATGTTTTGGTATCTTTGGACTCGATGAGGGAAAAAGTATCAAGTGTTCAGAGCTGCATATAAGAGTCCAAGTGACCCATTTCCCATATTAAGGGCATGTGGGCAGGGGCAGCTGGGTGTCCCTGGCATGACTGGTCGCCTAGGCACAGGGCAGCACTCTGGTGGCTGTGTGTCTGACCTACAGCCTCGCATGTCCTTCCCCAGCCCCAGGAGCAGTACTCTGGCGGCACAGGTGCATTTTTAGCTTCCTGGTCTCACTGCATCAGATGTCTGAGGTTACAGAGCAGCAGTCTGTGCACAGGCGGCAGGATTGTTCTTGTGAATGGCTTTTGAGCTGATTTCTGCCTGGGGCCTCAGCACTTAGTTTACAGACAGTCTGCTTAGGATGAAGCAGGCTACACAGCATCCTCCTCTTCTGGCCAGAGAACTGAGAATAGGAGCACCCTGCTTCTATTGTGTCTTATCTTAGGGTGATGAGGTGTGTTGGCGTTGCCAGTGAGAAGGAAGGTGCTGCCAGTGAAACAGACCATCAGAGCAGACGAGTGGCAAGTCCACGCCCTGTGTCGTGCCAGTTCATACGCTTTTGAATATGAGTAATACAGTCTTGCCGTGTGTGTTTACGACTTTCTTTTTTGATCCACTGTGTTCCTGAGGTTCTTCCATGTTTGACACAGTTGTGGTTTGATGGGTTTCGTTGTTGTTTATAGACTCTTGTGTCTCCATAAACAGTCCTCCCTGTGTTGAGGAGCCCTGGCCGGCTTCTAGTGTTTTGCTCTTCAGGATGGTGCCTCAGTGACTCCCTCACCACGTCTGGTGCAAAGCCTGTTAGTGGAATTGCATTCCGTAAAGCAGGCAGGTGCTCGGCCTGCGGGGTGGCACCCGGGCCACAGGGATGTGTTCCCAGGTGGTATGGCATGTTTACCTTCCTGCCTGAACAGCCTCGGAGCTCCTGTTGGATCCACACCATCTTCAGCCTCGCCATTACCATTTCTCTCCAGTGTGTCATGGGGTGTCTCAGCTAGCACAGAAGAGAGAAATTTTAAAGAATTTTAAAATTTAAAGGTTGGAGAAGGAAGAAATAAAACTTATTTGTGCATGATTTAACTTCCTACATAGGAAACCCACAAGACAAGTTAGAGCATTGAGCCAGATAGCTTAAGATCAAAGGGTAAAATCAGTTCCTTTCATTACACCGATAACGGTCAGTTAGGAAATGTAATTCTTTTTTCCCCTCAGTATGAGTAAGTCTTTATTCATTGCATTTGACAGGGAAAAGGGAGGGAAAGGGCCAACATGTGTGACAGGACTTGGCGAGTGGGAAAGGAAGTGCTGGCATGGCAGAGTCAGCCACTGAGTCTTCGTTCTCCAGGCCCCAGGGCTTAGTCTCCTGTAGTTCAGGAGCAAGGGGAGGGGAACAGGAGAGGACAGACTCCTCCTTCCTCGTAAATTCAACATTTCAAACAAAGCTTTGGTGTCTAGCCGTGAGCATGGAGTTATATTTCTGTTTCCTGTTAAACAATCATGTGGCCACTTTGACAGAAATTTCTTGGGCTTGCACAGAAGCTCCTGAGTGACTTCGGAGATACATTCATCTTCCCCTGCTTGGTCTCCCAACCTCACTTTCTACATAGAAGGGCCCCCTTGCTTTTCTTTACCCAAAGATTTTTTTTTAATACTTACTTTATTTATTTATTCGGCTGCTCTGGGTCTTAGTTGTGGCACGTGGGATCCTCATTGCCGCATGCGGGATCTTTTAGTTGCGGCGTGTGGAATCTTTTAGTTGTGGTATGCAGGATCTAGTTCCCTAACCAGGGATAGAGCCCGGGTCCCCTGCATTGGAAGTGCGGATTCTTAACCACTGGACCACGAGGGAAGTCCCTACCCTGGGATTTGAGATTAAAGTAGGTTTGATCCATCCAATTACAGCAGTGTGTTTGTCGTGAATCATGTCAAGGAACAGTCTTGACTTGGAGTTGGGAACAAGGGATGGAGTGTTTCTAGCTGCTTCAGCACTTTTGCACAAATCATTTAAGAGTTGTAGAGACACCACACAAACTAAATGTACAGGTGTGTGGGTTTCTGGGGGGTTGGGGGTGGAGGAGGGAGTAGAGTAGGAGTCAAGTTTTAGGACAAAAGATTTGGTCTGAAATGGGGGAAGGGGGCACGAAAGAAAGGATGGCTCAGGACCCCTATTTTGAGTGGGGCCCTCCCCAAGTTTATGTTTCAGATCCTCTGCCTGGTGCACAACCTTTTGTCTGACTGTTCTTTGAATACAGTAGGAAGTTTGTAAACAGTGAAACCCCAGAAGAACATGGAAAAAGACCAACACATTATATTTACACCAACTAGGCTACCTAGCATTCATTTTCAGATCAATGGCTCATGAAGTCCTATGAAGCCTCCAGTAACTAGAAGGGCAGCAGCTGGGGTGACAGAACCCGGCATCAGACATACGTCCCCCCAACCCGTGTGCTCTAGTGCGTCCACCCCATTCCAACAACACAAGTCCCATCCTGTGAACTGAGCCCTTTGTCCTTCAGCTGCTGCAACACTGACCGTTGCTACTGCGGGCAGGATGCTGGCACCAGGCACTAGAGAGAAGCCCTTGCCTGTGGTCTCGAGAAGCCGGGGCAAGAAACCCCCTGTTAAAGCTTAAGGATTTTGGTCTTTGCTTCATCTGGCCAGCTGGCAGCTTGGGGTGGGTGCAGAGGTACCCTTTGAACCCTTTTCTTATGGATACACAGGAACCCTAATGAAGGATCAGGGAAATGAAGCAAGTCTATGCCTGGGGTTGGAGATCCGGCACTGGAATCCCTCACCCAGCCGTGCCTTCCTCTTGGCCCCGGCACCTGGGTCTGCCTGTCCTGACCTGTCCACAGCATGTTTCCTGTTCAGGCTGATTTCCAGCCTTCCAGTAGGAGGAGGTCAAGTCATGGGGCAGCAGTTAAAACCTTGTCTCCTGTGGAACATTGAAGGTGGAGGGGTTCAAGAGGACACACACACAAGCCACCTCTGATCAGGAAAAGTGAGGTGGTTCAGTAGGCTCTGCCCTCCAAAACATTGTTCTCCTTGGTAACAGAACATCAAAAGATACTCCTGTGCAGTCCTGGAGCCACTGCCTTCTGCCTAGGATTGCTCAAGGGCTTGAGAGTGCACTTCCTGAGACTAAAACACACAGAACGTTTCTATCAAGGAGAAAGTTAAAATGCAGAAGATGGGTCACTTGCACCTTGGGGATGGAACCCCAAGGAGCAGTAAACAAGTGGTGCTGGCTGCAGGGGGGAGGGGGCTGGGTAGCAGGTCTGCAGCTGTCGCCAGCCACCCCTTTGCCTGTGCTCTCAGCCTGGCGTCCTGTCCCAAGAGTGGGTCAGGAGGAGGGGAAGCCCTGCCTCAGCCCTGAGAGACTCTCCCAGAGAGCAGTGGTTTGTGCTTTGGTCTTGTGCTCAGTCTTCTCACTCTGACACAGGAAGTGTTATTATTACATAGCCTTTAAAAGGAAAACACTTCCCTATCCTGGCCACTTTCAAAAGCTGGAAATTTGGGGGTGGAGACCGATAAGTAAGCGGGTTCTGGAGGGATTTCCCCCATGCCCTCGAGCACTTGCACGGAGCATGGTTGGGGTTCCTCTGTCTCACCCCTCCCCCTGCCAAGAGGGAAGTGGGTGGATGCCGTGATAGGGGTGGCAGTGCCCCTACCCACCCTTTCCCTGCTTTTGCCACTGTGTTCCTCAAATCTTGTGATCGCGAAAAGCGCCACCCACTGTGGCTCAATTCTGCCCTCTGGTGCTTCTCACTCCCCACACAGAACACCCACCATGACTGGTAACTGGAGAGACTCCAGGCCCTTGGGGGACTTCTGAAAGGTCAACTCCACTGCGTCTCCCTCCTTCAAGCTCTGGAAGCCCTCTGTGTGCAGCTGACTCTGGGGCTCAAAGACATCCACTTGTAGGCCAAGTGTGACCCCAGTGGTCGTGGATAGGAAGCTGAACCAGGTGCATGGTGACCCACTTTGAGGTGCCAGTACCGCACAGCAGCTCTGCTGGCTCCTTGGAACAGCTGCCTGCAAGCAGCTCTTGGACACAGAGCCCACAGTAGCGGAGCCCAGATCCCTGGTCAGGTGGCTGCTGGCCCCAGAGGAGTCTAGAAGCCAAAGTTTCATTCTTAAAGTACTGTAAGTATAGAGGAATAAATCCTAAGCCAGGTGTGACCTGCATGCAGAAAATTTTTAAACTTCATTGGAGAACGCTGATGAGGACTCAAGCAAGTGGAGATATTCTGTTCATGGAGAGGAAGACTCAGCAAGATGTCTCCCAGAGCTGCTCAGGGGATTCCAGTCAGAGTCCAGCAGGGCTCTCCTCCCAGGGACAGGCTGATGGATCCGCAGAGCAGCGAAGGGCCAGGTTGACTGAGGTGCAAATGCCACACTCACAGAAAGCGCTAGTGACGACCCAGCACCCAATTGGGTGCTGGGCTTCTAGTATCACTCCCCACCGAGAGGAGCCCAGATTCCAGGGCGAGGCAGGAAGAAGGAAGGCGAATCTGGAGCATGTGGCTGAAAGGAAAGAAGTGCTCGGACACTGACGGGCATGAGTCCACAGGACACGGGAGAGAGCTTGAAGTGGCATCTGTTGCCCCAATTTGGGACAGTTGAAGCCTCAAAATGAACAATGGATTATAGCACATGGAGGAAACTCTCACCATTTCTGTTCAATATAGTATTGGAAGTCCTAGCCACGGTAGTTGGACAAGAAAAAGAAATAAAAGATATCCAGATTGATAGGGAAGAGGTAAAATTGTCATTATGTGCAGATGACATGATACTATATACATATATATGTATATATATATAAAACTCTATATATGGACTCCACACAAAGACTGCTAGAAATGATAACGAATTCAGAAAGGTAGCAGGATCTAAGAGTAGCATACAGAAATCTGTTGCATTTCTTTATACCAACAATGAAATATCAGAAAGGGAAGGTAAAAAGACAACCCCTTTTAAAATTACATCAAAAAGTATAAAATACTTAGGAATAAACCTAACCAAGGAGGGTGAAAGACTTATATGCTGAGAACTGTAAAACGTTGATAAAGGAAATTGAAGATGATTTAAAGAAATGGAAAGATATACCATGCTCTTGGATTGGAAGAATGAATATCATTAAAATGGCCATACTACCCAAAGCAATCTACAGAGTGAATGTGGTCCCTATCAAATTACCCATGACATTTTTCACAGAACTAGAACAAATAATCCTTAAATTTACATAACACATGGAGGAGGGGAGGAGAATTCTTGAGTCCACGATGACACACACACACACACATTAAGCTTCACAGAGAGGCAGAAGGAACAATCAGAAATGGAAAGTCACCACTTTGTGGGCACTTATTATTGATTGGTTTAGACGGTAATCAAAGGTGGATGCAAACGTACAACTTAAGTATTGACACTACCCTCAAAGCTTCATCCACAGATTACTTATTAATAACAAAGACGGGAATTCCCCGGCGGCCTAGTTGTTAGGACTGCTCTTTCACTGCTGAGGGCCCAGGTTCAATCCCAGGTTGGGGAACTGAGATCCCACGTGTGCCGCATTGCGGCCAAAAAAACCTTACAATAACAGAGAAAAGTACCTTTTGGTGGAGAAATCTGGCAGATTTCCATCTGACAGGTGATCAGAACCAGCAATCAGGCAAATCAAATTTAGGACAGTTCAAAATTGACCTGAACTCTTCAAATATGTCTCTGTGATGGAAGATTGAAAAACTGTTCCAGACTTAAACATGGTGGTGCATGGTCCTAGATTGTACCCTGGGCAGGGGGACTAGCCTGAAGGACGTTACTGGACATGCAGTTGGGGAAATGTGAGTGTGGACTGTGTCCATCTTTGGAGTGTCACGTGTGGTCACCTGCAGTGTTGTGCCACCCACACTCCGGACACAAAGACCCTCGTGGCCACAGAACTCTGACTTCAGAGGAAGAGGTGTTACGGTCAGTGTGGGGGGCCTTGTGAACACGCGGTGCTGAGGTCTCTGGGAGTCCTGCCTCCCCTCACCCCAAACTCCACTTTCAGGTGGATCAGGTGACTTCAGTGTGAAGAGGAAGACTAAAACATTTTGATTTGTTTAAATCAGCGTTATTGAGGTGAATCAAACTGCATGTGTTTTGAGTGTGTGATTTGAGAAGTTTTGCCTGTGTCCTCTCATGAAACCATTGCTATAATCAAGGCGGCGAACACATCCATCGCCCTTCAAGTTTGTTGGGTCCTTTTGTGGTTCCTCTACCCCCGCCCTCTGTCATCTGCTTCTGTTGCTATAGGTTAGTTTGCATTTCCCAAAGTTTCCTGTGCAGGGAGTAGTACTGTGTGTTCTTTTTCTGAGATTTTGTGTGTGTATCAATGGCTACTCCTTTTTATTGCTGAGAAGTACTCCCTTGTGTGGGTAGTTTCTTTGTCCCTGCACCTGTTCATTTGGGTTGGTTCCAGGTTTCAGGTACTCCACACAAAGCTGCTATGAACTTTTGTGTAGATATTCATATGGACGTTCATTTCTTTCTCTCCTGAGTAAGTGACTTGGAGTAGAATGGCTGAACCAAAAGTAAGCAAATGTTTTTCCTCTTTAAGAAACTGCCAGACTGCTTGTACTTAGTTCCCACCAGCAGCATACAAGGGCTTTGGTGGTTTGAGTCTTTCAAATAACTTGTTTGTTTTATCTAAGTTATTGAATGTATTGGTATAAAGCTGTTTATAACATTTCCCTACTAGACTTCTAATATTTGTAGAATCCAGTGATGTTACCTCTCATTCTTTTTTTTTTTTTTTCCCTGGCCGCGCCATGCGGCTTGTGGGATCTTAGTTCCCCTGACCAGCGATCGAACCTGGGCCCTCGGCAGTGAAAGCTCAGAGTCCTAACCACTGGACCGCCAGGGAATTCCCTCTCATTCTTGATGTTGGTAATTTGTGCCTTCTCTATTTTTTCCCTGATCAGTCTGATTAGAGATTTATCAACAATCTTCTCAGAGAAACAGCTTTGGTCTCTGTCATTTTCTCTGTTGTTTCTCTGTTTTCTGTTTCATTAGTTTCTGCTGTGATCTTTTATTTCACTTCTGTTTGCTTAGGGTTTAATTAAGTATTTTCTTAAGGTGGAAGCTGAGATCATTGATCTGTTTTCTGTAGTATAGACATTTCGCGGCTATAAATTTTCCCCCTACCATAGCAGCATCTCAAATCCTGATAAGTTTTCATTTTCATGTAGTTCAGATGCTGATTCCCCTTTTGATTTCTTCCTTGATCCATGGGTTATTTTGAACTGTATTATTTAGCTTCCAGATATTTGGGGATTTTACAGAGAGCTGTTGTTTATTTCTAATTGAATTCCACTGTCTTCTGAGAACATACATTGTATAACTTGAATCCTTTTTAGCTTTATTGTTTTATGTCAAGAATGTGGTTTGTCTTGATAAATGCCCCTTGCGTACCTGAGAAAAAAAGTGTGATCTACTGAGAGGGATGATTGACGTCTCTAGTAAGATTGTGGATTTGTCTCTGTCTCTTTGCAGTATTGCCTCATGTATTTTGAAGCTCTCTTGTTAGCTGTGTGAATGTTTAGAATAATGTTTTCTTGATCAGTCAATGCCTTTATCACTGTGAGATGACTGGTAATATCCCTGGAAGTATTCCTCTACACATTCTACTGTGTCTGATGCTGACATAGCCCTTCTGCTCTCTTATCTGATGTTGGTGTGATACACTGTCCTCCTTGTGACCTAGTTGTATCTGAAGGGTGTTTGGTGTGGGCAGGGCAGTATAGCTGGTCCTTTCTTTTCTGTCTAATCTGAGAAAGTGTGCCTTACCTGCGGTGTTTACATTCAGTGTGATTAATGACAGGATTGGGTTTGCTGTTAGTTTTTGTCTCATCTGGTCTTTGTTTCATTTCCCTCCTTTTTTACCTTATTTTGGATTAATCAAGTATTTTTTACATTTCTTAATGATTTTTCTTGTGATGATCTCCTTTGTTGAATTCTGTCACTATCTCTCTGTTGTTACTTTAGTGGTTGGGTTAGGGTCTGTCATCTCTTTAGCAGGATGCAGAGGAACCTGACCTTGTGGGCTTCCACCTGCCCACCTGCCTGCGTGATGGTGTCATGTGTTTATATTTACATGTTGTAAGTATTGCAGTGCATTGTTATTTTTGTTTAAGCAGTCATATCTTTTAAATTTAAATAATTTTTTATGTACTTGTGTTGTTATTTTCATTGCTTTTCATTCCTTTTTCTTATTGGGTTTTTTTGTTTTTTGTTTTTTTTTTGCGGTACGCAGGCCTCTCACTGTTGTGGCCTCCCCCGTTGCGGAGCACAGGCTCTGGACGCGCAGGCTCAGCGGCCATGGCTCACGGGCCCAGCCGCTCCGTGGCATGTGGGATCCTCCCGGACCGGGGCACGAACCCGTGTCCCATGCATCGGCAGGCAGACTCTTAACCACTGCGCCACCAGGGAAGCCCCTTCATTCCTTTTTGTAGGCCCAGACTTCCATGTGGCATCATTTGCCTCCTGCCTGAAGGACATCCTTTTACATATGTCACAGTGCTGGTGATTGATTCGTCACACTTTCTGTATCTGAAAATGTCTTCATTTTGTCTCTGCTGAGGTGTTTTTCGGCAGATTGCCAGTTCTTTTCTCAGCACTTGGAAGATGTTCCTCCACTGTGCTCTAACGTGTCTTTTTTCTCTGGCTGCTTTCAAGGTGTTCGTATTATCACTAGTGAGCGATTTGACTGTCAGCTATGTCAATGTTGTGCTCTTTATGGTACTTATGCTTGGGGCCTGTTGAGTTTCCTGAATCTGTGGGTCGTTTTTCTCAGCTCTTTCTTTCAGTGTGTCCTCTGTCCCCCTCCTCCCCTCTCTCCTCCAGTTACAGACGGCGGGTACCTTGATGTTGTCCCACAGCTCTGAAGCTCGTGTTGGCTTTTCCAGTAGCTTCTACTGCTGTGCCTTCAAGTTCACGAGTTTTTTCTCCTACAGTGTCTGGTCTGCTGTTAATCACACACCCAGTGTAGTTTTCCTCTTAGACTTTGTAGTTTTCATCTTTGAAAGTTAAATTTGGGTCTTTTCTTTTCTTTTTTTTGGCTGCACCACGCGGCATGTGGAATTTTAGTTCTTCGATCAGGGATCAAACCCACACCCCCTGCATTGGAAGCGTGGAGTGTTAACCACTGGACAGCCAGGGAAGTCCCTAGATTTGGGTCTTTTTTTTTTTTTTTTTTTTTTTTTTGCGGTACACGGGCCTCTCACTGTTGTGGCCTCTCCCGTTGCGGAGCACAGGCTCCAGACACGCAGGCTCAGCGGCCATGGCTCACGGGCCCAGCCGCTCTGCGGCATGTGGGATCTTCCTGGACTGGGGCACGAACCTGTGTCCCCTGCATCGTCAGGCGGACTCTCAACCACTGTGCCACCAGGGAAGCCCGATTTGGGTCTTTTATATCTCTGTCATGTTGTGCCTTTGTTTAACTTCTTTTGACATGGAATACAGTTATAGTTTATAGTAACTTTTATTGCCCTTCTCTAATGATTCTAACTCAGTTTCTGTTGATCTCAATGTGGATCACGTTTTCTGCTTCCTGGCATATCTGGTAATCTTTGGATGCCAGACACTGAATTACCCTCTTGTGTGCTGGGTATTTTAATGATCCTCAAATTCTTCCTCAGCTTAGTTATGAGACGATGCTACTTTCATCTGCTCAGTTTTTGCTTCTCTGCTCACACTCTCAGGCAGGACTTGGGCAGTCTGGGCTCATCGTGTCTCAGGTGTCAGTGTCATTCATTGCCTCATGTTCAGCGTCTTAGAAAACCTATGTCTTTCTGTATGTTCTTTGTTCTCTTTTCTCTTCTTGGTTATTGTGGATGTGAGGGTAAATTGGGTCCCCATTACTCCATCTTGGCTGGAAGTAGAAGTACTCTTAATATAATAAGCCTCTCTTTCTGACTGAGTTTGGGAAGGGTGTCTTATGTAAGATACCAAACACATTACTCTTAAAAGAAAAGATTGATACATTCATGTTTGTTAAAATTTAGTATCTCTTCTCATCAAAAGACTCCAAAAGAAAATAAAAAACATGTCATTAACTGAGAAAAGGTATTTTCCTCACATAAAAAAGATAATAGTTTAATAGCCAGAATTTATAAAAGAACTGCTATAAATAGGAAAAAAACACCCTGATAGAAAAAAAATGACAAAGATATGCATAGACATTTTAGAGAAGAGGTAACATGTAATGCCAATAAATAATGAAAAAAGATCCAAATTGAGAGTTCAGTGAGACACCATTTTACATCTACCACTTGACTGATAGAAATTAAGAGCTCTGACGAGACCTTGCATCCAGCGGGAACTCATTCATTTGTGGTGGGGTTGTAAAGTGGGTTATTTATTTTGGAAAACAGTTTGACATTATCTTGTATGGTCAGATAATTTGTACCCTGTGTTTCTAGGTCTACACCTGGAGAAACTAGCTAAGAACAAGAATTTCACATGTGAGAATTTTCACCAGCGGACATACATAAGAATGTATTTAGCAGCACTGTTTATAATGGGGAAAGCAACCCTAAACAGTGCAGATGAGGGAAGAATAGATGAAGTGTGCTGTCCTCTCCAAGTGGAGTATTTCATAGCTCACACTCTCACTTTACTAAAAACAAGGAAGGGGTACAGTCCTGTGTATTTGTTGTCTGGGGGGTGCAGGTGTGGGAGGAAAGGGGAGTAAAAGTAGATGCAATTACTGGGAATGTCCCTGGTCTGTGTGGTGGGCCACAGGCTTTTGTTACATTATGCCTTATAACCTATCGATTTGTTAAATTTGTTCTCATGTGATGTGCAAATGTATTTTAAAATGAAAACTTGCCCCGTTGATATCAAAACTAAAACTGTTTAGGATCTTTTTTTTTTTTTTTTGGTTTTTTTGTTTGTTTGTTTGTTTTTGCGGTACGCGGGCCTCTCACTGCTGTGGCCTCTCCCACTGCGGAGCACAGGCTCCGGACGCGCAGGCCCAGCGGCCATGGCTCACGGGCCCAGCCGCTCCGCGGCATGTGGGATCCTCCCGGACCGGGACACGAACCCGTGTCCCCTGCATCGGCAGGCGGACCCTCAACCACTGCGCCACCAGGGAAGCCCTGTTTAGGATCTTATAGTGCCAGAAAGGAAGGCAGTGCTCAAAACAAACAGAGCCTGCAGTGATGGGGTGTTAAAGGGCCACAGGAGCCACGGAGGAGCAACAAAGGCTGGGATGCTTGGAGCAACAGAATGAGTGACATAGTGTTGGAGTACAGACCAGAGTATAAAATAGACACTCATGGGTCCGTACTGATAGGAAAAAATACCGAATAAGTAAACGGGGAGAAGAGACAAATCTGTGTGGAAGCATTCCAAGTCATATATATAAATGGCTGTGCCCTCCGGGAGGGAGCCCAAACCCCCCCTTAAGTGTGGGCTGCACGTGGTGACGTCCCCGCAGAGAGAACAGGATGGAAAGGGGAGAGAGAGGAACTCCCCAGCAGAGACACCTGACAGGCACACCTCAGCCAGGTGACTAAGGGCACAGCCACGGTGAGGAGTCGTGTTGAGAGCACAGACCCTGACAGGATGTGGTGGGAAGGGCACTTTCCCTCTGTGGTCTCCCTCCCCCAAGCCCAGAGTAATAACGAGAAAAAATCAGGCAAACCAGCAGAGGGACAGTCTGCACATCCCTGCCCAGCCCTCCTCCAAACCATTGGGGTCATTCAAACCAGGAAAGTCTGAGAGACCATCCCGGCCAAGAGCAGCCAGAGGAGATGTGGTGAGTAAATGTCATGTGGGGTCCAAGACAGGTCCTGGAGTAGCAGGAGGCATGAGGTTAAAACTGAGGAAACCTGAATAGTGTGGACCTTAGTTAATGACGGTGTATCAGCACTAATTAAGCATTGCACTGGTGCAGGATGTCAGTTACGGGAAGACTGGGGGCATGGAAGGGAGCGCAGCTCCTCCTCCTGAGCCCCTTGTCCCACCCCTTCCGTGAAGTTGGCCTCCCACCCTCTGACTGCTCCTGCTCAGTCCTCTGCTGGCGTCGTGGGCACAGGTGCCCTCAGTGCAGGTGCGTGGGAGGCAGACTGACATGGGCTCTCTTGCAGTGGGCATCCCCACCATCCGGTGGTGTGGGGCTGAGGGGGACTACAACGTCATGGTGATGGAGCTGTTAGGACCCAGCCTGGAAGACCTCTTCAACTTTTGCTCTAGGAAGTTCAGTCTCAAAACCGTCCTGCTCCTTGCTGACCAAATGGTAAGACTTCATTTTTCTCAAGTGAAGGGCAGCCTGCGTGCTCAGCACAAGCTCGGTTAGATTCATCAGTCTGATGAGGCCTTCAGGGCTGTGCTGATAGTGCACAGGGAGAACATGGAAGCTCGTTAACTGTGAAAGATAGTGACCCTTGGCGGGCAGGGTGCATCTGCGTGTGGGCCTGAGTTCCCCGGGTTCCCTCCGCCAGGCTACTGCCTGGGGTTCAACCTCTCACCCTTGCTTCTCCACCTGCAGATTAGTCGTATTGAGTACATTCACTCGAAGAACTTCATTCACCGAGACGTGAAGCCGGACAACTTCCTCATGGGGCTAGGCAAGAAGGGCAACCTGGTCTACATCATCGACTTCGGGCTGGCCAAGAAGTACAGGGACGCCCGCACCCACCAGCACATCCCCTACCGCGAGAACAAGAACCTCACCGGGACGGCGCGGTATGCCTCCATCAACACGCACCTCGGCATCGGTGAGCCCTCCTGCCCCGGCCACAGGCCCGGCTGTCCTACAGCCTCCTGGGGGCCCTGAGGGTGGTTAGCATGTTGGGTGTGGAGGCTGGCATCAAACCTTTGTAGCAGAGGCTGGTGTCCGGGCCTGGAGACCCTACCTTGTGGGGTGTGGGGAGACAGGCACGTGTTGGGGCCTCCTGATAGGTGGCGGTGCGTCTCTGAACAGCACAGCAGGGGCACTTGTGCTGAAACAAGGAATCCAGGTGTCCTTCCCTGTGGCTCTGAGTTCATCCCCAGGAAGCGGGGTGTTTGCCGCTTTGACCCACTGTCCTCTCTCCCCAGAACAATCTCGAAGGGACGACCTGGAGTCTCTGGGCTACGTGCTCATGTACTTCAACCTGGGCTCGCTGCCCTGGCAGGGCCTGAAGGCTGCTACCAAGAGGCAGAAGTATGAGAGGATCAGTGAGAAGAAGATGTCCACTCCCATTGAGGTGTTGTGTAAAGGCTACCCTTGTGAGTGTCCTCAGGTGGACAGCAAGCCAACCCTGTGTTTCTGTGGGAGGATGGGGGCCTGTGAGGCTCTGGGAAAGGGACCAGGGAAGTCCCCCAGAGGCTGGCTGCTAAGGCCCCACTGATGTCCTGCATGGTTGGGGAGGTGAAGAGTGAGCAGGTGGCCTGCCCTTTAACTGGCCTCAACCTTCTGTCCCTGGCGCTCCTCTACCTTCCTGAGCCGTAAAACTCAGGGAGTTTTCCTTTTGTTTTTGTGGGACTGCCCCTGTGATAAATGCCTCAGATGAAACTCTTTTATGCTCTGTGTGCTCAGTTTTCTCAGCCTCTTTCCTCAAAGCATGCTCGGTGTTTCAGGTTCCAGCTTTCACACCCTCTGTTTGGGTGGCTGGGAGTGGTCAAGGGTTTTGTGGACAGACGCCATGCTGGCTCCCAGTCAGGGGTACTGCCGGTTACCTCTGAGTTTCATGGTGTTTTACAGCTGAATTCGCCACATACCTGAATTTTTGCCGTTCCTTGCGTTTTGACGATAAGCCTGACTACTCATACCTGAGACAGCTCTTCAGGAACCTGTTCCATCGCCAGGGTTTCTCCTATGACTACGTGTTCGACTGGAACATGCTCAAATTCGTAAGTGCGCCCCCAGCTCACTGACTGCTCAGCGTGGAAGGGGCATGCCGGTCAGCAGAAGGCCACTAGCTGCTGCCGTCCCTTCCTGGGAGCTACACGGGGTGGGGCTTCAGGAGGCATGGCTGCCACACGGGGAGCACGCGGGGTTCTGAGAAGCCAGATGCCTGTTGGCAAGTGAAGAAGGCACCTCAAGGCTGCAACGGGGCTGTGAGGTTCCTGGGCCTGAGGTATGTCCACAGTGCAGGTCTGCCCAGACCAAGGTTCTTACTTAGGACGCTGAGGTCATTTTATCATCATCATCATCCATCCTAAGGACATTGTGGCTGCTCTGGCTTGTGAGTTCCTTGTCAACGGGGTGTGGCTGTCGCCGGGTTGGGTGAAGACTTCCCTCCTCCTCCCCCTACCAGGCTGTGCCGAGGCCCGGCCTCCAAGGGGGTGGGTGGCCTGGGAGGCGCTGTGTGTTAGGTCTGCGTTTGGCCTTGTGATGAGCTAGACTTACAGTTGATTTCCTTTGTCACCCAGTTCGTTCATTAAGTGTGAGCCTGTGTTGTGTGCACGCACACTGCGGGGGCTGGGGGTGGAGGGGCTTGAACTTTAATTCGTTTTCCTCTCTAAAACAGGCCGCCTGTCCCTGCATCTGTTGTGTGAGTTTGTTTAATCTCCAACACTACGGCCAGAATTCCAGTTTTTTTTTGATTTCCACTTTCTCTTTCATTAAAAATGTGTTCTATGAGCTTAAAACAAAAATGGGCTGGTTTCTAGGGTGACAAAATCTGATGGAGGAGCAGAGCCTCCTCTTCAGAGGGTGCAAAACAGGAAGCCTTGTCCCATGACCTTAACAGGTGCAAGGGTGTTCACACAGGGACCAGGTAGGGGTGGGGGGCTGCAGCCTCCCAGAGCGGGGGCCAGCCCGCAGAGCCAGCCTGCCCTGGACCTCGCCCATGCCATCCTGGTGCCAGGCCCCTCTGTTAGGATGGCCTTCGAAGGACAGCCTTTGGGAGTGGTGCCGCAGGTTACTGGAGTCTGGACATCAGGGTGGGCCTCCTGCCAGAGCCACTTTAATAAGTTCTTTGTTCTAACATTGTCATCCCTCCGAGGGGCTCAGCAAATCTCTTCTGTAAAGGACCAGACAGTCAATAATTTTAACTTTGCCGTCAGCACAGCGGTGCGACCACTCAACTCTGTGTTGTAACTGGAGAGCTGCCCAAGCAGTGCGGCAGTGAGTGGGTGTGACTGTGCCAAGAAAACCATATTTGCAGGATCAGGTGTGGCTGCATTTGGCCCGTGGGCTGCAGTTTTCAGACTCTTGCCTTACAGCGCTGGTAATTAGGATGTGACCTCTACTAGGGCAGGTATCTTAGCGTTACCACTTAAAATCAAATGTCCCCGTGCTTCTGGTGTGATATTCACTGAAAGTGTAACTAGCTGTTTGTTCTGGGAGTAACTAGCTTAGCTTAGGCGGTACCCACCACATGGCCCCCCGGGATGAGCCTGGCTGCTGGCCTCCTTATTTCAAGTGCACCAACAGGACATGGGCCTGGCCCGGGCGTCTGGGCTCCAGTTGGACCCCTCAGCCAACCAAATGCTGTCCCTCCCACCTGCCTTGCAGACTCCCCCAACTGTCGCCGCATTGGGCCACCTCTGACCTGGGCTGGTTCCCATCCCCGTGTGAATGGTCACAGAGAAGAGGGCCGCGAGGTGCCGTTGGTGTCTGGGTTCTGAGGGGGTGCTGAGGCGATGGGGTGGGGGTTTCCTCTGCTGTGCTGGGAAGAGGAGACTGAGAAGCCTGGTTCTGCTCTCCCACGGTTGTGGGACAGGCCATGCGTGGACCCAGAGGGAAGAGCGCCTGGCTTGCTGCGAGGCTGTGAACGGCTTTGCGGGCAGACTGTCCCACACGCCCCTGTGTTTTCTCGAGTGGCAGCCAAGTGCCTCAGGTGGTTTTTCACCAAACCCAGTTCAGTTCTGGTCTCGCCCTCTTTCCTCTGTAGGGAGCCAGCCGGGCGGCTGACGATGCTGAGCGGGAACGCCGGGACCGAGAGGAGCGGTTGAGACACTCCAGAAATCCAGCCACACGCGGCCTCCCTTCCACGGCCTCGGGCCGGCTGAGGGGGACACAGGAGGTGGCTCCTCCCACCCCCCTCACCCCTACCTCACACACTGGTGAGTGGTCCCGGGGCTGTAGCTTGCACCCTGGCCCCTGCTCTGCAGGCAGTGGGGGTTCTGTTTTGAGTGTCACTTGCTCTGG
The DNA here is from genome assembly GCF_011762595.2 of Tursiops truncatus. Taxonomy (NCBI): domain Eukaryota; kingdom Metazoa; phylum Chordata; class Mammalia; order Artiodactyla; family Delphinidae; genus Tursiops; species Tursiops truncatus. Next base: position 46,130,436 of record NC_047053.1, read on the forward strand.
ACACTCCAGTGTGTGACCTCGTGGGGTCTAGGCAGGAGTGCCTGATGGGTGAAGACATGTGCATCCTTACTCTGACCAGTTCTTATTTCCGAAGTTAGTCCAGGGAACGCCCTGGGACAGTGCCTTCGGGAATGTGTTTCCCAGACGTTGGCCTCTAGAAGGATTGTGTTCCCTGTGAGCTCTGTTGCTTTGCCTCTTGTCCTTCTCATGGCACGACATCCTCCACCACAAACCTCTCCAGCCTCTTCCTTGCCTGTCGAGACAAGTGTTGTAGGCAGAGGCCCCGGCTGCCCTCCCACTGGACACCTGGTGCTTCGCTCCCGGGGCATCAGCAGAGCCTGTGGTGCCGGCCTAGTCTTAGGGTACAATAGCCTGTCCTGTGCCCGACACCGAGGCAGCCGAGGGTCCTTGTTAGACGTGGTTCCCAAGGAGAGACCCCGTGCTGGAGCGTGGGGCTGCATTCCAAGGCCTCACACTCGCCCCTGTCTCCCTCTCCTCCAGCGAACACCTCTCCTAGGCCCGTGTCCGGCATGGAAAGAGAGCGGAAAGTGAGTATGCGGCTGCACCGCGGTGCCCCAGTCAACATCTCCTCGTCCGACCTCACGGGCCGGCAAGATACCTCCCGCATGTCCACCTCACAGGTACGCGCCCCGCGGGCCGGCGCCTGATCTCACCCAGGCTGGGCGCTGCAGGCCTCTGGCTTCTCCATGTTTGGTCTGGTCTTACGGGCTCCAGGCAGAGTGGGATGATAGTTTCGAAGGCTTTCCTTCTTTCCTGCCTTCCTTTCTCCCCATTTTTGGGTGTTTTAACCATTGGGGGAATGTTGTGCCCCTCGCAGTTTGGCCCGTTGGTTGAGAGCCTCTGTGACAAGCTTTGTGGGGTAAGGGCTCTACATCCAGCCCCCACCCCCGCAATTGTGCTGGGATGTGCCACGGGACCTTTTCTCTCCAGCTGCCCTCCGTGTGGCCCCCAGCCCCCAGCCAGCTTTGGAGGCTTGGCCGTCTTCCCTGGGTAGACTGGAAACGCCAGCCTGCTCACGCCGTTTGTCGTGGGCACCTCCAGCCTTTGGGACTCTGTCCTCGTTCTCGTTGGTCAGGTGCTCCCCCAGCAGAGAACCCGGGGGGGGGGTGGGGCGTGGCATATTGCCGGCGGTCACTCTGCAGTGTCATGCCCAGCACTTGGCGACGTACTGTGCGTTCCTGTCTTCTGATGCCCCTTCTGACGTTTGTCTTCTCTCTGGCAAGGCGAGTGTGCTCAGAGGTGCAGGGCCTGGCCCCGGGGCCTCCTCCACCCACGTCGTCTTCCCCGTCTGGCTTTCCTTGCTGTTTTTCTGTCTCACTGACGCGCCTCCCTCAGCAGAGCAGCTCTTTACCTGCTTGCGGACGTTTTTCCTCAACTAGCTTTCAGGGTCTCCTCCCATGGGCAGTGGGGGTGGGCAGGGGTCCTGTGGGGGCCGGGACTACCCGGTGGCGTCTGCTGGGTGGGCAGGTGGTGAGTTCAGGAATGGCCGAAGCCCAGGTCCTGGCCAGGTACTGGGGCAGCATCCGTCTGCTTCACCACGATGCCTCAGGTTTACATTTAGCGCCCTGCCCTCCCCCTGTGCTTGCTGGGCAGTAGGTGTAGCTTGTTGCTGAATGTGGTGGATTGAGCACGTTGATCAGGAGGGCACAGGGTCTGTGAGAATTGCCCAGAACCTCGGTCCTGTGGTGTCCAGCTGGTCTCCTGGCAGAGGAGCAAGGTGTGCCCAGGCAGAGGAAGTGCTCCTGACCAGTTTTCTTTAATCAAGTGAAATAGTATTTTTAGCAAACACTTCTAATTTACTAGTAATTCTACTAGAAATGGGTTCTTATATGGTAATTTTCTCTCAAAAAGGCTGAAGACGCAGGTCGTTTGAACTGTGGGGCTCAGCGGGTCTGGCCAGAGTGATGAGATTGGGCCTCTTAGGGCTCCCGGCCCCACACCCCTCCTCTGTGACCACAAGACACGGAAAGGGCTTAACGTGTTTCTTCCATGAGCCCTGGAACGCATGAGCCAGCAGCTGGGAGCAGGTCCTGGAAGGTGTTTTGCTGCCCCTGGCCAAGTGGGCCTGGCTGAGGGCCCTGGAACACCTCAGCCATCAAGGACCAAGGAAGGGACAGGCTTAACTTTTTTTTTTTAACACAAGAAAATGTCTTTTGCTCTGAGGATCGTTGAGGGAAACGGCAGAGGTAGAGGGTTCTGAGGGTGCCGGGTAGTTATGGGTCCTAGTCTAGCCTCTTCTCCGGCTTGTGTCCACCCCTCAGGCCACCGACCCATGAGCGTTGACCACACGCAGCTCCAGGGTCTGTCCTCAAAATCACGTGTCTTTGTTCTCTGGTTCTCTCTCTGCTTTCCATACGAAGAAGTGTCATGTGGGCCTGAGCACTGCGGGGAGTCTCTGAAGAGATTCGATTTGGGGGTATCCTCTCCCAAAAGAAGCACTCTAGTCACCCTGGGGGTTTCCTTAGGATCTTCATGTTGAGGACAAAGCCCCTGAGGGCGTGTCCCCGGGGGCCTCCATCCTGGGGACAGCTCGGTCCTTTGGGTTTTTCTGGTCATCCTCCAGGCGCTCTTCCTAAGAGACTCTGAAAGGCTCTTGTCCACCAAGGGCGTGGTCAGAGTTGCTCCAGCTTTTACAACTCTGTGGCCTCCATTCATCGCCCTCCCCCGCAAAGATACGATGCAGGTAGGGGCAGTGACACACCAGTCCAGGGGGCGGCACCACGTGTGCACAGACCCACGTGTGCACAGAGTGGCCTTCCTGTGGCCCGGCGGGGGCTGCTTCCTACCCACTTCCTCTTTGCCGCTCGAAGAGGAGAGGTTGCGTCCTGTGCCAATGCACCGAGTGCAAAGGAGTAGCTCATCCTCAGCTCAGAAGTGCCCAGAGCCGCCCGCCTGCTTGGGGGAGGGCCCTGCCGACCCTGTCCAGCTGGAGGTGGGAGGGCGTGACATGTGTGTTGCTTGTCCTGGCCGTTCCTCCTCGCCCCCACGTGCTTCTCCAGGGACCACAGTCCCCACATCCCTGACCCCGGCCTGCGAATCTGGCCTCTCCAGCTGGAATAATGTGAAGACTGAAGGGCTCCTGGTGGATGAACCTGTTTGTCATGTTTCTCTTTGTGAGGAGGGCCTCCTCCATCCAGTGCTATTGGTAGAACGTGATGCTGGTCCGTGGTGCCAGTTTTTCCTTCAGGCTTACTCGTTTTAATTCCTGCGCCCCAAGTAAGGTCCACAACCGTGTCCTCTTCCTTGTGTCAGTGAGGAAATGTGTCCAGTCCTTTAGTCACAGGGAGGTGGTGTCCTCTCCACCTGCCAAGCACAGGCCTTGGGGAGCTGCTGGTCCCGAGAGCTGATGGAGGGGCTGCCGTCTGGGCATCCAGTTTTCTTACTACGTGAGAGTTGGGAAGGGTCTCCCTTGTTGGCCCCATTGACAGATCCGTCCTCAAGGAGCAGCAGCGGCTGCATGTCCAGGGGCCACTCTCGAGAGGCGAGACTGAGCTCCTGTGTCCCTGGGTCCCCTCGAGCGGCCCTGGCCAGTGGTCATGGACCTGGTTGAGGCAAGGCGAGGCAGTGCTTGCGGAAACAGGAGGGCCTCACGTGCTGGTCCGGCCAGCGTAACCCTTACCAACAGCTGTCTTTTCCCCCCACCTCAGAATAGCATTCCTTTCGAACATCACGGCAAGTAGCTGCACGTCTCCCCGTCGGAAGGCAGCACTGGGTGAGTGTGCTCACGGCGGGGCTCCTCAGCAGGCGCCGGGCGGGGTGGGAGCTGCCGCCCGCTCGCCGACCTGAGGGAGCACGCAGGGGGTCGGGCTTGCATGCCAGGTGCCCCAGGTAGAGCAAGGCCCCTGGCCCAGGTCCTCTCCTCACGTGGATTCTAGAGCAGCTGTGGTGGGCTGTCCAGTCTGGGGTGACCCCAGAATCCTGTCTGTTGGCCTTTGGCCTTTGCTGTGGTCTCCAGTTGGGAGCCGGCGTGGGGAGCAGGAGCCCAGTCTCGGCTCCAGTGGCCCCAGGGGCCTCAGAAGGTTCGGGGCCGCGTGGTTCCAGGTCGGTCGCTGGACGTGTGTCGTGTCATGCTGGCTGTGGGGGCCGCGCTTGGCAGGGGCTCTTGCACTCTTGCTGCGTGAGACACTCCTGATGGTCCCTGCTGTCCCGGCTTTGTCATCTCTCTTCCTTTAGCACTGATTTCTGTCCTCCTCGTTTGTTTTTCTTTTTGAACTTGGTCTCTGCCTAGCATCTTGTCCACCACGCTCTCGTCTGTATTCACCCATCAGCCACAGCCACCCGCTCACTGCCGTTGGTGCATGGCTGGGCATCCAAGCCAGGCTCCCCTCTTGGTGGCAACTCTTGTGGCTCCTCCCGGCTGAGGGCTTGCAGCTTCTGTCCACTCGGTGCTGTGGTGGGAGACCAGCTGCAGTTGTAACGTGACTGCACTCTTGGGGACATCTTGATGGGAAATGCTTTTCACGTCTTGCCCCACGTGGAGTCCCAGTGCCCGCTTGGGGCCTGGTCCCTGTTTTTGGAACACCAGGCTACTTTCCAGGAAGGGGGGCTGGGAGCAAGCATCTCTTGCCCGCTTGGACTCTGGTCTGACTGATCATGAGCTCGCGGCCCCACAGCCTCCTTGCCTGCATGGCTCTTCCTTCCCCGTCTTCCTGTCACTCTTTCTGCTGCACGTATCCTGGACTCGAAGGACCTTCCAGAGCAGCTGGGGGTGCGCGTGTCCAGAGGGGCTAGGCGGCATTTGCCCCCTCCCCACCAGGGCACTGTCACTGGTGTTTTCTGCCCAAGGCCAACCGGCTCCGTTCCTCTGGCCTCACGCTGACCTTCTCCTGTGCTTTGGCTCCGACAGATTCCCGGTCGGGTGGCGTCCAGTGGTCTGCAGTCTGTCGTGCACCGATGAGAACTCTCCTTTTTGCTGAGGGCAGACAATGCATGGCTGATCTACTCTGTTACTAGTGACACGCCCCCGGTCTAGAACCGAAATGTTAACACCGGGACCTCTCCAGGCCACCCACCCAGCGACGCCCATGGGGGAAACAAAACACAAACCCAGCCGGACAGACTCCAAGCGCTGCCATCGCCAGGGGCTGCACTGAGCCCCCATGAACTTGGTTCTAGCGGGGCTGGGACGAAAGCAGTGAGATGGTTGCAGAGAGAATCAAACTCCCATTCAAGAGCCTTTCAGTCCCCTCTGTGGTGGCACACCCATGTCCCTGCCGAGTCTACTGTAACTACCGATCTTCTACTTGGTTAAGACAGTTTTGTATCATTTTGCTAAAAATTATTGGCTTAAATCTGTGTGAAGAAATCTGTCTTTATTGTTTCTTTCATGTCTGTTTTTGCGGTCTTGAAGATGCTGACTTTAAAGAATTCTAAAGCAGGCACTGATGTGGAGTTCGTGTAGAAGGAGTGAGGCAGGGAGCAGAGCACGTGGGTTTCCATGGTCTGCGTCTCGTGGTTTGTTGTGTGGTCACTGTGGAAAAGGGATTTTCTCATCAGAAATTCTATCACGTGTATACGCGTGTGTAAGTAACGTGTGTGTCCGTGTGTGCCGTGTGTCTCGTGACCTCATTAACCTGGTTTTGGCTGTCATGCTCCTTTCCCCACCGTAAACTGAAATGCCTGCTCACTGCAGACCCGCTGGGATTCTTGAATCATCAGAGCAGTTAGAAAGTGCTGGCTACACGCATGGGCGCAGCGGGTGCTTCCCCACAGAGCAGCCCACCGATCTGACCTTCCCAGACGCAGCGAGAAGGAAGCTGAGCCTGAAGACTGCAGAAGCTGTGGCTTCGCGTCGTGTCGCTGATCCCTCGGGAGAGGATTTCAAACTGAGAGACTTGGGCCCCTCCGTGGAGTCGTGTGTGATTATTTTGGTGGTGGTTGCCTCAATGCTTTTGAATCTGGGAGATTTTCTAAGTAGGCTGTCAATATTACCAGTGCAGATTGGCCCTTAATCTGTGTTAATATCTATGTGCTCAAAACCAAGGGCCATGGTATCTGCCCTGGGTGCCAGCGTTGCTCAGAAAGGCCAGCGAGCCCAAGGAAATCCACTCTGAAGTGCCAAGAAGCAGGTGACTCTGATGACCTGATTGTCCAGGAGGGTGAAGGGTCACCCGCTTTTGTGACTTTCCCTGGGACATAGTGACCCCACAGAGGCCAAGAGTCAGAGCAGGGCTGAATCTCCCCAGAAAGACCTTCTGCGGCAGCCCAGCTCCAGGTGGTTTCCTGAGACGCTCTCCCTCACTTTGCAGTAGCAGAGGCACCAGGTAGTAGTGGTGGCCGGTAGACAGGAGCCCCCGTCTCTGGAAACGAGGTGCAATATATATGTTCATAGGTACCTTCACCTTTCTTCGCATCATCCCCCTGCAGTGTGTTCTGTTTGGAAACTGGGACACTCGTAGGAAGATAGGCACCTAAAAGGTGTCCACGTCTGTGTTTTCCCTTCCTGCCCCCAAAGTCCCAGCACGGGGATGCTGGTCCTAGGACGCCCTGACTGCTGCTGATGGCACAGAACGCAGCTGTTTACTTCTTTCTGATTCCTGAGCTGGCTACTCTGTAAGTGTTTTGGGGTGTGGGCACTTGGCCAGGTCGGGCTGTGTTTCTGGGAGTGCAGAGGGAGCTCGCGTGGGTCAGAGCGAGTTGGGGGCTTTCATTGTGGCCCAGTGCCTTCTGCAGAGGTGGGCTTCCCCTTCCCAGCAAGGTGTTAGCAGCCGCAGCCCCAACATTCTGCATCCAGGTTTCCACCTGAAATTGCCAGATGGCATTTGAGAAGTGGACTCTGACCCAGTCCTCAGCAGTGTGGTTGTGGACAGTTGTGTCCCCCCCTTATTTAACTCCCCATCCTGACTTGCAGGAAACATAGTTGGAATGTCTGTATCAACCTGTGTATCCGTTGCCAAGTCTCTGAACTGCGCTTTTGTATGACCACTGTATTTGTGTCCTTAACTACCGTGTAAATAATAAATTCATGACGACTTCTACCTTTATTCCCTGCCCCTGCCATGTGGTCTTTATTTCATCAGTTTGAGTTTTGATTTGTTTAGATTAACTATTTGAAACTAATTTTCTGAGACTGGGCATTCGTGTCTGTCCTTCTGAAGCCTGTTGGTGTACTTTGTAAGCTGCTCAGGAGTAGGTGGAATGAGCCTGTGGGACGTGGCATGGATGTGGCTGAGTTGTTGCCGGTGCAGGCCATGTGCACATACCAGTCCCCTGCCTTAACCAGCTTTATGGGAAGGAAGTGCTTCCACCCACCTTGGGTTTTCTGGGGAGTGAAGAGCACGGTAGCTGACACGTAGCCATGTTCCTGCTGCCCGTGGTGGGTGCTCGAAGTGGCTGCTAGTGGGCCCCTGCTGGGACGCAGGGGCTTGGACCTGGCAGTCGCCATCCCAGTGAGAACACCACCTTGCATGCCCCATGCCCCGGGTGTTGTCCTTTCTAATCAAGGCAGCGGCTGCAAGGGGACATCATCCATCCATCTGTTGGGCTCATGGCCTCCGCTTCCCTCTGGAGTTGTTGGAGCCTAAGAAGTTCCTACCCCTGGGAGCTCCAGATGGCGCTGAGTGAGAAAGCATGGTCCCCAGCAGGCTCTCCTGCCCACGGTGACTTGCAGGGCTGGCAGAGTGGGAAGGTCCGTCCCTCTTGAACTGGGACCACAGATGTGCTCCCACGGATATGTGGTAATCAGCCACTTCCTGGTCCACACCCACTTGTCCTGGGGCTGAGCATGCTGGCCTTGCGTGCGTTGCAGGGAAAGCTTGGCGGCCCCACCCACATGCATGGGGAACAGGTGGGGCAGGTGGATCTCCCACCTGCTGCTAGCTTGCTTTTGCTCCTCCTAAGCCACCATGGCTATGCCAGTGGTCCCTGAGGTTCCAAAAGGGCCTGAGCTCTTCTTTGCGGGTTCCCCACCCCAGCCTGCTGACATTTGGACCCAGCTGAAATGGTGACGAGGCAAGCCCTGAGCCACCTCTTGTTTTCCTGCCAGGAGGTGGACCACAGGCAGGACAGGGACCCTGTCATCTTTCGCTCAGAGCCTGCTTGTCCTGCTCCCCAGCCCCCTTGCCACCTCTGTCTGCCTGACACAGAGAGCTTCACCCCCTGACGCGCGTGGCAGGCTCCATGCTCAGGAGAGCAAGCTCCAGGCCCATGCCTCCACCTCCCACCCTCCCCCAGGCCCCATCACCACTGAGAGTGGTGCTTGAAGACCCTCCTGGAAACTCCTGTGTTGGGGGAGGGGACCTCTCCTGCCCTTCCCGCTGCCTGCCCTGCCCCCCGCCCCGCCTCCATCTGCTGGGAGCTCTGGAAGCAGCACACCTCTTGGCGTCATTACTTGTAAGGGTGTTTAGGGTTACAGGGGAGTGTCCTTTAGGGAACCATGAGGGGGCCCTGCAGGTCTAGGCGGCTGCCTTCCAGACTGCCATTGGCAGGACCCTTAGGCAGCCACTGACGGTGGGGTCTGCCCTCCTGCCAGGCTCTCATAGCGTGGGGCCTGCACACGTGTCCTAAGGTGTTCTCCGCACAGGGTGGCAGGTGCCCCGAGGTCTGGCCAGGGTGGGGGTAGCAGCCCAGGGTGCCTGGCTCGTGTACCCCACCCCCCAATTTAGGCTGATTATGTATGTGTCCTCCAAGGAGGTGCTGAAGGGCCCATGAGAGTGGGCTCAGCACGGGCATCTGGGTCTTCACAGGATGCTGGGTGTGAGTCTTCTTTAGTGGGACGTCTAGAGGGTTAGGGGCAGCCCCATCCACGCCAGAGCACTGATGACAACTGTCGTCAATTGCTCTTAGGACTCTTGGCAGCCACAACTTTGAGGACAGGAAGTTTTTTTTCTCTGTGTCTTGGGCACAGTTGGAAACGTCTGGAACCAGAAAACTAGGCAGTCAAGATGGTCTGGTCACCTTCTCCCCCAGGGCCCCTGCGGATCAGTCTCCAATCTTGGCAGAGCCCCTGGATGCTTTAACCAGCTGGTGTCGCTGCTGTGTGGGCATGGGGCCTCAGGTCCACCCTGGGGTGCATGGGTCCAGCCCCAGACCAGCTGTGGGTCCCACCCCCAGCGGAGCAACTCCCACACGTTGACCATCTCAGAAGCACTGAACAGTGTCCCCAGAGCATGCGTGTAGAGAGTCGCCAGTCCTCGAGTAGGGAGGGGGGATGCATGAGGCAGCTTTGAGTGAGAGTGAGGGGGTACTAGCGTGGGACACTGAGGCCCTGGTCACCACCACAGCTGGTTCCAGGAGACCCAGGGTAACTGAATGACTGGCGACAGCCAGGCCAAGCTCATATCAGGAGAGAAGGGGGCGGTGTGATGAGGGCTGGGAGGTGGCTGGGGGAAGGGCACAAGCAGGCTGCCCACTTGCATCCTTTTCCCTGCCTCCCTCCAGCTCAGGTAGGTGGTTGCAGAGACCACAGGTGGGGCTCTCGCCCTTTAAGACCTAACAAGTGGGGCGCTTATGGCTCAGCTTTGCCCAGGGACTGGCCTGGGGGCCCTGCCTGGCCCACCTTATTACGGGGTGAGGTCAGCGGATGCAGGGCTACCACTTGACACCTGTGACTGCTAGCACTGCCCACAGCCCAAGCCCCTGGCAGAGGGGAAGGAAGGACAGAAAGGATGACAGACCAGGCAGGGGACTGTGGGCAGGTGCCTGGCTCCCTCATAGAGCTCAAGGGACAGATGGAGGAGGGAGACAGCAGCCCCTTCGGGGCGACATCTCTGGGGCAGACCCAAGATGTGAGCTCTCGCTTGCTTTTCGTTGCAGAGAAGCAGGGACGTGGCATCTCTCCGGCTGCACGCGGCCCGCCAGGGTGCCTGCTGCCGTCCCCAGCGCCCTCGACGCACCACCTACTGAGGCGGCCCCAGCGGCCTCTGACCGGGCTCCCAGCCACACAGGCCGCCGCTGGCCACAAGGGCAGGTGGGTGTGAAGTACCCGGGGTGAGGCTGAGTGGGGCTGTTCAAGGAGGATGGGGAGCAGATACCAGCCCAGGGTGCTGACCACATGCGGTGACTGAGGGGCGAATAAACAAAAGGCAGGGGCTTCCCTGGTGGCGCAGTGGTTGGGAGTCCGCCTGCTGGGGCATGGGACGCGGGTTCGTGCCCCGGTCTGGGAGGATCCCACATGCTGCAGAGCGGCTGGGCTCGTGGGCCATGGCCGCTGAGCCTGCGCGTCCGGAGCCTGTGCTCCACGATGGGGGAGGCCGCGGCAGTGAGAGGCCCGCGTACCGAAAAAAAAAAAAAAAAAAAAAAAAGGCAGATCATTTTCTTTAAACACACACCAGTGAACAGAAACCACACGTATATCTCAGCTTCAGTGGACACACCCCTGCAGCGTGGCCCCTTCCCTGCCAGCCACCAGGGTGCTGTGTGAACACTCTGAGCCGTTTGGGGTCCATCAGGGCAGGGTCCAGAACCAGCAGTGCTTAGAAGGCCGACATGGCTGACAAGGACCAGAACCACTTTGTAAAAATAACCAGGCTATTTGTTAAGAAAGTGAGATTTGGGGTGAACAGTTAGAATACTGCCCCTACGTAGAGCAAAACTCCTGCAGCTCCTGGAAGATATTCCTTCTGAGATGGTGCCTCCCACATGCAGGTTTATCTCAAACCTTCAGAGGTGAAGGAGGGACCTTTGTCCACTGAACGCTCAAAGAGGGGTGGGCTGGGGCGCATGGGGAGACCAGGCAGGATGGGGTGCTCACGGGCACGCAGGGAGGCCTGTCGTGGCAGTGCCCACTCCGCAGCTGTCCCCGGCCCTGCCCCCTGATTAAAATCGTGTTGTCTCCAAAGCGTGGGTCTCTGGGTCCTTGAGCCCAGCGGTGGGCACCGGGCTCCCTGGGGTCAGCAGGTGGGGTCCCTGGTGCAGACCGCTCATAACCTCACGGCTTGGCTTCACCACAGATCCACCTTGGAATGACACGTTTCCACCCTGCCACCTCCCCTGAAAAACACTGATCGGGCGATGATCCGCTGCCCGGGCGGCCGGCGTGGAGCCAACGGCCCCGCCCAAGCTAGTCCTGTTTGTGAAATAAATACGAGCATTGATGGTTCCTGTCCAGCTCCCTGCCACCCCTGCTGGCCTCCCCCAGCTCAGACGCTCGTTTCTGGGGTGTGAACGACCTCCCCGTTCTTCTCAGGCTCTGTCTTCAGGAATTGCTCCACCTCCCGAGAGTCCACCTTCACGTCCTCGGGGGGCTTGTGATGCTCCTCCTCCGTGGCCGCCTCGGGCCTCTTCCCAATGCATAAGAAGTTGCCCAGCACCAGCACGAGGGAGGAGGCCAGCACCTCAGCCCCCGCCAGGACAAACACATACTGGTACACGTGCGTCGCATCCAGGAGCTTGCCTGCAGTGCAGGGGGACAGGGTCAGCCCAGGGCTGAAGCTTCCCCCGGATCCCCCCAGTCACCAGTGCCCTGCCGGGGACAGGCCAGGGCCCCTGAGGCAGCCACCCTCACCCCCACCACCTTCCCCCAGGCCGCACAGACTCAGAGGCTAAAGCAGAGTGGCTTTGACAAGGGTTTGGAGCAGAGCCTCCGGTGGGGCCTCATCCCCTGCCAGGTGGAGGCACCTGGAGGGATCTGGCCCCACTGCCTGTCACTGTGGTGGCCCTCATAGGAACCACCTGGGCCCCAGAAGGACCCTGGGACCCCGAGACAGTGACGATTCAGGCACCTCCTCACCCTCGCCCCAGACCTCTCCAGGCAGGAAGAGCCAGAGGCCCAAGGCCAAGTGGGAGGTAGGGGGACTACAGGGTTGGCTGGAGAGACCCAAACCCAGGTGCAGAGGCTTGGTGGGGACTTGGCCACACTGCTCCCACCGTCCACACCATTTTAATCGCACACCATTATTTTCTCAGTTATCAAAAAATAAAGCAAAAGCCCAACGTAACAGAAGCCGGCCCGATCTTCAGCTCTGAGCCTCCCCGGCGTGTGGGGACAGCCAGAAAGGAGGACCAGCACTCCACCCTGGAGCCATCACCTGGGCCACGACTCAAGCCCGTGGCCTCCTCCCACAGTGAACCGAGGGGGACCCAGGGTGTGTGAGAGGCCATGTTCTCTCCTGACACCGGCTGGCCATGTGCTGAGGTACACGGTGGCCTGGCTAGACAAGGCTGGGAGCAGTGGGGGAGGGGGGGTCCCTCCAGCTAAGAGCCCCCCATGGTGAGTACCGTCCCCAGGAAGAGCAGGTGTGTGAACTGCCTGGAGGCCTGGCCAGGCCTCAGGGAGTGGAGGAACTTCGCTCCCCACCCTGCCCCCAGCACTCACCTCCCGACGGGGGCCCAATGAGCACAGCTATGGCCTCCAGCAGCAGCACGAGGCCAATGGCACTGGAGAACTTCTGGGTGCCCACAATGGCCATGAGTACCTCGAACTGCAGGGCCCCCACCATGCCGTAGGAGATGCCGAAGAAGATGCAGAAGACCACCAGGCCACCGTAGTCACTGGCTGTAGATCCCGTGAGGTCGGTGAAGCCGTTGAAGAACATGGCGAAGCTGAAGAGGTACACAGAGTAGGGCCGCACCTTCTTGAGCCCTGTGATGAAGCCGGCGGTGGGCCTCGCGAAGATGTCGATGAAGCCCAGGATGGTGAGCAGGAAGGCTGCCTGGGTGTCGGGCACACCCAGGTCCTTGGCGTAGCTCACCACGAACACGGGCGGCACAAAGAGCCCCAGCACCATGATGGAGGCGGCCAGGGCATAGATGACAAAGCCGCGGTCCCTGAAGACGCTCAGGTCCAGGAGCCGCCGGGGTGGCCGCTGGGGCCCAGGCCCTGAACCTGAACCCAGCCGGGGCGCCTCCAGGGGCCGCATGAGTGCAGCACACACGCAGCAGTTGAGCAGCAGGCCACCCAGGATGAGGAAGCCACCCCGCCAGCCATAGTGGTCCTGCAGCACCTGCCCCAGTGGGGACAGGGCGCACAGGAACACCGGGCTGCCCGCTGCCGCCAACCCGTTGGCCATGGGGCGCCGCTTGTTGAAGTAGCGGTTGAGCATGATGAGTGAGGGCTGGAAGTTGAGCGCCAAACCCAAGCCTGGAGGGGAATGGGTGGGTGAGCGCAGGTGGCCCAGCCCCAGTTCTCCCCAGCACGGGCTCCCGCCTGAACGATTCTATGTGTGGGTCTGACAGGCATCGACATGAGGAGACTCGGCGTGTGTTCAGAGCCCCTGTTGCCAACCCACGTGCCCGGGAGAGACAGACGGGGAACGAGGGACGGGATGGCTCTGGGTGGGTACACCCCACAGCTGCCCACCCCTGGGAGGTCCTTTCTCTTCCATCAACGTGAGCCATCGCCACCCGGCCGCCCCACTTCTGGCGGGGCCTCACTCACCGGTAATGACCCCAGTGGTGAAGTAGAGCTGGATGATGCTTCCACAGAAGGATGCAGACACCATGCCCAGGGACGCCAAGAGGCCACCTGTGAACATGACGGGCCGGCAGCCAAAGCGATTCACACACACGCTGCAGAGCGGGCCTGGGGGATGGGGGACAGCAGCTGAGGGGCCGGACCGAGGCTCTCCATGCCCAGAGAGACCTGCCCTTCCCTGATGCCTCCTTGCCCCTGGCTCAGGATACACAGGGGCACGCTCGCCCATCTTTTAAGCAAAGCATGGCTCACAAGGAACGGTCCCCGTTAGAGGGGTCTTTTCTGGTTGGTCTGTGCAGGCAGCAAGAACAGCTCCGGGATCCAGCACAGCTGTGCAGACACAGCCCTTTGGACAGGGTCCCAGACAGCCTTGGCCTGTGCTCGTCTGCACTCTGGAGACCATGGCATCCTCGAGGGCTTCCCACCAGGTGCCCCTGGGGACCGGGGCTGAAGACGCTGGGCGCGCTACCCAACCCCTGACCCCAAGGCCTTTTTGTCCAGAACTGAACTTGCTGAACTCCCAGAGGCAGTCACCTGGCATGACAGCCCCTCACCTGTCCCGTACAGCATGGCCAACAGGATGGAGGAGATCCAGGCTGTGTCACTGTAGCCTATCCCAAACTCTCGTATGAGCTCTTTGAAGAAGACGCTGACCGCCTTGGGGAAGGCGTAGGAGAAGCCTGTGATGACAAAACAGCCCCAAAGGATGGCCCAGCCCCAGCCCCCATCTGGGGCCTTGACGCCCGTCGGGCCCTCTTCGACCACTGCCCCTCCCATGGCCAGGAGGGCTGGTTCCGCGTCCCTGAGAAAGAGAGGAAGCCAGGCTGACTCGGTTGTCAGGCAGTCACCCAGCTACAGCCCTGCAGTGTGGGGACAGAGACACACCTGAGGGCTGGCACCCAGGCCGGCCACCCCTCCCTTCAGGCCTCAGCCCCCAGCAGGAGCTCAGCTCTGGGCCAGGCCACGTGCCCGATGTTACCTGAGAGCCCTGCCTCTGACCCTCACCTGTGCTGGGTGCAGGGCAGGAAGGTCTGGGGTGACCAGCAGCTGCAGCTCCTCCTCCCTCCCCCGCTCAGGCCTGGCCTGCTCCCATACAGCTGGCTTTAAAGGGCAGTGGCTTTTTTGGGCTCAGCCATGTCTCAAGTTACCTCCTGAGGAGGGCAGACCCCAGTGGGGAAGTCAGCCATGCTCTGGCCTCCCGCCTGACCCTGTGTTGGGAAGCAGTGTGGTTTTAGCAGCCAGCACCTCGGGCAGTGAAGCCAGCCCTGGTGAGGACCTGGGGCCCGATCTAGGCTGCAGTCCCTTGAGACCTCAATCTAGGTGTGGCCAGCCTTGCTCTCCCACCCCCAGGGCGACAGGGCTCCCCGATCCTTTCCACTCTGATCGCACTGCACAAGAAGTGAGAGTCTGAAGAAGAGGCTCACACAGGCTGTGCTGTGCGGGGTGGGGAAAGCAGGTAGGGAGGGCGGGGGTCACTGTGCTGGCCCAGACTTGTCCCATCTCGTTATCATCCACCTGCAGCAGCTCTTTTGGGAGCCTGAGGGCAGCAGGGCCAGCCCAGGTGGAAGGGAAGGTGTGTCGGCTGCTGGAGTTTAACCCTTCTGGCGAGGGAAGGGCAGGAGGGACACGCTTCCATCCAGCCTACCAGAGCAAACCATTCTAGCCCCCAGGCTGCCAAGGAGGGAGCTGGCCGCACCCACTGCTGGCCCAAAACCCGAAGAAGCTCAGGGTCAACTTTCCTCTTTTAAACCCCAGGAACTAAGCTCGTTTGAGGCCCAGTAACTTGAAACACTGCAGGCAGATTTCCACCTGGAGATCCTCCCCTCCCCTCCCGTCTTCATCCCCTACCCCTCCCTGATCCTTGCTCCAGAAACCCCCTAATCCCAGAGATCAGCCTGGTGGCCTAGTGCCCCCACCTCACCTGACAGAAGCTGTTTCAAGGACAGAGTAGGCCTTGCTGCAGGCGTGGGGAAGGGAGGGCGTGTTGGATCCAGCCGCTTGCTGCCCACTGAAGCTCTCGTGTCTCCCCACCAGTGGTGAGCTATAAACCAGCTCCCTGGTGGGGGAAGCGCTGATGTGTAGTATCTGCTGACTTAGTGGTGTAAACACTCCACCTGCACGATGCCCGAGCACTTCCTGCATGAGCTGCACACGCAGCACCACAGCCCCCTTCCTATCAGCCCGCCTTCCTGGGTTTCATAATCTGTCCTGACTCCACCCCTTGCCCCTTTTCCTTGAATCCTTCTTGACCTGGCACAGCCCTCCGGGTGGCCACTCTTTCATCTGAGGCTACACAGAACCTGGGACCGGACTCTGGAATGGGAACAAGGGCTTCTATCCCCGGACAGTCTGAGCACAGCTTCAGTGTGGTGGGAAAGGAATGTGGAAAATAAGACACACTCCCTGCTCCCCACCACCCCCCCCCCCGCCTCCAGCCTGCCCCCCAGCACCACAACCACAGGTGCTGTGCCCTCTGGGGGCTCTGATTCAGTAGTCTGGGGGGATCTGGGCTCTGATATAGCGGTGGTGGGGCGTCTGAGATCTGACTCAGTGCGAGGGGTGGTCTCTGATTCAGTGGACAGTTGGGTATCCAAGGTTCTGATTCAGCAGTGGAGGGAGGTCCTGGGCTTTGATTCAAAGGGTGTTGGGGGGGGGGGTTGTTTTTTAAGGGCATCCTAGGTGATTCTAAGAAGTAGCTGCTGTCTGTGGGCACCACCCTTTGATGACCAGACCTCCAGGAGCCAGCTGGCTGTCAGGGTGATGACAAGGCAGACACAGCCCACCAGAGCAGAACAGCAGCCCTGCCCCCCACCCCAGACTGGGCCAGAGGTCCACCTTCAGAGCCTCTGCTGGTTCTCAGCTGGGCCAGGGCCACAGGCGCCACTTTTGGGAAACCTAGGAGAAGCCCTCACCTCTCCTGGCACTCAGACCCCAGTGCTCTTTCAAGCACTTTGCCCGGTGCTTGGAAGGCTCCTGGGCTTCAGTGAGCAGGATGAAGGGTGCGTCCGAGGCCAAGGGCTGCGCAGCCATCCAGGGACACAGCTGAAGGGTGCACAGGGGCACCCCAGCCAAGGGAGCCCCCCATCCTCCTGCAAATGTGTGCACAGACCCGTGACCTGGCATAGCCCCCTGGGTGGCCACCTCCACATCTGAGGCTACACAGAACCTGGGACGGGACGGTCTGAGCACAGCTTCGGTGTGGCCCACCCCTAGGTTCTCCTCCAGAGCCCTGCCTTTGACAACACAGCCGGGTGCCTGAGCCTGGAACGGGACAAATGGACAAAGGTCATCCGCAGCCAAACTTCCCGGGTGGGGGTACCGAGCTGCTGTCCCTTCCCCTTGATAGCGTTAAGTTTAAAAGGTACATGCATCTGAGTGATATTAAAAAAAACAAAAAACTAATAAGTATATCTTAGGAATGGGAACATTCCTAAGATATACTTACCTTAAGCAATACTTATTGATGCAGTGACACTATTTAAGGCAGAAAGCACAGGAACCCCAGACCCAGGACTCAGGACAGTGGTCATGGTCATGGGAGCACTGAGGGGCTGGTTGTCCTCAGAATCCTGGCATGTTTGGGGTTGTGGGCTTTTTAAAGTAAATCAAGTGGGCCATGTAGAGGCCAAGGAGGGGAGTGTGTCTGGGCCGAGCAATTAGGAATAGCCCAACTCTTATAAACCCAAGGTTCCAAAATAGAACAAAGGAGGGCCTCCCTCTGAGATTTCCGTGGTTCCATCAGCCATGCCTGGTGCACCATGGGGATCATGGGCACCCCAACCTTTGAGGCCCCATTCTCTGCCCGCCAGGGCTGGGTCCTCCCTGGAGGCCCCCGGGATCCTCAGGAGAACTAGCATCTGGGAGGGTGAGGAGGCAGAGGGATGGGTGCCAAGGCCCAGAGGCAGGAGGGTTCAGCGTGTTCTGGGACCTACGTGGGCCAAGGGGCTGCCATGTGAAGCTCACGTGGGGAGGGGGCCACCTTTTGTGCCTGGACCAAGGCCCAGTATGGTCATCTCGCCCACCAACCCCTGAATGCCCCAGAAGCTCTTCAGACACTACTTTCTCCCAGCTAACCCCCCAGCCCAGGGTGCCAGCCACACTGAAATGACCCCCGCCCTGTTCCCCACACCAGATGGTCCTCAAACTGAGGTTTCTAGTGAATTTCAGTTTGCCAACAGAGGTGGAGGTGGTGGTGAGCAAGCAGGGAAGATGATGGAGGACTGGGGGGCTCTAGGTTGGGGGCAAAGGGATTTCGCTCAGCAGTGCTCTGTGTATTTAGGGGGTGGGTGGAGAAGGGGCTGGGATTTCCAAGAGCAAAATGTCCTCATCAGCCCAGCCCGTCATGTTGAAGAGGGAGGCTTGGGTACAGGCTGGCTGGTGTTCCAAGGAAAACCCAGGGTGAGAGGAGCAGCCCCCTTGGGGGCCGGTCAGAGACCCTCAGTGCAGCGCAGAGGGAGGTGGCACCAGCACATCTGTGAGCACATGCCGGCTGGCTGTCCTTTCAGTGACATTTAGTCTCCCAGAGAAGCATGCAAACCACGTACGCAGCCCAGAAATAACCCGCCCTCTGGGCTTCAGAAAGCTGATCTCCCAGGTGGGGTGTATGTGCCCGTTTCTGGGTCAGGTGAGGTTCCAGGGGCTGCCCCCCAGGTCCCGGCCCAAAGAGGAATGTACACAGAGGTCCCTCAGAATGACCCATCCATTGTGCCCTCCCAAATCAAGGGCTCCCACCAGCTGCTCCCTCAGGGGCCCACTGGCTATCTGGGTGAGGGTCCCAGCTGGGGTCAGGCTCCAGCTTCTGCATTACCCCTCTCCCCAGTGCCCCCCTTCTCTGCCTACACTCACCCACTTTGAATGCCATCTTGGTGGTGACAGTGTCCAGCCTCACCCCCACCCCCACACATCCACCCGGAGAGCTAGTGCAAACCTCATACCAATGTGTTCCCAACCCGACCCCACACGCCTACCTCAGAGCCAGCCCTGAACTCACATCCTGTTGGCCTCACCACCTCCCAGACCCCTTCTGCCACCCCAATCCAGCCACAGCTTGCCGCTGCTCCTTAGGCCTCTGTACGGGCAGTCCCCTCACCCACCTTGGGTCCTGGGTCTGTGGCCTATCAGTCCCCAGGGCAGGCCATGAACCCAGGGAGCGGGGTTCAGTGCAGGGGGGCCCCCAGCCCTAGAGCCTGTGGCCTGTCCCAGGTGCTTAGTTGGTGCACTTCCTAGGCTGGCCAGTTACCTAACTGGATTTCTAGTCCTTGGAGACTAGCTCTAGGTGGGCAGGGCAGGAAAGGGGCAATTACGTTTCTTCCTGACTCTTCCCCACACCAGGAGGCTTGGGAGACATGCCTGAGCAACAGGGAAGCAGGCCAGGGTGGCTAGCACCTGGCTCCTCGAGCCCCAAGGCCCCTGAAGCCCATGGGGGTAGCTGACAGGCAAGAGGGTGCTGCACCTCAGGAGGAGGGAGGACCTCCCCTTCTTCCTTCCCCCACTGCCCCTGTTGTGCAAACAGGTAACTAGAAGATCCAGGACACTCTCACCCATCCACCACTGGTCAAAGTGCCTGTCTCCCTCCCAAGAAGGGGGAAAGGACCCCAGATGCCCACCTCAGCCCTACCCTCACCTGTGTTAGGAGCTGTGACTGGAGGGAGGTGACTGGGGCTTTTTCTGGGGAGGTGGGAGCCGGGCAGTGGGTGGCCTGGGCCCTCCACCCCACCTCCACTGACCACACAGCTCTCCACCGCATGCCCAGTGCCCCTGCAAACTCTCAGGTGGGCTCACGTCCTCTTGCAGGGGCCGGTGGGGTGGAAACAGTGGCCTCATTCACCAGATTGGACACTGCGCCCCAGGCCAGCCCCTAGCTCTGAGTCATTCTCCGCTCCACCACCATCACCCTGTTATGACAGGAGAAGGCCATTCGAGAGTGGCCCTGGGGATGTTTTTGTGCTTACCCTGTTAGAGCCCCCTCCTCTAGAGAGCTCAGTGGGCAATGAGGAGGGGCCAGGAGGTAGTTGAGCAGGCCCAAGTTGCCCCCCTCCAGGCCTTGACCCAACCCTGCCCAGCCTGCGAGTGCCTGGCCTGCCCATCCACGTGGCCACCTTGTCCCATTCCTCAACTCCCTACAGCCCTCCAACCCGAAAGCCTGTAACCTAAGGCCAAGGCCCAGAAGGTGGTCTCTGTGTCGGCAAGCCCCACCAGCCAAGAGGGGCCCCCTTCCACCAAAACTGGGTTCCCAGCTCCCACCACCATAGGGCCACCATAGGGCCTTTGGAACAAGTAGGAGAGGGGAGGTGGCTGAGGAGGGGAGAACGGCTGGGGAGGAGGATGTGGAGGGACCCTAAGCTCCACCCACCACCACCCCCACCGGACCCGAGGGTGCAGGACGGACAACGGACGCTCCTTCCCGTTCCAGCTTCTGGCTGGGCAGGTGGGGGTCAGGCCGACCTCGCCGGCAGCGGGGGGCTGGGGTGGGGGCGTTGGGAGAGAGGATGCTCCGCACGGCCCCGCCCCAGCCCCCCTGCATGGCCGCGCGCGGGACGTGGGGGACGTGACCGCGCCAAGGGAGGAGCCGCCGCCGTATTGCCTGGAGTAGGCGCCCTCCCGCCCGCTACCGTATTGGCCAGAGCGCACAGCCAAGGCGCGGGACTGCCCGGGTCAGCGAGCCCCGGAGCCACACTGGGCGTCCCCGAGCGCCGAAGGGGACCCCGCGGCTCCCACAGAGCGGGGCCCGCTTCACTGTCCCCTCGTTGGGGCTGGGCCAGGTAGGCGCGAGTTGGAGCTAGCAACATTGACTGAGAACTCCGGGTCTCCGGGACCCACTTCCCCGCACAGCCCGTTTCACAGATGGAGACTGAAGCCGGGAGGTCTGCACTCGCCGCCGAGGCGAAGCCATGAGGAGCCCCATGCCTTGTCCGCTCCTGCCCCGCCCCTGTGCCGGGGCCCAGTGCGCCCGAGGCCTGATCCTGCCTGATCCGGAGGTGTCTCCAATGGACTGATCGCTCTGCCTGGCTGTCTTCTCCACTGGTCACCTCCCAGAAGGGCCAGCCCGGGGCCCTGGGGTCGCTCTGCTGGGCTCCTCACCTCGAGGGGGCTGAACTGGCCCCCTCCACACCTGCCAGGTCTCTGGGAGGACCGCCCTGGTGCAAGTCAGCCTTGTCATACGGACACCACCAGCCAGTGCGTGGGACCCCACAGACCCCGCTCCACACACTGTCCCTGGCCAGTGTCCTGAGGAGCATGAACACCTCCCGCTCCTTCTGCCCTCCAAACTGAGGTGTACAGCTGGAGTGGGTGAGAGCTGTGTTGCCTCCTGGGTATCAGGCCCTGCCCAAGGTCACATGGGGTTGTTACAGAGCCTGTCTTGGGATCAGGCCTCCCAAAGTCCACCCCAGGCACTGTCTACACTACAGACTGCTGGGCAGGAAGGCTCCACACCTGTCTGGGCACTACCACCCATGCCCTCAGAGCCCCTTGGGGGCAGACCTCCCACCGTGGGAGCAACTCCTTAACAGCTGAGCCCAAAGGGCCCAGTCCATCCTCCAGGACACACTCCTGCATCTGTCCCTGTCCCTGCCAGTGCCCATCTGACCCCTGAAGACTTTTGGGCCTTCAGAATGAGGCAGTGGACCCCTGAACCCACTAACCCACACAGCACCCACGATGCCCTTGGCTTTGGACAAGCCCCTCTGACCTCGGCTGCATGAAGGCCGTTGGTCCAGCTGCCACCTCCTGTCCCTCAGACCATTCAGCCTGGCCATGGTCATCACACAGAGTGATCCTGTCAGCCCAGGCACCTCTGGGTGTGCAGCTTAGTGCATCTGGGACAGAGAAGCACTCTGGGCCCTGGGCTGCCCCTTTGTCCCTCACCCAGAATCCAGGCACCCCACCCCACCCCACCCCACCCCACCCCAGCGGCCATGACCCCAACTGCTTCCCCTTCCACTCACAGGCCTGCCAGCCACGGGCCTGGGCCAGCATCCATGTAGGTAAGTTGTCAACCCACTTTTCAGGTAAGTAAACCAAGGCCCCTGAGGCCCCACCTGGTTTTCCCAGGGCTAGGGGCCTGGGAGGGGGGTGAGGCGAGCTCAGGGACTCCAGTCTGATCCTGGAGGGGGGTCCCCGTTCTCTCTGCCCAGGGACTGGATCAGAAGCCTTTGCCTGAGGGCGGGTTTGGGTTGGTGAGTGTTTAGGGCGGCGGTAAGAACAGGGAGGTGAGAGAGAGGACGGGCCCTCGGGCACCACCACCCGGGCGCCCCGGCCTGGAGCGCACGTGCTCCCCAATCCCCCCGGCAAGGGGGCACGGGCCGCGGCAAGGGGGCGTTAGCCCCACCAAATATAGCCGGCGAGCCCCAGCCGCTCGCCGCGAACCGAGCTATTTATACCGGAACCGGAGCTGCAGCCCGAGGGTTGCCCGACGGAGGGGCGCCCAGATGAGTCGGGGAAGTCGAGGTCGCGTGACTCGGGTCCGAGGGCGCGGAGGGGTGCGGCTGGCTCCCCGGGGCCCTCAATGGGGGCCGCCCGGGGGGGGCTCATTTGTGCCCGGGGCGCCCCCGGACCAGGAGGGCGAAAGGCAAAAGCGCGGACCCCAAGGACGCTCCCACGCCGGGTGCAGACTCAGCGCCAGGGCGACTCGGAGGGTCCCAGTCCCGGAGCCGCGGAAGCACCCGGGCAGTGCCTACCTGCTGCCGCTTGGCCGCCGCGCGTCTCTGCTCGCCTAGCTGCCGGGCGCGGTGCCGGGGGCGACTCAGGCCGCTCGCGCGGCACTTCCCCAGTGTACGTCACCGCCGCCTGGCGCCGCCCTGCATGGACCCCGCGGGAGGGGCGCCCCAGTGCTCCCCGACGGCGCGGACACCGGCGCGGGTTGTGCCTTCTCGCCCGACCAGTCCCGCTCCCCCGCGCCCTCAGACCGGCACCCCAGCCTCGTCATCCCCTGGCGCTGGGCTGGGAGCCCGGGCGCGCAGCCCCCTCCCGCCCCTCCATCTCCCACTCTGTGCGCGCTCGCTTCCCTCTGCCTGGGCTTGATGGGAGCCCAACTGGGTCCCGCAGTGACCCCCGTCGCCCCCCGCGCCCCGAGCCGCGCCCTCTGACAGGTGAGCGCGCGCATCCAGGCGCACCCCACGCCGCGAAGTGCCCGCGGACCCCGTGGGGTTCCCGCCTCTCGGCTCAGCTTTGGGGTTTTGCAGGCCTCCCTGGCCAAGCCCCCTGGGATCTGCGCCCCCATCCAAACCTCGGGGCCGACACCCGCCCCGGCCCCCCAACCCCCAGCCCGCGCTGCCTGGGTGATCTTGGGCAAGGCCTCCGTCCTCTCTGACTTCCGTTTCCCCCTGTGGCTTTGTGCCCTGCTGAGCCAGATAACAGGCGCTGCCCCTCCTCTCGCGCTCCCAGAACTGGCTGTGCTGGGGGTATGGCGGGGGCCCCAAGGCATACTCCACATCCCCACACCCCGCGGACACTCATCTAAGGGGAGCGTTGATCCTGGCTGATCCTGGGCAAGGAGCTTCAGACCCCCGGTTTTCTCATCTGCAAGATGGAAAGAACTGAGGTTTGAGGAGGCACCAGGGAGTGTGGCCATTGGTGGCTTGGGCCCAGGACACCACTTGGTGGCTGCCCCTGAGCCACAGGACCACTTTCCATTGAACCTACTTCAAAATGACACCCGAGTCTTCTGGGACTACAGGAGGCCAGGCATTGGTGTCTCTGGGATTTATGGCAAAGATTCCAGCTCATCCTGGACAGGGTGACAGAGTGAGCATCCCTGGAAGATTACCCCCCTCCAGAGGCCTATGGGGTGGCCCACCCGCCTTGGCACAGTACAGAGGAGTGGGCAGAATGGTGGTGGTGTTGGCCTCCTGGCCCAGAGTTCACCATCCGACCACCCCTTCTGAGACACCAAGTCCACTGAGGCCTTCTGCTTTTTTTTTCAGATGCTGGGAGACTGCCCCACCCCCACCCCCTGTCAGAAGAGCCCTAGCACTCATAGAGGCTGAGCTGGTCTAGCTGCCACCCCGGCCCGGGACCCGACCACCCTCACCCCCAAATGCTAAAGAAGTTGCCACATAGGCATACACACACAAGAAAGCAGGAAGCACAGCCCAAGCCTCCAGCAGCAACTTGGCCTGGGCCTCCCAGGTGAAGCCCTGCTGAGTTGGCCTGGACCCTGGGTGTCTATAGGGGCCCTTGGGAAGGAAGGGGGTCCCCACGGGGTATCAGATGGTACCCCCAACTGCCTGCACCAACAACACTCACTGGCTTCCTCACGGCTGGAGGTGGGAGGTACACCAGCATGGGAGGGCATCTGAGGGGGTGCAGGGCAGAGCTGCAGAAGGGAATCCCTCACCCGTGCTCGTAGTTCCAACCTCTGGGATGGGGCACCTCCCTCCTCTGCCTCAGATCATTTAGACTCACACCCTGCCCTGCGTGGGCCCCTCCTGCCACCACCTGGATGCCCTACCCATCTTCATGAGGCTTGGGAGCTAGTGCCCCTCACCCCAGGGACCAAAGATTCCTGTTAGGTAGGAGCTGTGCAGCCCTCGAGCCCGCCCCCACCCCGCTCCTGCCCTCACCCACCCCCAAATGGAAGACCTCAGAGCGCCCAAAAAGGGAGACAGATGTGGGGTGGCTGGGGTCTTCCGGCCTGCTCCCAGCCTCCCTCAGACTAGCGCTGGGTCTTCTCTGAGCTCTGCAACCGGGGAGGGCCCCCACCCAGTGATCTGAGGGAGTGCCTGGGTTCCACCCTTGCTCCCCAAGAAGGAAAGGGACACCAAGCTTCCATCTGGGAGGGCTGGGGGTGTTTATCCAGAGATACTGTGGTCCTGCAGGAGCCCCGAGGAGGGAGAGGACAGTTCCCCAGACCCAGGGCCCCTCAGGCATGGTCTTCCATGGGTGTGGGCCCCAGGGCCAGCCTGGCTGCTCACCCAGAGCTGAAATGTGGGCTCCCCCCTCCCAGGGACACCGCGGGCAGGCTGATCAGGCACCGGCTTGCCAGCCCCGCCCCCACCCCAGCAGGGCTCCAGGGAGTGTGCTTTGACTGGGGAAGTGGAGGAAGACCAAAGTGGGGTGGCAGAGTGATGGCCTCTGTGTGTGGCCCGGCGTGGGAAACCACCTGCTGACAGTCAGCTGAACGGCAGAGCAGCCTCCCCCCAGGGCCTCCCGTGGACCAGGGCCCTGCAGGGGAGGACCAGGAACCTCCACAACCTGAGACCCTCGGCCTTCCAGACCCCAAGCTCCCCCTGGGTGCTTCAGTCCACTTTCCAGGGCCAGGAGCCCTGAGCACAGCAGGGAAGGAGTGGGTGCAATTCTGTGGTGCAGGGGAGGGGCGGAGAAGGCCAGGGACACCCACCCCAAGTCTGACTCCGATGGCTGGTCCCCCACAGTGGCCCTGGGCTAGCCCCCCAACTGAAGCTCCCCTTTTCTGAAAGGGACGGGGTGGGTGACCCGGGGAGGTGCAGCCACCCCTGGCGAGGTGGGGGGGATGCTCTCCCTCATGACCCAACCTGCTTCTGGCCCTGCCCTTCCCCACGGTCCACCACGCCCCTGCCAGTGCCCCCACCTGCTCCATCTCCTGGATTCTCATTCTTCCAGTTGTTCCAAATCACAGCTGCAGGTCCCATCAGGACCTAGAACGTGCTCTGAGGGGCCTCCAGGCCTGCCTGCACCCTCTCCCCAGCTGCTGCAGCTCCTGGGTGGGGACTGTGCCTCACCCTTCCCAAGGAGAGAAGATGGATACAGAGCAGGAATGTCTACTGGGCCCATCACCCTCTCAGAGTCTGATCTCCATTTTCCACCCAGATGGTGGATGGGAGCCAGGCTCCGCCGTGCCACTGTCTCTGAAAATGATCTTGGAAACCTGGAGAGACTTCAGAGGGTCTCAGGGGCAGCCCCCTGGGAAGGATGGTGGGACAGGCCTCCTGCTCCTATGCAGGGCCAGATCTCGGGCATCAGGGAACCTTCCAGGGTCTGATGGGGCCATGCAGAGGCCCCATCCTTGAGCCCTGGGCACCCCCACTGGGCTCCAGGCCCCAGCCGGGCCATTCATCCTGCCCCTGGACTGCCTGTGCCACCCAGCATCGGCTGCCAGCACCCCGTGGACGGGTTCGGGGCCAGCACAGGCTGGGTCGGTTGAAGAAAGCCGAGTCATGGGGCGGACATTCTGGCTGAGCCTGGGCCCCCCTGCCCTGGGGTCCGGCTCCTGACCCCACCGTCCTTAGGGACCTGGAGGCAGGCAGGACTGTCGCAGCCGGTCCTCACTCACACCACAGCTGGGCCACACCTCCCATGATTCAGGGTGGAGAGGCCGCCTTTCCGGAAGACTGAGGCCAGCGGTACACAGGCCCCTCCCCAAGGTAGCCCACGCCCCTTCCTCCCTGCTTGCCCCTCGGCTTTTCCTCGAAGTCAGTTCAGGCGCCCTGAAAAATAAACATATTGACTACTTGGCTGGCCCAGGCTGTGGGCGGAGGTAAAAACAGGCGGCAGAGGCCAGACCCCTGCCCAGCCCAGCCTAATTCACCTGCCCTCCCCACCCAAGGCTGGTGTTGGGCACGGGGGTGAGGGTATGGGTGGGGCTTGGAGGTGTCTGTGGGGGGTGGGAGTTCCGGGTGGGGTTCTGTGCGTTTATTGGGGTGTCTGTGGCAGGCGTTTGAGGTGTGGCTGGGATTGGGAGTGGGTGGGCTCTGGCTTGGGCCCTGGTGGGTGATCCCTCTGATAGCCGTTGGCTTTCTCCGGGGGAACCCGGCTGGCTGCTGCCCCTTGGGCCAAGGTCAGTCACAAGGGGGGGCCGCCCCAGCTGCCCACTCCTCCTGACCCTGCAGCAGTCCTGAAGGGAGGGTCTCACCTGGGAGGTGAGGAAGAGCAACCCAGCATGGGAGGCTGGGTCCAGGTGGGGGCAGCAGACTTGGGCCAATGGCCCCTCTCCTCAGTGGCCGCAGTGACCTCACCCATGCCACTAAGAGACAGGACTGAGACAGGGTCGGTGCTGCTGCCGAAACATTCAGCACCCAAGGTCAGTGGGGCTGCTGGGCAGGCGTGCCCAAGACTCTTGTCGAGGTGGGGTGAAGGGGCCCAGCAGAGAGGAAGTCGTGCCGGCAGCCCAGGTCAACCCTGACGCACTCTGGCCTCAGTGTCGTATCTGTGAAGTGGCAGTGAAGCCCTCCTGACCACTCTTGGGAGGGTTTGAAAGCTCACCCAGCTCACCTGTTAGGGGTGTCGCTCCTGCCCCATCGTCCAGCCAGACTGGTCGGGGGGGGGGGGGCGCTCCCATGTCGACAAGCCCCCCTGCCCCGCCCACGCCAACATCCGTCCACCGGGCTTCAGATTGAGGCCTGCCCCAGCTCGGCATCGCCCTCCACCTTCCCAAAGTCACCCAGCACCCTGCACCCCTCACACCCACCCCCGTCCTCAACTGAGCTCTGCTTGGACGGCCAGTGAGGGCATCGAGGGTGGGGCACCTGCAAGGGGCGAAAGGGGGAACTTCTTAGGGCCACAGGCTCTGAGGACAGGTAGCCTCTGTCCTGAGGCTGCTGCCACACCCTCTGGCACCCTGTGACGCCCTCGGGAGCTCTCTTCTCCCCCACCCATAGATGAAATGGGCCTGGCCTGGAGGAGGCAGGACTCAAGTGCAGACCTGAGCTTAGATGTGGGAGTGCACAGGCAGAGGCAGGGCATGGGGAGTGGGCAGGAGGCCACTGGCCTGGCCAGGTGTGGATGACACGGCTGTGGAGACTGGGGGTGCAGCGGAGCAGCGCCCACCCCGACCCCACCAGGCTGAGAGGCTCCTGGGACTCCCGCCAGCTCTCCTCCAGGCCTCTGTGCCTTTGCACGTGCTATGCCCTCTTCCCTGGGGAGGCCAGTGAGCCTGTGCTGTGGCTTTGTTACCTGGATCGTGGCTCCTCCCCAGGTGAGACTGGGGGCCAGAGCTCAGGGGCCAGGTGAGTGCGGGAGGATCCCGGGCAGTTGGAGGCAGGCCTGGGCTATCTGAAAGTGCCCGGTACTTAGCCATGACATCCCTTCTGCAGGATCCTGTCAAAACACTGGTGTCCAAATGTCCTGCCTCCCCCTGCCCACATCTATAGATGTGGGGCCTCGGCTCCAGGGGAGGCCCCACCAGGAGAAGACAAGGTGCCTGGTGTTGGGGCCCCCTCTCACCCCCCATAGGCGAGAGAGGTATTCGTTCTCTATTGCTACACAAGAAATCACCCCCCAAACTTAGCCACTTAAAAGAGTAAGCATTTATTACTCGCCCTGTGTCTCCGGGTCAGGAATCTGGGGGCACCTGGGCTGGGTGGTCAAGGTTTCAGGAGGACCCGCTTCCAGGATGTGGCTGTTGGCAGGGGATCTCAGGTCCTCTGCAGATAGGCCTCTTGGGAGGGCTGCGGAGTGTCTTACACCATGGCAGCTGGCCTCCCCTGAGTGAGTGGTCCAAGACAGCCAGGGGGCTTTGCGGACCCAGTCCTGGAAATCCAGCATCATCACTCCTGCAGCTTCCACTGTTAAAGTCACTCTGTCCGGCCCACACTCAAAAGGTGGGGAATTGGGCTCCACTTTTTGAAGGAAGATTAAAGAATTTAGAGGCCCCAGAGGACACCAACCCTTGACCCTGGAAGGAAAGGGTGGGGGACAAGTGTCGAGCCAGACCAGAATTGCTGTCAGGGCTACGACCACTGATCCCCTGGGGAGGGGGCTGCTACTCCTCCCTCCCCACCCCTAGCCCAGAAGTCTCCAGGCAGGGCCCTTTCCAGGTAGGTCTCAGCGGGGTGAGTGGACTTGATATTTGGACCTGAGGGCTATGCGGACTGCCCCCACCCCGCCACGCACCCCTCCAGCTGCTCAGCCCTGATGTTGGGGTACAGGACGCAGCTACAAGTCTGCCCCTTCACCTCTTCTCCTGGGCCCTGGGGGTTCAGATGTGACGGTTCTCCTACCCTCGGCCACTGAGAACAGCCTGAAGGATGAAGGACGCTGCAGTCATCCTCGTTTTACCTAGCCAGTCATGTTTCTGAAGGCGATGACTGCAGGTAAGGTTTCCGACAGACTCTGAGGTGGAAAGCAGTGTGCAAAGTCAAATCAAAGTAGGTCACGTGTTTGCTCTTAGAAATACACACATGCCGCGGGAGAGGTACACGCCCCAAGCGGGATCAGGTAAGGTTACATTCAATTTCTCCTTTACACTTTTCTAGAATTTCTCAGTTTTCCCGCAGGGAATATCTATTAGTTGACTT
This sequence comes from Tursiops truncatus, assembly GCF_011762595.2. Classification (NCBI taxonomy): domain Eukaryota; kingdom Metazoa; phylum Chordata; class Mammalia; order Artiodactyla; family Delphinidae; genus Tursiops; species Tursiops truncatus. Next base: position 46,159,020 of record NC_047053.1, read on the forward strand.
TTTTTTTTTTTTTTCAATTGAGGTGATATTCACATAGCATGCAACGGATATGTAAAATGTAGAACTCAGTGGCATTTAGTTTATTCATAATATTGTACAAACACCAGCTCTCTCTAGTTTCAAAACTTTTTCATCACCCCATTAAAACCCCATAAAAATACCACCCTGTACTCAGTAAGTCATCATTCCCCATTTCTTCCTCCCCCATCCTCTGGGAACTGCTAACCTGCATTATGTCTCTGTGAATTTGCCTGTTCCGGGTACATCACATAAAAAGCATCACATGGTATGTGGCCTTTGTGTCTGGCTGCTTTCACACAGCGCAGTGTTTTCAAGGTCCATCTATGTTGTTGTCTTTATAATTTCATTCCCTTTTATGACTGAATAATATCCCACATTTGGTTGTCCATTGATCTGTCAATGGACATTTGGGTCATTTTTACCTCTTAGAGATTGTGAGTAATGCCGCTATGAACATTCCTATAAGGTCTCTCTGTGGACATAGTTTTCATTTCTCTAGGTCATATACCAAGGAGTGGAATTGCTGGATCATGATAATTCTATGTTTAACTATTTAAGGAACTGCCACACTGTTTTCTGTTTTCCACCTGCACCATTTTACATTCCCACCAGCAATGTATAAGAGTTCCTGTTTATCCACATCCTTGCCAACACTTGTTAGTTTCTGTTTTTTAAAAATCAAAGTCATCCTCATAGGTGTGAAGTGATATCTAAGTGGTATCATACTGTCATTTTGATTTGTATTTCCCTTATGACTAATGACAATGAGCATCTTTTCTTGAGTTTACTAGCCATTTGTATATCTTCTTTAGAGAAATATCTGTTCAAGTCCTGTACCGTTTTTTCAAGTGGATTCTATTTTTTTGGTTGAGTTTTTTTGTTTGTTTGTTTTTTTTTAGCTGTGCGGGGTCTTAGCTGCAGCATGCGGGCTCTTAGTTGCGGCATGCGGGCTCCTAGTTGTGGCATGTGGGATCTAGTTCCCTGACCAGGGATTGAACCCTGGCCCCCTGCAGTGGGAGCTTGGAGTCTTAGCCACTGGACCACCAGGAAAGTCCCTTGGTTGAGTTTTAAGAGTTCTTTATGTGTTCTGGAGGCTAATCAGATATATGCTTCTCCTATTTCCCAGGTTGTCTTTCCACTCTCTCACATTGTCCTTTGATACAGAAAAGTTTTATATTTGTTTCTTTGGTTGCTGTGCTTTTGGTGTCATATCTCATTATCCACTGCCATGAAGATGTGCCCCTATGTTTTCTTCCAAGAATTTTATGGTTTTAGCTCTTACGTGTAGGCTGTTTTTTTGTTTTTGTTTTTTTTTGCAGTACGCGGGCCTCTCACTATTGTGGCCTCTCCCGTTGCGGAGCACAGGCTCCAGACGCGCAGGCTCAGCGGCCATGGCTCACGGGCCCAGCCGCTCCACGGCACGTAGGATCTTCCCGGACCGGGGCACGAACCCGCGTCCCCTGCATCGGCAGGCAGACTCTCAACCACTGCGCCACCAGGGAAGTCCGGCTGCTGAGTTTCGAGTGGATTTTTGTGTATGGTGTGAGGCGGGGATCAGACTTCATTCTTCTGCACGTGAAGATCCAGTTGTCCCAGCACCACTTGCTGATCTATTACTTTCATAATTACAAAACTAGGTAAAATATAAGCCTGCTCCTGTGTTTAAATTGAAGTAGGCATTGCTCGGCATGGGCCACCTTTTGGGTCTAGATGCTGCCCTGGTCTCTCCTTCCTACTCCTGGGGCAGCAAAGCCCTGCCCTAGACCCTTGTCCCCTCCAGCACTCGCACGTCAGTGGGCAGATCACCAGCCTCAAGCCAGAGGCCTTAGTGATGGGCATGGAGTAGGAGGCAGGCTCACCTGGGTGCTGGGGGAGGAGCAGCCCACCCTGACATAAAGGGCGTGAGGTGTCTGGAGCCTTGGCTGCAGCAAAGGCCACTGGCTCTGTGGGGCTGACCTGGCCTGGGGAAGCCAGGCCAGGTCGGGTCAGGCCTTCAGAGAGACCCATCTCTCCCTGGGATCAGGCTAGGCAGGTGGGGACACAGCCCTCCCCTCTCAGCTCAACCTTTCAGCCTGGAGGCTGGATAGGGCATGGCCCCTAAGGTTTGGACTTTCCCTGCCCCGACCTGCTGCCCCAGGCCCTTGGATCCAGTCCCCCCAACTTTTCCTCCCATTTGCTTCATTCCACCTGCCCTTGGTCCCACAGGTGGCCACTTGGGGATCTGCCATCTCTGCCCCATCCTGAGCTGTGGGCTGGGGGTAGGAGGAGGGTCAGGTCTCCCTCTCCCCCTCCTTGGAGCCAATCTAGGTCCTGGGGGTGGGATTGGGTCAGGGTTGGAATTGTCACTTCGTGCTTTCCACTGGCTAGAGCCCCCCAACTCCCTCTTTGCTCTTTGTGTCCACACCCACTCCTCTCCCTGGGTCCTCCCACACCTGTGCCCCCAGGCCCCACAGGCAGCCCTTCCAGCCTTGCTCCCTGTGGTCCCTACTACCCATTCCTCCCTCCCCTCGTCCTGGAGGCCACACAGTCCAGGCACCCAACATACGGCTCCTCTGTCTGCTGCCTGCAGCCCTGTTCTCCCTCTGGGTCCCACAGGTTTGGGGGCTGCTGCTGTGGGACGCTACCTCCCTGTGCCCGCCTCTGCCTTGCCTGTCGCTGTTTGCCCCCACCTGTGGCCTGAGTGAGGTGCCGCTGAGCGCAGTGGAGTGGCCAGCCAGGGAAGGACTGGTGGCCAGAAGACCACTGGGGGCTGGCGGTGGGAGGCTCCCTGCTGTCGGGCCTGGCACAGCCTCCTCAGACGGGGGCCTGGAACAGAGCTGGCGATCACACAGCCTCTGCTGGCAGTGGCTGCTCCCGCGGCCTGTGCACAGCCTGAGGGCGGCCGGGCTATACCTGCAACCTCGCCTGCTCTCCAGGTGAGGCAAGGTGCCCCTTCACAGGTCAGGGCAGCTGAGGAGGCTGGCTGAGCCCAACACCGCACAGACTTCCGCTCAGTTGGGTACCTTTCCCAGGGGGCATCTGGCAAACGCTCACTGTCCCACACTCCCTGTCCAGGTCCCCAGCCCCCAAGCGCAGTGGCCGTTTCTCAGACCACAAGCCTCCAGGCCCCCTCTTCTCTCTCTGTCCATCTGGAGTTGGGGGGTAGCCTCTCCCCTCTCAGGGCCCTCAAGACAATCCTTGTGTTGGTGACCCCAAGGCACCCCTGCAGCCCAGACTCCCTGAGGACCCTCAATTCCCTGCGCCAGTTGGAACTCCCTGCTGCCACCCCCTGCACCGGGGGCCTTCCTCCGGGGTCCTCTCTTTCCCTCACTCCCACATCCAGGCCTGGGCAAGTCCTGCAATTCCTCATGCCCTAGGCCGTGGACCCCCAAGCCTGGGAGAGCCTTTGCCCACCCTGGTGCCTGGAACAGAGTAGGAACTCCAGGAATGCAGGTGAGTGAGGACATTCGGGAAAGGGCAGCTTCACACACCGTCCAGCCTCCTCTCCACCCCTGCAGCCCATTCCTCACACGCGGCCAGAGGCAGACTCCCAAAGCACCCCTGGCCCGGGCCTCTGTCTCTCTTCCTTGGCTACCATTCAGGTCTCACCTGCTCAGGTGGGCTGCCTGGTGCCCCAGGTAACTTAGCCCTAGCCACGCACTCTGCACCTGACCTTGCTTTGGCTGCCTCTCCCGACCTTACCGGGGATCTGCGTACCTTCTGGGGGGAGAGCTGGGTGTGGGCCCACCTCATTACTTGCTTTTGCTCTCTAGGGCAAACTCGGCTCACCTGGGCTGCCCCCTCCCAAGTGATACCCGGATTTACAGCTTCCCACTAATCCCCCTAATCTCAGCTTGGAGCATCTCAGCCCCAGGGGACAGAGGTCATGACCCAGCCTGGCACGCGGAGGCCCGGGAAAGTTCTCCTGAGGTGGAGGATGGAAGTCTCAGCCCGACCCTGCCCTTGGCCTTCCCCAGGCCAGAATGGCCAGCTGGAGGATGCAGCCAGGCCCTGGCAAGGAACCAGGCCCGGGAGCCACGGAGGGGGCCGAGAGAGTGGGCTGGGCTGCGTGCCAAGCTCTAAGCATCCCCGTAGCCACCGGGAGGGCGAGGCCTTGCCCAACCTTCCTGTGCCGACCGCAGTCCTCCTCTTCCCGGTGACTCAGCACAGCTCGGCGGAATGTCTGGGGTCACTCAGGAGAGGGTGGAACGAAGCCAGTCCCTTGCCCCTCAAGCGCCAGCTCACGGGTGGTTTGCAGGGAGGCGTGAGGGTGGGTCCTGTCCCTGCTCTGCTTGGCCACTCGAGCCCCCGTCTCCCCTCACCTTCGTTTCCTCACTTTCACTCCAGAGGGTGGACCTCACGGTCTCTGGGGATTCGGTTACTGGAATCCCTCAGCCTCCCCGAATCCCCTCAGAGGCCACAGTGGGCAGCAAAGTGAGGTGGACATCAGCCCCCCGGGCAAGACGGCTGTGGGGGTTGGTTGACCTGGCGAGGTGCACCCTCTCTTGGTGCCCACTTGTCGGGCAGCTTGTCCTTTTGGCCATGGCCTCACAGGGAACACCGCACTCTGTCCCACCCATGTCCATAGCCCTGCCTCTGCCTCCAGGCCTCAACCTCTAGGAAATGGCTATGTTGGGCCTCCTGGTTCTCTTGTGCCTTCCAGGAGCGCCGTAATTCCAACCAGAGTCCCTTCCTGGTTGTGGCGCCACGAGGACGCCCTCCCCTGCCCCAGCCTGCTGCCCGGTTCACAGGGCACCCCTTGTTCGGCAGGGGCAGGGACCATCCCGCTGGCTGTCCATGGCCTGGCACATACTTGTAGCGGGGGGGACGGTGAAGGACATCTCTCCCACTGAAGCTTCCCAGCTGGTCCCTGTTTCCTCAGGACCCTACCAGGGAATTTGCCCACCTGCTTCTGGTGGTCCAGAGGGGCACACAGAGGCCCAGGCAGCAGGTGGCAGCCTGGCCTTTCCTGCCCTGGGGCCTGTGAGCAAGTGGATAGGTCATTGCAGCCTAACACAGGCACCTTCCTAATCTGAGGGGGAAGTGACTTGCTCAAGGCCATGCAGGCTGGTGCCTAAGCTGGCCCCACCCAGATCCCTGTGCTTTTGGGACCCCATGAGAGGCCGGCAGCAGGGCTCCCACTGTGAGGTCAGCTCCCAGCACTATGAGCCCCACGGCCAAAAATTGGAGGAAGGACCTGGAGTCGTGGGCAGTCAGAATGGGGGCCTCGTCGGGCAGCCCCTGGTACTCCCCTGGGGGGCGCTGTCCTGGGAGGGCATCCAGCTGCCAGGCCAGGCTGCCCACACAGGGGTCACTTGAGGATCACCAAGGTCAGGCGGTATTCTGGGATCTGGGAGCCACAGCCCAAGCCCAGCCCTTTGATGCGTGGCCATCCTGGTTTATACCACCCCACAGCGAGCCAGCTTGCCACCCAGTGTTGACATTTGCTCTAAGCTTAGGTGCTGGGGGCGCCAGTGGGAGCAGGATGGCTCACCACGCCCAGGCCAGCAGACTTGGCCCACTCCTGAGCCCCCTGGCCTCAGTTTCCCCATCTGTAAAGTGGAGAAAGTTCTAGAATCACCCAAAGTGTGGCTTTGAGGGCTTCATGTGATATAGGGGCCACCCCACACGACAGGCCGGGAAGCAGGGCCCCCCTCAGAGCCCACTGGCTTCTCAGGAAGGTCCAGCACTAGTCCTTTGCTGGCCCTTTAGTGTCCCTGCAATGTTGTTATTATCCCACAAGCATTGTACCCTCACAAGCTCCAACTGTATGCTTGGGGTGAGGGGGCAGTTTGATCCTGGCTATGCTAGTCACGAAGGGGCTGGGCAGGGTCCCTTAACCTCCACTGTTCTGTTACCACATCTGTGAGGGGTGACCACAGGGTGGCCTGTGGGGAGCTGGCCCTGGGCTGATATTAGCCCAGGGAAAGCAGTCTGTAGCAGGTTGAATGGTGGCCCCAAAAAGACATGTTCTGGTGGTCCCAGTACCTTAGGATGCGACCTTCCTTGGAAATAGGGTCTTTATAGATGTAATTAGTTAAGATGAGGTCACATGGGAGAAGGGTGGGTCTAACCCAATAGGACTGGTGTCCTTAGAAAAGAACACATGTGAAGACACACACAGGAGGAAGGCCACGTGACGACGGAGGCAGAGAGTGGGGTGATGCATCGATGGGCTGAGGGGCACCAAGGACTAGCACCAGTAGTCACCTAAGCTGGGAAAGGTGGGTCAGGATTCTATCCAGGGCTTTTGGAGGGAGCAAAGACCTGAAGCCACCTTGATTTCGGCTTCTGGCCTCCAGAACTGCTGCCTCAAGCCCCCAGTTTGTGGTCACTGTTATAGTGGCCCCAGGACAGACACACAGTCAGTCAGCATTGGCAACAGCAGGGATGCAGCAGGCTGGCCGAAGGGTCACCTGCCTTGCAGTGTGCGCAGAGGGCATTCTGGGTGGAGGAGGGGGTCTGGACAGGATGGTGGGCAGGTTGGGGGAGACAGACTGGGAGAACGTGGGGTCTGGCCTGACCTGTGGGGAGACCAGGCAGAGAGCTGGGTAGAGAGTAGTCAACATGTCCCTCCTCCCTTCCATGGGCATCTACTGGGCTCCCAGACGTGGGGCACAGATAAGGGGCCGAGCTCCAGAGCCCAAGTGGACAAATTTTCAGACCTTAGAGGGCCTGTGGGGTCTGCCAGGAGTGACAAGGCCCCTCTCGGGGTGGTGAGGGCTCGAGCTCTCAGCAAGGCCCACTGCCGGCCTCCATCATTTTGTGGGCTGTGTGATGTACAGGGGCAGGTGAGTACCATACCTCTCTGGGCCCAGCACCCCAGAAGCCTTAACTGGGGCTCAGGTGAGGGAATCAGAAGTTCTGGGATGTTGGGCGATTGAAGTGGTAGAAGCTGGCCCTGCCACAGGAATCAAGGCCATGCTGCTCCTGGGCCACCCTTAGGGTTAGTGCTAGGGTCAGGGTCAGGGCTGGGGTTATTGCAGGGATAGGGTTACGGTAGGGTGGGTCAGGATTAGGGGTTAGGATTAGTGTTGGGGTTGTCACAGAGTTAGGGGTTAGGGTCAGGGTGAGGGTTGGGGTTAGGTTTAGTGTTGGGGTCAGGGTCAGGGCTTGGGTTAGGGTGACTGTTGGGGTAATTGCAGGGATATGGTTATGGTGGGGTGGGTCAGGTTTTGGGGCATAGATGGTGAGGTGCAGAGATCATATTTATTGTTAGGATTTGTCTTTATTCAAAGGGGTGTATCCTCTTGGCCCTTTGGGTTTACATAGATACACCCCAGAGGCCCTTCCCTGGGGCTGAACTAGCACCCATGTAGTTCACATGTTGTTCAAATCTATGAGGAATGGAGGGTGTTATCCCTAGTTTATGGAGAAGCAAACAGAGTCCCAGAAAGCTGTAACAAGAGGAGCGGAATTGGGATTTGAAGCTGGACTGTCAAGCAGGTTACCCTGGTCTGGAGGCCGTGAGGCTGCCCAGGGCCTATGGGATGTAGGTTAAAGGTCATGGGGACCCGCTGTGGCTCCTCCAGGCAAGCAGGACTATTTTCACGTGGTTTCTGCGCACTGATAGGATCACATCTTTCATTTTCCATGAGGCTTGAATTATTGATCTGCCTGATTTTTTTTTTTTTTTTTTTTTTTTTTTTTTTGCGGTATGCGGGCCTCTCACCGCTGCGGCCTCTCCCGCTGCAGAGCACAGGCTCCGTTGGTGCAGGCTCAGCGGCCATGGCTCACGGGCCCAGCCGCTCCACGGCATGTAGGATCTTCCCGGACCGGGGCACAAACCCGTGTCCCCTGCATCGGCAGGCGGACTCTCAACCACTGCGCCACCAGGGAAGCCCCTGATCTGCCTGATATTTAATAACCCCTGGACCTCCCTCCAAGAGCTGCCTCCTAAAACAGAGGGTCGGGACTTTTGTCCAGCACTGGCAGGAACAGCTTGGCGACTGGCCCTGGGCAGCCAGAAAGCCATCAGGGTGGAGAAAACACAGATGGAGAGGAGAGGCTGGACCAAAGACTATGTCACCCCGCCTCTGTGCCCATCACTGCCTCTCTACAGCCCGGGCCCCTCCCCTCCCAGGTACAGTACCGCCCCGCTCCGTGCAGTCCCACATCCCGACCCGTCGGAGCCGCCAACAGCTTCGGGGCTGCGAGACGGGCGGGATCGTGGAGCCTAGCTGGACGAGGGGCGGCTGTCGCGCCGGGAAGCCTTGGCCGCCTCCCGTCCACCCGCCACCCACTGATAGTCCTAAGCCTTCCTCCCTCGGCTGCACCTGCGCTCGGGCCGGGGGGGGGGGGTGGGGTGGGGGGGGGTGGGGTGGGGGGGGTGGGGTGGAACCCGGAACCTGGCTTCGGGGCTCACGTTTCCAGCCGGCGGGCTCCGAGCAGTGCACCAAGCGCTCCCGGATAGCGGCAGACGGACTCGGGTTACCATGGCAACGCGCCGGGACCGGAGGCTGCTCGTAGCGGGCGTTCTGGGTGAGGCGCGGACGCGGGGGCGGCGCGGGGGGCCACCGAGGGGCCTCAGGGGCCCGCAACGTGGGAGGCTTCGGCCTCTCGGCTCGCTTTTCACGGGCGTCTTTGCTTTCCTTGGAAAAACCCGAGACGTTCAAGTCCTGCCAGACGCAGTGCGCTGGGTGGGAGGGCCGGGGGCGTTCTCTGCCGGCACGCTTTGTTTCGAGTGCTCTAGTGTTTATTCGACCCCTCCAGGAACCTGAAGAGGTGGGTGCTGCAGAGATGAGAGAGTTTACCCCGGACAACAGCCAGTGAGGACGGGTTCAAACCCAGGCAGCCTGGTCCAGAGTGATTTTTTTTTTTTTTAATTATTTGAGACTTACAAAAGAGTTGCAAAAGGAGTACAGAGATTGCCTCTTTACCTTTTGCCGAGATTCCCCCAAATGTTAACCTCTTATGTTACCATAGTTCATTTTAGCAAACTAAGGAAACTAACACTAATACAAAACCATGATCTAATGTATAGGATTTATTCACTCAGCAATTATCCCACGAATGACTTTAGTCTTTTACAAGATCCAATCCAGCACCATCCGTGTTTTGTCTTCTTATTCGTTAATCTGGAGCACTTCCTCTGTCTTTCCTTGACTTTTATGAGTCAGTTATTTTGCAGAATGCCCCTCAGTTTGTGTTTATCTGATGTTCCTTTATGATTACTTTTAAGTTATGCATTTTTATTAAGAAAAACCTTACCAGTGAAATTGTGTTTTTCTCTGCATCTCATCAGGAGTCATCTGATGCTGATTTGTCCCATTACTGCTGATGCTAACTTCGGCCGTGTGTTTTAGGTGATGTCTACAAGGTGTTTCCCTCATCAAGTTACCCTTTTTCCCTTTCTAAATAGTAAATAGCTTGTTTATAACCATACTGCCAACGAGTAATTTTAGCGTCCAGAAGTGAGCATTTTCTGAAACAATTATAAGTGTTGCATTTGCCACATGGTAATTTTTCCATTTCCATTATTTCTGCTTTTATAAGTTGGAATTGTACTGTAAGGAAGAACTTTTCCATATTTTAATTTGTTCAGTTATTTCTTGGTATAGGCATTTTATTTTTATTTCATAGGTTATAATCCATTACTATCATTTATTTTGTTGCACTGTTGTCCAGATTTAGCCCATTCAAGTTGGCCTCTGTCCTTTTAGCCTGTCCTCAACATTTTGAGCACTTACTTATTTTCTGACACCACAAGATATTCTGGACTCATTTTGTGCTTTCCTTAACCTAGCCTGGAGTCAGTCATTTCTCTAAGGAGCGTTGGTTCCTTTTAGTTTAGATGTTTTTTTTAGAAACCAAGATCTGGGGGAGGTATGCTCATTGCTACTGGAGTGTCATTGCTTTTTGGCTTTCTCAAAGGGCAAGCTGGGAAACATGTATTTGTGTACACTATATACATCCGTATCTATTTCTATATCCATATATCTGTACATACTAAAAATTGAGTTTATATTGATACTTCCAATTCCAGTCCATCACCACAGGGTTCATTCTACATTCCTTTTCCTCTAACTCTGGCTCCTATTGTCCTCAGTACATTTACCTTTTTGCTCAATCCTAGACCGCATATAACGTAATTTCAGTATTACCAATCCATATTTGTGTGAAAAACAAACCTACTAAAGTATAATATTTGCATGTGGTTGTTTTTGTTTTTTTCCTTAGAATATATAGTTAAAATGCTGTTTTACAAAGTTGTCTTAGTGTGTTTATGTTATTAATTTGTAATAAAGTGAGGTTCATTTGTTTCTGATTATATTTCACTTTGAGTCCTTATTGATTTTTCTTTTTTTTTTTTTGTGCTGCAGTGCGCGGCTTGTGGGATCTTAGTTCCCCAACCAGGGATTGAACCCAGGTCCTTGGCAGTGAAAGCACGGAGTCCTAACCACTGGACCGCCAGGGAATTCCCGATTCCTTATTGATTTAAGTTTTGGTATGTGAAACATTTATGTGGTTCTAAAAGTGAGCACAGTATCAGCTCTTAACTACAAGACTATTCAAACTTTTATTTTATCATTTATTCGCTTTTTGGGGGGGAGAGGCAAGGGAATCTGGCAGCTGTAAATTCAAATAAAAAGCAACTCTGTTCCCCTCACTGTAGCAGTATCCTTCACCCCAAGCAAGTTCCGGTGATTGAATTAAGATCTATCTGCTGCTCATCTCTCTCAGGTTTTACAAATGGTCATGGGTACTGTTTGGCAGTCAGTGAAGGACAGGAGAAAAGGCTTGGGTCATAGGCCCCGAATTTTCATCCCCTCGATCCTCTTAAAAATTGTCTATACCGAGTTTGGTTCATGCTGGGATTCCAGAGGGTGCCAGCACTGAGTCCCCTGTCCTGAGTGCAGAGATGAGCCACCTCTGGAATTTCTTTCAAGTCCCACAAAAATGTTTTATAAATTCAGCTTTTTGAATATATTTACAGAGCACCAGTAAGACAACATGCCTTACCAAAATAGATTTGGGTTTTCTGCATTAGGAATGGTGGTTGAGTGGAAAGCCAAATGTATCTGGAGCCACAGTCCTTCAGAGGAAGGAGATAAAAAGAAACCTCTGCTTTAGGTGTCTCTTTGCCCAGCCATTGTGCCTAAATGGCTTGTTTGTGAGCGTCTAGGGACTGACTTTTAGCCTTTACAAATGGTCCTTTTTTGTACATTTTAGAGTTTGCAACTGCTTATGTTTTACTGAAGTCATGCAATGTTTTTTCAGTAAAGTACTTGTCAAGTGTTTATTCTAAAACAATTGCTCCAAGTTTTTGGTCAGACAAACAAAAGTGTGATTAGTTCTACTGTCACATCTGCAATTGGGTAGCCTGTGGGTTCCTCTCTGATTTGGTCATCTTGGCAAGGGGTGAGATTGGCAAGGATGAAATCATCCTCCCAGGCTCCTTCCTGTATACCCAGCTTATAGTCGCTGCTGCCAGCTTGCTGGAGAGTTGGGGCCCTGCCAGGGCGGGGCGAGCCCCTCTGCAGAGCCCACTTGGCTTGGAAAGCTCCTTCTTCTCCATGGAGCTCCTTTTCATATATGGTTTCTTAGGCCTCATCCTTTGCCCCGAACTCTTGTAAGTATGATGTTGGCTGTTAGGAGATGCTTGGCTATAGATCCTCCTTGCAGCCCTGGCCCTGTCGTAATCTGTGAAGAGACACCTCAGAGTCTCCCAATGCCTGGACGAGCCAGTTTCTGAGCCTCTTTCTCAATGCTCCGTTTGATCTGACAAGGCTGGGCCTGCATGGTCAGGGTCAACTGCTGCAGACCACTGCTGGGTTTTGGGTGAGAGAGTAAGTGAGTGCCCGAGCTCTTCCACACCCCACTGTATAGTCTCTGGTGGCATCTTGACACCAGGGGTGCATTCGAACTCACTCATGACTGAGGTGGTCTTCAGATAGGGCCTCTGCTGCTTGTGTCTGTTTGCAGCCTGCAAATTTTCCATGTTTGGGAAACCATGACTTTCATGAGGAGTAACTTCCATCTTCCTAAGACCCAGAATTTCCAAGTGCCTTTCAGAACTAACAGGTAAATATCCCCCTTAGATTAAAAAAAAAAAAAAAAAAGTTTAGAAAGCTCAGCATTTTACAGATGAGAACATCAGAGTGATGAGATGACCTAGCACAGTCCTGGTCCATCCCCTGCTGACCCCACTGCTTCTCTTAGAAGATTGTGAACACCGTGGGCCAAGACGAGTTGACAGTGCGCTCCCCCCGCCCTTCCCGGAGATTTCTCCAGTTGCCCCAGAGGTTTTGTGTGGTCCCTCCTGTAAACTGGGTGTGTACTGGGGATGCCTGCTGGCTGACAGACAGATTGGGTCCAGATTTTGAATCTGTGACCTTTAATAAAAGCCGATTATTCTCAGCCTTGGGGCTTTTAGGATTTGTGACGGATGCAGGGCAGGCTGTCTGTGATGGGGTGGGAGGGAAAGGAGCATAGCACTGGGCATGTCGAGGTCCAGCGGAGCATACACAGTAGAAGCTGGTTTCTCTCTGGGGACCGGCTGGAGGTCCAGAGGGAGCTGTGGTGGGCAAGATGGGCCAGGCCCCATCCTAGGGGTCTTCATATACTGTGCCAAACAGGTTGAACTTTCTTTTGAAAAGGCCACGTGCCATGGGCACAGTATCACGTGGTCAGATTTCTGTACTAGGAGAGCAATTTCCATGGGTGGCTGTGTGACCGATGCATTTAAGAGGCGAGCCTACGGACGGTCCTCAGAGGAGGGAGGCCCGTTGACGTCACAGACCTCCGTGTGCTCTCTCTGTAAAGAGCCGCAGTGATGACTCAGGCATTTCATCAAAGATCATAGTAGCATCGGCATCATTTAAAGTTGTGTATTTGCTTAAATCCTGATTCTTTGCCTGTGAGTGTGCACAGGCATGTGGGTGGTCTGTGTGTACGCCGATTTCTGTTGACAAGACTATGCCAGAGCCCAGAGCTCACTAGGCCACGCACCAGCTCACACTCATGCAGCCCCACTGTAGTCAGCTGGCTTTGTGCATATGTTGGGGTTTGGGGGGCCAGCCATTAGACGTCAGTTAGTGTGGGTGAACGCCCAACTGTGGAGGTCATCGAGTCACCTTGTTATTCCACTCCGGGCTTTTCTTGAGCTTGGTGGCCAGGCTGACCTGCTGGAACCCTGGTTTCCCAGTGGTCCTGGGAGGCTTGCAGCCAGGGCAGGGGCCACGGGCTGAACAGGATGTGTAAGCCTCCTGAAGGCTGAGCAGAGCCCCTTCCTGCCTTTCCCTCTGGGCAGGGCCTCCCTGACCTCTGACCCGGGCAGCCCTGCGTCTCCGGCCACCCTAGTGATGTGGGAAGTTACCTCCTCTGCCCCTTTGTTTCCGTGCATCTCTGTCTTGTCCCAGTAGGGATGACAACCCGTTGGTGTGGGGACCTGGCCCGTGTCTCCAGCAGGTGAAACAGCACCTGACATGTAGTAAGAGCTAAATAAATACTTGTTAAATGAATGAATTTAAGAAAGTTTGCTATGTTTATGAGAATTTTACATAGTATCATTTTTTTTCTGGCTACAATGATATACATCCTAACTGGAGTAGTAACAAACATTTGTTATCTCCTTCAAGGTGCCAGGGATTGGCGTACAGAACAGAGTGTGGTGACCTCAGGACATACCTGGGGAATCCCCTCGGCTGTCTACCTGGGGGAAATACTTGGCAACTGACTGAACTGGAAGCCAATAACTCCAGTTTTTACTGAATTCAAAACTTTTTAAAGTGAATGTCCTTAGTTTCCCTGTAGTTCATTGATACAGCCAATAACACACTTAAAGATCAAGTTATTGTTGATCTAGAGTGACTGAATCTGAAGGGAGAGGGCTGGCGATCAGAGTGTGGGGTGCTTGGGTATTTTGGAGTGGGGGAAACCATGGACAGGGTAGCAGAGGTGGGCCAGGCACCTCAGCGGATGCAGGGTCATCCTCTGTGGTAGAGCCACCTGGGCTCTGAGACCACCTGGTACACAGGGTTGTGGGTACTTTAAGGAAGCCGAGCCTTTGGAGGAGGAGGAGGAGTGGTTTGGAAGGGCCCTGGGGGAACAAAGATACCTGCCTCCCGGGTTCCTCTGCTGTAGCCCCAGAGCCCCATGTTTATGTGTTGTCATGTGATAGTTTTTTTACTTTTTTTTTTTTTTTTTTGCGGTACGCGGGCCTCTCACTGCTGTGGCCTCTCCCATTGCGGAGCACAGGCTCCTGACGTGCAGACCCGGCGGCCATGGCTCACGGGCCCAGCCGCTCCGCGGCATGTGGGATCTTCCCGGACCGGGGCACGAACCCGCGTCCCCTGCATCGGCAAGTGGACTCTCAACCACTGCGCCACCAGGGAAGCCCGTCATGTGATAGTTTTTACCATTTAGTTATTTAGTACATACTTTTGAGCGCCTCCTGTGTGCTGGAGTTCCAAGTATGGGATACCATGTGGAATGTGTAGGGAAGAATGATAACATAAGCAATAATCCACCCGCTCCTGGTAAGTGCCACGCAGAGAACTTGGATGGGTCTACGGCATTGCACCAGTTTGGGTCGAAGTTGAGGGGGGATTTCCTGGAGTGATCCTTGAGTTGGTCTCACTGACAGGAAGGAGCCTGCTTGTGGGTTGGGTGGAGCATTCCAGGCAGAGGGGCAGCTGGATTGAGATTGACTGACGGGGTGGGAGGGGGAACCATTCGGCACATGCCAGCCCTGAATGTAGCGATCCGGGTGTTGTAAGTGGACCGAGGAACCGGAAGCACTGCTGGGCGGGGGGCAGTTAGGCTTTTTTTTTAAGATTCCTTTGGTGGCTCTGAAAGGGCAAGTATGGAGCAGAGGGGCCAGTTCAGGGTCTGGAGTCAGCGAGACTCCAGGTGAGGGATGATGGTGGCTGAGGTGTGGTGGGGGGATGAGAGACAGCAGGAAATCCAGGCTAGTTCGTGGTGTTCAGCTTGGGCAGCTGGGTGGAGAGGGGTGCCATGGGCGAGCTGAGGGCAACGGGGGCGGGGGCGTGCAGAATTGAGGGTGGCAGGCTCAGGGTTTCTGTCAGCACCCTGTTAACTCGAGATGGCAAGCAGGCCCTGGATGGATGCAGCTAAGGAGAGGCTGACAAGGCCGCACTGGGCCTGTGAGTGCTGGGCGAGGCAGGGTGCAACTGCCTAGCAGGAGAGGTGGTGGAGACCGGGGCTGTGCCCAAGGTCTGCCCCGGCAGAGCTCTGCTCTGCCCCAGAGCCCTGCGGGGAGGCCACCACACTGTCCCTGGTTAGGACAGCTCTATCAGGACATTTGTGGAGTTCGACCGTCCCTTCTGATTAGGACCCTGCTTCCGAGTTCGTCCTCCCTCCCTGCCCTCACACTCAGGACGCTTGCTTCCTGTCCGATGCCACATGTCAGGGGGCGCTTGCTCCATCAAGCCTTCTCAGATTCTCGGTGGACACCGAGTGGGTGTCCTACGTTTAACTCAGTTCCCACACTAACTGCCTGGGGTTAGTGCCGATCCCACGAGATGCCCCCCTTCTGGATGCAAGTCCAGGTTGTCACCTATGCTCTGCCCGACTGCTGTAAATCAGGGTTCCCATGACCCCTCTCCTCAGGTTCAGTAACGTGCTAGAGCAGCTCACAGAACTCTGGGAAGCGCTTTACTTACTAGATCACCAGTTTATTATAAGCGGATACAACTCAGAGCTGCCAGATGGAAGACACAGGGTAAGGTGGGTGGGAGGGGCTGGGAGCTCCCATGCTCGCTCTCCTGGCACACTGCCCTCCACACTTCCACGCCTTCACCAGCCCAGAAGTTCAAACCTGCTAGTTCAGGGATTTTTACGGATGCTTTTGAAACCGTGCATAATAATTAGTCAAACCCATTCACCTGCCTTCACTAATCAAGGTAGTTTTAAGACTTGCATGTCCTCCGAGCAGCATGTAGCCTAAACAATAAGATGTTTGCCTGAGTTGTTTTCCAGGAACTTGGAGTCAGCTGTGTCTAGTTCAAGCTGAGCCAGTTAAGACTGGATAGGACCACCAACCCTCCAGCTGGGCATGTAGGAGTGTCCGCTTGGTGACCTTTTAACACTGGGGGGTCGAAAACTCCACCCTCAAAACGTGCAGAGGCCTGTAGCCTAGCTACACCTGTGCAGACCGATTACCAAACCTTTTTTCAATCACCTTTCCTCATGAGCTTGCCTCTGACTGCCCTGCTTCTTTATTCCTGATCCCATAAATACCCCGAGCCCCTTGCCTCTGGGGAGGTGGATTTGAGATTTGATTATCTTGCAAATAAACACCCTCTTTGCTGCAACCTTGGTGTCTAAGCGAGGCTTGTTGTGTGGGGGGCAAAGTGAACCTGGTTGCCAGCCACGAGGTAAGTCCAGAGGGACGTTTTGCCTGTGCCTCGTTGGCCCCTTGCCAGTACTGAAAGCCTGTAGAGGAGTCTGAGCATCTGCTTGGTCTGTTAGTTCCAGGGACCGTCCCCTGGATTTCCCCAGGGAGGTGTTGCTGACCTTCGGTGCTTAGTTTCATTTTGCAGCAAAGAGACAGGTTTTGGGTTTGTTTTGTTTGTTTGTTTTGCGGTACACGGGCCTCTCACTGTTGTGGCCTCTCCCGTTGCGGAGCACAGGCTCCGGACGTGCAGGCTCAGCGGCCATGGCTCATGGGCCTAGCCGCTCCGCGGCATGTGCGATCTTCCCGGACCGGGGCACAAACCCGTGTACCCTGCATTGGCAGGCGGACTCTCAACCACTGCGCCACCAGGGAAGCCCCTGTTTTGTTTTTTTTTAATTTATTTATTATTTATTTTTGGTTGCATTGGGTCTTTGTTGCTGTGCGCGGGCTTTCTCTAGTTGCAGCAAGCGGGGGCTACTCTTCGTTGCAGTGCATGGGCTTCTCATTGCGGTGGCTTCTCTTATTGTGGCGCACGGGCTCTATGTGCGCGGGCTTCAGTAGTTGTGGCATGCGGGGTCAGTAGTTGTGGCTGGCGCACTCCAGAGCGCAGGCTCAGTAGTTGTGGCGCACGGGCTTTGCTGCTCCGCGTCATGTGGGATCTTCCTGGACCAGGGCTTGAACCCGTATCCCCTGCATTGGCAGGCGGGTTCTTAACCACTGCGCTACCAGGGAAGCAGGTTTTGGGTTTTGAGTTTTTGTGTTTGGAAGATGTCTTTTGGGTGAGTAACCTTCTTAAAGAAATGCACCTGTGCCTGTTGCCAAACACCTTGGCTCCCTGTGCACCAATGCCGAATAGAAATACGGAGACAGAGATTTGGAGGAAAAGAAATAGAGAGGCTTTTATTTCTCTGCCAGGCAAAGGAGAGACACGGCATGCTGGCACCTCAAGAACTGTGCCCCTGCTCCTCGGGGAATCAGAGAAGATTTACATGTGGGGCTTGCAGTCAGGCCTATATGATAAGGATCAAAAGTAGTGAAGGTCTTGCATTCTTTTTCCTGCATTATTTCAAAACAGTCACAGCTGGCCTCAGGCAGCCTGGTAATTGGGTTGTTGGGTCCGTTTGTCTCTTGGTTATCGGCCTGCGACCTTCTTTCTGAAATGCAGATGCTACAAGGGAGCGCAGGATGTCATTCACTTAGTGTTAAAGAGTGATAGGTTAGCTTTGTGAAGTACAGATCTAGTTACAGACACTACAGATTAGTAACAGTTAAAACTAGGAGTGATTAACTCTTTCAGGCCAGGTTATGTGTCTTGTCTAGCCTGTTCACTGTTCCCTTTATTTTTCTTGTTCTCAAGAGAGGGAAAACTTCATTTCTATTTTTGCTGCAACATGCCTAGATTGTTTGCCAATCCTGTCCAGATTGTGGGTTGGAGGCCCACCTGGCAGGATTTTTAAACCTGATTGTTTAAACCATTAGCCACTGGTGATTGATTCAGCCTCCAGCTCCTCTCCTTTCCCTGAAAGTTGGGAGGTGGAGGTGCAAGTTCCAACCCTCCGGTTCCCCTGGCAACCAGCCCCCAACCATTGGTTATCTAGGGGCTTTCCAAAATCACCTCATTAACATAGACTCAGGTGTGGTTGAAAGAGGTTTGTTATGAATAATGGGAGACATCCTTTCACCTGGAGTTATTTCAGGAACTAGGAACAAAAACTAACTAAAGATGCCCCTGTAGCTTCTGTCACTCAGGAAATAGGGCTTTAGGAGCCTTGTGCCAGAAACCGTGGATGAAGACCAGTGTTTGTTGCTGTATCACAACCCCACAAGGCCCTGCGTTCTCCTTCTTCTCCCTCAGCCTCTCGTGCCTGTGCCCTCTCCCTTTGCTCCGCATCTCTGGTGCAGTCACCCCGAGACAGGCTGGGCTGGAAGGGCATGTGCCTCCTCCCCTCCGTGAGGCTGGCCTGCACCCCCAGTGGACACCGGGGAGTTGTGGATGGATGTTTCTGTCCAGATTGAGATCATCGCGGACGCCTGAGGATTAGGGGCTGCGAGGACCAGCCTTAAGAAATGATAGTATCTGTCACACAGGTGCTAATAAAAGCGCCCCCTGCACAAGTGTCTGGAGGTCAGCACAGCAGGCCTGTGGGAGAGACTCAGCCTATACTTTTTCTGTCCTCTGTGGCTGCTTTCACACAGAGTTGAGGGGCATCAGTAGAGACCCTGTGACCCACCAAGCCCTCAATGTTTACCGACTGGCCAGGAAAGGGAGAAAGCTTGCCAGGCCCTGTCCTGCACAATTTGTTTCCCTTATCGTAAGGAATTCGTTTAGATCTAAATGCCGACAGCTTCGTAAGGAATTCATTTAGATCTAAATGCCGACAGCTTCACCTGGGAAACTGCCTTACTTTTTCCTCATGAAAGATGCAAATCCTATGATGGATCCTGTTTTCCTTTGTGCTTTGCCTTCCAGCAAGCCCTTAGTCAGATGCATTGCTCAATATTTAATAATTACCTGGCCTTCATTGCCCATTCCTAACGTTCATCGTGTGTTTCTTTTTTTTTAAATCAATTTTATTTATTTATTTATTTATTTTTGGTTGCATTGGGTCTTCGTTGCCGCACGCAGGCTTTCTGTAGTTGCGGCGAGTGGGGGCTACTCTTCGTTGCCATGCACGGGCTTCTCATTGCAGTGGCTTCTCTTGTGGAGCACAGGCTTTAGGCGCGCGGGCTTCAGTAGTTGTGAGCTCAGTAGTTGTGGCACACTAAGCTCACGGGCTTAGTTGCTCCGCGGCACGTGAGATCTTCCCGGACCAGAGATCGAACCCGTGTCCCTTGCACTGGCAGGCAGATCTTTAACCACTGCACCACCAGGGAATTCCCTCATCGTGTGTTTCTTATTTTACTTTCTGTGTTCTGAGCACTGTTCTGCTGAGCTGTGAGAAACAAATGTCTGAAAAGTTTGTTTCATGTTCCCACTGTCCACGGGGGTAGACAAGCACGTAACACGCATCTTCTTCCAGAAAACGCACCTTATTGTTTCTTTAGTCCTGACAGAATATTTTGGGAGTCTCTAAATACTAACCCAGACCACTTTACTTTTTTTTT
Organism: Tursiops truncatus; assembly: GCF_011762595.2. Lineage (NCBI taxonomy): Eukaryota > Metazoa > Chordata > Mammalia > Artiodactyla > Delphinidae > Tursiops > Tursiops truncatus. The sequence goes on from NC_047053.1 coordinate 46,178,485, forward strand.
CATTTTGTTTCCAAGATGTTAATAGTAATAATTTTGATTACACAGATAATTTTTTGGTAGGGTGTGTGTGTGTGTTTATTTTTTGGTTTTTTGTTGCTTTTCTCTAGAGTTTTATGAGTTCTGTTATTAGTGATCACCTTTCACGGGGCAAAGAGTCCACAGCTCATAAGCGAAGCAAGACTTGGGCTGTCTGAGGAGAGCAGTGCTGGTGGCAGCAACTCTGCAGGTGTTTGAATTGAGGCCCTACGAAGAGTTCAATCACAGTAAACCTGATGCCATCAAAACGTTGTGTAAAATGAAAATTTTGTTCATTTCTTACCTCCACTGGGTTTTAGAAAGTAAGGTTTCGTTGTAGAACTTTGTTGGTTTGTTTTTCTTTTAATATTTATTTATTTGCTGCATTGGGTCTTTGTTGCGGTGCGCAGGATCTTTTGTTGCGGAACACGGGCCCTTTGTTGTGGTGCATGGGCTCCAGAGCGCGCAGGCTCTGTAGTTGCCTCACGCAGGCTCTCTGGTTGTGGCACGTGGGCTTAGTTGCCCCACGGCATGTGGGATCTTAGTTCCCTGACCAGAGATTGAACTGGTGTCCCCCGCATTGCTAGGCAGTTTCTTAACCACTGGACCACCAGCGAAGTCCCCCTGTTGTTGGTTTTTGTTATCAGTAATTTCAGGAGTGAAATGAACTTCATGTCTCTAAAAAAAGTAGTCCTCTTTCTGGTTTAGAGAGTGTTTGCTGTAAATGTAATGTTAAAAATAAATTTTAAAAAAGACCCTCAGGTTCTCCTGTTCCTGTTTCTGTGTTAGTTTGTGGATATTTGCTTTACATCGACCAAGGGGGACCAGTATTCATGCTGCTGGTGCCCCTTGGGAGGGGCTGCATGGAACCTCCACAACCTGCAGGGTGTCTTCACAGGCCCCTGAAATCTTGTTCCTCTGCCCAAGAGGGTTTCCATGAATGTGTATTGACCCTGTGGGTTGAGATGGCCTGGGACAGTTTGTCTTTTTCATTTTAAAAAAAACCCACTTAAAATGAATCAGACATTTCAGACTCTTTAGGGACAATGATACACAAAAGTCACTGCTGGATGCCTGCCTCAGACCCCACCTGGCCTTCCTGGAAAAGCACTCTCAGAGCCGGGCATCATTCACATGCCACCCTCTACCCCAGAAGATGCCAGTGGTACGTGTGCCAGCCTTTATGCCTTCTGGGCCTGTTGTGTAGCTGGCAGGGCCTGACCCATGGCCTCGGACCCATTGCATAAGTCAAGCCCAGGAGATTCCCCCCCCACCCCCACCAGCGGTTCTGCGTATCAGAATCCACCCCATCTCTGCCAGGTGATGGGACCAGGACAGTGGTGGAGGTGCCCTGGTGGGGAGCAACCCTCACCGGCCCTGCCCCTTGTGGGCCATCCTCTGTGGAGACGGGAAGCAAGAGGTCTTCAGACACTTGTTGGCAACTTGACAAAGTAGTTTTATGCTGTTGAATCTAATAATTAAAAAATCGGAGTTGTGTATTATATATCTTCGTTTTTGTAATTTTCATTTTTGTTCTAGCACTTTATTGTGTTTTACAAAAGTATCAGTGCGCGATGGACTGGAAACATAAGAACAGAGGGGCCTGCTTCTGGGTGGTGAATCTCCGGGAGCCTGCATTCCAGCTCCAGGAGTAGAGCATGGGGGTGGGAAGGGGCATTAGCTCAGGGGCCACCTGGGGCCAGTCACAGCTCAGCTACTGAGCGGCCTTTATGAAACTATTTTAAAGAACCTAGCTTTTGTAGGTGAGCAAACAACACTCCCTGTCTTTGCTTCCTCTCTTACCTCGGTGATCCTGCACTTACTGTCTGTTCCCTCTGCTGTAGGGTGAGGATAGGGTAGAAAGAGCCTTTGGGGTCTGGGCCTAGTATGCCCCTGCCCTGCTGGAGCCTAGGGGAGCTGCCTTTGGCTCTCCAGAACTCAGAGTGTGACCAGAAAGCCAGTAACTGGCCAGAGCATCCTCCTGCTTTGGTGACAGCGATCATTTAGTTGGGGATCTGAGGTGTGTGTTGCGGAAGACAGGGTCCCTAACGGTGAACCCGTTGCCTGCCTCCTCTTTGCTGCAGCTGCCGACATGCTGCCCCCGCCCACAGAGCAGGCCCTGAATGCCCTGCTGGCTCGCAAGGAGGAGGAGTGGCGAGCACTGCAGGCCCAGCACTCCCAGTTGCGGGAGGCAGCCCTGCAGGACGCTCAGCGCCAGCTGGAGGAGGCACAGGGGAAGCTGCGACGCCTGCGGGAGGACTTTGTCTACAACCTGCAGGTGCTGGAGGAGCGGGACCGGGAGCTGGAGCGCTACGACGCTGCATTTGCCCGGGCCCGCGGGCTGGAGGAGGCCAGGCAGGCCGAGGTGAGCGAGCTCAAGATCGAGGTGGCCAAGCTGAGGCAGGCGCTGGCCGGCGAGGCCCGGCGGGTGGAGGATCTGCAGCAGCAGTCCCAGCAGAGGTTGCAGGAACACCGCCTAGAGCTGGAGCGGGTCCACAGGTGAGGGCCAGCAGACCCCACTCCCCGACCCTCCACACGCCTCCCGCCCCACAGCGCTGCCCGGCGCCCACCTGTCCAGTGTTTGTCAAGGGAAGGCAGGCAGGGCCACACCTGGATGTCTTTTTCTGGGTCCCAGTGTGGCTGAAATTAGTGGAGATTTGTTCATCTATTTGGAATTTTTCCCCATGATTTACAAATCTGTATAATTATAATAAAACATATTTGAGCTTATGATTATTTTAATGGTGTGGAATATATATTAAATCCAAAACTAAGTGAGCTGACTTGAGGCAAGTCGACTGAGACCCTGAAGCTGCCGTCAGGCTTGTGGGCTCCGCTCACGGTGAGAAGGGAGGTCAGGCCTCAGCTGCGCGCTCTGCTGCAGCCTTGAAGTGCTGTACACTGTTTTGTGAAGTGTCTCCTCAGGTCTTCTGCCCATTCTTTTTCACCAAATTGGGGACATTTTCAACCGTTATTTCTTCAAGTACATTTTTGGCCCCACCCTCTTTTTCCTTCCATTCTGGGACTGCAGTGATGACCATGTGAGTGTCACATCTTTTGTTATCCACAGGTCTCTGAGGCTCTGCTCATTTTTTTCAGTCTATTTCTATTAACAGGTCAGGTAACTTTTGTTTTTCACTGGTTCTTTGCTCTAAAATGTTCATTCGGCCTTTGAGCCCAACCAGGGTGTCCTTTGTTTTGGTTATTGTACTTCTCAGTTCTCAAATTTCCATTTGATTCTTTGTTACTTTTTCTTTGCTGAGAGTTTCTGATTTCCATTTGTCCTAAAACTGTGCAAAATTGCTTGTTGAAGCATCTTTATGACGGCTGCTTTAAAATCCTTGTTAGATCATTTCAGCATCTGCGTCATCTTGGTGTTAACATCTGTGGATTGTGTTTTCTCATTCAGGTAGAGATTTTCCTGGTTCTTGGTATGACTGGTGACTTTTGATTGTATCTTAGGCACTTTGGGAATTGTGTTGTGAGAGCCTGGATCCCACATCACGTACTCTTCTGCAGGCAATCACCTGTCCAGGTGCAGCATGTAGGTCCCCTGGGTCCTGCCAAAGCCACCCCCGCAAAAGTGAAGCATGACCTGTCACCTCATGTTTGCAAAGGTGACCCTGTGTAGTTTGGAGACTCTTCAGTGTTACTTTTCTTAACACTGCACTTTTCACACAGTGACAGGAACAGTGAGCTGGACCAGCAGCGGGAGCAGTATGGGAACCTGAAGTGGAAGCTGGAAAGGAGGCTGGAGGAGCTGGACAGCGAACTTGCCCTGCAGCGGCAGGTAGGGCGTGGGGTCCAGTTCCTCCTCAGGTGCCCACCCTGCCCGCCCTCTCTGAAACCAAAATTGTACCAGTTGGAGAAGACCATTTTGTTAGCCGTATGGTATCCTGGGATCACAGATTTCTACTTTATGGTGATCTGTGGGGAAGTGTGATGGGGTGTCTAAATCTTCCTCTGTAGTAACTCCCCCAGGGTTCTCTTTCCTTGGAAATAGAATAAACATTTCCTCCTTTATTTATTTTAGAAAAAAGTATTATAAAGTTAAAGTTTGAGTTATTTACTGTGGAAAAGAGCTGGGAGCTCAAGTTGTGATAACTGTACTTCTTTCAACAAAGCAGTAAATAAGTTTAAATATAGATGTATCAGCTGACAGGTGACACTTAAACCTGTCACCAAAATTTCTCTTTGGTGTCATTGAAACTCAGCCTACACTCAGAGACTCAGCTATGTTGGGGTTTGGGTGAAGGATATCCTTCACACTTATGGCCGAAGTCCATGTCTGGCAGGGCTGCGTGTATGCAAGGACATGGGTACCCTTGGTCTCCTTCCAGGATGTGCCAAGCTTGTGTCATCGTAGCAGTGACTGGTGTTTATAGAAACTGCCTCATGGAGCTCCTTGTGCGTGTGTGTGAATTTATCCGCTCAACACAACAGAGACACAATTTTGTTCTACATTTTCCAGATAGGGGAAACATTAAGTAACCTGCCCAAGATCCCCCTCAGTAAGTGGCAGAGCCGTAATTTGAGTCCAAGACAATTCCAGTGCAAGAACTCTTAGGTACTGTCATCCTGCCACAGGATAACAACTCACGCCTCATTTTTATAAATTTATTTATTTTATTTATTTATTTTTGGCTGCACTGGGTCTTTGTTGCTGTGCACGGGCTTCCTCTAGTTGTGGCAAGCAGGGGCTACTCTTCATTGTGGTGTGCGGGCTTCTCATTGCGGTGGCTTCTCTTGTTGCAGAGCACGGGCTCTAGGCGTGCAGGCTCAGTAGTTGTGGCTCGTGGGCTCTAGAGCGCAGGCTCAATAGTTGTGGCGCATGGGCTTAGTTGCTCCACGGCATGTGGGATCTTCCCAGACCAGGGCTCAAACCCGTGTCCCCTGCATTGGCAGGCGGATTCTTAACCACTGAACCACCAAGGAAGCCCACGCCTTATTTTTAGACTGTGTCTGTGATATTGGAGAGGAGCTGGATCTAGAAGTCAACCTGTCTGTGTCCTCACTTCTGCCCTTCTTGGAGTGATTGAGTGACTTGGAGTGATTGGCTGACTGAGCCATTGAGCTCTGAACTAGGCCCCTAGTCTCTCCAGTGGATGTGCCACTGGGCAGATGTGAATGGTGTGCCTGCCTGTGCTGGTTCCTTTTCGGGCACTGGGGTCAGCGGTTCTCAAGGAGGACAGACCTGTCAGCTGGCAGACTGAGGCCTGACTGCTGGGCCCTCTGTCCCACAGCATAGCGTCAGTGTCCTGAGATAGGACGGCATCCTGATGTGCTGTACCCATCAGGATGGAAGGCGCGCATGGACACAACTGTCCTTGTGACCGAGCTTTCAGGCACGGCCGCATCTACCAACCATGGCTGGTGGAGGAGGGGGCCCTGCCCTTTCCTTCCCCTCTTGGAAGCTTGAATTTTACTGTCCATGATGCCATCATCGCTTAGAACATTTGAAATTTCCTGCAGAGGACTTTCTTTTGGAGTCCTCAGGGACCAAAGAACTTTTCCATTATGGGCGGGTTTGACTTTTGGAAACAGTCCAAGGTCACTGGGGCATGAGCTGAGTGATCAAGACCAGGTATGACTCATCTAAGTCATGAGGTTTCCTCAAGTGGCATTGGAGTCCCTTCCAAAGAAGGAGTTTCGGAAGGGCTCTGGGCAGTGGTGGGAGTGTCCCAGTTAGCAGGACAGTCAGTGGCACTTGGAGGCAGCAGTGCCCTGGTGGGAGTTGTGGTCGCTGGGCTGGGTCTGTGGGTGGCTTCCCAGCCTGTCCACACTCAGAGCCCTTGCTCCGACTCAGGCTTGTTCAGGCTTTGAGCCCCCTTGTCCACAAGGAGGGCACCTCCGGATGGGAGTTTTTATACCAGCCCTGTCTCTGGAAGGAAGGAAACTTGACGTCTGGACTCTCCAGCTCTGGGCTCCATCCAGAGCTGCTGCCAGGAACTTGGGCAACCTTTGCTGCCTAGTGTGGTTCAGGGACAGTTGGGGCTCACGCCAGCCTCAGGGCTGTGCTGCCCACGCCCGACTCTCTGTGACTGAAGAAAGGGCCTTATGTGCTCATCAGCTTTGTGGGCTTCCTTTGGGCTGGTTTCCCGTCTCCTTTTTCTGAAGATCTTTGTGTTCATTATTGACTTGTCAAAGGTAGAATTGATGCAATGGTAATAGTGATTTTTATTTTCAAGAAAGAAGTATAAGATGACGGGAGCTGAGTTTGTAAGCTGTAGACTGTGGACTTAAGGTGTTTCACTGTTGGTTAGCAGTCACAGGATTAGAAGCCACTGGAGGAGAAACAGTGATTTATTGATTTATTCATTTAACAAATAGACTTTGCCAGACACCATCCCGGGCCCTGGGGTTAGGGCTGAGCGGGGGCCCCACCTGCCCTGAGAGTGAGCTGGCCCTTGTGGGGGCACAGTGGACACCCGAACATTACAGGCTCTGGCTGTAGCATCCTAGGGACGTCACCTGCATAACACAGGGAGGCAGGGTGGATGGGGCTGATCTTTAATAGGCAGGTCAGGAAGGGCACCCTGAGAAGAGGACTTGTGAGCCCGCCTTCAGTTGGCGTCAGAGTTCAAGTTCAAGGGGGCTGAGATAGCAGCGGTGTAGGCCTCCCAGGCCCTCGTGAGGATGGCCTTTGCTCCAAGTGAGGTGAGAAACTCTTGGGGGCTTGTGAGCCAAGTTGAGTTTTTAAAAGATCCTCTGTTGTTGGGTTGAGGACAGCCTGTGGGACTGGGGAGGCAGGGAGACAGGAGGAGGCTGTCGCAGCCCCAGGTGAGGGGGCGGGGCTTGAGCCACTGGCAGGTTCTGGATACACCTAGACGGCAGAGCCAGTGCACACGCTGATAGATGAGATGGGGTGAGAGGCAGGCGCTGAGGACACATCTGGTTTGGGGCCGAGTGCCTGGCGGGATGACTTGCCTTGTTTGGAGATGGGGGAACCACACAGGGAGGATGGGGAGGGCGCTTGGTCGGGCTGCATAGGAAGTGGTTTCTGCACTCCCAGGTGGACAAACTGGGAGGTCAGGATGGAGCAGGTTGGCCACAGAGTACAGAGCTAGGAACCTGGGGCACCCCCAAAGGGTGACTGTAGGCAGAGGAGCCATCCAGGCTGAGCCGGGGACATTGGCACAGGGCAGGGGCATGGGTGGGGGACTAGCAGGAGAGGGGCCCCCAGGAGCAAGAGAAGAGGGTGGTCGGGAGGCGGGCCTGAGCCGCGTGTCTCTGGGGTGAAGTGGGGATGGGGAGTGGACTTGGACGCAGCAGCGCGTGCAGGGGTGGTGGCTTTCTTGTTTCCTCACCAAGGACACTAAATGCTTGCCCGCTGGTCTGGGCCAGGCTCTGCCTGTGCGAGGGCTTCCTGCCCCCTGGCAGCCACAGACTGCAGAACTTTGAGCAGAAACCAAGTGCTTCAGTATTTTGTAGCGTTAGGAGTGAATCTCAATGATTTTCATATTCTGATCCCAGCAAGGGTTACTCGTGTGACCCCTTATACTTCGTCTTGCTTCTCAAGGGATAAAAAAAGTATGTTTTCAGTTGTACTTCTGCATGGTGTCTCTGAGGCCCCCAACCTTCCGAGGAGGGGAGGGAGGCTGCTGTGGAGTTTATTGCAGGGCGGAGGCAGACGAGCCCATTCTTGCCGGCGTGCTCAGGCTGGGTTCAGCCTTCCCCGACTCTTTCCTTCAGGAGGCTGAGTCTGTCCAAGCCTCTTCAAAAGCAGGGGCCTCATTACTTGGTCAGAAACCTGGAATCCTGCTAGTGTGCTGGGCTCTCCATGCGCTGTGCTTTCCAGGATGTGCATTTCAGTTTGACTCTGTCCCTCAGTGTGTGATTTCTGCATCTGTATCCAGACCTCCCGTCCATAGGGCACATCAGCCACGAGCGTCTGCTCTCCTGTCACCACTGTAAACAAGACGATAAAGGACTAAGGACAGTGAGAACCCACAGCAGTGACGGGAGCAGGAGAAGGGCCTCAGCACACGGATGAGTGAGCCTGCGCCTTCCCGGGGAGGGCGGGGGCAGCAGCTGGGGAGCGGGCCTGTGGGAAATGCAGCCAGTGGGCCTACAGACTCAGAGAGGTTAGGCCTTGGGACACCAGGGGCCATGCACGTGCAGGTGGATGTCTGTATCTGGGGCCGCGAACCACCCCCCTCATGTGCAGATGGAGTGCCCAGCAGCCAGGAGCTCCTTTCCCAGGCAGAAGCTCAGCACAGTTTTCTTTACAGAAATTGAACTACCCATGGGGAGAAGGAAGGCGGCTGTGTGGGCCCTGGTGTCTGCAGCGCAGACCTGACATTAGGGAAGCAGCGCCCTCAGTCGGCTCTGCGAAGATTCAACTTAATTGAGCTGTAATTTCCTACAGTCCATGCACCCATGTTAAGCGTGCAGTTCAACAAGGTTTAACACAGGTACTTGAGTAACAACCAAGACAGAACTTTCCTGCCACCCAGAGTTCCACGTGCTTCTTTGCAGTCAGGGAGCAGCACCCTTGGCACCGGCCCCACTGGCCTGCTTCCTGCCGCTTGCGGCGAGATCTGTCTTTCGGAGAGTCCTGTGAGAATGGAGCCGTGCACTGTGCCCTTTTTTGTCTGGCTTCTCTCTCACCATGACGTGTCTGAGGCTCCTAGTTGTCATGTAGTTGGCAGCTTGTTCCTTCTCGGTGCCAGTGCTGTGTTGTGTGGAGGTGCTAGTCTCTTTCCGTTCTCTGTCAACGCACATTTTGGACACTTGGGTCGTTTCCAGTTTGGGGCCATTTCGAATGAGGCTGCTGTGAGCATCCTTGGCCGTCTTTGAATGGACACAGGCTACATGACCAGGAGTGCAATTTCTGCGATGTGTCCTACGGCTGTGAGTAACTTTTTAAGAAACTGCCGAGCTGTCCTCCAAGATGGTTGTAGCGTCACATTCCACCAGCAGCAGATTAGAGTTCTAGTTGCTCCTCGTCCTTGCTAGCACTTAGTGTTGTCAGTCTTTTTCTCTTTAGCCAGTCTAGTGGTTGTGTAGTAGTGTCTTACTGTGGTTTTAATGTGCTTATCCCTGATGATCAAAGATTAAGCATCTTTTCACATGCTTACTGGCCATTCATATATCCTTTGTGAAGTGTCTGTTCAGCTTTCTTGTACTTAAAAAAATTGGGTTATTTGTCTTTACATTACTGATATTTAAGAGTTCTGCATATATATTCCAGAAACAAGTTCTTAGGTATATATATTTCAAATGTTTTCTTCCAGGACTTCCCTGGCAATCCAGTGGTTAAGACTCCGTGCTTCCACTGCAGGGGGCATGGGTTTGATCTCTGGTTGGGGAACTAGGATCCTGCATGCCACGGGGTGTGGCCAAAAAGAAAAATTTTCTCCCATTCTGTGCCTTTCCTTTCCCTTTTTGTAACAGTCTCTTATGAATAGCAGGTGTTTTTTAATTTCAACATCCCAGTGAACTTTTTATTGCCTCATTCCTGAGTAGGAGCATATAACTGAGGCAGGATTACAAGACAGAGAAATGCCAGCAACATAAGAAGAGGCCCAGAGGAACAGGGAAAATGACCCTGGGTAGGACAGAGATGATTCCCGAGACAGAGATCCTAAAACCCGCCGCCGTGTGATCAGCTCAGGTGTGAGGCAGCACGGTGTGGCCCTGCCCGTGCTAGGCTTGCCCGGGCATGGCAATTGGTTGTCCGTGTTGGTCTAGCTGTCTGCGTGGGCAGCTCTGGTGCTGTGGCCTCCTGGGCTCCGCAGGCAGTGCCAGTGATCCTGCAACTCCTGTCAGCCCAGTCCTGGAGGATGGGCTGGGAGAGTAGCCACCTTCCTGCTCCCAGGGCAGGGGCTGGCTATTTCCCTCCTTCCCATGAGGCTCTTCCTGTGTCGTTCCCCCAAGGTGAGAACTTGAGCCTCTTGGGAATGGGGTGGGGACAGAGCCAGCCACTCATCACATTATATCTTCATTTTCAGTGTCTAAGAGCACATTGTGGGGGCTTCCTGAGATCAGTGTCCCCAGGGGTGTATTTTGCATCCGTAACTCAGGATGCCAGGAGGAAGGGCCAATCATAACAAGAAAGAATTTTGACAATTAAAAGTATGTATAGAGCCTTCCCTGGCCATCATTAAGACTCCACACTTCCAATGAGGGGGCCCGGGTTCAATCCCTGGTCAGGGAACTAGATCCCCCATGCCATGACTAAGAGCCTGTATGCAGCAACGGGGATCCCGCGTGCCTCAACTAAGACCCAGGGCAGCCAAATAAATAAATAAATATTTAAAATTAAAAAAATAAAAGTATATATAAAGAAATTAATTCAGAAAATGGAAAAAAGACACAGAAAATCCAAGAGAGAATTTAAGAGACATGGAGGATAAATCCAGGATTCATCTAACAATACAAATTCCAGAAACATACAGCAGAGAATAGGAAGGTGTCAGATTATCAAGTAAACATCATAGCCACTTCTCAGGGTGGGGACTTCAGACTGAAAGGCCCCCAGAGCCATGAGCAAAAGGGGTTTCAGAGGAACAAAGAGGAGGTGCTGCAAACGTCCAGAAAACCTGTAGAGTCAGAGCCTGGCCCAAACTCCTCAACCTTAGCTTGGGACAGAAGACACATGACAAGGTCTTCAGCACTGCTGGGGGAAGAGATGTAAGCCCGGGGCCCTGGGGTGTGAGGGTGTGGATGCCTCTGGCTGGGTAACAGCCTCTCAGGAAGTTACTGGAGTGTAACTACTGAGCGAGCCCTGTGCAGCGTGGCTGTGTGTCGGGGCCGAGGGGTCAGCCTTTAGCTGCCTCTGTTTCCCTTTTGAGTTCAGAACATTGAGAACCAAGAGATGGAGTGGAGGAGGCTGCCAGGAGAATGGGGGCCTGAGCTGGGCGGGTCCCCAGGACTAGGTGGCCCCAGTCACAGGGCTGAGCTGGCAGCCTCACCTGGAAGCCCGTGAGTCTGAGAGAGGTGGGGCAGGGAAACTGAGGGCAGCTCCCACTCCAGCCCCCTGGGAGAAGGCCGAGTGGGGCAGGGGATCGTGGGACTCTCACCCTGATGGGAGCTCTTGAGCTGGGGAAGGAGGTCCTTTCCAGCAGGAGTAAACCAGGAGAGAGGATGAGGGCATCCAGGAATACCGAGGACCGCCTAGGGGAGCTGTGAGTCTCGGGCCTGGATGCTGGCTGTGAGGCAGCCCAGGGAGAGACCAGATGGGCATGGAGACTGAGGGCCCTGGAGGGACCATACCCCAGGAGAAGAAAGGGTCACATTATGGGGTGTGTCCTGGGAAGCAGACACCACTCAGGAAACAGGAGAGAACCAGACAGAGAAGGGGCGGCGAGAGAGACAGAGAATTGAAAACTCTGGGAGAAATGAGATGGGAACCGTCATAATCGTTCGCTGTTGGGTGAGCCGTGAATCACTTTATTGTTGTAATAGTTTATGGACTTTTGGGTTCAGCCCGTGGGTGAGGCTTACACAGCCAGGGGAGTGGAGCCGTGAGCCCCGTGTCGGGGGTGTGGGGTGGGGCTGCTCAGGAAGCCGGCAGGTAGCGCGGAGGGAAGAGTGGCGTGTTGTTTAGAGAGAGACATAGACGGAACCAACAACAGAACTGCTGGGAGGGGTGCTTCTGAGCTCATGGGCCTGGTGTCTCTCCTTGTGGGTCCACTAGCAGCTCTGTCTGTGCAGAGCAAAACCCCACAGGACCACAGGGGAGAGGGACAAACCTACGTCCACGGTGGGAAGAGCCCTCCAATGTCCTTCATGCAGCGTTACAGGTCCCAGTCCCACTCTTGACCTCGTCCTCCGCTAGGTCCTCTGCGTCCCTCCTGCCCTCAGCGTGCCAGTGGGTCTTTGCTGGCCCCACCGTGCTCTTTTCACCACCAGCTCTTTTTGTTCCAGGAGCTGCTCCAGGAGTTTGAATCTGAAATGCAAAAGCGGGAGCACGCGTTCCGCCTGCAGGCGGACAGCATGAGCAATGTGGTCCTAGCACACGAGCTCAAGGTAGAGGGCGCCCTCGGACTGTGATCGTTTCCTCAGCAGAAGTGAGAAGCCCCTTGCGAGTTAGGGTTCACGTGAATGCCTCCCACTTTGTACGTGGGCCTCGATCTCTGCCACACAGAGTTGGGGGTGACATGCAGGTGACATGCTTGCCACTGTGCCTGCCAGGGCCCCGGTCAGGAGTGATGGCCACTCTGCCCAGCCAGAGGAACGCTTGTGCCACCAGTCCAGGTCTAGTTACCTGACCTTGAGGAAGTGTCTCCCTCTGGAGAAACCACCACCCCGCAAACTCTGTCCTTGGCCTGTGTACTCCCGTGACACCTCGGAATGGGTCTGTGAGGAGGTGCCACTCATCCCCCTGTTTTCAGGAGGAGGCCTGTCTGCAGTTGGTGCTCCCAGCCGTGGTGCCGGCTCCCCTCCGTGAACAGGACTTCTCTAAAGCACTGGCCCCAACATGGCCAGGGCACACATGAGGAGCACGCATGCCTGGCCTTTAGCACCGAGACAGGGAGCAGCCTGGAGGGGAGGACAAGGGGACAAGGAAGCAGGGTTGATGCCTGGCCCGGCCCTGCTGCCCCAGCTGGTCACATCTGGGCAGCGTCTAGCCAGGTGTTAGTAGTAAGATCGACACCCTGCACTAGTGGTCAGCAAGGTCCCTCCTCTAGGCTGCCAGCCTCCCCACAGGGCTGCAGTCCAGGGGGCAGCACCAGGCCCTGCCTGACCCCTCTGCGGAGTCTCCCTGACTTTCCCCTGGAGGAATGCACCCAGGGCCAGTAGGACCTTGAGGCTGGGGCTGCCTCACAGTGACACCGCCACCACCCCCGCCCCGAGGCCACTTTGAGGACTTCTGAGCACCAGGGGAGAGAGAGCAGGCGGGATGTGCAGGGCCAACCTGTGCCTCACAGTGCAGTGGGCACTCCTGTCAGAGGAGCAGGGGACAGGGGTGGGTGAGCCAGGGCATGCCCCACTCCCATCTCCAGCTGCCACGAGTCGGTTCTGGTCCCCTGAACACCTGCCCCTTGAGGGCATCACAGGTTATACACAGAACTGATTTGGGGGCAGCAGTACCATCACCTCTGCATTATAGTCGAGGAAGCTGAGGCCCAGAGAAGCTATTTAAAAATTGAATGTGTGGCTGGGGTTTGAGTGGGGTCACTCAGCAGGGAGCCACGTTCGTACAGCCTCCATCTGGCTGTGTGATTCCAGTATCAAATCATGCCCGAGTCGGGTGCGGGGGTACGACGGGGACTCACACGGGGCCCGTGCTCTCAAGGTTGTGGGAGCACGTGAGGAGACTCACTGTTCTATTGCTTCTCAAATTCCAGTTTTCCTTCGCTCCCAGTTCTGATAAAATGGTAAGGCTTACCTCTAGCACCTCAGTTTGTTCCACTTATATCCTTATTTTGAATTCTTCTCTTTCAAAGATTAAACTGCTGAACAAAGAGCTCGTGGCCCTGAGAGAGGCCGGGGTGAAGGCTGCGGAGTCCCTGCAGAGCGCCGAGGCGGTGAATGCAGAGCTGGAGGATAGGCTGCAGCACAGAGACTGGGAACTCAGGGACCTGGCTGCCGTGAAGGACGCCCGGTGCGGAGTCTCGCCATCTCCCTGTGGGCGGAGGTGGCCAATGCGCCCGATGTTTTGCATGGTCTGGACTCCAGCCTGGAGGCATCTGCCTGTTCTGGCTTTTTCCAGGCCGGCTTTGCTGTAGCCCCTTACCTGCTTTTTCCACTAATATTTGATTCTTTCAGGATAAAAGACTTAGAGGGTAAACTTCACTCTGTGCAGCTCACCAAGAAAAAAGAAGAGGAGACGTTTAGGAGGAAGTGAGTGTTTCTGGCTCCAGTGTCAGCGTAGGGAAAACGTTCCCTGATCCCCTTGGGGGCAGACCCAGCCCTTCTGTGGGACTGTTAGCTGGGTCAGGCCTGCTCTTCCAGGGTCTCCCCTCACTTTTCAGTTCAAATTAGTATATTTGTGTGTGTTTGGAGGAATATCATCAAAACACTGAGAATTACAGAACACGCCTTGTAAAATGAATTGCTGAAAGCCGTCCAGATTGACACTTAGAGCCGATATACTTGACCCGTTGAAACAAGTCTTGGGAGCAGGATGCACACAGATGCTCCGTGTCCTCACACACTGCGTGACCCCGCAGAGTCGTGTGCAGCCCAGGTGGCGTTATTTACGGAGCCAAGGTGACAAGAAACCTGTGTTCCTTGGTTCCTTGGTGTGGGCTGGGGTGTCCATGCCCTGGAGTCTTGGTGTTTGCCTTTTGAAAGTAACTAGCCAATGGTCACAGAATAATGCAGTGCAGAAATAACTCCCTCCCTTCACTAGCTGTCATGATCAAACTTTTGTTGTGATTTGGTGAAAAAGAAAGGTATATCCTGCCAGAAACTAATGGATACAGCAACTGGCATGAGTATAGTTTTTTGCTACTAGAAGGTGGAAAATACTGAACAGTTTGCAAGGTGAGTAAGATGAAGATTGATTGTAATTGGAATGAAAAGTACGGCATGCGACTTGATTAAATAAGGCTTAACCATCTCATTGAACAATGCTGATGGAATCTGAAAGAAATCATGTGGAATTACATTTTTTAGGGCTTTTTACTCTTCATCAAAACCAAATAGAATAAAAGCATAAAACATCATGGACATCATGTCAGCTGTCAGCGACACCCAACAGTGTATTTTCGAGACGAATGTTCTGTTGACAGAGTTCCAGTAGGTTTGGCATCTCTAGCGAAGGACAGACATGCAGCCTGCATCCCGCGGCCCCCAGTTCTGGGAAGCCTCAGATTCCGGGTTGAAAGCAGCCCAGCAAATGGGGTAGCTGCGAGGCCAGGGCAGTTTACACCTGCCTTCTGCTTCCCGAGTCCGTACGGCTTCTGCTGGTGGCCCTTCACTGAAGCACATGTTCTGGGGTCTTTCTCCCATGGACTGTGAGCTTGGGAGGGCTGGGGCCCGGCGTCTGAGAATCTCTCAGTCAGTGTTTTTGTGTGAGGAGTGAGGAGCAGAGAGAAGCGGGCAGAAGTGCCCTTCAGGAGGACACTCATGCAGCACTCCTGCAGAATGAGGAAGGTTCTAGGCTCGGGGGTCCTGAGCAGGGCCTATGTGAGCCACTGGGGACCTCACTGTGTTTCAGGCATGAGGAGCTGGACCGTCTGGCCAGGGAGAGGGACACGGTGCTGATGGCAGCGAAGAGCGCCCATGCGGAGCAGCTGCAGGCGGTAGAGGCCAGGGCCCTGGAGCTGCAGGTGAACTGCGAGAACCTCGAGGTGCAGCTCCGCAGGGCTGAGTGGAGGCAGGCGGACACCACCAAGGAGAAGGACGCCGCCATTGACAAGTGAGCTGCGGCTGAGGGCCTGGCTGCCTAGTTAACCTGTTTCAGATGAAGGGAAGTGGGCACAGGCTGTTGGGAGTCACTCCTGCAGCTCCCGTCACTGTTGTTGTTGTTGTTTTAATTTTATTTATTTATTTATGGCTGTGTTGGGTCTTCGTTGCTGCGTGTGGGCTTTCTCTAGTTGGCGGCGAGCGGGGGCTACTCTTCATTGCGGTGCACAGGCTTCTCATTGCGGTGGCTTCTCGTTGTAGAGAACGGGCTCTAGGGCGCGTGGGCTTCAGTAGTGGTGGCTTGTGGGCTCGAGCAGACGCTCAGTAGTTGTGGCACACAGGCTTAGTTGCTCTGCGGCGTGTGGGATCTTCGCAGACCAGGGCTTGAACCCCTGTCCCCTGCATTGACAGGCGGATTCTTAACCACTGCGCCACCAGGGAAGCCCCTCCGTCACTGTTTTTAACCATTCTCTTTTTTCATTTTCCTTTATTTGAAAGTATGTGGCTAGTATGTGTGGATGTATGTATGAATGTGTGCATTTATTTATTTGTGGTAAATACACAGCATACAATTTACCATCTTAGCCATTTTTAAGTTCAGTGGCATTAAGTACATTCACAGTAGTGCAACCATCACCCCATTCGTCTCCAGAACTCTTTTCTCTGTAAAACTAAAACTGCCCATTAAACAGTAACTCCCCATCCCCCTCTCCCAGCCCCTGACACCAACCATCCTACCTTCTGTCTCTGTGAATTTGACTACCCTAAGGACCTCACATGAGTGCAATCCTACAGTGTCTGTCCTTCTGTGACTGGCTTGTTCCACTCTATGATGGCTTCAAGGTTCATCCACGTTGTAGCGGGTGTCAGAATTTCCTTCCTTTTTAAGGCTGAATAACGTTGCATTGTTTGTATAGAACTACATTTTGTTTATCAGTTCATCTGCTGATGGCCATTTTGGTTGTTTCCACCTTTTGGCTGCTGTGACTAGTGCTACTATGACCATGGGTGAAAAAATATCTGCTCAAGTCTCTTCTCAGTTCTTTTGGTATGTACGCAGAAGTGGAGTTGTAGGTCACACGGTAACTCTATATGTTTAACTTTCTGAGGACCTGCCGAACTGTTTTCCACAGTGGATGCACCATTTTTCACAAAGCTTCTAGTTTCTCCATAAACTAGTTTCTTTTTGTTTTTTTAAATCAAAAACCATTCTTTACAATTATTTTTTATTTTTTTGGCCACACTATGCAGCTTGCAGGATCAGTTCCCCAACCAGAGATTGAACCCGGGCCCTCGGCAGTGAAAGCACAGAGTCCTAACCACTGGACTGCAGGGAATTCCCAACTAGTTTCTTTTTAAACCCAGTTTTCTTTTTCGGCATCTTAACAGGCCATGACATGTAAGCCACTCTGTCCCACTGTGCCTGGTGTCTGCAAAGGGCCACTGTAACTGAAGTCATAATTGAACTCAGCCTTTTGGCGGCCGGTAAGGAAGTGATCTTTAGAGAAGCTGTGTTTACAGAAGACAATGAAGATAAATAAGTCATTTATAGAGCCTACTGCTTAGCAACTGGCTTTTCTCCTTTGTTTGGAAAATATTTGTCTTTTTTTTTTTTTTTACAGAGAATTCTCTGCCAAGTTATATTTCTACTTACGGGGAAAATGGCTCTTAAACTATAAAATACCAGGAAGTTAAAATTTATTCAGGATAGCTTCCTTAGAGTCACACGTTGTATTGTTTGATCTGTTAAACGCAGGCAGCGGTAGCTGGAGGGGTGAGGCAGCTCAGTCTGACGGGCATGTGTTTCCCCAGCCTCTCCTCCGTTTGGACAGGCTCTCCCTGGGCCCTTCTCACGGATGGCGACTCAGATCCCAATATCCGGGTGCACAGAACTTCCTGCAGGCAGGCCTCCTTCCTCTGCTCTCACCTCTTGGCATGTCCACCCTTGCGTTCCTTCCTGTTCTTCCGTGGGACCAGTCAAGTGGCCATGACAAGCAGCATCATTGGGTTCCCAGGAGAAGTCTTAGTGTCTGTATCAGTGTCTTTTCATTCCCAGACATACTCTTTATAAATCAGCAACAAAACGGCCCATACTGTGAGCTTGCTGTCTCTTTGGGCCTATTTGTGATAGTTTTCCTGAGACCATTGGTTTGTGGATGGCAGAGTAGAGAAATGATGACCTGAGACAGTGTTGTGAGAACCATGTGTGTCCGTGCAGGTGTATAACCTATCACATGGAATATGGTGCACTTTAACCTCCTAGTACCCAGAGGTAAGATGCAAAAAAAAATAGGTGAAATTAACTCCAGGGGACTTCCCTGGTGGTCCAGTGGTTGAGATTCCATGCTCCCAACGATCGGGTTCAATTCCTGGTCAGGGAACTAGGTCCCACATACTGCAACTAAGAGTTCACATGATGCAGCTAAAGATCCTGCGTGCCGTAACTAAAAAGATCCCGCATGCTACAGCTAAGACCCAGCACAGCCAAATAAATAAATGAATATTTTAAGAAAGAAAAAAAAAAAAAGAAATTAACTCCAATAACATTATATCTAACTCAGTATACAGTAAGTCCCCTACATATGGATGAGTTCCGTTCCGAGTACACGTTCCTAAGTCCGATTTGTTCATGAGTCCAACAAAGTTAGCCTAGGTACCCAACTAACACAATAGGCTATATAGTATTGTAATAGGTTTATAATACTTTTCAGACAAATAATACGTAAAAAACACACAAACACAAAAAATAAAACATTTTTAATCTTATAGTATGGTACCTTGAAAAGTACAGTAGTACAGTACAACAGCTGGCATACAGGGGCTGGCATCAAGTGAATAGGCAAGAACAGTTACTGACTGGAGGAGAGAGATGAGGTGGGAGGCGGTAGAGCTGAAGGATCGTCAGCAATTGGAGATGGAGGGCAAGCTGCAATTTCATCTACACCTGACCTTAATGGCACAGGTTCTGGTTCCTTGCTGGGTTCAATTCTATCTACCCTCTTAAAGAAACGATCCAGTGATGTCTGGGTCGTAGCTCTTCTTTTCTCGTCATAGATGACATGGTAGCACTGGATTGCATTCTGAACGGCTGCTGCAACCTTCGTATACCGTTCTACGTTTGGGTCCTGTGCCTCAAATACTATCAGTGCCTCCTCAAATAAAGAAAATCCCTTGCCATTTCCTGCGTCGTGAATCTCTTCAGTTCTTCAGTTACTTCTTCATCTTCGTGTTTCTCTTCGTCCTTTCTCTGGGTCTCCAATTCCATCAGGTCTTCATTAGTAAGCTCCACGTTCACATCTTTGAAACTTCGCAACTTGAAGGTTCGTATGTAGGGGACTTACTTTAACCAAAATGCCATCTTGTTGCATATCGTTAATAAGTAATCAATATAAAGTTATTGAAGAAGGATGACTAAACTTGCCTGAAAAAAATATTATTGAGATATTTTGCATTTTTTGGTGCTAAGTTTTGAAGGCACATCTCAATTCAAATTGGCCACATGCCTGGGAGCCCCATGTGGCCCATGGCCCAGTGCTGGGCAGCGCTGGTCCGAATGCTGGTCGGAGGCCAGGACTCAGTGAGGGCAAGCTCTCTGCTCTCCAGAACACAGGCCTGCTTGTGCTGGCTTGGTCTTGGCAAAGTGGAGCAGGAACCAGGGTCCCATTCATGGACACATGCAAAGCCTGCTGTGTGCAGATCATCTCATGGGAATTCGTTAGAATTAAAAATATGGTTCTCGAGCTCCAGCACCTTCTCTTATAGTTGGGGAAGCCCAACACACATGGAATTACGAAGAATCAGATCAGGGACTGTAATGGGAAGCTCAAATTGGATGTCCTGCTTGATGTGTGAGGCCTGGGCAGTTGACTTCCCAGGGCCGCCAGCTGCTCCTCTTTCCCACCCGGAAAATCAGATAAGGTCCAGTTACAAAGCACCTCCTAGCCGATGTCCTTCGGCCTCGGAGCAGAGTTGCAATTGAGTAGGTAGAGGGGAAGGAGTGCTTTGGAATTCCAGGGCAGGCCAGGCATCTCGTGTCCTTTCGTCTTCCAGCGACACACAGATCGGAGGAGAGCCTTTCATTTCCCTCTGTCACGTCAGACATGGGGCACTCGAGGCTCCAGGGCTAAGTGTCTGGTGGGGCACAGCCAGGGTGAAGCCCGGATGCTGTGGGCAACCAGCCCACCCGCACACACTTCCCGGTGTGGACTTGGCTCCAGGTCGGTGCCTGGGTTGGGGGCCAGCTTTGTCACAGGTTCCTGGGCCCCCACCTGCTACTTTCTCACCCCGACAACTACATGGGACCAGAGCAGGTGCTGCCCCAGAGAGAGGGTGCTGGGCAGACCCGGAGGGGAGCAGCTCCAGCCCCCATTCTGACACCAGCACTGTGTCTTAGCTGGACAAGTTCTGCAGTTTCCAACTTTTTTTTGTGGCCCCTTGTGATATTAGGATGAGCTTAGTTAAGAGTCAGTATGACTCTGGACATATTGTGCTAGAAGCAATTCATTTAAATTATATGGGCTTCCCTGGTGGCGCAGTGATTTAAGAATCCGCCTGCCAATGCAGGGGGCCCAGGTTCAATCCCTGGTCAGGGAACTAGATCCCACATGCGTGCCCCAACTAAGAGTTCACGTGCCACAACTAAGGAGCCCACGAGCCGCAACTAAGACCTGGCGCAACCAAATAAATAAATAAAATAAAAATAAATATATATTTTTTAATTATTAAAAAAAAAAAAACCCAGCACACCGGCCTTGGCGTTTAGGCCTGTTTAAGCTGAAATGTTTAAAGAAGCTTCCCACGAGGGAACCTGCTCCCTTCTCCTTCCCATCTCTGCCCATGTTCGGATGGAGCTTTGTCTGAGGCTCAGGGCAGCTGCACTCGGGACTTTGATCCAAGGCCTTATCGGCTGACAGCCATTTGCCTTCCCACAGCTCGTCCACCTCTGCACTGCACTCCGTGGCCCACCTGTGGGCCTGTGGCTCTGGGCAGTGGCCAGTGAGTGATCACAGCATTTACCCCACAGCATGCTGAGTGCAGATTAGGAGGGAAACAGGCCAGGGCTGCAAATAAGGTGACCACCCTGCGAGCTTTGTGTGGTTAATATCATGGCTACTCTAGTCAATATTGTTAGGTGTTCTTTCTAAAGTTTCTCTTCTTGGGAGATTTATCATATTTTTGGTGATTCTTCCAAGGAATGTAAAGGGTTTCTGTAGAACCTTATCTTGCTGTTCAATTTGGAGATATGTGTTGAATGTCTCTATGTGGAAGGGCTCTGCTGGGCATGGCAAGGGGTGCCCAGGTGAGTCAGAATTCACTGGTTCAAAACCGTTGGCTCGGGCTTCCCTGGTGGCACAGTGGTTGAGAGTCCACCTGCCGATGCAGGGAACGCGGGTTCGTACCCCGGTCCGGGAGGATCCCACATGCCACGGAGCGGCTGGGCCCGTGAGCCATGGCCGCTGGGCCTGCGCGTCCGGAGCCTGTGCTCCGCAACGGGAGAGGCCACGACAGTGAGAGGCCCGCGTACCGCAAAAAAAAAACAAAAAAAAAAACAACCATTGGCTCTGAGAGACACGCCCTGGCACACATTTCCCCGCGCACCTGGCGTGGGCTTGGCATTCTGCAGGTGTTAGTCGATGCTTGGGTTGGTGGGAGGGATGGGTGTGTATTTCTTCTTGGGTTGGACCATTTCTTAATCTAGGCAAGGAAGCCTCTGCCCCGATGAGTGTGAAAGAGACCCTGATCTGTAGCATTTCCTTTGAGGGCTGTGTGCATGTGTGTGTGTGTATTTGTTGTAAAAGAGAGCTCTAGTGAGAATCACGCCCACATTCACGTTGCTTCCCTTCTTTGTTTAGACTTCGGGAAGATGCATCAGCTCTAAAATCTGGCTGGGATGCCCAGATTGCTCAACTTTCCAAGGAGATGATCTCCAAAGACCTCCAGGTTCAGGCGCTGCAGGAAGAAGAGGTGAAGCTGAAGGCACAGCTGGCCAGATGCCAGCAGGACATTGGAAGGTACCATGTGGTGGGGGAAGGGGATGAAGATGGGGCGGCGGGGTGGGTGGTCAGAGGAGGCCTTTCCCACAGAGCGCGGTTCTCGGTCTGCACCAGGGCTGTAAAAGTGTGTGTGCCATTTGGTCCTGTGTCAGGAATCACCTCTGAGGTCTTTTGTCTGACTGTTAGTGTCTTTTCCTATCAGTTGGAATGAGCACTTGGCTAAAGATAATATTCTCTTTCTTGAGAAATCATTGAAATATAATAAATGTCCCAATTTTAACTGTACAATTGATGAATCTCGACAAATATGTACATAAATAAGCAGTATAACCACTACTACAGTCAGGATGTAAAACCCGAAGCCCGAAGTCCCCTCCCACCTCGGCACCTGCCACGATGCTTTCTGTCACTGTGGGTTTCTCTTGATCTGGAATTTCATCTGCGTGGAATCCTACTGTTTATAGTCTTTTGTGTCTGGTTTCTTTGGATATTTATTTGAATATTCAGGTTTTCTATTTTGTGTGTGTGTGTCGCTTTTGGTAATTTGTATCTTTCCATGAGTTTGTCCATTTCATCTAATTGTTGACTTTATTGGCGTAAAATTGTTTATAGTATTTCTTTATTGTCCCTCTAATATGTGTCAAATCTGCAGCAGTGTCCTCTCTCCTTCTTGATACTGGTGACTTGTATTGTCTCTTTTTTCCTCCATCAGTCTAGCTAGAGATTTATCCATTTTACACATCTTTCCAAAGAGCCGGCATTTGGTTTCATTGATTTTTCTCAATTGTTTTTCTGTTTTCAGTTTCACTGATACCTGCTCTTATCCTTACTATTGTCTTTCTTCTGTTTCCTTTGCTTTAATTTGATGTTCTTTTGATAGCCTCTAAGGCTTTCCCCACAAGGTCTCATCTGCCAGGAAGGCTGGTGGGTTTTTTATTTCAGACATTTCACTTTTCATTTCTCTCCTCATTGTGTGTGTGGTTGCCTTTAATCTCTGAACATATTTACAGTAGCTGTTCTGAAGTATTTTTCTGCTAATTACATCACCTCTGTTGAGGGTCTGTTTCTGTGGCAGCCAGGTCCCCCAAGTAAGTGGGTCTCACTCGGCTGGAATCAAGGTGTTGGCCGGGCTGCCCTCTCTTCTGAGGCTCGGGCTCCCCTTACCAGCTCATCTAGGTTGTCGGCAGAGGTCACTTCCAGCAGCTGTGGGTCTGATGTCTGTTTCCTTGCCGGCTGTCAGCCGGGGTTGTCCTGGCCACGTGGTCCTCTCAGCACGGCCAGCAGGAGAATCTCCCTGCAGTGGGCAGGATGGAGCCTTACTTGGTGTCCCCTGTAGAAGGTGTTACCATCCCGCCCTGGTCACAGCCCTGCTCACCGGGGAAGAGGCCTTCCAGCGATCTTCACCCTGCATTGCTCTGTGTGGCTGACGAGAAGCCTCGTGCGGGTCCGGTTCACTCCCCCACGCACTTTTCTTCCATCCCAGCCGGCGGTCTGTACCTTCCCCATGGCGTCTGAAGCCCCTCCTGTCCAGCACTCGGAAGCTTTCAGGCAGAAGGCGCATATCCCTCTCCAGCCATGGTGGATTTCCTCCTATTTCCGTGGTTATTTCCTCCTTCCATTCTGATTTCTCCCAGCCCCCTGGTAGATGGACGCTGGTCTTCTGAGTTGTTTGACCTTTCAACGCACTGTTGACTATCGAGCTCTGTCTGCTCTGCTGTGAACCCTCTTGCGTTTCTCTAGTGCAACCATTTTCTTGTTTGTCTGAGTTTGCTGCCTTTCTTCCTGTCTCCTCTTACTGAGTTTGACCTCCTCTCCCACAGTGCTGGGTTTCTCGGTATTGGGAGACCCGGCCGCCTGCTCCTCTCTGAACCTGGGCCTGTGTGAAGGTGTTAGCCAAGCCCGTGAACACGGCTGGCCTGGGGGCCCAGGAGGAGCGCCTCCCACCTCAGCTACGTCACAGCCCAAAGGGACCTCAGGAAAACGTTCAAGTTGGTGGTTTTCACCCCTGCAGGTACAAACAGCAGCTGTCTCTGGCAGTAGAGAGGGAGCAGAGCCTGGAGCGTGACAAGGTGCAGTTGGAGCTGGACTGGCAGCGCCGCTGCGAGGGTGTCGAGCGGGAGCAGTACCGGCGGGCTGAGGACTTGATTCAGGGCCTAACCGCGGCCAGAGACCAGGTCTCTGCTCCCCAGGGCTGTCTGACTTCTTTCTGCAGGAGGAAGGGCTGGGAACGTCCACTGAGGTGCATGGAGCCTGGCTTGGGCCCTCACTGAGTTATCCTTTGCATTTGAAAACACTCAGCCTCACTGAGCAGTTTGATTTATAACAACAGGACTTAAAGTGATAAGATGAGTCTCTGCCCATAGCCTTTCTCTAATGGCCAGTGCAGCTGCCTCTGGAGCTG
Source organism: Tursiops truncatus (assembly GCF_011762595.2). NCBI lineage: Eukaryota > Metazoa > Chordata > Mammalia > Artiodactyla > Delphinidae > Tursiops > Tursiops truncatus. Next base: position 46,202,194 of record NC_047053.1, read on the forward strand.
GATCAGCGATTGCTGTGCTCTGCCGGCTCTGATGGCCACGTATTTGCTGGGGTTTCTCACCCGAGTGTCTGCTGTCTGCTTCCCCGCAGGATGGGGAGCTGGTCTGGACCCTGAAGGTGGCACTGCTTCCTTGTAATCCTCCCAGGATGAACTGAGTCTGTTTTCCCCAGGTTGCTGCCAAGTTGCAGGAGACAGAGCGGGTGCTGTGCGGCCAGGAGGTGGTGCTGAAGGCCGTGACCCGAGAGAGAGACGAGGCTGTGCAGGCGCTGCGGACACGCGGACTCCACCCTGAGGAGGAGGCGCAGGTGAGGGGCCACCTCCTGCTGAGCCTCCGCACGGCTCTTCCTCCCAAGCCCCTTGGAGACACCCACTCCCCCAGCCAGAGGGAAAATATGCCAAATAGAACCAGCACTGGAGGCAGGTCTTTTCAGCCCTATTTCTTTTAAAATGACTGTTGGCACAAACAAGGGTGAGGCTGAGCTCAACCAGTTAATGGGAGTCTACACTCAATCTTTGTATCTTCAGCATCTGAAATATCAAAAAACCCCAAATTCAGATATTGCACCGTGGCAGACAGTAACACGAAGAACCAAGAGGTTAGAGCTTTATCCCAAAACACACTTCTTCCTACGTGGTGAGTAAGCCATGCAACATGCGACGACGGCCGTTCCTCTCATAAAGCACAGACTTCCTTACTGCTTTGCACTGGCCAGAGCCTGATACTGTGGGATGCCTGCGGGTTGAATGGTGGCCCCAAAAGACATGTTCCGGTCTCAGTGCCTCAGGATGGGACCTTCCTTGGAAATAGAGTCTTTATGGATGGAATTAGTTAAGATGACATCACATGGGAGCAGGGTGGGCCCAACCCAATAGGACTGGTGTTCTTAGAAAAGAACACACATGAAGACAGACACAGGAGGAAGGCCATGTGACGACAGAGGCAGAGAGCAGAGCCTTGTGTCTGCAGGCCGAGGGGTGCCAAGGACTAGCGCCAGTAAAACCTGAAGCCAGAAGTGGCAGGATTTGACTCAGAGTTGCAGAGGGGGCATTTGCTTCCACTGAGGGGGACCCTTGGCGCAGGCCTAGAGTTTGGCATTACAGTGAACACAGCCCATGTCTTGCCTTGCCTCTTGCCTTGTCCCCCGTCCATCCAGGCCTCCAGAGGGAAGCCTTGTCACCGGGCTGCTAGGAAATCTGGGCAACCCGCAAGGAGAAGTGCCTTCCAGAGCTGCACCAGCAGAGCGCAGCCCGAGCCTGTCTCAGACATGACCTGCCTGGTTCAATGGCCCATTGTTTCAGTAGTCTGACCTCTGTCCATTTGTGGAAAGTCACTTACCCGGTCGTCCAGGATAATGGAGCCACTGAAATCCTTAGGATGTCTGCAGGGGTGCTGGCCTCTTCCCACCTGTCCAGCTGTCCACCTGCAGAGGGAGGATGGATGTGGCACAAGCTGCGTCTCCAGGCGTCCACCCAGCCCTGCTTGTGCCTACGTGCGGGAGTGCAGGTCGTAGCTCATGTGTCCTTGCTAGGAGGACTCATGCTCACTGCGGGTGGAAGGGGGCCCTGGGGCCTCACTGCGACCTCTGTGGCTGGCACTTGCCCGCAGTTGGTGCTGGGTTGACCTAGCGTTCACCTGGTGGAGGTGGGCTCCTGCCAGCCATGCCATGTGGGCAGTGACTGTCCTCTCTGCACAGGTGACTGCGCAGCCCCCAATCTGGCCACCCTCAGAAACCTCAGGAGCTTCCGAAACACACCCCTCTGAGTCCCAGCAGGACCTACTAGGCCCGATGCCTTAGGGGTTGAGCTCCGAAAGACGAGTCTGTTAACAAGCCCCTGGGGAGATTCACCTGTCAGCCAGTCGTCAGGTTTGGGAGCACCGGTGTTCCCAGGTGGGGCTGACCCCAGCCTCCAGAGTCACCTGTGGTCCTGGGGGCTCACAGCAGGTGGTCTCTGCATGGGTGCCTTCCCTAGGACACATAGAGAAAGCAAATGCCTCTTTTTTTTTTTTATCAATGAGCCCCCACCCCAATTTTTCGTTGTCATATTTTCCCCCCAGGCTGGCAATTAAAAGAAGACATGTGTCTCCAAGCACCAGCTCGGCTGGTCAGGGAGGCCTCTCATGGCTGGTTGCCTTGTTAAGTAAACAGGGGCTTTAGAAATGGTCTAGGGGTCAGAAACAAGTGCCCCGCCCATCCATGCAGAGTGGGGAGATGCAGTGGAGGCACCTGCGAATGTGAGCTGGCGTGGCGGTCTTGACAGAGATGTGGCTTCCAAGCCAGGACCCAGGGTGGGGCAGAATGCTGCACAAGTTCCTGGCTGACCCAATGGAATGAAGTTTTTTGAATCCTGCAGCTAATAGCAAAACACCTGTGCTCCTGTAGGGGGCCTTAATGCTGGGAACAGGTTAAGGATGTGACCACTTGGTAAAGCGGCAGGTGTGGGCGGGCAGCAGTTGGTGCTGAGTTCTGCAGGGGTGAGCCCTTGGCAAACACTAAGGTAGGAGCAGTGAGGGAATCTGTCATACACCGAAGTCAGAAATAGAGGCCGCCAGGGAGCGAGACACTGTGCTTCCTGGGGAGCGATGAGCCCATCACAGATTCCACTGTTCAGATGGACAGGCTGTAGGCTTTGGCCACATCTTCTCCCTCGCTTGGTACTAGTTCCGAGCACGGAGCCTCAGCAGAGCCGTGGTGATCACCCCACGGAGACCAAGGCACCACCGTCGGGCAGGCATTACCAGGGCAGAGACGCAGCCACGGCCGCAGGGGCAGAGGATTCGCCTTGCAACTGGGCTGCACTGCGGCTTTGAGGTGGATCCTGTTGTTCAGGACAAGGAAGCTGAGGACCTGAGAGGAGTGGTCCCTGCCCCACAGGTGGCAGAGGGAGAATGTGAGTAGCACCAGCCAGCTGCACACTCAGCCCCGACCACACTGCTGTCTGCCTGAGTGGGAGCAGCCTGAGGCCCTGCCACGGAGAGGGTGGGAAATGGCCCAGTGGGCACAGAGAGGGAGGTCGGGTGTTTGCAGCAGGAGCAGTGGGGCCAGAGCAGTGGCTGGAAGGAGACAGAGCAGGTGCATAGCAGAGCCAGTGGTGGCTTGAAAAGTTGGGAACTGTGAGTAACAGAAGAAATAGCTTCATTCTGAAAGTAAAAATATGTGGCCACTGCAGAAATTTTACAATTTTAGTTCAGCACAGTGTTCTCTGGAGTCAGGTGGGCCCAAGGTTCACCCCAGCTCAACTCCTCCTTGGCCGGACCTCTTGGGTCCCCCGTGGTGCATTAGTGGGAAGTTGGTGACAGCGTGTGTCACGTGCTTGCTCAATGCCAGGGCTGAGCGTCGTGGCCGGGTCAGACCCATGGAGGCCGTGTGCTTGTCTGTCATCAGCGTGTGGCTGTGTGTGGTCAGGTGGCCCCTGAGAGCTCGCGTCTGTGTTTCCTCATCTGTGTGAGGGGTACCCCTGGGAACGCTTGGCCCACTGCGGATGGATGTGAGCTCTGCAGATGTGAGCCAGCATCGCTTGGAACAGAGAAGAGAACATATCGTGTCTGTCTGACACTCAGATGTTTTAGTGTATTTCCTTCCAGCCACCTCTATCTCCATATCTCATGTATGTTCCTGTGCCCATACTGTGTTCATATAGCTCAGGTCATGCTATATAACGTTAATTCTTTTTTAAAGTTTCCATAAATATTTCTCACATCATTAAAATTCTTTAAAAATGCAGGACTTCCCTGGTGGCGCAGTGGTTAAGAATCTGCCTGCCAATGCAGGGGACACGGGTTTGAGCCCTGGTCCGGGAAGATCCCACATGCCACGCAGCAGCTCAGCCTGTGCGCCACAACTACTGAACATGCGTTCTAGAGTTGTGAGCCACAACTGCTGAGCCCATGCGCCACAACTACTGAAGCCTGCGCACTTAGAGCCCACGCACCACAACTACTGAAGCCCGCATGCTCTAGGGCCTGTGTGCTGCAACTACTGAGCCCACGTGCTGCAGCTACTGAAGCCCACGAACCTAGAGCCCATGCTCTGCAACAAGAGAAGCCACTGCAATGAGAAGCCCACGCACCACGACGAAGAGTAGCCGCCACTCGCCACAACTAGAGAGAGCCCGCGTGCAGCAGCAAAGACCCAACGCAGCTAAAAAGAGAATAAATAAAAAATAAAATTCTTCAAAAATGCAACTTAAATGGTTGTGTACTTTATTGTATGACCATGCCACGGTTTACTTCATCATTCTCTCACTAATGGCCGTTGGGATCATTTGCACAGATTCTTGTAATGCTGCATGGGCATGTTTGTGCATCTCTGAACTTGTTAGAAGCTCGTGTTGTGTTCACATAGTCTTGGTCTCTCTCAGCAGGACTGGTCAAAGGTCCTTGCAAGCCCGGCTGGTTTGCTTTGCTGGTAAGCAGGATCCAGCAACCAGTCGGAAAGTCAGAAAGTCTCAGGATGGGACCTGGGCCTTGAGTGGGGAGTGAGCATGTGCTGCTTCCTAGGGGAGGACCTTCCTTCCTGCCCATTTGGAGGTTAGTGTGCTGATGGGGCAGCCATGGAGGAGAGGAGCCTGGTGCTTTCTGCAAGCAAACATCCACAGAGGGCTGGGTTGTGTTGGGCCCAGATGCAGAGAACTAGGCAAACCACGGGCTCCCTTCCTCTGTCCCCTCCTCTGGCACCCACTGTACAGGCAGTGTCTGAAGACAGTGGTTTCATAGAATTTGTGTGGTTTTCTAGTTGTTTACAGCCAGAGGGCAAGTCCCGTAGCAGCAAATCCCTCATGGTCAAAGGCAGAAGTCTCTCTTGCCATCATTTTCAAAGGAGATTTTCACTCTGGGTGACAGGTTTTTATCTTCTTTCTGCACATGGTTCCATTGTCTTCTAGATTTCATTGGTTCTCATGAGAAGTTGTCAGTTTCTTGTATTTGTTCTTCTGCAGGAACATAATGTGTCTTTTTTTCCTCTGGTCGCTTTTAAGAGGTTTTCTTTATCATTGTTTTTTAGTAATTTGACCATGATGTGCTGTTTGGTGTAACTTTTTGTGTGTTTATCTTGCTTCAGTTTTCTTGAACTTCTTGGATCTGTGGACTTACGTTTTCATCAAATTGGAAATTTTTTTGCCAACAAGTTCTGAATCCTTTTCTGTCCCCCTCAATGATCTGGGTTAGTGTGTTTCTGCTTCACATTATTCCGTGGTCACTAGAGCTCTGTTGTTATTTGTTCTTTTTGGTCTCTTTCACTCTGTGCTTGAGTTTGAATACTTTCTGCTGCTATGTGTTTATGTTCCCTCATCTTTTCTCCTGTAGTGTCTGATCTGCTCTTAATCCCATCCTAGCCAGTGAATTTTTCCTTCAGACAGTATATTTTCCATCTCTGTAGATGCTATTTGGTTCTTTTTTGATATCTTCCATTTCTCTCTTCATGTTCATGTTTTTCTTTAAATCCTGGAGTATATTTATGGGAACTGCTTTAAAGTCCTTGACTGCCACTTAGCATGATGTCTTCATGGTCCTTCCATGTTGTAGCATGTGTCAGAACATTGTTCCTTTTTCTGGCTGAGTAATGTTTCACAGTGTTACCCTTTGTTTATCCATTACCTGTGGGTAGACATTTGAGTATTTCCATTTTGGCTACTATGAATAGTGCTGCTCCAAACCTGTGTACAGGTTTCTGTGTGTATGTATGTTTTCAGTTCTCTTAGGTCTATACCTAGGAGTGGAATTGCTGGGTCGTATAATAGCTCTGTGTTTACTTTGTTGAGGAACAGCCAGACTGTTTTCCACAGCAGCTGCACCATTTTACATTTACAAGCCACTGCGTACCTTTACCTTTTACAGTGCACAAGGATTCCATTTTCTCCACATCCTCAGCAACACTTGTTATCGTCTTTTTTATAACTGCCACTCTAATGGGTGAATGATGGGCTTCTGACTAAAAAGGAAGGGTCCCCAAATTTCTCAATAAAAGTTATCTTTGAAAAACCGTGGTCTTGTCTTTATGAAACACAGAAGAAAAAGTTTTTTCATACTTCTGTCAACATTGCCCACCTCCAGGACAGATGACGGGGAGCAGGAACAGGGGGCAGGTGGACGCAGATGCAGCCGGCCTCAGTGCACAAGGGAATCATCGGTTCTTGGCTGTAACCAATTTCTTTTCTTTCTTTTTCTTTTTTTTTTTTTTTTTTCCGTATTTGGCAGATGCTTGTAAGGCATCAAGAAGAAGAAATAAGTAAAAGTTTTCCATCTACTGTGATCCAGCAGCTACAAGAGCAGAACACAAGCTTGCGAAATGTTATTGCACAGATGAGGAAAGAAATGGAAACTCTAAGTGATCAGATTCTTCCTTCTGCCCAGTTAGGAGGGGAGACCTCACAAACAAACCAGCCTGACCCAAAGGCAGCCGCTGATTCAGCTGTACCTGGTGAGCGAAGGGGAGAGGGAGGATGAGATGCCATCTCTACTGGGTCCACGATAAGCTTCACTTGGAGTCTTACAAGTGAACATCCCCTTTGATAGATTACTTCAAAGTATGACAGCTGCTTTTCCTCCAAGGGAAGGGTCTTAAGTCAAATATTTTATATACAATAAAAACTTTTTATTGGTAAGTGGAGGGAAAAAGTGAAGGATACACACTTGACGCACTTAAAAACCAGAGCGAGACTTGGACCAGGGACTGGGTTGGCGTTGTGCTCTCCTGGAGTGGGCAGGTGGGGCTAGGGGAGCAGGCCCTTCCTCAGGGGAGCATCCAGGCCCCAAAGGTCGCCCAGCCCCACGCTATTTGGAGCAGGGTCTCGAGGGGTGGTGAGTGGAGGGGCAGCGCCTGAGACAGCTGCACTCAGGTTGATATGGTTGTGTCGGTGCGTCAAGGGTTGCAGGACTGAAGGAGGGTGAGTGTTCGCTCCTGACCATGGGGCCCCCTCGGAGAGCATGGCGAGCTGATCTCTGGAGGGGAGGGTATCAGACAGCATGGGACAGTCATGAGGGTCGGGCAGGGGAGGGCAAGGGTGGTAGATAAAGGGTGAGAGTATAAACACATGTGCCTGTGTGTTTACTGGGTTTTTTTGGAAGATTATGTTCTGGCCCTTGAAGCAGAAATGCGAACTCTAAAGCATAAATTAAAAACATTGGAGGAACAACTAGAAGATGTGTTAGATGCTTCGAAGACGACCTCGTCCTGTGCTGGCGTTCAACCCGGTGTCCTGGCCTCCACAGACACCACCGGTGAGAATCCTTGTGTCGTGTCGTGTGCTCCGTCCAGTGACTGTCTAGTAACACAGCCCGAGGAGCTGTTAAAATGTGCCATCCCAGGAGCCCCTTGTCCTCCTGAGCCAGCCGCTGTCCTGACTCCTCACCCTGTGGCTGAGTTTTCATACAAGTGGAACTACACGTGTGTACTCTTGTCTGGCTGTCTCCAGACTATTCACACCATTTCCTCTCCCAGTAGCAGTCGCGAGAGCCGTTGCTCTGGTTCCTGCTGACACAGCACAGCTGGCCATCTCCTGTACAATATATCCGTGAATCTTATTTATTTTATACGTAATAGTTTGTACTTCTTAATCCCCCGCCCCTATCTTGCCCCTTCCCCCTTCCCTCTCCCCACTGGTAACTACTAGTTTGTTCTCTGTATCTGTGAGTCTGTTTCTTTTTTAGTTATATTCACTAGTTTGTTGTATTTTTTAGATTCTACTTATAAGTGTTATACGGTATTTGTCTTTTTCTGTCTGACTTCTTTCACTTAGCATAATGCCCTCCTGGTCCATCCATGTTGTTGCAAATGGCAAAATTTCATTCTATGACCAAGGAGGCAAGAATATACAATGGAGAAAGGACAGCCTCTGCAATAAGTGGTGCTGGGAAAACTGGACAGCTAACAGCTACATGTAAAAGAATGAAATTAGAACACTCCCTAACACCGTATACAGCAATAAACTCAAAATGGATTAGAGACCTAAATGTGAGACCAGAAATCATAAAAGTCCTAGAAGAAAACATAGGCGGAACACCCTGCCATAAATCTTAGCAATATTTTTTTGGCTCCATCTCCTGAGGCATCAGAAGGTCTTAATTTAAGACAAACTTATCCGTCAGTCTGTTCCTCTGTGGTTGGTCCAGGATCACAGGCTTGTTCTAGTCTCCGCTTTCATTACTCTTAACTTCCTTTTCCGACAACGAGAAGCCTGGCTCCCGACCTCCTCAGTACATTATTTCTTCAATCCAGTTCCCGGGTGTGAGCAGCCTCCCTAGCACGGAGGCCTTTCCCTACATGGAGGCCCCACCCTTTTACCCAGGCCCTCCCGGGCTCTGACAGCCAAACCAGGCTGCCCTCCACCCTGACACCCTCACCTGCTGGGCCACCAGCCCCCAGGCAGATCGCTCACAGAGGGTAACCTCCTGCCACCGCCCACCTGATCATTTATGGGTCCATTGTTCAGGAAGGAAAGGAAGGGGCAGGCAGGACACTCTGCCTACCTAGTCATCTTGTCCCAAATAGTGGACGTTTTATTTTTGTCTTTTCCAGTGCTGATAGCTTTTACTTTTTTCTCTTGTATTACTTCCCCTGAGTGGAATCTCTAGTATGATGTTGATCATAGCTGGCTTTCTTCCTGATCCCAGAGAAGAACTTTCAACACTTTAAAGTTTAATATTTACTTTTTTTTTGTCAGATTAAGGTTTCTTCCTATTCCTATTGTAATACAAATCTGTATTTTTTTGCCATGATTCTATCAGTTTTTGCTTAATGTATTTTGAAGCTTTGTTGTTCAATGCATATACATTTATGTTTTCTTGGTGATTTCACCTGTGTATCATTATGTGGTGTTCCTCTTCATCCTGGTAATTTTCTTTCCTCTCAAGTCTACTGTCTGATGCTAATTCAGCCAGTCCAGTTTTCTTCTTCTTCTTTTTTGGCCAAGCTGCACAGCATGTTGGATCTTAGTTCCCTGACCAAGGACAGAACCTTAGCCCCCTGCATTGGAAGCACAGAGTCTTAACCACTGGACCACCAGGGAAGTCCCAGTGCTGCTTTCTTCTGATTGGCGTTTGCATGTATATCTTTATCGTCCATTTTCTTTTAACCCACCTCCAGCATTGCATTTGAAATGAATTTCTTGTAGGCAGCATGTAGCTAGGCAGTTTTGAAATCCATCTTGTGATACTTTAGCGGATGGGTTTAGAGTATTTGCACTTGCTGTAATTGTTGCCGTGTCAGGAGCCAAGCCTGCCACTTCACATTTGTTTTCTGTCCGTCGGTTTCCTCTTTCCTGCCTCCACTGCGTCACTTGAACATTTTTTAGTGTTCCACTTTAATCTAGCTTTTCAGTGTATCTCCTTGGGTACCTTTTCTAGTGTTTGCTCTAGGGATTTCAATATCCTTGCTTATCACAGTCAACTCGTGTCAACACTGCAATTTCAAGTGGAATGTGGGGATCTTACCACCAGTCAGGCCCCATCACCCCCTTTATTGTCGCAAATACCACCCCTCTGTACATCGAGAACCACATCAGACAGGATCCTCGTTTTTGCTTTCAACTGTCAAACATAATTTTAAAAACTCAGGAGGAAAGGTATGGTCCATTCTTTTCCCGGATCCTTCCCCTCTCCATGACTCTTGATTCCAGGTTCCTTCTGTCTGAAGCACTTCCTTCAACACTTCCTTTACAGCAAGACTGCTGGTGACAAACTCTTGGTTTTTCTTCATCTGAGATGTCTTTATCTCACCTTCATCCCTGAAGAGTATATTCACTGGTATAAAATTATGAGTTGACAGTTCTTTGCTTTCAGCACTTAAAATATAGCATTTTCTTCTGGTGAGAAATCAGATGATCATTTCTGATGAGCAGTCCATTGCCTGTGAATCATTTCTCTCTGCCTGCTTTCAGAGTTTGTCTTTAGTTTCAGAAATCTGATTATGATGGTCTGTGCACAGATTTCCTTGGCTTATCCTTTTGACATTGAATCTGAAGATGTGTCTTTTGCCAAATTTGAGAAGCTTTCAACCATTATTTCTTCAAGTATTTTTTTCAGCTCCACACTGTTTTTCCCTTTCGGGACTCCAATGGCAAGAGTGTTAGATCTTTTGTTATTCTCCCACAGGTCACTGAGGCTCTGTCTGTCTGTCTGTTTCCAATCTGTTTTCTCTATTGTTCAGATTGGAGAATTTCTATTATATCTTCAAGTTCACCAGTTCTTTCTTCTGTTGTCTCCATTCTCCTATCAAGCCCATACAGTGAGATTTTTATTATGGTTTCAGTTCTGAAATTTCCATTTTGTTTTGCTTTGTATTTTTTATCCCTTTGCTGAAACTTCCAATATTCATTTGTTTTGAGAGTGTATCAGATTGCCTGTTGGAGTCACCTTAATCTGTCATCTTGTTGTTGTCTTCTTCCATTCAAGGTGAGATTTTCCTTGTTGTTGATATAATGAGTAATTTTGGATTCTGTCATGGACATTTGAGTGTCGTGTCATGAAATCCTGATTGTCTTTGAGTCTGTTTTAATTCTGCTTCTGTTTTACCAGCAGCCGTGCGGGTCTCCCTTTTCCTGGGCCTTGGTTCCTGGTCTTAGCTCAGTGGTATCTCTGAGTTGTGGCTGCTCCAGCACCAAAGTTGGGAAATACAGGAAGGAAAAAACTCCAGGAACTCACTGTGGGTCATCCTTTGATTCCCAAGGTCCCCAGCCTCTCTGCCTGCTTTTCCTCCCTGTTCAGAATCTCCTCATCTGGCTTGGTGTGTGGTGTCCAGGGCTGTCAGCTGTAATCAGGGAGAGGAGTGGGGTGGAATGCACACACACATTCATTTTGTTTAGAATGAGAAGCTTAAATTGGTCTTTGAATGTTAAACCAACCCTGCATTTCTGGAATAAACTCAACATGTGATATATTCTTCTGCTAATATTTTATTGAGAATTATCACATTTATGTTATGGGTAAGATTGGCCTATAATTTTCCTTCCTCTTGATGTTCACGTCAGGTTTTGGAATCAGGATTATTCTGGCCTCATAAATAAGTTGAAATATGTTCACTCTCTCTCTGTTTTCTGAAAAAGTTTATATTAGACTTATGTTAATTTTTCCTTAACCAATTGATAGACTTCAACTTTGAAACCACCTGGGCATAGAGTTTTCCTTGTGGGAAAGTTTTAAATTTTTAGTTCAGGTTTTTTTCACAGTTAAAGGACTATCTAGATTTTCCTTTTTCTGTGTCATTTTTTGATGTTATAATTTGCTAGAAAATTGACTATTTCATTTAAATATTCAAAAATTTGGCATAAAGTTGCTTTGGGGAGTGTATTCTCCACACGTTTTCACAGCCCCCAGGATCTAAAGTAACAGCCTTTCCATCTGCTGTATTGTTTCTGTCCATTTTTCCTGCTTAATCTCACCAGGAACTTAACTTTTTCAAAGAACCTCCTCTGGTCTTATTCACCCTCTGTTGCACGTTGTTTTCTGTTTCCTCAGCATCTAATACTGACTTTGTTCTGTCCTTCCTTGTACTTTATTTGCTTTTTTTCCTCATTTTTCAAATGGATGTTCAGTTCATTTATCTTTCATCCTTCTTTTCTAAAATAAGCTTGTATGGCTATAAATACTTTTGAAAGGACAGCATTAGATGCATTCCTTAAGTTTGATAAGCAGTGCTTTTATGATAATCAGTTCAAAATAATTTCTAATGTCCACTCTGATTTCTTCTTTGACCTGTGGGTTCGTGGACATTTTCTTAATTCCCAGCCAAACGACCAGGAGGCTATGCAGGTTGGCCTCTACCAGACACTAGCTGGAAAGGTTGGATTTTTTTCTCCACGAAGACTCCTGCTTTCTTGGCATAAGGATTGTTCTTCATGTGCAGCTCATCTCAGTCTTTGGGGGCACCCAGCTGCATCCACTCAGCTTTAGAACATCTTAACATCACAGCAGACCAGCAGTGACAGTAGGCATCCTTAGGGGAAGGCAGAGAAGAACACACCTCTGCCCTGGATGCCTCAGATGTCCATCTCCTCAAAGGGAGGACAGGCAGTTGGAAGTTCCCAGGGCTTTAGGAGATGTGAGTCTGACAAAAATCTCTCTCTCTGCAGGAGGAGCTGTGCCGGTTGATGGTCCATCCACGGGACTGGCGCTCCAGAGGCTTGGAGACAGGGCACATCTCCTGAGCTCCCTGGTGGCACAACTCAGACAGAAGGTATGGCTGCCCTCTGATGCTAGACTGTGTAGGTCTTCCGACTGAAGGCACTCCTGGGGTGGCACTGAACCCCAGGAACCTGCTGTGGCCTCTCTGTGCCTCAGGTTCCGTGCAAGGAAGGGGTTGTTGTGAGGAGCAGCTGGTTCACCTCTCGTGTGTCCCTAGAAGGCAGGCAGTGAGGACCTGGTAGATGAGAGAGGAGAGTCCAGGGCATGAGGGGCAGTGCTGGCCGTCGATGTGCAGGGCCCCGTCTCTGCCCTCCCAGGACGTGCTGGGCGAGTCCCGGGACCCGTGTTAAACCCAGGCACCAAGCTGTGGCAGGAACGTGTGCTCATCATCACTGTGACTCTAGATGCCTTGGCCAGTGGCGACCCTTTCTGTCCCCTGGCCCTGCCTTCCTTGGGGACGGGTTGTCACCAGGTACTCGGCCAACCCACTGCTTCCTGGGGAGGCAGGACAGCTAGGCAAACTCCAGTGCAGTTCCGCCCTGGCATGATGGTGCTGGTGTCACAAACTGTGCTTTATTGCTATTAATTCATGATATCTCTTTTTTTTTAGTGCTTTTTATTAAATTCTGGTAAAATATACATAACATAAAGTTTACCATTTTTGTGTGTACAATTCAGTGACGTTAAGTTTATTCACAGTATCGTGTAACCATCACCAGGGTCTGTTCCCAGAACTCTTTCATCATTTGAACAGAAACTCTGTCCCCATTAAACACTAACTTCCTGTTCCCCACCCCCAGCCCCTGGTAAACTCTACTCTTTCTGCCTCTACGGGCCTGAGTCCTCGGGGAGCCTCATATCAGGGGAATCATGCAGCACCTGTCCTGTGACTTGCTCATTTCACTCAGCATAATGTCCTCAACGTTCATCCATGTTGTAGCAGGTGTCAGAACTTCTTTCCTCTTAGTAACTGGAGAGTACCCCATATTTAGTGTACCCATTCATCTGCTGGACACTTGGGTTGCTTCCACTGTTTGGCTGCCGTGAATGTGGTGGACACATTCTGCCGTGAATGCGGTCTGTCCAAGTCCCTGTTTCAGTTCTTCGGGGTATGCATGAAGGAGTAGAATTGCTGGGTCACAGGGTAATTCTATATTTCACTTTTTGGAGAGCCACTAATGTTTCCACCGAAGCTGCACACTTTCCACCCCCAGCAGGTGCACGAGTGTCCCCGTGTCTCGCGTCCTCACCAGCACCGGCTGCTTTTGCTGTCTTTTTGATTCTAGCCGTTCTAGTGGGTGTGAGGTGGACCTGACCTGTGGTTTTGATTTGCATTTTCCTGATGAAAAATGATGTTGAGCATGTTTTCATGTTCTTATCGGCCATTTGTATATCTTCTTTGGAGAAATGTCCATGAATATCCTCTGCCCATTTTTAATCGGGTTGTTTATTGTGTTGTTGAGTTTTCAGAGTTCTTTGTATGTTCTGGATACAAGTCTTTTGTCAGATATATGACTTTTTTTTTTTTTTTTCCCCATACCGCAGCATGTGGGATCTTAGTTCCCCGACCAGGGATCGAACCCACTCCCCCTGCATTGGAAGCACAGAGTCTTAACCACTGGACCGTCAGGGAAGTCCCCCAGATATATGATTTGCAAACTTTTTCTCCCATTCTCTAGCTTGTCTTTTCATGGTCTTGACAATGTCCCTGGGAACACAGTCCTTACTGCTGGTGCTGGTGGTGTTACGCCACTCTGTCGCCTTGTGACGTTTCTTTCCCGTGAGGCCGTTTTCATGTGCCCTTTCAAGTCCATAAGTACATAGGTTACACCATCCTGCAGACTCTGCATCTTCCATGGAACAGAACACCTGGCTGGTGACAGACATTGCTTGGCGATTTCTGTCTTTTGTGGGGAGCAGGCAATGCCCAGAAATCAGATGCCTTGTCTTGGCTGAAAGTTCATTTTTGCTGTTGCAGTGGAGATGAACTGGACCACTTTTCTGTCTCTGGGATTACAGACCTATGTCACATATGAGAGGAGGGGGTCTTCAGATGCTTGCCCTTTCCCAGTTCTGCCCCACCATCGGGATGTTACATCCCCCCACATGCCAGAAACAGGAATAAACATGTAAATAAGAGCTTTTAATCCTGTCTTGATAATGATAGATGGTTTGATCATCCTGAGGAAAAAAGTCTACCTTGAAGTGTTTTTTAGTTAACAGTGTATGTTTATCAAATGGTCATTTTTTTAGTGTATGTGAATAAATAGAATAAAATATTCATTATGAATTCTTTGTAGGAGGCCCTCGAATAGGAAGATATTTTATCTTCCTGAGAGTAAAATTGGCAATTTGAGGGTGTAGAGAGGTGTGTCTGTCTTTCTACCTGTCCTTTTCCCCTCCTTATGTTGGGAGAGCAGACGTTGTCGAGAGAGGTAGCTGAAGGACGGGGCGGCCCTGGAGCTCTGGCCAGGACTCTACTCGGGCACCTCCTAGCCGCCCCGCAGCTGCCCCAGGTTGTTCGTGCAGCCAGGACTTCCCTTCCTGCCTCTTCCTACGCCTTCATCCACCTCTGCCTTTTGATAGGCTTGGACCTCCCCACCCCTGCCTGCAGTTACGTGCCCTTTGTCTCCACCTGGGACTAGGGCCCAGGAAGAAGGTTTTAAGGCCCACTGTCCAGACACCGTGCAGGGACTCTCCCCAACCAACGTTGGGTCCAGTGTAGGCTCTGCTGCAGGTGCCCGCATCCCCACTCTGGGGGCGACAAGTGGAGCCGCCTGGGAGCCTGGTTAGGTGGGACCGGAAGAGCAGCAGCTTGGCGGTGGGACTGCAGGCTTGTGGGTGATGGAATTCGGCCAGAGAGGGGAGGCTGACCGGCATGTGTCCTTCTGATCTTTCTGGACGTTCTACCATCTACTGCTGCCCTTCTCTTGCTTCCCTGTCCTCCCTGCAGATCTGTTCCAGACCCCTTCCCAGAGCTGGCCGCCTTCCTAACATTGTCTCTGAAACGGCCTCCCAGGTGCTGCGGGAACCCCTGGACATGGACACCATCCAGCGAGAGCTTCCCCACGAGCTGGACCAGGTGCACCTGGAGGTTTTGCAGCTGCGGAAGCAGGTGGCTGAGATTGAGAAGCATCTCAGGTCAGCCCAGAAGGAAGGCGGGGGTGCTTCAGGCAGGCAGCAACCGCACGCCTCAGACACCGAGGCTGTCGGGGGAGAGGTGGGTGCCCTGTGGGTGCTCTGCGTCCTGTGCGGGACTGGTCTGGGGTGCAGTCTTGGCCATTGAGGGGCCCGCCCGCCCCGGCCTCCCTCTTCTTCCTTGACTAGGCTGACTCTGCCGGGGCTGTTCTCCACAGACGCTGTCAAGGGCTGCTAAGCCTCTCATCCTCCAGGTCGCTGAGATCCCTTTAAAAGCATGTAGGGAGGCTGCACACGTGAAGAGGACTGTTTGGTGTCCTCTAACAAAGGAGTCCTTGACTGTGTGATTCAAGGGCCTGGGAAGCCCTGAAATGGATGCAACATGGTGGGTTCTCCTTCCAGAGGACCCTCAGGGATGGAGCCTGTGGTTCTCATGAGCTTCTCAGAGTGTTTGAGATGCTGTCCGGAGCACGGGCCACCAGGCCACCTGGCGTCCTGGTCCTGGTCAGGCCCTTGGCACCCAGTTGCCCTCCAGTTCCATGGCTGGGTTTAAGCCAAGGTCCCAGGCCAGGGCAAGAGCTCTGCAGCAGCACGTTGTCCCCACATGTCTGCCAGACAGGCCACCTTCCTGCTTCCTGAACACCGTGATGGAGATGCTGCAAAAAATGGGCTTTCTTCACAGGGCGTCATGTGACATGCCTCCCGAGACCTGTCAGTTACCTACGGTTATTTGCAGTCACAGATGGTGACCTGCAGTTACCTGTGATTACCTGCATTACCTGCGGTGACCTGTGATTACCTGTGTTACCTGTGGTTGCACATGGTGACCTATTCATAAGCAGAAGGTTTTAAGGACAGTAAAATGATGTCTGGAAGGCATCAAGAGTCCTCAGGCAGAAGTAGCATCGATCATATGCCCCCCAGTGGTTCTCATCACATGGGCCAAGTTTTGAGAGTGATACTTAAGGACACAAGAGAGACCAGGCTCCAGGACCTACTGTCGGGGACTGTGAAGGACCTGGAATGGAGAAGATGCAACCCAGGACACTATCTGGCTTAAGGAACATGAGGGGGGCCAGCTGTGCGTTGGCAGGGGCGAACATATGAGCAGTGCCTGCAGAGGGAGATGGGCTGGTGAGGGGGAAGCTGAGGGAGCCTGAGCCCCGAGGGGGCACTAGAAGTGGGATACTGAACCCTCTGTGCCATCGGTAGGTGGATGCTGTCCCCAAGAGCCCCAGACCTCCCCACAGTCCTGTAATCCAGGAGTTAAGTTCAGAGGCTCCAGGCCCAGCTGGGCAGCAAATGCCATTGGTGATGTGTCTGCTCTCCCGCCATGGCCATGACTGTTCCAGGTGCTGCCAGGGGCTCACTGCAGCCCAGGGACCCTTGCAGCTCTCCTGTTAGCAGCCCTCGTATAACTCTGATCCCCTTGTTTAGAGTGAAGGGGGAAGAAACCATGCAAATGAGTGGAAGTTAAAATCGAGGTATTTAATCCCTTGGCAGACAGCCTGGGACCTGAAGCGACTTGAGGCCCAAGGCCGCTCTCCCAAGGTGGGTGTTGAGTGAGCTCTCTGGGCCTTAGTTTCTGCATGGCTATCAGGGTCCCACCTCCTTCCAGGTCTAGGCATCCTGTGACCTTGGTGAGATCACTCCCAGGGTGAGAAATTGGAGGCACAGGAAACCCTTTGCCCAGGCCAGGCCCACCCAGGCTCTGCTCGTAATTGCCCAGCTGTGTTGGGTGCCCAGAGAAGAGGATGTGGGCACCAGGCTTCTGAGGCTGGGGAAGAAGGTGGTCGGTAGGGCTAGGATGCCTCTGGGGCTCAGGTTGGGGTTGGAGTCACCACAGTAAACTCGTGGGTTACTTTAAAGAGAGAGGTGTGCACATACCCCGGCTCTGTCCACCAGGAGCCAAGGGGCAGTGGCTCCCCAGGGTGGGTGAGTGCACCCAGTGCCTAGATCGCATTCCCGAACTTCCTGCTCTGCTGAGAGGAACCAGGGTAAGTGGCCAACTCCACCACGGAGACATGACAGGGATGCAGGAGCCATCATAAAGGGCTCCCACTGACCAGATCTAGGCCAGTCAGTCATGAAGTCAGGGTCATCATCTACCTACTAAAATGGAGTCGCATTCACTCTGCTGCAAATAAACCGACAAGGAAAGAAAGGAGAGAGGAAAACCCTTCCTTACTTAGAACATCAACCAAGGACATGAAGGGAATGACACAGCCGGGGGGTGTCATCAGATGCTGAAATTCTGGACAAGCTGTTTGTGTGGAATCTCCCCAGAAGTTCTTCTTATTGGAAAGGGAAAACAGTAACTTTCTGGTGCTGCAGCCAGTGGACGCCACTTCCGAGAGATCAGCTCCCATTGCCAACACTGGGACAGACGGACATCACGAGCCTCCGGACAGGAGAGGGACACAGCCTTGCTCCTGACTCCAAGCACAAGACCTCCTGACTCCAAGGACAGACCCAGACCGAGGGCCACTAAACCCACAGCTTGTCCTGTTGAGAACATTCTGCTGGGGTCTTAGGGGACCCAGGATGCAGAAGCCATGCAGGGTCCTCGGCCCCGGGCGGGAGGAACAGGCCATAAAGGGCGTCCTCTGGGCAGCTGGTGGAGGTGCCTGTGGACTGTGCGCTAGGTCATAATGCCACGTCCCTGTGACATTTCTGGTTCTAATAACTGGTTATTAAGAGAATGTCCTTGTTTTCAGAAAGTACAAGCTGAAGTATTGGGGCATAAAGGGGTGCGATGTCTCCAACTCACCCTCAGATGGTTCAGAGAGAGATGTGTGTGGAGAGGGGAGGAACCACCAGCAGTGAGACAGGGGCGTGGGCCTCGGGCCGTCCCTGCAGCTGCTCTGTGGGGGTGGGACCCTGCCACACAAAAGCCAGCACCCCAGCCCAGAGGGACCTGCAGACCCTGGAGCTCCCCGCAGTCACAGGAGACCCTGTGGGGCAGGTGGCTGCACTGTCACGCTTCCATGGTTCTCGGCTCACCCAGGCCCCTCCCTCCTGCAGGCTGCCCTGCCCAGGCCCCAAACAGACGGATGCTGGGTTTCCCCAGGCCTCCCCACCGGGCACCTCGGACCGCTGGGGGGCAGTGTTGGCTGGCGATCCCTCTGGCTCTGCCTGGAAGCTTGGGAACCTGCCCCAAGGGAGCCCGCGCTGCCTCTCCCTGGGCCTCAGCCTCCCCGCAGGGCTTCTTCAAGGAGCCCAGGCACTCCCTTCCCTTGGGAACAGAGTTGTCATTAGGATGCCTCAAGCTTTCCCTCTGCTGCGTGGATGTTTCCGTTCTGGCCAGGATGCTGGGACCTGCACCAGAGCAGGCGAGGGCAGGTGGATGGGGCCATCACGGGGTGGGACCTTGGGCCCTGAACGCAGCAGTGCAGAAGCTCCTGGGCATCTCAGGTCATTATTAGCATTGTGTCATTGTGGGGTGAGACTTTAGAGTCATCAAAATAAGCTTCATCTTACCAGGAACTAAGCTTAAGAGAGGTGGGGCCCAGCTGCAGCACCCGCTCATCGCGTGCGGTCACTGTGTGACAAGAACATGGGCCACTCAAGATCAGGACTCCCCATCCCCTGGCCCAGCCACGCCTGAGGGCACGCCTCAGGCAGCATGTTCCTCAGCTCAGGCCAGGGCCATCTTTGCAGGGTGGCGTCCTGCTTTTGAAGAGATTTTTAAATCTCTAAGTGTTCTGAATTTTGCACAGTCTCTGTTTTCTGGATTGTTCTTTCCTTACTTAAAATAACACAAGAGAATCCCACAGCATATCCTTGTAGAGGACAAAGCCTGGAGAAAGAATGGCCTGGCCAGTCCCCCAATCCCAGGGCTACATCCCTGGAGGTTGTGTACCTTTCCCAACGGGTCGGGTTAGCCGCCTGGGGCCTGTGCAGCCCCGTGTGTGAATCCATGCTACAGGTCTCCAAGACACAGCCCCCCACCGGCCCTGGTCCTGTACACTCGAGAGACCCCGAGCCGGGGCTGCGGGGCGGAGGCCTTTCTCTGATGGTCGCTTTACCGCATCACCTCCACGCCCCGCTTCATGCCAATACGTCAGGCATGTGCTGGAGGCACTGGTGTGCAAACACCGTAGCTCCCAGGCCACAGGAGGGCACAGGTGCTTGCCAGCCCTGGAAAGGCACACCAAGAAACAGGGCCAGGACAGGGCGTGCTGGTCTCTTCCAGGGACGTAGAGCAGATTCCTTGTTCTGGCGCCAGCTCGAGTGGCTGGGACGGCACAATGCGGTTTTTCATAGGTGTGAGGAGCAGCCATGCCTAAGTAGGCCACCTGCCTCCTTTGGGGCCTTGGACGCCACTGGCTCCTCCTGGGCCCCTGCCTGGAACAGAGGCAGCCACACACATTCTCCTTTTTCCCTTTCTCCTTTCCCCACACCCACCCCATTCCAAATACCCCTCTGGGTGGGAGCACACATCTGTGCGTGAGTCCAGACTGGGACAGTGGTAGGATGTAGGGCCGCGTGGTGCTGCCCGAGCAACGGGGTTCAGACCTCGGGTGTTGGCCCAAGGCAGCCTCCAGGCCCAGAAGCGGAGGCCCCAGGCAGCCACTGCTCCCTCCCTTGGCCTCCTTTGCTTTCTCTCTGGCACCTTTGTCCGGGTCAGGATGGTGGGAAACCTGGGCCGGCCTGCAGGTGGTGGAGGGGAGTCTGAATGGCAGGTAGAGAAATGACTGAGATGGGAGTATGGACGATGGAGCCAGAGAGGAGGCAGGGAAGGCAAGGTACTGAGTGAATGAAGGCAGGGGAGGCGTTGGAGAAGGGCCCAGGGCAGAGGGGCCCAGCAGTGCAGACATCCAGGGCAAGGGGAAGAGAGTAATGGAGGCTGGGTTCCCGTTCCAGGCCACCTTTTGGGTCTCTGCCAGCCCCCTTCCACACCAGGCGGCCAGCAGGCACCCAGCCGGTGACCATGGGGCCCTCGAAGGGGGTCGGATCACACGTGTAGCCCTCCTGGGTCCCGGGGGCACCTTTGGAGGGAGCCCAGGCCTGGGTGCCAGCTGGCTCCTCACTGTCACTGGAAAGACAAAGGCATTGGGGCAGGGCACAGAGTCACCAAGTGCAGGCAGGCCTTGGCCTGGGAGCCTGGAGGGCCTTCATTCAGAGCACACCCCCAGCCCAACCCCGCCCCCCTGAGAGAGAAGGTGGGCATGGATGCATCATGGTGGAGGGACGTCACCCAGCGATGTGGGTTCTGGGACAGTCGTTCGGGCGGTGGCACCCACCATCCGCACCCTCACTCCCACTTCCCGTTCCCCTCCAGGACTCCTCTGATGGCCTCTGCTGTGTGGATTTGTTCACAGGGCCCGGCACGTGGAGGACCCGCAGGGACCGAGGACGAGGAGGCACAGCCCCCTCAGGCCCTGTCTGTGCCCCGACTCCAGAGGAAGCTCAAGGAGGCAGCCAGGAAAATCCTGCGGCTGCACCTGGAGAAGGAGCAGCTCCTGGAGCTGGGGAACCGGCTGCGTGCAGAGCTGGGCCACCTCACTGGTGGGTCACCCCCCCCCCCCCAACCGGCCCAGCATCGCCTGCGCCGTGTGGTTGGGGATGCTGGCAACAGAAGAGCCGCGGTGGGGGGACCGGAAGAGGGCCAGAGGGAGGAGGGCCGGCCAGGCTGGCGGGGCGGGGGGTGGGGGGGGGTTTAGAAGGGAGAACAGAGCCGCCCTGTGGAGCGGCCAGGTCAGGAGTCAGGCACAGAGCTTGGCTTCATCTCTGCAGTGGGAGTTCCGTGAACCCACTCCTCTGGCAGCATCTGTGAGAAAAATACCGCAGGTTAGCAAAGCAGCTGGTGTTTCTATGCGGCTTTGTGGTGACGGCAAAGGCTGCCGGGTTCCCAGGCCGGCTCGGGCCTCGGCTTCCTCGAGATAAAGGCGACAGTGTATGCGGTGCAGCCGAGAGGCCGGGACTGTGGGCCGCAGACACCCAGGCTGCCCGTGGGGGTCTTGGTTGCTGGTTCCTGAGAAAGGGGCCCATGGAACCCACCAGAGCCACCACACATTGGGCCTCTCCTGGCGCCTTGGCACCATCCGGTTCTCACAAGCACCCCCGGGTCACCCAGCCTGGCTGAGTGGCGCTCGCGCTGCCTCTGCCTTAAGCCCCTCGGTTTTCCTGCAGCTGGGGCACAGGCCGCTTTCTCACAGCTTACCCCTCAACTTCTGTGGCTTCTGCTTGTCTGTCCTTTTCCAGCAAGAGCTTTGAGTCACTGTGATGATCCCAGAGTCTGGGAGCTTTGGGATTCTACCCTGTTGTCGACTTGAAACTAAGCCATCCCCTCTCTCCATGACAGCTCACCTCCTTGAGGAGCAAGGCTCCAGGCTTGTGTTTCCTACTGGAAGCAGAGCACCCCAGTGTGCCTCTAAGGAGCTCGGAGCCATGGGGTGTCTGCAGAATGCTTCCTCTTGGCTAACTAGAGTCTTGGCTTCCCTCAAGGGTCCTCCTCACCCCCAAGCACTGCAGTGCCCAGAAAGCAGTTCCCACTGAAGGGGAAGGAGGTCGGGCGGAACATCCATCCCCGGTCTCTTCGTAGCACTGAGCTGTGTGTACGATAATAGTAGCTTTTTTTTTTTTTTTTTTTTTTTTTTTTTTGCGGTACGCGGCCTCTCCCGTTGTGGCCTCTCCCGTTGCGGAGCACAGGGTCCGGATGCACAGGCTCAGTGGCAGGCTGAGCCCAGCCCAGGAGGCTCATGAGACCAGCCGCTCCGCGGCATGTGGGATCTTCCCAGACTGCGTCATGAACCCGTGTCCCCTGCATCTCAACCACTGCGCCACCAGGGAAGCCCCAAGGGCTCCATTTCTTAATTCTACCCCATTCCCTCCCACATCTGAACCTTCCTGCCCCTTAACCTTGGCCTCCGTGCCAAGCCCTGCCACTGCCAGGGTTCCCTCTCCCAGCCCTTGAGGCCCCAGACCTTTTTGATCACAGCCATGCCTCCCTCTGACCTTTTATCCCAGTGAACTTTTCTTTCCTCCTCATTGTGGCTTCCTGTAATCAGCTGGCCTCATGGCCAAATATTTGAGTCATCCACCTACCTACCCACCCATCCACCCACCCACCCATCCATCCATCCATCGCCCATCCATCCAGTAGAGGAGCCCCTGATCGGTGCAGACCCTCCATTGCCAGGCCCCAATCTGACTGAACTCCTCTCCCCAGGCCTGCTCCCTGTGCCTCCCAGTGTCAGAGAAAGCCGCAAATCCCTAGTGACCAAGTTTGCAGCCTTCTCTGAAAGTTGGAGCGACCTCAGCAATAGAACTTTCCATGCCTGGTGTTTTCATTAGTGGTAGACTTTTAACCACCTTTCATTTTCTTCTCTGGTGATTTGCCTGTATGGATTTTCTGCCTCTTCCTGGATCAATTTTGTACGTTTACATTTTGCTGGAAATCTATCCAGAGTTCCTAGCCTTTAAAGTACTACCGTAGAGTGGCACATAGTGGCCCATAACTCTCTACTTTCTTCTGCATCTGTGCTTGTTACCTCCTTCATTTTCTAAGACTTCCATATGTGCAGAGATGTGGCATTCAGCTCCAACTGCCCTTCGCCCATTGGCTATGCACATATTGACTCAGTGCATCTTTGCAACAATCCCAAGCATGAGGAAGGCTCCCCTTAAAAAGTTTAAAACCACATAGACATGGAAAAGTCAAAAATCAACAGATTTGATGTCATTACATCTTTTTTTTTAATTTATTTTTTATTTTTTTGGCTGCGTTTGGTCTTCATTGCTGTGCACAGGCTTTCTATAGTTGCAGCGAGCGGGGGCTACTCTTCGTTGCGATGTGTGGGCTTCTCATTGCAGTGGCTTCTCTTGTTGCGGAGCACAGACTCTAGGCGTGCGGGCTTCAGTAGTTGTGGCACGCGGGCTCAGTAGTTGTGGCTCACGGTCTCTAGAGTGCAGGCTCAGTAGTTGTGGCACTCAGGCTTAGTTGCTCCGTGGCATGTGGGATGTTCCTGGGCCAGGGCTTAAACCGTGTCCCCTGCATTGGCAGGCGGATTCTTAACCACTGTGCCACCAGGGAAGTCCCTCATTACATCTTAGTATATCTCTAAGGAAAAGACATTGTAAGCAAAGATAAAAGACAAATAACAGACTCGGGAAATGTTTGCAACATACCTGACAGGTAAAACGAATGAGTACCCAAAATGGGCATCTGTAGATCACAGGCAAAATGCTGGATGGCACGTACAGGAGAAAATCCACAGAACTGACAAGGGTATGGACGCCACGCGCCTCTGCAGGAGTCTGAGGCGGGCAAGTAAGTCAGCATCAAGTTTACGCCCAGACTAAAAAGTCCCACCCTCATTGTCCAGGAGAGTGTGAGGGACACCCTGCCTCCGCGGGAACCTTCCCTGGTGAAGCCTTTTTGGAGGGCAATTTGGCTGCATCTCTCAAATTTTTTAATGTTCGTACCCTTTGAATAAGCTACTCTTCCCCTAGAGATTCTTTTAAAAGATTTTCTCACAGATCTGAAAAAGATGTACATATAAGGATATATGTATATATATATTTATATTTATATATATATATATATATATATATATATTTTTTTTTTTTTTTTTTTTTTTGTGGTGCGTGGGCCTCTCACTGTTGTGGCCTCTCCCGTTGCGGAGCACAGGCTCCAGATGCGCAGGCTCAGCGGCCATGGCTCACGGGCCCAGCTGCTCCGCGGCATGTGGGATCTTCCCGGACTGGGGCACGAACCTGTGTTCCCTGCATCAGCAGGCAGACTCTCAACCACTGCGCCACCAGGGAAGCCCATACAAGGATATTTTTGACAGCGTTTTTATTACAGTAAGAACGTTATTGGGAAGGTCCAGGTGTTCATCCGTGGGACATCGGAGTCGGAACTTGGATGCTGCTCAGCCCTCAAGAGAACGAAGGGGCGCCCGCATCCCCAGCAGGCGCCATCTCCGCACAGCGCTTCTCAAACAAGAGGGACAGACAGCCTGCTTTCCGCATTCAGCTCCAGTCCACTGTGGATGATTCTTTTGTCAAGTACAATAAAAATGTGGCCCTTCCAAATTACTTCAAAGCCCCTGACGTCCTAACACGTATTCTCACTTTGTGTCCTTTCCTCGCGGGCCTGGACACTGTAAGGACCAGCTCGGCCCACTGACCACACACTGTGTGTGCCAGCCCAGACGCGTCAGCCTGTGAGAGGAGCAGCCCGCCGAACAGTGTGCTTGGAGCCCCAGGTGAACATACAAAGCGTGTGTGTGCACACGTGCACATACAGGGCGGACTGGAAGGAAGCACATCCAGCGCTTTGAGGAGGATAGCGGAGTGAGAAGAGATGGGTGAAGGGTTTGGGGTTTGCTCTGTGAACTTCTCTGTCACTGGTGGTTTGTAAGAATGTCCAGCATACTCCGTTGGTTCCCTTTTGGGAAGGCCACCCTCCCCCAACACCGTGCGATGGTAGGTTTCTACTCTCCCACATTTGGGGGATAGCAAAGGCTGTGAACAAGACTGGTCTGTCTGCATTTTTTTACAAAGATGATTTACCAGGGTCATCAGTCATGTGACTGCGATCATTAAGTGGTACAGAATGACCAGCTGTGACAGAAGTATCTTATCATCACTTGACAATATTGAAAATGTGAGACCGTACAGCCAAGGCAGAGCCACACCCACTCTGGCTCCCTCTGGTTTCAGCGCCACCAGGCAGGGTCGACCCCAGGGTACACCTGCCCCTGCCCCAAGGCTTGTCCTCGCCTGTGTGCCTCTGGGAAGGGACCTCATCCCCGCAGGGAGCTAGCAGAGCAGCCCCTTCACTGGCCCTGGCTTCATCCTGCATCCTCCACGGCCTGGGGTCAGGCTCCTGTGCCAGCCACGTCCCTCCCTCTCAGGTCCGGGCCTTCGGATCCGCATTTACAGACAGGCAGACTCGCGTGGTTGGGCGTGTGGCCCAGAGCTGCCCAGGCGGCCCTTGATTCAGCCCTTCACTCCCCCACCTCTTCTCCAGGCAAGTGGGTGGGTGGCCGTGCTGGGGAGTCACCTGTCCCCAGGTGCCCCATCCCCGTTTGCACTCCTGTCAGCCCAGCTCTGAGTGCTCACCCCTCACTTCTGAGAGGCCATTACACCATCTGCTGTGGGTGAGGCCAGGACCATGATGGATGCCAGCACAGCCTGAGCAGGCCTGCACGGTGGAGGGCCAGAAAAGGGCCGGTCATGCAGCCAAACTGAGTGGACTTCAGCTTGGCCCACCTCTCTCCTACTCTGTTCTTCCTCCTGCTGCCAGTTCAGCTTTTGCCAGAAATTGGAACTGCACATGATGTTTTCCTAATCTATAGTATACAGCTAGGATTCCTTAAAGTGTTGTTTCTAAGAATCTTAACATCTAACAGTTTTGAAAGACTTTATTTGGGGGGTAGTTTTAGGTTCACAGCAAAACTGAGCAGAAGACACAGATTTCCTGTACACTCCCTGACCCCGCACACGCACTCCTCCCTCATAATCCACATCCACTCTAGATGGTACATTTGTCGTAATCAGTGAAACTACTTTGACACAGCGTCACCCAGAGTCCGTAGTTTACATCAGGTTCACCTTGGTGGTGTGTGTTCTGTGGGTTTGGAGCCTCTGTGCTCCACTGGTCATCCTCCCTTCCTCCTGACTTCTGACAACCACTCATCTTTTCACTGTCTCCATAGTTTAGCCTTTTCCAGAATGTCATACAGTTGGAATCACACAGTATATAGCCTTTGATAGCCAGCATTTCTTTTTATTTATTTATTATTATTATTATTTTATTTTTTTGGCTGTGTTGGGTCTTTGTTGCTGCACGCGGGCTTTCTCTAGTTTCAGTGAGCAGGGGCTATTCTTCTTTGTGGTGCGTGGGCTTCTCATTGTGGTGGCTTCTCTTGTTGCGGAGCATGGGCTCTAGGCGCGCGGGCTTCAGTAGTTGCGGCTCGCAGGCTCAGTAGCTGTGGCTTGTGGGCTCTAGAGTGCAAGCTCAGTAGTTGTGGCGCATGGGTGTAGTTGCTCCGCGGCATGTGGGATCTTCCCGGACCAGGGCTCGAACCCATGTCCCCTGCATTGGCAGGCAGATTCTTAACCACTGCACCACCAGGGAAGTCCCATAGCCAGCACTTCTTAAAAGCTCTCTTTTTATTCTGATTATGAAAGGCTGTTTGCTCACTATAAAAATACAAATGAATGCTGAGAAATTGTTAACTTATACTGGAAAGCACAAATTACTGACTAGAACTCATCCGCATTTTGGCGCCTATCTGTCTGTCTGTCGGGGTGTGTGTTCACACTGTCACACGCACCCTCACGTTGGAACTCCACGTGGCCCCCGCCTCGGTCTGCACTCATTCCCTCGCTGGCCCCGCTGGGAGGAGACTCCACGCTGGAATCACATGTCTGTCCTGCGGCTCGGCAGTCATGCTGTAGCCAGCCTCGCAGGAGGGCATGGTCGTGCCCCCAGTCCACCCCTACCCCCCACCCAAGCGCATCTCAGGCATTTTTACAACAGTAAAATGCCTACTTGACCACAGCTTCACAGAAACTAAAAACATTAGAAAATGTTTTTTGCCAATTTAGTTAGGTAAAAATAGTTCATTGTTTTAATTTGTATTTCTTTACATTTCTGTGTGTGTGTGTGTTTTGGCCATTTGTATCTCATTATCATGTAGTTTTCCTGCTGAATTTCTTTTGTCCCTTCCCCCAACTTTCTTCTTGCTGAATTTTTGATTCATCTAGAAATGATTTAGTAAAAGGAAAGAACAAATTAGGGATTTATCTTTATCTTTTCCTAAGTGGTTAGCTGGCTGACCCAATGCTGTTTATTGGGCACACTTACATAAATAGTAAAATACCTCTTTACATTTAATTAATTATGATCATACATAAGGATCTCCAATCCTACTGTAAATGATATTAATTTAGAAGCAGTGATTTCAGTCACATTTTATGAACTCTTGGCATGTTTGCCCCTCGCTGGCAGCAACCTGCCACACTCTGCTTCTCTAGGACCCTCGGGAGCCCTGGGTCATGCACAATTTCACACATCTCTTCTGAGGGCCTGGGAGGGAAAGGAACTGACATTCAGGGATCTAGTCTTTCCTTCAAGAAGAGCCTGTGGGCAATAAACTCTTTGTCTTCATAAAATGATTTTATTTTGACCACTTTCTAGAACGATGGTGTAGCTGGAAAGAGACCTCTGATTAGCATTTTCTTACAACTTTTTCAAAGACAATAGCAACTTCCCTGGTGGCGCAGTGGTTAAGAATCCACCTGCCAATGCGGGGGACACGGGTTCGAGCCCTGGTCTGGGAAGATCCCACATGCTGCAGAGCAACTAAGCCCGTGTACCACAACTACTGAGCCTGTGCTCTAGAGCCCACGAGCCACAACTACTGAAGCCCACGCGCCTAGAGCCTGTGCTCGGCAACAAGAGAAGCCACCGCAAGGAGAAGCCCACGCACTGCAACGAAGAGTAGCCCCACTCGCTGCAACTAGAGAAAGGCTGCACGTAGCAACGAAGACCCAATGCAGCCAAAAATTAATAAATAAAATAAATAAGAAAAAAGAATCCACCTGCCAATGCAGGGGACACGGGTTCGAGCCCTGGTCCGGGAAGATCCCACATGCCGCGGAGCAACGAAGTCTGTGCACCACAACTACTGAGCCCGTGCGCCTAGAGCCCGTGCTCCAATGCAAGAGAAGACACTGCAGTAAGAAGCCCGCGCACTGCAACCAAGAGTAGACCCGCTTGCCACAATGAGAGAAAGCCCGCACGCAGCAACGAAGACCCAACGTAGCAAAAAATAAATAAAAACAATACCCTGCTGTCTTCTGAGAAGCCAGCATTAGTACAAGCCCCTTCCTGGTGGGTGGCCTCCCTTTCCTCTCTGGCTGCTCTCAGATTTTTTTCATCTAATCCGTTTGTGCTCCTGTTTTACCATCCTGTGTCTACATGAGAGTTGCTCTGCTTTAATTTAACCTGCTCTGGAATCAGTATGTTTTTTAAATCTTAAGACTTGTGGTTGGTTGGTTTTGTGTTTTTTTTTCCCAATTCTTTAAAATTCTCAGCCATTTTTTTTTTTAATAAATTTATTTATTTTTGGCTGCGTTGGGTCTTCGTTGCTGCGTGCGGGCTTTCTCTAGTTGTGGTGAGTGGCGGCTACTCTTCGTTGTGGTGCGCGGGCTTCTCATCGCAGTGGCTTCTCTGTTGCAGAGCACGGGCTCTAGGCCCACGGGCTTCAGTAGTTGTGGCACAGGGGCTCAGTAGTTGTGGCTGGTGGGCTCTAGAGTGCAGGCTCAGTAGTTGTGGCACACGGCTTAGTTGTTCCGCAGCATGTGGGATCATCCCAGACCAGGGCTCGAACCCGTGTCCCCTGCATTGGCAGATGGATTCTTAACCACTGAGCCACCAGGGAAGTCCCCATTGTTTCTTTCTTTTTTTTTTTTTTTAACATCTTTATTGGAGTATAATTGCTTTACTGTGGTGTATTAGTTTCTGCTGTATAACAAAGTGAATCAGCTATACATTTACATACATCCCCATATCTCCTCCCTCTTGTGTCTCCCTCCCACCCTCCCTATCCCACCCCTCTAGGTGGTCACAAAGCACCGAGCTGATCTCCCTGTGCTATGCGGCTGCTTCCCACTAGCTATCTGTTTTACATTTGGTAGTGTATATATGTCAGTGCCACTCTCTCACTTCGTCCCAGCTTACCCTTCCCCCTCCCCATGTCCTCAAGTCCATTCTCTACGTCTGCATCTTTATTCCTGTCCTGCCCCTAGGTTCTTCAGAACCATTTTTTTTTTTAGATTCCATATATATGTGTTAGCATACGGTATTTTTTTTGCTCTTTCTGACTT
The DNA here is from genome assembly GCF_011762595.2 of Tursiops truncatus. Taxonomy (NCBI): domain Eukaryota; kingdom Metazoa; phylum Chordata; class Mammalia; order Artiodactyla; family Delphinidae; genus Tursiops; species Tursiops truncatus. The sequence continues at coordinate 46,231,295 of NC_047053.1, forward strand.
ACTTCACTCTGTATGACAGTCTCTAGGTCCATCCACCTCACTACAAATAACTCAATTTTGTTTCTTTTTATGGCTGAGTAATATTCCATTGTATATATCTGCCACATCTTCTTTATCCATTCACCCATTGTTTCTTTAAATACCACTTCTTCCTATTTCTTTCTAATCTCTTCTGGAGCATGTTAGATGTGTTTATTTACATTGTGTGTGTGTGTGTGTGTGTGTGTGTGTGTGTGTGTGTGTGTGTGTGTGTTTTAAAATTTCTCTGCTACCTTCCAGGGGGTTTCCTCAAAGGTGACTGCTTGGAGCCAATGGGTAGATTCCTGTGTCTTTACCAGAAGTTTCCATTTCATCTTTATTCATTCTTTTCCTTGGGATAATTTTATTGTTCTTTCCCTGATTTCTTAAACATTTACTTCATTCTTTTTTGTTTAGTAATTGCATTTTATATATATATAAATTTATTTATTTTTAGCCGCATTGGGTCTTCATTGCTGTGTGCGGTCTTTCTCTAGTTGCGACGAGCAGGGGCTACTCTTCGTTGTGGTGTGCAGGCTTCTCATTGCAGTGGCTTCTCTTGTTGCAGAGCACGGGCTCTAGGTGTGTGGGCTTCAGTAGTTGTGGCACGCAGGCTCAGTGGTTGTGGCTCATGGGCTCTAGAGCGCAGGCTCAGTAGTTGTGGCTCACAGCTTAGTTGCTCCGCGGCATGTGGGATCTTCTCGGACCAGGGCTCGAACCCGTGTCCCCTGCATTGGCAGGCGGATTCTCAACCACTGTACCATCAAGCAAGCCCAGTAATTGCATTTTTTAAGGTGTGAATTTCCCATCTGAGTATGGCTTTGGCCATGTCCCAGGGGTTTTGAGGGATCATATTATCAGGGTGATTAGTTGCCAGATGTTCTGCCCCTATGGGCTCAGGTTTTCTATTTCACTCAAGTTAGGTTAGGATTGTTCACCTAGAACACAAAAATGGCCAGTTATTTTTCCAGCAAAATGGGAACAGCAAAGAATTGCCATTTAGGACTGCAGCTACGGTGAACCACGTGGAAGTCCAGTAAAACGAGAGGAAACGGGTTTTCTCACGGGTGAGATAGGAGTACCACACGAACTACTGTAGGGGATAATGAGGCCATAAGCCTCAAAGTCTTCTATTATGGACTTTATACCTTGAAGGGCTTTTTTACTTGAGGAGAGGTTTTGAGGGATCTATTTGAATCTCGATGGGAGGTACACTGTGGATTTTGCCAATACCAATTGGAGAATTTGCCCATAAGGAGAGTGGTAGCTGATTCAATAGGGACAAATGATTAGTGTTTCCGGAATCAGTTCCAGAACCGTTGGAGACAGAGCAAATAAAAGATGTCAAAGGATCATTTAATTCACCTGGTGGCTATTTTGATGGCGACTGTCAAATTTTAGAACTGTTTCCCCCTTTTGGGAGAAAGAAGTTCAGGCATGATACTTTTCCAAGAAGTCTCAGCCTATTAAATGAATAGGGACGGAGGAGCTAAGGAGAAGAGGGTGTGTATCTCTTAAAGGGTCTAAGCAAAAGGGAATAGGTTCAGAAACAGGACCCTGTTGAGGTGCATTAGAGATCCCCCAGTATTTGGACCAGTTTAGTATTTTGAGGCAGGGGCTCCTTTCTAGCAGTGGGGCTGAGCACTGAGAGTGTGGTCTGGTGTCTGTAAGGACAGAGAGAGATTCGTTCCCAATCTGGAGAGTGGCTTCTCCAAGCTGATTCAAGGAGAGGATTGGAAGAGCCTCTGTCCTTCCTTGGAGCCCCTCATTGGGAGTTAAGAGGATATTGGAAAGGCTGGTTAGAGGGCTGAAGATGCCCGAAACACTTAAACTTGTAACAGTCTTTCCAGTGTCCTCGCTCTTTACAGTAATAGCAGAAACTAGAAGGTTTTGGGTTTCGTTAAGGGGCCTTCATTTTCGGGAGTTGAAGATTAAGAATTTAGTGGTCTTTCTTTTTTTTTTTTTTTTTTTTTGCAGTACGTGGGCCTCTCACTGTTGTGGCCTCTCCCGTTGCGGAGCACAGGCTCCGGCCGCGCAGGCTTAGCGGCCATGGCTCATGGGTCCAGCCGCTCCGCGGCATGTGGGAACTTCCCGGACCGGGGCATGAACCCGTGTCCCCTGCATCGGCAGGCGGACTCTCAACCACTGCGCCACCAGGGGAGCCCTAGTGGTCTTTCTTTTAGGTGATTCATCTAGGATTCGAGTGAACTAATTTGCCAAGTTAACTAAGTCTAGAGTGGACGTAATTTCCCATTCCACCCTTGTTCTTTTAAAAGAGAAAGATCCTGGTTCAGCCCATTCATAAGTATGGAGATAAGGGGTATCTGAGTGGTTTGAACATCTGAAGGAAGACCAGAATTTTCTTTAAAAACAATGTGAAGTCAATTATAATAGTTATGAACAGGTTCATCAGATTTTTTTGTGAAAACCTAAATTTTATTCCCATCAACAGGCTTAGGAAAGACGACTGTAATTGCTGGTGGAGGTTTTCAGCACGTTCTGACCTCTTGCCAGAAGCTAGGGGTTTGTTTTTCTAAATCCCCTCCAGGGTGTTTCCATCGGGCTAATTTCATCCAGTGTTTGGCTTGCCCCTCAAAAAGCATGTAAACTAACTGATATAAATCTGAGAAACCAGACTGGTAGGTTTGAATAACTATGCTAAATTCTCCAGCAAACCTACGGGGGGGCCCTCAGTTACTTTAGGAAAGTCTTTAACTGCGTCTGGCAATTCACCCTTCCTCAAGGGAACATAAGTAATCTGGGGTCTCTTTGGACCCTCAGAATATTTCACTTTAAAGGGCAGGTTCTGATAGGTTCAGAGGGTGGCAGAGCCTGAGACAAAGAAGCAGGGGTGGGAGGATGAACAAGATGACACCAGGGACAAAGGAGTTGGGGGAGCTGAGCGTGAGACTTCAGAGCCATTTTGTCTTTCTTTAATTGTTTGCCTCAGTTAATGTAATTATTGTATTTGCAGGGAAGCAATTTTAAATTCCTGATAATGTTTGGAAGCCTCAAAATAGCAACCAAAAGAGGCACCCGGTTTAATTTTGATGATTTCAGAGCTATGGCTAATATAGTTTTAAGAAAGGTAAGTTTGGGGAGCCTGAAATTTCCCCATAGAAATGTGCAGGAGGAGGGGCTGTGGTTTTTAAACATAAAATCAGACAGGGTCCTTGAATGTGGGGTGCCCTCAAGACATTTAGATAACTGGGATCCCATTTTCGAGAGTTTTTTTTTTTTTTCTCTAAAGCAAAGAGGTAATTCTTAAACAGCCTGCAGGCCAAATAGCATCACAGTTCCAGTAGGGACAGCCTGATCCCAACGGAATCAGGCCAGAGGCTGAATGGCACAGTTCCAAATAGGAACAGCCCAGTTCCAAAAGGAATTGGACCAAATGCCAGCACAGTTCCAATAGGGACAGCCTGATTTCAAGTCCGGCTGAAGTGCCAAGTGAGTACTCACGGACAAAACAAGGCCTTAACAAAAAAGGATGAAGCCTTTGAACAGATCCCAGATAAAGCCTAGAGAGCTTCCAAATGCAAAAAGAGTGGAGCTCAGATCCAGGAGAAAAGCTTACCCTCAAACTCCAGGGGTGACTAGAAAAACAGTGAGCTCAGTGGGCTCTGTTGGTACCACACCTGTTTGCTCACCAGCCTTGGGGTTGTCAGGGGTCTGCTCTGGATCTCGGTTGGACCTCCATGTAATGTTAACCTAAAACAGTTATTTTTATCAGCAAAACGAGTTTATTAAGGAGCAGCAAAGAATTGCAGTTCAGAACATACAACTATGGTGAACCACATGCAAGTCGGGTAAAGCAAAAGAGAGGAAACTCTTTTATAGAGGAGAAGGGGACATTGTGGGGAGCCATTATAAACAGTCCATTGGAGGAAAATGGGGGTTCAAAGTGTAGTGGTTTTTCATTGGCTGAGCTGTAATGATCTCTCATTGGTTGGGCTGCTGCCAGGCAAGGAGAATGTCTTCCTCCCACAGGCAGCAGTAAAGCAGTGTCACTTCCGTATGGAGATGCAAGGTAGTCTCTTCTGTTAGGATCTGTATTGATGTGAGTGGGACGTGCATAAGGGCTCCCCTTCTGGTCTCCCACTCCATCTTAGTGAGATTCCCTTGGTTAATTTTCACAAGAGAGAGTTTCAAAATTCCTTTAGTGGGCTTCCCTGGTGGTGCAGTGTTTATAAGGATCCAACTGCCAATGCAGGGGACGTGGGTTCGAGCCCTGGTCCAGGAAGATCCCACATGCCGCGGAGCAACTAAGCCCACGAGCCACAACTACTGAAGCCTGTTCACCTAGAGCCGTGCTCTGCAACAAGAGAAGCCACCGCAATGAGAAGCCTGCGCACCACAACAAAGAGTAGCCCCCACTTGCCGCAACTGGGGAAAGCCCGCGTGCAGCAACGAGGACCCAACTCAGCCAAAAATAAATAAATAAATTTATTTAAAAAAGAATTCCTTCAGTTATTTTTAAGCATGAGTTGAAGTCTACTTTTGAGTCTGTTCTATTAAGCAGCCTTATTAAATATATTTTTTTCTTATTGGAAAAAAATTACAGTTTTATTAAAGATGCTAAAGAAGACCTAGATAAACAGAGATATAGTATGTCCACTGATACAGAGAGTTTACTTTTTTGATGACGTCAATTCTCAAACTGATCAAAATCCCAGCATATTTTTTTCAAGGAGCTGGACAAACTGGATTTTATGTTCACATGGATGAACAAATGAGCAAAATACCGAAGACTATCCTGCTGGTCTTGGGGTGTCTCCGAGGAGGTGGGAGGCAGCTGCAGCTCACTGTGGGGACAAGGACACTGGTGGCGGAGGTACCAGGGAACACCCACTGGCGTGAGCTCTCCTGGAGACCACCACCCTGGCACGAAGACCCAGCCCCACCCAACAGCCTGTAGGCTCCAGTGCTGGGACGCCTCAGCTTAAATACAATTATTAACATTCTGTCTAAACTTCTTTATACTCGTCAACTTGAAAAGCCAAGAACCATGATCTTTGTGTTAAAATCTTGCACTGCTCTTGTATTTCTGTCCATTTCTCCTCCTCACCATTGTGTTGTATCAATTTTCATGCCATGTTACTTAGAGCAGAAGTGTTCATGACAGTTAATAGCTCATCATGGTTCATATTATTCAGTGTCCTTTCTGATGTTTAATAACATTTAATAATATTTCTTTAACCAGGTTTTAAAAAGTAATTTTCAGAAAGAAGTAAAATATGGCTCTCAAACAGGTATGAAAATGATCCCGAAAAAAAAAAAAAAAAAAGATCCCGTGTTTAGAATTCTCTTCTGTTTACTAAACAGTGAGGAAATCAGTCACATGTTATAAGCAATTCCAAGGAAAAATCAGGAGCACAAATTTATTTGGAGTAAAGGAATTGAATTGCAAATGGGGCAGAACTGGTTTCTCTAAAGGGGGGAGGGGGAGCCCATGAAAACTCCAAGGGACAAGGTGTAGTTTGCATGTCTGTCAACTTCCAGAGTTGTAAAGTAGTTCAGGCACAATGAGAGGCAAGAACCTGATAGCTCCTCAGGGTGCGCAGTAGGCTATGCAGTTTCCATTGGAACACAGTTTTTTCCCTGCAGTTTCTTTTTTAAAAAATTAATTTATTTACTTTTGGCTGCCTTGGGTCTTCGTTGCTGCGTGTGGTCTTTCTCTAGTTGTGGCGAGCAGGGGCTACTCTTCGTTGCAGTGCACAGACTTCTCACTGCGGTGGCTTCTCTTGATACAGAGCACGGGCTCTAGGTGCACAGGCTTCAGTAGTTGTGGCATGCGGGCTCAGTAGTTGTGGCTTGTGGGCTCTGGAGCGCAGGCTCAGGAGTTGTGGCGCTCAGGCTTAGGTGCTCCGTGGCATGTGGGATCTTCCCGGCCCAGGGTTCGAACCCGTGTCCCCTGTTTTGGCAGGCGGATTCTTAACCACTGTGCCACCAGAGAAGTCCCTCCCTACAGTTTCTCAGCTTTTGATAAAAAAATAATCTCGGGGAATTCCCTGGCGGTCCAATGGTTAGGACTCTGCGCTTTCACTGCTGAGGGCTTATGTTCAATTCCTGGTTGGGGAACTAAGATCCCACAAGTCGCACAGCGTGGCCAAAAGAAAAAAGAAAAAGAAAAAGAATCTCAAAGACTATTCTTGATCACAAAACAAGTCTGGTATCATTTGGCCTGATCGTTTCCATAGGCGCAGCAGGAGTGTTAATTCACGGTGTTAGACTTCTTGAGTTTGCTTTGCTGGAACTTTCCATCACGATTTCAGATTGGACTGTTGAAAGCTTGTTTGTTGTCCTGAGTCCAGGAAGCCAAGAACTCTCCATGTTTCACCTGCTTGGTGATTTTGAGAAAATTCCTTTTTTCTTGAGGTTTCCAAAATATTCTGAGGTTCCTGGACCTGCCAGGAGATGACCTTCCTTAACCCTCTGTGAGCCTGGCACCTGCCAGTTATCCTGGGAGGGAGGGCTTTGTGAGCATTGCTCCATGAAGTCAACCACAGATCCTTACAGGCAATGGGTCCTGATAATTAAATGAGTATCATTCTCAACTCTGGCTGCCCAGGCAGGGCCTTGGCTGCATAATCCACATTTCCAGTCAAATCCTGGTAAAAACAAGGACAGATTCTCTTTGAGCCTATGCAAATTACTATATTGTCAGGCAAGTAAGAATAGTCAACAGGAGTTTCTGAGTTCTGGAGGACTTGGGCAGGGAGAACAAGATACCACTTAGCAATGTTTCATTTCAGTTTACAAAACCAGAGACCACTAAATGTATGTGGACTACAGACAGCTTAAGGGGAAAAAGAAAGAGTTCCTTGCATATCTAGAAAGGAGAACATTAAAATCACATCTATAGTGTTCCCAACAACAGCTGCCTCGTCCCTGATTGGTTCCTTCAGTCCTAGGTGGTTAATCCTTGTTCCTCTCAGTCTTGGTTCTGAGGTCTCAATGGTCCATCTGCTTCTTGACTAGGGTTCTGGAAATCCTGAGTCAGTCCACTGGGATGGCCTCACGGTGGTCTAAGCAATGCCTGTAAGCACAGTCTTTTCCCACTGTGCTGACCTGACTGTAAAGCTTTCTCTCCTTTTTCTTCTTTCTTTCATTTTTTTTCCATTAAAGTAAACAAACTCTTTGTAGATGTTCACTGAAGAAAAAATGCACAACCTAAAAGTTGAGAATTATGTTTTATTCAAGAACGTTACTGAGGACTGTAGTCTGGGAAGGTAGCCTGTCAGATGGATCTGAGAGACTGTTCCAAAGAGGTCAGGGAGGAGAAAGAATATGTAGGAGTTCTTGCTGAAACAATATATATGTAGTGAGACATCAAAAGATTACTGCTAATCACAAAAAGCAGACACCTCGAGGATTTTAGTGCCTTTCTACCTATGGGAAGATGCAAGACCTTGGGCCCATTGAAATCATTCCTTTGATATGCATCTTAACTATGTAGGGACAGCGTCCTGTTTTTCTCCATCCCAAATCCCCTCAGGGTGCACAGTTGGGGTGGCTGCAGAGGCTGATAGCTTGGTGGCAGGCAACATTCTTTGTTTATTGAAATGGCAGACAACATTTTTTTTGTCCATGGAGATGTCAAAGACTTAACATGGCCATGGTTAACTTACTAATAATTTTCAAAAGTGAAAGATCTGATGAGAGTTCATAACAAGAATAGTGCAACTGAGAAGTTACAGTTGGTTGTTTCTGTGTCATGCAAAACAAAGTTAGTCCCCCACCCCCCACTGCCGGCGAAAAAAAGTTTTAGATAAAGTTAATCTAAGATGTTTACGCCTATTTTCAAAGAAGACTGCTGAAGCATTGATTACAAGAATAATCCTCAAGTGTATATACTTAAACTTTTGCTTCTTATTTTTCTCTGCTGCGGAGAGGGTATGTCTTTGGGTCTCTTAATGGATGGCTCATGACTGCCACTTTGAGAAGCTGCATAAGGGGTATGTGCTGCTGTGGAAGGCTTCTGTGTGTTCTGAAGTCTGCTGAAATGCTGGTGTGTGTTGTATAAGTCACAGGTGTCCACCCCCCAAGTTGTCTTGAAAGAGAAGTGACTTTGGTTTTGAAGAGGTACTTACTGTTCTTCTTGAGTATTTGAATTCACCACGAGAGAAACCCAAGTGACGTGCACACAGAGGACAAACCATTTCCCTCATCTCGTTTATAGGGAAGCTGCCTCATCACCCCCTTCCTACCCCTGAGGCCCAGGGTTCAGGTGAGGCACCTGATGCACGCTTGGGACCGTTGCAACCCCGTCTCACAACTCAGGTAACACTCCTTTACGTAAGAAACTTATTTCTAATAACTTTTTACTGATTGCTTAAATACTTCATTTCATAACAGAAACTTCAAAATACAGTAAACACAATTTAAAAAGTTTCCAACTTTTAGCATTTCAACATAGTTGCCAGTAACATATCAGTGTGTTTCCTGCTATTTTTCAAAATTACAAAGTATAATATATATATATATGTTTTATTATATAGCTTTACCTACCTAGGTATTATTTTCTAAATCTTTACCAACATAATAGTTTAAAAAATGCATCTTTTAAAAATGTCTTATATTTGGAGCAATTTTAAATTTTTTAATCTATTTATCAGCCATTTATATTTCTTCTTTTGTGGGTTATTTATGGAAGTTTTTAGCTAATTTTTCTACTTGTGTGTTTGTATTTTTCTTGTTAGTTTGTAGGGGTTCTTTATGTGTTAAGGAAATTGTTCCTTCTCTGTTACACATGTTTCTCAAACTTGTCATTTGCCTTTTAATTTTTCTTTTTTTAAAAAATCCACAGATAACTTTTTTTTCATCTAATGAACCCTGTCAGTCTACTTTAAAGGTTTATTTCACTGTTTTCTGGCTTAGAGGTTTCTTTCTATATTTTGAGTTTAGGTAAATATTCACCTGTTTCTCTAGTTGTTCTATTTTACTAATTGTCATAGTACCCTGTAAGTAATTATCCTCCTTTTTCTCACTGATTTTGAATTGACATTTTTATCATGTACTGAAAATCTATACTCTTGCTTATGTTTGTGTTTAATTTTTTATTTTGAAATAACTTCAAATTTACACAAAGTTGCAAGAATAGCACATATACCCTTCACTTAGATTAACCAATTGTTAACTTTTTGCTACATTTGCTTTATCATTCTTTCTCTTCCCTCCCTCTGCTTCCTCCACATTTTAGAGAAATAGGTAGATCTAAGTTGCAGACATTGAGCCCCTGGATGTCAGAATACAAGGACACTCCCTGACATATAGCTGCAGTAAAATATAAATTATCAAAATCAGGAAACATAACATTAATGCAGTCCCAGAATTTAATACATATTCCGTCTTCAGATTTTGCCAGTCACCTCTTTTCAGCCATCCTCCTCCACCAAGCAGGCCGTCCAGGACCTGTGTGGCATGCAGCCCACACGTGTATGTGCACATGTCTCCTTCAGCCTGGACGACTTCTCAGCCCTTCTTTGTCTTTCACAACATTGGCATTTTTGAGAAGTTAGGCCAGTGCTTGGTAGGTGATGGGCCTGATGCTGCAGCATTGTTAGGTTCGGGTTCTGCATTTACTTTCTGTACAGTTCCAGTGAACTGTCTGCTCCTGAGCAGGTGCTCTCCGGCTCTGAATCCCGTAGCTTCGTAATGTTTTAATAAGTTACAAATACATATAACAGCTTGCCCTTGTTTCTGTTCCTTTATAGAATTTTCTTGGTTGTTCTTTCCATTTATTCTCTGTTGGGTGGATATTGTTATTTATGCATTTATTTTTATTAAGTATTTTTAGACTTCTAAGATAAAAAGACTAATATAATGAAACCTGTGTGTACACCATCCAACTTAATAAGCAAAATGTTGTAAGTTAAAACCCCTTTGAGTGTTCTGCCCCCAATATCCATGGTCCCTTCAGACTTTCCCGAGCCTGGTGTTTCTCTCTCTCAGCAGATATTTAAAGAATCTGTGTAAATCACACCGAGCTGTGTGTACATCGTTCTGTACACATGCTCTCATTCAGCACTGTGTTTCTGATGTACACCGTTGGCCCTTGAACATCATGGGGGTTAGGGGCACAGACCCCCCACCAGTGGTCGAAAATCCACGTTTAACTTTACAGTCGTCCCTGTGTATCGGTGGTTCTGCATCCGTGGATTCAGCCAGCTATGGATCATGTAGTCCTGTACTGCATATTTATTGAAAAAACTCTGCATATGAGGGGACCTGCCCAGTTCAAACACATGTTGTTCAAGGGTCAACTGTGTATATGTTGGTACATGTAGCTTTAGTTCAGGAATTGGTAAACCTTTTCTGTAAAGGACCAAATAGTGAATATTCCCGCCTGTAAGGGCCAGAGTCTCTGTTGCAACTTCTCAACTCTGCGTTTGTCCTGAATGCCAGCACAGGAGATATGTAAACAGGCGGGCATGGATGTGCTCCAGTAAAAGTTTATGGACCTTGTAACTTTAATTTCATAATTTTCATGTCATGAAATATTTTTCTTCTTTTTTGATTTTTTTCAACTATTTAAAAATGTAAAAACTATTTTTAGCTCATAGGCTGTACCAAAAAATGTGGTGGGCAGGATTTGGTCTACAAGTTGTGCTTTGCCGACCCCAGGTCTAGACACAAGTTGGTGTATTTTCTTTCTATTTTGTGAATACACGAGCATTTACTTATCCATTCTTCGATTGATGGGCATTTAGGTCAGTTACCATTTCTTTGGTGTGAACATTGTTACAGATGTCCTCATGTGCAGAAGTTTCTCGGGCATGGACCTAGGATCAGAATTGCTGTGTTCTAGGCTGTGTACGTTTTATCTTCCTTAGATACTGTTGAATGACACTGTCAAGTTGTTATACTGGCCTATACCTTCAGACAATGCATGAAGATCCTTTATAGTGTGTCACATATAGGTATTTCAGAGGTCAACAAAATGTAGTCACCTGTTTTTGTTGCTATCAAAAATTTTTTAATAAATAGGCTTCGTTTTTCAGAGCAGTTTCAGATTCACAGCAAAATTGAGCGGAAAGTATAGAGAGTTCCCGTGTACCTCCTGCCCCGACAAGCGCACAGCCTCCCGTGTCATCAGCAACCCCCAACAAAGCGGTTAATTTGTTAGAATCAATGAGCCTGCCCTGACACGTCATCAGCACAGTCCACAGTTTACATCAGGGGTCACTCTTGGCACACTTTCTACGGGTTTGGACTAGTGTATAATGGCACATGCTCATTATTATAGCATCACACAGAGTAGTTTCATGGCCCTAAAACTCCTCTGTGCTCCACTATTCATCACCCGTAACCCCTGGCAACCACTGATCTTGTTCCTGTGTTCATGGTTTTGCCTTTTCCAGGATGTCACAGAGTTGGAATCAAACAACAAGTAGCCTTCTCAGATGGGCGTCCTTCCCTTAGCAACATGCGTGTAAGGTTCCTCCATGTCTCTTCCTGGCTTGAGAGCTCATCTTTTTATTGATGAATAATTGTCTAATAGCTGTACCAGTCTGTTTCTCTTCAACATCCCTTTAAACTTACACTTTCCTACTGTTGCTGGTCATTTGGAACAGAGTTGACTTTTGTAAAATGATTTTGTAGCTATTAACTCTTCTGAACTGATTGATGCCAACACATGTGTCAGTATTTCTCTTTGCTTTTGTGTGTTGATGGACGTAGCATCTGGGGTAAGGACCGGGCTGCTTCCTTTTCTGGCCTCACACCATTCATCTTTTCTCACCCCACTGTCCTGGGCAGGACCCCACACAGCGTGGAGAAAAACTGGGTGGCTGACACCCACACATTTGTCCTGGTTTACAGAGAATGCTTTTCCCATTTTTAATCTTCAGGTAGTATGTTTGCTGTAGGCTTTAGTATTATGTTGAACCATACAAAATTGCCATTTTATGGGTCAAAAGTGGTCAGATACCAGCAATTTCATATAATTTGACCTAATACAGACTCTCCATCAGTTTAGATAAGTTTGTTTGTTTGTTTGTTTGTTTGTGGCTTGTGGGATCTGAAAGTTTAACTGAAAGTTAAAACGAAAATGTATGAGTGCATTACTTGGCTGAAAATCCAAAACTTAATTAAACTTGAGCAGGAGAAGCGGCAGCAGCAGGTGGCCCTCCGTGCAGGGCTCTGCACAGTCCCGGGCTTCGGTTCTCCTCGGTGACCCCTCCTGACTGCTTTTCCACAGGCTTCCCCTCAGAGGGAAGATGTTAGTGTTTAGGCTGCAGGGGGCCAGCTGTGCACTGAAGATGTGTCACAAACAAGAGCTGCAGGGCCCCTTGTGTGCCTGGCAGGGCCCAGGGTGCCCTCCCTGGGCACCACAGGAAGGTTGTGTGACTTTCCGGTGCTTGGTTGCCCTCGAGGGCGGGGAGGTACTTCGATTGCCATGATGAGGCCTGTTAAATTCGTCCTGGCCGGTGAACCCAAGCAGGTTCCCCACTTTGGCTTGTCACAGAGCCGAGTAAGTCCCTCATATCAGAAATTTGGGGAGAGCGTTTCTCCCTAATCTTGAGGGAAAACTCAGTAAGGTACCCCATCAATGACCCACGAACACTGAATTTCTTTTATTTAAATTTCCACGACAGGACTCTAAGAATGCCAAGAAAGAATGTTTCTCTGAACGCTCAGGAGAGAGCCAAGCCCGCTTGGCACAGACAGTCTGCAGAAGGGATGCTGAGCCAGGCTGCACAGCGGGGCCAGGGCTGGTACGCAGGATCCACCAGGGCCAGGTCTTCATGCCACATCCCGACCCAGGAAGCACCTGGAACTGGAGTGCTTCGTGTCAGAGAGGGTGGCCGTTGCCCAGAGTGACAGGACTTCACCTCAGGGCATTGGCCCTGGTCCCCAATCCCACCTCCCTCGCCTCCCTCGGGATTGTGTTTCATGTTTTTTTTTTTAGCTGCACCGCGCAGCTTGTGGAATCTTAGTTCCCCGACCAGGGATTGAACCCGATTGAACCCGGGCCCTCGGCAGTGAACGCACAGAGTCCTAACCACTGGTTCGCCAGGGAATCCCCCATGTTTCATGTTTAAATGTCCAGAGCCCCTCCTCGGGCCACGTCCACTGTCTTATCACCCCAGGAGGGCAGGGAGAGAGGGTGGCTTTCAAGGATAATTCTCTTTTCTCTCTTTCACAGAGGCAACACAGAATCTCCACAGTGACTTGCAGATCAGCTCCTCAGAAAGAAAACCAGTCCCCAAAGCCACGCCTGGCTCAAGAATTCCAGGAGGAAAATGGCCACCACACCCAAAGGTCCTCATCACTTGCCAGCAGTTCCCTCCAGGACACATGGAAGTTACTGGACCTGGGATCCAGCCCTTCTGGCCTCACCTCCCAGGACGACTCGCCTCCAGGTAGGTGAAGACGTACATCCCCAGGCCGTTGCCCCATTGGTCTGGGTGCTGGCCATGAGGACAGCTGTGGTGGCCACTCGCAGGCTGACACACAGAGTGAGCACGGCGTTCTTCCTGCTGTGGTTAGGGAATCTGTAAATTCTGCAGTCCTGTCCTCTGATTTGGTGCCTGACCGTCCCCCAGGGACAGAGGGTGTCTCCCAGCCCCGCGTCCAGCTGACCATGTCACCATGTCTACCCAGAGTAGAGCCCACAGGTCGCGAGGGTGGGGGCACTGTGGTCAGTCTGTGACACGGGCAGGCGGGTGTTCTGTGTTCTGCTCAGCCTCACAAGGCCAGGGCAGCCCACGAAGTGCGTGTCCTCTGCCCCCGGGAAACTCGCTCACTGTGAGGTTCTCAGGAAAGTTCATTTGAAGGGCCACCTTTGGGGGAACTGCGTGAGACCAAGATGTAGTAAGCAGGGTGGGCGGAGGGGAGGCTGTTTGAAGACCGGGGTTGGAGGAATGAACTTGGATCCCCTTCCGGATCAGCTCACAGCAAGCGCCCTCATTCTCGGCTCTCAGCCTCAATGCATGAATGCTTCCTGCTGTGCCCAATGTACCAATGGGCATTTTCGATTATTTCCAATCTTTTGCCGTCACCAATAACGTTACAGTGAATTACCTTGTACATGCTGTAGCGCATGCATAAAAGCGTAAATGTAAATTCCCGGAGGGTGTATTGTTTTGTCCAAAGGTATGTGCATGTCCAGTTTGAGAAGATGTTAGTTGGGCTCCATCAGGTGGTACCAGTTCACACCCACCCAGCAAAGGCTGAGAGGGCATCTTTCCCCAGACCCTCTCCAGCAGTGTCATCGAACTATAATCTTTGCCAGTCTGTTAGGTGTCATTTTAATTCATATTTCTCCTGTTAGGAGGTTGTGCATCTTTTCACATGTTTGAGTCATTTCCTTTTCCTTTTCTTCAGTTCTCTGCCCATTTGTATACTGGGTTTATAATCTTTTTCTTATTGATTTGTATGAGCTTATTATATATAATGGAAATCAGACCTTTTCTGAGATATGAATTGCAAATATTTTCCCACAGTTTTTCATTTGTTTTTTGACTTTGCCTATGGTAGTTTTTGTCATGCACGTATTTTTTTATTTTTATGTAATTTAATTAATGTTCTTGTTTTTAATCCTTTCTGGGTTTTGTGCCATACTTGGGTTTTTTCCACTCCAAGATTGAAGATTATTCTGCCATGATGTCTTCTAATACAGTTATGGTTTCCTTTTTTCATAATTAAATCCAGGATCCATTTGGAATTTATCACTGTGTAGGTTATGAAATAGGAACCAAACTTTTTTTAACCCCAGGTGGCAATCCAAATGTCCCCACACCAGTTTTTTTTTAAATATTTATTTATTTATTGGCTGGGTCAGGTCTTAGTTGTGGCATGCAGAATCTTTTGTTGCAGCACACGGGCTCTTTGTTGAGGTGCGTGGGCTTCTGTCTAGTTGTGGCACACGGGCTCCAGAGCACGTGGGCTCAGTAGTTGCAGCGCCTGGGCTTAGTTGCCCCGCAATATGTGGGATCTTAGTTCCCCAACCAGGGATGGAACCAGCGTCCCCTGCATCCTGTGACGTATTCTCAACCGCTGGACCACCAGGGAAGTCCACTCACCATACCCGTTATTGAATAACTCACATTTCCCCACTTGTTTGAAATCCCGCTTTTACTATCATGTTAGATGTTCTGTGTGTACTTGAGTCTGGGTCTGGAGCTCTTGTTCTGTCCCTTGGTTCGGCAGTCCCCAGCCTTTCCACAGACAGGGGTGCAGATGGCTCAGGCGGTAATGTGAGCGAGGGGGAGCGGCAGATGAAGCTTTGCTGGCTCGCCCGCCGCTCACCTCCTGCTGTGCCGCCTGGTTCCCAACAGGTCACGGATCAGTACCAGTCAGTGGCCCGGGAGTTGGGGACCTCTGCCTTGATTTATTGGTCTTGGTCTGTCCACGTGCAGTGCTGTTTGAATTGTTACTGCTTCCTGGTCCCTTGTAATGTCTACTGACTTAGGATCTCCAGTTATGCTTCTTTCTCAGAGTTTTCCTGGTAATTCTCATTTGTTTATTTATTTTTTTCCCATACAGTCTTTAGACCCAGCCCCAAAACTCTGTTGTGGCTTTTCTCAGGATTTGTTAAACCTGGGTTCTGCCCCTGGAAGGAGCCACATCCTCCCAGTGGTCCACATTCTGTCCCCTCTGGCGGCAGCATCGCCCCTGTGATGCCTCGAGTAGTCTCCTCAGATGCAGACTGGTCTGTTCTCCTCACAGCTCCCGCTTGAGCTCATTAATCTGAGAAGCTACTGCTTCAGTACATTTTAAATTCAGGAACGTTTTGCTGTATTTTTCATCAGCTCTATCGGAAGTTTTTGGTGAATGTTCATTGTCGTTTTGCTGGTTTCCTTCCTTCTTTTTTCTCGTAGCACTTTTGTTCCTTTGTTCCCCCTCATCTTTAAAAGAGGTGATTTTTCCTTGACCAGGTATTTGTAGGAAACTTATAAGGGAAATGAGGCCAGGGCCATTGTCCAGTCTAGCAGTTTTGTTGGTGGTTTTTAACTAAGTCCGGCCTTGACTTATCTCTGCCCGTTTTCACAAAGCCCAGCTTCTCTCCCCTCCCGCCCAGGCACGCTGCATCCAGGGGGTTGTGCTCCCACCTCCTGGCTCCTCCTGAGGCCTCCCACCGTGCCTGTCCTTCCACACACCCCTGCTCATTTCTACCGCCTTTGGCAGAACCACCATTTTTCCCATCTGGAATTTTATCTCTAGTTTTCATGAAAATTTTCTCTTTTGGGGGATGATTTACAGGAAGAGTAGGGGAGAAATGCTGACTCAATGATGCTTTCTTCAGGCCACACGTCCATCTTATTTCCTGATAAATGCACTTTCCTCCAGCTCTGCTTTGCTTTAGCAAAAAAACTGAGCAACTGTGCCCCACCCGTCCCTCACTAAAAAAAAATTCCAGAGTAGGTGTCGGGCCGAATAGTGAGTATTTTCGGCTTTGTGGCCCAATGGTCTCTCTTGCAACTACTCATCTCTGCCTGCAGCTCAAAAGCAGCCGCAGACAATGTGTAAGTGATCGGTGTGGCTGTGCACCAATAAAACTTTATTGACAAACACAGGCAGTAGTGATGCTGTTTCTCAAGCTGAGTATACAGGTTTCTGTTTTATTCTTTGTTTTATTTTTTAACAATTCTTTAAACGATACACGTATGTTATATGTGCTTGATGTAGTTTGGTATCTTTTATAATGAAAAGATTTTAGAGGGAGGGAGTGGTCAACTGGGTGGAATGCTGCAAAGAGGTCAGGGAAGGTCAGGGCAGAAAAGTGCTCTGCGTCACTATGGCCTTCTGGCTGTCTCAGTGGAGTGGTGGACTTGTCATCCAGCCTTCCCAGTTAAAGGGGCTGGAGAAGAACGGGTGGACAGCTTAGTCAAGATTTCTTGGGACTTCCCTGGTGGCGCAGTGGTTGAGAGTCCGCCTGCCAATGCAGAGGACACGGGTTCGTGCCCCGGTCTGGGAAGATCCCACATGCCGCAGAGCGGCTGGGCCCGTGAGCCATGGCCACTGAGCCTGCGCGTCCAGAGCCTGTGCTCTGCAACGGGAGAGGCCACAACAGTGAGAGGCCTGTGTACCGCAAAAAAAAAAAAAAAAAGATGTCTTGCTCTGAAAAGCAGCAGTTAAAATAGGGACTGGGGACTTCCCTGGTGATGCAGTGGTCAAGAATCCACCTGCCAACATAGGGGACACAGGTTCGAGCCCTGGTCTGGGAAGATCCCACATGCTGTGGAGCAACTAAGCCCATGCACCACAGCTACTGAGCCTGCGCTCTAGAGCCTGAGAGCCACAACTACTGAGCCCGTGTGCCACAACTACTGAAGCCCACGCGCCTAGAGCCCATGCTCTGCAAAAAGAGAAGCCACCGCAATGAGAAGCCCACGCACTGCAACGAAGAGTAGCCCCTGCTCACCACAACTAGAGAAAGCCCATGTGCAGCAACGAAGACACAATGCAGCCAAAAATAAATAAACAAACAAATAAATAAATAAATTTACATTTAAAATACTTTTTAAAAAAGAGCGATATTGGAGGAAGTTGTGGAAGTGCAGCCTGTCTATATGCAGGTTGGGAAGATGGGCGAGATGTGATGCTTGTGGCTGGGGAGGAGGGCAAACCCAGGAGAGAAAGGGGTGGGGGGGCTCAAGGGACTGGGGTTTGATAGCACAGGTCAGAGGCAGGGAGGTGATGGGTAGCCAGAACTGGGAGCTTACTGGCCACACCTGACAAGCAAGCTGCCACAGCCTCACAGGCACCGGCAGGAGATGCGGAGAACTCGTCGCTCGCAGCACAGCAGGCAGCCAAGGGTCTCCTCAGTCCCTGTCCCACGGGCCAGGGCAAGAGTCTCAGCTGAGCGACCCCAAACGGGCAGAACCCAAATCTTTCATAGTGGGCTGCAGGCATATCTGCCCTTTGCCCCCGAGGGAGTCGTGCTGTCTTCTTCTGAGGCTGTTGGCCGTGGAAACACCCAGGCAGGAGAGTCAGGAGCAGAAGCCTTCATTGGCCTGAGGAGAACTGTCCCAACAGCAGGTCTGGTGGTGGGAAAACAGGTGCCGGTCAGTTCCCTTTATTTCCTCCTTTCAAGTATGAGGCAAAGCCATGGACTCTGAGAGGAGGAGGTGGAGGGAGAGGTAGAAAGAGAAGTGTGAAATGGTCGTCTGGTATATGAGGAAGCAGGGACAAGTAGTGGTGGATGGTGCCATCAGCCATGCAGGCCCCCGTGGATAGCAGGGCCTGGATCAGGGCAAGAACAGCCCGCTGGTGGCTGCAAACACGGCCCCCCGGCAGTGGAATTGGCTTGGGGTGGAGGTGGGGATGGTTTGTATTAGATTAAATGCTTTTGGCTACAAGTCACAGCACAGCCTGATGAAAGTAACATACGGGAGCTTCCCAACCTTTATCTCATCGTGGCACCCATAGAAAATCACACACGGTCACTGAATGAGGAGGAGAGAGCCAAGGTGGCCAGCATCATGGTAGCCTTCCCGACACACAGTGTGCATGCACAGCAGCAGGACACGCTGACCAAGAACTTGCATGTCAAGGCCGAGGTCAATGAGCTTACGGCTAGCTCCTCTGGGACTCTTTCCTCCTAAAGGTTCCAAGATGGCTGCAGCAGCTCCAAGCATCACGTCAGAAGGCCCAGAGATGGAAGGCATACTTCTCTCCTCCTGCTTTGGTTTCTTTTCATTGGAAAGGGAAATGTTTCCCCAGAGCTTCCAAATTCCCTTTTCCATCTCGCTGGCTGTCGGGGTCACATGGTGTCCCTTGACCAGTCACTGGGAGATTGTCTTAGACTCTGTGAACCTGCTGCCTGGAACTAAATGGTGTTGGGGTTCCTTGGCAAGAAAGCTGGGGAAGGGCTGTGCTGTGGGTGGGCCTGCAGCAGAGTCTGTGCAGGGGAAGGTGCTGAGACACCCATACAGAGGGGTTGAAGCTGCTACTTCTCAGCAGCACTTTGCAGTAAAAAGTAGGAATGATACATTGCTGCGGCTTTTGGTTCGCCCCGTGAAAGATTTGGTTGGGAAGAAAGGTTGAAATTAATGCAGTTTAGTTTTAAGTTCCCACAAAGCTTCTTTATGCTCTCCTTGTATCTTGAATATTTGAGCACGCATAACTGAACTACCTGTCTGGTATTTCTACTTTGTGTAAGAGTACTTTTTAAAACTTTATTGGTGACTTAAATGATAACCACAGCTCTGGTTAAGACGTAAGCCTGTTAGTATTTATGATAAAGGATTGCGTGGGCTTCAGTCCACAGTCAAGCAGTTTGGAAGCTCCATTCTGGAAGGTGGGATGTCTTGTCCTCTGCATTTTTTTTACATTTTTGGCGCATTTTGAGTAGCAAACTGTGAGACCTAGCAGTCATGAACTGAGTTAAAAGTGATAACGAGAGAGTTTAACAATTTGTGGCATCTGCATTAATAACATGAATAACTACGTGGTATTTCTCAGGATGGAGGGAGGTTTTCCTGCTGAAAGGCCACTCTCCTCATGGTTTTGAGGTGGGGCCAGGGCCGCCCCTCCCACCTCTGCCCTGACCCCCCCCCCCCACGCCTGTCCCTGCCCCTCCTACTCATGCCCCGCCCCTCCTACCTTTGCCCCGCCCCTCCCTGACGTCCTCCCCCTTCCTCCCACATGCACACAGAGCTGCCGCTTTGCCGGCCTTACAGAGTCGTGCTGCAACCTGGTCTCAAGGCAGGGCCGCAGCCTGACATCCTCGGCCCCGCTGCACCCCAGATCCCAGGGCCACTATAGCCCCCTCCTCCATCCTCCTGGATCTGTGGTTCGCAGGGTGTGGCCTCTCCATTCCCAGCCTCCTCTCACCCTAATTCTTGCTGCATCTGGACAGTACCCGGTCGGTCCCTCTTCTCCCCTCCCTTCCCCTCCCTTCCCCTCCTCCCCCCACTTCCTGGCAGCAGTAGCTCAAGGACTCCGACCCCATCTCCCCTCCTCCCCAGACACATTCAGCCCAGCTCCCTCCTGCACCTGTGGACTGTGGACACACCCCCACCCCATACCTGCGGACCGCTGACCCCTGTGCACGTGTGAGCACCCTCTACCTTCCTCTCCCCAGCACCTGCCTGTTCCTTGAATCCCTCCCTTGCTAAAGTTCACTCCCTACCTGGCTTTCTTCCCCCTTAGCACTAGCCTCCAGACCACGTGCTATTTTTCTCATTTATCTTGATTCTGTTCTGTCTGCTGGAAGAATGTAGGGGTGGGGGCATCTTCCTTGATCCTTGACCCCTGGCCAGCACAGACAGGTACACAATAGGTGCTCAATCAGGATGTGCAGGAAGATAACTGGGAAGAATGGGAGCCCAGCAAGGCCTTGGGTCCGCAGCTCAAGGATCTAGAGGCTCAGGAAGTGCATGTGATTAGAGAAACAACCAAGCATTGTCTAAAAAGTTTAAGATTTGAAAGACAGACTCTTCCTGGATGGAGTATTAAATATTATAAAGACAGCTGTTTTCTCCAAATTGAAGTAACCAGTTAGTGTAACAAAATATGGACAGAGGGCTTCCCTGGTGGTGCAGTGGTTG
This sequence comes from Tursiops truncatus, assembly GCF_011762595.2. Taxonomy (NCBI): domain Eukaryota; kingdom Metazoa; phylum Chordata; class Mammalia; order Artiodactyla; family Delphinidae; genus Tursiops; species Tursiops truncatus. The sequence continues at coordinate 46,251,814 of NC_047053.1, forward strand.
AGAGTCTGTCTGCCGATGCAGGGGACACAGGTTTGTGCCCCGATCCGGGAAGATCCCACATGCTGCGGAGCGGCTGGGCCTGTGAGCCATGGCCGCTGAGCCTGCGTGTCCGGAGCCTGTGCTCTGCAATGGGAGCGGCCACAACAGTGAGAGGCCCGCATACCGCAAAAAATAAATAAATAAATAAATAAATATGGACAGAGTTTCTCTTGAAGCTAAAATAAGTGGATTTTCAAGTTCTAGAGCAATAAAATGCATGGGGAAGGGGGAGCAGCAAGACCCAGCCTCATGGCTGGGTGGCAGGCACAGAGCAGAAACCCTTCCCCAGCACAGCCTGCAAATCAGAGCCCAGACACAGCAAGGTGGGGACACAGCGTGCTTCCATCCTCACAGCCTGCACCCAGACTACACACTAAAACGCAGCCCAGGCGCAGTTAAATGCCTTAAAATCAAACCTAAAAATATGCAGAATTGGAACTATTTACAAATGACTAGAAGGTTATAACCTTAGATGTGACTTAAAAATCACAGATTTCTAAGGTATTCTTTCTTAACCTCAAAAATAACCCAACTAGAAAGATATTTTGAAGCAACATGACAAAGATCAGTCATATATAAATAACTCATCCAGGTTGACCAGAGGTACAGGGGCAGAAACACTCAGCCAGGGCAGTACCAGAAAATATGGATGTTTGACCTGTCAGCAAAGCAGCCCTTGGAGAGCTGATCCTGGGCCTAGAGGGGGCGGCCCAGCCGCTTGGCCCTCTTGGAGGGCATTTATTGGTGAATCTGCCCCAGGGGTGGTTGGGAGTCATCAGCCTCCCTAGTGTCCGTGCTGCATGTGCAGGCGGCCCAGGTTGGCATGACACGGCGCATCCACCAGAGCAGGGGGGCTCCAGACCTCGTCCAGCATGAGTGACACATCCTTGTGGCTAAGAAATAAACTAAAACAGCGCAGAGGGTTTTCAGTGAAAGTCAGTCTTCTCCGTTTCCGCTTCCCTGCCCACCTGGCCACCTGTCCCCTGCTCTTCTCCGGACACACTCTGCACTCCATGGCTGCGGAAGCATGTATTTAAATGTGTGTGCGTATCCTCTTCCTGCTGTGTAAAGTGTTGTCTGCGGTGTTTCTCCATTTTGGTTGACAGAGAGCTCACAGATCTTTTCAGTAGTTCAGTGGTCCTCTGCGTAAGTGCTTCCTTTCGCCTGTCTCACATTCACGGACACTCGGGTCGCTTGTAGTTTGCAGTACTTCAGCGAGTCTGCTGGTGTGGGTGGTTGCTTGTGGGAGTGTGTGGTCAGGTGAGTGTCTAGGAGTGAAATCGCTGGGTCAAAGGTGTGAGTGGTCTGAGCTCTGGGAGGTGTTACCAAATCGCCCTCAAAGAGTTGGTGCAATTCATGTTCATGGCCACAGGGTGTAAAGCGTCCTTCCTCACTCCAATACTGGTGGATTTTTCTCAAGCATTTTCTTTTTTTTGCCAGTCAGATAGGTGAAAATACGGGTTTTAATTTGCAGTTTTTAAATGATGGGTCAGATTGGCCATTTTATGTGTGGTTTGTATGTCGTTCAGGTTTGTACCCTTTTTTAAGGTGACTATGAAAGGTAGCGACAGAAGAAAATGCATGTTCGCTGTGGTCTTGAAGTCAGGACACAGAGGGTAGAAAAGTGCTCTAGAAGGGGCTGTGGCCCCTGCTCTGGGAAGAGGGCTGGGCGTGGGAGGCGGGGAGGGGCTGGACATGACATTTACAAATAAATGCAGCCTGAATGGGTTTTTTAAAAGAGAGGAGTCCAGCTAGAAGCTAGTATTTGTTGAGTGCCCACCTGTGCTAATGCCTTAGTGCCAATGCCACTCCCACAGTAAACCAATGCCATCCAACCACTGGGTCCCGTTTTCAAAACAGGACGCCTCACCGCCCAAGGCCGGAGTTCCCAAGTCCCAACCCTCATTCCACCCCCTGGAGTCCCAGAGGAAAGAGGCCTGACCTCATCCTCAGGGCAGAAGGTCAGGAGGGGCCAAGGTTGTCCCTGGGGTCACACAGATAATGGGCAGAAGCTCCTGAGGAATGCAGCACTCCTTCAGAAAGAGAGGCACCTGCCCGGCCCTGCCCTGGGGGCCGGACACACCTCCCCACATTTCAGTGTTCTGAGCACGGCCCAGCACCCCTGTGGCCTGGCTGGTGCTGGGGCTGGCATGGAGCGAGGTCCCTAGGTTTCTGCTGTGGGGTCTGAGAAGGTCCTGAGCAGTCCGGCTGTGCACCCTGCTTTCTCCTGGGTGGAGACTCTTCCCCTGGGTGCTCCCCACCCACTGAGGATGAGGGAGTGAAAGGGGATAAAGTTTTTAAAGGGTACAATGTTAGTGTTGAGGTCTTTTTCTTTAAATTTTTATTCTTCTGAAAATCATATTAGTTCCTCCTGAAATTAAAAGTTTTTCCTTTAACGAGGGTTGCATAAGATTTTAAGATGGAGCATGCATGAGCCTGTTAACTGGTTGCTAATCCAAAGTTATTTTTAAGCCCTGTATAGTGAGAACATTTCTGTGCAGATCTCACTGTAGAGATGACACCTAAGTCATAGTTGCCAGGCTGTTCTGAGGATCCAGGAAGCCAACAAACAACCACCGCCTGTTCTCAGCCCAGTGCTTGCTCACATAGTGCCCGGTATCGCCATTAGCCCGGATCGCACTCTGCCCGCCACAATGGATTCCTCTCCCAGCAGCTCCTGGAGGCCAGGGCTCGACATTCAGATGAAGAAACCCAGGCCCAGAGATGCTAGGCTACTTGCCCAAGGTCACATAGCCCCCAGTTCGTGGACCAGGACCTGGCTGAGAAGGGTCCGAGACACCAGAGCCCCGGGCACCAGGCAGCAGGTGGCTGAGTGACGGCGGCAGAGCCGTGCGGGCTGCAGGGCGGTGCTCGCTGGAGGGGGTTGGTGGCCCGGCCATCTGGCCTGTCCGGCGGGGGCAGTTGGTGACTCCACTCCGTGGCTGCCCCTCCATGGCAGTGTGGCAGTGTGGCTCCAGCAGTTTTTTAAGATGATAGAAATCTTGTTGTTTATATAGAATGTGTCAGTTTTTGAATATTGGCAACTAATTTAAAAATCAAAGTAGGGCCAAATTGCAGCTCCGTCTGTGAGCTACAGACCCCTGGGAGCCAGATCCAGCCATGCCTAGTGGTACATGGTCTGTGTGGCCTCCAGCTCCAGGGAACTTGCTCCAGCAAAGCACCTTCTCAGACCGGGAATAAAATGACTGCCAGGTAAACTGAGATTCTCCTATTCTGAGAGTCACACATGATTGACTGCAGAGCAAACGTGCCAAGTCCCCCAGTCTCGTCTTCGTGGTTAGTGGGCCATTCTGCAGGGTGTCACCAGCCTATGAATAGGGCTAAGTGGGCCCCCAGGACACCAGCTCACCCTGGTCTTGTGTGTTTTTGAGTGAAGACTGTTCCGGACCTTCCCTGAAGGACGCTTGGACTCAGAAACAGCATTTGGGGCCAATCTCTGAAGGCAGATTGTGATTCAGCCACGGCTCTGCCGGCCCAGCTGTGCTCTGAGGACGTAGATACGTACTCTCAACACAGGACCTTAGAGCCACCTAGTCTGCACGCCCTCAAGACCAGGAGTACCACCATCTGGCCTCCCCACACGTGCTTTGTGTTTCTCAGTAAACCTAGGGGCTGAGCACAGGAGAGCAGATTCAGATGCCCCGGCGCTGCATTGAGTGAAAGATGGAAGGAGCAGCCGCCTGTGGTTGGACCTGTGATAAGAAAAGGTGAAATCTCACCTCAGAGAACAGTCTGTGATTCCAGGGTAAACACACCTGGAATATTACATTCTCTTCTCCCCATCTGTGGTCCTCAGACCTGTGTGCAAACCAAAGAATTCTCCTTGGGTCTGAGACTCTGTCCTAGAAGGTGGGCACCAGGCTCCTGGTGCGTCGCAGTGAGATGGCAGACCCAGCTCGGAGACTGGCGAGCCTGACCCATGGGGAGGGAGGCCAGCATGAGCCTGGGGAGGGGCTGTCCTCCACACCAGACACGTGTGAGGGTGGAACACGAGCCATCAGAAAGGCTCAGCCCACACTCTCAGCAGCCACTGTCACAGCGGCCTCTTGGGGTGGATGGTAATGGGAACTGCCCAAGGGAGCACAGCCAGAGGCTCACTGAGCAACGTGACCAGAACTGTTCCAGGATCCGGGGGGACGAAGGGGTCCTGCCCTGTTTTGCCAGCATCACGTTTGTCCTTTGGGCTCTGCCCATTACTACTCTGAAGATGGGACTGAATGAGAGCCAGGTTCACCAGCGTGCACCCCCTGTCAGCATCCTCTGTAACTGCAGCCGAAGAAATCTAAGAACCAGTGTTCTGGTCAAAGGAGGGAGCAGTGCAGTATCTTGAATTAGGTGAGCAACTCCAGCTTCCTGCCTTTACTGATTATTATAACCTGAGACATTTTGGGAAGTACAGAGTATCCTCTAAACTTTTTGAGAAACAGATAGTCAAATAGATCTTTGTTAGCTATTTTCTTGAAGTTGTTATGATGAAACAACTTTTCCTGCCACTTAGGAAAACACTTGTGTTGAAATAACTTTTAAAACACAGTAAATACTTTGAGATAGAGCCAAATCAGCTTATACTTTAGTGATGTTTATTCTGGGGCCACAGCATGACCAGCAGTCCCTCCTGCTTCTGGCCAGGCTAAGGACTAGACATTAACATCCCTCCATAAACAAAATATATGAAACAACTGTTTTCAGACATTGGAAAATAAATAGCACAGGAGTGTGCTTCTTGAAAGAAGGGAAACAAATGAGGCACCTTCCTGGTCCCCCTGGATTTCTGCTGCAGGCACAGGGAGGGGAACACCAGGCAGGGTTCAGTGCCTTCCTGGGTGGAGGAAACAGGAACTGCAGTTTGGGGAGGCAGAGGGGCTGGAAGTTGCAGGGAAGAGTCCAGAGAAGCAGGGGGAGGGATATGCAGAAGAGACCTCCAGAAGTCTGAATAGGGATTGTCTTGAGTCCTTACTGTGTACTAGCCCATAGATGTACAGAATAAAACTGCACAAACCCAGGCAAAGGAAAGACAGCTTATAAGCGCAACCATTTCCAGAGCTCTCATGGGGTGGGTAGATATTCAAGCTCCAGCCTTCATTCAGTGGATACCCAGAGAAGTTACACCTTGGTCGTAGAGCTCACTGTCTCTGAAGTGCAGGCCCATCTAGACTTACTTTAGAAAAGCTTAAAAACAATCTTTGAAATGACCAAATGAGGAACCTAACTGCCTACAAAACAAAGCCCAACACTCTAAAAAAAAAAAGTCGAAATTTCAGCACAATACTTAAAATGTCCAACAGCCAGTTAAAAATTATAAGATTTTTGAAGAAACAGGAAAATGTGATCCAAAGCCAAGAGGAAAACCATTCAATAGAAAGAGGTCCAGAGATGACAGAAATGAGGAAACAAGCAAAGACGTTAAAAGGACTGTTATGACTATTTTCAGGTATTTAAAGGAAAATACGTACATAATGAGAAGAACTGAAAATATAAAAAAGAACCAAACAAAACTTCGAGATGAAAAATACAATATTTGATAAAGAAAATACATTGGATGGGATTAACAGTAGAATAGAGATGGCAGAAGAAAAAACAGGGAACTTGAAGACATAGCAATAGAATCGACCCAAAATGACACACAGAAAGAAAACATGGGGGATGGAAAACAGCCCCAGCAACCTGGTGGAAGATAGCATCCATTAGTCTTAACAGAGAGGAGAGAAAGATGGGCAGAAAAAGTGTTTGAAGAAATAATGACTTTTTTTTTCTAAATTTGACGAAAACTCTTAACTCACAGATCCGAGAAATTTGTCTACCCCAAGCATCAGGATAGACACATGGGCACAAATGCAACCCAGGGAATATCATAATCAAGTTTCTGAAAATCAGTGATAAAGTAAAATCTTAAAAGCAGTCAAAGAAAAATAAAAGACACATTATATGGAGATGAATGAAGATAAAAATTATGACAGGCTTCTCTTCAGAAACTGTACGTGCCAGAAGACAAGGGATCATTGTCTCTAAGCCAAAAGAAAAAGGAGCTGCCGAAATAGAATTCTATACCTAGCAGAAGTATCCTTCAAAAATGCAGGCAAAATAAAAACGTTCACAGACAAACAAATCAGATAGAATTAATCACCAACCGACCTATGCTACAAGAACTAGTAAAGGATGTTCTTCAGGCAAAGGAAATGACAGCAGATAAAAACTGGGGTCATCAGAAATATAGAGACAGCAGGGTGGGTTTGTGGGTAAACGACAGAGATAACCTTGTGTTTTTCTTTGAAAGATCACTGGCTGTTTAAAGCACACATGATAGCAGTGTACGATGGGGTTTGTGATACATGTACAAGTAAAATGTATGACAAAATGGCATAAATGGTGGGAAAGGGAAAAGGAAGTACACTCCTGTAGGGCTGTCATACGTGAAGTTGTATAATATTACTTCAGCGTAGAATGTAATAAGTTAAAAATGCATAAACCATAGTGCAACCATTCAAAAACAAACAAACGAAACCCACAAAGAAGTATAGCTAATAGAGCAGTAGTGGAGATATTGATAAAATGGGATAAAAAACATAAATTCAAAAGTAGGCAGGAAGGGACTTCCCTGGTGGTGCAGTGGTTAAGAATCTGCCTTCCAATGCAGGGGACGCAGGTTCTATCCCCAGTCAGGGAACTAGATCCCACATGCATACCGCAACCAGGAGTTCGCATGCCACAAGTAAGGAGCCCACGAGCTGCAACTAAGGAGCCCACAAGCTGCAACTAAGGAGCCCATGAGTCACGGCTAAGGAGCCCGCCTGCTGCAACTAAGACCCAGAGCAACCAAAATAAATAAATTAAATTAAAAAAAAAATCTTGGGGCTTCCCCAGTGGCACAGTGGTTGAGAATCCGCCTGCCAATGCAGGGGACACAGGTTCGATCCCTGGTCCGGGAAGATCCCACATGCCGCGGAGCAACTAAGCTCGTGTGCTACAACTACTGAGCCTGTGCTCTAGAGCCTGTGAGCCACAACTACTGAGCCCACATGCCGCAACTACTGAAGCCTGCGCGCCTAGAGCCCATGCTCCACAATGAGAGAAGCCACTGCAATGAGAAGCCTCCACACCGCAACAAAGAGTAGCCCCCGCTCACCGCAACTAGAGAAAGCCCACGCGCAGCAACGAAGACCCAACACGGCCAAAAATAAATAAATAAAATTTAAAAAAAAAATCTTCACAGAAACATCCAGATTAACGTTTGACCACAGATCTGGACACTGTGGCCCAGCTAAGTTGATACATAACATTAAACATTAAAAAAAAAAGAAGTCAATTAATCAGGAAGATATAACAATCCTAAGTGTGTATGCCCCTCATAAGACAGCTTTAAAACACATGAAGTGAAAACTCACAGGAATGAAAAGAGATATAGACACATCCGTAATTACAAGTGGAGAGTTCAGTGCTTCTCTATCAGTAAGTGATAGGGCAAGTAGACAGAAAATCATTGGGTATAGAAAAGACTTGTACCTCACTATTAACCACCATGACCTAACTGACATGTTTAGACCTCTCCGGACAATAACAGCAGAATATACAATCTTTTCAGGTACACGTGGAACAGTCAACAAACTAGACCATATATTGGGCCATAAAAACCGGTCTCAGTAAATTTAAGAGGATTAGAATCATACAGAATATGTTTCCTGACCACAGAGGAATTCCACTGGAAATCAATAACAGAAAGATATCTAGAAAAAGATCCAAAAATTTTGAACATAGAACACTTCTAAATAATCCATTGATCAACAAAGAAATCACAAAGGAGTGCTTAGAAATTTATACCTTTAAATTCTTACATTAGAGAAGCACATTGGTCTGAAATCAGTGATCTCTACACCTTCACCTTAAGAAGCTAGAAAAATAAGGGACTTCCCTGGTGGTCAAGTGGTTAGGACTCCGCACTTCCACTGCAGGGGGGCATGGGTTCAATCCCTGGTTGGGGAACTAAGATCCCACACGCCATGTGGCATGGCCAAAAGAAAAAAAGAAGATAATAATGGAATAATAAGAACAACTACATGCCAATAGTTTCACAAATTAAGTTAGATAAAATTGGCAAGTTCTCTGAAAGACCCAAGTTACCAAAAACTGATTCAAGAAGAAATAGAAACGTGAATATGCCCGTATTTATTTAAGCACTTGAATGTTTAACTTAAAACCTTCCCACAAAGAAAACTCCAGGCCAGGTGGCTTCACTGGTGAAGTCTATAAAACATTTAAGAAAGAAATAATATTAATTCCACCCAAACTCATTTTCAAAAAACAAAGGATGAAAGAAGATATTCAATTCATTTTATGACACCAGCACTACCCTGACACCAAGACCAGACAAAGACATTACAGGAAGAGAAAACTCTGGGCCAATATCCTTAATGAATATAGACCAAAAAATCCTTACTAGAGTATCAAATCCAATGATACGTGAAAAGCATAGCACATCCTGACCCAGTGGGTGTTATCTCAGCAATGACAGGTCGGTATAACATTAAAACATCAATATGCTATATTAACAGATTAAAAAAGGAAAACCATATGATATGTCTCAATAAATACAGAAAAAGTATTTAACAAAATTGAACATCCACTCATGATTTTTTAAACCCTCAGCAAATTAGGAATAGAAGGGAACTTGTTCACCCTGATAAAGGGAATCTATGAAAAACCTGCAGCTAGTATTTCACTTGGTGGTGAAAGGCTGATCCCTCTTTCACACTTGCATTCCACACTGTGCTGGTAGTCCTAGTCATGTAAAAAAGCAGGGAGGCTGGACATACAGAATGCAAAAGAAGAAGTAAAACTGTTTCCTCCACACACTGCATTATCTAGTACATAACAATTGTAAATAACCTACCAAAAAAAAACCCTACTAGGCCTAAAGAGTGACTTTAGCAAAGGCCCAGGATATGAGATCAATATACCAAATCCATTATATATCTAGCAATGAAAAACTGGAAATTGCAATAAAAATACCATTAACAATAGCATCCAAAACCATGAAATACTTAGGGACATACTAAACCAAATACCTGTACACTGAAAAAAAAATCATTGCAGAGAAAATTAAGACCCAAATAATGGAGATATAGCATATTCATGGATCAGAAGACTCAATGTTAAGATGTCATTCCTTGCAAAATTTATCTATAGATTTAACACAATCTGAATTAAAATCCCAGCAGGCTTTTAAAATTGAAATTGAAAATTAAAATTTACATGGAAATGCAAAAGATACAGAACATCCAAGGCAATCCTGAAAAAGAACAGTTGAAGTCACTTAAACTACCTGATTGTAAGACTTACTGTAAAGCTCTAGTAAACATGACAGTATGTTGTTGGCATAAGGACAAAAAATAGACACACACACACACACACACACACACACACACACACACACACACGGTGATTGATTTTTCAATTAATGTAACTTAAGAGGAATGGATTGTTTATGCAATTAATCGTGCTGGAACAACTAGATATCCATGTGGGGAAAAAAACAAAACTCTTTTACCAAATACAAAAATTAAATCAAAATCTATCATAAGCCTAAATTTAAAGTTAAAACTATAAAACTTCTAGAAGAAAGCATAGGAGGAAATCTTTGTGACTTTGGGATAGGCAAAAATTTCTTAGGATTAAAAAAAAGTTCCAACCATAAATGAAAAAAATTTGCTAGATTGGACTTCATCAAAATGTTAAAGTTCTACATCTCCAATGACACTGTCAAGAAGATGAAAAGATAAGCCACAGGCTGGGAAAAAATATTTGAACACATATCAAGGACTCGTGTCCAGAACATTCAAAGAACTTTACAACTCAGTAGTAAATGAATAGCCCAATTTTTAAAATAGCCAGAATACTAGAAAAGACACTTTACAATAGAAGAGATACAAATGGCCAGCAAGCCCATGAAAGCTACTCATTGTTAGTCATCAGGGAAATGCAAATTTAAACCACAGCGAGGTGCCACTACACGTTCCTTCACTCAGGTAACCGAAAACATACAAAAACATGACAATATCAGTGGTAGCGAGGATGTGGAGGGGCTGGAACTCACACTGCCTGAGGGAACACAGGATGGTCAGCTGCTTTGGAAAATAGCTTGGCAGTTTCTTAAAACTTTTTTACTACACAACCCAGCCATTGAATTCCATGGTAACCGTGGGAGAGAGATAGAAACATGCACGCACCGGAAGGCCTTAACGTGAATGTCAGACTGGGAACAACACAGATGTCCATCAACACATAAATGGAAAAGCAAATTACTATGTAGCCGTATGGTGGACCACTACTCCACAAGCAAAAGAACTACCGATACATATGACAACAGGAACTCAGAAACATTTCTTTGATCTCTGGAAGAACCAGACATCAAACAGCACCTAGTGGGGCTTCCCTGGTGGCGCAGTGGTTGAGAGTCCGCCTGACGATGCGGGGGACACGGGTTCGTGTCCTGGTCCGGGAGGATCCCACGTGCCGCGGAGCGGCTGGCCCCGTGAGCCATGACCACTAAGCTTGCGCGTCCGGAGCCTGTGCTCTGCAGCGGAGGGGCCACAACAGTGAGAGGCCAGAGTACCGAAAAAAAAACAAAAAACAGTACCTAGTGTACGCTTTTTATGTGAAATTCTAGAAACGAGCCATATAGTCAGTAATGACAGAAAGCAGATTGGTGGTTGCTTAGGGCCGGGGGTAGGGATGTTTGGAGTGATGGAAATGTTCCACATACATGGATATATACATTTTCTACAACCCATTGAAATGCACACTTAAAATGGATACATTTTATTGTTTGTAAATTATAGCTCAATAGAAGTTATTTTTTTTAAAAAAACATCAAAGGATCTCCTGTGTTTAGCATCACCCAGACAGCAGCTGGGAGCTTCTGCTCTCTATGTTCTCCTCTCTACGTTCTGTCTCTCTCCTGCCCCATGGTCCCTTCCAGTCTCAGTTTCTAGTCTAGGAGATCTGCGTCTGTCACAGGCAAACCCAAGAAGGGCCAAAGTGAGAAAGACACCAGTGTCAACTTGCCTCACATTTGATGGCCGCTGCAGGTCCTTGCAGAATTCTTGTAATTCCTATCAATTTACTCAGGTTCTCTTAATTATCCTCCACTATGGCACTCAGGACTCCTAGGGGAGGTCATTACTGTCAACAGTGCCCTCTTAGCGGGCCCCAGGGCCTCTCGGAAGGGCCTCAAGAGCCCTGGGGGGTGGGAGGGATGAAGGAGCCTCTGGCTTCCTACCCTCATCCCAGCCAGAGCTGCCCTTCCCTGCAGGCCTGCACTCAAGATTTTGTTTAAAGAAATAGTACCTCAACTTTAAAAAGCATTAGAATCAGCCTATAGAACAAACCCACTTCTGGTTTCTTGATTCATACGCGGTCATTTGCTCTCTGGAGAACACTGCAGATTTCACACTCACTTTGTAAAGAGAGGGTGGCCTAGATCCTCCTTCGCTGAGGGAAGGCCCCCAGGTGCTGCAGGCAGAAGCAGCAGTGGAAATAGTGGCCACCCTCTGGCCACAGACAATGATGACAAGGCATCCGGCTGCATCCCAGTGAGACTTCATTTACAAAACAGGTGGCAGGCTGGTTTCGAGTCTTCTTGCTATTTCCAGTACTTTATCCTATTTGCTAGATGGTTACAGTTCTGTAGAGAAGTGCTCTGTAGTAAGCAGGCTGATCTGTCTACCCGCCTTGCTGAACTTCCACATTAACACTAATAGTTTGTCTTTGGTGCTTTTTTCCCTAAGTGGATGATCTTGCTGTCTTCAAATAGTGGGTGTTTCTTCCCTTCAGTACTTATAGTCCTATTGAGTTTGCTTTCCTTACAGAGCTGGTTGGGGCCCTGGAATCATATTAACAGGAGTGTCATCATGGACATCTTGTCGCATTCTCTGAGTTGAGGAGGTTGAGGCTAGTTTTCCACTAAATAAAGTGATTGCTGTGTGTTTTTAAAATATAACATCTATCAAGTTAAAATTTTTTCTTTTTTTTTTTTTTTTTTTTTTGGTTGCATTGGGTCTTAGTTGCAGCAGGCAGCTCACCGGCTCCTTAGTTGTGGCATGTGAACTCTTAGTTGCGGCATGCATGTGGAGTCTAGTTCCTGGACCAGGGATTGGCCCCCTGCATTGGGAGTGCAGAGTCCTAACCACTACGCCACCAAGGAAATCCCTTCCCTTACATTCTTTTTTTTTTAAATAAATTTATTTATTTATTTATTTTTGGCTGAGTTGGGTCTTTGTTGCTGCACGTGGGCTTTCTCTAGTTGCGGCGAGCGGGGGCTACTCTTCCTTTCAGTGTGAGGGCTTCTCATTGTGGTGGCTTCTCTTGTTGTGGAGCATGGGCTCTATGCATGTGGGCTTCAGTAGCTGTGGCTTGCAGGCTCTAGAGCGCAGGCTCAGTAGTTGTGGCGCGCAGGCTCAGTAGTTGTGGCTCGGGGGCTCTAGAGTGCAGGCTCAGTAGTTGCGGTGCACGGGATTAGTTGCTCCGCCGCATGTGGGATCTTCCCGGACCAGGGCTTAGAACCCATGTCCCTTGCATTGGCAGGCAGATTCTTAACCACTGAGCCACCAGGGAAGCCCCTACATTCTTGATTTACTAAGAGTTTTCATCATAAGTAAGTGTTAAACCTCATCAGCTGTTTTTCTGCATTGATTATGATAATCATATTTTTTTTTGCTTATTGTGGTGAAATATGGTGTTAGATTTTCTGATATTGAAACAGCTTTGCATTACTGGGATAAACTATACTTGATAATGATATATTTTTAATACTTATTTGATTTGATTTGCTAATGTTTATATACAGTTTTTATAGCTACATTTATGAGTTAAACGGGCCTGTAATTTTTTCTTGGGTGGTCCTTATCTGGTTTGGGAATGTAGATTACTTATAAAATGAGCTGGGTAGCTTTCGCTCTTTTTCTACTTTTCTGAATAATTGGAATAAGATAGAAATTGACTATTCCTTGAAATTTTGGTTTCTTTGAAAATTCAGTAGAACCTCCTGTAAAGCCATCTGAACCACCAGTCTTTGGGGAGGGAAGTTTTTTGTTGTTTTTTTTGTTTGTTTGTTTGTTTTAACATCTTTATTGGGGTATAATTGCTTTACAATGGTGTGTTAGTTTCTGCTTTATAACAAAGTGAATCAGTTATACATATACATATGTTCCCATATCTCTTCCCTCTTGCGTCTCCCTCCCTCCCACCCTCCCTATCCCACCCCTCCAGGCTGTCACAAAGCACCGAGCCAATATCCCTGTGCCATGCGGCTGCTTCCCACTAGCTATCTACCTTACTACGTTTGTTAGTGTGTATATGTCCATGACTCTCTCTCGCCCCGTCACAGCTCACCCTTCCCCCTCCCCATAACCTCAAGTCCGTTCTCTAGGAGGTCTGCGTCTTTATTCCTGCCTTACCCCTAGGTTCTTCATGACATTTTTTTTTCTTAAATTCCATATATATGTGTTAGCATATGGTATTTGTCTTCTTCTTTCTGACTTACTTCACTGTGTATGACAGACTCTAGGTCTAGCCACCTCATTACAAATAGCTCAATTTCGTTTCTTTTTATGGCTGAGTAATATTCCATTGTATATATGTGCCACATCTTCTTTATCCATTCATCCGATGATGGGCACTTAGGTTGTTTCCATCTCCGGGCTATTGTAAATAGAGCTGCAATGAACATTTTGGTACATGACTCTTTTTGAATTTCGGTTTTCTCAGGGTATATGCCCAGTAGTGGGATTGCTGGGTGGGGAGGGAAGTTTTTGATCATCATTTCAATTTCCTTAATAATTGTTGGACATTTCAAATGGTTTTGTAACTTTCCATTTCATCTAGATTTTATTAACTTACTCGTGAATAGGTCTTTATGACATTCATTTTTACCCAGTTATTCCCCTGCCATGTTCATTTTCTCTCCCTTTTTTGGATCAGTCTTGGCAGAGGTTAATCTTATTAATCTCTGCAGATAGCAGTTTGGGTTCTGTTGATACTCTGTGCTGTTTGTTTTCTTGGAGATTCTATGTCACTGAAACTTGCCTTTAACGCTGTGACATGCTTTTTCCTGTTCCCAAGTTTGTTCTGTTCCTTACTCTCCCACTTCTCCCATTGGAGGCTAGCTCATCTCCTGGTAGTTTTAACTGTTAGTATTTCCAGATAAGTGTATTTAAAGCTGTTTCAGCTCTGTCCTACAAATTCTGAGATTCAATTCTAAATATTTTTTTAATTCACTATTTGATTTCCTGTATAACTCAAGGATCATTCAGTAATACATTAGTCAGTTTCAAGGCAGAAGAAATTTGGGGGAATTTAGATGTTGATTTCTAATTTTATTGTATTTTATTTGGAATGAATTGAGACTTGTTCTGTGACCTGATATGTGGTCTGATTCTGTGTGTGGACTGTGTTTGGCTAAAAAAAAAAAAAAAAAAAGTGTGTTATCTGCCTATTAGTTTAGACGTCTCTGTGTCTAATAACTCATGGTAATTAATTCCATTGACTAAGTCTTTGCCATCTCTGTGTGGGTTTGTGATCAACAGGGGTGATTAAAACCTTCACCTACCGTTTTGGATTATCTATTTTGCTCTGCAGCTCTGTCAGATGTCATTTGATATGTTTTGAAGTTGTCCCTTCACCAGAACACAGAGTTCTTCTTTGCCCCTTATGACACTTTGTGCCTAATTCTATTTTTTGTTTTGTTTTGTTTTCAATTTTTATGTTTGTTTTCTTTTGGCCTCACCACACGGCTTGGGACATCTTAGTTCCTCAACCAGGGATCAATCAAACCCAGGCCCCCAGCAGTGGAAGCACAGAGTCCTAACCACTGGACACTGGACTGCCAGGGAATTCCCTGTCTTTTGTTTTAAGTGGGTCTTTTATACAACATCTTGTTGGATCTTGTTGTTTTTTTTTTTAATATAAATTTATTTATTTATTTATTTTTGGCTGCGTTGGGTCTTCGTTGCTGCACGAGGGCTTTCTCTAGTTGCGGTGAGCAGGGGCTACTCTTCCTTGTGGTGTGCGGGCTTCTCATTGCGGTGGCTTCTCTTGTTGCGGAGCACGGTCTCTAGGCGCACAGGCTTCAGTAGTTGTGGCTCGTGGGCTCAGTAGTTATGGCTCGCAGGCTTTAGAAGGCAGGCTCAGTAGTTGTGGCGCACGGGTTTGGCTGCTCCGCGGCATGTGGGATCTTCCCGGAGCAGGGATCAAGCCTGTGTCCCCTGCATTGGCAGGAGGATTCTTAAGCACTGTGCCACGAGGGAAGTCCTGTTTGTTTTTTTTAATCCAATTTGAGAATTTTTTTCTTCGTTGCTGAGCTTAACTCATTTATGTTTATTTAGTTCTTATCATTGGGCTTAATTCTACATATTATTTACTTCCCATTTATTTACTTTCTGTTTCTTTTTTCTACATTCCTGCCTTTCATTGGAGAAATCAAGTTTTCTGCTGCTGCACTGTAAGTTACAGATTCTACTTTTACCCTAGGATAATTTCACTCACTCACACCCATGTTCACGCAGCCCTACTGATTTCTCACACTTGTTACCACTTTCCTGTTCCCCCGCCATAGGCACGTTCTTTACACACTCCCCTCCTCCCCATGACCGGCTGCCCCACCCCATCACAGCCACAGCGTCTGGAATTCTCATTTTGGGTCGTTGTGGGTCTGCATGGGTTTGATTTCTCTGTTTCTAACGTCTCTGGCAGCTTCTTCGGGATTTGTTTTTCTCCTTCCGTAAGCACTCCTCCCAAGAGTATTCTCAGTGTGGATCCTTATATTGAACCAGAATTTGTATCCCACTTGTCTGAGAACCCCTCGTGCCTGCATCCCTGTAGGGATTTAAAGTTTGTGTCTGACAGATTCTGTCCTCCATCAACATCCTGTAAGAATGCTGTTCAGTCCTCAAGTGAGCATAATAACAATGTAACTAATCCTGGGAAATGAGCGATTTGTTTTTTAACTTGGGAAAGACAGTAAAAGATTTCCTGGGCTTTGCACGTGTGGCTCTCGCGGCCAGGTTTCTTGTGATTCGAAGGTTCAGCCCTGAGTGATTTTGGCATCATTACACATGCTACTCCGTTTATATTTTAGTGTAAAATAGAGAGCCAGTTACAATCCTGAACTACAGATGTCACACACAAGTGAGCAGGAAATCTCATAGCGTAAAATTCTGTTGTTTAGCTCTCCACAGACCCTGCTACAAACATGTGGGTTTCGGGGTTCACTCTACAACCAGGGCTGAGCCTCCCTGGTCCATATGGGGACTGAGGGAACTCTGCAGATGGGCAGAAAAGCCCCGCCATCTACAGAAGGGGCTCCCAATTCATGGGGTGGGACGTGGGTCAGGCGTTCAGAGCTGCACGGGCACCCTCCTCCTGGCAGTGCCCAAGGGAGGCCTGACAGAGGGGCAAGAGCTGCATTCTTGCTTCCAGCCCAGCGGCTGCAGGTTGACGGTCCTGGACTTTTGCTCTCGGCCCAGCTGCACCACCTCTGTGTCAGGACAGGGGTCCCGCAGTCCCCGTGTAGGGGCCGGGTGTGAGGCAGGTGTGTGCCCAGGAAGCTTCGCCTGGAGCCAGGCCTGGCACCGTGGCGGTACTCGGCAAATGCCACACTTCTGCTCACACGGTCAGTCGTTCCGGCAGCCCAGGCCCCTGGAGAGGCCTCCTGGCCTCCTTGCCAGCCTCAGGCCTCCCACTTGGGCTGAAATCAGACAGGGAGCAGCAGAGAAGCTGTGGGGAGCTACCGGACACACAGTAGGTCTGCGCAGAGCTCACTCCCGCTGGCCGCCTGCCCTGCAGGGCACGACTGTCACTGGCCTCTCCTCCTGAAGGGGGTGGGGTGTGGTGTTTGCGGGGGTGGGGACCCAAAGCAGCCCACAGGGTCCTCAGGCTCATCGCCTGGGGCCTGGTCCGGACTCACGGGGCCTGGAACAAGGCAGGCAGCCAGTGTGCTTGTGGCTAATTGGTGGCCCTCCCGAGGGGGCAAGTTTCTGTGGAAGAGGAGAGTGTTGCCTCACTCACAGCTGTCCCCTCTCCAAGAAGGAGCAGAGGGCAGCCCTTCGAGGCGTGTGGCCTGCCGGTCTGCACCCTGGCTGGGTGCAGAGGTGGGCAGCCCCTCCACATGAGGATCTCCAGTGGTGCTTGGGTGCCTGGCCTGGCCTACCTGGGGGCAGAGCCCCCACAGGTCCCTTTGAAAGTGTACCTTTCATGAATGTCATCTTGTTTATCAGGTTTTCAGGCTTTGATCTCTGGAAAGAAGGCAGATCAGAATCTACCCCGCCCCATGTGCCCTCCCTGCTGTCCCCACACATGCCTTACAGAGGACACAGGCTCTCTGGGTGCAGCCTGGGCACTCGGCTCCCCCCCACCCCGCCAGGCAGCCCCGCCAGCCCTCTTCCCTCCAAAGGAGGGAACCAGCCAGGCTTGGTGGCCCAGCCTCTGCTTTCTGCCACTTGACCCCAGCCCCCACTGCCCTGACCTCTGTCCTGGTGCCATTTCCTCCTTGCCCACGCCTGCACTCATGTGCCTGGCGCCTGCCCACCTGACCTGGCCTCTGCCAGCCCCTCTCCTCTGGGGAGCTGGGGCTCAGAGAGGCCCCGAAAAGGGGTAGAGTCACCATGGAGGCGGTGCCAGCTCTCCTCACGTCCTCTGCCACAGAGTATTTCTGCTAAGACCCTGCCCAAGTCCTGGCACCCTGCGGCCCGGCAGCCCTTCCCAAAGCCCAAGATGGAAACCACACTGGGCCACACTGAGGGACGCTAGCAGACAGTCCTGGATGAGCCCAGAACCAGGGAGGAGGTACCCCCAAAATGATGGTAAGCAGGAGCAGTTAGGGGTTAGTGTCAGGCCTTAACTTCAGGAAGGGAGGGGGAGGAGTGGTGATGCTGCTCTGTTAACCAGGTTGGTCGGGGCAGCGTCCCCAGCCCAAGGCTGGGGGTGGCTACAGGACCCTGAAGGAGCTGGCGTTTCCTGCCTGCCCTTCCTCCACCCTGCTGAGTAGAGTCAGGCCTGGCAGTGTCCTCCCAGAGCCTCTGCACCAGGGGCCAGCAGCAGCTCCCGGCAGGGCACCATCCACACCCATCATACACGGAAGGCTTGGGGCGCTATCCCAACAGTGGTGGGAAGCCTTGGAAGGATTTGGGGGTGGGGAGTGTAACAGAATCTAACTTTTAACCACTGATCCACAAGGAGGCCCAGGGTGAGGGTGAGGAGACCTGGGGGTGTGGCTCCCCCAATTTGAGAAATGTTGAACTTTGGGGCTTAAGGGGCTCCCAGGGAAGCAAGAGAGAGGTCTCGACAGAAACGAGGGGCCGCCGGCACGCAGAGGTGGTCACCCAGAGAGGAGAGGGAAGGACTGGCTCGGGCAGCTGAGGCTGAAGTGAGCCTGAGGAGGCCTCGTCCCCTGTGGCCAAGGCCACAACTGGCACCTGCGTCGAGAGCAGCCACCCAGCTCCAGTGAAGGCTCTGGAGAGCCGCGGCAGACATGGCGCCATACCCCCTTTCTCAGGAGTGCAGCTGAGTCCCCAGCCCTTCCAACTGCCCTTCCAGGCCTGGCAGGCGTGCTCAGGGTCGCCCTGAAAGCAGGCAGCCTAGAAGCCAACTCAGAAGGGAGCTGACCAGCAGCTCCGAGCCTCCAGAGAGCTGTGCTCAAAGAGCCAGCCCTAGGAGGCCCTGAGACAGGAGACTAGCCCACTTCCCCCCGGGCGCTGGTCCACAAGAACTTCCAGGCTCAAGGTCATTACAGGCGCCAGGAAGGTTGTGGGGAAGGCCACCCACCGTAAGTGCAGGCCCACACCCCCCTTGGCACTGTCAGCCCCTGCAGGGCCCCCCGTCCTGCTCCCGGGTTCATACTGGGAGGTCTTCGGCATCTCACTGAACCTTCCTGAGAGCTGGAGCTGGACCAGCAGCCCATGAGAGGCAAGTGCTGTGCCCCCAGATTTCCCTGAAGCCTGATCAGAACCAGTGCAGAAAGACAGCAGAGCAGGTCAGGCAAGGGAGAGCAGGCAGAGAGCACGGTGGGAGCCTCGCTTCCACACACCAGCTCCTGGTCCGAGTGAGGGCGCAGAGTAACCAAGCGGAGACCACGGCTCGGGCACAGGGAGTGTCCTGAGGAGAGCAGGCCTGAGGTGTCCAGCTTCGTGCCTGAGCCAGGACTGCCCTGCCCCGGGAGCCTGTCCTGGAGGAGCCAGTCACCCCCTCAGGGTGACACTGCAAGGAGAGGGACAAAAACCAGAGCCTGCAAGGCCACCTGTGCCATCCTCCCAGCCTCGGCTCAGAGGCCCTGCCCGCAGGCAGACAGGTGGGTCTGCCTGGCCTGTGCTCCCAGCACACAGTGGAACCACCTGCCTGGCATCCGGCTGAACTGGCAGACAGCTCCTGACAGCTGGGCACAGGGAGCTTGGCCTCCCAAGCAAAGGTCTTGGGGCCTGGGCTGGCCCTTCTCCCTCCACCTCACTTTCTCCAGGAGCCTCCAGGTGGAGACTCTGGGATAGACTCAGGTCATGCCCACAGAACCCCTGAAGGGCTGCTCCCTCGAGTTATAGGGAAGGACCCCCAGCATCACAGCGGTCAGGGTCCTGACCCTGCCCCTCCCCAGTGGCCGCTGCATTCCAGAAGGAAACCAAGTGAGCAGCATGGAGCTGACCAGAGATCCCTGTATAAGTACTTGTAAAGGCACCTGGGGTGGGAGTGTCTCTGTGTAGAGAGGAGGAGTTCGTCTGGGGTTTAAGAACCACAGACACGGGCGCTTTCCCAGAGAAGGAGAGGCAGCCATGGCCAGTGGAAGCAGAAGGGAGCCTGGGGACGTCCAGGGACGCACTTCCTCACCCCACTCCAGGACCCGGCGCATGGAGGCACTGGGCAGGAGGAGAGCAGAACCTGGCCCAGCTTTGGGGCTGAGGGCTCTGGGGAGGCCACTGGGTGTGACCCCTGGAGGCTCCGGGAAAGGAGGAATGGTTCCAGATATCTCCAGAGGCCAGAGGAGCAGAAAGAGCACAAGATGAGAGAGGGGGCCAGGGCCTGGGTGCCCCTGGCAGACCCCGAGCTCATGGTGCTGGAGTCACTGGAAGAAGCCCAGCACGCAGCCCTGTGTGTGTGCTTTCAAAGCCCAGGCCTTTCCCATCTCCCAGCTCCACACCAGCACTGTTCTTTTCCTCCAGAGGCTGTGCAGCTGGCCTGTCCTCGGCCTCAAGTCTTGCCCAGGTTGGTTCCTGTCGTCCACCTGTACAGCACGCGGCCATGCGCTGGGCAGGCCTTCCAGACCTCTCCCCACAGCGTCCCACCACCAGACCCAGGGGGGTGGGCTCGGTGACACTGGGTAGACGGTGTGCGTCACTGCAGTGTGTGTCACACGTGTGAGATGCCAGTGCCAGTTGGCCAGGCCCCACCTGTCTTTACACCCTGGGGCAGCATTGTCTTTTATTTTACTTATTTTTTGGCCTCACCATGTGGTATGTGGGATCTTAGTTCCCAACAGGGATAGCACCTGTGCCCCCTGCAGTGGAAGCATGGAGTCTTAACCACTGGACTGCCATGGAAGTCCCAGCATTGTCTTTTTGTGCAGACCCTCCTGGAGCTCCAGACCCCAGTCCTGCCTGCTGGGCCAGCCCAGGAAGGAGAGCCGCCCCTGAGCTTGCATCTCACAATTGCTTTTTATTTATTTTTATTTTTTATACAGTTTTTAAAGGGTTACACTCCATTTACAGTTATTACAAAATATTGTCTCTATTCCCCATGTTGTACAGTACATTCTTGTACGTCTTCTTGGTACTTCTAAAAAAGAAATACAGGGCTTCCCTGGTGGCGCAGTGGTTGAGAGTCCGCCTGCCGATGCAGGGGACATGGGTTCGTGCCCCAGTCTGGGAAGATTCCACATGCCACGGAGCGGCTGGGCCCGTGAGCCATGGCCACTAAGCCTGCGCGTCCGGAGCCTGTGGTCCTCAATGGGAGAGGCCACAACAGTGAGAGGCCCGCGTACCGCAAAAAAAAAAAAAAGAAAGACATTCTTAGTTCTAAAAACTAGGAAAATAGAGAAGAGCTCAAAGAACTTTTTAAAAAATCACCTATGGTGCCCTAGTGCAAAGACAGTCGTTGTCAATATTTTGGAAGTGCTGCCCTGGAGCATTGGCCCATACCTGTGACACGTGGTGCAGCTCCCGGTCCTTGGTCTGTGCCTGGCCACGCGTGTTGGGGCTGCTGCGCGGTTGGAGATGCCCGGCAAGCATGGCCAGAGGGCAGGGGGTGGTTGACAGCCTGGGAAATGCCTGGGAAGTGTCGTGAGTCAACCATTAACCCTGGTACCTCCGTGGGACCTATTGCGAAATAGGCACGACAGGGGATGTCGTTTTCAGGCCAAATGTCCTGAGCGCCCAGCGGAGGAGCAGGCCCAGGCCCTGCAGAGCATCTGGAGAGCACGTGCCCACACAGACCTTCTTTGCGGGGACACCAGGGCCAGAAACCCCAGGAACAGCTGTTGCCCCGGCATGGGCTCCTGCAAGGAACCAGGGCAGGCATGGGGTCTCTGGTTCCTGCTGGCGAGCAGCTCGGCCACTCGCACTCAGTGAACCCAGCTCTCTGTACACACCGCATCCTGCCCCTTCCTGCCCCATGATGACGCACCCTCCTTTCTCTTTTCTCTTCACTGCTAGAGCACCCAGCACCTCCAGCAGCCTACAGCCTCCAACACCCCGAGGGGAGCTCCCTGGCGCCTTGGGCGGCCTTTGCCGTCGAAGGGATGAAGATGGAAGCCCAAGCAAGGGGCAAGCCTGCCAGACACCCCAGGGCTCATCCTGCAAAACCTAAAGGCTGCCAGCGGCCCCCCAAGATTCATAACTACAACTCCAAGGACTGACCTCCTCGAACCGCCCCTCCCCACCCCTCCTCCTCCCTCCCCCGCCCCTCCCCCTTCTTCTCATCCCTTCCTCCCTCCCCCCTCCCCATCCCTCTCTCCCCACCCCTCCCCCTTCTTCTCATCCCCCTCCTTCCTCCTCCTTCCCCTTCCCCCTTCCCCTTTTCCCCCTCCTCCTCCCTTCCAATCCATCTTGGTCTCTTCCCCCTCCTCCTCCTTGGTGGCTTTATCTCCATATCAGGGGTGTGTGTGTGTGTGTGTGTGTGTGTGTGTGTGTGCGCGTGCGCGCGCGCACATGGGTGGGCACAGTGAACTGAAGAGCAGCCTCCCCAGTGCTGCTAAGGCGCCTCGTGGACCGATTGCAGAGCCCCGAATTGTTCTTTTAACTTGGGAAGGACAGTAAAAGAGTTCCTGGGCTTTGCATGTGTGGCTCTCGTGGCCAGGTTTCTTGTGATTCGAAGGTTCGACCATGAGTGCTTTTGGCATCATTACACATTGCTACTCCTGGGGCCTGGTCCGGACTCACGGGGCCTGGAACAAGACAGGCAGCCAGTGTGCTTGTGGCCAGTTGGCAGCCCTCCCAAGGGGGCACATTTCTGTGGAAGAGGAGAGCATTGCCTCACTCACAGCTGTCCCCCCGCCAAGAAGGAGCAGAGGACAGCCCTTCGAGGCGTGTGGCCTGCCGGTCTGCACCCTGGCTGGGTGCAGAGGTGGGCAGCCCCTCCACACGAGGATCTCCAGCGATGCTTGGGTGCCCGGCCTGGCCTACCTGGGGGCAGAGCCCCCACGGGTCCCTTTGAAAGTGTACCTTTCATGAATGTCATCTTGTTTATCAGGTTTTCACGCTTTGATCTCTGTGGAATGAAGGAAGATCAAAATTTACACAGGCATATTGATGTCCTAACCACAGATGCACTGCTCATCCTGGGCGCAGTGCTTGAGGAGCTGCGGAGGCAATGGCAGGTCACTTCTGATGTGCCAGGAAGGAGCACGCTGGGAACAGCTTTGCTGCCAGGTGGCGGGGGTCTCTATGCTCTGCTGTGTCTGGCATGTGGCCCTTTAAGTGAGGTGTTGCCATATGACTTCCTTTAGATGAAAAAGTGAGGAGAGATGCCCTGTCGCTTTCCCTAGAAGCACTTCAAAGCCCATGAGTCTCCAGACCTCTGTGGTACAAACCAGGGACTCAATCCCAGCCACCCAGCCTGTAATCGTCCCATCACCTGGGCTCCTGGCAGGCTGCAGTAAGCAGAGCCCTACTGACCAGCAGGAAGTGAGCCTAGGATAGCTTAAGACACCAAGAGTTGGGGACTTCCCTGGTGGTCTAGTGGGTAAGACTCCATGCTCCCAATGCTGGGGGCCTGGGTTCGATCCCTGCTGGGGGGACTAGATCCTGCATGCCAATCCCGCACGCCACAACAAAGATCCCAAGGGCCACAACTGAGACCCGGCGCAGCCTAAATAAATAAATATTTTAAAATAAATAATAAGACGTGGTCTTTAAAAAAAAAGACACCAAGATTTGAGGGTGTTTGTGCAGCACGGTCCAGCCACTCCTGGTCCAGGTTACCAGGTGTCTGAAAAGGTCTTAAGTAGGAAGGAAAAGAAAATCCCACAGAAAGGTTGTTCGGGACAGCAATTCAGCTGTGGGATCTCGGGGCCCTCTCTCCCCTTTTCCTGTCCTGCCCTTTATTCCACAGTGTGCGAACCAGAAGCCCCCAATGATGAAGCCAAGGGGAAGAATAGAGCAGGGAGTATGGAGCTGCCCTGGGACTACCTGGGGGCCTAGGGAGCACTGTGTGTGGGGGGGGGGGGTGGCGTGTGGCCACGTGAAGCCATGTTGTCTGGTTTGACGTGCCTGTCCGTTCTGTGTTGTCCCTGAACATCCGCGGACAGTGCCACACTCCACTGACAGCCCCTGAGCTTCGGAGGGCAAGGCAAGAGGGGTTGCCAAGGAGTCAGGCGAGGAGCGCAGCAGCGTTTGATTTCAAGACAATGAGGCTGCGGGGCACCAGCCCCAGGGAACTGCCAAGGCTCCTCTGGCCTCACAAGGGTCTGTCTGTGGCCCCAGAAGATAGCCAGGGCGGTGCAGGGCGTGGCCACCAGGCCGGGAGGGCCGTCTTCCTGGACTCTCACTTGACCCCAAGACGGAATGTCTGTTTCTTTTTGGTCTGGAAGTTAAGGGTTTTTTGTAAATTCGGTAAACATTAGAGCAGGGGAATTACAAAGGAGGGCGCGCCGGTGAGCGGAGACGCAGAGTTCCGCCGGTGCGTGTGCGCGCCCGCGGGTGAGAAAGGCCACGTGCGCGCGCGAGTGCCTCTGCCCAGGGAGACTCCTTTGTTCAAATCACACCAAGAGGTGTCCGTACAGAGCCCGCTTGCCAGATGGCCGCGCCCCGTCCCCGCGGCCGGCTGCGGGGAGCCCCTGCCCGGCCTCGGGAGCGTCCCCCCGGTCCCCGCGCCCGCCTTGCGAATTTGGGAGGCGAGGCAGGGAGAACCAGCCGCGCTGCGTTGCGGTGACCGGCAGTAACCCCGCGCGGGGCGCCCTCGGCCGGGTCAACGACCGCGCTCGCCCGCTGCGGTCCGCGCAGCGCCGGCCCATCACCCTATCGCCTAGCAACGCCCACTCGCGCGCCGCCATTGGTCCAGCTCGCACGCCCCCGGCCCCCGATTGGCTGCGGCTGCAGAGCGAGCCACGCCCCGGGCCGGCTTCGTTCGTCCCGGACGCCGGCCCTTCAGTCCTTACGCCCGGGGGTTCGTCCGGCCCCCAGTGTGGCCCCAGTATAACCCCCAGAGTGACCCAAGCAAGCCCCGTCCCGTTTCCACTGCGCGCCGTGCACACGTGGCCCCCGAGGCCCCGTGGGTGGGGGCGGCCCCGGGAGGCGTGGGGCGCGGAAGGGAAGTCGTGGGGCGGGGGTGACGCTGCGCCCCGCCCCAGCGCCCCCCGAGTCCCGGGGCCCCCAGCCCGGCGCCCCCCTGGCGCGCCCCCGCGCAGAGTCCCGGCGTCCGGCGGCGGCGCGCGGCATCACCCCACTGGCGGCGGCGCGCCTGGTCCCGGGGCGCAGCCCTGACGCTCATTGGCCTGGGCGGCGCAGCCAAGCTGTCAGCCCATGTGGCGTGTCCGCGCGGGGACGGCAGCGGTTAAATAGCGCCGGCGCGGGCCTAGAGGGAGCCAGAGAGACGGAAGCGGCCCGGCCTCCCCTCCGCCGCGCGCTCCATCCTCGCTCTCCCTCCGCCGCCCACGCCACCGCCCGCGCCCGCGCCCGCGCCCAGACCAGGTACGAGCGGCCAGGCCGGGCCGGGGTCGGGAGTTGGTTGCCGGGGACCGGAGTCCTGGGGCCGGGCAGGGGCCGGGGCGGGGGTGGTGCGGTCAGGCTCGAGGGGGCGCCGCCGGCCCGCATCTTCCGGCCTTGGGCGCGCGTCGTCCGGCGCGCCAGTGGCGAGGGGTAGCCCCGCACAGCCTGCCCTGGTCTCGGGGTCCGAGCCCCCGGTATGGATGTTCGAGCCCCACGGGGCGCCCGAGGCCGGGCGGCGAAAGGCCCTCGCGGCATGCCCCAGGCCCGGCGGGGCAGGTGGGCGGATGGCGAGGGGCGGACGCCCAGAAGCGCCGCGAACAGCCATTTTGGTCTTGGGCTGGGCCGGGCGGCTGCGGACCCTCGAGGGCCTGTAGGAGCCCCCAGCCGCCCGGTGTGCGCCCAGCTCCGGCAGCCCACAAGGGCCTCGTTTCAGGCCGGGCCGCCAAGCCCCTCCATCCGCAGCGTCCCCCCACCTCCGGGTGCGGGATAGCAGAGTCTCAGCCGACCGGAGGGCCTAAGAAGAAGGGAGGGTGGTGGGTGGAGGAGGCGCGGGGCCGGATGAGGACGGCTTCCCCACCACGTGGGCTCCGTTTGGAGCCCCCGAAGTTCTGGGGGGAGACCGGCTCCTGCCCCGTACAGCCTCGCGGCGGCGCATGCGAGACAGTGCGCTCTGCAGGGGTCTCCACCCCCTTGCCTAGTCCCGCCGGACTCCGCGTGAATAGCAAGTAGGGGGAGAACAGAGCGGGCGCTTTCTGGAGAAGCAGCCGCCCCGGGAGCTGGTGCCTCTGGGCCGGCAAAGGGCTCTTTATTTAGCGCTGGGGGAGGGGGCTCCCTCTCTGCCGGGACAGCAGGGTGATCAGGGCACCCAAGGAAGACGCTCTCTCCACTTGCTTGTGCTTTCCTTTGCTCAGAGAGACGCTGGAGGGCCGCTGGTTGGCGAGTCTAGCGGTCATTAGCGCCATGAGGCCCTGGAGCCTTGGTGGAAGTGTGCAGGATCGACCCTGGCCTTGCCCCCTTCCTCAAGGGCTGTACAAGAGCCCCCATCCTGAGCCCACAGCCTCAGGGTAGCCTAGGCTCCCTCGTTGGCGTCTTGGGAACCTGGGTCTGGGTGGCCAGGCAGGCTGCGTGGAGGTTGGCAAGCAGGACTCTGAGGCCTCAACCTGTGCAGGTGTGTGGGTCTGGGTAGCACTTGACCAGCACCTGACTAGGAGTAGTTCTCCAGGTTGGAGCTCGCTGGAGCAGCCATACAGGCTGGGTCTGTCCACTGTGGGGCAGGGACCAATTTTGCCCCAGAGCCCCCCAGGCCTTGGCACTCTCAGTGCCTGAGCCGTTGGGCCCAGCATGGAGGACAGCGTGGGGTGCTGAGTGCAGAGCCGGCCGGTCAGCAAGGGTGCGCTTTCTCACCCGCACGTTTGCTCCTTCTCCTTCGCCTGCTAAATTCCCTTGGCCAGCTCTTGATAGGCTGATGGCCAGGCAGCCCTTTCCTAGGAAGGGTTTGGGCCCTTCTCTGGGTTGGCCCTGCCTGCCTCCCACTGTGAGGCCCCCTCCTGAGACCACTGCAGCAGGGCCGTTTTGGGGTCACCCCAGGCCAGGGCCAATGCCCAGAGAGCCCAACACTGCCAGTGAGAGGTGCAGGCAGGCTGGACCGGAGTGGACTCCCCGCCTCCCAACCACCGTACACATACTTCACCCAGGGCATCCGTCCGGCTGGCACACAGCACAGGAGCTGGCCGTGTGGATCTTTGTTGTGGGGCTTTCTGAGCTGCTGCCCTCAGACCCTTGGGTGGGCCAGATGGCGGAGGGGGGTCAGGGAGCCAGGGCCGGGGGAGCAGCAGCTGGGCCTCCAGTGAGGCTGCAGACTGGCAGTGTGGGTGCTGAGGTTGACCAGTGACCGGGCCCCCACACCACCCTCCCTGCAGAGAGAGCAGCCATGGAGGAGGTGGTGATCGCTGGCATGTCCGGGAAGCTGCCTGAGTCGGAGAACTTGGAGGAGTTCTGGGCCAATCTCATTGGTGGTGTGGACATGGTGACGGATGATGACAGGCGGTGGAAGGCAGGTAAGTGGGCCTGGGTTCTCCTCTCACTGCCGCTGGGTACACAGTCTCCAAGCTACCAGGACAGGCCTGCTCTGGCCTGAGCTCCCGTCCCACCTGCAGAGCCAACGGTCACCCAAGGTGAGGCCATGCTGCAGGCTCTTCCTGCGAGATGGCGCCAGGAGAAGGCTCAGGGCGAAGGAGAAACTGGGGCCTCTGGCCAGTGGACTAGGGACTGAACTCCAGTCCGCAGGAGACTGAGGGCTGGCCCTGGGCGTGGTCTTTGCCCACTTCACAGATGAGCTGGGTAAGCTGCGAGGGGGCAGATCCAGAGCTAGGCCAGGTGGGTGAGCACCTGTGGCCCCACTGCCCACCACCTGGCCCCTGCAGAGCCTGGCCAGCCACTGCTGGCCCACATGTCCCAAACTGTCAGATAAGACATGAGGCTCTCCCAGGAAGCTGGTTGGACTCCCTCACGCCCAGTAGGTTCTTCAGCAGAGCGGCTCTTCCTGATCTACGGGATGTGAGTCAGTGTGGCGGAGCCTGGCCTGGCCTCAGCCTCTGGGGCCAGTGTCAGGCCACGCAGGGGGTCTCCAGCCAGGACAGGACAGTGGTGGGTGGGAGGAGGGGGCCCTCCCCCCACCGTGCTGTGCTCTGGGACACCACCCGTGAGCCTCCCCCTAGGGCCCCCTCTCAGAAGTGGGCCCACCCATCCCGGGGAGCCTTGGCTCCCTGCTGCCACAGGGACGCCACTGTCAGTCACTCGGGGCCGTGAGGTTCCGTGGCTGGCCCCTCCACCTGCGTGTGTTCCACAGGACTGTATGGCCTGCCCCGGCGGTTAGGCAAGCTGAAGGACCTGTCCCAGTTTGACGCCTCGTTCTTCGGGGTCCACCCCAAGCAGGCAAACACAATGGATCCCCAGCTGCGCTTGCTTCTGGAGGTCACCTATGAGGCCATTGTGGACGGAGGTGGGTCATCAGGAGGCTGACAGCCAACCTGGGACTTCTGGGGGCCCATCCCTGAGGTTCCTGCCGCCCCTCTTGAAAGCGTTCCTCCATTTTGCTTCTAAGAGCAACATGTGTTCATGACAAAACATCCAAAACATAGGAGCTGTTGAGGGAGCGGAGTCCTGGGCCGGGGCCAGTGGGCTGGGGAGGCATGGGCCTTGGGCAGGCCACATTTCACAGCTGCACACCAGAGGTGTCCCAGGCACGTCCTGATGCCCCAGTTTCCTCACTCTCCATTGCATGGCTGATCTTGGGGGCGAGGGAGGGTGCCAGGCAGAGTAGGAGGCGAGACCTGGCCCCACGACTGTTACCCTCCACACTCTTCTCTGCCGGGTTAAGTCTGGCTTTGGACAAGTGCCTCGAGGCCAGCTGCCCCTTGTCCCAGGGCACAGACTTGTCCCAGGGACACCAGGGACGTAGAAGTCCTGCCAGGTGGGAGAGGGGAGGCTGACATGTGGGTGAGGCCCCTCAGTAGGTGAGCAGTGAGAGCTCAGCTCTGAGGGGGAACCTGGGGCCTGCCTACTCCCACCTGTGGTTGACAGGGTGGGTATCCTGGCCTTGCAGTTTCTTGTCCTGCAGCAGATGCTAAGTAGTCTCTGGGGTTGACACTGAGCGTGATGGGGTTATGGACACATGCTGCCTGGGGTGGAGTGGAGGGGAGGTGAGAGGACCCTGGTAGGGGAAAGTGGAGACCTTTCCACTGCCCAGGCCCCACCCGGAGACCTTGGATGCGGCTCCCCAGGGGCCGGCCAGTGTCCCTCCCTCCTTCCCAAGCCTGGACACTCGGCTTTTGTCTCTCTCTGTCTTCTTATCTTGGCCCGCCCAGGGCAGGCCGCCCTCAGGGCTCACCAGATCCTGCCAGCAACACCAGGGGCCAGGGGAGTAGCCTAGGGACAATGCTGCCCTCTGTCCCCACCTCCGGCTGTCTCTGGCCGCTGCCTGACCCAGAGCCTGGAGCCCCACCTGGCACCCCGCCCGTGCCTGGGCCCTGGTTCCTTGTGACCTGGTTATCCGTTCTCAGCCCTACCTGGGCTGGCCGCCCCACTGTGGCTCTGCTCTCTCTTCCCTGGCCCACCTCGTCCCTTCCAGAGCCAGGCTGAGAGGCGAGAGCTGGGTGGTGGGCTGGGCATGTC
The DNA here is from genome assembly GCF_011762595.2 of Tursiops truncatus. Lineage (NCBI taxonomy): Eukaryota > Metazoa > Chordata > Mammalia > Artiodactyla > Delphinidae > Tursiops > Tursiops truncatus. The sequence goes on from NC_047053.1 coordinate 46,281,219, forward strand.
ACAGCAGCTAGGGCTGACCTCTGTCTCCTACAGGCATCAACCCAGCTTCCCTTCGTGGGACGAACACCGGTGTCTGGGTGGGTGTGAGCAGCTCTGAGGCCTCAGAGGCTCTGAGTCGAGACCCTGAGACCCTCATGGGCTACAGTATGGTGGGCTGCCAGCGCGCCATGATGGCCAACCGCCTCTCCTTCTTCTTCGACTTCAAAGGTGGGTGCACACACAGCTCCTCTGGGCCTCGGACTGGGGCAGGGTGGGGCCGGACGGCAGCTGAGACCCTTCCAGACTCTGACCTCCCCCCTCCGAGGAGGGCCTGCAGGGGTGAGGTCCTGGTATCATAGGCTCCACATGGAGGGCACCTGCTAAAGCTGCCAGGGCCCCAAGGTTGGGGGAGTCCCACAGCTGCATTGTGCCCTTGCCTGCAGGGCCCAGCGTTGCCCTGGACACAGCCTGCTCCTCCAGCCTGCTGGCCCTGCAGAGCGCCTACCAGGCCATCCGCAGTGGGGAGTGCCCCGCGGCCGTTGTGGGTGGCATCAACATCCTGCTGAAGCCCAACACCTCGGTGCAGTTCATGAAATTGGGCATGCTCAGCCCTGAGGGCTCCTGCAAGTCCTTCGATGCAGCAGGTGAGGGCGGAGGGCGTGGGAGCACAGGATAGCACCCCCGCCCCCGTTTCACCCTACACCAACCCCTGAGCTCTGCCCTGAGCTCCTAGGCCTGAGGTGCCCTTTGCCCCCAGGGGACGGCTACTGCCGTGCAGAGGCTGTGGTGGCCGTCTTGCTGACCAAGAAGTCCCTGGCCCGACGGGTGTATGCCACCATCCTCAATGCCGGCACCAACACTGATGGCTTCAAAGAGCAAGGTGGGAGCATCCCGGGCAGGGTGAGGGTGGGGCTGCAGGCGGTTAGGTGATTGGTGGTGTGCTGAGGCCTGGCCCCGCCCACAGGCGTCACCTTCCCCTCTGGAGAGGTGCAGGAGCAGCTCATCCGCTCCCTGTACGAGTCGGCCGGGCTGACCCCCGAGTCCCTGGAGTATATCGAAGCCCATGGCACTGGCACCAAGGTGAGAGCCCTGCCTGGCCGTGTGCACACCCCACACCCCATGCCGGAGAGGTGCCGGGGTGGAGTCCTGACCTCCCTGAGTCCCCCACAGGTGGGCGACCCCCAGGAGCTGAATAGCATCATGCGGGCCCTGTGTGCCACCCGCCAGGACCCCCTGCTGATCGGGTCCACCAAGTCAAACATGGGGCACGCGGAGCCCGCCTCGGGGCTCGCAGCACTGATCAAGGTAGGCGGGCGGTCTGGGGCCATCCTGCCCCTGCCTCCTCAGCTTCCTGCTGCCCGGTCGGGGGAGGATCCCCACAGGCTGTGCTGTGGGGTGTGGGCCACTGAGACCCAGACAGCAGGGTGCCAGCATGTAGCCATTCCCTGCCCTAGTCCACTGGGCCAGACATCTTGCCCGGTACTGCTCCACAAGAGACCAAGCCAGAGGGTGGAAGCAGCGGGGCGGCCCCACCTGTCCAGGGCTGCCCTTCCCCGTGGCCTGCTGACCAGTTGGTAGCCCAGAGCATCCAGGTCAGCACTGCTCAGGCTCCCTGGTGCTCTGGGCTTCCTGGGCCACTGTAGCTACCCGTCTGCAGCTCTTAGATTGGGACCTGGGGTGGAGTCTGGCTGAGGGACCTTTGTGTCTAGCCCCATGGCCATTAGTCCGGAGGTGGCAGGGACCCTAGATGAGGCCCAAGGCCGAGAGGGGAAGGGGCCTGCGGCTCGGTCACCAGACCACTGCACTGGGGCTGGGCAAGGTTGGGGGGGAAGGAAGTCTGTTGCAGCGGGCAGGTGGCCTCAGAGTGTCCTCAAGAAGGGAAGTACCTGAAGCCCACCCTGACCAGCAGGGCAGGGATCCCGGGGCTGGCCACCCCACTGACCATTAGGCACCCATAGGTGCTGCTGTCCCTGGAACACGGGGTCTGGGCCCCCAACCTGCACTTCCACAGCCCGAACCCCGAGATCCCAGCGCTGCAAGACGGGCGGCTGCAGGTAGTGGACCGGCCTTTGCCCGTTCTTGGGGGCAATGTGGGCATCAACTCCTTCGGCTTCGGTGGCTCCAACGTGCATGTCATCCTCCGGCCCAACGCCCAGCCGCCCCCGCCACCTGCCCCACACTCTGCCCTGCCCCGTCTGCTGCGGGCCAGCGGGCGCACCCTTGAGGCCGTGCAGGGCCTGCTGGAGCAGGGCCTCCGGCACAGCCATGACCTGGCTTTCGTGAGCATGCTCAACGACATCGCGGCCGCCCCCACGGCCACCATGCCCTTCCGTGGCTACGCTGTGCTGGGCGGCCAGGGCGGCAACCAGGAGGTGCACCAGGTGCCGGCTGGCAAGCGCCCACTCTGGTTCATCTGCTCCGGTGAGCCCCCGGCTCCCCAGGGTGTCCCCGAGGGCAGTGGGGGCAGGGCCGCGCAGCCCTGCCCTGACGCCTCTCACTGGGACAGGGATGGGCGCACAGTGGCGCGGCATGGGGCTGAGCCTCATGCGCCTGGGCAGCTTCCGCGATTCCATCCTGCGCTCAGACGAGGCCGTGAAGCCTTTGGGACTGCAGGTGTCGGACCTGTTGCTGAGCACAGATGAGGCCACCTTTGATGACACCGTCCAGTCCTTCGTGAGCCTCACTGCCATCCAGGTGCACCCCCGGGGTCTGGGGTGAGCGGGCCGGCAGGGCGGTCAGCCTGGCGTCCCCGGGACTGGCGTGACGCACCCTGTTCCCCCAGATTGCCCTCATAGACCTGCTGACCTCCATGGGCCTGCGGCCTGATGGCATCATCGGGCACTCCCTGGGTGAGGTGGCCTGCGGCTACGCCGACGGCTGCCTCTCTCAGGAGGAGGCTGTCCTCGCTGCCTACTGGAGGGCCCAGTGCATCAAGGAGGCCAACATCCCGCCTGGGGCCATGGCAGCTGTGGGTAGGTGTTGCCCTGCGCTCTGCCATCCCACTCCACCCATGGGCCTGAGGGTCTCCGTGGGAGGGGACGTCTATACTGGCACTTTCGACATTGGTGCTGGGCAGAGGCAGGGTTCTGGGGTGACTCGCCGGCCGCCGTCCTCCTCACTTCAGGGTGAGAGCGACCTGACAGCCTGCTCCAGTGTGCCCTGTATGGCCCCCCTGAGCCTGCTGGCCTTGGTGCTCAGCATACTTGCCCATGGGCATCAGGAGAGGCCAGCATGGTTTTCCCATGAGCCTGAGCTAACTGGGGGCTGCAGGGGAAGGAGTGGGCCTGTTCGCACTTCGGGCAGGCAGGGCTGGGGACGGAAGGACACCCGAGAAAACCTGAGGGACTGGCAGGAGAGTGAGGCCAAGGTCCTCTGTGGTTGGTCAGACATAGGAGCCTTTGGCCTCAATACTGAGCCGAAACTGGCTCCCGCCTCTGGGGTAGCATTAACGACACCTCTGCCTGAAATCAGACACGGCAGGGGTGAAAGTGCCTCGTAAAGGTGCCGCTGTGCAGCTGTCATCACCGCCTCTGTCGTTAGAGCCACCCCGGCAACGTCTTCCTCCCCCTGGGGAGGGGCTGAGTGAGGGTGCCGGCTCCCTGTGGCCACCTTCTGAGGCTGTCTCTGCCCCCAGGCTTGTCCTGGGAAGAGTGTAAGCGGCGCTGCCCCCCTGGTATCGTGCCTGCCTGCCACAACTCCAAGGACTCTGTGACCATCTCCGGACCTCAGGTGGGCCCTGGGAGGCGAGGCCTCATCCCCAAGTCCCCTCCTATCCCTCAGGGTGAGCTCTGCATGGGGAGCGGGGCACAGGCCTAGGACTGCTCGTCCAGCGCCCCTGCGCCCTCCCCGCCCCCACCCCAGGCCGCAATGTCCGAGTTCGTGCAGCAGCTGAAGCAGGAGGGTGTGTTTGCCAAGGAGGTGCGGACAGGTGGCATAGCGTTCCACTCCTACTTCATGGACTCCATCGCCCCTGCGCTGCTGCAGGCACTCAAGAAGGTGGGTTGCTGCCCCATGGGCTGCCTGGCGGGGGCCTCCCGGAGGGCGGGCGGGCAGGCGGCCCCAAGCTCCCTCACGCCGACCCAGCCTGACCGTGTGTGCAGGTGATCCGGGAGCCACGGCCCCGCTCCGCGTACTGGCTCAGCACCTCCATCCCCGAGGCCCAGTGGCAGGGCCACCTGGCCCGCACGTTCTCAGCTGAGTACAACGTTAACAACCTGGTGAGCCCTGTGCTGTTCCAGGAGGCACTGAGGCACGTGCCCGAGCACGCCGTGGTGCTGGAGATCGCCCCCCACGCCCTGCTGCAGGTGCGTGCTGGGGGGGCAGGATGGTCAGGTCCGGGAGGGATGGCGGTCGGGCTCCGTGTGGCCTTGTGGGGTTGGGTGGGAGCTAGTCAGGGAGGCCCAGCCTGTCTCTGCCTCTCAGGCCATCCTGAAGAGAGGCCTCAAGTCCAGCTGCACCGTCATCCCGCTGATGAAGAAGGACCACAGGGACAACCTGGAGTTCTTCCTCGGCAACGTGGGCAGGCTCCACCTGATGGGGTGCGTCCCCTCGCCCTGCTTGACGCTGGGAGCCCCTCAGCCATAGGCTGGCCTTGAGATCGTCCCCAGGAAGCGGGGCTGTGGGTGCTGGGCCACTGTCACACCCTCACTGCAGCCCCCACCCCACCCCGTCTCGGTCATCCCTGGGGTCTTAGGGGAGAATGGTTGGCAGTACCCACCCAGGGTGGTCCTGGGGTCAAATGTGCTGCTCACATCTCCCCTCTGCACCCTCCAGCATTGACATCAACCCCAACGGTCTGTTCCCACCCGTGGAGTTCCCGGCCCCCCGGGGGACCCCCCTCATTTCCCCGCACATCAGGTGGGACCACAGCCAGACTTGGGATGTGCCCGCCATGGAGGACTTCCCCAGCGGCTCGAGCCGCTCCTCTGCCACTGTCTATAAGATCGGTGAGTGAGGTGTGGGCAGGCGGGGGCGGCTCCTTCCTCCCGCTCGCTGGCACTAAGGCCCATGCCCCACAGATGCCAGCCCTGAGACCCCTGACCACTACCTGTTGGATCACTGCATCGACGGCCGCGTAATTTTCCCCGCCACTGGCTACCTATTCCTGGTCTGGAAGACGCTGGCACGAGCCCTGGACCAAAACATGGAGCAGGTGCCTGTGGTGTTCGAGGACGTGACACTACACCAGGCCACCATCCTGCCCAAGACAGGTGAGGCCGGCGGCTCGGGATGCGGGGCGGGAGTGCCGCCTGCTGACCTCTGCTGCTGACCTCTGACCCTGCTGCCTGCAGGGACCGTGCCCCTGGAAGTGCGGCTTCTGGAGGCTTCGTGCACCTTCGAGGTGTCTGAGAACGGCAACCTGATCGTGAGCGGTGAGCGGGGGCACCCGCCCAGGCTGCAGAGTCCCTGGTGGGGGTCTCTGGGTGGACCCTGGCTGCCAGCTCAGCCCGGCCTTGCCCTCAGGCCCTCTGCCACCCCCGCCCACAGGGCAGATACACCAGTGGAAGGACCCCGATCCCAGGCTCTTTGACAACCAGTATGGCACGGGCCCCACACCTGTAGACCCCAGTGCTGCGTTCCACCTGAGCCAGAGCGACGTGTACAAGGAGCTGCGGCTGCGGGGCTACAACTACGGCCCCCACTTCCAGGGCATCCTCGAGGCCAACCTCGAAGGTGGGTGCAAGGGGGCCCCACTTTATACTCAGGAACATGCTTTGGGGCTAACTCCTGCTGCCCGGCGTTAGATGCCCAAGCTGGGTGAAGGGAGGGCAGTTGTGGGTGTGAGGGGGCCGCATGGAGGAGAGGGCCCACTGGGGGAGAGACCCAACCTGGCCGACTGACGGTCCCTCCACCCCAGGTAACACAGGCCGGCTGCTGTGGAAAGACAACTGGGTGACCTTCCTGGACACCATGCTGCAGATGTCCCTCCTGGTCCCGGGCCACCGCAACCTGTGCCTGCCCACACGCATCACCGCCATCCACATCGACCCCACCACCCACCGGCAGAAGCTGTACGCGCTGCAAGGCGAGACACAAGGTAGCCCCGCCCTGGCCCCACACACTTGTGTCCCTGCGCCAGGTGCTGCCCGCACTTACCCAGCATGTCCCCGCAGTGGCCGACGTGGTGGTGAACAGGTATCTGAACAGCATCGTGGCCGGCAGCGTCCACATCTCGCGGCTCCACGCCTCGGTGGCCCCTCGGCGGCAGCAGGAGCAGCTGGCACCCGTCCTGGAGAAGTTCTGCTTCACGCCGCATGTGGAGAGCGGGTGCCTGGCTGGGAGCCTGGCCCTGCAGGAGGAGCTGCAGCTGTGCAGGGGTGAGGCCTGCGCCCACCCCCTTCATCCCGGGGTCCAGCTCCCAGTTCCTGTGCCCAGTCTGGCAAAGGGGAGCTCATCACCTCCCCTCATCGCCCCGTCACAGCCCCTCCTTCATGTGGAGCCCAAATCTGCCTTCCCCTCGTGAGTGCCCCCAGGCCTGGCTCCCCCAACCCAGAGCTGATGTCTTCAGAGGAGGCCTAGCACACACAGGTGACAGATTTATCCCCTTCTGTCTATGCCCCTAGCCAGGCATATAGGCGTAATGCCATGAGACAGCTCCCTACACAGGGCTCACACCCAACCTGATGGGTGGGGAGAGCTGGGGAGGGGCAGCAGGGCCATCAAGGCACTGAACCCACCCTCTGGAGAATCCACCCTCTGTAGGGCTCACACCTGGGTGGGAGGCAGAGCAGCCCTTCACCCGCCCAGTGGTCCAGATGGTTGATGCCAGTTTCTAGCCCTGGAGGACTAGACTGCCCACTCCGTCCTTCTATTTGCTGTCAGTGGGCAGAGCCGGGCGGTGGGTCCTGCTTACCTCTGAGTCCCTGCTCCAGGCAGACACCAGTTGCTGGGGGACCTTCAGGAACCCCAGCCCAGCTGAGGCTCTTCCCTAGCACCCATCTCTGTCCTCCCCAGGGCTGGCACAGGCACTGCAGACGAAGGTGGCCCAGCAGGGGTTGAAGATGGTGGTGCCCGGGCTGGACAGTGCCCAGGCTCCCCGGGAGGCCCCACAGCAGGGCCTGCCTCGGCTGCTGGCCGCTGCCTGCCAACTGCAACTCAATGGGAACCTACAGCAGGAACTGGGCCAGGTCCTGGCCCAGGAGAGGCCCCTGCTGTGTGACGACCCCCTGCTCAGCGGCCTCCTCGACTCCCCAGCACTGAAGGCGTGCGTGGACACCGCCCTGGAGAACACGGCCAGCCTCAGAATGAAGGTGGTGGAGGTGGGTGCTGGGCGCAGAGGCAAGCACTGTGGACCCAGACGCAGGCAGCCCTGAACACCAGGAGGGCCGGGGCCCCTCTGAAGCGAGGCCGCCCGCACACTGAAGGGGAAGGGGCACAGAGAAGGGGCTGGAGGTGGGCTCTGCGGGTGCTGTGGACAGGGCAGCGCTGGCCCGTGGCCTCAGCGGAGTTGGTGGGTGGGCCTTTCTGGGAGACACCCAGCTGAGGGGGTGGGTGCGCCTGCCCCGCGGCAGCTGATCCAAGGAGCTCTTCCACCCCAGGTGCTGGCCGGTGACGGCCGACTCTATTCCCGCATCCCGGCGCTGCTTAACACCCAGCCCCTGATGCAGCTGGACTACATAGCCACTGACCGCCACCCCCAGGCCCTGGAGGCGACCCAAGCCAAGCTGCAGCAGCTCGACCTGACCCAAGGCCAGTGGGACCCTGTGGACCCGGCCCCCAGCAGCCTGAGCAGGGCTGACCTCCTGGTGTGCAACTGTGCCCTGGCCACCCTTGGTGACCCGGCCACGGCCGTTGGCAACATGGCGGCTACCCTGAAGGAGGGAGGCTTCCTGCTGCTGCACACGCTGCTCGGAGGTTACTCCCTGGGGGAGACTGTCGCCTTTCTCACCTGCTCTGAGTCACATCAAGGGGGGCAGCACCTCCTGAGCCAGGTGCGGGGCGGGGCCGGGATGGGGAGGGGCCGGGATGGGGAGGGGCCAGGAGGCTGCCGAGCACTGACCCCCCAACGCACAGGACGAGTGGGAGAGCCTATTTACCGGGGCATCCCTGCACCTGGTGGCCCTGAAGAGGTCCTTCTACGGCTCTGTGCTCTTCCTGTGCCGCCGGCCAGCCCCGCAGGATAGCCCAGTCTTCCTGTCCGTGGAGGACGCCAGCTTCAGATGGGTCGACTCACTGAAGGTCAGTCCCTCCCAGCCCTGGCCAGGCCTGGCTAATGCAGCTCCAACGCTGGGGCCTGGGGAGCCCCCAGAAGCCAACCCCTCCCTCGTTCTACAGAACATCCTGGCTGACTCCTCGTCCCGGCCCGTGTGGCTCATGGCCGTCGGCTGCACCACCTCAGGTGTCGTGGGCATGGTGAACTGTCTCCGAAAAGAGCCCGGCGGGCACCGGATTCGGTGAGATGCCCACTGAGCTGCATGCCCCTTGCTCCTCCCCTCCAACCCCCCCCCCCCCAGCTTCCCCTCACCTGTCTGGCTGCCCATAGGTGCGTCCTGGTGTCCAACCTCAGTAGCACGTCCCCCACCCCTGAGATGGACCCAAACTCCTTGGAGCTGCAGAAGGTGCTACAGGGGGACCTGGTGATGAACGTCTACCGGGACGGGGCCTGGGGGGCGTTCCGCCACTTCCCACTGGAAAAGGGTGAGCGCCCAATGTGCCACCCTGCCCCCCCAGTCTCCTCACCTCGCAGCTGGGTGGGCTGAGAAGGAGAGGGCAGGGGGACCCTGGCTGGAAGCCCTGCCCAGCCCAGGGCTGCGTGTGACCCTGTGGCAGCTCCACTTTCTGTCACCCACAGACCGGCCAGAGGAGCAGACAGAGCATGCCTTCATAAACATCCTCACCCGAGGGGACCTCTCCTCCATCCGCTGGGTCTGCTCTCCTCTGCGCCACGCCCAGCCCACTGGCCCTGGAGTCCAGCTCTGCACCATCTATTATGCCTCCCTCAACTTCCGAGACATCATGCTGGCCACGGGCAAGCTGTCCCCTGACGCCATCCCAGGTACAGGCAGCACACGGTGGGGGGACCAGAACAAAGACCCTTGGGGCCAGGACCTGGGAAGAGGGGGGTCCTCACCCCACAATGCTCAGGAACCTGGGAGGCTCCTCGAGCCCAAGCTCACACACTGGGGTCCTCCTGGGGAGGTAAGGGGCTCACCCACCATCTGCCCCCAGGAAAATGGGTCGCTCGAGACTGCATGCTGGGCATGGAGTTCTCCGGCCGAGATGCCAGAGGCAAGCGTGTGATGGGGCTGGTGCCCGCCGAAGGCCTGGCCACCTCCATTCTGGTGTCTCAAGACTTCCTGTGGGACGTGCCTTCCAACTGGTGAGTCGGTCAGGGCTGTGACCTGGGGCCCAACATGGATGTGGCCAGGGATCAGGCCAGAGCTGACCCCTGCGCTGTGCCCATAGGACCCTGGAGGAGGCAGCTTCAGTGCCCGTCGTCTATGCCACAGCCTATTACGCGTTGGTAGTACGCGGACGCATGCAGCCTGGGGAGACAGTGCTCATCCACTCGGGCTCGGGCGGTGTGGGTCAGGCCGCCATCGCCATCGCTCTCAGCCTGGGCTGCCGCGTCTTCACCACTGTGGGTAAGCCTACAGCCCTTCCCAGAGCCCAGGACTGCCCCTCCAACGCCTGAAGCCCAGACTTACTAGCAGCGTCTCTCCCCACCAGGGTCAGCTGAAAAGCGGGCATACCTCCAGGCCAGGTTCCCACAGCTCAACGAAGCCAGCTTTGCCAACTCCCGGGACACGTCCTTTGAGCAGCACGTGCTTTGGCACACGGCCGGGAAGGGTGAGTGGCTCCCATCACTAGCCAACCGCCATCCACCCATATTCTCAGCCCCCTCTTCCTCCCATCCCCCCCTCTCCGGCCAAGCTGGAGGAGACACCGGCCCAGGCGGGGACAGGGTCTGGCCTTCTGGACTTGTGCCACGTTGGCTGGGCAGTGGTCTTGACTGTGAGGACCCCTCTTGCCCCCCCACCCCAAGGTGTTGACCTCGTCCTGAATTCCCTGGCGGAAGAGAAGCTGCAGGCCAGCGTGCGGTGCCTGGCCCAGCATGGTCGATTCCTGGAAATTGGCAAATTTGACCTTTCCAACAACCATCCCCTGGGTGAGGCTGGGCAGCAGGCCGGGTGGGCAGGGGGCTGTTGGGCAGGGCAGGGGTCCACAGGGTGGGCTGTCAGCTGAGTAGTGAGGCCGCCACCTGCCCACCTGTCCAGGCATGGCCATCTTCCTGAAGAACGTGACTTTCCACGGGATCCTGCTGGATGCAATCTTTGATGACGACAGCGCCACCTGGCAGGAGGTGTCGGCGCTGCTGCAGGCAGGCATCCGGGACGGTGTGGTGCAGCCCCTCAAGTGCACCGTGTTCCCCAAGACCCAGGTGGAGGACGCCTTCCGCTACATGGCCCAGGGCAAACACATCGGCAAAGTGGTCCTCCAGGTGAGTAGGGCACCCCAGGCACCCCCAGCTCCGGCCCCTGCCGGCACTGTGTGAACAGCGGTGCTACCTGGGCTGCAGGTACGCGAGGAAGAGCAGGAGGCGGTGCTGCAAGGGACCAAGCCCACCCTGATGGCGGCCTTGTCCAAGACCTACTGCCCAGCCCACAAGACCTACATCATCACGGGGGGCCTGGGTGGCTTCGGCCTAGAGCTGTCCCAGTGGCTCATGCTGCGAGGGGCCCAGAAGCTGGTGCTGACCTCCCGCTCCGGGATCCGCACAGGTGACCGGCCCCAGGGAGCACGAGGGTGGGGCGGTGGGAGAGGCCTCAGTCAGCTCCCCGTCCTGCTGCCCTCCGGGCGCCTGGGCCTAGGGCCAGAGCCCTGATTTGCCCATCCCCACCATCTGTGTCCCGCAGGCTACCAGGCCAGGCAGGTCCGTGAGTGGAGACGCCAGGGTGTGCAGGTCCTGGTGTCCACCAGCAACGCCAGCTCGCTGGATGGTGCCCGGAGCCTCATCACTGAGGCCACCCAGCTTGGGCCTGTAGGCGGCGTCTTCAACTTGGCCATGGTGAGGACGGCTCTAAAGGGGCTGCAGCCAGCTGCCCAGGGAAGCCCCCCGCCCCAAGCAAGCCCTCCGAAGCCCTGGGGCAGAGGCAGGTGCTAAGATCCCCTCACCCCAGGTCCTGAGAGACGCCATGCTGGAGAACCAGACCCCTGAGTTCTTCCAGGACGTCAACAAACCCAAGTACAATGGCACCCTGAACTTGGACAGGTGGGCTCCTCCCTTCTCTCTCTCCTTCTCCCAGCCCTCCCCCGCACGACCCTCACACTGCTGTCCAGAGACCAGGCCACAGGCCTCTGCCGGGGTCTGAACCAAGGGTCCGGGACAGTGGAGGCGGTTTGGCAGGCGAGCCAGGGATCCTGGGCATGTCGGCCGGTGGGCTGGGGAGGCCGGCTGGGGGTGACTCAAGAACCCACAGGGTGACCCGGGAGGCATGCCCCGAGCTGGACTACTTCGTGGTCTTCTCCTCGGTGAGCTGCGGGCGTGGCAACGCCAGCCAGACCAACTACGGGTTCGCCAACTCCGCCATGGAGCGCATATGTGAGAAACGCCGGCATGACGGCCTCCCAGGTGGGTCCGCCCGCCCCTCCTCCTCCACTCCTGCGGTGCCACCCTCACTTATGCCCCTTCTCACCCCAGCCCCCCACCCTCCCTCACCCGCAGGCCTCGCCGTGCAGTGGGGTGCAATTGGCGATGTGGGCGTCGTGCTGGAGACCATGGGTACCAACGACATAGTCATTGGCGGGACGCTGCCCCAACGCATCATCTCCTGCATGGAGGTGCTGGACCTCTTCCTGAACCAGCCCCACCCCGTCCTGAGCAGCTTTGTGCTGGCGGAGAAGAAGGCCGCAGCCCATGGTGACGGCAGCAGCCAGCAGGACCTGGTGAAGGCTGTGGCTCACATCCTGGGTGAGGGAGCACCCTGCACCCCCCAACTGGCAGACACTCAGCTCCCCTGAGTCTGGTCTCCCTGGCTGCAGAAGGGGGCATGCCGGCTTGCTCATGGAGGGAGAGACACAGGTGGTCTGTGCAGAGCTGGGTGGGTGCTGTGTGCCATGACCATAGTGATGATGGTTTGGGAAGACCCAGCCATCAGGGCACAGTACCCACCAAGGCCCATCCCCCATTGCCAACTGAGCGCCTCTCCCCAGGCATCCGTGACTTGGCCACTGTCAACTTGGACAGCTCACTGGCAGACCTGGGCCTAGACTCACTCATGGCCGTGGAGGTGCGCCAGACGCTGGAGCGAGAGCATGACCGGGTGCTGTCCATGCGGGAAATCCAGCAGCTCACGCTCCGGAAGCTGCAGGAACTTTCCTCGCAGGCTGGCACAGCTGATGGTAGGTGTGGAGGGGGGTATCCCCGAAACAGCACAGGTCTTCTCAGTGCTGCTGGCCTGTGAGCAGCCTGGACCCACCTGCCCCCACCCAGGTCAGGGCTCGTCCATCTGGCCCCGTCCTGAGAGCCCTCAGTGGGAGCCCAGTGCCCCCATCCACCTCCTACCCTAGCCACCAGCAGCCCCAGTCAGGTGTGTGCGTGTATATGTGTGCATGCTGGGGGATTGTAGCAGGGGACCCCATGTGGCCCCGGCCCTCCCTGGCATCTGCCCCTCTTCACAGAGCTGGTGGCCCCCACACCCAAGGAGGACAGCCCTGCCCGGCAGCAGGCCCAGCTGAACCTGAGCACCCTGCTGGTGAACCCTGAGGGCCCGACCTTGGCTCCACTCAACTCTGTGCAGAGCTCCGAGCGGCCCCTATTCCTGGTGCACCCCATCGAGGGCTCCATCACGGTGTTCCACAGCCTGGCTGCCAAGCTCAGCATTCCCACCTACGGCCTGCAGTGCACGGGAGGTATGTCAGGGTCCTGCGGAGCTGTCCCCACAGCGGGCCTCCTCCGTCCCCCAGTGGGTTGAGGGTGACGTGCACGTCCAGACAAGGGCTAAGCCTCACGCTGTCCCTGCAGCTGCGCCCCTGGACAGCATCCAGAGCCTGGCCGCCTACTACATCGAGTGCATCAGGCAGGTGCAGCCAGAGGGGCCCTACCGCATCGCTGGCTACTCCTATGGGGCCTGCGTGGCCTTTGAGATGTGCTCACAGCTGCAGGCACAGCAGAGCGCCGGCCCCACGAACAATAGCCTCTTCCTGTTCGATGGCTCGCACACCTACGTGTTGGCCTACACGCAGGTGAGGACGGCAACGGCGCCCCTGGGGCCGGGTCTGGAGTCCCAGCCCCTTGTGCCGCCACTGCAGCAGCCCCTCCTCCCTTTGCAGAGCTACCGCGCCAAGATGACCCCTGGCTGCGAGGCCGAGGCCGAGGCCGAGGCCATGTGCTTCTTCGTACAGCAGTTCACTGACGCGGAGCACGGCAGGGTGAGTCTGCAGATACCGCGCGGCCAGAGGCCTCCCGACACCCCTGCCCCCCATTCACGTGCTTGGCGCCACTCATCGTCCTGTCTGTCCTCCAGGTGCTGGAGGCGCTACTGCCCCTCGAGGGCCTGGAGGAGCGCGTGGCAGCCGCCGTGGAGCTGATCGCACAGAGCCATGCGGGCCTGGACCGCCATGCCGTCCGCTTCGCGGCGCGCTCCTTCTACCAGAAGCTGCGGGCGGCCGAGAAGTACACGCCGCAGGCCACCTACCATGGCAACGTGACACTGCTGCGCGCCAAGACAGGCGGCACCTACGGCGAGGACCTGGGCGCCGACTACAACCTGTCCCAGGTGTGCGACGGCAAGGTGTCCGTGCACGTCATCGAGGGTGACCACCGCACGCTGCTGGAGGGCAGCGGGCTGGAATCCATCCTCAGCATCATCCACAGCTCCCTGGCCGAGCCCCGGGTCAGCGTGCGGGAGGGCTAGGCCGGAGGCTCCTGCATGCGGGGCCCACCCCGCCGGCCCCGCACCCCACGTGCAGCCACCAGTAGGACCAGCGCCCTCCCCGCTCCCACCCCCATCCCAGCTGCCCCGGGCGCGGGGCTGGGACCCGCGCCGCCAACTCGGAGACCTGCCCGGTCTGTGAAGAGTCGGCCGAGCCGCCAGCCAGGCCAAGCTTCCTGAATCGCGCGGGCTCTGCCACGCGGGTCCATTTGTCGTTTCTCCGTTTGGATTCTCCTATTTATTGGGTCGCCAGGGAGACGCCGGTTGGTCCACCTGTGAGGCCGGCGCACGGTAGCCAGGCCGGGGCCCCATGATGCCGGCAGTGGAGCGGAGCAGCCCCGGGCACTGGGCACCCACCCTGTTCGTCTGTGTTCATTTTTCAAGAAACAACATTCAAACTGCTGCTTGGATTTTGAAATTTACTGTAATTGTCTGTGTAAAGAACCATGTCTGGATACTGTTTCATTTTTACACCAACCTCGTAGAAATGTTGTCTCCTCTGGAGCCTCCCCACGATTAAACCGCACGTGCGCTCTGGCCTCTGGGCATCCTTTCTTCCTGACCAGCCCTGTGAGCCTGCACTGTCCTGGCCAAGTCCTGGTGGCCCGGAAGGGACCACCCTCTGCTCCCTGCTGGAGGGAGGGGGCAACGCCTGGCTCCTGAAAGCAGGCTGGACACCTTGAGGCAGGGGCCCCTCTATCAGGGAAGCTTGACCAGGAGGAGACAGGTATGCCGTCTTATGATCCACTGGCATAATCGTGGGGTACCCCCTAGGGTACCCTTGCCAGATTTCCTTATCCCTCAGGGAAACCTCAGGTTTTCTCTCCTGGGCCTCAACTGAGTGGAGGATGCCCACCCACATTATTGAGAGTAAACTTTTATTTGAAGTCACCTGATCGTAGACGTGAAGCGCACGGACCAAATACCTTCACAGCAACACCTAGGTGAGTGTGTGCTTAACTGGCCTAGTCCAACGGAAGACTGACCACACAGGTTTAGGCAGAAGGAATGAAGGCTGCATGGAAGGAAGTAGTGGGGCAGGGAGGCCCCTGAGCATCTGAACCTCGCCAAGCCAAGGGATGAGGTGGACGCACTGGGCTGGAAGCTTCTGGGCCAACAGCAGAGGTGAGATGGGAGCAGGGAGAGAGGTGGGCCCTGCACTGGGCCAGGACTGAATCTGGGGCCGGGGGAGCAGGCCCACTGCTAGACTTCTAGAAGGATGTGTTGAACCCAGAACATCCGGGGGCCCTTATATGTTCCTCAGAAAGTTCAACGTAGAATTACCATGTGAGCCAGTAATTCCACTCCTAGGTATAACTCAAAAGAATTGGAAACGGACTCAGATACTTGTACGCCAATGCTCATAACAAGAAGTGTTACTCATCTACAACAGCCGAGAGGTGGAAATAATCCAAGAGTCTGTGAACAGATGAATGAGTATACAAATGTGGTCTGCCCACATAATGGGTATTATTCAGCCTTAAAAAGGAATGAAGTTCTGATAACATGCTACAACATGTATCAGAACATAGTGTGAAAAAGTTTCTGGAGCAGGTATGTTAATATCGGAAAAAGTAGGTTTCAGAGCAAAGAATAGGTTAGATATAAAGGATCATTTCATAATGATAAAAGTGTCAACTAATCCAAAGGACATGAGAACCCGTGCTCCTATAACAGAGCTCCAAATTACACAAAGCGAAAGATCTGGAAGAAGAATCGGAATTCCCTGGCAGTCCAGTGATTAGGACTCCGTGCTTCCGCTGCAGGGGGTGTGGGTTCAATCCCCGGTCGGGGAACTAAGATCCTGCACGCTGCATGGTGCAGCCCAAAAAAAAAAAAAAATCAGGCAATCTACAATTACAGTTGGAGATTTCCAAAACCCTTCTCAATAACTGAACAAGTAGAAAATCAGTAAGGATGTGTAAGACTTGAGCAATACAATCAACCAACTGACATTTATAGACCGACCAGCCAACAGTAGCAGAATGTACATTCTTTTCAGATTCACATAGAACATCTACTAAGATGGTTCACATTCTGTGTCATAAAACCAGCCTCAATAAGTTGAAAAGAACTCAGCTTCTATAAAGTATTTTCTTTGACCATAATTGAATAAAATTAGAATCAATAGCAAAAAGATCTCTAGAATATCCTCAAATATTTAGAAACCAAATAACATACTTCCAATAACCCATGGGTTGAAGAAGAAATCAGAAGAGAAATCAGAGAGTATTTTGAACTGACTGAAAATGAAGACGGCATGCCAAAATTTGTAGTGTACAGCTAAAGCAGTGTAGGGGAAATACATAACAATAAAGGTCTATGTCAAAAAAGAAGAAATGTCTCAAATTAATGACTTCAAATTCTGCCTTAAACTAAACAAAGAAGAGCAAATGAAACCCAAACTAAGCAGAATAGAGGAAATAATACATATCAGAGTGAAAGTCAAATAGGAAACAGAAAAGCAGAAAATGAAATTAAAATCTTCTTTGAGAAGACCAGTAATTCATAAACCTTAAAACAGATTGAGCTGGGAAAAAAAATAGAAAAAACACAAATTACCGATAGTATCAGGAACGACAGAGGTGACATCACTAAGATTCTACATATATTAAAAGGCTAGTAAGGGAATATTATGAACAACTTAATGCCAAACAATTGGACAACTTAGAAGTGAACAAATCCCACACAAAACACAAAGTCAAGAAGATATAGGCAGGGCTTCCCTGGTGGCGCAGTGGTTGAGAGTCCGCCTGCCGATGTAGGGGACACGGGTTCGTGCCCCAGTCCGAGAAGATTCCACATGCGGTGGGGTGGCTGGGCCCGTTAGCCATGGCCGCTGAGCCTGCGCGTCCGCAGCCTGTGCTCCGCAACGGGAGAGGCCGCAACAGTGAGAGGCCCGCGTACCGGAAAAAAGAAAAGATCCCACGAGCCGCAGGTAAGACATGGCGCAGCCAAATAAATAAATATTTTTTTAAAAGCGCATTGAGATATCACACACGTATTTGCATGGCTAAAATTAGGCATACCAAGTGTTGGTGAGGATGTGGAGAAACGAACTTTTCTACGTTGCTGGTGGGAATGCAAAATGGTGGAACCACACGGGAAAACAGTTTGGCGATTTCTTTGAAAGGTTCAACACGCACCTACCATATGCCCCAGCCATTCCACTCCTAGGCATTTACCCGAGAGAAACAGAGCATATGTCCACACAAAGACTTGTCCGTGAATGCTTCCTGCAGCCTTATTTGGAAAAGCCAAAAACTAGAAACAACAATCCTTCACAGGTGAATAGGCAGACAAATTGTGGTTCATTTCTGAAATGGAATACCACTCCACAATAAAAAGGAATGAACTACTGATACACACAGAAGCATGGATGAATCTCAAAATAATAATGCTGAGTGCAAGACACCAGACCAGAGAAGAGGATAGCTTTTCCTTGACTTACGATGGGATTATGACCAATAAACCCATCATAAATTGAAAATACCGTGAACTGAAAATGCACTTGCTACACCTAAACTACCGAACATCACAGCTGAGCCTCGCCCACCTCAAATGTGCTCAGAACACCAACATCAGTGGGCAGTGAGGCAAAATCATCTAACACAAGCTCTATTTTATAATAAAGTGTTGACTGTCTCACGTAACGGATTAAATACCATACTGACAGTGAAAATCAGAATGGTTGTCTGGGTCCAGGATGCTTGTTCACCCTCGTATCACGGGCTGACTGGGGACTGCGCTCGCTGCCGCTGCCCAGCATCACGGGAGAGGACCAGACTGCATATTGCTAGCTTGGAAAAGAGCAACGTTCAAAATTTGAAATATGGTTCCTACTGAATGTGTATTGCTTTCACACCATCATAAAGTAAAAAAAATCGTAAGTTGAACCATCATAAGTTGGGGACCATCTGTCTATGTAATATGACTCCATTTATACAAAGTTCTAGAAAGGAAAATTAATCTGCAACAGAAAATGGATCAGGGCTTCCCTGGTGGCGCAGTGGTTGGGAGTCTGCCTGCCAATGCGGGGGACACGGGTTCGTGCCCCGGTCTGGGAAGATCCCACATGCCGTGGAGCGGCTGGACCCGTGAGCCATGGTCGCTGAGCCTGCGTGTCCGGAGCCTGTGCTCTGCAATGGGAGAGGCCACAACAGTGAGAGGCCCATGTACAGCAAAAAAAAAGAAAAAAGAAAAAAGAAAATGGATCAGTGTTTGCTAGGGATAGGAGGGGGGGAGGGGAGGGAGGACTTACAAAGGGGTAGAGGAAGCATGGGGGATAATAAATAGTTCCATTATTTTGATTGTGGTAGTTTTACTGTTTACATACATGTAAAAACTTATTTCCTTGTCACCTTATGTGCAGTTTTAAACTGTTAATTATACCTCAATAAATCTGTTAAAAAGTTTATATATATATATACCAAATAAAAGTCACTTAGACACCTAACATAATAAGACACTTCTCTCATTCTAAGAGAAATACAAACGACAACCACACTGAGCTATCTCATACCTTACCCATCAGACAGGCACAAATTGAGAACACCGCCTACAACCTCTGATGGTGAGGCCGTGGGGAGACGGACTCATGCGCTGCTGGTGGCAATGCAAAAGAGCACAAATCCTCTGGAAGGAATTTGGCAATCTGCAGAAAGATTACCTATGCATTCCCACGTCTTGTAATTTATCCTAAATGTATATCTACAGCAATTTTTGTAAAAAACCAAACCACACACACACAAGCAGATTCATTGCAGCATTATTATTATTATTATTATTATTATTTGGCTGTGTTGGGTCTTCGTTCCTGCGCACAGGCCTTCTCTAGTTGTGGCGAGTGGGGGCTACTCTTTATTGAGGTGCATGGGCTTCTCACTGCGGTGGCTTCTCCCGTTGCGGACCACAGGCTCCAGGCATGCGGGCTTCAGCAGTTGTGGCACGTGGGCTCAGTAGTTGTGGCTCACAGGCTCTAGAGTGCAGGCTCAGTAGTTGTGGTGCACGGGCTTAGTTGCTCCGTGGCACATGGGATCCTCCCAGAACAGGACTCGAACCCGTGTCCCCTGCATTGGCAGGCGACTCCCAACCACTGCGCCACCAGGGAAGTCCCTCATTGCAGCATTATTTGAAGTTGCAAAATATCAAGAGATCACTGACATGTCCATAAGAGGTGATTGACGTACTAAGCGACAGCCCATTCCCACGGAAAATAAGGAAGACTGCTGTGATATTCAAGACACAGTATTGGGCTTCCCTGGTGGCGCAGTGGTTGAGAGTCCACCTGCCGATGCAGGGGACACGGGTTCGTGCCCCGGTCCAGGAAGATCCCACATGCCGCAGAGTGGCTGGGCCCGTGAGCCATGGCCGCTGATCCTGCGCGTCCTGAACCTGTGCTCTGCAACAGGAGAGGCCACAACAGTGAGAGGCCCGCGTACCGCAAAAAAAAAAAAAAAAAAAAAAAATTTCTGGCTGGACTATTGCTTGCTCCAACCATTATCATGGCCTCAGGCAGCTGAGATACAGGCCTCTACCCAGTTGTTTGCTACTGTGATTGCAATTGTTCTTTGGGGCTTTCCCCCTCCCCCAATCAAGCCAGCTCTCTCCAGTGTCTGTAGGAACTTGAGGTCCTCAAGGCCTACCTGGCTCTGGTGGAACTACCATGGGGAGGGAGGAAATAAAAGTAGTTCAATACTAAAACTCCACAGACTCCCATTGTTCTTCTTACAGATGTTCAGTACTTTTTTTTTAATAAGTGCTTTTCAAATATTGTATGCCTTTGGTCAACTTCCAGAGTCCTGGAATGGTTGCTTTTAACAGTTCTGCCCAGTTTTATCACTGCTTTTTGGGGATGAGATTTGGTGAGCTCCTCAATCTGCTATTCCAGAAATCCCACCCACATACATAAATATAAATTTTCTAGTAGCCACATTGAGAAAGATAAAAAGATAAAATTATTTTCAATAATGTATTTAACCTAATATAAAAATATTATTTCAACATGTCATCAATATTCTTTAAATTATGAATTCTTTTACTTTTTTTGTTTCCCACTAAATCTTTGAAAACTGGTGTGTCTTTTTACTGTTACAGCACGTCTTAATTCAGACCAGTCACATTCGAGCACTCAAGATATGACAGCTGGCTGCCATATTGGACACACAAGGATGGGTATTTGATATTAGGAAATTGTTATTTTTCAGGTGTGTTAATGATATTGTGGTTGTTTCTCTAAAAACTCCTGTCCTTTGGGTATGTTGAAATACTTAAGGATGAAATGATACAATGAAACTTGGTTCTGCCAGAGGAAAAATTTTCCCTCTTCCCTTTTGGGACTGTGCTTGGAGGTCCCGAAAATTAATTGACAAAAGACAGGTGAACAGGAAGAAAGCAAAGTGTATTCACACCCTCTGGCGGGTACAGAAGACGTGCACGCAGTAATCAGAGGTAGGGGTTTCTGTACCTAAGGTAATAGGAGAAAGGGAGGGAGGGGAAAGAGAAGACCAATCGGTTTCTTTAGGAAAGAGAAGAGAGTGTTTAGGGGAACAAGCAGGAGGTAAGTTTGTGATCATATTTTCTAAGCAGGTGACTCGCACGTCTTGGGTTTAAAACGAAGAATTCTGTGGGTCTGGGCAGCCGAGCGTCGCACTATGGGGGGCAGGAAGTTCGCGCAGTGTTTGCCTTCCGCGATAAAACGGCGATTTCGATCCTTCGAAGGTTTCTACGAGGTTCCGCGCGCGGGGCCGAGGCGAGGACTTTAGCTCCGAGCTCCTCTGCGGGGAAAGGCGGGAGCTCAAGCCGGGCGATACCCGCCGCGAGCGAGGGGTGACTCTCGGCGCTCCCTGCCCGGCCCGCCCCCCGCGAACCCGCCCCACCGCGCCGGGCGGAGCCAACCTCCGCCCTGCGACCCCCGACCCTGCGTACCGCCCCTCCGCCGCCGGGCGCGGTTTCCCGGGGACGCATTTCTCGCCGCACCGCGGGCTGCCCGGACCTCCCTGGCGGAGCACCTTCCGGCGGACCCAGCGCGGAGCTCTGAGCTCGGCTGCGGTCCGGCGGCAACCCAGGTGTGGCGGCCTCAGGACGCGGTGCGAGCACAGGAGCCGCACCCCGCGGGACCCCGGCCTCACCCCCGGAGCTCCAGGCCGCCCCGCCTCGCCCCCGGCTCCGAAGGGCGTAGCTGCGTCGGGAGGAGCCTCAGCCTGGCTCGGGCGCTCAGGTGGCCCGGGTCCGCCCAAGTAGGTTCCCTGCGGATTTGACCCGCGGTTCTCGGGTTCCCGGGGCTCTTCCTTCGGGTGGGGGTGGAGGGTGCCCCGCTGGGCAACACACTGGCGACCTAGGTGATTTTTACATGTAACTTAACAATTTCCGAAATTCTCAAACCCACAGCTGGGCACTTAGGCAGTTGTTAAGCTGATGACCATGCTTAATAATTCCCAAACTAGGTACAGGAGGTGAGTGTTCTCTGAAAGTAAGCCTCCCTCATAGTCCGTTCTCCGGTGTTTCGGATTGTAATCGTTTCTCGGCTACCACCTGTTAAGCCCCTGTAGGGAACGATGGCTCCTATAAGGCTGGCCGGGCATAGGTAAGATAAGACAGAGGGGAAAGTACTCTTAGTGCTTTTATAAACCTGGCACCCAGAGGAGAGCACAGAGTGTCCAGGTGACTGCCCTGGGCCCCTTGGTGGGCAGGGAGGGCAGGCATTTTGCAGGCTTCCAGCAGTGTCGCCACTGGATGGTCCTGCTTTGGTGGGGGTCCCCGAGTCTTCTGGGTCGTAGCTGCCTTTTAGGGTAGCCTCCTCTGGGCTAGGCACTGACAGGATGTACTGTTCCATTTACTCTTCACGCCAGTCCTGCCAGGCAGACATCTTAATCCCGCTAAGAAGTAAGGGGTTAAAGCTCAGAGAGGTTGAGTGACCTGACCAAGGTTTCCACTGGAAGGCAACCGGCACTGGGGCTTCAGTTCCTGGCCTGCACCAGCTGACATCCTTAGTGTCCACATTTGTGACCATCGGGCAGCACTGGAGCGGCCTCGAGGAGGGTCGGCTCCTACACCTGCGCTCCGTTGGCCGCGGCTGAGCCCCTGGTCTTACCCCTCAGTGTGGAGACGATGCCAAAGCTGCAGGGCTTCGAGTTCTGGAGCTGTACCCTGGGGGGGGCCCGCCACGTGGTGGCCCCCATGGTGGACCAAAGCGAGCTGGCCTGGAGGCTGCTGAGCCGCCGCCACGGGGCCCAGCTGTGCTACACACCCATGCTGCACGCCCAGGTCTTCATTCGAGATGCCAACTACCGCAAGGAGAACCTGTACTGCGACGTGTGCCCCGAGGACCGGCCTCTCATTGTGCAGGTGGGCAGCCCAGCCCAGAATGCTGGCCGAGCACCTCTCCCTGGGCCTTTCCGGAAAAGGCTTCGTGAGATCGGAGTGGGGGGGGGTGGGCCAGTTCTCCCAGAGATTGACCTCTTCCTGGGAGCTGCCTCAGGCTTTTGGTGAACGGACGACCTGGGTGTGATGGAAGATTCGCAGCCCCCTCCCCAGCATCACCCCTAGTGCTCCCTCTTTATCAGAACAGTTAGAATGGCTCTGCTCTTCACAAAGTCAGTGATACTGGCTTTCTGCTACAACTGGGAGAATTGTGTGAATTCGTAACTCGGTCTCGTGGTGGCATGGGAACGCATCCCAGCTTGGTTAAATTGTAAACATCTAAGATAGGATGCCATCCTGTGGTCATCCCCTCGGGCAACACCCCCACTGGTCACCTATGAACCCGTGTGGGACTGGCTTGGGCTCATGGTAACTTTCATGTCTCTTTCAGTTCTGTGCCAATGACCCGGAGGTGTTTGTCCAGGCAGCTCTCCTGGCTCAGGACTACTGCGATGCCATCGACCTGAATTTGGGCTGCCCGCAGATGATAGCCAAGCGAGGTGAGTTCCTGTCCTGGGGCTCTGTGTCATTGCACAAGCTTTTGGCTGGGGTGGACTCCAAGCCCAGAGGTGCCCAGTGTGTGGCTGAGCTGGCCAGGGGCCTGGCCCTGCCTCTGATGGCAGCAGCTCAGGCAGCCACCGGCCCTTTCTTTGCTCCTCTTTCTGGAGAGCGGCCCTTCTCAGGCACTGAGGGCGGGGGACAGGGTTCAGCTGGCTGTCAGGGGCTCATCACGTCCTGGGACGTTGTTGGGCTCCCTCTGGATAAATGTGTTTTGCTGAAAAGTCCCCACCACGCCCTCATGTTGCCTGAGGGACCAGTGGCTGCTGCCCTGGCATTTCAGCCTTTCTCCCTCACTGTGCCTGAGGAGTTGCTGGCTGGTCAGAGACCGTGTGGGGTGGGCATTCCATTCAGCACCCTTGAGCTCAGGCCGCCGGGCTAATAGAACCTGGCCAGGCAGCTCGAGGCCCATGTGGACTCGAGAGGGGGTTGCAGAGGGCATGCTTGTTCTTCGCAGGTCACTATGGCGCCTTCCTGCAGGAGGAGTGGGACCTCCTCCAAAGAATGAGTGAGTTGGCCACACACTACCTGCGGGGACTTGGGGCCACGTTGTGGTTGGGTGGCAGGCCTGAGACAGCCTGGCAGGGTTCAGGAGAGGACAGTGGCTGGCAGAGTCCTGTTGGCTGTGGCAACCCCCGCGCCTTTCCACTGTAGAAGGTGGCTGTGAAGTCGCCTGTCCCGCTCCTGCTGTCCCCCCGTCGAACCAGATAGTAGGTGCTGGAGGGCGGCATCCTCGCCCACCCAGTCCTGGCCTCTCCAATGCCCTAGGGTCAGAGGTGCAGCTCTCAGCTGCCATCGAGAGGGAGCCAGCGCGGGGCGTCTGCAGGGCCTTTGCTCCTTTGGGGGCTCAGCCATGGGTCCCCACACCCTGCCTGAAGGTGGCACCACAGCTCTCTCAGGAGCTGACTCTGCCTTTCCCTAGTTCTGCTAGCCCACGAAAAACTTTCTGTCCCTGTCACATGCAAGATCCGTGTCTTCCCAGAGATTGACAAGACCGTAAGGTACGCCCAGATGCTGGAAAAGGCTGGCTGCCAGGTGAGGGCTATGGGCTCCCGGGGCCCTGCACTGTTCCCCCGCCTCCAGGAGTGCCCCTTGAGGGTTTACCCTCTGGGGTGGGCAGGAATCAGTGACCTTTAGGTGAGGCCTGATGAGGGGAGGGGAGCCCCATGCTTGGGCCCAGGAGGCCAGTATTGTGCAGGGGGAGGTGCTGGGCCTCAACCACCTTCTTCCCACCCACCCCCCACCAGCCCTGGGGTCAGGCTGGTGCCTGTTCCTCCCTCACACCTTTGGCCTTGGGCAGCGGGGGTGCTGCCACTACAGAGAGGGCTGGCCCTTGAAAGGGTCTGGGCCTCTCACCTCCACATCCTGGGTGGCGTAGTTGGCTGGCTCTGACGTGCAAGCCCCAGGCAGCACCCCCAGGGTGTCAGCTGGCCTCAAGTGCAGCACTGAGTGAGCGAGGCACAGGGCGGCCTTTCCTCTGCTCTGCATGGGAAGTTGATACCCTAAAAGCCGAAGGCAGAGGGTCCCCTGGAGTTGGTTTGGGGGCCGCAGTTGAGAGTGGGGCCGAGCCAGGTGCTGCTGTGTCCTAGTTGCTGACTGTCCACGGGCGCACCAAGGAGCAGAAGGGGCCCTTGTCGGGCACCGCGTCCTGGGAGCACATCAAGGCTGTGCGGTGAGTGGACACAGGGTGAACCCAGGGCAGGGAGACAGCCCAGCCCCAAGGCAAGGCCCTCAGCCCTTTGGGCACCAGGAGGGGTGCTGGGCCTGGGGGTGAACAGCACAGTGGGAAGATGGAGTTTGGGGGCCTGGCCCTCCCCCCAGGGTTGTGGGGGGAAACAGCATCCTTCTGAGCATCTGCCCATCCTGTTCCCCAACAGGAAGGCAGTGGCCATCCCCGTGTTTGCCAATGGGAACATCCAGTGCCTGCGGGACGTGGAACGCTGCATCCAGGACACGGGGGTGCAAGGGGTCATGAGTGCAGGTGAGGCTGTGCCCTTGCCCACAGCTGGGCCACCACTGGCAGATGCTGGAGGGGCCTGTTTGCATCATGGCACCATTGGCCCAGCTGCAGAGCCTTAGGCTTCACGCTGTCATCACTGAAGTCTCCATCTGCCTGATGGGCCAGAGCTGTCAGGCCAGTGGCCAGCCTTGCCCTTGCAGTGGCGAGGCACGGGGGCCCCTGAGCCTTGCATTGCCTTCCTCCTGCAGAGGGAAACCTGCACAACCCTGCCCTGTTCGAGGGCCGCAGTCCTGCCGTGTGGGAGCTGGCCGAGGAGTACCTGGACATCGTGCGGCAGCACCCCTGCCCTCTGTCCTACGTCCGGGCCCACCTCTTTAAGCTGTGGCACCACACGTGAGTTGCCCCCCCAGGGCAAACGCTGTCTGGTCTGAGGCCTGCCTGGAACATTGGGGTTTGTTTGTTTTTTTCTTAAATTTTTCTTAAAATTTATTTTATTTATTTATTTTTGGCTGCATGGGTCTTCATTGCTGCGTGTGGGCTTTCTCTAGTTGCGGCGAGCGGGGGCTGTGCTTTGTTGAGATGCGCAGGCTTCTCATTGTGGTGGCTTCTCGTTGCGGAGCACAGGCTCTAGGCGCGCGGGCTTCAGTAGTTGTGGCACGCAGGTTCAGTAGTTGTGGCTCGCGGGCTCTAGAGCGCAGGCTCAGTAGTTGTGGCGTATGGGCTTAGTTGCTCCGCGGCATGTGGGATATTCCCACGCCAGGGCTCAAACCCTTGTCCCCTGCATTGGCAGGATTCTTAACCACTGTGCCACCAGGGAAGCCCTGCATTGGGGTTTTTAAGACGAGCTCTCCACAGACATTTACAAAACCACCTGCCACCGAGTCTGGGAGGGCCGCGGTGACATGGTGAGGTTGGGTGGGAGGAGAGACCGTGCTCCTCTGTGCCCAGGGCTCAGGGTTGGTGGTTGGGAGCTGGGTGCTGGGTTGGCTTTGTGATGGGGCGTCTGCATCAGGCTGCAGGTGCATCAGCAGCTTCGAGAGGAGCTCGCCAAAGTGAAGACCCTGGAGGGCATTGCCGCAGTGAGCCAGGAGCTGAAGCTGCGGTGTCAGGTAGGTGCTGGGCTAATGTGTAGTGGGAAAGAGGCTTGGGCCTTGGGCCTCTAACCGAGGGCCCTCTGGGCTTTTGCAGGAGGATATATCCAGGCAGAAGGAGGGAGAGAAGCCTTCAGGCGGCTTGCCTTTCTTCCACTGGATCTGCCAGCCCTACTTCCGGCCAGGGTGAGCCTCCCGCATGTGGGCTGGCAGGGGGGTGGGGGGGTGCGAGAGGGTTACATGGAGGAGGGGGCTGTTCTGCCTGCTGCCCCCCTTGGCTGGGGTGCTTCATCCCTCAGGGGCCAGGGGCCTCTTCCTTGTCAGCCTATGTTTAGGTTTTAAATGGCTTTTTTCATAAGATGCTTCTCTAAGCTCCTCTGATCCTGAGTGGGTTTGCCCTGGGGTCAAGAGGTTGACCCTCCTTAGCTTCCTCTGGCTTTTCTGAGGTGAGGCTAGGCTGTCATCTGTAGCCACAGCCCCGCCCAGGACTCAGTGGCTCAGACACTGGTGTCCCAGCCTCTGTGCCGGCTGCTGGGGCCTCAGCGGAGTTGCACACATCCTCACCCGGGGACTGCAGCTGGCGGGCTGCCTCTCATGAGTGTCCCTCAGCTCCGCCCGCTACTTCTCCCTTTCAGGCCCAGGGACGGGAGCAGGGAGAGCGGGGGTGCCCCTAGCAAGCGGGCCCTGGAGGAGGAGGAGGGCAGTACAGACATCTTGTCCAAGAACAAGCAGAAGAAGAAACTGAGGAACCCCCATAAGACCTTCGACCCCTCGCTGAAGCGTAAGATGCTCCCACCACTGGAGCCCTGGGAGGTGGCCAGCCCCTGCCCCGGGTCCCCCAGGGTCAGGTGGCTCTGCTGCTTCCTAAGCCATGGGGAGTCCACCAGGGAGGGCCCTGTGACCCTTCCATGTGCCCCCAAGGAGACTGGCGGGTCCCACGAGGCCACAGCCAGTCAGCCTCCCTGCCTGCTGCGGTCCCTGAGCTGCTGCCCTGAGGCAGCTGGAGAGGAAGGGAGTGGGGCCTGGGGCGGCTTTCCCAAGAAGGACCTTCAAGTGGGAGGTGGTGGGCATGGAGCCCGTGCACCTCGGGCAGATGGGATGAGGTTTCCCGGCGCAATCGTGAGTACTACGTCCTCTGCCCTCTGCAAGCCACCTGGCCTGGCCAGCCGCAGGGAGCAGGGATACCTGCCAGGGGCCACATGTAGGAGATGGCTGTGGTGGGTGGGCTCACCTAGTTCAACCAGCACCTCCTTTTGCTCTTTTCCCAGCAAAATATGCAAAGTGTGATCAGTGTGGAAACCCAAAGGTGAGTCTGTCCTTCTAGCCACACCGCCCAGGGTAGAGCTCAGCCCCGGGAGGGGTGGGGACCTGCGCAAGAGGTCCTCTCCCTGTCTGTTTTGGGGGCAGCCTGGGCACAGCCCAAGGTGGGTTGGCTTCTGTCGTGTAAGGGGCTCTGCCTGTCTTCAGGAGAGCCCCACCTGTGCTCGGGGCCCACTCACTCAGGCTGCAGCCCGGCCAGGGGAGGAGCATGAGCCCCAGGCTCACACGCTTTCCTATGTCCAGGGCAACAGATGTGTGTTTAACCTGTGCCGGGGCTGCTGCAAGAAGCGAGCTTTCAAAGAGACGGCTGACTGTGCAGGTGAGGTGCGCCCGCTGCCACCAGGCGCCCGCCCCCACTGTAGTGGGCAGTGGACCCTCAGCCTCCTGAGCCCCATTTCCCTCTCTTGTCCCTCTGCCAGGTCATGGACTGCTTTTTAAAACCAAACTGGAGAAGTCTCTGGCCTGGAAGGGGGCCCAGCCGCGGCTGCAGGAACCACAGCAGGCCAGGCCTGGAGAACCAGGTGGCTTCCCGGAGGTCATGGGCAGTGCCCTGGCCTGAAGGGCAGCTGCAGCCCCATGTGCCACCCCCCAGGCCCGCTGCTGAAGCCTTGAAACGTCCCACTTACGGAAACTCCTTTACTCAGGGAACCTCCTGCTACTTCACACGGAAGGACAAGCTGGTCTTCCCTTCAGCCCACGCTGGGGGCCCAGAGATGCTGCACCAGGGAGCAGGCTCCCAGGCTGGACCTGCCCCGTCCTCACAGCCCACGTGTGTTCAAGATGAACAATAAATCATTTCAAAGACACGACGTTCCCACTCAGGTTCTTTAAGACCTGAGTGTCGTCGGGGTGAACAGGGCCTTCACAACAGGGGAGTGAGCAAGGCGCCGCCTGCCATCATCTTCCTAACCATGGGACCTGCTAAAAGGAGGGCCATGAACTGGCCTCAGCCCTGCAAAGCCAAGTGGAATGTGAGAAAGGGGAGCCCAAGGAGGTGGGGACTGGGCCAGGGGGCCCCACGGAGACAGGAAGGAGTGGTGCAAGGGGCTGTTCTCAGGCTGCCCTTTAATGGACTAAGATTCAACAATGCTACAACCCCAAATGACACAACGTAGAGGCTGGGAGACAGTGCTGCCGGGTGGGGCCCCAGGCGCCATGTGCGTGAGCCCAGCAGGCCGCTCCTTCCAGGAAAGCCCATCTCCTCCCCAGCACCCCCAGCACAGGGTGCAGCAAGGGGGAAGGGGGGCACAAGAATCTGGGCACATGGAAGCCCAGGCAGGGGGCTGAGGGCTAGCGTCAGCCAGCAGCCAGGCCCCTACAAGTGGGCCACAGGCAACACCTCTGGAAGTGCTGCTGGAGCAGATGCGAGGCCCAGGAGTCCGAGGGTGGGGGGTGGGGCAGGGCGGAAGGTGTGCAGACCGTCCTGGAGGCCGAGGGTGCCCTCACATGTTGGTGCTCATCCGGGACTGGCTGTTGGCTGGCGTCAGCTCCCCTTGGCTCCCTTCCCGGGGAGGGGACTGCAGTGGAGACAGCCACTTAGCCCAGAGGGGCGCGTGTGCCCATCCCATCCCCCCGACCCCAGGGCCCCCTGCCCGCACCTTGACGTGGATCTGGTTGCGTAGCACGGCTGCCCTCAGGATCATGGCTTTGGCACGGCGCTGGAACTCCTTGCCCATCAGCAGGGACTTCTCGAAGGTGGTGCTGCGCTGATCCACGTCCCGGGCATATAGGATCTGTGGAGGTGCAGGGCTCAGTGGGGCCCAGGGTCTCCCTCCCACACCCCACAGCCCTGAGGCTGCCCACCTTGCTGTGGGAGTCGATACGGGCGTTGATGAGCCCCTCCAGGATGAGCTGCGTCAGCTCATCCTCCAGCGCCGCCACTGTGGTGTTGAAGGCCGTGGCCATCTTGCGCATGTCAGCTGACACGTAGGGGCTGAAATACTGCAGAGCAAAGGGAACGTGAGCTACCCACAGACACATCCATAGCACCCTGCCTTGGCCTCAGCTTCTGCCCCTGTGTTTACCTGGATGAGGGCCCGGTTGCGAATCTGTGTGTACAGGGTCCTGACGTGGGGGGCCAGGTACATGTCTAGGAGCAGGTTGTCCTGGCGAGGAGAGCCAGTTAGGGACAGCTGCCCCAGGCCTTCCGCACCCGCCCACCTCCAAGCCAGGCCAGGCCCCTCACCTTCATCTCGTCCAGCATCTTCAGGCACGAGGCATACTTGGACTCATAGAATTTGAAGATAATGTCCCGAACCTGTGGTTCCAGCTCCAAGAACAACTTGAAGGAGCTGCAGATGCCAGACTCCTCAGAGCCGGCCCTGCCTGCCCACCCGCCTGAAGGTGGCTGGGGGCGCAGGAGCAGGGCTGCAGTGCCCAGTACCCCACCTTCCACCCACCTGCTGGAGATGACATTGCGCTGCAGCTCCTGCCGGTCAAAGGTGGCCAAGGCGCACAGGCCACCGTACACGGCCACGTTGCTGGGGGAGAGCAGCTGAGGAGCAGGAAGGGAGATAGGTCAGAGTCCTGGAGTCACTGGCAGGCAGTACAGAAGTCTGGGCTGGGTCCACCCTACCTCACCCACCACCCACTCAGAATGCCTAGAACCCCATGGGGGTGACCGCCCAACTCTCGAGCCCAACTCTCGAGCCCTCACCCTGCTTCCCAAGCCCCAGTGAAGTTCTCCTCCCCAGAGACCCTCACGCCCCTCACCTCGGGGAAGTCGCAGTGATCGAAGGAAGCCAGCAGGAAGCACTTGGCAGCCTGCTTGTACTTGCGTGCGGCCAACTCAGCCAGGCCTGGAGCGGGGGCAGGGGGAAAAAGGATGAAGCCCGGCATCCAGAGGAAGCTGCCAGGGCCCTGTGGGGCCATCAACGGGCGCGCACCTGGGGCAGAAACGCTGGCAAGTGAGAAGTAACCTCGCCAGTGAGCACCGGCAGCACTCTCCGTGAACCAGGCGCCCAGGGAGGCTGAGCAGCTGCTACTCCTACTGCAAAGCGCACCCGAGCTGTTGAGCTGACAGGCTAGGGGTGGGAGCAGGGGTAACCAGCCATGGCAGCCCTGTCAGAAGGCACTGCCTCTAATCCCAACCACTGCTCACCACTCCCTAGCCTCCAAGGGGGACCTGAGCCGGGTAGGTGTCAGGTACAGCACAGGTGTGGGGCTTGTGGGTTTCCCTGGCTGGGATGAGGTCACCCGGGCTGCCCTCCTGCCCCTGTGCCCCAGGGCCCTCACCTGCTGCACACTTGAGCTTGGTGAGGATGGCCTGAGTCTGGGTGTCCCGCTCCCCACGCTGCTGCAGGAGAAGGTCGCACATGTGAGCAACCCCCCGCCCTCCATACCTTCATCAACCCCCAGGCACCCGGCCCCAGCCTAAGAGCAACAGAGGCAGACTCCAGGAGGACAAGGCCCACCAGGGCCAGGAGTGGTCAGGGATCCTAGGGCAAGTTCCAAGGGGCACAGAGCCATCATTACCTCGGCAATTTCCGGGGTGGACTCGGCCTTGCTGACATAGCTCAGCACGTGAGACCAATTCTGCAAGTAGACGCTGACCTGGTGGGCAGGTGGAATGCACTCAGCCTGGGGCGCCCCCTCTTGGTCCACGGGCATTGCTGCCCTATGCCCCCCTCCCATGCCACCCACCCCAGGGCCCACCTTGATGACGTTGAGGCACATGTTAATGACGTGCTTGGCGCTGGTGCAGTAGTCCCGGGCCCGGGAGTAACACTTGAGGGCGTTGCTAAGGTCGCCACAGTCCAGATAGTGGTCACCCAGGTCATCATGGCCACGCCTGTGGGTCCGGCCGCAAGTGGACACCGGTCAGTCCATGGGCCTGGCTGCCCAACCCCCCCACCCCAAGGGTGCACCTGATGCTCCCTCTGATGGAGCCTGCCCCCCAGCCCCCTGGGCACACCTGATGCTCTCCTTGATAGAATTGCCCTTGTAGTTCTTCAGATCTGTGTCTAGCTTCTCCAGCTTCAGCAAGGCCTTCTTCCGCGTGGCCTCCACCCAGGCTGTGTCCAAGGGTGGGGGCTCCACACCACTCTCAGGGATGGCGTCCGGTGCATTCTGCAGCTCCCTGAGGGAGGACCTGGCCATTAGGGGCCCGTGTGCAGGGGGGCAGCTGCCTCCCATTGGCCCTCATTCCCACTGGGAGGGCGCCCAGTTGGCACAGGGGCAGTTGTGACAGCAGGAGCCCGCAGCCTGGCGGGAGAGCCCAGCGAGAAATAAGTCACACAGCCGTGCTGAGAAGCAAAAAGCACGTTGCAGTCTCCACAGGCTCTGCTCAGTGTTGGAACTGCACACGCATGCAAATGTGGAGAGCGCCTGAATTCTCAGCGAGGAGAGTGAGAGTCTAGCCCGTTGGGTCGTTTCTGCCCCTCCCGGCTTTTCAACAAGAAAGCCAGATCACTGTGTCATGGGGCCAGGCACTGCAGGAGCATAGGGAAGGCCCTTGCCCAGGCTGGCCATATAGCATACGCAACCCCTGCCCCACCTCATTGAGCCCTGGCCTCACCTGGCAGCCTCCAGGAGCTTGCGGTGGATCTCCTCGTACATGTCCACGTTGAAGGTCCTCTGCACGAAGGACAGGGCCATCTTCAGGGCCTCCACCCGCAGCGGGGGGCAGTGGTCAGCAATGAACTGCAGTCGTTCGATGCGCATCAGGCCACTGTAGCTGGCCGCGTACTGCTCCAGATCCTGGGGGCAGGGGTGGATTGTGCAAGCTGGGACCCTAGACCTCAAACCCCAGCCAGTGAGTCAGGAGTAGTGGCATGTGGGCACCAAATAAACCACTGTCCAGGGGCTGACGAAAGGCCACTCGGGATGGGCCAGTGCAAGGCCCTCTGGAGTCAATCTCTGCCCTGCGGGGGTGAACGGCCAGAGCCACGTGGGCAGCCAGTCACCAAGCTGAGCAGTGAGGAGACAGTGCTTCCCAGGCTGGGTCCCAAGGAAGACCTGCCCTCGCAGTGAGACTCGACCTGCAGGGGGGCCTGGCACACAGGGCTCCTCCGTGTGGGGGAGAAGCAGGTGCAGGGTCTGGAAACGACTAGCAACCCATTATAAGTGCCCAACTAGAAACCCTAAAAGTTTCTGAGTCACAAAAAGATGCGGTGGAAGTGGGGAGTCTGGCCTGGACCTCCCAGCAGGACTGACACCCCCATGCAGTCCCCGACGCTCCAGGAGTGCCCGCCAGGCTCCGTACCAGGGTGGGGTTCTCCACAACGTAGTTGACATCGGGCGCGTTCTGCGGGTCCTCCTGGGGGTCCACGTCAATCTGCATAGGCTCCACGGCTCCCTGCAACACGGGCCAGCACCTTGGCACCTCGAGCAGGGGACGCCCAGGGAGGGCGAGTGACCCTCACTGTGTCCCAGCTCAGCTCTGCCCTCCATCTCCCGGGTGGGTGGGATCCTGTCCCCCGAGCCCCTCCCCACTGCCCGCCAAGTCCAGCGCCGCCACATCAGGGAGGGGGCTCCTAGCAAGACCGTTGGCTCAAGAGCAGAACGCTCAGCCCGATCGTGATGGCCCATCTGTGGGGCGGGAACCAGAGCCGAAAGACCACTACCCAGGGACCCCAGAGGGTCCCTACGTGCTCCCAGCCACCGTCCTGACGCAGCCTCCTCCGAGCCATAGGGAAAACACGGGCGGCCTCGACCCAGGCGCGGCTGAGCAGCCGGAGCCGCAGCGCCGGGCGAGTACCGCTGATGGACCGGGAGGCGGGAGGGGGGCGCCCGGGCGCCCTGCGCGGCCCGGCGGGCGTGCGGGCTGGTCCCGGCCCCTATCCTGGAAGGTACCTCATAAAGCAGCGTACAGGCCGACAGGCTGGCGCTCAGGCTGAAGTCCCCGGCCGTGCCCGGCAGGAAGAGCTCTGACCTACCGCTGGGAGGGGCGCAGTGCACATCTGCCACTGACGACGCGGCCGCGCGGGGGGCCGGGCCACCCCGCATTCTGTCCTGACTCTCTGCACCCCCCGACCCTGACACAGAGCTGGCTGGCTGCTGAAGGAGAGAGAGCGTTAGCGCGCCGGGCCTGCCGGGCTGCCGGGGCCGACGGGCGGGACGCTGCGGCCGGAGCCCGGGCGCAGGGAGAACGCCGCGCGGGGGGTTGCGCACGGCCGGCCCCGCTCAGGCCCAGCGGCGGGAGCGCGGGGGGGCCGCCGGCCGCGGCTCGTTACCTGCAAGTTAAACACCTGAACCGGCAGCGGCATCTTCGCCCACCCCGCCGCGGCGCGCCGTTCACTTCCGGGGCAGCGCAGCCGCCGCTTCCGGGTCGTGGCATGGGCGGGGCGGCTCTTAAAGGGGCCGCGGCGCTCCTGGCCGGGCGGTGACCGCGGGTCCCGCGGCCGCATGAGCCGCGCGCGGGGGGCGCTGTGCCGGGCCTGCCTCGCGCTGGCCGCGGCCCTGGCCGCGCTGCTGCTGCTGCCACTGCCGCTACCCCGCGCGCCCGCGCCGGCCCCGACCCGGGCCCCGGCCCCCGGCCCCGGCCCACACGCTCCCCCTGCCCGTCCCGCCACCGCCCCCCGCCTGCGGCCCGACGACGTCTTCATCGCGGTCAAGACCACCCGGAAGAACCACGGGCCGCGCCTGGGTCTGCTGCTGCGCACCTGGATCTCCCGGGCCCGACGGCAGGTGGGCCCCGTCCCGAGACCCCGCGGACCCCGCCCCCGGCACCCTCCCATGCCCCGAGATCCCAGCTCCCCGGATTCCTGACCTTGGGACCCCGGGCCCGGGACCTCCCCCATCCCTAGTCCCGGCACAGCCGCCCCCCGGAATCCGCCCTCAGGACCTCCACCGCCGGGATCCTCCACCCGGGACTCCTACCCCGGCATCCTTGCCTTGGGACCCCGCGCCCTCATCCCCAAACTGGCAACCCCGCCCTGGACCCCACCCAGGATAACCACCCCAGGACCCCTTACCCACCGCTGTGTCCCTAGCATGGCAGTCAGGCCGCAAGCCTGAGTATACAGAGACCCAGGACCCTCAGTGCCCACCCTTTCCTGTCCGTTCTCGGGCTCCAGGCTTGGGTGGGTTTTCCCAGCTGACACTGGGCTGAGGCCACAGAAACTCCTCCAGCAAGAGCAAGCCTGGCCCCAGCAGCACTGGGGATGCTGAGAGTACTAGCAGGCTGTCACTGGGACACCGCCCTCCCTTCTCCTGGACCCCATCCCTTCCAAGCCCACCCTTGCCTCTCCAGCTTCATCCTTGCTCACAGGGCCAAGGCCCTGCCAGACCCAGAGTCCCTGGGAGGTGCCTCTTGAAACCTCACAGGTTATTTCTCTATAGACGTTCATCTTTACCGACGGGGATGACCCTGAGCTACAGCTCCAGGAAGGTGAGTGCCCTCCCCAGCCCAGCCCTGCTGGCGTGTCTGAGGGCCTCCTTCTCAGCTATCCCTTGGTTCAGTGCCACATGGACCCCTGCTGTGTATAAAGGCCCGGGGTGGGGGGTGGGGGTGTTAAGGCACCTGCCCAAGGCTACACAGCTGGTAGAGAACAGAGCCTGGAGTCCAGGGCCCCACCCTACCAGCCATGCTCTGCCTCCCTCAGCCACTGGCTGACTTCCCAGTGCCTCTGGCTGGAGTCATGTCCCCTGAAGATGGGCCAGCAGGGAACCATCCTTTCCAGTCCTGCCCAGAGCAGTGTGGTCCCACCCCAGTCCTATTTCCTGGTGGGTTTTCTCCCATGAGATTCCAAGTGGTCGTCATCTGCCCAGACCTCGGAGGGCAGCAACAGGATCAGCTGAAGGAGGTCAAGACAGAGCTGTGATTGGGTCCGACTTCCGGACCTTGAACAGGACAGGCCCTGTGCCGACCAGCTAGCCGCATTTTGCCCGACTTCAGTGGGGTGGGCTGGCAGCAGGCCTCACCCCAGCCCTCATGCTTCCATCTCTCCAATGGGCAGGCAGCCATGTCGTCAACACCAACTGCTCAGCCGTGCACACACGCCAGGCTCTGTGCTGCAAGATGTCAGTGGAATATGACAAGTTCATTGAGTCTGGACGCAAGTATGTGGTGGCCACGCCCATGCCCCCTGGAGACCCCAGGGCTGAGTGAGAGTCCGGGCCCCCACCTGGGCCAGGGGCTCCCCCCCCCACCCCCTGGGCCCCGCTCACTCTAGAGACTGCACGTTCCCAGGTGGTTCTGCCATGTGGACGATGACAACTACGTAAACCCCGAAGGCCTGCTGCAGCTGCTGGCCACCTTCTCACCCAGCCAAGACGTCTACCTGGGGCGGCCCAGCCTGGACCACCCCATCGAGGCTACCGAGAGGGTCCAAGGAGGTGGAACCGTGAGTGCTGGGGCCGGGGAGGGGCCGCTGAGAACATGGAGACCCTAGCAGGGAAGGGCTGGGACAGGTGCCCGATCCACCCAGATGCAGTGTTTCAGGAACTGGGGTAAGTGAGGGGGGGCTGCGGGAGGGGCTGGGACCACAGGCAACTGGGCTGTGGAAACCCCGGTGTCCTTGTGCCCTGGGAAGCTTCTGCCAATTGACCAGGGAGTCATTAAGGAGCAGCTTGGGGACGACCCTTGGAGTGCCCAGACGAAGAGTTGGGGTGAAGAGACCTGATCGGTGGCTCCCTTCCCTTCAGGTAACCACGGTCAAGTTCTGGTTTGCTACCGGAGGGGCCGGGTTCTGCTTGAGCAGAGGCCTTGCACTCAAGATGAGCCCATGGGCCAGGTGAGTGAAGGCCAGGCAGGCGCTGGCTGCCGCAGATGGAGCTGCCCAGGGCTGGGGAGGAACTGACCTGTCCCCGCTCCGCTCCCCAGCCTGGGCAGTTTCATGAGCACAGCCGAGCGGGTGCGGCTGCCGGACGACTGCACGGTGGGCTACATTGTGGAGGGGCTGCTGGGCGCCCGCCTGTTGCACAGCTCGCTGTTCCACTCCCACCTGGAGAGCCTGCAGAGGCTGCCGCCCGACACCCTGCTCCAGCAGGTAGGCGCGCTGGGCCCCTGCTGCCTCCGCAGGTGTCCCTGCCTCGGGCCCCTGCCCCCACCTGGCTCCCCAGCACCCAGATGGGCTCCCGGCTGAACAAGGGCTCAGGGCGGGGGTAGGTTCCAGCGCTGCGGCAACTTTGCCGTGGACCCTGGACCCTGGCTGCTGTGGCCCAGGGTCCTGGCTGTACGGGGCTCCCAGGCTCATACAGGGGCTCTTTTGTAAAGAACAGCTGCTGCGCCTTCCCAGGTGGGTGGGCCCAGGGCACCCGGGCCATGGGCAGTGGTTCAGGTGTGACAGGAGTCACAGACCTGGCCCAGGGAGGGGGAATCAGCTTTGGGCAGGGGGTTGGGGACCTCTCGCCCCTACACATGCACCAGCCACCTCCCTGAGGTGTCTTCTGTGCTGGCCACGCCTCTCAGCCCCCATCACTCTTCAGTGCTCTTCCTGAGCCTGCCCTGAGAGCGCTGAGTGGGGGGCGCTAGGAAACCAGGAGGCCGAGTGGTATCTCCTGTGAAGGATGGGGTGGGAGGCACTGGCCCGGAGAGTGACTCTTCCTCCTCCTCTCTCCCAGGTCACCTTGAGCTACGGGGGTCCTGAGAACCCACATAATGTGGTGAACGTGGCCGGAGGCTTCAGCCTGCAGCAGGACCCCACGCGGTGAGCCGGCAGTGGGGAGGAGTGCTGGGGCCAGCCCACCCGTCTTGCAGCCTGACTCCCACTTCCCTCCCAGGTTTAAGTCCGTCCACTGCCTTCTTTACCCGGACACGGACTGGTGTCCTGAGCAGAAGCAGAGTGACGTCGCCTCTCGGTGAACCTCGACGTCGACCCAAATATGCCTCTGGCTCTGCCCCAGGTGCAAGTGGACGACGCCTGCCTGAGGGAGCAAGAACAGTGCTGTTCCCTCCTGGGCTCCAGGCGGCCACGGTCACGGTCTCATCCAGGGAGATAAGGGCGCCCAGCAAATACTCCAGCTGGCTTGGAGGCCTCCCCACAGCCCCGGGCAGGCCCGGGTGACCTGGCACTGTGGGAGAGGAGGACAGCGCTGTGTGCCTGCCCAGGGGCCCAGCCCCAGCTCTCACAGGAAGGGTCTCACCCTAGGGTCCGGGGACCTGGGAGGGGGCTGACATCTGACTCCCAGGGCTCCGTCCTGCTCCCCTCACCTGTTGGAGAGGGGACTCCAGGCCAGAGTTGTGTGTGAGATGCTGCAGCTTAGCAAAGGTGACTACAGATGCTTCACCCTCTGTTCTCTTGAGAAGCCGCCCTCCCCACACCAGGCTTTGGAGCCCAGACAGGGCCTCTCTGTTCCCGAGGGGAGCCGCACTCAAGGATGCAGGCCCTCTGGCTGGCTGTGCTCTTGGGCACAGCTTACTGCTAGCCAGGGCATCTCCATTCAGCGGCCACCTTCTTGGGGGCCATCGGCCAAGGGGTTCTTACTGAGGGAACTTGAACTTTTCTCCACTCTGACTCATTGCTCAGTACTGGTCCTCCCTTCCTCCACCCTGGGCCCCAAGTCCATGAAACAGCAGGAGCCTTTTGTGTGAGGCCCTCTCTGCAGTGAGGCATCCCCATCCCACCAGCTGACCCACCTTGACCTTGACGGTGCCTTTCCATGGGAGGAGGAAACAGAACAAGGGGAGCCAGCGCTTGCCTTCTGGTCTCTCGCTCTGCTATTGCAACGAGTGAATAAAGCCTTGATTGTTACTCTGTCATTGTCTTAATTAACCAGTGGCACCTGGCAGCTCAGCTCCGGCTAGGGCCACACAGCATCCAGCTCCTCCCCCTGAAGGCTCTGCCCCAGACCAGCTCCACGCCAGGCAGATCTGCGTTCCTTACCGCACTGCCAGTGCAGCCAAGCCTTAAGCTGCCCACTGGGCTCTTCAGTGTGAGTTGAAGAGTATGTGACGGGGGGCGGGGGGGCCTGCAGGGAATGATGGAAACATGACAGAACTTGCCCCAGGAGGCAGACCGCCTGAGTGCCAGGCTTGCTTTTTCAGCACGCTGTGGAAGTAGCGTGTGTGCGTGCGCAGACGTGTACGTGTGTATGTGCATGGGTGAGCACATGTGTGCGTGCGTGTATGTGGGAATTGCTGTGTAAACGTATGCATGTGGGTACGAACGTGTGTGGCTGTGTACGTGTGGGCAGGTGTGTGTGTGTGTGTGTGTGTGTGTGTGTGTGTGTAGGGCAGGCCAGCAATACCCAGTAAGCAGGTTGGACTCAGCATGGGCTGAGTGGTCAGACCGAGGTCCCTTGGAGAGGGGTTTATGGCAGGTCACTGGGAACTGTCCGTGCTCAGCAGTCACCTCCCCTCACATTCCCAGATGTGAATGTGTAACAGCCCCCGAGACCTAGACACACACTGAGCCTCCCAGACCGCAGCCCATTGGGGCATCCACACAGCACAGACCCAGGACAGCATCAGTTGGACCAAATTGCCCCTCCCCCAGCTGGAGCCGCGTCAGGTCTGGATCTCCAGGCTCGACCACCTCGGAGGCACAGACTCCTCCCTCACCAGGTGCAGAGAAATAGTCACCCCCAGCCCTCCAGCACCCTCTAAGGGGAGGTGGGACTGGCTAGCACCCTGAGGCTGCATGATCTGCCCAAGTGGGCGGTCCATTTATTGTTCAGAGAGAAAAAAGCCTGGAAGGAAACACACCAAAATGTTTATGTGATTGTCCCTGAAAAGTGCAAAAATTGATAAAAATGTTTTTTTCTCTTCCCACTTTTTGTTATTTTACAAATAACAAAATATGTCGTATAGTAGACATAATAGATGTATAATCAAAGTTAAAATTTTGTTAATTAAGGTTCAAAATTAAATTGTGTGTACTTGGCCCTCCATCTAACTTTTTTTTTTTTTTTTTTTTTTGCAGTACGCGGGCCTCTCACTGTTGTGGCCTCTCCCGTTGAGGAGCACAGGTTCCGAACGTGCAGGCTCAGTGGCCATGGCTCACGGGCCCAGCCGCTCCGCGGCATGTGGGATCCTCCCAGACCGGGGCACGAACCCGTGTCCCCTGCATTGACAGGCGGACTCTCAACCACTGCGCCACCAGGGAAGCACCTCCATCTAACATTTTTTTGGACAACTATTTACTCAGCATCAGTCCATCCCATGTAATTGCATGCCAGGCACTGAGCAAGCCCAGAGGAATGGTGACCTGCAAAATGGACCAGCTCCCCAGGGCTGGGGAGAGTTGAGGTGTATGGGGCATAACCACTGATGGGTATGGGCTTACTTTGAGGGGATGAAAAGTCAATCCTCGTTATTTTCAGACTCTGTGTTTCCAAATTCACCCACATGATAAAACTTATTTGTAACCCCAAAATCGACACCTACTCTCCTGGTCATTCTCAGACACGCAAACAACGGTGAAAAAAATTGAGTTGCCAGACGTGCCCATCCCCAGCTGAGGCTTAACTAGGTGAGGCTTGGCCCCAGAGACTCCGAGAACATGGAAACAGTAGGGGGCAGTGCAGAGTAAAGCAAGAAACCCAGTGGGAATTAACTTCACTCTGAATTAGATTATGGTGATGGTTACACAATTCTGTGAATGTAATAAAAAAAAAAAAACTAGTGAATTATACACTTCAAAACTGTACACTTTTTGATGTGTGAGTGATGTCTCAATAAAGATGTTATTTAAAAAGTAGCCAAGATGAAATTAAAAATTGAAATAGCCCTATATTTATTACATAATTTGAATTGAACAAAAACATTCCCATAAAGAAATCTCCAGGATCAGACGGTTTCATTGGTGAATTCTATCAAACATGTAGGGAAAGAATAACATCAATCTTACACACAGTCTTCCAGAAAATAGATGAGGACATTTTCCAATTCGTTTTATGAGGCCAGCATTACTCTGGTACCAAAATCAGCAAACACATTACCGAAAAAACTGACCAGCTGAATCTAAACTTTATATGGAAATGCTAAACACATAGAATATAAAAAGCAACCTTGGGGCTTCCCTGGTGGCGCAGTGGTTGAGAGTCCGCCTGCCAATGCAGGGGACACAGGTACATGCCCCGGTCCGGGAAGATCCCACATGACGTGGAACGGCTACGCCCGTGAGCCATGGCCGCTGAGCCTGCGTGTCCCGAGCCTGTTGCTCTGCAACGGGAGAGGCCACAACAGTGAGAGGCCCACGTACCGCAAAACCAAACAAACGAAAAGCAACCTTGAAAAAGAACAAAGTTGAAGGACTTACACAGCCTGACTTCAAGACCTACTATGAAGTGCCGGAAAATTAATCTGTAGGGACTTCCCTGGTGGCGCAGTGGTTAAGAACCCGCCTGCCAGTGCAGGGGACACGGGTTTGAGCCCTGGTCCAGGGAGATCCCACATGCCATGGAGCAACCAAGCCCATGCGCCGTAACTACTGAGCCTGCACTCTAGAGCCCAAGAGCCACAACCACTGAGCCTTCGTGCCACAACTACTGAAGCCCACGATCCTAGAACCCCTGCTCCGCAGCAAGAGAAGCCAGTGCAAGGAGAAGCCCCCCCACATCACAGCAAAGAGTAGTCCCTGCTCACCACAACTAGAGAAAGCCCGTGTGCAGCAACAAAGGCCCAAGGCAGCCAAAAATTTTTTTAATATTAAAAAAAATTAAAAATCTAAGTCGATCTAAGAAAGAAATGCAAATTTTTATTTGAACCAAATTTGAGGATTATAACCCAGGAAGAGCATCTCAGAAAGCTCTGAGAACTGTTCCACCCATTAGAAGTCAAGGCACAGTTATGTAAGTTTTAAGACAGAAGGCTGTACATCAAATGACGTATTATAGACAATTTACATGATCCAGATCTAAGTGTCATCCTGGTGGGTCACGTGACCCCATACAAGATCAGGAAGAAATGCTATCCCTGGGCTTCCCTGGTGGCACAGTGGTTAAGAATCCGCCTGCCAGTGCAGGGGACACGGGTTTGAGCCCTGGTTTGGGAAGATCCCATGTGCCGCGGAGCAACTAAGCCCGTGAGCCACAACTACTGAGCCTGCACTCTAAAGCTCGTAAACCACAACTACTGAAGCCCACGCACCTAGAGTCCGTGCTCTGCAACAAGAGAAGCCACTGCAATGAGAAGCCCGCACATTGCAACGAATAGTAGCCCCCACTCGTCACAACTAGAGAAAGCCCACGTGTGGCAACAAAGACCCAACACAGCCAAAAGTAAATTAAATTAATTTTAGAAAACATTAAAAAAATGCTATCCCTAAGGAGCTGTCTTGTTGATGATGGGAGAATGTTGGTCTTTACAGTTGAGCAGGTATTCCTGCTGATGGGGTAGGTTTGCCTGATGCCTAATGCAGACACACAATGCACAGTGAGGGGAGAAGCGAGGTCAAAGAGCAGAGAAGATTTTTTGTTTGAATATCTCTTGTCTTGCCATAAAAATATGACTTTCATTTCACAAAACTACAGTATGGGGGCTGTGATGCTGGCACTGGGACCAACAGATGGATCCGTGGGACACACAGCAGAGCCCAGCCACAGATACACGCTTCTACTATCATAGAGTTCCCAACAGTGTCACCAGAGCAATTCAAGGGGGAAAAGTCTTTTCAACAAATGAGGCCAGAATTAGTTTACTAATTAATTTTTTATATTTAAAAAAAAAAAAAAGAAGCCAACCTGGAGAATGTATGTCAGGATGCGCTAGGCTGTGCTGCAGAAACCACTAAGCCCTGGAAGCGTATTTGTTCACATCACACTGTGACCTGCATGGGTGGTGAGTCAGGAGCTCAGGCTGCTTATATCCCTGGGGCCCAGCATCCTTGGATCGTCCAGGTGAAATGGAGGAGAAAGCGGGATGAATGCATACTAGATACACACCATCTGAGCCCAGTAGGGATGTTAATTTCCCATATGTCACTGGCTTGAAGAAGTCACATGGCCACCATAACAGCCAGGGAAGCTGGAACAGGTAAAGAGCGCTGTGGCATCGATGTTACTGAATGCAAATTCATGTGCCCGATGAGTGAGGCCAAACGTACCGAAACATCGGAGATTGGAGCAGAGAAAGGTTGATTGCAGGGCCAAGCAAGGAGAACAAGAAAGGGTAGTTCATGCTCAAAAAAACCTGAACTCCCCGATGGTTTTCTGGGAGAAGATTTTAATAGGTGAAATTTGGGGTGAAGGCTGCAGGGTGTGACTTACTTCTGATTGTTTGGTGGTGAGGTAGCAGGGCGGTGTTCTAGGATCTTGGCTCAGCCTGAGGTTACAATCCTCTAACTCGGTGGGGGCCTTAGCTCCTGCAGAAGAGCTCAAAGATATTGTTACCTCTATTCCTTGAGGAGGAGCCAGGACCCTGCCCCAAGGCTGCACTATTGTTTCGTGACTGCTCCTCCTTTGTTTCTGCATCCCCTCCCTTCCCTGATTAGCAACTCTTTGAATCTGCCCTTTGGAACTCAGGGAAGGCCAAGGAGGCTGAAGGAAACCTATTTCCTACAAAAAGAAACAGGGGACAGGGAAAGGATTTGTACTCAGCAGGGCCCTCAGGGTCCTGCTCCGTCTCACTAAGTGGACAGAGGGAAAGATCCTGGGTCTCTGACGTTGCTGGCGCCACATTCTCATCATGCATTTGTTACGAGAGAAACGTTTCAGCCAGTGTTAATCACCTTGTTTGCAGCTAGAAGCACTCCTAACTCATAGGGAATGTGAAGCAAAGTCCATAAGTACAAATCGTTTTTGGAAGGAGTAGTTAGGGGAAGAAAAATGAAATAAAAGAGGTGTTGGGCTGCATCCCACAGGCCTACAAGGCCTGTACTTACCCAGCTTCAAGATCAAAGAAAGAGCCCGGCGTCAGCAGCAGAGACATCAGTGGTTTAATGGGTGGGGGAGCTTAAGTGTCCGAGACAACGTCCTAGAACGACACCCCACCATGTGCGGCGGGGCGGCAAGCAGGACATGGCAGCAGCCTTCGCTCCCAGGCCGGCTTGTGTGTGGGGGGGGTGGAATTGACATCAGGTGGGCTCATTAGTTACCAGGGAAACCATTAGAGGGGCACGCCCCTCACCACCCCTTTGATAAGAACGATCTCTAGCTGGGGCCTAGCGCAAGTATGTAGAAAGGTCAGTCATGTGAGTAGGGTGTAAGTGAAGCAGGCACTGGTCCTGCGGGGGATGTACAGAGAGCAAGAGGACAGCCATCTTGAGTGTCCTGACCACACAGGACTATAAAAAGTAGAGGCGATATGGAAGGAAGGCCCCTCAGCTTGAGACGGCGGCTCTGTTACCGAGTCCAAGCTCAGACTGCTCACTGCACGGCAGGCCAATAACTTGAGAGACGAGGTGTTGGGGCAAAGGAACAGCGACTATTCAGAAAGCCAGCAGATCAAGAAGATAGTGGACTAG
Source organism: Tursiops truncatus (assembly GCF_011762595.2). Lineage (NCBI taxonomy): Eukaryota > Metazoa > Chordata > Mammalia > Artiodactyla > Delphinidae > Tursiops > Tursiops truncatus. The sequence continues at coordinate 46,324,708 of NC_047053.1, forward strand.
TGTCCCAAAGAACCATCTTCCCCGAGGTAGAATTCAGGCTTCTAATACTAAAAGGGGAGGGGGGAAAGTTCTGGTTCTGGCCAGACTCTGGAAGGGATGTGTTAATTTCTTCCTCCCTACAGCCATTCACAGGTGGGCCTGGTTGGGATATTTCATGTCAGCTAAACAAAGGTATTTTAGCTTCACGCTCTTTACCTGGGAGGCAGGGTTCCCAGAGATGGGCCATTATGTGTAATATAAACTAATAGGCAACATCCCTTTAGTAATTACCTTGTCATAGAATACAAGGCTCTTCCCTATTACAGCTCCTGGGTGCTGCACACAGTTATAAGGGAAAGTCATCATTCTTTTTTTATAAATTTATTTATTATTTTTCGCTGTGTTGGGTCTTCATTGCTGCACGGGCTCTCTCTAGTTGCAGCGAGCAGGGGCTACTCTTCCTTGTGGTGCATGGGCTTCTCATTGCTGTGGCTTCTCTTTGTTGCCGAGCACAGGCTCTAGGCACACGGGCTTCAGTAGTTGTGGCACGCAGGCTCAGTAGTTGTGGCGTACGGGCTTAGTTGCTCCACGGCATGTGGGATCTTCCCGGACCAGGGATCGAACCCGTGTCCCCTGCACTGGCAGGCGGATTCTTAACCACTGCGCCACTAGGGACGTCCCATCATTCTTATGTCTTTTAAGAGGAGGAGGGAGAAGCACCTGTACTTTGAATCTCAGCCGGGGCACGAGAGCCTTTGGAAGCTTGACAGGCTGGAAGGTGTTGAATCAGGGTGACTCTGTTCTCCATGTGGGATGGGTTCCAACTCTCGTCCAGAGTTGTCACCTCCAAATAATTTCGTTGATATGTGCTGGGCACAGGGCTGCTATACATGCTGTGTCTCATCTCTGCACCAGAGCCTCCGCTGGCGGCTCAGGTTCTGACTGGAGCCGAAAGCTTTCTTCCCTCCCACCTGAGCTAGGGGTCTGTCTCCACCTACCCCTGAGGTGGCTTCCCCTTTCATTCTTTGAATATAGTTATAATAGCTACTTCAAAGTCTTGCTTGGTAAAGCCAGACAATTTTTTAATTGGTTGCTTTTTTTTTCTTGACTTTGAGTAACATTCTCCTGTTTCTCTTCATGTCTAGACAATTTTCATTGTGAATGACATGCCACAGAGAGTCTGGACTTCGTTATTCTCCGCGAAGTGTTGTTTGTTCTGGCAGCTTATTTACTGAGAAATCACTGCACCTGTTTGGGCTTGCATCTGCGCTTCATTAAGGTCATCCGTGGAAAACCTATGGCGTTTCCCAAGGGCCTCTAACTTAGTGGGATTTGGCCTCCAGACTCTTGTCTCTGTGCACGTTATCAAGGTCTCGGGGATTAGGACTGGAGTAAGTCTCCCTCTACTGGTCCTGACTGGTAAGGATCAGACTCTGCAGGCCTCAGCTGGGTGCCCAGGGAGTGGACTAGATATTAATGAGCTGCGTCCACTCTGGCGGGGCCACCACTTGCAGGCCTCCAGCACTGCTTCACTCCTGGTAGCTCTGTTGTGCCCTGAACCTCTCTTGGGTCATCTCACCCTGTGCACACACAGCCCAGCCCTCAGCCATTGACTCACAGCCATCTCTGCTGCTGTGCCCTGAAGAGTTCAGCTCCTTCAACTCCTCGAGTCCCGATCGGCCTTCTCTGCTTGGCAGGACCGTGCATCTGCTTGGACTCCAGCCTCCACCCCTCGGAGGAGGTGAGGTCCATCTGTGGGTCTCATCTCAGGGGTCCCACCCTCCGGAGACAGAAGTCTTGTGCTGCTTGTTATCCATTTCCTGAAAACAATAACGGGGCCTCCGTTGTCAAGATTCATGGTTATTGACAGCAGGAGGGCTAGTGTGGGTACCAGTTACAACATTACCACTGGAAGCAAATGTCTGCGCGCATAATTTTGGTTTATGGAGAGGACAGTGTGTTGTACACCTCAGTCTCTTTCTGTCTTGTTCCTCTGCTCTGAGCGGCAAGTTACAGCAGGTCCTGAGGAGGCACTAGCTGGTGGGAGGGTCTGGTGGGGCCTAGGAAGGCAGATATGCATCTGCGCTGGGCCACTCCCCAGGGACACCATCACCTGGAGGAAGGGCTCATCCTTTCCAAGTGGCTGGGAGAGGCCGGGCTGTGTAGGGAGCAGGCAGAACTGCTGAGGACTGAGTGATCTGACCTGCAGTATGAGAAACCCCTCCTCACCCCAGAAAGTTCTCCTGGACGGGATTGCAGGGTCCTCAGCTCCAGATTCACAGTACTTGGGGCCCTGTGCCTCCAGGCGGGGGTCAACTCTTCCGTGAACTGCTGACTCCAGAAGAGTATGGGGCCTCTGTGCCCCACAGTGGGGCGGGGCCACGGGAAGGCAGCTTGCCCACAGGGAGCTCGCTGCCCCCTCCCTAGCTCCGCATCCTCGGCCACTCAGGCCTGCTCCTCAGAATGGCCCGGCAGCTTTTCCCAGGCTATCACCTCACTTCTGGCGCTCTCCTCTCCCGGGAGCGCTTCCCTGCCAGGAAGGGCTTAGCCTCTTGGCACGTCTCTTGGGAGAGCAGGGCCTCTCCCAGTCCACACTCTATTGCTCAGGCTATAATCCCATTATACTGGGGGCAGGGACCTCAGACCCTTTCCCACCAGAGAAGCTTCTGTGGATCCCAGGAACCCAGGAGCCTCTGGGGAGTGGGCCTCCTGGCCCAAGAACCCTGGCACTCAAGCCTCCCTCTTATTTCTCCAAAACCCTGGTACTGAGGTAGGAGCTTCCCGGAGGGCAGAGCCCCAGAGCAGGGTTGGGGTTTTCAGGAGACAGCAGGGGGTGGGGGGTGGGACGTCCTGAGAAACACTGAGACTCAGCAGTGAGGGATCCCCCCCCCCCGATCCTGCCTCCTTGGCCAGTGCCAGGCACGGCCCCTCCACCCTGTGCCTACGCTGTGGGGCCCCCTCCCTGCATGTCCCTGTCCCCTCTGAGACGCTCAGCCCCGACAGCACAGGAGGGACTCACCCCTGCGGGGGAAGAAAAGAGCCACCAAGCCGACGTGGGAAGGACCAGAAAGGCCGTGGTCTGATGGTGACAGTCCGCCTCGTTGGAGGTGACCGCAGGTGCTGGCCTGAGGTCCTCAAAGGAGGCCTGCAGGAAGCGCTTTCTCTGTGGCATCTGTGGGCTTGAACGCCCCCCGCTACAGAGGGGTTGCTTGTGGCAGGAAAGGCCTGGCGATGAGCCCACAGACACTCCTGGAGGCAAAGGGCCCCCAGCTGGGCTCCTGGGGTGGCCTGAGCCCTGGATCCCACTCCCTGCGCGGAGCACAGAGGCCTGGGGCTGGGATCTGACCTGGAGTGCTCTGCTCCCTGCACAGTCAGCTTGGCACCTTGGTCCTTGCCAGCTGCTGGCCACGCAAGGCCTGTCCTGAGAGCCAGAAGGACCAGCACAGTGTCCAGGAAAGTGGGAGCCAGAAGGTCTCAGGTCCTTTCAATCCCATCATTGCCCAGAAGAAAACAAACTATGTCCTTGAGATGGCCCTTGGCTTCTCTCCACGAGGGCGAGTATTTCTCCAGCCCCCACCCATGGTGACTTCAAAGGCCGCAGGACTGGGCCCAGCTCTCAGCACCTGGTGTGAATCTGGCCCAGCAGAATCCCCAGGAGCCTCCCCGAGACCGGGGAGCGGCAGCCGACCTAGGGGCCCTCACCACGGCCAACGTGCCATTAGCCACCCTTCCCCGAGATCCGGCCCGTGTGGCCAGCTCCAGGGAGTGCCAGGGTTCTGTCCCCTCCTTAGCATGGCTGTCCTGCAAGAGGACCCTAAGCACAGTGATAAAGACACAGCTCAGCCTGGCTACTGGGTCAGCCCAGCATCAAGAGTGGACGCGCCAAAAAAATTAAAAAAGAATGAACCTGCTGATGTCCAGGGTCCTCTTCACTGTGCCGGCCGGACGCATGTGTGCTCGTGTGCGTGCTCACGTGTGCCTACACCTGTATGTGTCCATGTGTCTCCCTGTGTGTGTGTGTGTGCTCACACGTGCATGTGCCCAAGCAGGCACACATGAATGGTGACAGGAATGGTGACCTGCGCTCAGTGAGCTGCGCAGGTCTTCTCTCCTTCCCAGGGCCCCCTTACGCTTTCCCTCAGTTGCACCTGCCTCTTGCTTCATTCGGGAAGTCCCCCTGTGCTCTATGGGGTTCAGGTCCTCTTAATCTCCTCTTAAGGGTTCATGCCCTGTGTCTAAGAGGCCTCACTGTCAACCGTGCTCTCTTTTTTTTTTTTTTTTTGCGGTACACGGGCCTCTCACTGTTGTGGCCTCTCCCGTTCCGGACGCGCAGGCTCAGCGGCCATGGCTCACGGGCCCAGCCACTCCGCGGCATGTGGGATTCTCCCCGACCGGGGCACGAACCCGTGTCCCCTGCATCGGCAGGCAGACTCTCAACCAGTGCACCACCAGGGAAGCCCCACAGTGCTCTCTTGGTAACAGTCCTATTGACAATAATAAAGCCGTTTCCACCCGTCTTGGACGTGGGCCAGGCTAGGGGCTCAGGGGTGGAAGACTTGACTGCTGTTATCGGAACTCACGCCCCTGTTCCCGTTCCTTCCCGCCCTCTCGATCGCAAGCTCCCTGGGCAGGCACAGCTCACGGCCCACACAGTTCTGTGTGGCTACACGTTGGCTGTCCCCCTTGTTTTAGAATGTGTCATTCATTCATTCATTCACTCTGTAGACACACGTTGGAAACACACTCTCTCCCAACTGCTAGGGAAACAGTAATGGAGAGAGCGGCCCCTGCCCTCCCAGGGTTCAGGTGACTGCAAGTGACGGAGCAGATGGAAGTGTGAGATTCGTACCAGTAGTGCGTGAGTCCAAAGGGGTGACCCTTGAGGTTGCTGACACCCCAGCTGGGCCCAGAAGCCAGAAGGTGAAGGGGGGCCAGCAGGGAGACTTGCAGGTCTAAGCAGGGCAGGAGCTGGGCAGTGAGCAAAGGTGACCTGGCCTTTGGGAGAGGAACACAGGGATACAAGCAGATCAAAGGCTCTTCATGCAGTAGAACCAGTGGGCCAGGAGGTGGGCCCCAGGCAAGCAGTGGAGGACAAGGAAGGGTTTGGAGCAAGTAGGGGCTCCGGACTGAGCAGTGGGCAGAGCTGGGACCACGGCTGTGGCTCTGGGTGGGGGTCAGGTGGCACAGCAGAGACACTGCAGCTCAGAGAGGAGCTACGGGCTCAGACCGAACAGCAAAACGGGGCGGCGTCCGGATGGGGCATGGGAGAGCCCCACCCACCCCTGACCCTGGCTGCACCCAGGCGCCCTTGTTTGGGAGACAGGCTTGATTTCCAGGTCCAGAGGGTACAGTCCACGTGGAATTTTCTAGGTGGCATCAAGCCCTGTCCAGCCTGGGCAGCAGGGTAGGGCCTGGCCTGCTTCCCAGGCACCCCTGTCGTGCACCCCCGTCCCTGCTCTGCTGGGCGCACGGCCCTCCCTGAGAGCCCTGTGGCCGTTCTTGCGCTCAGCCTGGATCCCAGCCTTTCCCAGCAGGTGCCCGAGGGCTGGCCCTTTGAGGGGGCCCCTTCCCCTCAGAGGCCGCTTGTCCCGGACCGCGGCCAGCCCCAGCCCCACCCTGACCCCTGCTCAGATGTGCTCTACCTGTGATTACAGTTTTATTACAGCAAAAGGATACAGGAAATCAGCCAAAGGAAGAGACATAGAGGGTGGAATCTGGGAGGTCCGAACACAGAGCTTCCGCTGTCCTCTCCCGGCAGAGCCCTGACGTGTGACAACACACACAGAGTACTGCCACCCAAGGAAGCTCTCCCAGACCTTTAGTTTCTATTGGGGCCTCATCACCTTCTGCCCCCGTGGCTGGCCATCCTTTAGACCCAGCCCTTCCCAGAGTCAGAACTGATGTGCGTGTCCCAAAGCCCTGGGCACAAGTCACACACTGGGCCAGCAGGTGGCCAAGGCTCCAGGCAACCGACAAGCTCCCATCAGGCAGGACGACGTGGGCCCTGGAGATCCCACCCCAGGAGACGAGGCCAGGACCACACCTCTCTGGTAAAGTTAATTCTTTAAATACACCTGATGCAAGAGGGCTGGGGTTTTGCCACACAAGCTAGAGCATCACGGGCACAGAGCACAAGCAAGCTTACGGTGGCCACTTACATTGGTTCAATGAGGAGCCAAGGACTTTCCTTTTGGAGACTCTGATGAGCGATGTCAGGAGCACATGGGCCACCAACTGTGTTGGGGGGGGCATTTTGCACCCCCACCCCTGCCCCTTGGCTGCAGGGCCATGGCCTCTGGCCCCAGGGCAGAGGGCAGCCCCTGGAGGGATGGTTCTGGAGAATGAAGCACCCAGAATGAGAGGGATAGAAAAGCAGCCAGCAACGCAGCTGTGGGGGCAGGCGTCCGGGTGGTGTGTGGTGTGTGGTGTGTGTGGTGTGTGTGGTGTGTGTGGTGTGTGTGGTGTGTGGTGTGTGTGGTGTGTGGTGTGTGTGGTGTGTGGTGTGGTGTGTGGTGTGTGTGGTGTGTGGTGTGTGTGGTGTGTGGTGTGTGTGGTGTGTGTGGTGTGTGGTGTGTGGTGTCTGTGGTGTGTGGTGTGTAGTGTGTGTGGTGTGTGTGTGGTGTGTGTGGTGTGTGTGGTGTGTGTGGTGTGTGGTGTGTGGTGTGGTGTGTGGTGTGTGTGGTGTGTGGTGTGTGTGGTGTGTGTGGTGTGTGGTGTGTGGTGTCTGTGGTGTGTGGTGTGTAGTGTGTGTGGTGTGTGTGGTGTGTGTGTGGTGTGTGTGGTGTGTGGTGTCTGTGGTGTCTGTGGTGTGTGGTGTCTGTGGTATGTGTGGTGTGTGTGTGGTGTGTGTGGTGTGTGGTGTGTGTGGTGGGTGTGGTGTGTGTGGTGTGGTGTGTGTGGTGTGTGTGGTGTGTGGTGTCTGTGGTGCCTGTGGTGTGTGGTGTCTGTGGTGTGTGTGGTGTGTGTGTGGTGTGTGTGGTGTGCGTGGTGTGTGGTGTGTGTGTGGTGTGTGTGTGGTGTGGTGTGTGTGGTGTGTGTGGTGTGGGGTGTGTGTGTTGAGAGTGTGCTGTGTGTGAGACCCTCAGGTCTCATGTCCTTCTGCCCCTCTCCTGATGGTCCCCTCATGGGTCTGTTGGCATCTGCTTCTCCTCACACAGCCCTTTCCCTTCCCCAGCCCTCCCTACACCGCCCCCTGCTCCTGGGCTCAGGGAGACTCGCTGGAGAAAGGCTGGGGCCCAGGCCTGGCCCAGCCCCTGCTTGCTGGAGTGGTGGGTTGCATTCTGCACGATGTTTCCCGTCATCTGTGGCACTCCTCAACTCAAGGATGGTAGGACCGGCCGGTTGCTTCTAAGTGTACTGGAGACATACGGGGAAGGAACACTCCCAGCCCAAGGCCTGCTTAAGGGACTGAAAGTGTCTGGGGTGGCCCTGGAAGAAACCCGGGTCCTCCGTAGTTGCAGGGGAAGATTTCCAAAATCCCACCCAAAATCTCATGCTGAATTAAAGCACAAATTGAATTCCTGGCCCTGCAGGGACCCTGTTTTAAAGCTGCAGCATCAATTGGCAATGAATGGGACCTGGAACAGTGAGATGGGGACCCATGGGGGGACGCTTGGAACCACTAAGTGTCGCTGGTTTCCCTTTCCTGGTGGAAGCAGCCCTTCCAGCCACCTTCCCTGGCGCTCAGTCGCCCTTCGCCTGAGGAACCGGAAACCGCCCACCCTGAGGTTGCTGTCTTGCAGGGAACTGCTGGTCCTTTCGAGCACACAGCCCACTGCCTCTCCCTCTCCAGACCCTCAACCAGAGGCAAGTCTCAGGGGGGCCTAGAGGGTGACGGTAACGTAGAAAGTGTGACCCGTGAAGGTCTGTGAGGCACACGGGAAGAACTGGACAGCTGAGCTGATTTATATCCACAGAAATGAGGAGAATGTATCCTCAGGGTGTAGGACCAGTGTAGAAGGAACAGGAAGTTGCATGAAGGTGAAGGTAGATGTGGGCTCACTTAGCAGGGCTCTTGGGTCCGTGGGTGACTGCAAGCAGTTGGGGCGCTCTGCTGGTGTGCTTGGTTGGTTGGCAAACCTGGACCCCACGACGGCAACTCTAAACAAACTGAAAATGTCAGAACGTCCATAGCAGATGGTAGAGCAGGGGGTCCTCAGGTGCTGAGAGATCAAATGTTAGAGTGGACTTATCATGTGAGACCTGCTCGCCCACCCCAGAGAGCCTGGAAGATGCACTTTTCACCACACTTCTGAGAAATAAATTCATGAGTGGGGCCCCAGCGTCCTCAGGGCCCTGTGGGGCTCTTCTCTGTAGGTCAGAGCTTACAGTGGCCAAAGCTTCCATCGAGCTGGGGGTGATGGGATCCCAGGGTGACAAGGGCCAAGGGGTAGTACTTGTCAACTTTAAAAATAGACTAGCCAGGGCTTCCCTGGTGACGCAGTGGTTGGGAATCCTCCTCCCAATGCAGGGGACACGGGTTCGAGCCCTGGTCTGGGAAGATCCCACATGCTGCGGAGCAACTAAGCCTGTGTGCCACAACTACTGAGCCTGTGCTCTAGAGCCTGCAAGTCACAACTACTGAGCCCGCGTGCCACAACTACTGAAGCCTGTGTGCCTAGAGCTCTGCAACAAGAGGCCACCGCAATGAGAAGCCCATGCACCGCAACAAACAGTGGCCCCCGCTCACGGCAAATAGAGAGAGAGCCCATGTGCAACAACGAAGACCCAACACAGCCAAAAATAATAAAAGTAAATTTTAAAATAAATAGACTAGCCTGTTTCACCAGCAAAAGCAGGTTTGTTCTGGAATAGCCAGAGGAATGGTGACTCCAGAAATGCAAGCTACAGGGGACCAGAGGCAAATCCAGAGAACAAGGAAGGGAAACTTGCTTTTATAGGGGAAGGAGGGAGCGTGAGGAGGGGCCGTGGTAACCAGAGTACATTGGAGGAGCTGGGAGTCCACAGTATGGAGGCTTCCCATTGGTTGGGCTGTGGCTGTCTCTGATTGGCTGGGCTGTCTGGGCAGAAAGATTTCCTCCTCCTGAGGGACAGTAAGTGGAGGCAGCTGTCTTTCCCGTCTGGGTCATGGACATGCGTGGCGGGCATGAGAGCTCCCCCACAGGCCTGCCCAGACTCCAGCTGTGGCTGAGGTTCCCTCAATTCTATTACCGAAAGCGGGGTTTGTGTTCTAAAGCCAATAAAGAGGCAAGTTTGGTGGAAAGGAAAGTTTGCTTTATTTTGGAGGCTGGCAACCTGGGGAGGAGGGCGGATTCCTGTCCAAAGGCCAACTCCCTGCCGCTGACGATTAGTTGGCAAGAGTTTTTATAGGTGAAGGGACGGGGCTACATGCAGAACAGCACAGTCAGCTCTGACCGTCATCTTGAAATTGGTCATCAGTGGTCTGATCAGCGTCATCTTGATTGTTTTAAGTACAGTTAATCTTCAGTTCCAAGGGCACGTACTAGGCATTGGTGCGAAACCTCAGACACCTAAGTGGACAGGAGGAATCCTGGCTGACAAGGTAGAACGTGGGAGGGAAAGAGGGGGGAAAGAAAAGTGGAGGCAGGACAGGACCAGCGCCCCTGAGGGGGAGCTGGGGGAGGGGAGACATTCCCACACTTGGAGGGGCCCACTCATGGCGAGGGGATCAGCGGGGACAGAGAGGGACCTTTGGGGGATTGGGGGATCAGAGGGGAACGCAGCTAGCATCTCCCCTGCCCACTCGGGCTCTGGTGAGCCTGCTGGGGTCCCAGGCCTGAACCCCCACCCCCTGGGCCCCCCTTCGGCCACGTGGGTCCCCGGGCCTGAGCCCTGACCCAGCCAGGGCCTCCTCCGGCTGCGCAGGTCCCAGAGGGCCTGAGTGCCACCCCCCCACAAGGCCTCCACGGGCTGCATAGGTCCCAGTGCTGAGTTCTGCCTCCGCCAAAGCCTCCTCTGGCCACGCAGGTCCTGGCAGCCTGAGGTCAGGCCCCTGACAGGGCCTCCTCTGGCCATGTGGGTCCAGGCAGGCTGAGTGCCACCCCCCCTCCAAGGCCCCCTCCGGCTGCGCCGGCCCCTACAGGCACACCTGTGGGGGCCTGAGCCCCAGCTGGCCTGTACAGGCACGTGTGCTCCGGGCCAACTTCAGGAATAGACACTGGTGAGAGGAAAACACGCAGAGGTAGGGCTGACACAGCGGGTCCAGAGACCTACCTAGAGGTCTTGGAGGCCTACTGGGGAGGCAGGGATAGGCTGTAGCTCACCATGGGGGCAAGGACACTGATAGAGGAGGCACCAGGGAATATTACTCAGCCATAAAAAGAAACGAAATTGCGTTATTTGTAGCGAAGTGGATGGACCTAGAGTCTGTCATACAGAGTGAAGTAAGTCAGAAAGAGAAAGATAAATACCGTATGCTAACACATATATATGGAATCTAAGGGAAAAAAATGTCATGAAGAACCTAGGGGTAAGACAGGAATAAAGACACAGACCTACTAGAGAATGGACTTGAGGATATGGGGAGGGGGAAGGGTAAGCTGTGACAAAGTGAGAGAGTGGCATGGACATATATACACTACCAAAGGTAAAATAGATAGCTAGTGGGAAGCAGCCGCATAGCACAGGGAGATCAGCTCAGTGCTTTTGTGCCCGCCTGGAGGGGTGGGATAGGGAGGGTGGGAGGGAGGCAGATGCAAGAGGGAAGAGATACGGGAACATATGTATATGTATAACTGATTCACTTTGTTATAAAGCAGAAACTAACACACAATTGTAAAGCAATTATATTCCAATAAAGATGTAAAAACAATTATTTTATTATTTATAAAGTATTTTTTAAAAATATTTATTTATTTATTTATTTGGCTGTGTTGGGTCTTAGTTGCTGCACACGGGATCTTCGTTGCCATGTGTAGGATCTTCGTTGCGGCATGCGGGATCTTTAGTTGTGGCACGTGAACTCTTAGTTGCAGCACACAGGATCTAGTTCCCTGACCAGGGATCGAACCCAGGCCCCCTGCATTGGGAGCGCGGAGTCTTAGCCACTGGACCACCAGGGAAGTCCCTATTTTATTTTATTTTTTAAATCTTTTATAGTCTTTTTCTTTATTTTATTTTTTATTTTTTTGCTGTTGTGGTTCTGTTTTGTTGTTTCATTTTTATTGTTATTTTTTCTAATATAATTTTTATTTTTCTAATTTTATTTTATTTTTTATTATTTGTTATTGTTCTGCTCTTCCCTGTTTGTGTTTTTTGTTTTTTTTTTTCTGCCATGCTGTACAGCTTGTGCAGGTCTTGATTCCCAGGCCAGAAGTCGGGCCTAAGCTCCTATGGTGGGAGTACAAAGTCAAAGCTGCTAGCCTAACAGAGAACTTCAGGTGCCAGGGAATATTAATTGGTGTGAGGTCTCCCGGAAGTCCTCATCTCAGCACCAAGACCTGGCTCCACCCAACTGCCTGCAAACTCCAGTGCTGGACGCCTCAGGCCAAACAAGCAGCAAGACAGGAACACAGCCCCACCTGTTACACACACACACAAAAAGGAAGAGACGACAAAAAAGTATGTTACAGACGAAGGATAAAGGTAAAAACCTATAAGACCAAATAAATGAAGAGGAAATAGGCAACCTACCTGAAAGAGAATTCAGAGTAATGATAGTAAAGATGATCTAAAATCTCAGAAATAGAATGGAGGTACGGATCGAGAAAATACAAGAAATGTTTAACGAGGACCTAGAAGAAATAAAGAACAAACAGTGATGAACAACACAATAACTGAAATGAAAAATACACTAGAAGCAATCAATAGCAGAGTAACTGAGGCAGAAGGACAGATAAGTGAGCTGGAAGATAGAATGGTGGAAACAACTGCCAAGGAGCAGAATAAAGAAAAAAGAATGAAAAGAAATGAGGACCGTCTCAGAGACCTCTGGGACAACACTAAATGCACCAGCATTCGAATTATAGGGGTCCCAGAAGAATAGAAAGAGAAAGGATCTGAGAAAATATTTGAAGGGGTTGTAGTCGAAAACTTCCCTAACACGGGACAGGAAATAGCCACCCAAGTCCAGGAAACACAGAGAGTCCCATACAGGATAAACCCAAGGAGAAACACGCCGAGATACATATTAATCAAACTAACAAAAATTAAATTTAAGGAAAAAATATTAAAAGCAGCAAGGGAAAAGCAAAAACTAACATGCAAGGGAATCCCCGTAAAGTTATCAGCTGATTTTTCAGCAGAAACTCTTCAGGCCAGAAGAGAGTGGCAGGATATGTTTAAAGTAATGAAAGGGAAAAACCTACAACCAGGATTACTCTACCCAGCAAGGAGACCATTCAGATTTGATGAAGAAATCAAAAGCATTACAGACAAGCAAAAGCTAAGAGAATTCAGCACCACAAAACCAGCTTTACAACAAATGCTAAAGGAACTTCTCAAGGCAGGAAACACAAGAGAAGAAAAAGACCTACAAAAACAAACCCATAGGGCCTCCCTGGTGGCACAGTGGTTAAGAATCCACCTGCCAATGCAAGGGACATGGGTTCGAGCCCTGGTCTGGGAGGATCCCACATGCCAAGGAGAAACTAAGCCCGTGTGCCACAACTACCGAGCCTGCGCTCTAGAGCCCACGAGCCACAACTACTGAGTCTGTGCACCACAACTACTGAAGCCCCATGCCCTAGAACCCATGCTCCACAACAAGAGAAGCCACCACAATGAGAAGCCCGCGCACCACAATGAAGAGTAGCCCCCGCTCGCTGCAACTAGAGAAAGCCCGCACGCAGCAACGAAGACCCAACGCAGCCAAAAATAAATACATAAAAATAAATAAATTTATTAACAAAAACAAGACACATGCACCCCAGTGTTCACTGCAGCACTATTTACAATAGCCAGGGCATGGAAGCAACCACTGACAGATGCATGGATAAAGAAGATGTGGTATAGGGACTTCCCTGGTAGTCCAGTAGTTAAGACTCCATGCTCCCAATGCAGGGGGCCCAGGTTTGACCCCTGATCAGGGAACTAGAGCCCACATGCCACAACTAAGAGCCCGCATGCCGCAACTAAGACCTGGCACAGCCAAATAAATTACATAATATTCCATTGTACATATATACAATGGAATATTACTCAGCCATAAAAAGGAACATAACTGGGTCATTTGCAGAGACATGGATGGACCCAGAGCTCTGTCATACAGAGTGAAGTAAGAAAGAGAAAAACAAATATCGTATATTAACACATATATGTGGAATCTAGAAAAATGGTACACATGAACCTATTTGCAGGGCAGGAATAGGGATGCAGACATAGAGAATGGACATGTGGACACGGTGGGTGGGGGAAGGGGGCTGGGGTGAATTGGGAGATTGGGATTGACATATATGCACTACCCTGTGTAAAACAGAGAACAGGGAACCTGCTGTATAGCATAGGAAGCTCAACTCGGTGCTCTGTGGTGACCTAGATGGGTGGGATGGGCAGGAGGAGGGAGGTGCCAGAGGGAGGAGATATATGTACACATATAGCTGATTCACTTCATTGTACAGCAGAAACTAACACAACATTGTAAAGCAACTATACCCCACTTAAAAAAACAACTGCCAAGGAGCAGAATAAAGAAAAAAGAATGAAAAGAAATGAGGACCGTCTCAGAGACCCCTGGGACAACACTAAATGCACCAGCATTCGAATTATAGGGGTCCCAGAAGAATAGAAAGAGAAAGGATCTGAGAAAATATTTGAAGGGGTTGTAGTCGAAAACTTCCCTAACATGGGACAGTGGGCTTCCCTGGTGGCACAGTGGTTGAGAGTCCCCCTGCCGATGCAGGGGACATGGGTTCGTGCCCCGGTCCAGGAAGATCCCACATGCCGCAGAGCGGCTGGGCCCGTGAGCCATGGCCGCTGAGCCTGCGCGTTCGGAGCCTGTGCTCCGCAACGGGAGAGGCCACAACAGTGAGAGGCCCGCGTATCACAAAACAAACAAACAAACAAACAAAAAACCCCTTCAGTTCCAGGGTCAGTTTGTTCCCATTTCTTTTATTTATTTATAATTTTGGCTGCATTGGGTCTTTGTTGCTGCGTGTGGGCTTTCTCTAGTTGCGGCGAGCGGGGGCTAATCTTCGTTGTGGTGCGCAGGCTTCTCACTGCGGTGGCTTCTCTTGTTGAAGAGCTCTAGGTGTGCAGGCTTCAGTAGTTGTGGCTCGCAGGCTCTAGAGTGCAGGCTCCGTAGTTGTGGCGCACAGGCTTAGCTGCTCCGCGGCATGTGGGATCTTCCCTGACCAGGGATCGAACCTGTGTTCCCTGCATTGGCAAGCAGATTCTTATCCACTGCACCACCAGGGAAGTTCTGTTCCCATTACTTTGAGGCCAGCTTTTGGAATTGTGGCAGCTTACATCATGGCTACAGTCTGGTCATCATGTAGTTTTCTTCTTCCACCTGGTGGGGTTTTAGTGTCTAGAAGACAGCTCAAAGGATATGGCTCAGTATATTATCTATAGCCCTTGAGGGGGAGCTAAAGGCCCTTGACTTTGCTTAATGACTAAACTATTATTATTTAGTCTTGTTGGACTGTTTTCCTTTGTTTCTGCATTTTCTCAATTCTCTGATTAAACTTATTCTTTGGCCAAAATTTTTCCACAGACAAAAGGCAGGTTGAGGATATGGGGGGCAAGGACCATAGGGGTCCTGCTCCATTTCGATTCCACACAATTTATTTTATTTTATTTATTTATATTTTGGCTGCATTGCGTCTTGGTTGCTGCACGCGGGCTTTCTCTAGTTGCGGCAAGTTGGGGCTACTCTTTGCTGCGGTACACAGGCTTCTCACTGTGGTGTCTTCTCTTGTTGCAGAGCACGGGCTCTAGGTGTGCGGGCTTCAGTAGTTGTGACTCATGGGCTCAGCAGTTGTGGCTCACGGCTCTAGAGCGCAGGCTCAGTAGTTGTGGCGCACAGGCTTAGTTGCTCCATGGTATGTGGGATCTTCCCAGACCAGGGATTGAACCCATGTCCCCTGCATTGGCAGGCGGATTCTTAACCACTGCACCACCAGGGAAGTCCCGATTCCACACACTTAATCCCCAAAGACAACTTGGTCACACTTGCCACAATGGTAGCAGATTCAAAGCAGTAATCAAAATGTGTGCCCTCAGAGATCTGACTCCACCTGGCAGCGGAGGACAAAAGAATATGGGCAGTGTAAGAAGATAAGCAGTAGTTATGGCCATGTGACCATGTGACCAGCTGCAGAAAAGAGAACTATAATAATTTCATCCTCATTTTTACACAAATATATTTGTGTACATATGAACCGATTTTTTTTCTCTTCTCTTCTCTCTCTCACTCACCGTCTATCATAATATGTGTTAATAGTGGTTATCTTTCTACGTCGGCATGTAAGTTACAGGATACATAAGGGGGGTGTGACTCAGTTGGAAGAGGGCTGAACATCACCCAGAGGTGGATAAAGGGACTTTACGTCACCTTCTGGGGAGAGGGTAGCATGTATTTGGTTGTGTGTTGTTGGTTGAATTATGTCAGGCCGACTTTGCTCTTGGCTTTACTTGGAAGTGAAGCTAGACAGACTGGGGTGGATTTGTATTGGTCAACGTAAATTGCGCAAGGCTGAACCTAGAGTCCCAGACTCCTTTCCCCGCACAGTTCTGAGTTGGTGTGGAACACAGGGGACATTTCGCCCAGGATTTGCAGCCGTGTTCTTTTTGCACCTGGAAGGGTGATGCAGCGATTGAAGTGGTGTCCTAGTGATGTCCGCTTCCATCCCATGATCAAAGTTAACACCACCAGTGATGGGACCGATCAAAATGGTGCCAGCTGATGGGATGCTGTGAGGATGCAGTGTCACTTCCATGGTGCTCGAGACAGAGACGCACAGCCTGCAGCTAATTACAAGGAAACACTGGGAAAGCCAAATCGAGGGACTTTCTACCAAACAACTGATCTATATTCTTCAAAAGTATCAAGGTCATAAAGGTCAAGGAAAGACTAAGGAGTGTTCCAGAGTGAGGAAGACAGAGAGACGGGACCTCCAAAGGCAACATGTGACTCTGGACTGGACCCTTTGGCCATAAAGAACTGGAGTGGAAGTCTCAGCTATGCCAGACAAGCAGGTTGTAGAGACCTATAGTTCACAGTTGGTACTGAGCATTGGGACTCTGTGTGAGAGGTGCCCTCACCACAAACACAAAACCAATGGGTATGAGGAAACTTGGGGGTGATGGATATGCTCATGACCTTGACTATGGTGATGGTTTCACACAGGTGTTTGCATATGTCCAAACTCATCAAACTGTATACATTAAATATGCAGAGTCATATATATCAATTAAACCTTGATATAGCTTTTTCTTTTTTTTTTAAAGAACATCATTGGGACAACTTATGAAAGTTGAATGGGAGCTAAGGATCACGTGGTAGGGACGCATGGTGTTACTCTTCTGACTCTGACAGTTGTGCTATGTTGTGATGGTGTATGTTATGCTGTGGTTGTGTCGTATGTATTGTGTGTTTTTGTGGTTGCGTAGGACAATGTCTTTATTCCAAGGAAACAGACACTAAGCTATTTAGGGGTGATGGAGTGTTAGTTTTGCAAATTACTCTCAAATGGTTCAGGGGGAAAGAATCCTTACTATCCTTGCAACTGTGAAGCTTTTATTTCAAAATAAAAATTATCTTTGGCATTTGAAAATGTGTCTGGAGTGTGGTGACGGCCTTGGCTGCGTGAAGCAAGTGCTGCTGGGTTCTGATTCGGGTGGGGGTTGATGGAGGTAGGGAGATGTTTTTAAGCTGTGGGTGTTTGGGAGAATACTCCCCAGAGGGACCTCTGTGTGGCCTTGGCCATCACCCAGGGGCATCAGGCCCAGTGCTTGCAGGGACCAGTTCCAGGCCATCTGCCCCCAGCCAGCCAGGAAGGGGCATGTTCCCCACCCCAGGGTTTATTTTTAGTTTCTTTTCCAAAACCCAGGATGGCGCTTCTGGCTGGCACCTTTGGGTTGTGGGTGAGGACGGTGGCCCCTTCTAAGGAGACAGGTTTCTGCGAGCAAGGAAGCAGAAGCTGCACTGATGCCTGGCCCCGCCTAGTGCCCCCAGTCTTCCCTCCTCCAGCCAGCCCCCGCCCCCCCCACCACACACAAACCTGCCTGGCCACCCAGCCTGCCCCAGCCTAGGCCTATAACCCCCCCACGCCCTCGCCTCCTGTTGTACAGAGGCTGACAGTTGGCACCACGCTGCTGAATTTCAGTGGCCTTCGGGCCCTGGTGACGGGGCAGGGAAAGATGGGTGTGAGTGAGGCAGGTGGGGGTGTGTGAGGGGCCGAGGTTAGAGAGCAAGGTGGCCAGACCCAGAGCCTCACAGGCCCATGCTGCGGCCTGCAAGTCCCTTTGTGCCTGAGCCGGCTGATCTGGGCCTGGACTGCTCCCTACCACCCAGCAGGCCCCATTGGGACAGGATGCTAGCCTCTCGCTGGTCAATGCAAGAGCCCTCCTGTGAGGGAGGCCCTCAGAATCAGTCTGGGCAGATGGGGGGACCCAGCCAAGGCCTCTTCCCTCAGCCCAGCAGGAAGGGGCTGCCCTCTGGGCCTCCCTTGGCCGAATCCTGGCTGGCTGGACCCCTGACCCCCGGGCCACCAACCTCTGGCCAGCACTGTCTCACTGCTCTTTCCTGAGCAGCAAATCTGCTGCCCCCACCCGCAGCCTTGGCCCAGACATATTGCGCCATCTGGCTGCCCCGTGCACCCCTGCAGGGAACGGGTGGGACACCATGAAGGCCCTGCACGCCTCAGGAGCCAGAGTGGTGGCTGTGAGCCATACCAATGCCGACCTGGTCAGCCTCTCCAAGGAGGTGAGGTGTGCAGCCCCACCATGGGCCAGGCCTGTGACCCTCCGGGATGCCTCACCAGCCTGCCAGGATGCCCCCTTTGGTCACTGGCCAATGCCTTCCCACAGGGCCCCGGGGTAGAGCCTGTGTGCGTGGACCTGGGTGACTGGGAGGCCATGGAGCAGGCGCTGTGCGACGTGGGCCCTGTGGACGTGCTGGTGAACAATGTCGCCATGGCGCTGCTGCAGCCCTTCCTGGAGACCACCAAGGAGGCCTTCGACAGCTGAGGAGTAGGAGAGGAGGTGGACTGGGGAGAGGGCTGCTGAGGAAGTGGACCGGGTGTGGCCATGGTGTGTCTGACTGTCCCCTCTCCCTCCAGGTCCTTCAGTGTGAAACTGCACTGTGTTCCGAGTGTCTCAGGTGAGCCAGTGGGAGGATGTGGCCCAGTGCAGACATGGCCCAAGCGGGGGTGCGGTGGGGTCAGGGTGCCCCCTCTCTTGGCTTACAGATTGTGGCCCGGGGCATGATCAGCTACGGAGTCCCTGGCTCCAGCGTGAATGTCTCCAGCATGGCGGCCCATGTCACCCTTCCCAACCTAGCTGCCTACGGTGAGTCCCTCTGCCCAAACTTGAGCCCCCATTCCATGCAGGAGCAGCTGGGCTCCCGGGCTGGGCCTCATGCAAAGTGGGCTGAATCCTTAAGGGTCCTCAGTGCTGCCCTTTTCCCACAGGCTCCACCAAGGGTGCAATGACCATCCTGACCAAAGCCATGGCCATGGAGCTGGGGCCGCACAAGGTAGGCATGGGGGAGCTGGGGGTGCCAGGGGCCCCGGCCTGGGAAGGCACGAGGTAGGCGCAGGGTGGGGGTGAGGTGGGGGCTGGCGGGTGGTGGGCAAGCGGCGGCTGGGGATGAAAACGGGGGCAGGGGGCGCCAGGGGGTGAGTAAGCAAGCTCAGTGGGGTCTGTGAGGGCGGGGTTTGTGCGCCGGCTGAGACCGCCCCGCCGGCCCCTCGGCCCCAGATCCGGGTGAACTCGGTAAACCGCACGGTGGTGCTTACCGCCATGGGCCAGGAAGCCTCGTCTGACCCCCAGTTCGCCCGGAAGCTGAAGGAGCGCCACCCGCTGAGGCAGTTTGCAGGTCAGCTGGGCTTCGTGGAGTGGCGGGCGCGGCTGGGGCGGCCGGGCCCAGACAGCCGGGCCGAGCCGTGCTGACCCCGCCCGCCACCCGCCGCAGAGGCGGAAGACGTGGTCAACAGCATCCTCTTCCTGCTCAGCGACCGCAGCGTCTCCACCAGCGGCTCGGGAATCTTTGTGGATGCCGGGTACCTGGCCTCCTAAGAGCGTGGTGCTCTGGGCGGCCAGAAGGATGGTGCTCGGCTCCGCCCGGCCCCGCTTCCACGCCCCACCGCCCCGCCCCCAGACCGCCAAGGCCACCAGCCCACCACGCCCCTGGCCCCATCTACGCCCACGCCCCGGCCTACTGCCCCCGCCCCGCGGCTTGGCCCCACCTCCACGCCACGCCGCGGCTCCGCCCCACCATCCCATCCCGCATCCACACTCACGTGCCAGGAGACCCCGCCCCTGTCGTCCCCACCCACTGTGTCCTCAGCTGTGCTGGAGTGGATTTGCCTAATTAAATGGAGGCCTTTCTCCTGCAGCTAGCCGTGCCAGGGCTCTGGCTGGGCATGCAAGGAAGCTGGGGAGGGGAGGATCAGGGACTGGGGGGCACCGGTTAACCTTCGAAGAAGTAAAGAGAGGGCAGATCCGAAGCCTGCCGGATTCCACCGCTGACCCTGCCTTTGAGCTGCAGGGCCGAGATTCCTTGCAAGAAGATTCCTCGTGTCCACGCCCTTACCGCAACACCCAACCTTCTCTGGGCGGAGGGCAGAGGGCAGCGTGCAGCCACCTTTCCTTCCCTGAGGCTCTGGCTCCGCCCTTCAGCCCAGCATGCCCCCCACCCCGCCCCCACTACCGCCGGCCAGAGAGGGTAGAGGGTCTGAGGAGCTGCGAGGAGATGCTCTGGACCATAGGCTATCCCTAGGGAAGATGGGACTGAGCGCTCAGCGCCCGGCGTGAGGGGCGGGGTGCTGGACCATTATAGCTTATCCAACCCTGAGCAACCAGCTCTGCCTTGGGGCACACCTTCCCCCACAAGACCACCCATGAGAGGGCAGCCCCAGCTGGGGAAGGGTCCACAGCTGCTGCCCTACCTACTGTCCCTGGCCTGACTCCAGACAAAACAGCCCTGCAGCTGGGGCAGCTAGAGGGTTTTGCAGGCCCTGTTGGGATTCAGCTGTGCTTACCTGGGTCAGGTTCCACATGACACATGCCTTCTGAGTGTGGGTGTGATGAGGCCTGAGGTGGTCAGTCAGCTGGACTGGTGCGGTGTCCAACTCTGGGCAAGGGGGCAAGGTATGAGGGGCTGGGGTGGGGCCCTCCAGGCAATGGTACCACTGGGCTGAGAGAGCAAAGGGCACGTTGCAGGGATGGGGAGTGCTGAGGGCACTTCTAGCCAGCCTCAGGGCCTCCCAGAGCAAGGTTTGTGCCAAAGCAGGCTTGGCTCAGTCCAGCTGGTCCACCGAGGATCACGGGGCAAGTGAAAGGATTTGGACACCATTCTGGGGGCCAGGTAAAGACAGTGAAGGGACCTAAGCAGATGTCCCTTTCAGGAAGGACAGGCTGGGGGCTGTTCCCCGCCTCCCCTTGGCTTCTGGCAGGCAGACGGCAGGGTCCAAGGTTAGCAGCAGAAGGCAGGGTTTGCCCAGTGCCTAGAGGGTGTTGGCTGCACCACAGTGCCAGATCTGGTAGGGAGGACTCACTTGGCTATCCTCCAGGGGCTTCTCAAACCTGTGCCTCCTGCTGTCCCCAGCCACCCTCTCCTCCAGACTGTCCACCTCTCTGGGCCCAAAGCCACAGTGACCCAGAGGCCCTGCAATCACCACTTCCTTACTCCTGTCCACAGAAGGTCCTCAAGGTCAGTGTTTCTAGACTTTCCCACCATGACCCACAGAACAAAGTAGCTTTTACAGGAGGAGCCAATGGCACACATGGACACGTAAGCACACATATATCTCTGACCCTAAAGCTGCAGGAAGCAATGCTTGCCCTTGCTGGCCACTGGGTACCCCATGACCCTAAGCCTATCCCTTCCCATCCTATCCAAGTTTTTAAAGTCCTGGTGGCCTTCTGTGGGTTGGTGGGGTGAGTCAGCGTTTCAACTCCCTTTGAGGCTAAAGCACACCTTTGCTGGCCTTGGCCTCTTCTTCAGGCTTATTGGGTTGTCCAAACCCTTTCCCTCTAAGCACAAGTGAGCCTGCGTGAGCTACTCCCAGGTCTGGGGGAGGGGAGCATGTGATCCTTTTTGTCAAACTTTTCTTCTCAGAAACAAAAGAAAAAAATGTTGGGCTTCCCTGGTGGCGCAGCGGTTGAGAGTCCGCCTGCCGATACAGGGGACACAGGTTCGTGCCCCGGTCCAGGAGGATCCCACATGCCGCGGAGTGGCTGGGCCCATGAGCCATGGCCGCTGAGCCTGCACGTCCAGAGCCTGTGCTCCGCAACGGGAGAGGCCACAACAGTGAGAGGCCCGCGTACCGCAAAAAAAAAAAAAAAAAAAAAAAGCCCTGACTGAGATCTCTTTCACGTACAGCTACGTATAATTACGTATTAATTTCACGTATTAATTACCACATCTGTTTTTTTGTAATAATCATCTTGGCAGGGGAAATGCTAGCGGGGCCCGCTAAACCTATTTCACTCTGGTTCGAAGGGTCACAACAGGGCAGTTTGAAAAACCCCGCCCAAGAGTCCAGCGGGGACCCAGCCTGCCCCGCCCCGGCCTCGCCCACTCCTTTCGGCCAATCGCCCCCGCGGGGAAGCCTCTATTTGAATATTCCCTCCCTCCCCAGGACACCGCCCTGCAATTGGCCCGCCGCGTCCCGCCCCGCCCCGCGCCCTCCCGGACAGTCGCGCGCAGCTGGACCCAGGCACGCAGTTGGGCCTCAGCAGTGCACAGGGTCGGTCCGAGCCTCATGGAGCTGAGCCTAGCGGGGCGCCGGGCGCTCGTCACTGGGGCGGGCAAAGGTGGGCCCGGGGCGGCGGCCAAAGGTGGGTCTGGGAGGGGGTGGCCGGGGAGGGGCGCCCGCACTGAGCCGCGCTCCTCGCAGGCATCGGGCGCAGCACTGTCCAGGCGCTGCACGCGGCGGGTGCACAAGTGGTGGCTGTGAGCCGGACCCAGGCCGACCTGGACAGCCTGGTCCGCGAGGTAGGCGTCGCCTTGTCCCAGCCCAGCGGGCGGCGGGCGAGGCTGAGGGCGGGCCGGGACACGCGGCCGCCGGGCGCTAGGGATCGCCAAGGACTCTTGCACACCCTCCCCCACGCCGGGCGCACGGCCTCTGTTGGGGGCCGACGGGTTGGGAGAACGACGACTCCCCCTGGGTTTAGGAGCAGGCAGAAATGGCTGCCTTGCAGGCCCGGGGCCAGACGCGTTCGGGCGCTGGGAGGAAATAGACTGGCCGGAGGCGGGGCCAGGCTCCCGTTCCCGAAGCCCCGAGTTGCCCAGTGGCCCAGAGGCCGAGTTAACTACCCTCCACCTGCAGCAGCCTGGGATTCTGAGCCCCAAGAAGGTGACTGGCTCCTCTGGAACCCCTAACCCCTCCCCCTGTCTAACTGAAAGGCCATGCAAACCCAGCCCTTCTCCCTCGCATGCCAGAGGCCCAGATGTACCCTTCCTTGGGCATGGATCCTCTGGTAGATGTGCCCCCTTACCACCTAATACACACAGTGCCCAGGGGTAGAGCCTGTGTGTGTGGACCTGGGTGACTGGGAGGCCACGGAGCGAGCGCTGGGCGGCGTGGGCCCTGTGGACCTGCTGGTGAACAATGCTGCCGTGGCGCTGCTGCAGCCCTTCCTGGAGGTCACCAAGGAGGCGTGTGACACGTGAGCCAGGGTGGGGTGGAGGAACTCCCGGGGGGAAGGGCTGTCTCCTGCTGCAGCAGTCCCAGTCCCTGACCACGGTCTATCCATCTACTTCCAGGTCTTTTGACGTGAACCTTCGGGCTGTCATCCAGGTGTCCCAGGTGAGCTGCCTTCAGAGCCGGAGTGGGAACTGGGGGGTGACACCAGTTCTGCCTCATGCTTCCTCTGCAATTCCAGATCGTGGCCCGAGGCTTAATAGCTCGGGGAGCCCCGGGGTCCATCGTGAATGTCTCTAGCCAGGCCTCCCAGCGCGCACTGACTAACCACAGCGTCTACTGTGAGCAAGCCCCAGCTGTGCCCTGCCCCTCACCTCCCACCCCCCAGCCTGAGCAGCCAGCTCAGGCTCTACACAGGCTGTCTCTCCTCACAGGCTCCACCAAGGGTGCCTTGGACATGCTGACCAAGGTAATGGCTCTGGAGCTTGGGCCACACCAGGTGAGCCCCACTAGGATGCCTTCCCATCACCCAGCCCACGTGCCCAGAGAGCCTCAGCCCACCCAGCTGACCCCCTTCTTGTTCCAGTACAGATCCGTGTGAATGCACTCAACCCCACAGTGGTGATGACACCCATGGGCCAGGCCAACTGGAGCGACCCCCAGAAGGCCAAGACCATGCTGGATCGCATCCCACTTGGCAAGTTTGCCGGTGAGTCAGGCGGGAGCCCAGCTGGGAGTTGCATCAGTGGCTTGCTCAGGTGAGGGGTGGGAGGGAAGGATGAAGGGCAGCTCATTTCAACCACATCCTGAACCCCACCCCGCCCACAGAGGTGGAGAACGTGGTAGACACCATCCTCTTCCTGCTGAGTGACCGCAGCAGCATGACCACGGGCTCCACTGTGCCGGTGGATGGAGGCTTCCTGGCTACCTGAGCCCCTCCACCCACACACACACATGTTCCATGCTGAGCCCACTTTTACCCCCACCCCCCTTCCCCATCCCTCCAATAAACATGATTCTTCTGCCCAGCCTGCACACTCATTCCTAGGCTGCAGTCAAGTGGCTGGAAGATGTAGCGCTCAGGGCTGGGTGTGGGGATGAGTCCCAGGTAGAGGCAACCATTCAACTCACATCATGGGCCAGTGGCAGCCTGTCCCTCCTGTGAGAGATTTTCAGGCCTGGCTAAGTCCCTGGCAGGACTGGGAGGTAGAATCTTCCAGAAGGCCAGCTCCTAATGAGAGTGGTGAATTTGACCGAGGTTGGCCTTTGGCCCTGTCCAGAGGTCTCTGGTATGGAAGCAGTGGTGTTTTTAACATGAGTGTTGGTTGGCATTCCTGAAGTCCATGCATAAGACAAACGTGAACTGAGGATGCTGTGTGTTGGGACTTCATTACTTTGTTGATGACTTGAGCGACTTCTTTGCTGAATCAGATGACGGTTTTCAATTTTCATTCCCTCAGCTTTGTGAGTTATTCACCACGTACTGAGCACAAGCTCCAGCTGTAGGATTTGCCAACTTCTATGGTAAAATACTCCCGCCTGTTTACTGTCCTTGAGGTGGAGCTGGGGAGAGATGCGTGTCCCCCACCACACAGATACAAAAGCCTTACACCCGATAGCACAGATAATAGTAATATGTACAAAAATATTTAGGAAGTGATGTGTTTTGAGTATTTGTTAATTTCATTTTTTTTAAAACAAATGTAAGTTTATATAATTATTAACAATAGCTGTTTAAAAACTGGCTAGCAAAATTCCTGAAATTCAGCAGTCCACCCTCTACACACCATTGCGGGGGTGCAGTGTGGCTTCTCATCACACCAGAGTAGTGCCTTACGGCCTCAGGGGTGAAGTCCTAGCTCCAGGCCAGGCCCGCCCCTCACCTCCCGCCTTTGTCTGCCCAGCGATGCCAGGCTGTTGGCTCACCTGCAACCCCTCCTGTCCTCTCCACACCACGTTTGTTCTACCTCCACGGCTGCAGGGTCACTCTGCCTGGACGTCCTTCCTCTTGACGGTCTGTCTTCCTGAACACTCAGCTAGTGTCCCCTGGCCTTGCCTGGGCTCCACAGGGCCCCATGGGGCCTGACTTGCAGACCATCCTGCCCCTTGCTCTCCTGGCTGTGCCCTCCCAGGGGCCTGAAGTCAGCGTGAGAAGGGCTTTCTTCATCCAGAAGGGACCAAATGCACTTGCCCCCACTTTGATCTGGGTCCCTCCTTTGGAGACCGAGAGGGCTCAGCAAGCTTTTCCTCCTCTCCTCTGGTGCGCGCGCGCGTGTGTGTGTGTGTGTGTGTGTGTGTGAAGCTCACCCGCTCTGTACCCGTGGATGGTGGGGGTTGGGGGCTTGGCACCCTCAGGGTGCAGGAGCAGGCAGGGGGAGACAGGAACAGGGCAGGTAGCAAGACAGCAGGAGATGATGAAGAAGGTTTATTGTATAAAATAAAAAGGGGCTGCCCCATCCTGGGGCACAAGGACAGAACCCACCCCACAAACTCCCCCATCAGGGAAGCCCATCCTGGGGCTGCCCTGGACCTGCCCCTGCAGCCTGAGGGAGACCCTGCTCCCTTCCGGACTCCCTGGGGGCCAGGGAAGGCTGGAGCTGTACCCCCAGGTAGAGGAGGCAGAGTGGACAGGACCCCATGGCCCCAGCACCACCCCGGGAGCAGCAGCCTCGTCCCCGTGATTCTTCCCCCTCCCCACCCACAAAACTTCCCCACAGCAGACTCGGGGACACCAGACATCTCAACACAACAGATACAGGCGCGGGTGGCTGGAGGCTGCTCCTCCAGAAGTGAGGGCTCTAGAAGACCGTGCACTTCTTCCCCGGCTTCTTCACAGGAGGCGGGCAGAGCACAGCCCGGATGGCCTCATCAAACACAGTCTTCAGGCCCCGCTGGGTCAGGGCTGAGCACTCCAGGTACTTGACAGAGCCTGGGGGCAGCAAAGAAAGAGAAGAGTGAGGGTGGCAGGCAGCACAGGCAGGCAGCGGGGGGCAGCACAGGCAGGCAGCGGGGGGCAGCACTGTGCCCCCCAGAGCGAACCTCTCCTCCCTGCACCGGCAGGCCTGTCCATGCCCACTCACCGATCTCCCGGGCCATGGCCAGGCCCTGGGGGTAAGTGATGGGCGCTAGCTTCTTATCCCGTAGCCGCTCGATGGTGTCCTTATCGTCACGAAGGTCCAGCTTGGTGCCCACCAGGAGGATGGGCGTGTGGGGGCAGTGGTGCCGAACCTCTGGGTACCACTGTGGGGATGAGAGGCTCTGATCCCTACCCCTCGAGAGCTTTGCCCTCAGCCTGGCCCAGAGCAGGCCATGGCTCCCAAAGGCCCCTTCCTTGTGCCTAGACCCACACTTAGCCCTTCTTGTTTCACGGGGCGACCACTGGGTCTGGTAGGGGAACGACCAAGAACAAAAATACCTAGCCAAGACGCTTCCAGGCCCGTCAGGTCCTCTCAGTCAGGGCCCTTCCTTCTCTGAGAGCCTCACTCACCACCCCTACCCCACCCCTGGCCCCTCATCACCCTCTGGGCCATGAGACCTCACACCCGGCAATCTCCAAAGGACAATATGTCTCTGTAAGGCCCTCAAGCAAGAGACCCCTGCCCTCTAAGGGCAAGTCCTCTGGGCAGCTTCCTCCCCTCCCAGAAACACAACTCTGCTTCTGGCCCTTTCCTACCTTGGCTCGAACATTCTCAAAGGAGGCTGGGCTCACCAGGGAGAAGCAGATCAGAAAGACGTCCTTGGGAGAAAGGGAGAGAAGAAGGGAAGAAGAGAGGGTACCATGTAGGAATGGTCAAAGAGGCTCCGAATGGCCTCTGCTCACCCCCCCAACACACACACACACACGCATGCACACACACCAGGCCCTCTGGGCCTCCACCCGAGCCACCCGGCCCCTGCAGGCAGCCCTGTGGTCCCCTACAGTTTGGGGGTAGGAGAGTGGCCGAAGCCGGTCGTAGTCCTCCTGCCCAGCGGTGTCCCACAGCCCCAGGTTGACAGGCTTCCCGTCCACCATCACATTCGCAGAATAGTTGTCAAAACTGCAGGAAACAAAGTGAGAGAGATTCCCCCCCGTGTCTGGGTTCTCAGGCCTGCACAGACCTGGAGCTCTGTCAGCACCTCGCCTCACCCCGGAACCCAGACCAGGGCTACTTGGGCCCGACCTCGAAGCCCAGGGGAGCCCCGCACACAGGCGTCCATACCCTCCCCTTGCCAGCTCTGGACCCGCCCGCCTGCTCACACGGTGGGGATGTACTCTCCAGGGAAGGCGTTGGTCGTGTAACTGATCAGCAGGCAGGTCTTCCCCACGGCGCTGCGGAGAGAGGGCAAGTCCACGCTGCTCCCAGACCCACCTCAGCCCTCTGCCCAGCGAGGGCAGCCCCTCCCACGGTGCCCAGGGTGGGAACAGGGTTGCCTGCCCAGCAGATCCGCAGCGATAGAGGACCAGGGCAGGAGGGCCTCCGGGGTGGCAGAGTGGTGGGTGAGGGCTGGAGCGAGCTGCCTCAGAGCCCCAGGCAGGTGCCGGGAAGGTGGCATCGGCTGAGGGTTAAGCCCAGGTGAGAGGCCTGGCCCCACCCACCGGGAGGCCAGGAGGGGCCGCTGGCTGCCGGCAGCATCAGGTGGGCCTGGGCTGGAGGCCTGCGCCCCGCGACCAGCCGGGACCCCGCCCCACCGCGTCCTCCCGCCGCTGCCCGGTCCCCCAACGCCCACGGGCCGGTCGGGGCCGCCCCGCCTGGACCCCAAGCCGGGATCCCCGGACCGCACGCCGCACCCTCCGTCCCGGCCGCGCCCCGGAGCCCCGCGCCCTGCCCAGGAGGGTCCCCGGGGCCAACCCCTCCCGGCGCGCCTGGCGCGCCAGGCCGAGCGGCCTCCGCCTCGCGCACTCACCCGTCGCCGACCACCACGCACTTGATGGCCTGCATGGGCGCGGGCCGGGCGGGCGCGGCCGCGAGCCGAGCTGCGGAGAAATGCCCGGCGCCGCAGCGGCCGCGGACCCGAGCCGAGCGCCGAGCCGAGCGGCCGGAGACAGCCGAGCGCCGCCGAGCGCCGGGCGCGGAGACAGCCGAACGCGGCCGGCATGGAGGGCGGGGGGCGCGGACCCGCCCCGAACCCGGGCTGACGCGCCTTCCAGAGAAATCTGGTGGGGGGCGGGGTCACAGGGCACCCCGCAATCCGTGTCGAGCTTGGGCAGGCCCTCCCCAGAGCCCCTGTGACCCACGCCAAGGGGCGAGGGCAGCGCAGACAGGCTGCTCCCACCCACCTGAACAGGTTGTGGTCGGTGCACACAAGGTTTCTTCTAGGGAGAGGATTCCCCGGGCCCACCGAGGGAGGGGCTGAGGCCCACCCACCCTCTAACCACGAGACAGCTGGTGAAAACTCAGGTGTTTGCAGTCACTAGAGATCCACGAGGCAGGCAGCCCCCTGCCGAGCTGCCCCCATCCCCACCTGTCTGCTGCAGTAGCTGGACCAATCCCTACCTGGTAGCAGTTAGAAGGGTGACCCAGCCACACCTGGAGGGCCTTTCCTGAAGGGCCCAAGCTTGGAGAAAAGACTGATACTGGATAAAGGCACTGGGGCCAAAATGTATCACAAACTGCAAAAGTCTGTATTTCAGAACACCCTGGAGTGAGCGCTGGGGCCTGCGGAGCTCATGGTTGTGAAAGGTGACTGAACTGTGGTGGGTGGGGCCAGGAGAGCTCGGGCCTGCTCCCCCAGATCTCCTTCCAACATGGGTCTGTGTTCTCAGGCGCATCATTCCTGAGTGGGGATGGGGCTGGGGCCCTCTCCAGCCCCCTTGGCCAGCGAGGTTCTGGACCCCCCGCAGGTGGGCACTCTGGTGGTAAGCTGCAGCCGTCCTGCTCTCACATCCATCTCACATCCAGCACTGATTTTCCAAGTCACCGGCTGTAGACCCTGCCTAAAGAGCCCGGACCTACCCATGGCCTGTCCCTTGTAAAGAAGGGAGAGGCAGGCATGAGACAAAGATGTCCAACAGATGCCACCTTCCTGCCACTTTCAGACTTTCCCTGCCTCCCCTCACTTTTGGGGGCTCAAGGTCCTCAGGGGGGACCCCTGCACATAAGCCAGAACAGCATTTTGCAGGAAGCTGGCCCTTTGGGCCTCCTCATCCCGGATCCGGGCAATCTCGGCCTGCTTCAGGCGAAGCTTTTCACGGAGAGAGGCATTCTCGCTCTCCCTGTCCAGCAGTGCCTCCCGGTGGTCACTTGCGATCACTGCAAGGGAGGAAGCTCAGTGAGGAAGGGGCTCTGGGGACTGCCTGGGCTCCTGCCAACCCAGAGGTCCGCAGGGGGCCGGCAGGGTGGGGTTCGCTCGGGGTCCCCTGGGCACACACATACCCAGCCTCCCCTACCAGAACCTCCTGGAGCTGAGACCTAGGCCAAGCTCAGCTCTCCAGGCCAGCCTCCTCCTCCTCCTGTGGGATGACCCAGTAAGGAAGGCCCTGCAGAGAAGCCACAGGGGGGCGGGGGTGGCGCTCAGCTCGCCTTTCAGCTGGCGTTCCAGGGCCGCTGCCTTCTCCTTCAGCGCTTCCTGGGCTGTCAGCTCGGCTTGCAGGCGGCCGTTCTGCTCCTGCAGCTCCAGCCGCACCCTTGTCACCTCAGCCGCCTTTTCTTGGTCCTTGTTGCTCAGCTCCTGCCAGGCAAGGAGGTGGGGGGGGTGAGGTGGCAGCTGGGGGCACCAGGGGCACCCCTGGGAGCCCTCGATGTCCCGGCTACCTGCTGCAGCTCCTCCAGGCGCCGCGTCAGGCCCTCCACCTGCCGGCCAAGCTGGCTGGCCCGCGCCTGGGCATCGGCTACCACCTGCTTCTGCTGCAGGCAGGCGCTTTGAGCCTCGTCCCGAGCCTGCGCCAGCAGCCGCAGCTTCTCCTCCAGGTGAGCCAGGCGCTGCTGCTGCAGGCCCAGGAGAGGGGCTGGTGAGCTGCTTTCTGGCCTGTGGCCCTGAGCTCACGAGAGGAGTGAACCCCCCAGCCCCACCTTCAGACAAAGAGGAGCGTATGTTTGCAATGTGGAAACTGCCTTGTCACTAAAGTTATAGCATATGTTGCTCTGAATGGGCTCAACTTGAATGAGGAGCCTCCCCCATGTCCCAGGCTGACACCATCCTGCCCTCTGGCCTCTGGTCCCCTACTTCCACCATGTGGTCACAGGCTGCACATTTGGGCCAAACCCCTTCCCCACCTTGGGGCTGGACCATTGGCTCTTTGCGTGGGCGTGGGGGGGGCTGGATATGGTGCTGATGGGATGAGTGTCCTCGTCTAAGTTTTCTGCACCCCTGGACCTCCTGTTCCCTTGTCCCTCCCTACAGAGTCAGAAGACAGCCTTGGTCTGGCCCACTTAAGCCCAAAGGGCTGTGCAACCCAGGCAGCTCATGCCAACCCCTCAGACCTCTCTCCCCAGTGGGCGCTGCAAGCAGCGGACCGTGGCCCTGGGCTCACCTCCTCCAGGCGGACTTGGTTCTTGGCCTTGATGAGCTCCTCCTCAGCTTGGCTGCGCTCACTGAGTGCCGCGGCCTTTGCCCGGCTCAGCTCCTACACCGCAGACAGTGACCACTGGGCCTGCCCTCTGCCCCTGCCCAGGGACCCCTTCTGGCCACACCCAGCCTCCCTAGGGGAGAGCAGAGCCTGGCGCCCAGCTCACCTCCTCCAGGGACAGCCGCACAGCCTCCAGCCTCTGTACCCTCTCCTGCATGGCCCTCTCGCTCTCCTCCAGGTGGCGAGTCATGTGCTCCACCTGCCCAGGTGTGGGGTGGGGACAGGGCTGGCACGCTGGCTCCCCAGCCTTCCCCTCTGGGACCCCCCACCCTGGGGGCAGGTGAATCTTGGGGACTCTGTTACTTCCGAGTGAGTGCTGCCCCAAGTGACCTCACAGGAAGTGAGGATGGACGGCACGTCCCAGTGCTGCACCCCAGGTGGCACAGAGCACATGGCAGCCTGCGCTGTGGCCCCAGCAGTCAGGGTCCCTTCTAGAAACTGGTGGGGAGGTTCTGGGTCTGACATCTACCAGGGCTGTTGGAGAAATGCCACCAGCACCCCAAGGTTGTCGAGGGAAGCCTGGCCAGGAGTGCGCCTTGGGGACACCATGCCACACCGAGGTGTCTGCAGGCCCCGATGAAGCGGAGAGAGCAAAGGCCAGACGACACAACTAATGAGGCACCTCCTTGAAGCGCAGGTGTTCCGCGTCCTCCAAGCTCTGCCGGGACCTCTTCTTCTCCAGTTCCAGGCGTTCTGGAAGCACAGGGGAAGAGCGTGGGTAGGACTCCTCTGGGGGCCTTGGTTCTCAGGACCCAGTGGCAGGCCTGTGTGTGCCCACCTTCAGCCTGGACAGCCCGCATCTTCAGCTCAGCTGCCGTGTTGGTCAGCTCCTGCCTGGTCAGGAATAGCTGATCCTGCTGAGATTTCACTTTCCGCTCCAACTCGTCCACCTGGAAAACCGGCACTGAGGGAGGGAAGCTTTGGCCCCTTCCCTGAAGCCCTGCCCCAGGCCTTCCAGGGACCTGCCCCCACACCCTGCCCCCATACCTGGTTTTGCAAAAGCAAGTTCTTTTCATTGGCAGCAGACAAGTCTCTGCGGAGCTTAGACTCCCGCTCTGCAGCTTCCTGGGGGTCAGATGGGGAAAGGGCACCACTGGACACCTGCCACCACGCACCGCCTGCCTACCCCACACCCAACCACCTGCCCATCCAGCCCTCCCTGCCCACCTGCTGCTCCAGCCTGTGCTCCTTTGCCTGCCTCTGTGCCAGGCTCCGCTGTTCCTGCTCTGTGGTGGCCAGGAGCTCCCCCAAGTCCTGGGCCTTCTGCTCTGACAGAGCCAGGGCAGCCTCAGCCATCTGCAGCCTGCAAGGAGGGAAGGGCTAGCCCCACCCCATCCCTCCTCTAGACTCTGCTAAGTCCTTGCTGTTCTCACTCTTGCCAGACTATTACCCCAGCTAGCGCCCACCTCCTCCAAGAAGCGTTCCCAGGTTACCATCCCAGCGGTCCCTCCACCTCCTTTGTACGCTGGGGACTCGAGTCCTTGTCTGGACAGTCCTCCTCTGCCCTGTGGGCAGGTCTCTAAAGTGTTTTGAAGCCTCCGCACAACCCCGTCCTACCCTCTGCTCCTCCTTACTTGGCGTCCTACCCTCTGCTCCTCCTTACTTGGCCTTGAGAGCGTTGATGATGGAATGCCTCTCGTTCAGGGCTTCCTGAAGCTGCCCCACGCGTGCTGCCGACGCCCTGTGGGCACAGAGGAGGGTTCAAGAGACCCAAACCCTGGCGCCCTCTGGGCCCCTCCCTGCGGCAGCTGCTGCTCCTCACACTCACGCCACCTCCAGGTGTGGGCTGAGGAAGTCACGGTGCAGCCTCTAACCCTCCAGCCAACTCCCTCAGTAAACACACCCCACAACCTTGTTCACGGGCAGGCGACGAGGCTCACGTCAGGTCACTCCAAGGCCAGAGTGAGGACCCGAAGCCCGGGTACCCCCAGCGCACCACCTCCCTGCCCCCTGGCCCTGGGGCCACACTCACTTGCTGCTCCTGACCATCTCTTCTCTCTGTCTGTCGATCGTCTCCATCAAGTCCAGAAACTGGGGACAGAGCCAGCCAGAGCCCGGTCAAGGCCCAGAGCCCGCCCACTCCCCACCGTCAGCGGACAGGAGAGCAGACATCCACTGAGGCGGCAGGACACGAAAGGGCTCAGCCTCATCCAAAGGGAGAGTGGCTCCCACGCAGGGAGGCCCAGAGGGGAAGCCCACCTACCCGCCCACCCAGCCAGAGGGCATCAGAACAAGAGGCTGCCTCTCAGGCCTGGCTACTGGCTGCTTGGAGAGGCTCCAGGGCCCAGAAGGAAGGAACAAGGCCATGGCACGGGGGCTGAGGGGGGCCCTTTGTCCATACAGCCAGGGCGGGGCTGGGGTTGGGGCGAGGCCCTGCAGTCAGAGGCAGCACTGTCCTCACCTGTTTGGACTTCTCTTCCCGGAGGTGCCGCACCTCCTTGCTGAGCACGTGGGCGCGGGCCTGGCTTTCCCGGAAGGCGGTCTGCCGGTCCTGGTTGTGATCCATGGCTTGCTCTGTTGGAAAGAGCCAAGTTGTCTACCGGGAGGCCGAGCCCCAGGAGTGGCCAACGGCCAGCCCAGCCCCATGCCCAGAAGACACTGCGCGAGGTGGTATCTCACCCCACAAATCAGACCCCTCAGTGCACTAGCAAGTGAGGGGCTCAGAGGGGGCAGGGGTAGGGACAACAGTGAAGCCAGGAGCCTGGGAGGGGGAACAGGCACACGGGGAGAGGTGGAGAGGCTGCTCAACTGCCAGAAAAGGTGGGCATTTGGGCTCCGCCCCAAAGGCCAAAGGCCAGCGTGTGACGTTTAAGAGGTGAATGGTGTGCTCAGCTCCCATGCTCTGGAAAGGTCCAGGCAGCATTTGGAGAGAGGCCAGCCCGAAGTGGCCACAGTGCCAACTGGGGTGACTCAGAGGCAGGCCCAAGAACCAAGAAGTGGGAGAGGACATGCGTTGGGCAGACCCAGCAGGTGGTGATGCCACACTAGATTGCAACCCAGGCTCGGGCCCTTGGGTGGCTGGCGCTGCCGGTGGGACAACGAGCCATGGGGAGTGGCAGAGTGCTCAGTGGGCTTGGGGCTGAGGAGTCAGGGTCATGACAGGCGGAGACCGTGGTGCGAGGAGGGTGAGGCGCAGCACCAGGCAGTCGGCACTCTGCAGGCTCCTGCCGCTGCCTTTTCTTCCCTGGAGCCTGCTCTCACTTCCTCTGTTTTTAACATGCTACCATCGTGATGCCGTGTTTACTTGTTCTGGCCCAAGCCACCCCTCCCTCAGTGGCTGAGTCTCTGACACAGGGAATCAGCTCTATGTCCTGCTCCAAACAGTGCAAGCCACCAGCGGCTCCATGTGCCCGTACCCACGGCTCTGAGGATGTCACCGGGGATGCTGTTCCCAGCCAGCTCCAGCTTCCACAGGGTTCTGTTGCTGGGGAGACAGTTTACCAGGGCGCGGCCCCCCAGGAGGCCGATGTGATTCCAGCGCAGGTCTGGAGGGAAATCTGGTGTTGCCAGATGGAAAGCACGGGGCGGGGGTGGGAGGGCTGGCCCAGCCTGGAATACTGGTACTCCCTGCGATCGGCCACAGATCAGGAGCCCAGCTCAGCGTGCCCCTCCTCTCCCACCCCCACCCTTCTGGGAGAGGACAAAGGAAGCAGTGGGAGGGCTGAGGAAGCGATGAGATGCAACCCCTCCCCCTTCCCCCCCAGACCAAGACCTCCTGGCCCGGTCTGAGGACGAAGAGGCCAGTGCTGGCGGCCTCACCAAGCTGCTGGAGGCTGGTGTTGCTCTTCAGGGCCAGAGCCAGCTCCTCGGCACCCTTGTGGCTGATCTGGTTGTTGCGGAGGTCCAGCTGCCGCAGGGCGCCATTGGCTGCCAGGGCCCCGCAGAAGGCCGCGAAGGCTTCTTCCCACGTGCCCAGGCTGTTCCACTCCAGGGTTAGGCTGCAGGAAGGGTGGACGTGAGGTGCGTGGCCCCGAAGGCTCCCATCCTGCTCCCATGGGGTCCAGCGGGCTTGAGGAGGGGCACAGGCTTGGGTGTCTCTGGCAGAAAGGCTGGAGGCGCGTGAGTAACTCATACCCGCCTACTCCCCACCACGGAAGACCGGCATGAAGGCGTGAACTCTCATGTTGCAGAACCGTGTCCGCTGGAGCCAACCCAGAACCACGCAGAGAGAGAGCGGGGGCTCGGGGGAGAGCAGGGGCTGGGACCGCCACCCTACCTCTGAATGGACTTGTTCTGTCGGAGGAGTTTTGCCAGTGCCTCGGCCCCTGAGGCGCGAAGGTTATTGCCCTAGGACAGGAAGAGGCCAGCCAGTCACTCCCCGGCATCCTGAGCTGGGCTCTGAATACCCTCGCCAGGCGTCAGGCGTCAGGCGGTGGGGGAGGCCATGGCGAACGGAAGGTGTGGCTCCTTTCAAATTCTGCTTTCCCTGCCCGCAGTGGCCTCCTAATGCAGGCTATTTCAGTTTGCTTGTGAGAACATTCTGGAACTCACGTTCCTGCCCTCAGAACACCGACACGCGTGCGTGAGACCATGAGCAAATGGTGCGGAGCCTGTGTGCTAAGAGTGCTTACAGACACAGTCTCCGGCCACCATGCAGACCCCTGGTCGCCAGGACACCTGTATCTTCTCTACTCCTGCTCTCAGGTGGCACGCCCCTGAGTGCAGATCCACCCACCTTGAGATCCAGAAACCGCACGATGGTGTTGACACACAGCCCCTGCAGCA
The DNA here is from genome assembly GCF_011762595.2 of Tursiops truncatus. Classification (NCBI taxonomy): domain Eukaryota; kingdom Metazoa; phylum Chordata; class Mammalia; order Artiodactyla; family Delphinidae; genus Tursiops; species Tursiops truncatus. Next base: position 46,359,688 of record NC_047053.1, read on the forward strand.
GCAGCACGGCCCCTGTAAGAGAGCAGGGCAGTCACCCTCCACCCCTGGTGTCTCCATCTTGGGTCAGCTCCCCACACATAGGGGAGAGACGGCTGTCCCAGTGGCCCCCACCAGCCAAGGTTCATGCCAAAAAGGAGTCACCCCACTCCTGTGTCAGGTTTGAAACATCCGCCAGGTGTGGAGTCGGGTGGCTCACCAGCACAGCGGGACTCTCCTAAGTCAGGGGACACTAAGGCTTTCCCATTACAAAGAGAAACTGCCTTCTGCTCCCGGGTTTCCAGAGAGGACGCTGCTGCTGCTTTATGACAGTAAAAGGGAGTAACCTCACAAAGAAGAGATCGGGTGAGACTGAGTTCTCTGCTAGAGATGCTAAGCACCAAGGACTGTGGCACGTGCAGCTAATAAGCAGCAGAGCAAAAAGAAGCCAGGGGAGCCCGGCCCCAACACTGAAGTTGGAAGGGCTGCCCTGGGCCGCCGGCCCTTGGTGCCCACCTTCCTCACTCAGCATGCAGTCACTCAGGACGAGCTCCGTCAGCAGTGCCTCCTTCTGTAGCAGCTTGCCCAGAGCCCTGCAGGTGTCCACTGTCAGGCTCTGTGTGGCCAGGTCCAGCCGGCCCTGCGGCAGCTGGTGCATTTGCTGCAGAACAGTCTCCTGGGGCTCGGCCCCACTCTCCTTGCACAGCCGGCTGTAGGTGCGCCGGAACTCCTCCATGTCCCTGGGGTGCAGGAAGGGCTTCCCGGAAAGCGCCTAGGCAGGCCTCACCAGGAGCCAGCTGGGATCGGGAAGCCGGGGAAGGGCAGTACGGCAGGGCCTCTCCCCTGGGGGCCTTCAGAGAGCCCCCGGCAGCTCAGTGGGGGCACAAAGACTCTAAGTCTTCGGCAGCCAGGAAAAGAGGCGCAAACTGAGTTGGTCCAACAGGCGCGAGGCCCCAGGAGGGCAGGGGCGGGTGATTCTCAGCGGACCGCTGAAGCCTGGGACCGAGGAGGTGGGGCGTCCTCGGGGGCGGGGCCTCCAGCGGCGGGGCCGGTCCGTCCGGACGTCGCCCGTACCCCTGGGCTCCGGGCCCGATGCCCCAGCCCTCGCGCCGCTGGCCCCCCGCTCGCTCGTCACGGCCGCCGCGCGCCTCAGTATCCAGGAAGAGCAGGGAGCGTCGGGAAGACCTGGAGGAAACTACAACTCCCAGGAGGCTTTGCGGAGGAGGGGCGCTCACCGCGGGCTAGTGAAGGCGAAGGAGCGGGCGCGCGCGGAGGGTCCATTGGCTGGAGGCGGGGGGCGGGGCTCCAGAAGGCGCGCTCTTTGTCGATTGGTTGGAGTCGCGAGGGAGGGTCTCCGGAGGGCGCGCTCAAGGTTCATTGGCTGGGGACGCGGGGGCGGGGCTCCGGAGGGCGCGCACCTTGGTGGCGGTCATGGAGGAAATCGGCGCCGGCTTCCGGAAAGTGAGAGAGGGCCTGCTGGCGGGGCGGGCTGGGGGCGCGGGGCGAGGCCGCCGGGGCGGGGGGCACGCGCGGGTCCGGCGGGGACGCTGCGGCCCGGTCCCCTGAGTGACCCACGTGCGGATCCTGAGCCAGCCCCCGCGCTGCCGTCGGGTGCCTTATAGGGTGAGCCCATTCCCAGAATCTGGCAATGACCCTCGTCCTGCACACCTTTCGTCCTCCGTGGATGGGATCCCGCGGCCGGGTAGCGGAAGGTTGGGTAGGCAGCCTGGTCTGCGGCAAGAGGGAGAGGGTCTGCAGAAATCGGGCAGGGGTAAGTGCCAGCACAAATGAAGGGAGGCTCAGAGAGGAGCCTGGGCTCCCGCCCCGCGGCTCCGGGATCCGCAGGACTCACCCTAAAGAATTTAGCGTAGAGCACAGTGCGGCCCAGCTCGCGGGTAGTCTCGGCGCCTGCGTATTCTAAAGCTTCCTTTTGGCCTGTTTCCTATCACACCAGCCCTGTGCTTTGCGTCTCACTTGAGCCAGGCTGGCTTCGTTGCCTGGTGTGTACGTGGCTCTACAAGTGCTTTTCTTAGCAGCACACCCAGCACAGTCAGGCACTGTTACATGCACTTGAAATGGATTAGCCCGTGTAATGCTCAACACCATAGGAGATGGGTACTGGTACTACCCCCACCTGCCAGTGGGAAAGAGGCAGAACTAGAGTCAAACCCAGGCCATCCGCCTCCAGAGTCAGCCCCTTTGCTCTGCACCTGGCAAATGGGGCTCTGGGTGGGTGGGTGGTGAGGTCAGCTGCCTCCCACACCCCGCAGGCTGTAAGTGGTCTGAGTCTCACATTGTTGCTCTGTCTTAAGGTTAGGTGACATTGAGCCCTTGATATCAGGCCTTTGTGGGCAGGAGGGAGAGTCTCAGCCCCTCATGAGTACTTGTCCAGCCAGTCCCCAGTGGGTGTTCTCTTTCTATCACCCAGAATCGTCACTCTGCCCTGGCCTACAAGGGGTATATAGTGTCAAAGGGAAAACCACCGAGGCAGGGGGTTGTAGGAATCCTCCACTGTAATAGCTGCAGAGGGGAGCACTGGGCTGGGCCTCCTTCATGCAGTCCTGCACAGCTCTGGAGCCCTCACCCTCAGAGGGCTCTGGCCAGAGCTGGGGTTACGGTCATTACCCGTGAGCAGGGCTGTCCCCGGGGAGGGGGAGGGGTCGTGGTGCCCCCACACAGTGGGGCAAAGGCTGACCACATCCCAGGTCCCATCCTACCCTCTGCAAGTTTAGGGAACCTCTGCTCCCAGCTGGTGCTGACTGCTTTAGTTATCACGGCAACCCCATGCAGCTGCCCCCCAGCAGCAGCCTAGTTGATTTAGCTCTTCCCCAGGGTCTGGGAGCTGGCGGAGCAGTAGAGCCTTCTATGCCTTTGCTGGTACCTTTCAGGTACACAGCAAGGAGGGCCAGCAGGTGGCGCCAAGCTCACGTGGTCACTGCTGGGAGGATGAGGCTGCTTCTTTGGTGCTGCCCCAAGTGACTGGTGACGAGCTCTTACCCTCCTGAGCCAGGGCTTCGTCAGGGTCCGCTCCCTCCACTCTGCTCTCCAGCTTTGCTGAGCTGCACTGGGTGAGGCAGTGCCATCTCCGTGGCTAAGGCTAGAGGCCTGGTGGGTCCCCAGCTCACCTTCCCTGCACGACACCCAGTTTCTCCTGGGCACCCACTGCTGCTGTCCTCCCGCCTCCCCTGGCGCTCTGCTGGCTCCTCATTCGCAGCCTCTTCTGGCTGGTCCCTGCCCTCAGCAACCTCCCTTGGTCCACCCACGTGCTGCCACCTCCCAGATCCTCATCGCCAGCTTCAACCATCTCTGAGTTCCAGCCACCCAATGGCTGCTCTGCTTGGACACCTCACGTGTGTCCCTCATGCAACATGTTCCAAGCTGAGCTCCTGAGATGCTGATCCCCAGAATCTATATCCGCTTAGTGGTGCCATACTTTGGGGCTCAAGCCTCTCCCTTGAGGAGTCTTGGCCTGGGCCCGCCCTTGTCCCATCCTCATTGGTCAGGAAGTCCTGCAGATAGTCTGGGCCCTGCCCCCTACCTTGACTGCCCATTGACCGAGGAGCCTGGCCCCTCCCCAGCTCTGCGGTTCCCACAGTGCCCTTCCCCATTACAGGAAGATCCCTTTCCACGTGTCGTGTCGTGTCGTAGGCTCCAGGGAGGGACCTGGGATGGAGCTGACCCAGTGCCCAGAGCAGGGTCTGGCAAAGCCGGGCAGCATTGGTGGTGTGGACAGGCCTGTAAAGGGGCCCAGTGTGGGGAGAGCACCTCGTCCCTGGGGGCAGGAGCACAGGACTGCTCTGGATACCATGAGAACTGGAGCCCCAGAGAGCGGCAGGCAGGCACCTGGGCTGCTCCCACCGGTCTGCCACTTGCATCTAATTTCTGGTCCTCCTGGAGGCACTCAGAGAGGTTTCTCCCCACTGCCTAATCTCCCCACCCTGGGAGAGCCCCACAGACAGCATTTCCAGCCAGAAATTACAACCCCATCCCATCCAGAACTAAATGCCTAAGGGGTGTGCAGCAGAGGGGCGGGGGCGGTGGCTCACTGACGCCCCCCCCCCGTCCCTCAGGAGCTGGTGAGCAAGCTGCTGCACTTGCATTTTAAAGACGACAAGACCAAAGGTGTGTGAAGGGGAGGGTGGGGGGGCGGTGGCTGGGGACTGCTGGGCACCTGGGACCCTGCACTGCACCTCTGCAGGGGCCAGAGCCTCAGAGAGGACTGGGCCAGACGGAGGGCTGAGGTCACCGGCAAGAGCGTGAGGTCAGCAGCAGTGAGGGCAGAGTGGGGCAGCAGGGAGAGGGTGTGTGTCTGTAACCTTCTCCCTTCACCTTGCAGTCAGCGGGGACGCGCTGCAGCTCATGGCCGAGCTGCTCAAGATCTTCGTTGTGGGTGAGCAGAGGGACCCAGCAGTGTTCTCTAGTATCCCACCCAGGCCCGTCCGGATCATTCACGACCGCTTTGCATTTTATTTTTCAGTGGGGTAACCAAGACACATTTTTCCAGTTTTTCCCCAAGCACCTAAGCTCCCTGTCCCTGAAAAGCTCCGTGTTTCAGAGGCCCCAACCTCAGCCTTCTGAGCTGTCGGCTGGCACGGGGGTGGGCCAGCAGCCAGGACTGAGGCCCACGGGGTTTAGGGTTCAAGGCCCCCCAAGCCTTCTCTGCCTCACTTCCCTCCTGCATCACGGCAGAAGCGGCCATCCGCAGCGTCCGGCAGGCCCAGGCAGAGGACCTGGCCCAAGTGGGTGTGGAACAGCTGGAGAAGGTGCTGCCTCAGCTGGTAGGTGCACCTCCAGGAACAGGGCCTGGCCCAGGAGACGGGGGTGGGGGGGTGGCTACATCCACGAGGCTCTGAGCGCTCCTCTCCCCCACAGCTTCTGGACTTCTAGGGGTTTCCACCCTCACTGTGGCCACCGCTCCACGTCACGGCCTCTGGCTTCAGACAGGACAGGAGCTGCTGATGCCCCAAGGTTCTCCTCCAGCTCCCAGGATTGGCCGGGTGCCAGCAAAGCACCACTCTCTTCCCCCTGTCATCCCCTCTGCCTGCTGCTGATGGCCGGGATGCAGCAGATAGAGGGGTCACTGACAGGATGAGGGTCCTGCACCTGGGTTGGTGCCCTCCCCTCACGCCCCCCGTCCTCAGGACAGCCGAGCACCCACCGGTGTGGGAGAAGCACTTGGTCACCGGGAAGCAGGTGCGGGAGACCCGCCTGCCTGAGCAGGTAGCCTGTGTGTCCTCCACAAACAAGCAGAACGGTGTGGTTCTGCCACCGACATCAAAGCCTGTGTGTCACCTTCTAGCCATCTGATATTCCCCTCAAAAGATGCTTGCCTGAGCTGTATATTTGTTCCCACAAAGCAACGTCAGTAAATCAGAGCCACCTCCCCAGGCACAGCCTCCTGTTGCCATTAATCACCCAAAGTCAAGTTGCTTCAAAGCTGGGAGAGGACAGAATAACAAACAGCATGTGTGAGTGCCCTGCTGTGGGCCAGGCTCAAGAGGCTGTGAAATCGGAGCCCTCGCACGTGTGGCTGCTCGCCTGGGACGGTGCCTCTGCCACAGGGCTGCCGTGAGTGTGGTGTGCCACCGGCCCGGCAGGGGTGCTGGTGGGGCAGGGGGAGCCACACCAGCGGGGAGGACCACCGGTCCCAGGGCCACAGGGCCAGGCAGCTCAGAGCTGCTTGGGAGCCGCTAGAAGCCCAGTCGGGAGGCCTGGCTGCCCTCCCCCCCCAACACAGTACCCACCTCCCACCAGTTCTGAAAGCTGCTGGGACTCATCAGCCCAGGACAGAAACACCCAGAGGGCCCTGGGCCCAGTGACCATGGGGTCAGGACTCTCACAGAGCTGGAGGACCTATTCCACTGGGGAGGGACGTCTGCCCCTGCTGCCACGGGCACCCAGGAGCCCCACCCCCATGCCCAAGGATGGCATGGGTGGGGGGCCAGCCCTCCCTCCCTAGTTTAGCCCCGCTGGCCCCTTCTCGCACCCGTTCCCCGCCTCTGCCCCCCACTCCCCTCTCCCCCCTCCTGCAGGGAGTCTCAGGGCTTCAAAGCTCTGGGCGCATGTGGAAGTCATTAGACCTGAGGGGAGAGGCTGGCGACAAGTGCCAGAGCCCGTGCCCCACAGCCACTTTGAAGTGCGCTCAGATGGTGGGGCGGGCGGGGCACCGGGAAACCCCAGGCCAGCCCTGCCCGGTCCCACCGCAGGGTGGGGGCTGCATCCGCCCCTCTCCTGCCAAGGGCTGGGGGCCCAGCCTGAGATGCAGCCAGGCAGGCGATGCCTGGAGGTCCTTCTCCCTGAACTCGTGTCCTGCCTACAGGAGTCGTCATGAACAACGTCAGTGAAGTAAAAACCAAGGGGCAGGCGGTTCAGGGCAGACACCTGTGCCCTCGTTAAGGAGAACAAGCCCCAGCAAGCAGCCTCCCAGGCCCACGTCACCGTCCAGCCAGGCTGGAGGCCCGCGGCTGGGGACGCGGCGCAGGGGCAGCAGCAGGAGGAGGGCCGTGGGTCAGAGGACCGAGGGCCTCTGCCCTGGAAAGGACGACAGGAGGGTCTCAAGAGAGGCTTGCATGTTTATTCCCGCTCAGGGTGGGCAGGGGTCCTGTGGCTGGCAGTGGCACCTCTGGGCTGGCGGCTCTCACCTCTTGCTGGCTGCAGCGCAAACACATGGGATGACCTCTGGGCCCTGGGCTCCCGCCCAGCAGCCCCTCCCTGCCCGGCCACCCCCCATAGTACCTGGCAGCTTCAGCCACTTGGGCACCTTGCCCAGACCCCTCCTCACTGGCTGGGCCGTCCCAGGGCTGGGCTCAGGGGGGCCCACTGCCCCTTCTTCAGCAGTTGGCTCCAACTCAACGGGCGCAGGGTCAGGGGCTGGTGGCGGGGGTGGGGTTCCAGCAGCCCTGGACATGGACCTGAGAACAAAGGCCGAGGTGCCAGATGGTGGGCACTGTGGCAGCGGGCTCTCCCCACCCTCTGTGGACACTCACCTGGCCACCAGCACGTCAGCTGCAGACGGGGAAATGGTGTGTTCCAGCAGCGTGGGCTCCAGGTAGATGCCTGCAGGAGGCCCAGCCTACCCTCAGGCCACAGAGAATGGGGTGCCCCTGCCTACTGCTGCTCTGCTCTGGGAGGGGGCGTGACCCAGCCTGAAGCCCCCAGGAGAAGGGTATGGGGTATCGGGGCCACAGGTCTCCCTCCCAGACCCGAAGTCCCCTGCTCTGGGGCGTCTGATGAGCTGGGATGTGCGGCCCGGGGCTGGTCAGCAGCGGTGGGCAGAGGGGGGCCCCACCCACCTGTTGGCTCCTCAGGTCCAAAGTGCACAAGGGCAGCAGGGAAGAGGTTTGCCTGCAGGGAGGACAGAGGAGAGCTCAGGGACCAAGTGGGCACCGTGGAGGACGGCAGAGAGGGCCGCACTGCACTTCCATGCTGGCCTCATGGGTGCTGCACCCATAAGGCCCAGGGCTCCGCTGAGGGCTACGGCCCTACCAGGCCCCTCCCACCGTGCAGTCCACTGCCCAGCTTCACCTATTCCTCCTCTGGCACCAACCCCAGTGCAAGCCAGGCCAAGGCATCAGACCATCGAATCCTAGGGCCAGCCCCAAACACCAGCTGAACAGGAAGTTCTCGTGGTGTGTGTGCTCTGGCATTTTTACCTACCTCCCCTTCCTGCCCAGTTCCCGGGGTAAACAGTTGACAGTCTGAAGGTGGGAACTAAGCTTGGAAGGCCCCGCCCTCAGCAGAGACTGCAGGAGGTCAAGAGGTCAGAGGAGATGCAGACTCACACAGAACTGCATGGGTGGGGGCATGGGGCACAGCCCGCCATGCCCCCCACTCCCCTCCCTCACCTGTGCTGCCCAAAGAACAGAGTGCAGGAGTCGGGGGCACTCCATAGGGACTGACATATGAGCCCAGGTGCACTGGAAGCAGCTAGACTGGAGACAGGAGCACCAGGGGAGGGACCCTCAGTGGCCCCGGCACAAGGGGAAGGCGGGGGGGGGGGGGGCTCTGGGAGCCAAGCTGCTTTGGGAGTCCCAGGCTGATCGGTGCCTCCAGGCCTACTGCCTTGACCCAAAAGCCCATAGGTGGGTTCCCTGACTCGGCACTGGTCTCGCTTGATAAGGAAAAGCCAGTGCCAGCCAGCATCAAGCCTGTCCTGCAGGGTGGGTGTTGCACTGGGGTCCCCACACCCCTCCCGGAGGCCTGTCCATGGGGGTGGTGGTGCAAGATTTCTGCTCAGGACTGGCTCCACCTGCGCAGGTGTGGGACAAGGACACATCACGTGGCCCCCGAAACGCCCCCGGAGGCCTCCCAGGTAGGGGGCTGGACTGTGGTGCAGAGTCAGGGCTGTTGCAGAGGATCCCGAAGCCCTCCAGTGTCGTAACCTGCCTCTATTCCCGCCTCTGCACCCGACGAGGACCATGGCTGTAAGCCCCAAAGCTGGCCTGAGCCAGCAGGAAGGCCACCGCCCAAGGCTCTGTGTCCTTAGCCCTGGAGGAAGGGCCACTGCTGCCAGCTGAGCGCATCCTCTCTGCCCAGCTCTGAGCTCCTGGCGTCTGGACGGGGAGTATTAATAAGAGGAAGCTTCAAAGGCCAGGCCTAGGAACGCTGAGATTGCAGTTGAAGCTGAGGGACAGAGAAGGGCCGTGAACACTCTGAAACCCCACTGTGATGCCTGGAATGATAGCCTGGTGCGGGGAGATGGGCTGCAGGGTGGAGGGCAGCCCCAGGGCCCTGGAGGCACTGGAAGCTGGGGGCGTGGGGAGAGAAACACAGGTAGGACAGTGCCTCAACCTTTCTAGGGTAGCGCAGTGAAGCCAGACCCTGACCCGGCCAACCCGCCAGGCACTGGGGCCACCCACCCGGCTGGGCCGTCTGGGAGCTGCAGAGCTTGAAGTCTTGAAGGACCCATTTGGGCCCCTCGAGGCAGCTCCTCTTGAACCTGGCCTCCCTGCCTTTCCTCAGCACCTGCTGGAAGCCCCCTACCTGCCAGCCTGTGTCTCAGGGAATCCCATTGGAAAAGGGGTGAGTGGACGGCACAGAAGACCACCATGACCGCCAGGAGGGAGGGTGTACCCCTCTGCTCAGGCTGACGAGGTCTACATGGATCATGGTGGTCTTCAAGGCCCACTAAGGGTGATGGAGGGGCTCTGGGCGAGGCAGTGGTGGGGGTGGCTGAGACAGGAGCCGAGTGAGCTCCCTGAGGCTTGGGGCAGAACCAGCACTAAGGGGGCTCAGTCCCAGGAAGCAGGTACGACGTGGGGGGTTGGGGACCTTTGTGTCCACGGACTGGGTCCTCTGCATCCTCCCATCCTTGGCCTCACCCTTTTTTGGCCTCTCCCAACGAATAGTCACTCTGACCTGATCCAGTGGCCAAAAAGGGCACTGGGCTGCCATCCCCCACACCCACCCTGAGCTGTCACTTTCTGGGGCGCAGGACCAGCCCCCGGGCAGCCTCCAGGGCAGCCGGCAGCCAGAACGCGGCCCTGCCAGGGACATGAAAGCCAGCAGCTTCCGCGCCCGCGCCTGCTCACCCGCAGGAGGGAGGAAGCCTTCCTTCCCTGAGCCCTGCCAGCTCTCTGATCGCGGGCGGGCAGGGACGCCACTCCGAGCAGAGGCCCCACGGCTCCAGGGCGAGCTGACGGATGAAAGGAGACGGCTGCTGGTAGCGGGGGCAGAGTGTCACCAGGAATCAGGCCACGTGGGCGGGACAGGCAGCACCCCAGGGTTCCTAATTGGAGGGGGGTGCCTGGACGCTGGCCCCTCTCCATCCCAAAGCATCTTCCAAATTCAATGTTTATCAACAGGCTGGCCAGCGAGGGAGAGTGGGGAGGGAGGGAGGGCGGGTGGGGATAGAGGAAGGAGGCCCAGTGCCTCTGGGGCTCCCGGGGGGCTGCAGAAGGGGGCTGAGAAGGGGGAGTGGGGGCAGGGGAAGCACCCTGCTCCCCCCAACCTTGACTCCTTTCCTTGGTGGGCTTCCAGCCTCTCTGCTGCTCTGGCCCCATCCCCCCATGACGGTGGCAGTCCTGAGCAGCAAGCAGACCCCCTTGCCCCAACTAGACCTCTGCAGGGCCTGCTGGCCACTCAACAAAGGCCAGCCTCTGTTACTAATTAAAATATCTGAAGACACTTTAAGAGGAAACCATTAGGCTAGAGGGCTGGGGAGGCCTCAGGCTGCTCTCCTGGGGTGAAGGGACAGGACATTCCTTCTTGCTCTGGACTGCCGCCCAGCAGGGCACCGGATCAACGCTCCTCACCCTGGGAGCTCTAGGGGCCTCCAGCTAGCAGGGAGGGCCCACCACGGCATTCCCAGAGGAGGCCACAGGGCCCAGGGGAAAGGCAGGGGCAGGGCAGCAGGCCTGGCAGCAGCCCCTCCCGTCTGGGCAGCTGGCCACCTGCAGCCGAGGCCTCTGACCCTTGGCCCTTAAGGGGTTCCCCTAAGCAGCCCCACCTGCCAGCCCCTTCTCATCCAGACCCAGGGGCAGTCCTGGCTCAGGACGGTGGCAGCCAGCCAGGCAGGCCCATCCCCACCGGGGCAGGAGGCAGAGGAGGCTGGAAAGCCCCCAAACTGACTTCAGCAGCACCCTGCTCCCTCCTAGTCCACCCTCTAAAAGGCCTTATCATACTCCCGACTGCGGCCTCACGCTCCCTCCTGGGCAGGTGCCCCTCCCGGGCCAGCCTAGCAGCACCCACCAGCCAGCCAGGCAGGCAGGCAGTACCTGAAAGAGGGTCAGCGTGTGGTCGTCCAGGATGGTTTTTGGAGGAGCAATGACTGCGGAAAGATGGTTGTCTGCGCCAGGAAACGCCTCACGCCCCCCATCACCCCCCCCATCCCTTGCCCATGCACCCCCTGCCCCAGGACAGGCCTGAGAGTGAGCATGAGGCCTGGGCCATAGGCCTCAGCTGAGGAATTTCTGAAGTACTCCTCAGCTCACATCCCCCTGTCCATCACTCTACCGCTGCAAAAACCCAGCAAGAAGCTGGGAAGAGGGCCTCGGGCAGACTCACCTGCAAGGGGACACCTGCCCTTCACAGTTCCCTGTGCAGCCCTGCGGCCTGACCCTTCACTACCCAGACGCCCTCCAAAGGAAGCCAGCAGCTCGCCCCTGTGCCCCCAGCCCCTACAGCTCCTGGCCAGGTGGGAAGCAAAGGGCACAGGGGCGCTGAGCAGGGTCAACCTCCCTCCCCAACTTCCCCAGTCCCGGACTCATGCTCAGACACCGGCACAGGACCTGCCTGCCCCATGATGCTGTTTCTGTGGGAAAAGCTGCTTCAAGCCCCAACTGGGAGGTGCCAGGGCTGCTGAGCAGGAGGTCCCAGAAAAGCACTTACACAGGTAGAACGGCAGCTTGGGGTTGCCCAGGTGGCTCCTCACGAAGTCCCGCAAATCCCCCACTGCAGGAGGAAGGGTGGGGTGAGCAGGGATCCCACACTCAGACCCACTCCAGGGCCGGGCCCCCTCTGCAATGGGACGGGAGCCAGGTCCAACCTGTGTGCAGACCCGCTCCCCAAGGTCACCAAGAACCCCACTCAGAACTGGTGGCACTGCTGCCTTCCTTCCAGGTGAGCTGCAGCCCCAGGCCAAAGACCCCGCTACTGGGTGTGGGGGAGACCTGGGTCCACCCTTCTCTGGGTGCCCCTCTGTCCCACCCATGCTCAGAACAGATGGGTGCACGGGGCCACCCAGTCCCACGGGTACTGCCTAGCTGGTCTGCCGAGCCTCCAACGTGAGCCGGTCCCCAGCCCTGCACCCGCTGCCTGCCCCATGGCCCCGAGGGAAGGAGCCTGGAAGAGCTCACAGGGCGCCCCCACCCTCCCGGACGCCCAGACGGGGTTGTTCACCGGTCTCGCTGGGGCGGAAGAAGCCCTGCAGGATGTAGCGGTCAGGAAACAGGACCCTCAAGACCACCTAGGCCAGGACAAGCCAGCTTGTCAACAGGACAGCTGGAGTCCAATCCAGGCGTCCACACCCCTGGGCCCACGATGGCTAGGTCCCCCGGCCACGTCGGGCCAGCACCCCCTCACCTTGGCTGCCCTCTAACGCTCCCGGCCCCATGGGCTGGACACAAGGACCAGTCAAGTACCCACGTGCACTTGTGAAAACACACTGATGTTTTTCATCTTAGAATGGGGCTGCCTGGCTCATTAACGAACCACGGCCGTGTAGGCTTGGGCTGAAGTACAGGAGACCATGGCCAGTGGCTTGTGGGCTGCAGAAGCCGCAGGAGGCCCCAGTGCAGAGCCATGTGCAGACCACCTCCCGCCCAAAGGTACCTTAGGGTAGCGCTGCAGCTTCTCCTTCATCTGAGCCTCTCTGAAGGCCTTGGTCACCAAGGGGGCTTCTTCCAGGCGCTTCCTGGGGTGGGGGGGTGGGGTCGGGGGTGGCAGTGGTGAAGGTCCCAGGTCTCCCCAACCAGAGCAGAGGCCCCACACCAGCTGGACTCTGGGTTTCTCCCTCGTCCCCCTGGACTTCGTGAGCTGCTCCGCAACACAGGGCCAGACGGGACTAGGAGCCCCCTGCCTGGGACCCCTCACCCTCTGAGGTGTTGCCAAGGGAACGGGTGTCTCTGAAGGGGCCGGGTGCACACCCACCGTTCACTCTTGAGCTGGGCCAAACGTCTTCTGACATCATCCACGGTCACTTCGAAGAACTCATCAGGCAGCTCTGCAGGCCAGGCCTGGAGCAGCACCTCCAGGTCAGGGTGGCACACCACGGGGTCTCGGTCCACTGGCTAGGCAGGCAGAGGGCTCAGCTGATGCAGGTCCCGGGAAGGGCCCGGGAAGAGGTCACTTCTCTGCCTTCTGCTCCCGCCTGCCCCCTCCTCCCCGCCCCAGCCTGGCACCGAAATCCCACCTCCTGCCTTCAACACTCAGAGCCGGGCTCAGCAGGCTTCTCCGATCATCCCTTCCTGCGCTCCGGCCCGACCACAGCCCCACCCACTCTAGAGGTCAGACTCACCAACCTGGGGCTGGTCGAGGGCTGAGGCTGCCCAGTGCACCTGCCAGGTGTCCCAGGGCTGCTCCCCCAGCCACACCCGAGGCCTTGACTGCCCAGGCCAGCAGGTCTCTGCCATTCCTGAGTGCACAGCTGTGTCACTCCTCGTAATGAAGGGAGGTGGGTTCTCGCCAGGAAGCCCCACTGATCTCAAGGCACTGTGGCAGGGTGGCCAGGAAGGGCTGGCTGAGGCCCGGGCAGTGGGGTCTGTAGGTGGCTGATCGAGGCCCCTGGGGGCTGCCCCCTCAAAGCCACAACCCTCCTGCCGCCCACAGGCAGTCCACACCAGAGCTTTTTATAACAAGATGCCAGGCTGCCCCCCATAGCCACGGCGCCTGCATTCCAGAAGGGCCGAGCACTCGCCTGGGCTCCCGGGGGAGGGCGAGGGCAGATGTGGATGTGCCTGAGCTGGGCACCGCCGTGTCCACGAGTGCCAGGCCCCCGGCGCTCGAGCACAAAGCCCACAAGCCAACGAGCAAGCTCTGGGACCTCCCTGTCCCAGTCCCGCCCTCCGAGGACCCAGTTCTGGACACATGAGTCACCCCGAGAATCCAGCAATTGGGTGACTTGTGATCCACGGCCTGGAGCTGAGCCTGACCATCAGACAGGCCCCCTGATCCCCGGGGGGGGCACGGCTGGGGAAGCCCGACCCTGAGTGCACGGGGCCACTCTGGCCTCCTTATCCTCCTGGGTACTTCCAGTGCACAGCCCAGGGGTAACCTGGAGGACTGCAGACTGCTAGCACTTCCCACAACCCTCCCACAACTTCCAGAACAGGGACGCAGGTGACACCAGCTGCTGGCTTCATGCTGCTCAGGGGCCACTGACTTTCAGTCAGAAAGTGAGCAGACAAAAATCTCTCTCCCCGCTGGATCTACCTTCAATTCACACCCCTCCTCCCATGCCTCAGCTCTGCTCCAGAAGCCCGTTTGTCTGTCCAAGAGCAGTCAGGAGCCGGGGTCCCACACGGGAACCAGAGCACTGGGAGAGAGCCACCTCGAGATCCCACTCTCTCGTTCTCCTGTACCGCCCTGCGTCTTGGGGACCTCCCTGCTCCTGGGCAGAGGAGCCAGGGTTCTGAGCAGCCTCTGCTGCCCATCAGAGCCCAGGGGCCAGATCACCCAAGTCCCAGAGCTGCCGCCACGACCGGACCCCAGGCGGTCCCTGTCCCATGAGAACAGTGGATATCCATGGCTGGGCTGGTAGGACGGACCACCCTGTCCTACCAAATGACCGAGGGAGAAGCCAGGGGGCTTCAAACACCTCCATGAGGCCTGCCCAGAAGATATTTCCACCGCAAAGAGGAGAGAGACCAGGAAAGGAGGAGTGGGTCTGACCGCTCCACGTGGGAGGAAGCAGGGCAGACACGGCGCCAGCGGAGGCCAAGCCCTGGCCCTGCTCACTTCCAATGCTCTGCCGGCAATCTAGCCCTCATTTGCTGTTCCTTTACCCGCCGCTCCTTAGTCATGGGCAGTTATCATGCACAGCTCCCATCCTAGGTGGATTTATGGAGATGTTTTTGGATGGAGAATAGAGATCTAGGATGAGACACCATTAAGAAAAAAAAAAAAAAAAAAAACGCATACAGTGGCCACTGTCAGAGGGCCTCAGCGCCCTCACCATGGGGACTGGGTTCCTGTGTGCTGGCCGAGGGAGGGACACAGCCCCAGGGTCCAGGATGGGCCTCCAAGATGAACCTCCCAGTTGGTGCCCGAGGATGCTGGTGGGGTGGCAGGCCTAGAACCTTCCCAGCGCACCTGACAGCTGGCCCACCTGACAGCCCGAATCTCCAGGTCTGCTCCTCCAGATCCTACCAGGGAGCCACTCAGAGGACGCGCCTCCACTAAGAACCCAATGTCACCAGGCTTGGGTCATCCTGCCAAAGTCACAGGTTTTCCATCATCAGCTCAAGGTCCAGCTCCTGAACGCTGTCAGTGTCCAGAGCACAGCCCCGGCCCCGTCTCCCGCCGCCCCCACCCCCTAACCCCAGGAAAGCCAGAGGAGCCGGTTCCTCCCCCGGTGGCCCCGACGCTGCGGGCATCTCACTGTCGGCTAGAAGATGGGCAGAATGAGGAGGAGGCAGCCAGAGCCTGGGGTCTGAGCCCATGGGGTGGGGGGGCCTACATGACAGCGCATGACAGATGAGAAAACAGGCACGGGCATGATCCTGAGGGGAGGATCGGCAGGTGTCTGCAGCCTCCAAGGGCGGGGCCACAGGAGACCCGATTCTTCTGGTGGAACGCCCGGCAGGGGTCTCTCATTTCCTGCAAGCAAGCACAAGACCCTAGCAAAGACTCCCCTGTCCCAGCCTCCACCGAGGGTATTAAGACAAGAGAACACCCAGAAGACCAGAAAGGAGGGAGGTGGACGGAGAGAGCAGACGAGTCAGGCTGTCTGCAAACTGGAGGATACTGGCGAGGGGCACAGAGGGCATTTGGGAGGGAAAGGACCCTCCGGAGGTGGGGGAACAGGAGCACCCTCTGCGGGTGATGTTCAGAGGAGGCCCTGGGTGACGGCCTGAGGCTGCAGACACTGGACTGACACCTGGGCCACTCAGCCATGGGGACTTGGGGACCCGCCACCAGCTGTGGACGGCCACCAGTGCCTTCAGGAAGAGCCTCTGTCACACCAGGATGGACCCTTCAAGGGAGACCCGAGGGGAGGAAGGTGTGAGGGCACTGCCTACCCTCAGCCCCATGCCACAGGCAGTGAGATGCCAGGCCTGGAGGGGACCAGGGGACGGGGCTCTGGGCTGAGACGTGGGCCCACGGCTTCCCCCAACAGCCAGTGGACATGCTCCAGTGGCCACCACACGAGTGGCTGAGAACCCACTTGGGCACACAGGGGTCTCCTCATGTCAAAAGCGGCCTCACTGCCTGCTGAGGTTTCATTTTCTTGACAGTAATTTTCCAGGACATGATGACACAGGGAGAAAAAATGTAAAAACTATTTGGAGGTGACCTCAACCCCAGATTTTCCAGCTGCCCTGTGAGGGCTCTTGTTTTCCTCCCGCCCTCCCACCTCCCTCTTACCCAGACTGTCCTCTGACAATGGTTTTTGGTAACAGGGAATGTGAAGCGTTTCCCCTTGAGGCTTGGAGCTGAAATGAAACACTACGCGGGAGGAAGGCGGGCCAAGCCTCCGTCACTCTCAGAGCCGGCCGCCCTCTGGAGGGAGCAACGCGCCAGCACGAGGCCAGGCCTGACCGGCAAGGCTGCACTGAACTCCAGCCCCTCATCCGCTGGGCCTGCCAGCGGCACAGGCGGAGGCCGCGCCTGCCCCAGCCCTGGGCCAACGTCCACACCTGGGCCTGCACGCCTTCCAAGCAGGAAAAATGAGAGCATCTTTAAGAAGAGGAGAAACGCTGGGCTGCGACAGTGACGCAGGCACACTTTGAAACCCGGTGGCTCCACGCCCTGGCGTGGCCCCACCTGTCTGTGCACGCAGTGCATGAACCCCCAAAGGACTGAAATAAGCAAATGTAAGGCATGGGGTGGCTCTCCTCATGCACAGGGGAAGACGCCTGCTCCAGGCCAGCAAACCCAGGGGTGGACGCACACAGCAGACCAAAGGGCCAGGAGAAACCCCGCAGAGGGAGCCCCTTGAGCCCGATCAGGATGGGGGCCTGCAAACGAGGCTGCCTGGCCCTGCGGGCAGCTCTGGGGTTCCAGGGGGTACTCTGGCAGCCGGGGCGCCCTGCCCACCGGTTCTCCATGGCTTCGCAGGTTGGGCATCTGTCTCTCCCCCGAGTCCAGTCATGGTTGAGACACAGCATGACAAGGACAGCTGGAGGGCACCTGCCTGTCACCAGGCTTTAAAAACCGCCTCAAGACTCAGTTGGGGCCTTCAAAGTTGCTGACCCATCTGCCAGCAAACCTCAAAGGGCATCCCAAGTTAAGGCCAAGGCCAGAGCCCCGGGACTGTCCACAAACAGCGGCAGGGCAGGGACAGGCTCACAGCACGCCCTGGGCCCACACACGGGGGGACAGCGGGCTGTGCTCTTGGGGGCATGTCATGGACAGGCACCCCGGGCCAAGAGGAGGAGGGTGGCAGGGCAGCAAGGGGCACTGCTCTCGGTCCACCCCAGGCCCCAGGTCCTGGCCAGGCTCCCCCCAGCCCTGCGTGTTCTAAACCTTCCCGTAAACCGGGGACAGCCAGAGGCGAAGCTGACGCCTGCCCTGAGACATGGGTGCAAGGTGCGGAGTAAGCCCCCGGGGCCACGTCTTCAGGAGATGAGACCATCCCCTGGAGGGTGAGGGGCAGGCAGGGGAGACTGCCGTCAGCCCGCCCTTCCCAGGGGGTTGGGGCCTTTGATCACGAACCCCTGTGCCAGCTGCGTGGGGGGACGCCGGCTGGGAGCACAGCCCAGCAGCACAAAGAGCTGCGGGGCAGCCTCCTGGGCCAGCGGAAGGACTTCAAAGGACAGGCCAGGGGCCGCCGGGCAGCCCCAGCCTCTCTCCGCACTTGGTTCTGACGGCCAGTAAAACTACCTTCTAATAATTAATGTTCTGACATCAAAGGCAGGAGCCGCCCGGGTCTGTAAACCATCCCGGGCCTCAGCCGAGGACCTGCCTGTATTTCATCCTGTCTCTTCTGACTCTTCATTCAAATCCAAAACCACACACAGGCAAAGCATTAATGGGAAACTTGGAAACTCTTTTTGATTACTAAAGTGTACCTTTGAAGTTCCCCCAAAAGTTCTGATTTGTTCCCTTCTCCCCTCCCCCAGGACTCGAGGGGACACAAAGCAGACAGCATGTGGCCAGCCGGGCCTCCGGGTGCACGGCTGTCAGTGTGACAGGAGGCGCAAGGCAGGCGGGCGGGGGACGCTCCACAATCAACCAGCTGCTGGGGCTCCCAGATCAAAGACACGCACTGCTGGCGGCCAGGCGGACCCTCCCCAGGACTCCTCCTTCCTGGGGCCCCTGGGGTCAGCGCTCGGGGATGCACTGGGATCCTGCGCCTGACAGCAACCACCTATCAGGCTGGCACCAGACCAGGCCACTCCCCACACAGCCCTGGGGAGTCAGCAGGCTCCCAAGAGATGCAGAGAGCCACAGTCTTTAGGGTGGGAAAAGGAGACAGCCAGCCCCGGTACTAGTTTTCTGGCCCCCAAACCTAGGGGTCCCCAGAAAGAGCAGGCCCGAAGGGAGTTGGGCCCCCAGCCCTGGCTCACCCCAACCACAAGGCTCTGCTTTCGAAAGCTGATTCTGGGCCCAGGTGACGAGCCTGTGAGACTGGGGGCTTCGTACTAGTGTCTAATGCAGCCCAGACATCAGCGTAGAAGCCAGTGGGGTCCCTGAAGAGCCAGGGCACCACCACCACCTCCCCAGGACGGACATTCACGGGGCTTGAGACTGGCTCAGTTCCCCTCCCTTCCCCCATCCATTCAGCAAGGACACACAAAGCATGGTTCAGGAAGCAGGAGGAAGCCCCCACCACCTGCCCCTCTGCAGGAACTTGGGCTCTGTCCCACCGCTGAGCCTCCACATGGCCCACCCCGCACAGGCACAGGTGCCCCTGTCCCTCTACCCTCCCCTTCAGGTATGTGACCTGAAAGCAAGAGTGAAGAGGGTGCTCTAGAAGAGACAGGATGCAGGCTCCAGCACTAAAATATTAGTTAACAGCAACTCAGAGTGCAGCTAAACACATCACGGAAACTGGACTGACCCCTGGAATGCAAGGATAGCTTCGTGGGGGAAATCCATCCCAAACCTCAGCATGCAAACGAACTAAATGAGAGCGAAGGCGTGGAATCACCTCAATGCGGGAAACGCAGCTCATAAAGCACCACTCTTGGGCTTCCCTGGTGGCGCAGTGGTTGAGAGTCCGCCTGCCGATGCAGGGGACACGGGTTCGTGCCCCGGTCCGGGAAGATCCCACATGCCGCGGGGCGGCTGCGCCCGTGAGCCATGGCCGCTGAGCCTGCGCTGCACAACGGGAGAGGCCACAACAGTCAGAGGCCAGCGTACGGCAAAAAAAAAAAAAAAGCACCACTCTTACTTTTGATAAAGAAAAATTCTCAGAGAATTAGGAATAGAAACTCTTGATTTGATAAAGATTTTTCACAGCCCACAGCATCTTTCACAGATAAACTAAGATTACTCCGTGTGAGATCAAGGTCAAGACAAGGATGCCCACTAAATTTGCTGCTATTCAACAGAGACTCAATCGCTGCAATACGACAAGAAAAAAAAAATGAGAGAAGTAAGGACATCAAGGAAAAAGATAAGCTGACATTATCTGCAGACTCCAATTGAAAATGAGAAACTGCTGGAACCAGTAAAGCAAGTGAGCAAGGCTGCTGGGTATAAAAGCCAGCAGCATCCATGCCCGGGTGGAGCCTCTCCATTCTCACTCCACAAGCTCCTGCTCCAGGCAGGGAATCCTGCAATGGCTCTCCATCGTCTGGAAAGGTGATTTGTACAAAGGAATTCGTTTCAGCAGTGGCATCCTTCTCGTCACTTAAAACCTCAAGTGGACCCTAAGCGTTGGCACATGGAGCCACTCTGGCTGGAATGAAGGGCAGAAGAGAGCAGAGAGCCTGGAGCCCTCACTCAGAAGGTGCAGCTGCGTCTCGAATAACGCCCACATGCACCTGTGCAGCCTCATGGGCTCCACAGGTGACAACGTGCAGCCCAGGCTGGAAACCCAGGCTGGCCCCACCATAAGGTCTCTTTATTTGGAAAGACCCTCTCCAGCCACAAGCCAGAGGCCTAAGCTGGACTCTGGATGAATGCCTGAGCCTCTCCGGGGGCCAACCCCAAGAGGCAGGGGGCCCAGCACAGCGCAGGAGCCCAAAACGTTGGGAAATCTACAACACGCCTTTCCTGAAAACAGTCTGTGAGCGCTGCTGAGGGAGCAGTCACACAGAGGGACACAAAGAAGCCTATGGGGGCTTCCCTGGTGGCGCAGTGGTTGAGAGTCGGCCTGCGGATGCAGGGGACACGGGTTCGTGCCCTGGTCCGGGAAGGTCCCACATGCCGTGGAGCGGCTGGGCCCGTGAGCCACGGCCACTAAGCCTGCACGTCCGGAGCCTGTGCTCCGCAAAGGGAGAGGCCACAACAGTAAGAGGCCTGCGTACCGCAAAAAAAAAAAAAAAAAAAAAAAAAAAAAAAAAAAGAAGCCTATGGAAGCTCTGCCGTACGACTCATGAAAGCCCTACTGGAGAAAGTCCCAGAGGCGCTCCAGGGAGAATGTCCTGCCCTGGTGCCAAGCTTGAGCACCAACCCGACAGGGGCCACGCCTGTCCTCCCTCTTAGGAGCTCCAACACAGCTGCAACTGCCCAGGGACAGGTTGGCCTGACCCACAGACGACCAGAGATGGCCTCCATCAGACAGCGGGGAGGCAGACACTGGCCACACGCCTGACTTCTGCAGAGGTGCCGCCCACCTGGGGGTCCTCCTGCTCAGCGTGATCCAAGATGCAAGGCCCCTTCCACCCCTCATGTCTGTGTGTGGTCAGAGCAGGGGACGGGGGCGGGAATCACTGTGGGGGAGGATGTGAGACTAGGGCACAGCTCAAAGGTGCCCAAAGACAGATTCAACATCGAGAAGACAAAAAGCCTAACACTGCCCTGATGGTAGGTGTCTATTAAGTCGTACCTCAATAGAGCTGATCAGACTAGAAGACAGCGTCACAGAGGCAACCCAGGGCCTGGGCCGTTTCATCACAGCTCCGTGAAGGCTGCATGCCCTCCTCCCAGCTGTGGCTCAGACGGCCGCCAGGAACTTCCAAGAAGTCCCCACCAGAGACATCCGAGGCCCCACCCACAAGCTTGTGAAGAGTGAGCAAACTCACCCTCTTCTGCCTGTTTGGCGCGTGCCCCACACGCCCACTGGCCAGTGGTGGGACGTAGCATGTGAGCTGCAGCACGCCTGGCTCAGGAGTCAATGTGGCGTGGGACGATCAAGGCCAAACCATCTTCCTGTCAAAAGCCAGTCAAACCCACCAGCCCAGGAGAAGGTGGAGGCGCCGCGTCCAAGGCTCTAGGAAGGATGGCTCTCTTGGCTGTGACATGGCCAGCCAGGACACACAGGTTTGTCAAAACCCATCAACTGTACATCTAAAATGGTGCCTCAAGAAAGCTGATTTCAGGCAAAGCAAAACCAAAAAATCGCTTCCCTGGGAAGATGAAACCGCACCCAGTGACCCTGCTGCACCCTGGGCTGAGCAGCCACGAGGTCAGGTGCAGTTAAGAGAAAGGACCCCAGCGCCCAGCTCGCCCCTTACCAGCTCCGGCTCCGGCTGGGGCTCCTGGCCAGGCCTCGACTTCTTTGGCTGGGAGGGGCCTGCAGGGCTGGAGGACTTTGGCAGTTTGGCTGAAGATGACATCAGAGGCCTCACGGACCCGGAGGGGCCCCCCAGTAGCTGTCCCCCACCCGAGAAAGGAACAAAGGGGGCTGGCGTGGGCTCCTTCGAGATCTGCTTTGCCTGAGCGTCCACCGGCTTCGGGCCCAGGCCATCCACGCGGCCAGCCCCCGGGCTCGCTGCCTCATCCTGATGGCTCACATCGCCCTGGCTGAGCTCCGCTGAATTCAGTGGAAACGGAGGGCTGCTGGCTGCCTGGTCGGCCGACAAGGAAGGGGTCGGGCTTCCTGGGCTTCTGCTCCAGGAGACCCCAGGCTCCTGCCTGCCAGTGGAATCATGTCTCTTCATGGAAAACCTGAGTGGGTAGGCCCGGAAAGCAAATGAAACTCCATGCACGGAGCCCCGCGTCTCACAGTGCCAGCATCGTATCTTCTGGTGACTACCAAGCCAAATCCAACCCCTGAAAGCACCCCACAGCCCTTCCCGACCCGCCTCAGCTCACGGGGGAAGAAGCGTGCGTGGGGCCGCTATGCCAGCCCGGCTGAGGGCAGATCCCCCCCACCTGATGCTGCACCCCATGGTGCCCAGCCCCCACAGACTGCAGGCGGGAGAAGCGACTGGCAAGGGTCTGGGCTTCCCCACGTTTCCTGTTTCCTTTCCCTTGAGACCGCAGTTTTCTTCACTAAACCAGACTCAGAGACCCCCCACCTGATGATGGCGCTGCCCCCGGTGAGGCCCAGTGACTGCAGCGTCGTGCTCTGCAAGGCGGCTCTACCGGTCACCTGTGAGGAAGGAACAGGACATCCTGCTGACCCCTCGCTGCCTCCCCCAGCCTGGGCACTGTGTCACCAGCACCATGGGGTCCCGCAGCCAGCCACAGCTCCCAAAAGGCCTGGGTCCAGCCCCCTGCACCCCAATCTACATCCGAGCATTTGTTCGCTGGTCCATGTCTGTCTCCCCAACCCCACCCCATCCGAGGTCTGGGTGGGCAGGGCTCAGGCCGGGGTTAGGCACATCTGGCCAGCTAACCAGCCCTCTGAGGGCTGGAGCTGATCCAGGCCCAGGTGCCTGAGGCCCAGTGGTCTGTCTCCTCCAGGGGAGGACCCATCCCCCAAGGTCCCTCCCGCTCACAGCCCTGGAACCCCTGCCCCACTGAGCCCTGGGTCAGGAACCTCAAACTGGGATAAATAGGTGGGTGTGCCCTGTCTACACCAGGGGCCCCTCGGGGACAGTGGGCACCCCAGGCCAGGAAAGGGCGCTTGGCCAGGGTTGAAACAAAAAGCCCCTGTGAGCCAGGGGACAAGCGCCAAGAGGGTCCCCCGTCACGGGCGGGCGGGCGGGGACAGGCAGGGCCTCAGTGCCAGGCCAAGCCTGCACCACGCCACACTCGGTTTTGAAAAAGATCAAAACTTTGAGCAAAGCAAATATTTATTAAAATGAAACCACTTTTGTGACTCTTGGGCTTTGAGAGAAGCTGAGAAAACAAACAGGGCTCTGAGGGAGGTTTGGGAGCAGCCCGGGCGGCCCGCAGTTGGTTCCAGCGGAGCCGGCGTCCTGCCTTTTTTCCATGAAACACATCATGCTTTCAGGGCCCCAGTCTGCCCATCGCTGCTTTGAAAGGTCTAAAGGAGTGAATTTTCCAGATTGGAAAGTGGGGTGGGCCCATGTGGCGGCTGGGAGGGGGCGACAGGGCGCGGGCCCGGCGGGTGGGCCCACAGCTCACCTACCTCATCTCTCATGTACACGCAAACGGGGCTGGCCTCACACGGCCGGTCCAGACACTCCCTGAGAGGGGAGAGAAGAAAGCATCACAGGCAGCCACTGCCTGGGGACACTGCTGCCCTGGGGACAGCACCCTGGCCAGCCACTGTGGGGGACCCGCCCACCCTGGCCACCCCACGGCTGGCCATCAGCCCATGGCCTGGGGGTGTCTCCCACCTGCCCACGGCCTCCCGGCTCAGAGCAAAGGGAGGACACAGAACACGGGGACAGGCGGCACCAGCCACCTCCTGGACGTGCCTTGGGTTGCTGTCAACTGTGCCCAGGGTCGGCGATGAGAAAGTCCTGGGAGGGCATGATCTGGGCTTTTATCTGAAGCTGTCCCCTGAGAAGGCTGCTGCCCCAGAAGCACCAGGAGCACTTGGCACGGATCTATCACACAAACTCCGAGGAGAGAGTGGGGCAATGCCAGGACAAACAGGGAGGTGGGCAGCGGGCCCAGCCACCAACGCCCCTCCCCTATACACCAGACCCTGAGATGGGAGGGAAGGGCCCCCAGGAAGCACAGCTGGGCAGGCTGGAGGATGGCAGGCACGCAGGCGCACCATCGCGCACACACCCTCAGGATGGCCAACACCACTCACACAGGCCTGTACCTCGACAGCTGTACCACACAGGCCTGCGACGACCAAGGGAAGTTTATTTCTGCATTTCCTGACACATACCCGTAGAACTAGCCCCCAAATAAACGCATGTCCCAGACCTAGCAGCAGTGCCCCAGGCCTGACCCTCTCCTCCGGGAAGGGTGACACAAGGCGTTGCGCCTGCCAGAGTAGGAGACCTGGAGCACCCTCAGGCCGTGCAGTGCTCCCGGCCAAGCCCAGGGCTCAGACAGGGAGGTGGCTGGGATGGGAGACACAGAGGCTCAGCTGGTGACTGTACACAGACACTCAGACACTCGACTGCCTGGGCCCGTCCCCGAGACCCGTGACACTGTCCTCTGCTCAGGTTCAGCATGTTTTCTCCCGTCTCTCTTGTTTGCTTTCAGTTTATGCTTTGCATATTCCTCAGGGCTGAGACACTCAAGCTAACCCAGAGGTTGCCGTGGGGGCCCCTGGAAGAGGTCCCCGGCCACCTCCCACAGGCTGCCGGTCCCCATGGAGCACCCCGGGCTCTCCCCAAGGCTGTGCTCACAAAGAAGCTGCTCCCCA
Organism: Tursiops truncatus; assembly: GCF_011762595.2. Lineage (NCBI taxonomy): Eukaryota > Metazoa > Chordata > Mammalia > Artiodactyla > Delphinidae > Tursiops > Tursiops truncatus. Next base: position 46,383,896 of record NC_047053.1, read on the forward strand.
GGGAAGGCTTCCAGCCCTCGACCAGAGCCTCATGGGGGCCGGCCATGGCGGGTGTGACCCCGCACACACAGCGTGGCCAGGCCTCAGGAAAACACAAGACCCCAAAGTGCCAGAGATACAACCCTGACCAGGCCTACACACTCTTCATCCTGAAGCCAAAACAGAGAAAGAGTGAAGGAAGATACTCCAGCAAACAAGATCCCAGGGCTAGAGAGGAAGAAGGCGGTGGGGAGACACAGGGGTCCTGCTCCTTTCAACGGCAACAGAGACAGCAGCTTTCAGGGCTGGGCTCAGAAAGCAAGCTGACTGCCCACCACGAGACAGGCAGAGTCCCCTCTGCTCTCAGGGGTTCTGGCCAGGCGTCCTCCCTCGAAATCCTTGTCCAGGGCACCCAATGCCAGCGTGGGGACCACAAATCACAAACAGGGACGAGAACACAGCAGCACCCGGGAAGGCCTGCCTGCCTGCTGCCCTCAGAGGCCCCTGGACATCAAACAGCAGCTCAGCTTTGATGTCGGCTCCTCCAGAGGGATCGGATTCCCGCGTGTGGGATCTGAGGAGAGGCCTGTAAACACGCCGAGGGGAGGGGCAGCCGAGATCACTTCCAGACTTTCCTGGCCAATTAACAGCGCTCTCCCATCCGGCCGAGGACAGTGGACCAGGAGGTTCCAGCTCAACGGAGAGCCGAAGCCACCACTCCCTGCAACAGACATTGCTAAAGTTCCACGTGTCTCAGAGGGAGCCTAGAGGGGACCTCCCGGGGACCCTTGTGCCCCTGGACCTGCTCCCACCCCCCAGCCCAGGCAGAGCCACTGGACGCCACTTGGCCCAAGGGATGATGCTGGGGAGGAGTGGCAGGATCTCACTCTATCTAAGGCCGGCACACCTGCTCTCGGGGCCAGGCCTGGGGCCAGCAGGGTCAGCCAGGCAGGGCAAAGGTGCTGCTGCTGCTGTGCTCTTCAACCACCATGGAGGGTGTCACCCCATAGACATGGGCCATCCGCCCACCCAGATGGCTCCTGGCAGGGCTCGCGGGGAGGTGATGCTGTGAACTGGGGGCAAGGCAGGCATCTGGAGCCCCTTCTGTTTTTGTCACCTGTTTGGGCCTGACCAAGTTGGGCTGGTACAAACTCAGGTGCCACCGACACAAGCCCGACACCACAGCACTCCCACACAAGAACAACCAAGGGCTTCCCTGGTGGCGCAGTGGTTGAGAGTCCACCTGCCGATGCAGGGGACATGGGTTCGTGCCCTGGTCCAGGAAGATCCCACATGCCGCGGAGCGGCTGGGCCCGTGAGCCATGGCCGCTGAGCCTGCGCGTCTGGAGCCTGTGCTCTGCAACGGGAGAGGCCACAGCAGTGAGAGGCCTGCGTACCGCAAAAAAAAAAAAAAAGAACAACCAAAACTGACAAAAACCAACTGAAACTAACAGAGCTGTGACTTCAGGCTCAGAGGGGTCCCTGCTGCCACAAGGAAGCCCAGGGTGGGTGAGGCCACATCCCAAGGGGTCAGGTGACTCACATCCACCACCACCCAGCAGCCCAACCCACAAAGAGATGAGGTTGTGGCCCAAGGGAGCAAGGAGGCCGAGGCTCGGCCGAATCACAGAGACTCCTCCTCCAGAGCAGACGGAGTGGGGAGTTGCAGGGGGAAGGCAGCCTCTGGCCTTCCCAAACAAGACGGGGGGTGGGGAGGTGCTGCGCGAGAGCCCTGAATCTAGGCCTCTAGCTGCCCGCCCACAAGGCTCTGGGTCTGGGCACAGCGTGACCACAGGCCGGCCCCCAACCTCAGGGGCAGCCCCTCCCTGCAGCCCGCTGTGCCCTGGGGGCCCTACGACCCTGAGAGAACAGGCAGACACCTACCTTTCCCAGGGACACTCGACTCCCTGCTTTTACTATGCATGGGATGAACACGGCTGAGATGGACCAGTGGGCTTGGCTGTGAAATGAGGCCAGGTGTAGAGGGGCAACGGGCTTCCGGGAAGAATCCAGCCTGGCATGGCATGCCTGGAGCCCTCCCTGAAGCAGATGCCCGAGAAGCAGAGAGGAGGACGGGCCAGCCCACATGGAGCCAGTGCCATCCGTGGCGGCTACCCGTCCACACGGGTGCCGAGCACGCGCAGGGCAGCTGGCCCAGAAGGAGGCCAGCTCCAAGTGTGAGACACACCGGATTTCAAAGACCTCCTACCAACAAAGAATGTAAAATATCTCCTTTTTCCTGTTGATTACACGTTCAGAGAATATTTTGGATATATTGAGTCAAGTTAATTATATTCCTAAAATTAATTACACCTGTTTTTACTTTCCTTTGATGTGGCTACAAGAAAATTCTGAATTACCTCCATGTCCCGCACATGTGGCCCACATGGCATGTCCAGTGGACAGTTCATTGCTCCAGATGCTAGGGTCAGGGCCGGGCCACCATCCACCCTGATCCCCATGCATAGGACCTGCCTCCTGACCAACAGTGGATCCAGGGTGCTGTGCTCATCTCCCACAGCTCCTGGCCATGCACGGCACCAGCTGCTCTGGGACTCTTACTGCTCCCAAAAGCATCAAGTGAGAAAAACCAGCTTCCTACTTGTCCCACTCTGTGGGGACTTGGACACTTGGAATTCCCAGAGCTTCCTGCCCCCGGCCAGCAAGGGAGCTGCTGTGAGCCAGCCAGAGCTCCCTTGCCTCACCGGACCTGTCAGGCAGCTGCCCCCCATGTTGGCAGGCCCTTGCAGTGGTGGGCAGCTGATGCAGCCCCTGCACAGCCCCAGCATGGTTTCGCCAGCTCACTGGGCATCTGGCCATGACGTTGGGGCTGAAGACGCTGCCCTCCCTCCCTCATCTGAACCTTGCTTCACGGTTAGGGAGTGCCAGCTTCCAAGGAAAGGCCCGGACCTGCACTTCCGGAGATGAAGCCAAGACAAGTTCCCATTTGCTGGGCCAGCAATTCTGCCTCCAGAGTAGATTCTCAGGGCGGAGTGGGGCACAGACCTCCAGCTGCCCACAGGATGGGCTGGGCGCGCGCACGCACACACACACAGGACAGGACTGCACAGCCATGGAAACGATGCTGAGGGCATTTCCAAAAAAACGCAGAACAGTCACAGCAAGAAAGAGAGGGTGCAAGCCGTGCCGTGCTCAATGCTGCATGAGTCAAGAATCCGTCCCTGCGTGACGACCCCTCCCAGGGCCCACATCCTCCTGATGTCACCTCGCTTCTTATGCCGCTGTCCCCACTGCCCCCACATTCTGTTTCTTGTATCTTAAACCCAGGTTACTGAGTCAGTCAGTCCTGAGAGGCTCGTGTGAACCAGTGTTCCCAGCACCTCGGCCCCTCCACAGAGGCAGCCCCCAGACCGCCCAGCCAACAACTCGAGGGCCAGATGGGAGCATCAGGCTTCATCATGACAGGGCGACCCTGGCTCCCCAGGCCAACAGCTGAGGAACCACCCAGTCTTCCCGGGGGGATGGACCCCGTACCATGGAGCCCCGTCTCCTCCCTCTGGGTTACTCCTCCTTTTGGTGGTCACAGCCTAAGCAGGGGGTCTGGCAACATGGGCTCCCACCACGCCTGTGTCTGGGGCCCAGGCGTCAGCCCCCCACGCCCCTCGTCTGCCTGCTTCTGGGTGGACCTGCCCGCCTGCCCTTTGGTGGAGCAGTTAGCAGCTTGCTCAGAGGGTGTGTGCGGTAAATGGGTGACCTTTGTGTCTAAAAATGGCTTTGTTTCATCCTCACCCTTCAACAATCTAGCAAAATAGAGAATTCTAGAACAAATGAATTTCCTACAGTATTCTGAAGGCACTGCTTGGCCACCTTCCTGGTGGTGCCACAGGGAGCCTGAGGCCTTTGTGCAGGACTGCTGTCCCTCTCTGAGCGTGGGGAACCATCCCATCATCTCCAGCTCCTGATGAGTTACAGTGATGCCACCAGATGAGGCCCCACTGGTACAGGCATAGCCAGCCTGTCACTCTGGAAACTCATGCCCTTCGGTTCCAGGACGGTTTCCCACCATCTTCACCAGCTTCCTCCTGTGCTTCTGTTTTATTTCTAGAGATGCAGTATCAGGAGCCAGCGGCCTGTCCTGTCCCGAGTCCCCTTCCTCTGGCCTCCATCCTGTGCTTGGCCGCCTGGCTCTGTGGCTCCTCCCAGGAGGAGGGATGGCAGGGACCCTGCACCCCAGGTCCAAGCATCGGCTCCCAAGCCTCGAGTGGCGGACCCCACGTGCCCTCAGGCATTTGCCACCTCGGAAAGAATGCGCTCAGTCAGGCTGCAGACCAGCCAGTCACACCGGCTAACCCTCAGGCGCGTGAGTAGAACGGCATATCCTCGGACCACCGGCCACTCCCAGACACGCGGCACCCTGTCATGTGTGACAGGGATTGTGCCGTTTGATCCATAGCTGTGGCTGACCCCTGCACCTTCTACTGCAGCTTTCCGATCCACTTCCAAGGGCTCTTCCTTTTTTTTTTTTTTTTTTTTTTTTGCAGCACGCGGGGCTCTCACTGTTGTGGCCTCTCCCGTTGCGGAGCACAGGCTCCGGATGCGCAGGCTCAGAGGCCATGGCTCACGGGCCCAGCCGCTCCACGGCATGTGGGATCCTCCGAGACCGGGGCACGAACCCGTGTCCCCTGCATTGGCAGGCGGACCCTCAACCACTGCGCCACCAGGGAAGCCCTTCCTTATCTTTGAATGTTTCTTTTTAATAGCATCCAGCTCCAGTTCCAACAGCCCCTCCATCCTCGGAGAACAGGAACAAATGCTGTCACCCGTCCTGACAGCTGCCATCTCTTCCTGTCTGTCTGCATTGGCCTCTCACGTCAGCCTTGCTCAAATGTCTGGGCACCTTTGGCTGTGGGCTCCTGTTTACGCCCAGGGCTCTGGCCGCAGTGCAGCTATCAGTATCCAGGTGGTGATCTGGGGAGCCACCCATGCCCCCAACATTGGGAGCTTCCACCATTTTGGAAGCCACATGGGGGGGCTCACGCTCACCTACCCCGGTTCTCGGGACAGCAAGGGCATCCCCAGTCCAGAGAGCCCCACCCTACCCAGGGAACCAGCTCTGGCACCAGCAGCATGGAGTGCGAGGGGATCTAGGACCCCACGTCATCCAGCGCCTGCCCTGGCCACCCCCCTGCCACCCCTGGCCCCTTGTCACCCTCCCCACCCACGTCCAGGTGCTGTCACTGCCTCAGCTCCTGCTCTCTCCATCCTCCAGGCTGTATCTCTGTAAAGTCCTTTAATGACGTTTTAGTTGCCTTTTGGGAGGGAGAAGAATCACAAGCTGTGTTCCATGTGTTTCTCCTCTCCTTATTTCTGCCCCAGGGCCTTTGCACTTGCTGCTCCTTTGGCCCAGATGTCTCCTTCTCAGATCCTAGTGCAGCTGGCTCCTCCATGACCTTCCCCACCACCTCCCAAGGCATCTTCCCTTCTTCTTTGTGATAGCTTCTGATAGTTTCTTCTGGTAGTTCTGTATACCTGCCTATTAGCTATGGGAGACCAGGACTAACTTCCTACTAGAGCCCCAGCCAAGCCTGTGCTGAATAAATGAAAGAAGGAAGTAGAAACAGAGGCAGAGGCCCCATCTTTTCAGCAGCTGAGAAGGCAGGTGCTGGCAACCCAGGCCCTGGGCTTTGAGGAGCCCCCTCCTCCCCTGGGTCTCTGTTTCTTCTTCTGAAAACAAGGGTAACAGCAGCCTGACCCCCCCAGCTGACAGAGGAACCAGTCAGACAACAGGTGCCAAGAGCAGTAGAGTGAGGTGGCAGCCTATGTACTCATTTTAGAAGCCCTAATACTGTCAGAAGCCACCTGAGTGGGGGCAGAGTTCTCTCAGGAGAGCATCTGGGTAGGAAGCAGAAGCTGGCTGCAGGGGCGGCATCCCCGGCTACCCAGGACCAGGCTCATAGGAGGGGCAGGGGCCAGCTGGTCTTTGCACAGCAGCCCACCGTGGCCTCGTCATAGAAAGAACTGGCAACAGGGGGACACCAGCACATCAGATATGGGGAGAGGAGTTCCATGGGAGCGGCTGAGGTGGGGGAGCAGGAATCTGGATGCTGGGACAGCAGGGGCAGTGGGTGCCACATCAGATCAGAGCAGGCTTTCCTAGAGGCCCTGTCACCGTGATGGCCCTACCCAGAGCCCCTTCTTCTGCACAGACAAACCGTGGGCAAGGTCCTGTTCTCGGCACTTGAGACACATTAACTCATCTCATCCTCACATCACCCCTGCGAGGCCCACAGAGGGCAAACAACTTGCCCACGGCCGCACAGCAACCACTACACCCTCTCACGGTCCCTTCCATTCTGTTGGTTGAGACCTTTAAAAGTGGACAAAGTCTTCCATCCCACAATGAAAAACCAAAACTTAGAAGACTACCATTTTGACACACTCAGAAATAAAGTTTAAACCATTAATCACCAGATAGAAACTGACACATGTTAACTGTCATCAAGATGTTTTCTTTAAATACGGCCCATTCTCACGACAAGGAAGTTTTACACCTGCAACATTTGTCAGCTGAGAAGCCCAGCACCCCACTTCTCCCCTGACTGCTCACCACACAGGTGGGGACCTCTTGGGTTCCCCACAAGCTCTTCCAGAAGGGCACGGCCTGGCTATCATACCAGGACACCAAGTAAAAAAGATGAGCTACTGGTGACCAGCACCTGCTGGTATGAAGTCAAAGCAAAGCTCAGGCTTGTGGCCCTGGACTAGCCCCAGTGACCGTGGCAGCATCCCCAGGGCAGAGGGAGGCAGAGCCCCAAACCTGCTCACTGACACTTACCTGATCTGGGCAAAACGGCAGAGAAGCTCCCAGAGTGTCTGGCCTGAGCAGAAAGTGTCTTGCAACCTGGAGCCATCATCCAACTGCAGAGCAATGCGCACCTGAGGGGCGAGATACAGGAACCAAGTCAGGAAGAGGAGCAGCTATCCCAGCTGGACCCCAGACCAAGTCTGATCCTTAGGGCACAGGCGGAGGGCATTGTGTTTGCTGAATTTTAGTAAGGGAGCACACTGCCTTACAGGATAATTTTAACAATTATCTCCCTAAATAGTGACACAAGTCTATAACCCACAGGGGGGTAAATTCTCCTCTGGTCCCTCTGTTGAACAACAGACACACTAAAGCACGAGTGCAGAGACCCAAGGTAAGGACCTTGCACAGCCCCACCTGTCACAGCCCAGCGCATGACTCTCTAGGTCATTGCTACTCCTGCCCTTCTAGCCAAGGGACTCCTCAAGGGCACGTTTATTTACATTAAATCCCAATAACAAACAAAGGAGGAACTGTTCTGTGGGAAGAAACTGCGAGGGGGTCTCCAGCACACCCAAGGAACCCACAAGGGAAGTCAGGGTGCTTCCATGTGAAAGGCTGAGAACCACAACTGTAATGGAAAAAGAGATGCATTAATAAGCTCAGCCCCAGGCGCCTGACTCCCGGTGGGCTCTGGACAGAGAACTAACACCCCAGGGCCTGAGCCTCCTTGCCTCTCGACATGGATGAAAACCACTTCCCTGCAGTGTTGGGAGAATTTGCAGTTTTGTATGTAAAGGACCCACTTGTGCACAAGAGAGCAGCTATCACCATGATTCTTGTCTCTATCCACAGTAACCCTAGTGTCATTCACTAAATCCCTAGGACATAAAAGTTACTGATTTGGTAGAAAGCAGTGGACTGCAGTCAGAAGACTCGGGCTGTGGTCTAGCCAAGACTGGTCAGAGGAAGCCTGCGCCCCTGAGCTGGGTGTCCTCGTCCCAGAAGTGAGGCTCCACTGGACACCGCACAGAGTCCTGTGGGCTCTAAGACTCTTGGTGATTTTCTGACCAGAAACATCAGGTCGTATGGTGGATGCTACCAGCACGCTGATACGGACACAGCACAATTAACTGCCTCTCCACCCCCCACCCCCAAAAAACATTCAGCACAAAGAATGAAAAGTCTCATTTCCAATCATCAGCTTTTGGAGTAGAAAAGTGGCTCTGGCCTAACCTAGAGAAGGCAGCCTCACCCAAGGACGAGGACAAGTGCCTCGCCTGCACAGCCCTCTGAAACAGCCCACGCTCCACACCCCGTCTGCTCGGCCTGCTGATACATCCTGCGGCCCAAATGGTCTGAATGGAAGAGCCGGGAGGAGCAGTGAAGCCAGTCCCTCCTTGAGAGCCACCTACCATGTTCTCGGGCCCCTCGCGGCTCCGGGAGATGGGCACCATCTCCAGCTTGGCGTTATTGGGCAGATTGGCAAATCTCCACTGGAGAGAGAGGTCAAGCACATTCCTCTGAAACCTGCAAAACAGACCAAAGCCACAGGCTGCCCGCCGACCCGAACACAGCCCAGCCCTGCCGGGACCACGGCACAAGCAGAGTGACGCCCACGTCTGGCTAGCAATTCCACAGCCCATGGCGCCAAGGCTGCAGGAACAGAGTGACGGCCGGCAAGCCTGCAGAGACAGGGTGGGTCCCTGACTCCAGCAGTGGGTCTTCCAAAGGAAAGAGAGAGTGAGCATTGATACAGTTCAGGCAAGAACAGAGAGAACACAGACAGGTCACCCCTGGGGCAAACCGAGGGCCTGCTCTTTCAGACTGTGAAGCAGCAACCAGCCCAAGTACAAACTCAGAAGATAAAAGCGCACGTGGGCATGACTAAGGGGTGTGCACCATGCTCTGCGCAGAAAAGTTCTAACAGAACGATGCCTTGTCGCCACTGCTCGGAGCTGCAGCAGTCTGGCCACTGTGGCCACTCTCCCTGTGCTGCTGGCCATCAGCCAAAATGACCCGCTCCTGTCACTCCTGCTTCCTGCTACCCTTGGAAGCAGGGCCACAACCCCAAAGACCAGTGACAAAGGCAAAGGTTCTAGAGAACCACAAATGGAATGACCGGGCCTGAAGTCTCCATGGAGAGCCAGGCCCTCACGGTGGCTGAGATTCACAGATGAAGGGCTGAGACCGCCATTCCTAGCTCACAAAGCCAGGTCCTCCAACCCTGGAGCAGCCCTTCAGTCTCTCTGCCTGTGTCCTGCATGTTTTAGCTGCTGCACAGGGACCTGGCAGCTTAGAGCTTCCAACAGATGAGGAAGAGGCCCACATGGGCTTGCAGCCTCCTCTGACCCTCATGCATAGAGCTCCTGGATCCAAGGAGGGATGGTTCTTGGAAGGAACTGAGGGGAGCAAAGTGAACTGGTGAGTCAGGGTGGAAATATCCACAGCCAGGAGAGAAGGGCAGGTGGAGAATCCAGGGACCTCCGAGACGCCTGCTGCTCTCTATTGACAGCCTGCCCTCCCGAGACGCACAGTCAGAGTCGTGGTCACCCTACTTCACAAACAGGAAACTCAGATGAGAAGTGCCAGTAGGTAGCCCAGGCCACCCAAAGGCAGTGCTGGGACCACAATCTGCAGCTCCTGATATCCATCTCAGATCATACCTCTTTGGTGGACTGACGGAGGCAGATACCCACTCCTGAGAAGAGGAGAGAGAGGAAGGGGCGTGGGCTTTGAAGGCCTGGACACTGCCTCACCCGTGGGCAGGGAGGGTGGCGGTCAGGTGGCCCTGGAGCCTGAGTGACCCTGGGCCCTCTCCTCCTGACCCCCTTAGCTCCCAGGAACCCTACAGGAAGGAGAACCACCACTGTTAACCCTATAGATCACTTGGGTCTCAGAAAAGCTCCTGCCCACAGTAGAAAATAGTTCTGCCGTGTGGCCTTGACTTTACAAGAGACAGACAGCAGCCAGAATAAGTTACCAGGAGAGTGAATAAGAGAACTTATTTATGTCTCTCAGAAATCAGACTGTGAGCTCTATTTTCAATGAACGTTTAGGGGAAAAACTACAGCACTAGTGAGAGAATGTGAGCTTTGAATACACACAAAGTGGTCACCCGATGGCATGAATGCCAAGATGCCTTTGGAAACAATGGTTTTCTGAACATGAATAGGGCGTTTAGAAGACTTGGGAAAGAAACACCTTTGATACCCATCTTCAACACTGGCTGGAAATTGCCTTATAACAACCTCAACGTCAAGTGCAAGACAGGACAGATGACCTAAGGAAAACCCGAGAAGCGGGGCTCAGAGCTCTGGGGATGAGAGGAAGGGGTCTCACACACGTGCACACACATGCGTGTGCAAAACGCTGCCTTCGGTGGCAGTGGCAGCAGTTTTTAAACAAATTACACAGTCGGTGGATACAAAGGAGACAAGAGAAAAATCAATACCTGTTGTAACAGTCCAACCAGGCACCACGTGGAGATCTCAGGCAGGTTCAGGGAGAGCAAAGAAAGGGCACACAGCTCTGTGACAGGATGCCAGGGGACAGCCCAGCCCTGGCCCTAGGATTCTCGGTGGCAAGAGGCAGAGATCTGGGACGATGTGAGGGCATCTCCACTCACACCTCCTCTGCAGAGCCCTACGTGAGAGGAAGCACGGGCCAGGTCTAGCAGAGCAGGCTCCCACCCCTTGGGCTCCTCTCTACCCCTGAATGTGAGGACAGCCAAACAGTGAAGGACACGCCGCTGCTAAGATTGGAAGCTCCCCATACGGGACAGAAATCCATACCAACCAGTGAGGCGTTTTGAGCCTTTCATTGCCTTAGACCCCACAAGAATCTGGTAAAAGCCCTCTCTTTGGAAAAATGCCTGCACACAAAGACCCATGCACACAACTCCAGAGTCTGTGAGCCCACCAGAACCCACCTACAGTTTGCAGGTTTCTTCCCATTTCTCCATGACCACCTCCTCTTGCCCTCAGAGCTCCACCAGGAACTTACACAACCAAATGCACAAAAGCCCTCTGCAGTGAGTAGAATGGTGGCCCCTAAAAAGACATATCCACATCCTAACACCCAGAACTCATGAATGTGCCTTATTTGGAAACAAGGCCTTTGCAGATGTAATTAAGGATCTTGAGATGAGGTCATCCTGGATTACATGGTAGCCCCTAAATTCAAAGACAAGTAGCCTTATAAGAGACAAAAGAGGAGAGACACAAACACACAGGAAGCAGGCAGGCAGAGACTGGAGGGAGGCGGCCACAAGCCCAGGGACGCCTGGAGCCCCCAAAAGCTGAAAGAGGCAAGACAGGTGCCTCCCCTAGACCTCTGGAGGGAGTGCAGCCCCACCAACACCATCATTAGGGGCTTCTAGCCTCCAGAGGGTGAGAGAATAAACCTTGTGGGTTTAAGCCTCAGCAGGGCCCTGCGGGAAGGGTGGATGGATTTGGAGCCCGAGGCCCGGCCAAAGCAAACTCACTTCAGGTCGTACTCGTTGGGGTTGAAGTCCTGCCGATGGCACGTGTCCTCCAGGACCTAGGGGTGAGATGAGGGCATGAGCCACTGTATCTGGCCTGGTGGGCCCCGGCGGGGGTAGGCAAGTGACACTGAGGCAGCCAAGGGCACAGAGTCCACCTCTTGGAGAGCCGGTCGGCTCTGTAGGACTAAGCCTAATACAAGCCAGGTGATGGACCGTCCACTCAACAGCTCCACACATCTCACCTGCAAATCCTGCTCACTCTCCTCCTCCTCACTGGGCCTGCTTTGTCAACCCAGCTCTGTGGGACCCAACAAACCGGGTCCCCAACAAACCTGGCACCACAGACATCTTCCTACACTCGGGGACACCCCACACACAGAGAATAAAGTTCAAACTCCACAGAGACCCAGCTCGAGTGGGTCCTAGGTGCCTCCCTGGGCGGGAGCCCCAGTCCCTACCCTGCACACACTGAGTTACCATTCATCGTCTCAGCCCCCTGCACCACCGTGTATGTGCACCGTCCCCTACACTTAAGGGTCCAACAAGCATTTCCAACGTAATGCAATCGACGTCCGCCAGGTGCCCGGTGAAGTGCTGCGAGTGACTCAGCACACCCGGCCACAGCACACCGAGACGAAGGGCGACCCCGGGGTGGGGACAAGGTTCGGGGGCCCTCGGAGGCGGGCTCGGAGGACCGCGAGCTCGGGTGGGGGTGGCAGAGGCCGCGACCCCTGACAGCCCCTGAGTGCGGCGCCCCCGCCCCCACGGACCCGGAGCCCGGCGCGGAAGTGGGCGGGCCCACCGCGCCAGGAGGCCGCTCATTGGACGTCGCAGACCCCGCCCCGAGGGTCCCGCCCGGCCCCGCCCGGCCCCGCCCCGCGGCCCTCGCAGGAACCACAGGAGCGGCCGGCGCCGAGTCGCGGCCGTCGCGTCCCTACTTGCTGCCCGCCGCCCGCCCGCGGCCGCACCTGCAGTAGCACTGTGCTCGGCGTCACCTTCACCGTGTGGCGCCGCCCGTTCGGGGCCAGCACCGACACCGCAGAACCCCCGCTGCCCGCCGGGGCCGCCATCTTCTCCTCACGTGACCTGCCGCCGCCCGCCCAGCGTCAAACTTTATCCGCAACAGCCGGACGCACAGCCTCGCGGCCTCGGGGGCGGGCCCTGGGGCGGGGCGGGGCCAGCGCGCCTCCGGGCCCGCCCCTGCCTGGCCACGCCCCCGGTGCTTTCGCGGGGCCCGCGAGCGCGCGCCCGACGTTAGATAGGCGCGGTCACTCCAGCGCGGCCACGTGGCCCGGTTCTGGGCCGGCGGTGCGGGCAGCGAGTGCGTCTAGGCCTCGGCTCCCTGTCCTCGCCGGCCCGTCCTGGGTCCCACTGCCCCCCTTCCTGCCCCCTCTGGTCCCGAGGGGTAGGGTCAGGCCCGGTACCCCTGCGGAGTGAATGCCTGCCGGCCGTGGGGTGGTGTCAAGGTCAGGGAGCAGCTGCCAGGAAAGGCCGGCCAGAAACTCCAAACCAGAGAGCAGATTCAATGAAAGTCTGTGACGAGCATTGTGCCTGTCCGTGCTCTCACTCTGCCAGCAGCTAAACTCTTGACAGAACTTGTCCCCCAATTCCACCTGCCCAAGGCAGTGGAAGGGCCGGGAGGAGGGGCATGTGGGATCCTGCCACTCCTCTGGTGTGGGTGCTGTCATGCCTTGGTGTAGCTGACACATCTGTCTCACAAGCAGTTTCATACTGACAAACAGACGACTGCATGCTTATGCGAGAAAACGGGAAAGCCTCAGGGTAGCCACAGCTCCACGGCCACCCCCGAGGGACTGTCTAGCACTCTATGCAACCTCAGTGCCTCACCGAGCCACACACACTTCCTGGTCCCCATCGGCCAGTCCCCTCTCCTGAGGCCGGGGAACACCACAGGACACAGGACAGAGAAATTTTCTGGCTCAGAGACAGCGTCTGCTGACCTGCCCCACCCCCTCCTATCTGCTCACATGGGTCTCATCATCTATGTGTAGCCGAGTACACGAGGCCTTGGAGCAGACACCTGTGGGGCATTTGTGACCACTGCCTGCAAGCTCTCAAACCCACCCTTCAGCCCAGCAGGGCCCCACATGCAGTTCTGCGGCAGCCAGGCCCCAAGTTGCCCCCAACCTGGCCTCTTCAGCACTGTGGGGTTTCCTCAGAGCCTCATCTGCACTGGGACAGGCCTTTCGTGCCTGCTCACTTGTTTACTGGCTGTCCCAAGGCAGCCCCGTCTGTCTGGCCCTCCGCCAGCAGGCACGCAGAGCAGAGCCTGGCACGGGGTGGGTGCTCTGCAAACATCTGTGAGAGGAATGACTATCGATGGGACAAACGAATGCACAGTCCCCCCACATGTGCCTTCTCCTCCTTCTGCTGCCACTCACCTGGCAGGGGCAGGGTGCCCCAGGCTCAATGGGGTCTGTGTCCTGGCATTGGCACTAGGAGGTGGGAAAGGCAGAGCAGACCCGCCTCCCTTAGTGGCCTGGCTGGGCCAGACCTGGTGAAGACCAAGCAGGACAGACCAGACCCCACGAAGCTCCCATGAAGCAAGCCCCAGAGCCGACCCCTGGATGCTGGACCTCAGCTTGAGAAGCCTCCAGAGGCTGGAAATGCCCAGCAGAGGCTCCCCTGGTACAGGGGATTATTTCAGGCTGGAGGCAAAAATTCCAGGTTAACACACCAGCTCCACACCACAGCAGGAAGGACCCTCACCTGCCCCATGGCAAGTTTGCCATAGATTTGGACCCACACGCCTGGCCCTCCATTTGCTCTGTGGGGAGGCTGCCTCCTCGTGCTTACCTTCCACAGTTCCTCACTGCAACTTGGCACCTTCCCTCAAGGCCCCATCACCTCCTGCGGGTGGTCCAGGCACAGCCTTAAGGGCGTGATCACAGCAGAGGTCACAGAGATAACTGTAGGGTCAAAGATCATCTTTGGGGGACTCCCCTGGTGGCCCAGTGGTAAAGAATCAGCCTTACAGTGCAGGGGATACGGGTTCGATCCCTGGTCAGGGAACTAAGATCCCACATGCAGCGGGGCAACTAAGTCTGCGTGCCACAACGACTGAGCTCGCGAGCCTCAACTAGAGCCCACGCGCCCTGGAGCCCTCACACCACAACTAGAGAAGAGAAAACCTGAACACCACAACTAGAGAGAAGCCCGCATGCTGCAGTGAAAGATCCCACGTGCTGCAAATAAGACCCGATGCAGCCAAAAAATAAATAAATAAATAAATAATCTTTAGGAAAAAAAAATCATCTCTGAGAGGCATTCAAGACCCCAAAGGGGAGCCTCTTCTTTGTGCTCATAGTTCAGCCTTTCTCTGCAGCTCACATTTTTCTTTCCAATTTTGCCGTTTTAAAAAATGACAGATCTGTACATTAACTTTCACAGCAGCTTTATCTAATAGTCAAAAGCTGGAATGAACCTGGATGACCGTCAACAGGTTGAGCAGTTAAACAATGTGGCACATCCACACATGGAACACTGCTCAGCAATCACGGGAATGAACTACTGACACCGCAGCCTGGGTGAGTCTCCAGGGAAACATGCTGAGTGAAAAGAGCTGGTACCCAAAGATTGCATACTGTGCCATTCCATTTATATAGCATTATGGAAATGACAGCATTTTCCATTTCTCTTTGCATTAATATATGCATATATACTTATATTTGAAAGTAAGTTGATGACATCCAGGCACTCTCCCCCCAAATAATGCGGCAGCTCCTCCTAAGAACCAGGACCTTCTCCTTTTTAATCATAACCCATCACCACACCCAACAACCATGGATATAATGATATTATCTAATACACAGCCCACTTTAGACTTTCCCTTGTTGTCCCCAAATGGTCCTTTATAGCTGGTTGTCACATTGCATTTTGTTGTTGGGTCTGTTTACACTCCTTTAATCTACCACAGTCCTGGGAATTCCCTGGCGGTCCAGTAGTTAGGACTCTGCACTTTCGCTGCTGAGGGCATGGGTTCGATTCCTGGTTGGGGAACTAAGATCCTGCAAGCTGTGTGGTGAAGCCAGAAAAAAAAAAAAAAAAAACACCCTACCACAGTCCCTCTATTTTTTGTTTTGTTTTAATTTTTCATGACATTTGCATTTTTTAGAGCCCAAGGCTGGATCTGTCTGATCTTTTCCTGGAGTTAAACATTCAGTGCAGTGAGGCAGCATAGATGACAGCCCCCCAGGAGGTCCAGGATATCAGTTTGTCCCATTAGTGGGGACATGCAGACTGAACCTCCATGTTCCAGGTCCCGTGTAGACTGAATAAGCTATGTGTGGGGTAATTCTTTGAGAGCACAAATATGATGTTTTTCCAAGAACCATTTACCCAGTGGTTTTAGCATCAGTTGATGGTCCTTGCCTGAATCCATCATTACATTTATGGTGCAAAATCACAACCTTTCAACTTTATCATTCCTCTACATTTAATAGGTATTTTTTGGTCAAGAATTTTTTTTAATTCCTAAATATTAATATGAACTCATGGATTCTTTTTCTTCATTCAGTTATTCTTTCTGATGCTCAAATTTGATCCAAATTTGGCCAGTGAGACACACACCCCCTTTAAGCTGGCTCCTATGCTCCCTTGGGTGGGGGGGCAGTGACTTCTTATTTTCATATTATTTCAAATGTAGAAGTTGCAAGAACAGTAAAAGGAACTCCTGCATACCTCTTAGACAGACTCTCCAGTTGTTTACATGTTGCCCATTTGCTTCATCATCATTATCTCTCTCTCTCTCCGTATATGTGTATATATGTTCTGAACCACCTGAGAGTAAGTGGAGACATTGTTCACCTCTGCCACTAAATACTTCAGTGTGTATTTCTCAAGAGCAAGGCCGCTCTCTTACTTCACCACCGAACTGTGATACAACATTGGGAGATCTGTCATTGATACCACACTCCGAGCTACTCTACAGTCACCTGTAGCACTCACATCTTTCCTGCATCTTTTCGATGTTTGTGTTGTTCTCTGAGCACTTCATCACTTCAGCCACAAGAAAGTATTTTAGGCCCCCCCAGGATGTCCCTGCCCCAGCCCTGAATGCCATTTCTCAAGGAAGCCCTAGTCCCTTTTTGAGGGGAATGAGATTTAGAAACCGAGGTCTGGAGCTGAGCACGTTCGTTGCTACCGGTGTGCCTCTGGTTTGTAGGCCTTCTCAGGGGACAGAACTAGCATCCTGAATTCACCACCCCTCAGTCTTCTTCTTCCCTCCTTCCGTATTTATATTTGGTTGAATTGTATGAAATTGCCAATATTCAACCATTTTCAATCTACGAAAAAAGGCACAACCAAATATCCCCTTATCCACAGTGAGAACCCTTGTTTTCAGCAGCATTATATTTATAAATTTGCTCTGTTCCAAAATACCCTTCAGGGACTTCCCTGGTGGTCCAGTGGTTAAGACTCCGCACTCCCAATAGAGGGGGCCCGGGTTTGATCCCTGGTCAGGGAACTAGCTCCCGCATGCATGCTGCAACTAAAAGATCCCACATGCTGCAACGAAGATTCCCACATGCTGCAACTAAGACCCGGCGCAGCCAAATAAATAAATAAATATTAAAAAAACAACAACCCTCCAAATAGCTTTGGAATTACTACAACAATACTGCTAGTAACCAGACCTACTTAGGAAATCTCAAGATTTCTTTGTAGTTATTTTTGTCCTCAGAATATATCGCACAAAAGAAATACAGAGTATTGTGTTCAAAATTATTTGCATTAATTCTTTTTTGTGTGTGTGGTTATGTTAATTGGATACACATGTTCATTTATTACTGAATTTTAGGGTCTTTTTCACTCTTTTTTGATTTAATGTTATATTTTGATTATGAAAAATATTTATTTATTATTTGATTTGAATATTATTTGATTCAAAAGTTATAAGTATAAAATGACACATAGCCAGAAGAGGGTCCTCCTTCTTCATCCACTCCCACTCGCCCCCATAAGAACTAATCTTCTTCTGGTTCTGGGGTAGCTTTCCTGCCTTTTTGCAAAGATGAGCACATGCATGTAGCAGAGGCTAAGTGGACACAGATGCGGATTCTTCCTCTCCTTCCTTCTTACACAGCAGGTGACACAGAACATACCCTCATTTGTTCTTTTCTCTGCAGCCTACATGACCCACTCTGGGACCCCGTCTAACTCCGCTCCCCTCCACAGTGCGGTACATCCAGAGCACAAAGTCCTGGATGTCGTATAGGCTGTCACAGCATCCCGGCAGCCCAGGGAGTGGTCAGGGCATGGGGTCCCGGCTCCCCTACCTGCGCCAAGCAGAGCTTTGACACCTCCTGGCTGCCCGGGCCTCCGTGCTTCATCTGTAAAACTCGACCCAGGGAGGTGGAGGTCAGCGCAGGTGAGGCAGACAGAACATCACAGGCAGCAGTTCCCCCCAGTAGCTGTGGGAAGCCCTGAGCCCAGTCAGAAGGTGAGGCTGGGGTCCTCACCCCAGGCTGCACAGAATCCTTTCAAGGTTGGCCTGGGTCCCACCTGAATGCTGGGGTGGGGTGTCCCTGGTGGGACCAAGGCTGTATTTTCCAAAGAAACAATGTCCCAAACTGTGGTTCTATTAGGACTTCAGGTCATAGGTTAAAGTTAAAAAGCCCATGGCTGGGCTGGGCTGACCTGGGAACCGAAGCGCCTCGAACCTGTCTCTTTGGGAAAGTTATGGCTCATTCTCAGAGCAAGTGGCTTCTGAGGCTCTTCTGAGCTGGGCCCACGGAGGCACAGCCCTGCCCCATGCTGTGCTTACGGTCCAGCCGAATGCATTTAAAAATATGTATGTAAAGATATATATAATTGTGGTAAAATTGCAGTTTAAATTTAATCAGCTTAAAATATATTTTTTAAATAAATTTATTTTATTTATTTATTTTTGGCTGTGTTGGGTCTTCGTTGCTGTGCGCGGGCTTTCTCTAGTTGCGGCGAGCGGGGGCTACTCTTCGTTGTGGTGCGCAGGCTTCTCACTGCGGTGGCTTCTCTTGCTGAAGAGCACGGGCTCTAGGTGCGCCGGCTTCAGTAGTTGTGACACACAGGCTTAGTTGCTCCGTGGCATGTGGGATCTTCCCGGACCAGGGCTCGAACCTGTGTCCCCTGCATTGGCAGGTGGATTCTTAACCACTGTGCCACCAGGGAAGTCCCTTAAAAATCTACTTTCCAGCATAGATCCTTTGGGAGTTTATCTGTATTATCAATAAGGCAGTGGCTTTCCACCGCCAAAGAAAAAAATGTAACTTCCTGGTGGCTGCGTGCTGCTCACTCTCACCGCTCTCCTCCGCACAGCCTCCTTCAGCCTGTCCCCCAAGCCTTTCCTCAGCTCCCTCACGTCATGAGGGCTATGCCCACATGTCACCTGCTGGGGGACTTCCGTGACCGCATCCCACCTGCCACCCTCTGCCTGGTTTTCTCGTTTTCTCTCCCCTCCTGACATCACATTGTGGAGCCCCTTGGGCAGCTGTTTTCCATCATCTGCCCCCTCAACCCCAGCAGACAAGCCTGGGCCAGGGCTCTGGTGAGTGAGTGTGAGATCGTCAGGGACCCTTCCCCCGTGCATGGAGCTGCCCTACATCTGGTCTCAGTCGGTGGCCTCCAGGCAGGACAGACACCTGGACAGGTAAGAACCTTGGCTCATTCTCACACATGCAAGAGAGATCACACTATCGATTTCACGAAATGAGCTGCGTTTCTACGTTGCCACCCTAGCCGCTGGCAGAATAATCAATGCCCTTGACTCAGGAGCTTTCTGGGCCCTCAGCGTTCTCCTCTGAGAAATGGATCCTGACTCCTAGGTGGAGGGTGGTGGTGCTTCTGCAAGACGGTATAAGGAAAGTGTGCAGCATAGTTCCCACAGCCCTCTCACAAGTAAGCAAACACACTGGGGTCTGGAGAGGACAGGGAAGGCCACCTTCCTGCTCCTCCTCACCTCATCTTCCTCCCTCCCAGGCAGTGGCTAGACAGCTGTTCCCAGGCTCTGCTTTGAATTAAAAAGTGGTGTGGCCCTTTAAGAGAAGCATCCGCCACCCCCGCTGCCCTGCTGCCCCCTTTGAAGTCCCTGGCGCTGAAAGGTTCCCAGTGGCAGATCTGAGGGTTTGTTTCTGCCTCCCCAGAGGCCACGTGCGGATCACAGGGTGGGAGGGAGGGAGGGCCGAAGGTCACAGGGCCGGCCAGGCCTCCCTGGCCTGCAGCCGCTATTGCAGCAGGCACTGAGGACCAGCAGGCTGCATGGATGGGGACCAGGCGGCTGGAGCTCATTAGGGCTCAGCAGAGCCAGCAGCTGGGAGAGCTAAGGAGGCGCTGTCTCCCGCCCTCCCCGTGGGCCTGGGGCAGCCTGACTTCCCCAACGCCCTCTCGCCTATACAGTGAGGAGCATGCGCTGGCACTTCGGAGCCGCTCTGGCCACACCCCAAGAAGCCCCATCTGCACAGATGTGTAGGAAGCCCCTCCCATCGCCATGACCTTCCTCCCCCCAGCTTTGGAATATGGCTGGTTCCAGGTGGACCCAGGTGGACCCTGACACGCCACAGTTAGCTGAGGTCAGCTGTGGGTTGGCATCCAGGAGGGTTCTTCAGCCAGGACTGCCCACAAGCCAGGTGTGGCTGTGTGAGGGGGGTGGGCTGGGGCAGGGGCTCTCAGAAGCTGGCTCCCAGGGGTCGAGCCTGGGACCAGAAAATGCTACTTGTCCTCTGTTCACCAGGCACCGGAGGGTGGGGTTTGCAGCAGAGTGGCAGGAGCATCTGGGACTCAGCTTCCTCCCGCTCTCACCCATAAGTAAAGGGGACTCTGACTCCCACATGTTCCCAGTCCTAGGGTGAGGTGTGTGTGGGTCTCTTCTGCAGGTGACCCCAAGGCTGCTCAGGCCAGGCCTGCAAATGGCCACCAATTCCCAGGAGAGGACTTCTTCTGGCATCATGCCTAGGAGCTGTCTATTAAAGCCTGTAACTGACCAGGGGGTCCCAGCTCCACCTTCCCCTGCCCCTGCACCAGATGGCTCCAATGGACTTTTCTCATCAAGGCCCCAGGATGTGAGGCAAGGGGGGTTCCTGCTGATGGATGGGGGGGGGCTCGGGGAAACCAAAAGGGTTCAAGCTCTGTAATTACATGGCCTGAGCTTAAGGCCCCTCCCCCAGCTCAGAGCCCACAGTGGGCTCTTGCCTGGCTATGGAGTGGGGTCTCCATTCAGGGCAAGCCACTGGGGGGAGTGCAGTGGTCTGCCCCACTTCCCTGCCCTCTTGGGCCTCAGAGGCCAGCAGCTGGGATGCAGAGCCGCCCAGGTGGTTGTGTGAGGCGGGGCGGCTGAGGCCCGCAGGCAACAGCTGGGCCCCAGACGGCAGGCAGCAGCTGCAGCACAGAACAGCCTTGTGCTCTTGGAGCCCTGGGCTCAGGGCCCTCGGGGATCCCCAGGAAGGAGCTGGCTGTGTGATACGGGGCCGTCCCAAGTCCAGGCAAGGGCACTGGGTCTGGAGCTCCTGGACATCCTGAGGACCTGAAGGCCCAGTCCCAGGTGGGATCCCCTGCACCACTGACTGTCCCCACCATACCTTCCTCCCCAGGGCCTGCCTGCCAGTCTGGGCCCCAAGCCTGCCTCAACTCGGGCCCTAGCTCTTGCTTCCTGAAATGTGCCATCTCTGATGCCCCCTTCCCAGGAATTGGGCACATGTCCATGTGTGGACCACAAGTCTCATTGCCCCCCTCTGTGATCCCTTCCTTATATCTTCCTCCCCAAGGGACCAGCCCCTGAACCCCCATCCTATACCTGGGGATGCTGCTCCAAAATAGGCAGAGGCCCCCCTCTGGGCTCTCATTTTCCCAGGCCTCCTTGCACCTGGGCATGCATGAGATCTAAGCTTGACCAGAAGCACCTGCAGCCCACCTGAATGGGAGCCAGGAAGCCAAGAGGCAGGAATGATACAGAACCCACCCGGGACATGGCAATGGGGGGGCTGGTAAGCAGAAGGGTGGGTCCCATGTCCAGCATACGTGGTGTCCATGGCCCATGGGACCACTGCAACAAGGCAATTTGGGACATTGTTCCTGCTTCTCCTCCTCAAGCTTGAGTGTTGGCCCTCCAGACATTCCATGAGCCCCCTGTGCCCAGGACCTCAGTCTACCTTGGTGTCTGAAGGATGGCCAGCATCCACCAGGGAGCAATAACTATCAAACAAGTCCTGCCTCATTTCATGCTCTCATGACCCTGGAAAGCAGGTACTATTCTCGTCTCCACCTTACACATAACAAGCCTGAGGTTCAGAGAGCCAGCTGCAGGCCCAGGAGCAGCAGAGCCAGGCCCTGAATGCAGAGATAGGCTCTCAGTCCCGCAGCTACATCTCTTAGTGTGTGGGCCCCACAGACATCTGTCTAATGAGTGAATGGGGGCATGTACATGCCATGTCCCAGCAGGATCTCCAGGGTAGGACCAGCCCACCACGTTCATTCACCTGCCCCGCATCCCTGCCAGTCACCTGGTGCCTCAGGCCCAGCCTGCTGACCATCATTGGTTAGACCCATTGGTGTTTGGGGTTTTTTAGGTAAAATTTATAATATAAAACCACTTCAAGGTGTACAATTCCATGGCATTTAGTACATTCACCATGTTATGCAACCATCAACATGATCAATTTTAGAACATTTTCGTCACCCCAAAAAGAAACACTGTACCCACTAGCAGTCACTCCCTGTTCCTCCCTGTCCCCTGGCAACCAAAAGTCTGCTTTTCTATCTCTATAGATTTGCCTATTCTGCATATTTCATGTAAATGGAATCATAAGATATGTGGCCTTTTGTTTCTGGCTTATTTCACTTACCTTAATGTTTTTAAGGTTCGTCTGTGTCATAGCATGTGTCAGTACTTTGTTCCTTTTTATGGCTGAATAATAGTCCATTGTATGAATGGACCACATTTTATTTATCCATTTTATTCATTATGGACGTTTGGGTTGTTTCCCCCTTTTGGCTATAGTGAGTACTGCTGCTGTGAACATTGATGGTCAAGTTTTTGTTTGAACACCTGCTTTCATCTCTTTTGGGATTATACCTAGGAGTGGAATTGCTGAGTCATGTGATAATTATACATGTAATTTATTGAGCAGCCACCAAACTGTTTCCATAGTGGCTGTACCATTTCATGCTCCCGCCAGCAATGCACGGGCTCCAGTTTCTCCACATCCTCACCAATGCATGCTGTTTTCCATTTGTTTTTGTTTTTGGCCACACCACATGGCTTGCAGGATCTTAGTTCCCTGACCAGGGATTGAACCCAGGCCCTCGGCAGTGAAAGCACCGAGTCCTAACCACTGGACCACCAGGGAATTCCCTGTTTTCCATGGTTTTGATCACAGCCATCCTAGTGGATGTGAGGTGTTATCTGAACTGCTGCTGTTCCACCAGGTTCCCCTTCCTCCCATGTGTCAAGGCCACAGTGGCCTCTGGGCTGAGTGCAGGCAGCCTGGAAGCAGAGGCCCGGAGCTGAGCTGAGTGGCTCCCAGAACCTGCTGTCCTAGAAACCCCCTCCCATATTTTGGGAGCTGAAAACTCTGAGTTGGGGGAGTCTGAGGTGCAGAAGGTAAAGCTGGCCCTTGAGGGGAGGGAGCCCAAGTACAGAGCTAGTCTGTCTGAGTCGAGAGAAGGATGAAGTATGAACAGCCAAGGAAGGCTCTCTCAGGGGCTGTCACCACCAAGAGTCTGAGTTGGGGGTCTAAAGCTTAAAGGAGAGGGTGTGGGGAAGGCAGAGACACAGAAGGACAGGGAAGTTCTGGGGAAGACTCTTCACTTCTGCTAGTAGTGTTGAATAAATCAAACGGATTCATTTCGGTCAAAGTGCAGGCTAAATCTCATTACAGCAATACTAGCGAGTCCAACATGCATGCTCCCGCCTCGCACCGGCATTTCATTGGCAATTGTAACTGCCATTCCCACAGCACCGAGCACTTTCATGCATGGGCTCCCGTAATCCCACAACAGCCCTCTGATGGAGGTACGGTCATTGCCCCGCTTTAAAGAAGAGGAAACAGAGGCACACAGAGAGGTCACGGGCCTTGCCCAGGAGCTCCTGCCAGGAAATGGCTCAGAGCCAGGTCCGTGTGAAGTACAACCCTACGCAGTCTTGCCATCCGGCTGGAAGCAGCATTTCCCTGCCTGGGACTTGGAGTAACAGGCTCCTAGACGTAGAGTGTTCCTGGGGCATGTTCTCCCCCATGCCTAGGAACACCTTCGCGTGGGGGACCTGTGTTTGAAATGCCTGCCTCTGGCCAGTCCCACGCAGGGCCTATATATTGACCTGAAGACAGGAGGGTGGCAAGTGTGGATTTCCAGATGCACAGCTCACTCTCAGCTCTTCTGCTGGCATGTCTGAGTCTCAGTTCCCCTCATCAGGAAAATGGATGCCCAGCTGCACCACAGAAGCTTGTGGGGAGGACCTCTTTTTGTCACAGCTGCTCTCTCCTTCACTGAGTGACCCCAGCCAAGGCCGACCTCTGGGGCACCTCAGCCTGATGTTAGGCTTTGAGGTTTAATTTACCGCTTAAACCTCACACAGCAGCTCTCAAGGACCCTGTCTGGTCTCCCACTTTGTCTTCTGAGAGCCTGGCCAGAGCAGCCTGCTGTGTCTGTGCACGGGGTGGGTGTTGTAACTTTTTAACCCTCAGCCCATTACTCAGCCCAGGGACTGGTGAGGACAGCTCAGGAGGCAAAGGCAGGGGCAGGATCCCCGGTGCTGCCAGAGCCTCTGGCAACCTCTATTCTCCTGCCCCAGAGGGGCTGCAGGTGCCTGCCAGTGGACACAGCTTCCCCACTGCCCCGAATTAGGAGGGAGCTCAGGAAGCTCTACCCCAGCTCTAGACCCAAAAGGCAAGGTCTGTTTCCTGTCTTTACAATGGTGTAATGACATCCACGGAGCTGTGGCTGGGAGGGGAATGAGAGGTCTACCAAAGCTGTCTATGGCACTTTGTGGGTGTGTGTGGAGGGCAAATAAATGCCCTTTTTTTCCTTTTGTCTGCCCACCTAGCCGGGAGGAAGCCTCCTAAGTAAACAGCTGCCCCCTCATCCCATTTTGATTTCTGAGGAGGAATCTCCTTCTGTCCCCAGTGAGGTGCACTGGGAAGGTGAGGTGATGGGGCAGATGCACTACGGTGCTTGGAGGTCACTGAACAGAAACCAAGGCGGCAGCTCTTCCATCCGCGACCACCCCAGGGGCGGCTGGGACTGCGGGAGAGGTTCTTGGGGGTCCTTGGCATGGGGTGCAAAGCGAGGGCGCACGCGGGGAGGATCCAGGACTCCGCCCCGAGGCCCACCGACCTCGATAAGTGGCAGCGCCCCCTCTGCCCCCACTGCCCTCCGAGGGCCGCCCAGAATCTGTCCATCCAGGCGCGGGACAGGGTGACTCCCCCGTGGCGCCGTGCCGCGGCGCCCAGTCCCTCCCGCAGGTCGCCGAGGGCGCCGGGGCCTCGCACCACACCTGTCCGCTCCTCCGGGAGGCCCCGGCGCCTCTGCTGCCGGCCCCTCGGCGCGGAGCCCTGTGTCCGCCGTCGCTTTGATCCCGGGGGCCCCGCTGGATAAAAGTCCCGGGAGGCTCCGCGCCAGCGCCAGAGGGGAGGCAGCCGAGCCGGGCGTACCAGCAGGCTGGCGCTGGGCGAGCGACGCCGAGGAGCCGGGGCCGCGGGGCCGCCCTCGCCGCCCGCGGTGAGCGCAGGGCTCCGGGCCGGTTCGGGGTGGGGGTTGCGGAGCGGGGTTCTGGTCGCCCGTGGGTTGCTGTGGGCCTGGGCGGCGGGGGCGAGGGGACCCCGGCGGCTCAGGTGAGCGCTCCCCCTGTGCCCCCAGCCCGTCGGGCCGACCCGCCCCGTGGCGTACGGAGCTCCCCCCGCGCGGAAAAGCCCCGCTCCTTCCCCCCCGCCCCCCCCCCCGCCGCCCCTTCCAGTCGCCCGGAGGCGGGGGCGGCGGCGCCGGGCTGGCCGCGATGAATGAGCCGCCGGGGCCGCCGGGCCGCGCTGCCCCCCACGGAGCCGGGCCGGGAGCGCCTCCGGCGGCCGCGGCGGGATAGTCCAGGCCCCTCCGTCAGGCTTGCGGTTTGGGAAGAAAAGGCGATGCCTCCGCCAAGAAAAGAGCGAGCGCGGCCCCCTCCCCCTCCGCCGAGCCCGGGCGGCGGCGGTGGCGGCACTTCTAACGCGCGGGCACCCGGGCCGCCGCGGCCCCCGCAAACTACGCCCAGGCTCGGCCCCCGCCGCTCATTGGCGCGGGCCGGAGCCAGCGCACCCAGACCCTGCGCTGCCCTCGGCCGGACGCGCGCGGAGCCCCAGCTGCCCAGGCCGACGGCGCCCGGCCCGAGAGCCTCGACGCCGAGCCGCCCTCGCCTCCTCTGCCGGGCCCAACGCAGGGAGCGGGGCGAACGAGCAGGCGCGGCTGGCGCCCCGCGGCCCGGGCGCCCCCGGCCCGGCGCCCTCGCCACCGCGCCGCCTCAAGGCCGCCCGCTCTCCGCAGGTGGCCGCGGGCCCGAGCAGCGCGGCCATGGGCCGAGGGGTGCGCGTGCTGCTGCTGCTGGGCCTGCTGCACTGGGCCGGGGGCGGCGAGGGCAGGAAGACCTGGCGGCGCCGCGGCCAGCAGCCACCCCCGCCGCCGCCCCCGCCGCGGGCCGAGGCGGCGACGGCGGCTGGGCAGCCGGTGGAGAGCTTCCCGCTGGACTTCACGGCCGTGGAAGGCAACATGGACAGCTTCATGGCACAGGTCAAGAGCCTGGCACAGTCCCTGTACCCCTGCTCGGCACAGCAGCTCAACGAGGACCTGCGCCTGCACCTTCTGCTCAACACGTCGGTGACTTGCAACGACGGCAGCTCGGCCGGGTAAGGCCCGCCCCCGCCCGCCGCGACCGGCGCGCCCCCGCCGCTGGCCTCGGGGCCGCGGGCCGCCTCGTCGCCGGCGGGTTCGCACACCCGCCTCCCTGTCCCCGCTCAGACGCACGGAGTCTCTGCACTGGACCCTCCCTGCTGGCCGCAGCGGTGCTCGCCCACGGGGGAAAGGGCTCCCGTCGGGTCTCGGAGGCGCTGGCCCCGGGAAGGGCCCTGCTCGGAGGCTTGCCGCGCGGGGGTGGGGCAGCGCTGGCAGCGCTGGTCGCGGGCCAGCCCGGGCACTGACCCCTCGGCCACCGGTGCCCAGCCCCTGTGCTCGCGTCCTTCGTTCCCTGGGCGGGGAGATGGCAGTCCGCGAGTGGCCCTGGCTCCAGCAGGAGGAGGTGGCACAGGGGGGCGGGGAGAGTCCTGCCGTACCCCCACCCCCACACCAGCTCTACTCGCCCCGTCTGCTCCCTGCTGCTGCTGGGACTGCCAGGGAGCCCAGCCAGCCAGAGGGACAGGCAGGGGGCGCAGGTGGGACAGAAGGACCTGGGGTGCAGCATTCACCCCTCTCCAAACGGAAGCAGATAAAAAAGAATGCGAGGCTGAGGGTTGGGGAGGGGTTGGGGGCGCCCACGCCCTCAGCGATTCCACAGCCCGAGGAACTGGACGTTAGGTCGGGCCTCGGAAGGAAGGCTGCGACCCTGCCTCGGTGGCGCCCTCGCCCCTCCACGCGCGCCTGTCCTACCCCAGTGCCCCTGCCCCACGCACACTCCTCCAGCGAGAGTGGTTTTCACTCTCCAAGCGCCACTGCGCGTCCCAGGAGGATCCCGAGCCCCAGCGAGGACCCACCCCCACCCCCGCCCGGCCGCCAGCGCCGAGGTTACAGCGGGTCTGTCGCGGGGCGGGCAGTGGGGATTTTCCACGGACCACACAACCCCTCGCCGCCCTTCCCCGCCCCGCGAGCGCCACCTCCCGGGACTGGCTGGCCGGGCCGGGCGCGCTCTGCGGGGGCCTGGCCGCTGGCGCCCCCGTGCGGTCCGCGCGCGCCTGGCGACAGGTGGAATGACCCCTTCCTTCCTGGAGCTGGGCCCTGCAGCCCCAGCTGACCGCCCGCTCCGCCCACTTCCCTTGCAGCTACTACCTGAAGGAATCCAAGGGCAGCCGGCGATGGCTACTGTTTCTGGAAGGTGCGTCCTAGGTGCGGAGGTGGCGGGGTGGGGGTGGGGATCCACTCGGCACTGGACCCTGAGGTGGTGGCTGTGCCCGCAGGAGGCTGGTACTGCTTCAACCGGGAGAACTGCGACTCCCGATATGACACCATGCGGCGCCTCATGAGCTCCAAGGACTGGCCGCTCACTCGAACAGGTCAGCGTGCCAGGGACTGACCAGAAGCCCCCACGAGGCGGGGGGGGCGGGTGGTGGCGGGGGAAGGGGCTCATAATTGGAAGTCCTGGAAGAAGCTCCTCCTCTTTCACTCCCTAGAGGCCCAGAGAGGCCCCACCCCATCCATCCCCCCCCCAAAGTTAGGGATCATTCATTCTCACCTTTCATTCTTCTTCCACAGGTAACTTCCCAGGGCTCACCCTGGCTGTGCAGTACACAGCTGGTCCCTAGGTCAAAATATCTGGTGGAGGGGGGAGGTTGAGGGCCATGTCCAGATGTCACAGCCTGGCTGGTCATCCTGGCCATGGGGACTCCGTGGAGTAACTAAACCCATCCATTCATTCCCCACTTCCTCAGCCACCTTGGTTCAGGTGGGTGTCACCACCCACCTCCTTGCTGTGGCCAAGTAGGATGCCCCCACAGCCCCACATCTTCCTATAGTCCTCACCCCTGCATGCCCCCTCCCACCAGAAAGACCCACTGCCTCTGTCCTCCCCTGCCACAGGCACGGGGATCCTGTCCTCCCAGCCAGAGGAGAACCCCCACTGGTGGAACGCCAACATGGTGTAAGAGGGAGCCGAAGGTCTTTCCTTGGGGGTCCTGTCCTTGGGGGTCCTTCCTGGAGGATCCTTCCTAAGAGGTTCTTAGGGGGGAGTCCATCCTTGGGGATCCCATCCTTGAGGGCGTCTGGTCCTGGGAGAGGTCTTCCTAGGGGGTTCCTGTCCTCAGGAGTCCTTCCTGAGGAGGGTGGTCCTTCCTGGGGTCCTCGGGCAACAGAGAAGCATGGCGGGCTCACACCATCCCTGTGTCACAGCTTCATCCCCTACTGCTCCAGCGATGTCTGGAGTGGGGCTTCATCCAAGTCTGAAAAGAGTGAGTCCCCTGCCTTCCCCCAGCTCCCCCCCACCCCTGACAGAGGCAGGGCAGGGAGGACGGAGCTCCTGGAGAAATACAGACTTTCAGCCTTGTAACTCCCTTTAACCCTTTGATAGTGTGTCCCAGGGTGCCTGCCCTCAGAACCCATTGCCTGGCTTGTCCATGGCTGGCCTGACCCTGAGGCGTCCTCACTCCTGGTTGTTCCCTGCGGGAGAGCCCCCAGCACAGCCTTGTGCACCTAACCCGCCTCTCTCTAGCCTACCCAGACCCTGTTCCCATCCCCTCTAAGACCCTCCAGACCCCCAGCTATACCCCTCCTTCTGCCAACCTGGGGGTGGGAGGCCTTGCTCTGTGTCCAGGCCCCCACTTGAATCCACCCTCCTTCTCTGTGCAGACGAGTACGCCTTCATGGGCGCCCTCATCATCCAGGAGGTTGTGCGAGAGCTCCTGGGCAAAGGGTTGAGCGGGGCCAAGGTGCTGCTGCTGGCAGGGAGCAGGTGGGCTGGGCAGGGGCTGGGGTGGGAGTGTGGATGGAAGGGAGAAGATGGGGCTGAGCCAGGGCAAATGCATGACCGGGAGGCTCAGCATCACGGGGCATCTCAGAGTTCGGCTCCCAGGTGCCATGTAGCTGGAAGCTGTCCAGAGGATGCTTCTGGGTCCATGGTTGTTGGGTGTGAGGGAAGCCTTGGACTGCAGTGACCTAGGCAGTTGGTTAGGGGTTAGCTGTGAACCCATGTACCACCAGGGCTGGGGTCCCTGGAGGCAGGATCACACCTGCTGGTCACTGTATCCCAGCAGGCATGTAGGGGACCCAGGGGACATCCAAGGAATGGATGGAGAGGCCTGGGGCACCTAGTTCATCTTAATTTTCAGATAAGGAAACTGAATCAGAGAGTGAGAGAGAGGAAGGGAAGGAGGGGTGGGAGGAAGTGGGATGACCTGACACTTAGCGCTGGGTCAGTGCCGGGAGCTCTGCCAGCCCTTCTCTGCCTCCAAGACCTCGAAGGGCCCAGGGGACTTACACATGAACACAGAACGTGTTGGCAGCTCAGAATGCTCTCAGATCCCTGCCCACTCGGGGATGGGCTTGGGGATGGGCGGGCCCTGGTGGGTGAGTGTCCTCATCTGCCTGGCCTGACATCCCACCTTCCCTGCAGCGCGGGGGGCACAGGAGTGCTGCTGAACGTGGACCGCGTGGCCGAGCAGCTGGAGGAGCTGGGCTATCCAGCCATCCAGGTGCGGGGCCTGGCTGACTCTGGCTGGTTCCTGGACAACAAGCAGTACCGCCGCACAGACTGCATTGACACCATCACCTGCGCGCCCACGGAGGCCATCCGCCGGGGCATCAGGTGCTCTGGGAGGGAGGGCCCATCCTGTGCAGAGGGCCTGGGGTGTGGTGGCATCTGTGGGTGGAGAAGCTCATGGGAGGCCAGGGGCAGCCTAACCTGCAGCATGTGGCCTAGGTACTGGAATGGGGTGGTCCCGGAGCGCTGTAGGCGCCAGTTCAAGGAGGGCGAGGAGTGGAACTGCTTCTTTGGCTACAAAGTCTACCCAACCCTGCGCTGTGAGTGGGCATATGGGGCGGCGGGGGGTGTTTAGACTATCTGCGCCTGCTGGGAACCCAGCCTGGAGTCCAGCCCTCAGAGGCTAGGCCCAGAGACCACTGTCCCACCTAGGATGGGTGACAAAGTCATCTGGGCTTGGCTGGGACTTTCCTGGTCTTAGCACTGGCAGTCCACTTGGTTCGAGGCAAACCAGGATGGTTAGTCATGTTTCCACATCCACGGTGAGGAATGCGCTTTGGAGCTGGATCCCAGTGCTGCGCCTGTGTGGGGCCTTGGCTGTCCCCCCAGCCCCACACTTGAAGGGACATCATCACCATGTTTTGGTCAAAGTAGAGTCCCTGGGAGCCAGGCCAAGGTGCGGGGAGGGAACAAGGCATCTCTTCAAGGAAGGGTGCTGGGGATGCTGGCGGCCAGCACCCTGCACAGAGAGCCCGGTTGGCCTGTGAGCCTGCTGTGGAGCTGACTGCAGCCTCGGGCCCCTGAGCCTGGGGTGGGGGGCAGAGCACCGAGGCGAGGCCCATCTGAGCCGTCCCCCCAGGCCCGGTGTTCGTGGTACAGTGGCTGTTTGACGAGGCCCAGCTGACTGTGGACAATGTGCACCTCACGGGGCAGCCGGTGCAGGAGGGCCAGTGGCTGTACATCCAAAACCTGGGCCGTGAGCTGCGGAACACACTCAAGGACGTGCCGTGAGTGTGTTGGGGACCCCACTCAGCCCCCACCCCAAATATACAGTAAACCACTTGACTTAAAAAGAGAGAGAGGCCTCAAAGATGGAAAACAGGAAGCAGCCAAGGGGTCCTTGAGTACGTGACAAACTGTGGTCCACGTAGACAAGGGGATCTTACCCAGCGCTAGAAAGAAGTGAGCGATCAAGCGGCAAAAAGACAGGAGGAACCTTAAAGGCGTGTTACCAAGTGAAAGAAGCCAATCTAAAAAGGCTACATGCTGTGTGATTCCAACTCTATGTCATCCTGGAAAAGGCAAAACTACGGACACAGTAAAAAGATCAGTGGCTGCCAGGGGTTGGGGGAGAGAGGTATGAATAGGTGGAGAACAGGAATTTTAGGCCTGAGGAGCTACTCTGTATGGTACCACAATGGTGGATACGTGGCATTATACATTTGTCCAAACTCATAGAATGTACAACACCAAGAGTGAACCCTGATGTAAGAGTGAACCCTGATGTGAACCCTGATGTACAGACTCTGGGTGGTAATGTTGTAAGAGTGAACCCTGATGTACGGACTCTAGGTGGTAATGATGTGTCAGTGTAGGTTCATTGATTGTAACAAATGTACCAGCTGGTGGGGGTTGTTGATGACGGGGGAGGCTGTGCGTGTATAAGAGCAGGGGATAAATGGGAGCTCTCTATGCCTTCCATTCAATTTTGATGTGAACCTAAAACTTCGATTAAAAGCTAACTTATTAAGAAAAACAAAATATTCACCTGTCCGGGAGAGCCCCCACTCCGAGCAGGATTTGGAGGCCGGAAGGGACAGGGGTTAGTAGGGAGCATGTGTGCTGGGGGGGACAAGGCCTTGGGGAGCCGCTGGCTGGCACAGAGGCAGGAGGGAAGTAGGACGCAGGCAGGGGACAGCCTCCCAGTAGAGGGGGCTGGAGCTGCTGTGACCTGTGGGCTTTGGGGGTGGGGAAGGGCTGAGGCGGGGACATGGTTGCTCACAGGTTGTCTTCTCCCCAACAGGGCCAGCTTTGCCCCTGCCTGCCTCTCCCACGAGATCATCATCCGAAGGTCAGTGTCGCCAAGCCCCAGGACAGCTTGCGTCTATGGCTCTCACTCCAAGCATCTGCAGTGCCCCCATCCCCAGCAGGCCTGCCCACCGGCCTCCCCGGCTCTGGCTTCTTTTGGGGGCTTTCAAAATCACTTAGACAACCCACTGTGTGGCAAGAATTCACTGGTAGCAATGCCGTCCTCTGCTTTGGCCACACCTGAGTGACCCCCACCTGGGTTTCTGTCTGCAGCCACTGGACAGACGTCCAGGTAAAGGGGACCTCGCTGCCCCGGGCACTGCACTGCTGGGACAGAAGCCTCCACGACAGCCACAAGGCCAGCAAAGCTCCCCTGAAGGGCTGCCCCATCCACCTGGTGGACAGCTGCCCCTGGCCCCACTGCAACCCATCTTGCCCCACCATCCGGGACCAGTACACGGGGCAGGAGATGAACGTGGCCCAGTTCCTGATGCACATTGGCTTCGACGTGCAGACAGTGGCACAGCAGCAGGGCCTGGAGCCCAGTAAACTGCTGGGGATGCTGAGCAGCGGGAGCTAGGGCCCCGCCCACCTGCCCTCCAGGCCCTCCTGTCCTCCTAGGGCCGCAGGGCCCCGGCCATCCCCATCCTGGGTCTGGATGCCCTCCCCTGGCAGCCTTCACTGCCTCTTTCCCACTGCCTCTGGGAGGCCCAGCCTGAGATGGACCCACCGTCAGCCCAGCTGTGGCCCTGGGCCCCCTCCCATCCCTCCCTCCTGACTCCCGCCTCCAGCCCACAGTGGGGAGTCAGAAGCACTGGATTCCTCAGCCCCCAGCCCAGAAGGCCCCGCCCCAGCCCAGCACCCAGCCTCGCCTGCCCTTTTGTATTATTTTATAAAGTGACTTTTTTTATTACTTTAATTTTTTAAGAAAGAAAAATAAGCAAGAAATATATAGTGAATGATATTGTTTTGTAACATATTTTTTTTAAATAATGAAGAAAAAAGATAACAAAAGAGCCTCACCCTGTAGATGTGTTTATTTGAGGGGGCACTTTGCCCACTTCACACCCCTCCCCCAACCCCGACTCCACCCCCCCCCCCCCCCCCCCCCCCCACCCCCCCCCCCCCCCCCCCTGGTCCAGGGCAGCAGAGAGACTGGGGGCGACCACGGGGCCTCTTGCCCTTCAATCCCTGCTCCTTCTGTTCATCGTTTCAGCAAACAGTAGTGATGGGCTTGTTTCGGGCGAGCCCCCAGCAAGGTTTTATGCTCCCTTTCCTCTTTATTTTGTTCTTGGGGTGACCTTCACGCCGCAACCCCGCCATTTCTAAGTGCATGACTCAGCGTTTGTACATCCACAATGTTTGTCTCTACCAGCAACCTCCACTTTCAAAACTTTATCACAAAACACTCCCTACCCAGCTAACACTTTCTTAGAAGTTTGTATTGTGTTTATTTTCACTACGTCACACATGCACATGGTCCAGAATTTGAAAGAAGCAAAGCTTTGGAGGGTGAAAATTCTCCCTCTGGCCAGCCCCTGGCTCTGCATCTGTGGCTAGTCCCAGAGGACCTGGCCTCCCATAAACACGTACACACACACACACACACACACACACACACACACACACACACACACTACTTTTCCTTCCACATGTGACTGCATGCCATACACTTGCCGCCTGGTTTCTACTTCCCGTTGCATCTTGGGGCCGCGGAGAGCTCCACGCTGGCGGGACATGACCAGTGAGCAATGAGCTCTGTGCTTCATACCCTTTTCAGGTACGAAGGGTGCAGCGTGCCTAGCCTGTGTCAGCATCACTGCACGCGGCCGTCGTCTCTGTGGGATGCACCCAGAAGTGGCATGTGGGTCAAAGACAGTAAGCAAGCACCTGTGGTTTCAGTGACACACTGATAAGCCCCCCCAGGTGGCCAGGTCATGACCCTCCAACAGACGTGGCTTCCTCAGCACTCCCTGCATTAAGTGTCCCACGCACATAGCACCCTGATTCCTCCAGGCGCCGGGCAAGTAGGTCTTATTATAAAACCCCAATTTACAGATAAAGAAACTGAGGCCCAAAGAGGCTATGTGAAGGGTTGAAGGGACAGAGGGAGGATTCATGCCTGGGCTCTGCTCCCAGCCTCCGACCACCCAGCCTCTCTCAGGGAGTCTGCAGCCCCAGTCCTAGAGTGGGGAGAATCACAGAGACCCCATCGTCTCACCCGCGCCAAGACTGGGGGTGTCCCCTGAGGTCTTATCAGCTCTGGGCCCACCTGCAGCCCACTCATCACCAATGTCAGCTTCCCCAGGGGGAGCTAAGTGGCCCAATCACGGTTTCCTCTGTGGACCACTCTTGTGGGAAGCCACGGAGTCCCAGTGGCCAAGGGAAACAGTGAGGTCAGGGAGGGGGGTGGCAAAAGGCTAGAGATGAAAGAAAGGGTACCCAGGGGCAGCTGCTGGTTTGGGGGAGCAGCCCCATCCTTGGCCTCCCTGGAGGGCCATGGACAGTTCTCCCCATACGACAGTGGGCTCCCAGCGGGAGAGGGGGCTGGGAGGACCTGGAAGGGGCCTGGCCTTCACCTACCTGGGGAGACTTGTTCAGAGGGAGGGGCCCACGCTTCGGTCAGAGCTGGGTCGGGGGGACCCCGGAGGTGCTGGCGCAAGACCAGTTCCTTGTGTGGAGAAGGGCGGCAGGCAGTGACATCAGTACAGACAGATGTCTCGCTCTGTTTGAGGTGGGCTGAAAAGAGTCAGAGGGTAGCTTTGTGTGTCTCAGGCATGCCAGGCCCACTGAATGTTATACTTGTGGGTTAGGCCCAGTGGGATTTCACCAAATGAATAAATCCCTTCTCCCCATGTTCCTGACAAAGAAGGAACATGGGAGAAAGGCCTACCTCCGGCCTCTGTGCTTTACCTTGGGGACTAGTGGCAAAATGAGCCCAGGACCCGTAAGGACAGTGGGTGACGCCAAACCTGCAGTGCTCAGTGAGCCATCGATGTGACACACTGACTTCCCGACTTCTCTTTTTCTATTTTTTGTCCGTGCCACGCGGCATGCAGGATCTAAATTCCCTGACCAGGGATCGAACTTGTGCCCCCTGCAGTGGAAGCTCAAATTCTTAACCACTGGACCACCAGGAAGTCCCCAACTTTTCTAGAAATGTTGCTGCTTTACATTTTCCACATCACAGGCTTCCCGTAGCAGCAAAAATGCTCAGGACAGAAGCGACCAAGATTTCTTTTCAGTAGATGAACGGGTAAATAAACTGCAGTCCATCCAGACAATGGACCGTTACTCAGCACTAAGAAGAAATGAGCTCTCAAGCCATGAAAAGGCTGGAGGAACCTTAAATGCATATTATTAAGTGAAGGAAGCCAATCAGATAAGGCTACATATGGTGTGATTCCAACTCTATGACATTCTAGAAAAGGCAAAACTATGGGGACAGTAAAAAGATCGCTCGTTGCCAGGGGTGAGGATGGGGCTGACTAGGTGGAGCACAGAGGATTCTTAGGGCAGAGAAACAACTCTGTACGGTCCCACCATATGGTGGGTACATGTCATTACACATTTGTCCAAATTCATAGAAGGTACAAAACCAAGAGTGAATCCTGATGTAAACTGTAGACTCTGGGTGATGCTGACAGATCAGTGTAGGTTCATCGATGGTAAAAAGTCAATGGTGTATCACTCTGGTGGGGATGTAGATAATGGGCAGGCTGTGCCCGGTTAAGGGCAGGGAGTATACAGGACTCTCGGTGCTTTCTGCTCAGTTTTGATATGAGCCGTGTTGAGAGCACGGACCCTTGACGTGACGTGGTGTAAACAGCAGCTCCAAGAGGACAAAGACTCTGGTCTCCCTTGTTCTTTGCTGTTTCTCAGCGCCTAGAACGAGGCCTGGCACTCAGCAGCTACTGCAGAAGAACTTGTTTAGTGAATGAAAACATTAATCAGAAGGAATAGAAACAAAAAGTAATAACACACTACTGGAAATTTTAAAGCCACAGGGAGACGTGAAGAGAAGAAACCCAGAGGTTTTGGTAAAACCTGATATATGTGTACTACCTAGTTTTAATGACCTTTGCAGGCCCTTTTAGGAAAATTCTTTAAATACATTTTGAATAACATTGCTTTATTTGTACATACAAATACTTGTTACAATGTGTGAAAGTTCACTCCAGCAGCAATGAGCACACCTGGCACCCAGATCTTAGTCTCTTACACCATCTCCAATAACAGGAACCAGGGCTCCTTGGAAAACACCTAGCAGGAAACGTGCAGGATGAGCCCCGGGCATCTTGCAGTGCCTGCAGTGAGGAGGTGCCGAAAACCCCACCCCCATTGATGGGGGTACGTAAGGGGACACATGGAAGGCTTTGAGCAACAGAATAAAAAAATATAGTTTTGGACTATAACTCAAAGTATAAAATAAATGTATAAAGTATAAAATAAAATAAAATAAAATAATAAATTATAAATTATTTATAAATAAATTAATTAAATAAATAAATTTATAAATAAATTAAAATAAAATAAATTAAGTGGGGGAGAAAAAAGAAATCTCTTTGCAGAGTTCCAAATAATTTATGTCGATACTGTCCCCTCAAGGAGGGGAAGCATACACCCCCCTTAAGTGTGGGCCATGCATGGTGACATCCCGCCCCCAGAGAGAACAGGATGGAAAGGGGGAGAAAGAGGAACTCCCCAGTGGAGACACCTGACAGACACACCTCAGCCAAGTGACCAAGGGCACAGCCACGGTGAGGAGTCATGTTGAGAGCACAGGCCCTGAAGGGATGTAAGGAGAAGGGCACTTTCCCTCTGTGGTCTTCCTCCCCCAAACCCACAAGCCCAGACTAATAATGAGAAAGACATCAGACAAACTAGCAGAGGGACAGTCTGCACCTCCTTGCCCAGCCCTCCTTCAAACCGTCGGGGTCGTTCAAACCAGGAAAGTCTGAGAGACCGTCCTGGCCAAGAGCAGCCAGAGGAGATGTGGTGACTAAATATCCCACGTGGGGTCCTTGACAAGTCCTGGAGCAGCAGGAGGGCATGATGTTAAAACTGGGGAAACCTGAATAAAGTATTCACTTTGCTTAATAATAGTGTATTAATAATGATTTATCAATATTGGCTCATTAATTGTAACATGTCCCATAGGATGTTCCCAATAGGGGAATTCCCTGGTGGTCCAGCGGTTAAGACTCCACGCTTCCACTGCAGGGGACCCAGGTTCAATCCCTGGCTGGGGAACTAAGATCCCGCAGTCTGCGTGGCACAGCCAAATAAAATAATAAAGAGAATTTAAAAAAAAAAAAAAAGGTGTTCCCAATAGAACACACTGGATATGAGGTATATGGGAGCTCTATCAGTGCAGTTTCTTTTTGCATCTACAGCTGTTCTAGAAAATAAAGTCTATTTAAAAATTTTGTAAAAGGAAGGTATTTTTTTTTAATCTTTTTTACTTTTTTGGCCACACTGTGCAGCACGCAGGATTTTAGTTCCCCGACCAGGGACTGAACCCGTGCCGCCTGCAGTGGAAACTCAGAGTCTTAACCACTGGACCACCAGGGAAGTCCTGTTTTCAATTTTTATTTTTATTTTATTTTTTAAAGCAAGTTTTGTATTCATACAAGAATATAAACCTATTTATACTTCATTTATTATTTTTTTATTTTTCATTTATTTATTTTAAAATTATTTATTTTATTTATTTATTTTTGGCTGGGTTGGGTCTTTGTTGCTGTGCGGGGGCTTTCTCTAGTTGCTGCAAGACAGGGCTACTCTTTGTTGTGGTGCATGGGCTTCTCACTGCGGTGGCTTCTCTTGTTGCGGAGCAAGGGCTCTAGGCGCGCGGGCTTCAGTAGTTGTGGCTCTCCAGCTCTAGAGCACAGGCTCAGTAGTTGTGGCACACGGGCTTAGTTGCTCTGCGGCATGAGGGATCTTCCCGGACCAGAGCTCGAACCCGTGTCCCCTGCACTGGCAGGCGGATTCCTAACCACTGAGCCACCAGGGAAGCCCTACTTCATTTTTTTTTTTTAATTATTCTTTTTTTCTGGTTTAGGAAGTAGTACCTATTCATTTTAAAACTGGAAAACACTGAAAACCCAAAGGAGAGCCAAAGCACCTGCTGCCCTGCGCCTCGGACGTGACAGTGGGGCATCTCAGGCTTTTACTCAGCCTTTCTCTCTCTTCAGAGGCACATGTGCCCACAGGTCCTTTTGTCTTCATGCAGATCGCTGCCCTTGTGATCTCCCACCACGTTACCTGATCTTCTATGAGGCGACTTCAGGGCATCCTAAGTGTCCCTCATGTGGATGTGCTCAAGTTTACTCCCCAATCCCTACTGATGAACTTTAAGTGATTTCCAGCCAAATTTACTTTGTTGATATTTCCACGCTGTGGGAAGCTGTCAATTTAGAATCGCTCTGTTTCTGTAATTGTAACACGTTAGCAAAAGCTCACGAGCAGAAGACATTGTCACCAAGTAGCCCAGTGGCCAAGCAGCTGGGAGTTGGTGTCTAGAATTGGGAGCATAGCCTATGGCAGGGTCCAGGAAGCCTCGCCATTGTCCAGCCATGAAGCAGCCGCCCAGACCGTGGTGGGGACCCCGAGCTACCCTGGGCCCTGTGGGCTGGCAGAGCTAGAATGGCAAAGCAAGGAAAGATGATTTTGTTGTGATTTGTTCTCAGATTCTCACGGCCTCTTTCAGAGAAGGAGCTGATAATTTTTAAATTATTTATTATTATTATTTTTTAAAGAATCATTTTTATTTATTTTTGGTTGTGTTGGGTCTTTATTGCCGCATGTGGGCTTTCTCTAGCTGTGGAGAGCGGGGCCTCCTCTTCATTGCAGTGCGTGTGCCTCTCATTGCAGTGGCTTCTCTTGTTACATAGCACGGGCTCTAGGTGCGCAGGCTTCAGTAGCTGTGGCACACGGGCTCAGTAGTTGTGGCTCGCGGGCTCTAGAGGCCGCTGGCTGGGACACTTCAAAAAATTCAGTGTTATGAAATATTAAAAAAGCAGAGACTATTCCAGAATAAAGGAAAATGAGAGACATGACAGCCAAATGCAATGTATAATTCCAATCAGATCCTGGTGCAAAAATTAAAAATGCTATAAAGTGTAGTTTGGGGGCAGGTGGGGAAAAACTGCAGGACTGTATATTAGGTGATCATTCGTCAATTTCCCAAGTGTGGTCGCTGTGTTCAGGTTCTGTAGGAAAACGGCCTTGCTTTTAGGAGGTGTCCGTGGAAGTATCTAGGGGAGAATTGTCATATCTCCAGAATTAATTAATGTTATTATTAATTATTAATGGGGGGGAGAGAGAGCACAAACAGGGCAAAGTATTAATTATTCTTTTTTTTTTGGCTGCAGCCTGCGGCATGTGGAACTCCCCTGACCAGGGATTGAACCCTGCGTCCCCTGCAGTGGAAGCACGGAGTCTTAACCACTGGACCACCAGGCAAGTCCCAAAATATTAATAATTCTTAAATCTGGGTGAAAGATATATGAGTGTTCATTGTGCTATTTTGCAACTCTTCTGTAAATTTGAAATTTTCCTAAATGAAAAGTTGGGGGAAATACACATAAGGCTATATATATAGTGTCAAAGGGGATTGGTTCCAGGACCCCCTAGGATACCAAAATCCACTGATGCCCAAGTCCCTTGTATAAAGTGGCATAGTATTTGTGTATAACTTATGCACATCCTCCCGTACACTTTATTTTTATTTATTTATTTATTTATTTATTTATTTATTGGTCAAATTGCTCGGCTTGTGGGATCTTAGTCACCCGACCAGGGATTGAACCTAGGGACACAGCAGTGAAAGTCCCAAGTCCTAACCACTGGACCGCCAGGGAATTCCCCTCCCATATACTTTAACTTATCTCTAGATGACTTATAATACCTAATAGAAAGTCAATGCTATGTAAATAGTTCCTGGCTCATGCCAAATTCAAGCTTTGGTTTTTGGAACATTCTGGAATTTTTTTCCCCCAATATTTTCAATCTGCTGTTGGTTGAATCCGTGGATAGGGAACCTGTGGATACAGAGGGCCAACTGTATACACGGATGTTCACAGGGGTTGAATCTAGGAGCTAGAATTACAGGCAGATTAATCACTGGCAGATTAATCACTGGCAGATTAATCGCTGGCAATCTTTCTTCTCTTTCTGTGCTGATTGGGCCTGAGCATGTACTACTTTTACAGTCAGAAAAATTTCTTTTCCTTTTCAAAAACATTTCATATATTTTTAATATTTTAGACTAAAACTGGGAGAGTTGAGTTTTTCCTAGGTGTTTACATATCTAGGAGGGACAAGTAAAGTGCTCCATTATGATCCCCCCAAATAATAACTAAAACTTAACTCCCCCAGGTCAGGCTGGGGGATGTGAGAAGAATGAGGGTGGGCACCTTTGGGAGGGGGCACAGGATCTCCACTCCCCTCTCCCACCACCTCCCAGGAATCAGAGTTGAGTGTGGGCCAAGGGACAATGACAATGGGGTCCTGAAACCATCCCAGCTCTGAACCGAGCCCTGCAGGGCTCCCAGATCCCCCACTGCCGCGCTCTCCTCCCTGTGCCCCTCCCCCTTGAAGCTGCTGGAGCTGGGTTGCCTGGTCCTCTCTGCTCTTCTCCCTCCCCCTCCCCCACGGGCAGTGGCACCGACTGACCGACAGAAGCAGGTGCTTTGGAGGTGGGGGTGGTGCCAGCAGCCAAGGGGTTAATGGTCCTGGCAGGGGCTCGATGGATCACAAGGGTCAGATGTCCCTCCTGGATAGGGACAGGCACAGGAACGCAAGCTGCTATTCCCGGGCTCTGATCACGGTCACCTATTTATAGAG
Organism: Tursiops truncatus; assembly: GCF_011762595.2. Lineage (NCBI taxonomy): Eukaryota > Metazoa > Chordata > Mammalia > Artiodactyla > Delphinidae > Tursiops > Tursiops truncatus. The sequence goes on from NC_047053.1 coordinate 46,424,360, forward strand.
CTGGGGGGGGCCTCGGCCCTCCCCACACAGGCGGTGGAGAGGCTGCTCTGCTGCAATGTCACCAGCGTCACTGCCACTGCAGGCTGCTGGCATCTGCTGCTGCCGCAGGCTCCGGGGCCACCAGGCACTGTGTGAAGCAGAGACTCGGCCGGCCACATGGGCAGCACCATGGAGCCCCCCGGGGGTGGGTACCTGCACCTGGGCGCTGTGACATCGCCTGTGGGCACGGCCCGCGTGCTGCAGCTGGCCTTTGGCTGCACCACCTTCAGCCTGGTGGCCCACCGGGGCGGCTTCGATGGCGTCCAGGGCACCTTCTGCATGGCCGCCTGGGGCTTCTGCTTCGCGCTCTCGGTCCTGGTGGTGGCTTGTGAGTTCACCCGGCTGCACAGCTGCCTGCACCTGTCCTGGGGAAACTTCACAGCAGCCTTCGCCATGCTGGCCACGCTGCTATCCGCCACAGCTGCGGTCATCTACCCACTGTACTTCACCCAGCTGGAGTGCCTACCCGAGCCCGCGGGCTGCACAGCCAGGGACTTCCGCCTAGCAGCCAGCATCTTCGCCGGGCTCCTCTTCCTGGCCTATGCCACGGAGGTGGCCCTGACCCGGGCCCGGCCAGGTCAGGTGGCCAGCTACATGGCCACGGTGTCGGGACTCCTCAAGATCGTCCAGGCCTTTGTGGCCTGCATCATATTTGGGGCGCTGGTCCACGACAGCCGCTACGGGCGCTACGTGGCCACCCAGTGGTGTGTGGCCGTCTACAGCCTGTGCTTCCTTGCCACAGTGGTCGTGGTGGCCCTGAGCGTGATGGGCCACACGGGGGGCCTGGGCTGCCCCTTCGACCGTGTAGTGGTGGTGTATACCTTCCTGGCTGTGCTCCTCTACCTCAGTGCTGCAGTGATCTGGCCTGTCTTCTGCTTCGACCCCAAGTACGGTGAGCCTGGGCGCCCCCCCGACTGCCTGAGGGGCAGCTGCACCTGGGACAGCCAGCTGGTGGTGGCCACCTTCACCTATGTCAACCTGCTCCTCTACGTCGCCGACCTGGCTTACTCCCAGAGGATCCGCTTCGTGCCTACCTTGTAGCCCGACAGGCAGCGGCCCACCCACCTCTGCTCTCCAGGGCTCAGGCACCATGAGGGGACCCAGGTGAGCCCAGACTTCCAGGGACAAGCCAGAGGGAGGCAGCCAGTAGAGCCATGACTGGGCTTCTGGCAGTGCTCAGCAGCTCATCTCAGGGAGGGGCAGAGGGGGGACAGAACAGGTCACGGGGAAGGAGTCTGCCAGGCAGCTCCCAGCCCCTCTCTCTCCCCGTCTATCTCTCTGTCTTTGTCTCTCTCTGTCTCTCTCCATCTCTCTTCATTTGCTGGCACACCCTGCCTCCGTGCTGGCCACTGTAACACATGAGAAGACTTTGAAGCAGGTGCTGTTGTGACCCACTTTGCAGATGGGGACCCTGAGGCTAGGATTAAGAAGTTGGCCCCAAGCGTCCATAAACGTCTGGAGACCACATTTGGGCTGAGTAAACTAAGTAGTGTGAAAAAGGAGCGTGGTGAGCCTGCGCTTCCTCTAGCCTTGAAGGGGCAGTTCCTGGAGCCCTGGAAGGACAGCTATCCAAGCAGGGCCCTGCTGGGGCATCTGTGCCAACTCGAGGAGGAGCTGGGAATCAGGACCCCGCCTTGCCGCTTCTGAGCGGCCACAGCTTTGGAAGCTGAGCAAGGACTCTGGTGTGGTCACACAGGGCAGTCTCATCATGCTGGAGACAGTGCAGGCTTGGAGGGATCCATGGGGCGGCAACACTGACAAGAGCACAGCATGCTAAGGAGAAGCTGGGTTCCCACCCAGGCAGGGAGCCACCACTGGGCCCCTGCTGTCTGCCCCGATGCGGCAGCTTCTGCAGTGCCTGCCATGGGCCCCGGGGGGCTGGCCTAGGGCAGCCCTGACCCAGGGGAGGACCAGCCTGGGGCAGCCACTGGGGCATGGAGCCTGGGCACCAGGCATCACCCTGGTGCTCACAGGCCCACCACCTCTGTTCAAGTGTTCATTTGCCTGGCTGCCAACCACGAGGGCCTGCTGGGGCCATTGTCCTCCATACTCCAGGGAGCTTCTCCCACTCAAGAACCCAGACTGGGCCAGCCCAGAGCAGCGCACTAGCTGCCGAAGCACAGCAGCCGCTCAGCCCATAGACGGGCCCCTGGCCTTGAGCAGGAACTAAACACCAACGCTGATCTGCACGGAGAAGTTTCTGCTTAGGGGGTGGTAGCCAGAGGGGGTGGTGGCCAGCTGTCCCTCCTGGGTCATCCACCAGCATGTTCCCAGAGAAGAGCCTAGACTGGGCTTGGCTGAGGAAGGAGGCAGCTGCGGGAGGGCTGGGGCACTCTGGGGGTAAGAGTGGCCTCCCGAGGAAGTAGTGTCCTCTCCCCAGGTGGGTGACAGCAAGGGGAGGATGGGGGTGGGGAGCTCTCGGCACTCACCACCACCGCTGGGGTTTCCAAGGGCCCTGGGCATAGCAGTGGGCAGAGGGGCTGCTACACCCGTGGCAGCAGAGCCCAAGCAGCTGTTAGGCACGGGGTCCAAGGGCTCCCTGTGCTGGCACCATGCACAGTGTGAGAGAAGTGGTCCGCCCGCCCGCTGGGGAGGGCACACGCACAGGGCTCCTTTACCTGGAGAGGCCCGTCTTCAGCAGCAGATCCCTGAGGGGGCAGGGACCCCTGTGTCCTGAGGCGTCCTGAGGGCCCTGCTGGCTGAGGGAGGGCGGGGGTTGGGAGTGTGTTACCAGGTGACAAAGGAGCATATGGGCCACACCCTTCCCAGCTCACAGGGAGGCCTAGACAGTCTTCCTTTTCTAATCAAATTTCTGAAATGAGTTATCTGTCACCAACTTCCAATTTCCTCACTGTCCCACGGACTTCTGCCCCCAGAGCTCCACCCAGCCTAAGTTTCAAAGATCCTGAGGGGGAGAGAGAGGAGGCAAGGGGTTCCAGGGCTCAAGATAAGCATGGCAGATGTCGACTGGCCTCCGGGAGGCTGCCCTGGGGATTGTCTTCATGCCATTCTCTCCCCGGATCAGAGGACTCTTGCTCTTTGGAGGAAGGAGTTATTTGTCGTCGTCACTTGGGAAACAATACTTTTTAAAGGATGGACTCTGTTCTCTGATTATATACAGTCAGTTAAAATGGAGTGGGACCCCCAAGTTTGCGTCTATGGGTTTGAGTCTGGGCCACTCCCTGAACAGTCCACTTTGGACTGGATCTTACTATAGCTCCTCCCTCAGAGGGTGAGGACTGAACACCAGAATAAACATACGAGGAGGCCTGGACATCTGCCGCGTACACACGCTCACTACAGTGGTCTGGTGGTGTTGATGTTGGTCATTATTATGTCAAGGAGAACTCACAGCCCTGCTTCTGCGGCACAATCATCCAAGTAACACTGAAATTACATTTCAGAACAGTTTGTCGTCATTTAACATACAGAACCGAAAAAATAAAGCACCCCCACCCCCTCCCCTGGTGGGGGGATGGGATGTCAATGATGATGCTTCTTACTTTGCCCTTAACCCTGCTGCTGACTGGGACCCCAGACTATCCTGAAACCCAAATGCAGACTCAGCTCAGACGAGCCCTGAGCGCGTCCTCGGGGAGATGACTAGAGCTTTTTTCTTCGGAAAACCTAGGGTCAAAAAATTCCACGGACCCTTCACATGAGATGTCAGGAGACATGGGTGCTCCGTGGAAACTGGGGGCACTAGGGGGTCATCTTCCTCTATCTACTGGTTGACCACCACCCACCCTGAGAGCCTGTTTGAGGAGGTTCACGTGGTAACAGGCCAGTGGCCCCCAGTGTCATGCAGTTTTCAAAGGGCGCCTGAGCCTTAGAATAGACTTGGAGAGCAGAAACCCCAGGTGGGAAGGAGGGGGTCCAGATCTCAGGGGGACCGACCTAGACCTCCCAGATGCCTCCCCGCTTTGAGATTCTGAGAAGGTCCGGGCTATGTCGCCAGTTTCCAAACCCGAGTGAGGGCCACGCCATCACGGACGCCAGCCTGACGTGTCCGTGTCCATGTCCAACGACAGGGCCCCGAGAGAGGAGCCCTAGCTCAGGGCCACTCTTTGAGGGCCCGGCTCCTGCCGCCCCTCCCCCGGTGCCCTCAGTCCTCAGGCGCGGTCCCGGGGGATGGGGGTGGGGGCGGCGAAGGTTTCGGTGCGCTGGGGCCGGGACTGAAGGCACAGGTTCGGGAGTGCGGGGGCGACTGGACCCAGCGGGAGGGGGCGGGGGTGAGCGGATGATGCAACTGCCCCTCGGCGCCTCCCGCGCCCCCAGATTGGCCGGTTCCAGGGCGGCCGCGCCGCGGATTGGCTGGGGCGGGGGGCCCCCCGGCGCTGGGTGCCGCGTGGCGGGCGCGCAGCTGCGGACAGGGGGAGACTCGCACCGAGTAACTGGGTAATTGGGAGCCAAGCTGTGGGTCGGGGTTCGGCTCGGGCGGGCGGTGGTGCCGCCAGGCAGGGGGAAATGCAAGTCCGCGCACTCGACTCCGGCGTCGGGGGTGCTCGGACCTGGGGGAGCGTGGGCGTGGGGAGGGGATTCGGGCGTGGGGAGGGGACTCGGGCGTGGGGGCGTCCCCTTACCCCATGCGTCTTCCCGACCCTTTCCGGAGGCTGGCTCACCCCTCTCTGCCCCGTCTGGGACCTGCAGGAGCAGGTCGGGACGCTGCGGTGGGCGGGGGCACCGGAGCGGGGGAGAGTTAGACCCGCTGGGATGGGGGTCACCGGTCGGCGGTGGAGTAGTCAAGCCTGGCACTGCCCGCCTAACTTCTTGTTCTGGATTCTGCCCCATCTTCCCGCAGCTGCTCCTGCGGAGACGGTGCCAGCTGTGAGGGCAGTGGGCGCAGGCCTCCAGACACCATGAGCGTGGGCTTCATCGGGGCTGGCCAGCTGGCCTTTGCCCTGGCCAAGGGCTTCACAGCAGCCGGTAGGCGCTGCGGCCAGGAAGGGGCCAAGCGTGAGAGGGTGGGCCAGTTACTCTTCCCCAGGCTGGGAGGTGAGGGTGGAGTCTGCATTAACGTGCCTCATTTGAGCACTGTGGGAAACGGTAGCCTTGGAAGGTTTGGGGTAAGGCAGGGGTTGCTGTCTTACCCTGGGTGGTGCGATTCCTGTTCTTCCTGAGGATGTGGTGGAGGGACGCCAAGACTGGCCTTGAGGGAGGAACTCTGTCTCTCACAGGTGTCCTGGCTGCCCACAAGATAATGGCCAGCTCCCCAGACATGGACCTGGCCACTGTTTCTGCCCTCAGGGTAGGTGCAGGGTGGAGGGTGACCAGTCAGTATTTCTAGAGGCCAGTGTGTGATAGCCTTGACCCTGGAAGGCCAGGAGTAGCGGCCCCAGAGGGAGGCACCATGCCACAGTCCCCCACGCCAATGAGGAGAGGGTCCCTGGGCTGGAGTATCTAAAAGACCCTGCCTCCTGGCCTGCAGATGGGTCCCCTCCCTATGCTTTTGGGAACTTGGTGACCGGCACATGTGCCACTGGTGGTCAGGAATGGGGTTCCCCAAGTGGACCACCACAGGGGATCACAGTATGGGGGCCGGGAGAGACCACCTGGGGGCTGAATACAGTTTCAGTTTGCCATAGCTGAGTGAGGGCTCCATGTCCAAGGGTGGGGGCAGGCTACCAGCTTGAGACCACTATCCACACCACCACTCGCACTTGACGAGGTGGTCAGGGGTTTGGGGGCTGCAGCCCTAGGTGGGGTGGGCTGGGACTTTGGTTTGGATGCAGTTTCGCTTGTCCGCCCTTCCAGATCAGGATGCTTCCTCCACTTTTGGGTGGGAAGGGCAGTTAGATGGTGTCAGAGCCCCATGCCTTGAGCCCCCAGCCCTGCCATGCCCACGTTCCCATCATCCTCTGTGCTGTTCTACACGAGGGGCTCTCGGCCTGCGGGGATACTAAGGGGGCCAGCCAGCCACATACAGCAGGCTGAGCTCGCCTTGGCGCTCCCTGCAGAAGATGGGGGTGAACCTGACGCCCCACAACAAGGAGACTGTGCAGCACAGTGATGTGCTCTTCCTGGCGGTGAAACCACACATTATCCCTTTCATCCTGGATGAGATTGCCGCCGACATTGAGGATCGACACATCGTGGTGTCCTGTGCAGCTGGCGTTACCATCAGTTCCATCGAGAAGGTGGGCACTACGGGTCAGGGTCCGGCGGGGTCTGGAGATGGGGTGGAGGTGTGCACTGCAGAGGGCTCAGGAGCCCTGGCGTGCTCCACACCTGGTTCTCCATCTTTGGAATGGGTGTGTTTGTATAGCTCACAGAACTCAGGAAGCGTTCAGTTGGGTGAGCATGTTCACACCCGCACCCAGCACAGCATGCTGGGCAAGGGGCTGGGATGGACACACAGCCAGTTTCTCCCCCAGAAGCTGACAGCCTTCCAGCCGGCCCCCAAAGTCATCCGCTGCATGACCAACACACCGGTCGTAGTGCGGGAAGGAGCCACTGTGTATGCCACGGGCACCCACGCCCAGGTGGAGGATGGCAGGCTCCTGGAGCAGCTCATGAGCAGTGTGGGCTTTTGCACGGAGGTGGAGGAGGACCTGATTGATGCTGTCACGGGACTCAGCGGCAGCGGCCCAGCTTATGTGAGGACTGGGGAGGAGCGGGGGCAGTAGGCAGTCCCCAGGATCTCAGGGCATGTCTGCCCATCTTCCACCCTCCTCCTTGCTCTGGGCCCCTGCGGGCAGAGCTGCTGGACTAACCACTGCCTAGAGGAAATGGAGGAAAGGCCTGGGACAGCAGCTTAGGTGCTTTCTCTCTGCAGGCATTCACAGCCCTGGATGCACTGGCTGATGGGGGTGTGAAGATGGGGCTTCCAAGGCGCCTGGCAGTCCGCCTCGGGGCCCAGGCTTTGCTGGTTAGTGTTCTTCCTGACCCTCTGGTGGGGGCCACTCCTTACCAGGACCAAGACTGGTGCTCTGGGGTGGATGGGTGGAGAGTCAGTGGGTGCTGCATTGGTTGGGGCTGGAAGCAGTACCCTCACAACCTTCAGCCCCCCTCTCTGGCTTCAGGGGGCCGCTAAGATGCTACTGGACTCCGAACAGCACCCAGGCCAGCTCAAGGACAACGTCTGCTCTCCCGGTGGGGCCACCATCCACGCCTTGCACGTGCTGGAGAGCGGGGGCTTTCGCTCCCTGCTCATCAATGCCGTGGAGGCCTCTTGCATCCGCACACGGTGGGCCCCCGCTGCTGCCTGCCCACTCAGTCATTCACTCACCACATGTTTATCAAGCTCTGGCCTACCAGCGGGTAGGGTGCGGGGAGCCCTGAGGTTCCCTGGGGTGGCGGTGTGCAGCATCCCTCACCACTCTCCATCATCCTGTGAAGAGGGGCCCTCTGGGCCCACGCTGGGCTCCGCACGTGATTTCATCACTTGTGGCCTTCAGACTGGGGTGGTCATCCAAGCCAGGGAGGCAGTCCAGGGGGAACCTCTGTGGGGCTGATGATAACACATTCCTCTTGGCCTTGCCGGGGAGACAGACAGAGTTAGAAGCACAGGATGTGCTGGCACAACGACAGCACATGAGAGCTGAAAGAAATCCAAGGAGCAGGGGATGGACAGGCCTCCAGGATGGACAGGGCTCTTTCTCACCACCCTACCTGCCCTCCAGTCCAAGCCCACAGGCTTCTCTGCCACTGCCTGACAGTGAGGCTAGAACGTAATGCTGCTCTCCTGGCGCCAGCCTGCAGGGGAGACAGATGAGGCATGTGTCCCGTGCTCAGGGCCATGAGGGCTCAGTGTCTGGGGGGCTGCTGGTAGATTCGGTGACCCTCAGCTGGCTTGAATGAGGTGAGAGGCCACTGAACGGCAATCTAGGGGAGAGGTAGCTGGTGGCGGGAAGTGCAGGGGCAAAGGCCCTAAGGTGGGAGTGACAGCACAGCAGCACCCTAGGCTGGCAGGTGCTGGGAGCTGTGCGCTTCTTGCCACTTCCACTTGGACCCCTGGGCTCGGAAGGAGGCGGAGCCCTGGACACAGCCCTCCTCGCTGTCTCCCCAGAGAGCTGCAGTCCGTGGCCGACCGGGAGAAGGTCTCACCAGCTGCCATCAAGAAGACCATCCTGGACAAGGTGAAGCTGGACTCCCCTCCCGGCACCTTACTGGCCCCTTCTGGCCACTCCAAGCTGCTGCCCCGCAGCATGGCCCCGGCAGGCAAGAAGGACTGAGGTGTCCAACCTGCCCGCAGGTCACTCTCTGCCTTTTCCTCCTGGGCTCGGAGCTCTGTGCTGCGAGTGTCTAGCCCCAGGCCTCACAGGATGTCCTCACATCCCCCGTGGCTCTGATCCACTTGGGTCAGTGGAGCTGTAGCCAGGGAGGGGGCACATCACTTCCCAGTGGGAACCTCCATGGTCCCCAAGTGTGTCCTGGTCCAGAACAAGGAAGGATTCTCTGACCTAAGCCTCCCCCTTCCTCTGCCCCCAAACCAGGTCAGGACCACCTTCCTCCAGGGCTTGGGGGGCTTCAGCACCCAGTGTCAGCTGGCTTGGGCTTGAGTACAAAGGTCAAGGTCCCCCCCGACCCACCCCACCCCAACCATGAAGGCCCAGCCAAGGAGAGAGCTTGATCCCACTCCTGCCCTTTCTCCACTCTGCACTCCTTCCTCAGTGTGGGAAGGGCCAGAGGGTCCCTGGAATCCAGCAAAAGGGCCCATGGTTCTTGGCCAGCGTGACATTTGAGAAAAGGGCTCCTCAGATGGTTGAACGCCCGAGGCCCCAATACACTCAGGCCATCATCTCCCATTCCTGGTCCAACCAACAGATGCTGTCATTTCTGTCTCTGACTTTTCAGGTTAAATAAATTCGTTTTCAGCCCCAGTGTCCTGACTTCTAACTTTGTCACCACCTGTGGAGGGAGGCCCAGACTGTGCCAGAGGGTCATTGCTGTCCGATGTAACACTGAAGGCTGAGCCAGCAGCCCACAGGCCCAGAGCCCTGCATTCCAACGCAGCCAGTCTGGCTGGTGGGGCTGAGTCTCCAATGAGCAGGGGGGAGGGGGCTTCTGGGGCCTCAGTCACTAGAGGCATGACTGGAAGCTGGCACTGGAAGCTGGGCTTGGCAGGCCCTGCTGTGGGAGGGGCATCAGCCTCAGCACCCTCTATGCCTCCTGGTTTGGTGGGGGCAGATGTCTCCCCGACTCACCCAGGTGAGGCCAAGGGTGGGTGAGGAAGAAGCTTCCTAGGAAAGTGTATTAGGGTTCTCCAGAGAAACAACCAGTAGGAGATGGCTTATATATATAGAAGAGGGAATATAGAAACGAAAGAGATTTATTATAAGGAGTTGGCTCACACAATTATGGAGGCTAGCAGGCAGGCTGGAGACCTGGAGAGAGCCAATATTTCGATTCAAAGGCCATCAGGCAGGGAGAGCTGATGTTGCAGGTGATGTCTGAAGGCAGACTGATGGAGAATTCTGTCTTACTCTGCAGAGGGTTGGTCTTCTGTTCTATTCAGGCCTTCAACTGCTTGAGTGATGCCCACCCACATATGGAGGGCAATCTGCTTTATTGGTTAAAATGTTAATTTGGTCTAATGTTGAAGTCTACTGATTTACATGTTAATTTCATGCAAAAACACCCTCACAGAAACAATAATATCTGGTCACCCCATGGCCCGAAGGTTGATGTAAAATTAACCATCACAGGAGGCCCACAAGATCAAAGGAGCTGCTGAGGTCAGAACCCTTTATGGGGCCAGGAGTGCTCACATTTGTTTGATCAACAGTTACTGAGCACAGAAACAGTAAGACACTCACACACACACACCCGGGTGAGCATATCAGAGGAGCGGGGCTGGGTGTCTGTAGGGTGTTGGCAGGGGGCACCCAGGTGAAGCAATGGGTCCCAGGAGGGGCAGGGGAGGGGACCAGGAGAGCCCCTGGGCAGAGGTTTTCCAGGAACTACATTGCAAGGTCTCAACTCCAGTTCGTTTCCTTCCCCTGGGCCTACTTAGAACCAAGGCCTGATGCAAGTGGGGTAGGAGAGGGAGCACTCTGAGGACAAGGACCCAGCCTTCCAAATCTACAGGAGACAGGAAAAACAGAGCAAGTGAGGGGCAAGACCATATACCCTTGACCCTGCCAGGGTGGCCTCCAGAGTCTAGGTCACACCCCATGTACCGACTGCCCAAGGCTCTCACGGGGTCTAGAGTCCCTACAGGGCCCTCCTAAGGCATAAACCCCTGGCACAGGCCACCATGCTGGTGGATAGAAGCTGGCGTGAGGTGGGTTGTGGGCTTCCCCTGGCAAAGTACTTGGCAGTGCAGGGAGACCCTGGCACCCTCCCTCTGGGGAAAAGATGTCCCAGAAGAGATTGTCCCAAAGGCCACACATCTGCCCAGGACCAAAGCTTCCCCCTGACTGTTCCCTTAAGTCAAGGCCAGTCTCACTGTTTGAGTGCCTGCTGTGTGTGTCAGGTGCTGACCAATAAGACAAGGGGGGCCTGCTGCTCCCACATGTGCCCTGGGTCTGGGGTCTGGAGGAAGCCAGCAGGTGGCTCTAAAGTGAAGAATCACACGTCACAGCCTGGGAGGAGGCACAGGAGTCCAGACGAGCTTTGCGGTGGGCTTTGCGCCACCCCGTGAAAAACACACTGGGTTTCAGCAGGCAGGAATGTGAGCCTTGGTCCCAACCACCAAAAGCCAGATGTGGGGAAGTGGGGCAGAGCCACACGGGCCTGAGAAGGGGTGTGATGCGGGAAGAAAGCTATGAGGTCTCTGGTGTTCTGCAGGGACTGACACCTGGGGAACCCCCTGCAAGTGTGAGCACAGACCTGAGCAGAGCAGGCCAGAAGGAGCCGGCAGCTGGTGGTGAGGATGCTAGAGGTCCAAAAGGACCTCTTTCTTGGCCTCAGAGGCAAGTCTTTGTGATTTAGTACAATAAAAGTTGAGGGCTTGGGCTTCTCTGGTGGCGCAGTGGTTGAGAGTCCGCCTGCCGATGCAGGGGACACGGGTTCATGCCCCTGTCTGGGAAAATCCCAGATGCCGCGGAGCAGCTAGGCCCGTGAGCCATGGCCGCTGAGCCTGCGCATCCGGAGCCTGTGCTCCGCAATGGGAGAGGCAACAACAACAAAAAGTTGAGGGCTTTAGAAGTCTTGCCCTGGGCATATTAAGGCCCTGTAGGTTCAGAGGGAAGCTACTGGAGTCTGGCAGGGAGAGCTGCTGACACCTTGATGTCCCCTGGCTCTGGGGGCCTCCTGGGTTGGCCTCCATCATTCATTCAGTGGCACTGAATCCCCTTGAGGACCCAGCAGCCCTCACTCATCCCTCTTTCAGCTCACCTGATTTCTACTGACCTGCCTGGCAGGGTAGGTCACCCTTCCTGGCTTTACACTTGAGAAGGTAAATCAACGTAGAAATTGGATCCCTTCAATTTCTCTTCTTCCTTTCGTCACCTCTTTCTCTGGGAATTTTGAACAGCAGTGAGAACTCCTTACAGAAAGTGCAGGAGCAGACATGGACCAGTGACCTGAGTTCCAGGCAGATGTTGATGAAACAGGAAAGGAAAGGTGCAATTCCTACATCAACTATTAATTCAACAGATGTTTACCCCACACTCACCCTGAGCCGGACTCGTTCCAGGAACCGCCTGAGTCCTTGTCACTCATGTGAGCTCTCGGGATGTTGCGTGAAGACAGACCACTACACAGAGGATCTTGGAGGCGGCCTTGAGAAGACCTAAGTTTTGAATCCTGGACAAGCCCTTCACCTACAGGAGCGTATGGGTCTCCTGTGTGCCAGGCCACTGTTCCTGGCAGGGATGAGACCCGCTCCAGTTACGGAGGCAGTGCATGCAGTCTGACAGACGGCATCAGAAACACCATGAGAATCTTCTCCATAATGCGTGGGGACCTCCGCACCTGCACCCTGGACACGTGGCCTTTGAAACGTCTACACGGAAGGCTCAGGAGAGCATTTGGGCAGGATCACCAGGCCCCGCCTCGAAGGGGGCGTGGCCGGTCGGGAGCGCACTCCCGGGCCAGTCCCGCGAGACCTCACCCACCAGGCGCGGCTTGCGTTGCCCGGGCGACGGCGCCCGGGCGCGCAGGCGCAGTGCAGGCGTGCCCCGCCCCCCGCCGCCGCCGCCGCCGCCGCGCCTTCCCCTTTAAGCCCCAGCCGGTCGCGTCGCCGCTTCATGAATGGAGCCCACGTGACCAAACATCATGTGACGTCTGTGGAGCGGCGGCGGCGGCGGCGGCGGCGGCGGCGGCGGAGGATCCGGAGCCCCAAGCCTGGTCCGGCCCGGCCTTCCTAGTGCGCTCGGCCCGGCCCGCGCAGGCGGCGAGCTCCCACTCTGGGCCCGGAGCCCCCGCGCGGCCAGCCCCGCGCGGCCTCGGAGCGCCCGCCCCGCCCCGCCCCGGCCTCGGCCCGCCGGGCCCGCAGTGTGGTGGGTGAGTGCGGCGGCGGCCGGGCCGGGGCCGGGGCCGGGGGCCAGGGCCGAGCGGGGGGCGTGCGGGTGCTCCGATCCGGGGGCGGGTGCTTGCGGGGCCGCTGCTCCTTCCGGCGGCCTGTGGCGGCGTGGTCCGGGTGCTCCGGGCTTTGGGTCTGCCCTGTGCCCTGCTGGCGGCCCATGCCTCGATTTCCCCACCGGTCCGGAGCGGCTCCTGGTCCCTCCGCCGGGGGTACTGGGGTGGGCGCGCGGGCCCGCAGGGGCGGGTGGGGCGTGCGCTGGTCTTGCTCGGTGAAGCCGGGGAGTCCTGGAGGGAGGGACGGCCGGGGTGGCGGGAGGAAAGGGTGGGGTCGAGCGGGGCGCCCAGGGCTCCGTGGAAGAGCTCGGCGGCCCCAGCCTGAGCTGCTGATTCATCAGGTGTCTGTGTCAACGCCTCCCAGGCGCGGGGTCCTCGGCTGGCTAGGGGGAGGAAGCGGCACGTGGAGGGGGGGCTGGGAAGACCCTGCCCGCTCCGGCTTCGCTCCGTCACACGCTTGCCAGAGCCCAGAAGGAGACTTGCTGAGTCATCAGCATGAGGTCACTCGATGCTCGTCCTGATGCCTGGGGGGATTAGAGCTAGGGGCCTGAGAGGCCGGGAAACAGGGGTAAGAGGGAAACCGTGGGGAGTGAGAAGGGGCCAGGCCCTGGGCTGGGGCGTCTGCTTAAGTTTGGGCTGATGTGGGAGTTTAGGGTAGGGTGGGTGAGGAGTAAATACAGAGGTCTTGGTGCAGGTTATCCCGGGGTAGAGGGTGAAGCCCCTGGCCTGTTCATCCCCTCCCAGGCAGGCTCTTCTCAGGCTGCTGGTCCCTGACCCGCCTCTGGGACAGCTCCCCAAACTGGGAAATAGTTCTGAGTGAGAAGAGGGGAGGAGCTTAGGGGGGCCGTGCTTGCGGGCTGGGAAGTAGGCTTTCCCTATGACTGGTCTGTTTGGCCAGGCTGGGAAGTCTCCTGGTGGGAAGAGGCCGAGGCAGTGGGTGAAGGAGGGGTGCGTGTACTAGAGTCCTGGGTGACAGTGGACAGGGCAGAGGGCGAGTAGGCGCAGCTCTACCGGGAAATTGCAAATGAGAGGAGGCAGCAGGACTTAGACTCTGATCAGGGGAGCGAGGTGTCTGGTGAGCAGGCTGTGGCTCTCTTCGCAGCCTGGCCTTGGGGTCCGGGTTGAGGCTGCGGGTGGTGGTAACTTTGAGGGCGCCCAGCAGGTGGACTGGTGTGGATGGCATGGGTTGAAGAATCCCAATCACCCCAAAGTTGTTCCACTTGAGGTTGGGGCGCAGTATTGTGCAGGTTAGCAAAGAACGCGGCCCTGATGGGTGTCAGGCCAGGTGGTAGGGACTCCTGGGGAGTGACAGCCTCAGGGTGGTGTGGCTTGAGCCACTTTTCCTGGGTGTATGAATGGTTCCTGGTCTTCAGGGGTGGGGGAGTGTTTCGTCTAGACCAGAGCTGACCATTCTTGCCCATGCGTTCATGGCTAGGTAAGGCTGACCTTGTAGTTTGTCCTCAGACATTCCCTGCCGCTGCCCTCTCCCCCATCCCTGAGCTTATAGATGCCAGATGTCTTAACACTTCAGCTGATCTTTTGGCTGGAATTTTATGCCCCAGGAAAATGCAGATTCCTGGAGGGATGTTTTTTCAAATCTTCTCAGCTACTTATGCTTTGGTGGAAATTAAGTTTTAGACTTTTTTCAGAGGGCTTCTGGAGGAGGTGGGTCTAAAGGGCAGGGTGGGAGTGTAGCGTGCTAGGTGGGGGCTCCAGAGTGACCAAGGCCACACCTGCCTTGGCTTGGGAGGTTTGGCCACTGGGGTTTGCAGGACAGGAGAAGGAACAGGGGCGGGCTGGCCTCTTGTCTACTGTCCATGCCCTGGAGTTTGGGCCCAGGGGAAGGGGATGGAGTTCTTTCCCCTTTCCGGCTGGCTCTCACCTTGAGTGGGTGGCCCTGGGTACCTTGGTGGATCAGTGCTCTTGGGACCACCCATGCCTTCTCCACAAAATGTGCTCAGCCTCAGAGGGAGCAGAGGCGGGAGGAGGGCTGAGGGTTCTTGATCCAGTCTCTGGGATCCCCTCCCTCTGGTTTCTAGAGGTGCCCTGAGCCATCAATCCCAGCCCATGCCCAAAAGCTGTCTCTGTCCCATCAGTGTGTGTCCCCAGGTAGTGGAGACAAGGCCAGGTGGCTGGATGCATGGGCTTTGCTGAGACCCACCCCTCCCCCACCCGAGCACAAGCACACCTTTGATTAGGAGGCGGTTGGCTTCACTTGTGCTGAGTTCAGGGCTTCTGTGGAGGGTAAAATCTGCCGAGGAGGCACTTTTCAGCTCCCAGCCGCCACGCTCGGCACTTTTCTGTGTGATCTCTTCAGGAAGTCACCGTGTGCTCAGCATTCGTGGGGTGGAGGGAGGATGGCGGGTGGGAAAAGCTGGTGCCAGGGCTTTTCCTTTGGACTGACAGTGGCAGGACCAGTGCAGTGACGCTGTACCTGGACCTGAGGTTGGGGGAGCTCCTCCAGCTCTGCCTTGAGGACTTGACTCCGGGGGTAGGCGTGGGGCCCTGAGGACCTTCTGGCCTCCAGCTCCTCTGCCCCATCCTCTGCTCTGGAAGAACATTGGGGCCGGAGCCTCGGGGCATGGCTGTGGGGAGGCGTCTCTGGCCCCCTTGCCTGCAGCCTCGCATCCTGATGCAGGGCTGGGTGAGGAGGGGTCTCTACCCTGAGTGAGTGTTTGCCTCCACCTCCCCAGCCATACTTTAGTGACCTGATAGGGCTGAGAAGACCCCGCAGCCCCAAATTGCCTGAGTGCTTGTAGCTTCTCCAGGAGGGCACCACAGTGCTTGTTAGGCCTCCGTTTACCTCCCTGCATCTAACCTGGAAGGTCATGGAGGGAGTGGGGGTGGGCAGAGGGGGTCCAGCTGAGCCAGGAATCCCAGGACTAGGTGGGTAAAAATGTCCTTGGCAGGGCTGCGGAAAAGATGACCAAGTGGGTGGGAGGGGGGCCTCTGGTTTTTGTTCCTTGCCCTGTGGGTGCGGACCCTGAGCAGGGAGCCAGAGAGTAGTCAGTGGCCAGAGAGGGCTGAGCAGGCCGCTGGGGGGTCGATTGTGAGCACTCTTGTGAAATACCCTGGATGGGGTGGGGCAGAGTACAAAAGGCTGCAACCCAAAGCCACAGGATGGTTACTCCATCAGCAGCAGAGGTGGACAGAGAGGGCCAAGGGGCCTGGGGCCCGGCTTCTCCGGCTGGAGTGTCTGCCACCAGTAGGTTTGGGGAACTCCCACCAGTGTTAAAGACAGAGTCAGAGCTGGTTGGACAGCTCCGTTTGCTGCTCTTCAAAGTGAGCCGTCTGGGAGAATTGGCGCTCTCCTGCATCCTCTCCTCTGCCCGAGTCCCCAGCGGGGACACCCAGTGAGCCTTCATGGGAGCAGGGCTTTGCCCCAGGCCAGCTTAGGGGAGGTAGAGCCCTAGAGGACACGCTCACAGGGGCGCTGGCCCTGGCCCTCACCTGCTGCTGGCCAGGCTGGCCTTCGTCGCCCCAGCAGCTTGCTGCTGCCCGTCCCCTGGAGCTGTGTTGGCTGGCGGCCTTGGGGAGTGCCAGGCTGGTGAGAGAGCGGGAGCGATGTGCTGAGTCAGCATGACTCGCCAGGAACAGCCGTGCTCTGGGGCGCACTGGGGTTATTTTTAAAGCTCCCGGCTTCCTTCTAGGCTGGCCCCTCCCTCATCCTTCTAATCTCTCCCCTGGCCCCTTTTCTTGCCTCTGCCTCCCTAATAGCCCTTCAGTTCCCCTTCCCCCATCAGACCCTCCTGGTCTCCCACCTGGTTCCCTAGGGGCAGGGGGACAGGGAGCAGCCCAGCTTGGGAGAGGCGAGGCTGAAGGGCGGTCCTTGAGGCCAGGTATCAGGGGAATGGGCGGGCAAGGGGTGAGGCTGGGGACTGGGTGCCTTCCCCTGAGTGGGCAGAGGGTGTAAGGGGGCTCAGGGCTCTGTGTGGACTGGGGAGGGGAAGGGTCTCCAGGGTCCTGACCTACGCTCCCTGTCTCACAGAGTGCCTGCTTGCTGTGCCCTCGGGTTATGACGACCCCCAATAAAGGAAACAAGGCCTTGAAGGTGAGCAGATAGGGTGGGCAGTGTCTCAGGGCTGGGGTGGCACAGGGGCAGATTCCCCCACTTGGCCTGTGACCTCGTGCGCTATGCCCTCCCCAGGTGAAGCGGGAGCCGGGAGAGAATGGCACCAGCCTGACAGATGAGGAGCTGGTGACCATGTCAGTGCGGGAGCTGAACCAGCACCTGCGGGGCCTGTCCAAGGAGGAGATCATCCAGCTGAAGCAGCGCCGGCGCACGCTCAAGAACCGCGGCTATGCCGCCAGCTGCCGCGTGAAGCGGGTGACCCAGAAGGAGGAGCTGGAGAAGCAGAAGGCAGAGCTGCAGCAGGAGGTGGAGAAGCTGGCCTCGGAGAACGCCAGCATGAAGCTGGAGCTCGATGCCCTGCGCTCCAAGTACGAGGCCCTGCAGAACTTCGCCAGGACCGTGGCCCGAAGCCCTGTGGCGCCAGCTCGGGGTCCCCTTGCTGCTGGCTTGGGGCCCCTCGTCCCTGGCAAGGTGGCCGCCACCAGCGTCATCACGATAGTAAAGTCCAAGACGGACGCCCGGTCGTAGGGATGCGCTTGCCCAGGCGGGTCTGCAAGGGGCCAGTAGGCGCATGGCAAATTCAGCAGCCCTGTCCCCTTCTCCCTCCCTCCTCTTTCTCCTCTTCTCTTCTTTTCCTCCTCTCCTACCTCCTCCCTTCCCTGCAAAGCACAACCTGCACCCCAGGGGCGCCGGGCTGAGCCCCTTTGATCTCGTCGTTGTCATCGTGTGTTTTGTACGTTGGGATTGGTCAGTTTGGTGGTGACGTGGGGTCGCCCCCGCCCCCTTTGTCCCACGAG
The DNA here is from genome assembly GCF_011762595.2 of Tursiops truncatus. Classification (NCBI taxonomy): domain Eukaryota; kingdom Metazoa; phylum Chordata; class Mammalia; order Artiodactyla; family Delphinidae; genus Tursiops; species Tursiops truncatus. The sequence goes on from NC_047053.1 coordinate 46,441,733, forward strand.
CAGGTGGGCTTGGAGTCCAGAGTCGGCCTGTGGGAGTGAACAGAGAGAAAGATTGACCGGGTGCTCTGGGGCACATGTGTCCCTGAGCAGGGAGGGCTGCAGGGCAGGAGAGAGGCTGTTCTCCTTGCAGAATGGCCCACAGGCTCTGACAGCCGCCAGGCTAGCGGGAGGCCGGGAGGCCGGGCAGTTCACTCTCAGCTCGGCCTGCAGGCATAGGTAGGCACTGCTCTGCAGAGTAGGCTGTCCCTGAGGGCCCTGGACAGGCGGGCCACTGGTCTGGCGCTGGGGGGGATGGGGTGTCGTGTGGCTGTGGGCCGGGGGCCTTGGCACTCACACCTGACGTGTTGCACTGAACAAGACCAAATCACTGGTTGTGAGCGTACGTGAAGGGTGTGTCCAGTGTCCTGCGATGGGTCCCGTGTCACTGTTTACATGACCTATTTGTGTGGTTACATAGCCCTTTATTTAAAAGAGAGAAGTTCCTTTTACGAAGTTATTAAATTATATGTTTAAAAGCTAAAGAAAAAAAAAGCTGCAGAGTATTTATAAAACTGTCTTTTTAAAAAAAAAAAAAGCGAGAACATTTGACCGTATAAACAGAAAAGGGAAGAAAGTATAATAGAAACTTTGCTACTTTAAAAAAAGAAAAAAAAATCCTTTCTTGTAAACTTACAGACAAGTCTTTGTGGCTGTTGAAGTTTAGTTTTTATATACACAGAGTTATCAGACGTTATTTATAAAACTTAGTTAAAAAAAAGACAAAAAAAAAGCCAAGCCGTGAGCGACCAGAAGGCGCGTCCTGACGTCCTCTTTGCTATCTCTTTTGCAATTGTACCGAAAGTGACTTACTCCTTTGCCCTTCCTGCTTCCGTCTCTTGCCGGTGCCGTGGTGTTGTCTGTGCCTGGTGAGGTCTTGTGCAGCGTCACGTGCTGGTGCTTCTGGTGACCTTTGACCTGTGGGTGTCACTTCTTGTGTCTGTTCTCCCGTGTTTGTTTTTTGGATTTGGTTGTGGTTTTGCTTCTGCTGGCTTGTCAGGCCTGGGCTGTAGTGCCAGGCTGCGCCTGCTCCAGTGGAGCTTGGGTGTCTGTGCCTCCAGCCCAGCCTCTTCTGCTTTGGCGCCCACCCCGAGCCCCCGGGGGGTCAGATGCAGGGCTCTGCCACACCCCTCTGCTGACCCTTGGTTTCGCATGTGTGTCTCAGGCTTGGGCTGATCCAGTGGCAGGGTAGGTGAAACTGGGGGTCATCCTGGGCCCCCCTCCCGCCCCCTCACTACTTCCTTGCCCACCATCTCTGGCCCTGGGTGGGGGCTTGCAGGGACCACAAGGAGTCACTGTGGGTGCCCGCCAGGCCAGGGCCAAGCTGCCCCCGACTGTCTTCCTTCTGGCCTCCAGTCAATGTGTTTGGGCTCCAGCCACCAATCTGGGGTTTGTTACGGTGGGTTTTGTGTGGGCCTCAGCAGGGGAACCCCAGGGGCCCGCGGCCCACTCATCCCAGAACTATTTCCATGCTGCGGGACGGTGCTTCCCAGGCAGAACCAGGTGGTTTCGGGGCCCACCTGGGGCAGCCCCTTCTTGCCTGAGGGCCTGGGGGTCTCCACCAGTGCCAGACAAGGGCTACAGTCTCCAGGACCAGGTCCTGTTCCCCCTCTCCCCCTGAACATGCTGGCAGCTCTTGGCTATGGGCCTTCTTTCAACTCCCTTTGGGGTCTGTGTCTTCCAGGGATCCACTGCTTGGCTTGTGGAGGTGCTTCCCCGGGGCTGAGCCCACCTCCCCGTCCTGGCCACTCGGTGAGGCAGCCAAGTCTCCCAGACTTGGCTCAGGCAGCTGCTCGTAGGCATGTGATGGGGCTGCCTGTGGTGCCTGCTCCCCAAGAGGCTACTGCCCTGGCTCTGGCCGTGTGGGGCTTGGCTACTCCTTGGAGTTGCTGGTTGGCTTCTCTGGGGGTCCTGAACCCCTGAAAAGGCACAGACAAGTGAGCTAATGAAAAGAAAAACAATGCGGCCAGGCAGGGTTTAACCTTGTGGACAGCAGAATCTTCATCCCAGAGTTTACAGTGTGCCTGTGGGATAGGAGGGGGGATGTGCTGTCAACTTCTGTTGTCTTGATGGGCTGATCTTGGCCCTAGATATTCAGAGACATTCCTGGCTGTACCCAGGTTGGCCTGCAATGGAGATTTTGACCATTGACTCTGAATCACTTAGTGGCTTCCTTTGCCTCCCTGCAGTCTGGCTTTGTCCACCTAAGGTCCAGACGAGAGTAGTTGATGTTTCTTGTAGCAGCAAGTTGGAATCACATCATAAGAATCCCTAAAGAGAGATCATGCCCTGTCCTGGACAGGGGGAGGGACAGGCTCCCCATGTCCAAGTACGGTTCCCACTTTTATCCTGGCTGGGAGGTGGTCCTCCATCTCTGTGCACCCCTGCCATGCTGTAGACCTAGAGAGAGGAGGGTTTGAGGGTGAGCATGTGCTGAACAGAAATTGCAGGTCCTTGGTTTGGTTTACAGACGCTTCTGGAGTTAGTGAAGCTATACTTCCTTTCGAGGTTTTTGGATTTGGAGCAACTGTTCCTTGGGTCTGGGGGAGCATCCTGCTCCCATCAAGCCAGTCTCTCTGGGGCTGCTGTGCCCCTTCTCCCCTTCACTTTGGTTATTGACAGTAGATCCTGTGTCCACATGTGACTGTTTGGCGTCTTTCTGATTCTCGTTAATTCGTTTTTCCTACTGTGAGTGTGTTGTGTTCTCTCTCCTCAACTTTTTGACACAGCGAATTGAGGGCTTTGGCCGAGGCCAAGTCTCCCAAACTTGTCCGCTAAGTAAACCATAATGTGCACCTTCCTTCACACCTTGCCCACATCCTCCCTATCCCAACATGGACACTCAGATTTCAGAGGAGAACCCTTTGAGAACAGGTCAGCTCCTGCCCAGAGTATGGCCCCAGGGAGCCCTCCCCATGGCTCTTGGCTGCTGCTCCAGGTGGCACTGCGTTTGTGCAGGTGAGAAGTTGTGGCTGCTTTGTGGTGTGCTGGTTTCTGTCGGGTGCCAGGCCTCCCTGGAGGCTTTTCTACTCTTGGTCCAGGCTTCAGGTCTGGGCATAACCCTGATCAGCAGCAGCAGCCTTGATGGTCGGTGGCTGGGCCCACGGCTCTGATCAGCTGCAGCCTGCTTTGGGATGGGTGGTCGAGCCCCATCTTGTCCCTGCGACTTCCCTCTCTGGGGTGGCCGGTTGGCCAAAGCTTCCGTCCACAGCTGGGAAGCCACAGCCTGCAACACTGTTTCCGCTCTAGGATCTTTTAAGTTACTTTTTTAGGCTGTGGTTTGGTGAAAGGAACCAACACATTAACGATTTTTTTCCCCAGAAGCCACTGAATAATTCTTGCTGGCCGGTTTTCGCCTTCCTTTTGGCTGTCTGGTTTTGAAGCAGATGGGAAGAGGCAGGGGTGTGCCCTCGAGACTGATGGCTTGTCCTGCTCTGGCCTTTGTGTCCTGAGCATGTGCTGTACCTGTTGGACCAGTCGCACACATTTCCACCCCACTCTGCAGCAGCAGCCTTGGTACGTGGGTGTCCCTTCAGTCTGAGCTAGAGTGTAGGAGAGCTTGTCCCCGATGACCTGTGAAGGGGGACCCCTCTAACAGCCTCATGTCCCAGCCCCACCCTTCCCCACATCCCCTCAATCTGAAGCCTTTAACCAAACGGGAGTGGGTACAGAAAGCCTTCTCCTGGCATCTTAGGGCAGCAGGACAAGGGCTGTCCAGTGTGTCCAGCTCTGCTGCTCTCCTGGCGCTGAGAAGTGGGCGGAGCAGAGTTGATCAGACCCTGCCTGCCCTGCCTAGGGCTGAAGACAGGAGGTGGGGTGGGTACGCTGGGATCTGCCGGGGTGGGCGGGGGTTGTTGAAGATCCAGGTGGGGAGGGGCCCCACTGGAGCACTCTGGCTGACCTGGGTGGCGTCGGCCTCGCGCCCTCCCTACCCTGTGCAGTATTTATTGCTAAATTATTGTCCAGGAGGGGCGGCACTGGGCCGGGCCCCGGGTATTTATTGCTGTACATAGTGTATGTTTGTGATATATAAGGTTTTCTTTATTTTGTATATGATCAATAAACACCTTTTAAAGAGACTGGCAGGTGCTTCCTTGGGGCGACGCAAGGGCGGGGCGGAAGGGCGGGGCGGGCCTCGCGCGCATGTGTCGGCGCGCGGCCTGCCGGGAGGCGGAAGCGGAAGCGCAAGTCTCCCCGGGAGAGATGGCCGCCGGGGGTCTGAGCCGGTTGGAGCGCAAGGCGGCGGAGCGGGTCCGGAGGCTGCGGGAGGAGCAGCAGAGGGAGCGCCTCCGCCAGGTACGGCGTTGCCCGCCCCGCGCCGCGCCCCCAGTCCGCGCCGCCCTCACCGCCTGCCCCGCGCCCGCAGGTGTCGCGCATCCTGAGGAAGGCGGTGGCCGAGCGCAGCGCGGAGGAGGGCCGGCTCCTGGCCGAGAGCGAAGACCTGGTGACCGAGCTGCAGGGCCGGAGCAGGCGGCGCGAGGGCCTGAAGCGGCGGCAGGAGGAGGCGAGTCCGGGGTGCGGGCGGGCCGGGCGGGGGCGCGGGCGAGCCGGGGCCGGCTTACGACCGGCTTCGGCGTCTCGGCAGGTGTGCGACGACCCGGAGGAGCTGCGGAGGAAAGTCCGGGAGCTGGCTAGCGCCGTCCGAAACGCCAAGCACCTGGTCGTCTACACGGGCGCGGGGATCAGCACGGTAAGGAGACGAGGCAGGGACGGCCGCGCCCCGGGTCGGCTCCCAGGTTGTGCGAAACACGGACCGCCGGGGGCGGGCGTGGGGCGCCCCCTTCTGGGTGTCGGACCCCAGCACCGAGCACCGTCTTCTGTTAAGCAACAGTACCGATTCGCAAAAGCTCGACTTAAAAGCACCTCTTGAGGGTCTTTCTTTTCTTAGAGAAACTCAGAACGACTCTATTTGGAACTTCGCAAAATAGAAAAACATTCTTAAATGCTTGAATTTTGTATTGTACCTAGTTAGAGACAGGAAAGGAAGAGGGATAAAAACGGGATGTAATAGTTTCGTGCTTGTCCTGAGATTATATATTGGCAGAGCTAAACCCCAAACTGTCTTCTGATTCCCCATTCGTTGTGTCCCCTGAATGTTGAAGTAAGGTAAGTGGAATGCAAGGCAGTATGCATTAGAGTGCACCAGGTAAGGAAGAGAAATGCTTTGGCTTTTGATAAGTTTTATCAGGAAGCTACCTGGGTGGTAGAATGTGACTAGCTTTGACAGTGTGGATAGCACGTTGTTAAATTGCTGGGTGCAAGTTGGGTGTGACCTACATGTAGGTCCAGCAGAGGTGAATAGCAAGGATTTCTGTGGAGAGGTCCGTAGGTGACGATAATAAACCATATAAACGAATGACTGTAACGTGAAGCTGGCTGTGCTAGGCTGCTAGAGTAGAAATCCAGATACGCCTTCTGTGGTCTCTGAGAGCTGGGAAACCCATCTGGTTGTTTTTTTATGAGAGGTGGCATTGAGTCTGGGCCTTGAAGGGTGGGTAGGATTTTACAGATACTTAGGAAGTAAGACACTCCATACAGGGATGACTGAAGAAGCCCAGTAGCGAGAATGCGTGAGGTATGTTAACTGCTTTAACTTATCAACACCTGGAGCCCTGGCACATGTGACCTCTTGTCATTATGTAAAAGCAGTAATGCCATCTTTTAAAGAACTGTAAGCAGCTGCTAAAGCCACTTGCTGTTCATTAATTTGCTCTGTTACTGTTTGAGGTTCCCTTTTTCCATGTGGGTCAGACCCACTGGTCAGGTGGGCATTTTTCTGAGCTTTAGCAACAGGGAAGAGACAGGGCTCCCTACAAGGGAGGTCACTCACACCTCAGGAAGCACAGGGCACCTTGATCCTGGCACACTATCTGTTTTCTTCTCTCGGGGTGGCTCTGTTTCACTGGATTGGGAACTTGGGAAACGCAGTAATGTTTATCTCATTGAAGAGGTTGGTCTGTGTGGAGGTAGGCCAGGAAACACTTACAGCATCAGGATGTGAGAACGTGGAGGGAGGCGTGCAGTGAGCCTAACCAGTCCTCCCTCTCAGTATGAGGACAGACGTGGCCACAGAGCCCAGGCTGTACTACATGCTAGAGAGTCTCCCAGGGCGGGCAGGGCTCCTTGGAGCCTAGAAGGATGAGCTGGACCAGGTTTGGGTGCAGGGGTCCTGGCAGAGGAAAGGAGCCACAGCGGGTGCACTCCATCTGGGAGGACAGGTTAGACTAGGAAATGCTCAGCCTGAGGAACGAATTGAGGCCAGTCTGTGGGCCAGCACTTCTCAAAGTGCTGGGAGAAATTATTGGGAATTCTGCCAGTGCCTACAGTGATGTCTTTTCACTGGGCTTATCTCCTTTCTGAACCTGCAGGCAGCTTCTATCCCAGATTACCGGGGTCCTAATGGAGTGTGGACGCTGCTTCAGAAAGGAAGAAGCATTAGGTAAGCAGCCTAGCACAGCCTTCCCACCTAGTTAAGCAGAGACCTGACCTTGAAGCTCTCCTCACCTTCATTTCCCTTCTACCTGGCAGTGCTGCTGACCTGAGTGAGGCCGAGCCAACCCTCACCCACATGAGCATCACCTGCTTACACGAGCAGAAGCTGGTAAGAGCCCAGGGTGGCTGGTGTACGGCCATCCTTCGGTATCCCCCTTGGATACCAAAAGCTGAGGGTGCTCAAGTCCCTTGTATAAAATGGCGTAGTGTTTGTATATAACCTGCACACCTCCCCCCATACTTTATTATTTACTTACTTATTTATTTTTAAAATAAATTTATTTTATTTTTGGCTGCGTTGGGTCTTCGTTGCTGCGAGCGGGCTTTTCTCTAGTTGCGACAACCAGGGGCTACTCTTCGTCGCGGTGCGCGGGCTTCTCACTGCGGTGGCTTCTCTTGTTGCGGAGTTCAGGCTCAGAAGTTGTGGCGCACAGGCTTAGTGGCTCCACGGCATGTGGGATCTTCCCGGACCAGGGCTCGAACCCACGTCCCCTGCATTGGCAGGTGGATTCTTAACCACTCGCCACCAGGGAAGTCCTCCCCACCCCCATACTTTAAATCATCTCTGAATTACTTGTAATACCTAATAAAATGTCAGTACCACTTAAAAAGATATAAATGCAATGTAAATGCTACACAGGTACTTGCCAGCGTGTGGCAAATTCAAGTTTTGCCTTTTGGAACTTTCTGGATTTTTTTTTTCCCGGAATATTTTTGATATTTGGTTGGTTGAATCTGCGGATGTAGAACCGTCAGATACGGAGGGCTGATTGTACTCACTGGGTCCACGGCGAGGACCGGGAGGGCCACTTTGGTGCCCAGGTGACAACTGCATCCTACTTCCATCAGCCAGTGGACCCTGTGATGAGTGCCCACCAAGCAGTTTAGATTCCTGGTTTGAGCCTACCTCTACTCCTCCTGTGTTTCCTCTCCAAGAGTAGAGAGCAGCCTCTCTGCTGAATCATCACATAGAGGGTCCACACAGGCCCAGAGCTCGTGAGGGTAGCCCCTTCCCCTTGTGTTTCTCTTGCATTTTTCCCACAGACCTCAGGAGCCACCTAGATACAGGGGAGGCTAGTAGGAAACCTCTGGAGATCCTCTGCTAAGCACCTGCAACCGAGTGGGGAAGGGGTCGAGCCTCCTGGGCCTTCAAGGACCTGAAGCATGATGACCCAAGAGAGCATCAGTTTGGGCCCCAAGCTCCTTTCCAGCCAAGAGGGGGCGGTGCAAACATTTGCCATCCTAGGGGCTCCTAGGGCTTCTGAGTCTTTGGGGGTGGGCCCAGGGCCCTCCCCACCGGAGCTTCCTGAGTCCTACTGGGACCAGCCTGTTGCCCTGGGTTTGCCTTCAATGCTTTGTGCAGGGTCGGAGTTGCCGCTGGCTTGGGGGCTCTGGGGCGGGCAGGGCTCGGTATGGTTTCACTCCTGAGTGCTGCTTCCCCCCTTCCTCCTGCTGACTGCCACTGTCGCCCTTCCAGGTGCAGCACGTGGTGTCTCAGAACTGTGACGGGCTCCACCTGCGGAGCGGGCTGCCTCGCACAGCCATGTCGGAGCTCCACGGGAACATGTATATCGAAGTGAGCGGTCCCTCTGGGACTCGGGGGACTGGGCAGGCCAGTGGCTCCTGCTCACAGGGCCCTACTCTCCTCAGGTCTGCACAGCCTGCACTCCCAACAGGGAGTATGTGCGGGTGTTTGATGTGACGGAGCGCACCGCCCTGCACCGACACCAGACCGGCCGCACCTGCCACAAGTGCGGGGCCCAGCTCCGGGACACCATCGTGCACTTTGGGGAGAGGGGGACATTGGGACAGCCTCTGAACTGGGAGGCGGCCACCCAGGCTGCCAGCAGAGCAGACACAATCCTGTGCTTAGGCTCCAGCTTAAAGGTATGCGAATGGCACTGTGGATGGGAACGGGTGAGCCTTCCCGCAGCTGGCCAGCTCAGCCTTAGACCCCAGCTTCCTGTAGCCTCCTTCCCTGGTGTGTGTGTGTGGTCTGTCTGTCCATCCGTCCATTCCCGCAGGTTCTAAAGAAGTATCCACACCTCTGGTGCATGACCAAGCCCCCCAGCCGGCGGCCCAAGCTCTACATTGTGAACTTGCAGGTAACTCAGGTGCTCAGAGGTGCCTCCCTACACCTGGGCCTTAGGAGAGCCAGCAGTCCCTGGGACATTTATGTCCCACACTAATGCACCACGAGGTCTGGCTGAGTAGGGGCCAAGGCCAGCAGGCCATTGGGAAGGAGTGAGGTGCTGTCCTCACTTACCTTTTCCTGTCCCCAGTGGACCCCGAAGGATGACTGGGCTGCCCTGAAGCTGCACGGAAAGTGTGATGACGTCATGCGGCTCCTCATGGATGAGCTGGGCCTGGAGATCCCCCGCTACAGCAGGTGAGGGGGCACAGACACATCCCCCACTTCCCTGCCTCTGTGTGGATGGGTTGTATCTGTTGTCTTTTGTGAGCTGAGTGTAGAGAAAGCTCTGAGCTGCGGCAGATGGCATCTGAGGCGTGACTGCAGTGTGGTGGCCTCTGCAGGGACCAGCCCCAGCATTGGCTGAGGTGTCCTGGCTGGCGTGATTCCTGTGGGGAGAGGGAATCTGCCAGGGCACACCTGGATGTCCCCCTTCACCTCAGGCAGCCTGGACGGGAAGGTGCCTTGAAGGGATGTGCTCTCAGCAACTCTGCTCGTCAGGATCTGGGTGCACTGGCTTGGGGAGCTGGAATACTTTGGGGAAGCTTAAACAGATTGTGCCTGAATACAGAATTTGTGATAATTGAGATGTGGTGTGTGTATTGAGTGAAAAGTTTACACTTTCTTTCTCTGTGAATTTTCAGGGTCTTATAGGGGAAATCAATAACTTCTTTTAATCAAAGGGTTGGAGAATTAAGGATCCCTTCACCTTCTGGGCCTGGCAATTCTTGTATGTTATGTTTGTGGTGTTCTGTAATGTGGGCCTGTTGTGTACTGTACTTTTTTTTTTTTTCCACATTAACTTAGCTCATTTTCTTTATCAGTGCTTATCTGTATATTAAGTTTATGATATGTGGTTCTACATCTCAGTCAGACACATGATCTCTTCACGATGTAGTGTTTAGGCCGCGCCTCCCTAGTCAGCTTCCCTCCCATCAAGTCCTGCAGTCTGGGAAGGGGAAGAGGGTCTGGTCTACCTGTCCCTGGCCGTACAAGTGAAAGGTGGGGCCCAGAGTTGGCTAGTGACTCACCCCTCCTGGGGCTACTGCCGCCCTACCCCATGTGTGCACAGCCCCCTCAATCACCGACGAGGACTGAGTTCTGCAGAGGCTGGGCTAGTCTGGGTGCTAGCCTTTGAGTTACTTGCGGAGCTTACCCCTCTCGCAGATGTTGTGGAGCTACCACTGAGCAAAGCCCAGCCATGGTTAAGACGTGGGAGGGACGCAGGGTGACCTCAGTCAGCTTTCCCGTCCTGGGGCGGGTTGTGATTGTGAGGGGCTCCCAGGCACGCCTGACCCAGCTTTCCCTTTGCGTAGGTGGCAGGACCCCATCTTCTCGCTGGCCACTCCCCTGCGTGCGGGTGAAGAAGGCAGCCACAGTCGCAAGTCGCTGTGCAGAAGTCGAGAAGAACCTGGGCCTGGGGACCGGGGTGCACCACTTAGCTCAGCCCCTGTCCTGGGCGGCTGGTTTGGCAGGGGCTGCACCAAGCGCACAAAAAGGAAGAAAGTAACATAACCTGTTGCATGACCGAGAACAATGATGGCACTTTGCAAATGACCAGGACTCTTCTTCTTCAGGGGCAAGTGGCACTGTTAAGGCCAGGACTGCCCCTGGAATTCTCTGGGGGTGACATTTTCACCCTGACATGTTTAGCCATTTGTCATTGTGGAAAGCTCCCTTGCACTGCTGTGGTTGCCCCCCTGCATGGGCCTAATGATGGAAGACACCTCGCCCAAGCAGCCTCTTCTAAAGAGGTGGCAGCCACACCCTCTGTGAAAACAGGACTCGTGTTATTTCACACTTGGCCACAAAGAGGAAGCACACGGCTGCCTTACCTCATTCACTAGGCTAGTCTCAGGGGCCTCAACTGTATTTCTACCACTTCTTACTAAAAATGTTAAGTTTATAGAAGCCTTTTTCTGTATTGGGTATGCTGCAAAGGAGTGGTTTTTGAGCCTTGGCTCTCCAGGCCTTTTTATTGTTATTAAACATCTCTGCACTGTCTTCCTCGTGTCACTGAGTGACTGCCTTTCTGAAGCGGTGGGTGGGAGCGGGCGCCTGGCGAGACTCCTGGAGGGGCGGATGCGCCCCACGTGGTCCTGCCCCAACCGCCGCTCCAGGTGGGAGCTGCGGGCTGGTGGGCGCAGGCTATTGGCCGGGAGCGGAGGGGCGGGGCTCGCCATTGGCCTCTCCAGGGAGGTGAGGGGGCGGGGCTCCGCGCGCGGGGCGGGGCGGCGCTCGGCATTGGCTGTGAGAGGCGGGTGAGGCCCGCGTGACGGCGCATGCGTGCGCGAGCTGCGGGGCCTGGGAGTGGGGAGCCGGCCGTGCCGCGCTGCCGGTTCGAGGCCATGATCCGGAACGGGCACGGGGAGGCAGGCGGCGCCGAGCGTCCGGGCCCAGGGGGCAGGCGTGCCGTGCGGGTGTGGTGCGACGGCTGGTGAGCGCGGTAGGGGGCGGGGGGCACGGGCGGGGCCGCGGTGACAGCTGCGGTCGCCTTCGCCGGGGTCGGGCGGCCGGCTAGTGCGGGGCGGGCGGCGCCTCGGCCGCGTAGGACGCCTGGAACCCGGGTCACCGCGTCGCCGCGGGCAGCGCGGCTGAGGGTTGCTGGAGTCTTTCTGCGGATCTCTACATGAGCGCCTTCCCCGGACGCTCCTTCTTTCACGTTTGCCTTTAAGCCGGAGACCCAGCCAGGCTGTCCCACCTGCCTAACTCGTGCACGATAGTGGCCAAAGTTGCGTGTCTAACCTTGATGACTTTAATCATTTCAGTGCCCTAGGAGCTCTTTTTCTCCAAAGGAGCCGTGCACCCAAAATGTCTTCCCAGAGTTCTCCTTGTCCGGCTCCCAGCTTGCCGGCACAAAACCAGGAAGGTTCTCCTAGGTATCTGGGCAAGCGTCAGCGCAGGCATTGCCCGATCTGTGTAAGACCCTAATGAAGCCCCCAGGCTCCTGGGTCCATCTGAGGAGGGCTACAGTGCCGAACTGTCCTCTTTTCTGGCAAGCCAGACAGCTGGAGTGGTGTTGAGATAGGTTTGAGGCCGTCAGCAGACAGGAGGAAAGTGAACCTCTAGTGATAAGTTGACGACTTGGATGCTTCCTTAGACCTTATTTGATGGAAGCAGAGAAAGAAAAACATCTGGCTAGCCCAGGGCTTCAGCGGCCAGCAAGTGGGGCTGCCATACTCCTGGGCCTGCACCTGAGTCACCTTGTGGAGGGGGCGTGGCTTCCTGTCCGTTGACTCTGACCTTGGCCCTGACCAGGCCTGGCCCCTGCCCCAGCAGGCCACAGCCACAGGCCACAGTGACTGGGATACAGCCCGGACCCAGGTCCACCCTGCATTCTGTGCCATGCACCCTCCTTCTGCCCAGCCTGTCCAGTGGGCACAAGGGCCTGCCAGGCTCCTGAATTTGGACTTCCCTCTTCCCTAAGCCCAGGACCAGAGCCCTGTGCCCCACAGGCTTGGCTGCTGGGGCCTGATGTGCTGGGGTGGGGCTAGCAGGTGGCGCTGAGTAGAATGGTTTTGTACACCTGGGTCACCTGGAGAAGCAGGGACAGCTCCACCTACTCAGAGGGCAATACAAGGCTGGGAAGAAGCAGAGTGAGAATGAGGGCCCACCTCAGGGCCCACAGAGAAGTGGATGTCCCCTCCGCCACACATGGCAACCCGAGTGGAGCTGCTGTGGTGCTGTGTGTGGCCTTCAGCTGAGAGTTCACTCTTAACCAGGCCTGGATTTGAGGATGAAAGCTCTAGTACCAGGTGATAGGGAGGTGGTTGTTGGCCCCAGAGAGCAAAGCTTCACTGAGTTTCCAGAGGCCTTGGGGAGCAGGCAGGATTTCTAAAGCCAGTGACTGCCCTTGTTCATTGGCTGGACTTTGTTTTGTGTTGGCCCCCAGGACTGTCTGGCTGTTTCACAGTAGTACAGAGCCCAGTCCACCCCTGAACTAACATTGCCTTCTATTACCTTTCAGAGGGACTGCCTGTGACAGTTTGTATTTGGGAAGGGGAGGGGCTGAGGGCAGAGTGCTGTCCCAGGTGTGGGGAGCAGGGGCTGTTCTGTGCACTCACCAGCCCTCAGGTCTGCCAGGCCTTGTCCCCGGGCACAGCCATGCTCGCTCAGTCTGACCTTGAGCCTAGGGGCCAGTAATGTGGAGAGCTGAGCACCCCGCCCCTCTGAAAGCCCAGGCCCAACCGGACCCTGGGAGCAGTTGCCCATGGTGGCTTCCCAGAGGGCTTCCTAAGGACACTGCAGAGGAGCAAGACTGCACCCCCAACACTGGGATGATGGCCCTGCCCTCTCCACAGCTATGACATGGTACATTATGGCCACTCCAACCAGCTGCGCCAGGCACGGGCCATGGGTGACCACCTCATCGTGGGTGTACACACTGACGGTAAGCCGGGCTGCCAGGCCCACCCTCCTCCCCCACGCCTGTGACAGACGCCACAGGTCCCCTTGGGTAGGGCCAGGCCCAGCCGTCCTCCCCAGAAGTGCAGCTCCACAGGCTCGCCCCAACCCCGGCCCAGGCCAAGCCATCCAGAGCTTTCCCGTCTTGCATCCTGTCGTGAGCTTGGGGGGCAGGGGTGGTCCAGTGGATCAGTCCAGGTATGCCGCCCACTTCCTACCCCCTTCCTGGTTCCCAGGGCCTTAGAGGACAGAGCACCCAGCCATCAAAAGGGAACCCCGGACCGTACCTGGAACTCTGGTTGGCTGGGGGTGAGGGGCGTGCAGTTACCCAGCAAGTGCATCCGCAGCACCTGTACCGGCTCACAGAGGACAGAGCAGGGCTGCTCCTTGTGGTCCTGCCTTGTGAGCTGAGGGCCCGATGAGAGACAGCCTCCCACCGTGAGCCCTCATGTGGCCGCAGACCCTGCTCGATTCTGGGAGGGGACTTCTGAGGAGGAGCCAGTGAGCCTGTGGCCAGCCTTCCAGTGGTCACCCACCTTGTTCTTTGCCCTCCTCTCTCTCCCTAGAGGAGATCGCCAAGCACAAGGGGCCCCCGGTGTTCACTCAGGAGGAAAGATACAAGATGGTGCAGGCCATCAAGTGGGTGGACGAGGTGGTGCCAGCAGCCCCCTATGTCACCACGCTGGAGACGCTGGACAAGTACAGCTGCGACTTCTGCGTCCACGGCAGTGAGTCGGCAGGGCAGAGCCCCCGGGGCAGGGGAATTGGGCAGCTCCAGACCTGACCATCAGAGGGGCATCTGGAGGTGCCGGCCTCTTCACACTTTGGGGAGCACAGAGCTTTTGAGGGTCTGAGGAAGCTCTGGGTCCTTCCCCAGAAAGGAGCGCATGCACACCAGGGCAGGCCTGGAGCCGGGGTATGGGCCTGGAGGTCTTCATGGCTTTGGGTTAAGATCCTTGTTCTCGTGTGCGTGTCACCCCTTAGATGATATCACGCTGACTGTAGATGGCCGGGATACCTACGAGGAAGTGAAGCAGGCTGGGAGGTACAGGTAAGCTCTACTTGCTGAGTGCCCTGCTTTTCGAGGAGCGGGGCTCCCAGGTCCCATCGAGCTCCTTCTGCCTGTGAGGGCAGCGTCCGGGCCGCAGCCTGTTTCTCGTGGCCTGGACTGGAGCTGGGGGTGCCATACATCTGCATCGCCCAGTACGGTAGCCACTGGCCCCGGGCAGCTGCTAAGCAGGGGAAACGTGGGGTATGACTGGGGAGCTGGCTTTTGTTTGAGTCACTTTAATTGAAAAGGCCAGTGTGGCCAGCAGCTCGAATGGGGCAGTGAAGCCTGGGGTTCCCTTGGCAGGGAGTGTGTGATGAGGCACGACCTGGGCGTCAGTGGACAAAACAGGACCAGAGCCACCCTGTATGGCCTGCTCACCCCGACACTGCGAACTTGGGGCTTAGTGACAGCGTTCTGTCCAGTCATTTCCTTTGGTTGATAAAATCTCAGTGGTCCCTCCACTCTCCTGGTCTTGGTTTTTTGTTGTGGCTGAGAGTGGCGAGGAGACGCCCGGGTCTGTGCACAGCATGGCTGGGGGCTGGACCACGGTAGACTCAGCCACAAGCAGAGTTGCCCTTAGGTGGGGCAACTTAGGTGCCCATAGGAGGTGCAGCCTTGCAGGTGTGTCCCAGGATGAGAGCCCCACCCCCAACTCTTTTCCCAGAGAATGCAAGCGCACCCAGGGGGTGTCCACCACAGACCTCGTTGGCCGCATGCTGCTTGTGACCAAGGCCCATCACAGCAGCCAGGTGAGTCTTGGGGCCAGAGCGGAATCCCCGAGGTCCCAGAGCTGGGAGGGAGGGATCGCCTACCCCACCCTTGCCCCTCAGTGGGCACTAGGACAGCAAGCTTCAGTGTCCTGGGGTTGGTTGCGTCTGGAGGGCAAGGCCCCTCAACCCCCTGCCCTTCCGTGCAGGAGATGTCCTCCGAGTACCGGGAGTACGCAGACAGCTTTGGCAAGGTGAGTGTCACCTGTGCTGTCTGGGCCGCTGCCCAACCCCCAGGCCACCCCTGGGGAAAGGCTGGCCTGGAGCCTTGCCCTCTACCCTGCTCCCTGCTTTCTGGACACTGACCGGGTACTGACCGCCGGTCTTGCTGGCTGGCCGGTCCCAGCAGCCACTGCATGGAGGAAAAGTGAGGACTGCCCGCATACGAGGGGTCTCTAACCAGGTGCCCTGGTCCTCTCTCCCTCTGTAGCTCTCTCACCCGACACCCTCCAGGGAGACACTTTCCTCAGGAGGCTCCTCCCAGGTGACCAGACGGTGGCCTCAGGGTGCCAGGTCCCCACGAGGGCCATGTCCACTGGCCTCTTCCTAGCGGGTTCGTTGCCAGGCCAAGGTGGTGTTGGCTGCAGCGCCTGCTTGGCCATGGGACAGAACCCCAGTCCCACCGGCCATAGCGGCCCTGCCCAGCCTGCTTGTGGTGTGAACCAGGCACCTGCCAGCCAGCCCTCGGCATCCCTGCCTGAGATGTCTGCCTGGAAACAACAGCAGAGCGACAAGCGAGTGGCAGGCTGTGGCTAGGGGTTTGGAGTCCCGGCCTATAGCCCCCATGCCTGCCCCCGCCATCTCACACCAGTGCCGCCCAGAGCAGACTGACAGGCGGATGCGGGCAGGCCCAAGGATGGGCACAGGCAAGGGACGTGCCTGCGAGGCCTCTGTCGCTGACCAGGTTGTTCTCGGCTTACAGTGTCCTGGGGGGCGGAACCCTTGGACGGGGGTGTCCCAGTTTTTACAGACATCCCGGAAGATCATCCAGTTTGCTTCGGGGAAGGAGCCCCAGCCGGGGGAGATGGTCATCTACGTGGCTGGTGCTTTTGACCTGTTCCGTATCCTCTGGGACTGGGTCGGGAGTTGTCCCTGCCCCAGGCCTTTTCTGTGCATTTCCACATCTGCCCCAGCGGGCTGTGGGGGCTAGAGGGGCCTCCCTGACTCTCGAAGGCCCAGGATTGCGGTGGGGTGCAGGGGCGCCACTGTCAGCATGGAGAGGCACGAGCAGGTGGGTGGGAAGGTACCTGTCTGAGCCCCTGCTTCTGTGGGCGGCCGCTCCTCGTTGGTTCCTCAGTCCTTAACCTGGGCGCAGACATCGGGCACGTGGACTTCCTGGAGAAGGTACATGGCCTGGCGGAGAGGCCCTACATCATCGCCGGCTTGCACTTTGACCAGGTCTCACCCCGGGCAGCCGGTAGCGTGGGGGCTCTGGAGGGGCTCCTAGGGTTGGGGTTGGGCACAGGCGAGGTAGAGGTGGCAAGCTTGGGCCTCTTCCCAGGGAGAAGCCCAGGAGAGCCTCCCATCGAGGGCTTCCCCACACTGGCAGACGCCCCACGAGGGATTGTTGGGAGGGAGCACGGCCTCACTCCCACCCCAGCCCACCCCTGAGGTCACCAGCTGACCCAACCTTGTTCTGGCTCTAGGAGGTCAACCACTACAAGGGGAAGAACTACCCCATCATGAACCTGCATGAGCGGACCCTGAGCGTGCTGGCCTGCAGGGTGAGTGCAGGCGGGCAGGTGGCAGGCCCAGTGGCGCCTCCTTCCAAGGCTGGAGCTGCTTCTCCGCAGGACCCTCCCTGGGGTACAGGAGTCTGGGGCTTCACCATGCTGCCTCTCAGCCCCTACCCCGCAGCCTGGTGAGGCCCATCTAACCAGCTGTGCTCCCTTTCCACCCAGTATGTGTCCGAAGTGGTGATTGGGGCCCCGTACTCGGTCACAGCAGAGCTCCTGGATCACTTCAAGGTGAGGACGGGGCTCCTGGCGGGCGGCTTCCAGGGAGAGTCTTGACTGAGTGGCGCCAGGCCAGCTCTCTGAGCCCAGGCTGCTTCCCTGGAGAGGGCCTTCTGGGGGCAGGGGACCATGGGTGGAGATGCTGGGAGGGCGCCCTGACCCCCGCCTCCTCCCCAGGTGGACCTGGTGTGTCATGGGAAGACAGAAATCATGCCTGACAAGGATGGCTCCGACCCATATGAGGTGGGTCATGCTGGGCCCTCGACAGACATGTGATGGCCACTGTCTGATGCTTCCCAGCCACCTAACGCCCCCGCACCTCATCATGCCTGTCTGGGAAATGGGCGGGATGACAGCTGCCACGCTAGTGGCCTCACGGCTTAAGGAGGCAGGTTGCTAACGGGTGGGAATAACTGCCCCCACCATAGTGGGGTGGGAACTCTCTGAACCAGGGCAACAGGGCAGTCTTCTTGGGGTCCAAAGGAGGGCTCTCACCTCCTCCTCCTCCTGGCCTCCAGGAGCCCAAAAGAAGGGGTATTTTCTGTCAGATCGACAGTGGGAATGACCTCACCACGGATCTCATTGTCCAGCGCATCATCAAGAACAGGTGAGTCTCAGCCAGGCTGCTGGGGGCACGGGAAGCCGCTGAGGCTTGGGTATGGGTGCACCACTCACCCCCACCTGGCCCCCAGGCTGGAGTACGAGGCCCGGAACCAGAAGAAGGAGGCCAAGGAGCTGGCCTTCCTGGAGGCCATGAGACAGCAGGAGGCGCGGCCTGAGAGGGAGAGCGACTGTGACTTCTGACCAGAGGGGAGAGGTCGCCAAGGGCCCTCCGAGTGCTGGCCCTGTCCCAGCCCTGCCTCGAGAGCTTGGCTCGGTTTTTAACAAAGCTGCGGTGCCCTCCTTTCCAACCACCTGGCCGTGGAAGGGCTGGTGTGGAGGACACTGCCTTTCACCCTGCCCGTGAGGTGTCCGTCTTGCAGCAGGCCCTCCTGCCCTTCCTGCCGAGCTGCACAGTGAGGGGATCCAGCACAGTGGAGCAGCCCAACAGGCAGGGTGAGCAGGGGGCACCTTCAACAGAGGGGTGCCACCCTGCGTGCCCGGAAAGGCCCAGTTTCCATCCTTTCGGCTCCGCTGCTGCTCTCCATTCTGCCCCCAGGAAGCTCCTGCAGACCCTGGATGCCCCCCACCGCCCAGCTCGAGGCCGTGGCCTTCCTGCCCGCCCGGCCTCCGTGGGAGCCAGCATCAGGGAGCAGTGACCCAGGGCCCCGCCCCCTTTCCTCCTCAGAGTGCAGACCATGCCACCTCCCACATGAGCGGCCTCTGCCCTGCAGTGTGTCCCTGGCGCCCCGGGGCCTGTCGCCCGGACGCTGCACCCCCTGCTTCCCGGGCCAGCCTCCCCACAGACTGTTCTCGGTTTTGTACCTGACTAGCTGGTGTGCAACCGAATAAACCTGCTAGGAGGTGCTCTGCCTCAGGCTCTCAACCCTGCAGGGCAGGACCAGGAAACCCACCACCTTGGCCGTGCTCCCCGTTGCCCACCCAGCAAGGAGGGGGCCAGCAGGCAGCATGATGGCAGCAAGGAACCCCCCAGATCTGGGCCCCCAGACACCTCCAGCTGCCTCCCACGTGGCAGGCGACAAAAAAAGGGGAGGGAGGCAAGGACCAACAGAGTACCTTTGGCCCCAGTGTCTGTCATGGGGAAAATGAGAGGCTGACACCCCGCGGCCCACATAGAGCTACCTGATCCAGGAAGGAATTAGGGGCTGCTCCCTGGCCCAATCCACAGAATCTCAGGGTCTTCTGCACCCAAGTCAGGGCACACTTGGAGTAGTGCCGTGGCTGCAGGGTGCTGACCCCGGTCACCTCTTGATGGGGTTGGGGGGGAACAGTGGCAGTGGTTTATGGCTCTGTGGTGTTCAAGAGTGAGGACTGTGATGTTTTCTCAGTCCTCTGCCAGTTTCCTCCAGAATGGCCTCTGCCCTGCGCTGCTGAGCCAGATGGGGCTGGAGTACCCTGTGGCCCGGCCCCATGGGAGCCCCTGGCCAGCGGTCACTCCTTCTGGAAGGTGGGCCTGTCCTTTCTTTTGGTCCTTAAGGTCCAGCCTAGAACCCGTGCAGGAAGCTGCTGTGGGGGACTACGGTGCACGCACCCTGGCCGGGCAGCTGCTGCCTTGCTTCCTTTGTTCCCTCCTCGAGTAGGGGGAGCTCACTAAGCTGTGAGAGGCACAGGGCCCTCCCTGCACCCCCACCCCACCTGGGCCCCCAATTTCAGGAGCCCAGTGATGCCAGACTTTCCCACGCTCAGATCCCTGGGCGGCAGGGATCAGCCAGTCTCCTGTAGACTGATGTAAGTGTGGGACACAGGAGAGGCCGGAGGTTCCTCTTGAGACTGGAGTCAGCCCTAGGCCTGCTGAGAACCCCCTGCTGGGTGGCACCGCAAGGTGAGGACTGGGGAACAGTCCACAGCAGCAGTCAGGAAGCCCCAGGTGAGCCACGCACGGTTGGAGGAGACTCAGGGCCTGGGGGTCCAGGAGGTGGGCTCCTCCAGAGACTGGTCCACCAGGTGCAGCAGGATTGCGGGTCCCACCGCCAGCCTAAGTGGAGGGCCGGTAGGTCCAGCTGGCAAGGCCCCATGGGAGTGGGGGACACCACTGAGACAGGCTGCAGACCTCTGGGACCAGGGCTCAGGCCAAGGACTCAAGTCAACTTCATTGGGGGTGGGGAGGGCAAATCAACCTGCTAAGATGCCCACAAGTGAATTAGGGAATTAGCCTGAGTGTGAGGTGGGGGGAGGCTGGCACAAGGCAGCTGTGCTCAGGAGCTTTGGCCCTACACAGCCCCTCCCTCTTCAAGGTGGGGCAGCACCCATTGCTTTGGGGATATGTGCTTCCCTGTGGGTCTAGGGAGGGCTGAACAAAGAGTTCCCAGGCCTGGGAGGAGCCAGCTGCCTGACGTCAGATTCAGGACTCAGCTGCAGTGGCGCCCAGCTTTGTCATCCCCCTGGTGCAGCCCCTCCTGGTCCTGGAGCTGCACATCTGGCTGCTTTCCCACTCCTGCTGGGCCCAGCCTATTCATTCACTTGGCACAAGTATTGTCCTGTGCTGGGTACTTTGAGGAATTTTGGGGGGCTCCAAGAAGAGTGACCCCAGAGCTGCCCCTCTGGTAAGGGAGATCTTTGGTCTCAAGAAACCTAGGATTTGACGCAGGAGGGCCTCCCGGTGTGGAGTGTTCAGGGGAAGCTTTTGTAAGGCAGGACATTTGAGCTGGCCTAATAGACTTGATGGCTAGTGGGCGACCCAGGCACCACCTCCTGGGAGGATCCAGGAGCTGCGTGGACAAAGGCAGGGAGGTGTCGGGCAGGGGCTGGAGGTGGGGGACATAGAGAGCAGCCTTGCAGAGCCAGATGTGGGGCTCCAGAAGATGTCTGGGGCCGATACAGCTGGAGGCCCAGCAGCACTTTGCCAGCAGTGGGGCTTGGGAGCTCCTCTGCAGGTGTTTCCGTGAAGCCTGTGGGCCTAAGGGCCCTAGTTGCTGTCTGTGCTCCTAGGTGGCCAGAGTCCGGTTTGGAGATTCACAGGTACTTGCCCACTCCGTCTGCTGGGCCACCGGCCCCCCCAGAGGCTGCGAGTCTCATTTATTCATTAAGCCATTTACTATGGGGATGGGTGGGCGGTACTGGGTGCCATCTGGTGCCAGGGCAAGGGCAGGCCCCAGGGTGTGCCCGCGGGAGCCAGGCCAGGTCCACGTTCCGGGATCGGGGTTCACGTGCTAAGATAGTCCGCGGCGCGGAGTGACAGGAAGACGTCGGCCTTGCACTGGAACATGGCTCGGCCGTCGGGGAGCCGCTCGCAGCTCTGCAGGTTCCGGGTAACGTCCTCGACGCACACGGCCTGGGGGCGGGGGGAGGATGAGGGGGCGTCCGCACCCCTCCAGCGCCCCGCACCCTCCAGCGCCCAGTACTCACAAGGCTCCGCAGGCTGGGGCGCAGCTCCGGGAAAGGCTCCAGCCCGTCCCGGGGGTCCCGTGCCCACGGAGGGGCTCGGAGCGCCGCGCGTACGGCGACCTGCGGAAGCCGGACAACAGCCCCGCGGCGCAACCCACGGAGTAGTAGGCCGGCCCCGCCGCCTGCTTGTACCACGCGAGGCCGGGGGGCGCCAGCAGCAGGCACAGCGCCAAGGCGGCGGCCACCACTATCGCAAGCCCGGCCATGGGGACGCGGGCGGCGGCGGGCGGCGGGGCGCGAAACAGCAGCACCGGCGCTTTATATCTGCGGCTGGGCGGGGCGAGGTGCGAGGGCGGACGCCGGGACGCAGGGGCCTCCCCATCCCAGAGGGAGAAGCCCCATGGGGTCAGCGCCTATTGGGCACAGGGGCGCGCTGGAGGAACAGATGGTCGAGAGCTTGGTGGAGACGCCCCCTTCTCCCCCACCCCGGCCCACCTCCCCGTTTCTGACCCTGCCTGCTCTTACTGGGAGGCGGCCCCCAGGCCACTCCCACCAACCTTGGTCCCTCCTGGGTCTGGCCTCAGTGGGAGCGGGGGCAGCAGTGCTGCACTGAACCCTCAACCAGTCCGATGGCGCCCCAGCCCCGAGTCACCTCCGGAGGTCCCCAGCACTCATGAGGCTGGAGAGAGAGCCACTGGCTGCACTGTGCCCAGGGGACAAACGAGCAGTTCCCACCCTAAAGGGGAACTGACCAGAGGACAAGGGCTTCTTGAGGAGGCACGGAAGTCTGGGAGGGCCTGGGGCCAGAAGTCAGTTTCAACAACTGGTCTGGTCCTCAGAGCTGATGGCAGGACAGGCAGAATGGCTCACAGGAGCGATGAGGGGAAGCCAGGGGAGAGCATTTGCAAAGGCAGGTGCTGTGATCCTGTGCCACCATGGCGGAGAGAGAGCTGAGGTTATGGGATCCTGAGAGGACCTGGTGTGGCCCCTGAGCTTCCCGGGAGAGGGCAGATGGCTGGACTCTGGGTGTGTGCAGGGCCTGGCAGGCAGCTGTGTGTCCAGCTCAAGGGGACCAAGCAGGCCCTGGGAGGACTGGGCTGGAACCCAGGAAAGAGTGGAGAGGAGCCCACCTGGCAGGGAAGGGGCAGTGGCCTGCCAGGAGGACCATGTGACCTGTGGCAAGCTGTGGACCCCTCTGGGGTGAGTGCACCTGTCCCAGTGCAGGAAGGCTAAAAGCCTGGAGGCTGGGCTCAGGGTCTGGCACCCCAGGCATGTGGGTACTTCCTGTCACAGGAGAGCATTCCCCAGGGAAGGAAGGACTTCAGGGAGGGGAGGCGGACTGGGGGTAGGCCAGATGGAGGCCAGGCCCCGCAGTGGGACCCTCTACAGTTGCCACAGCCCACTTCTCAGTGAGGGCTGGTCTTCCTACTGGTCTGTGAGCTCCTTGGTGACCCTGCATCCAGACAGTGTAGACAGGCCCCTAGAGTAGAGCTGCTGCCTAGAAACTGGCAGCTAAGTAGGAGCACCCAGGAGGCTGAACCCAAGGGTCCAAGATGGAGGGCACACAGCAGGCGACGTCAGCCATTAGGCTTGCTCAGCCACCCGTCCTCCTGCTCACACTTTCCAAACATCCTGGCCACGTGCCTTCCCAGGACAGACACCAGCACAAGGGCCCTGGCAGTTGGGTTTCTGGGCAAGGAGCACATGACCTCCAGGTTCTGTGAGGGCTTCCTTTCCTCTGGGCACAATGTTCAGATGGGAAGCATGGTACCACATGGGTGACCATGCACTGCCCAGTCTTCTCGCCTGGGGACTGGGGACAGGTAGAGTAGCATAAACGTGCTCAGCAACCAGCTACAGGACAGTGGCCCCGAGGGGGGAGGTCATCGAGAATAGACTGGAAGGAGCCAGTGCTCACAAGACATGCAGCCTGCAGCGGTCTCCACCAAGAAGCTGCACAAGACCATTAGGTCTGGGACCGCTGCCCCCCAGGGGCCACCACCCCATGGGAGCTGTGGTGGAACAGAAGTGCTCAAAGATGGCCCAATGGCTGTCCTTCCCTAGGAAGGGAGACCCTCAGACACCTGCGGACACATCCTAACGTCAAGGACATCAGCCCTGACAAGGAGCTGGCTTTCAGTTGGAGCAGGGGAGAAAGGGATCAAGAAAACCCATCACAGCTGCCTCAGCAGAGCCGGTTCAGCACCACCAGCACCTGCTCAGGGAAGGCCCACCGGCAGGAGGAACCAAAGCAGTGGCCACCAGCTGTGTCCTGCCAAGGTCCTAACGACCAGCCTGAAGAGTAGTCCCCAGGCCTCCGCACGGCTAGTCTCTTCAAGCCGCTGAGCCCGTCCCTCCTACCCCGGCTCCTCCGGCTGATCCCAAGCTCCTTCTCCTCCAGGGGATGTGACTCAGGGCCTCGTGGAAACACATCGAGATGTTTATTCATGAGAGTTTTCATTTCGGCGCACACCAAGACAGCCTCAGCACCAAGAAAACAAGCAACAGGAGGCCTCTGGCCAGGCTCATGTGGTTTAATGAGTTTTACTTATTGGATAAAAGTGTCAGTGTTGTGATGGAAAAAAACAACCGCAGCTCCAGTCCTCGTTTCAACCCTGTCACAGCCCAAAGGGGACTGTCCCAGTGGAAACCATGGCCACCCAGAGCCAATGTGGGGGTGGGGCCGTCTCAGGGCGAGGGGGGAGTAAGGCAGTGCAGCCTCACTCCTTGAACTTCCACTCCTGGCGGCACATGGGGCAGTGCTGCTGCACCTGCTGCGCATTGAGCCACTTGAGGATGCAGTGCATGTGGAAGCAGTGCGAGCACTGGCCCCACACCAGCGGGCAGTCGTCACCTGGCACCTTGCCTGCGGGTGGGATGAGAGGACTAGTGAGTCACAGAGCTCGGGACAAGCCAGGTGGGGGATGTGCACCCAGGGTGGCCTTGTGTCTTAGAGAGGACAGGTTTCAGGAGTGAAACCACAGATTCTGCCGTGCAGCTGCCCCAGGTAAACATCTGCAAAGCCCACCCAGGCTGCTCCTGCTTCCACTCTCCCCTCGCAAGGGGGAGCAGCTCAGGGAGCTCAGCGGCAGGAAGAGCTCTGGCCTCCCAGGGGCTGGGCCCATCTGCAGACACACCACAGCTCTGCCATCACCTGGCACCTGTGATGCCAAGAAGGTTACATCAGTGTGTCAAGGAGCCTGCAGAGGTGACCCGCCTCTGAGCGGTGAACTATTCCTCTTGATCAAGGTGAGGTGGGCTGGGGCCTTGGGACCTAGATGGCTCCTTCCTTAGGCAGCAGGGACCCAGTGCAGTACCAGGGAGTGGGCTGGTGGCAGCTGGGAGTGATACAGCACTACCTTCCATTTCCTCTCCATTTCTAGCCTAAAAGGATCCTACCTCCAAGGCCCAGGGCACCTGCTGCTGGCACTCCACCCCACACACCTGGAAATGCTACCTCTGTGGAGAGGGCCTGGCACAGAGAGGACATGCTACACTGCCTGTCATCAAGAGAAACTAGCCTCTCTCTGATTTTCAAGAATCTAGAAAACCCCATCACGCAGCTGGTGCCAGTAGAGCACAATGGCCGCCCCCAGCCATCAGGCAGCTGGTGCCAGCAGAGCACAGTGGCCTCCCCCAGCCTCGAGTCAGGTCCCCATGGGCATTAAGGAGCTGCAGCTTGCTTTCTCCACCCTCTCTTAGGGGTGTCATTCCCCCAATCATTGCCCTGGGGGCCCTTCACGCCTATCAAACACGAGCTGTATCCAGATGTCACTAGCACATAAACACGGTGGACCAGCCGGACAAGCCAGGGTGAACAGGGTACATCCTGTCCACGAAGTGGTTCCTAAGTGCAGGGCTGAACCCCTGTGACCACAGGGCTGGGCTGGTCACCTGTGGTCCTGGTCCTCACTCTTTGACACCAAACACAGGGACAGTTGACTGTACGATGCGTTAAAGAGATAACACCACGGCTGAGCCACATGACAATGCTCTCATGTAGCACCTACAAAACCTCATGTAGCACCTGCTCCGAGCTGCACAAGGGGCTGGGAACCTGGCCTGTGCTCTCATCCAACCTCACGGTGCTCCCGCAGCCTCCGTCACCCGACCTGACAGACAGGAGGCCAGGGCCACACGACTCACGAAGGCAGATGCCACTGCCTGAAGGGACCAGGAGGCTGGTATGGGTGCCAGGTCTTAAATATCCTTCAATGTCTGCTGAAAACACTCAGCTCCTTCCCAATTCGCAAGCAGCCCCTGCCCCACAGTGGTACCTAAACCCCACGGAGCCAGAAGGGATGGGCACTTCCATCTTTCTACTCTTTGGTTTGGGGCAGTGTTCCTCAATCTTTCAAAAAATCCTTTCAATAATGAAACGCCACACCCTTTCTGAAACTTTTATGACAAAACAAACAGAAAATAATTTACTTGGCCAATACAAAACGATCTAACTCACTCTGCTTCCCAGGCCAGGGGCGGTGGGGTGAGTAGGACTCTGTGCCAGGAACCCACAGAGTGTGACACCTGATTTATATTGGTTCCCACCCACCCAGGGTCTTTCCAACCTCAGCAGAACTATGCTTGGAATCACCCCTAACACATTAGTCCCTACAAACAGAGTCTGGAAGAGGGTGAGCAGGGGCCAGCCAGCCTGTTGGTGGGGGTACCCAGCCATCCTGTCCGTTTGAGGGAGGGCTCCTGGAGGCAGCCCGCCGGGGCATCTGACAGCACAAGTGCAAGCTGACAGTGACTCATGCCAGCGCCGGTGGAATCTTCTTAACAAGACTTTCACTCCCAAAGCCCAGGGACGAGGAGCAGATTTATGACAGCCTGAGTCACTCTGGATTCTCCATAGGAGTTCCATTTCAGCAGAGAGAAACCCAGTGTCACTTGATCTGTATAGAAAGCGCCCTGGCCTAGCCAAACACTTTGCTCACTCTAACCTCATAACTAGCAGGTCCAAAGTTCAGACTCTAAACCCCCTCTTCCTAGCAGCCAGCACACGTGAGCAAGCACCGCACACTGGGATGCGGCCCCTGGTGCCATCTCAGACACAAAGGCTCACTGGCCCACATTAGGCCGAGGGAATGGCCACATAAATGCTTCCGAGAACTTTTCTGTTCAGAGGTCACAATCTGCTGCTGAGGAAGTTGCAAGTACCTACCCACAGCCTGTGCTGTACCCTTAGGAAGGGTGGTTTTAAATGGATTAAACCAAGCCAGACCTTGTGCTTCTACTTTCCTTCCCTGTTATGTAAAACCTCATCAAGTAGAGCCAATCACTGACTTCCCAAGATTATATCCCACCTGTTTGATTAAATCAGGATAGATTAGCCCCTGAGTGATGACATTTCCTCTCAGGAGATGTAAAGATTAAGACTAAGATAAAATGATATTTGCACTACAATTCAATAATTTCAATTTCATGGTAAGAAACAAAAACCTATGATTATTCCAATGCTCACAGCCCCACAGTGACAGGCCTGGTCACTGACTTCTCATCAGTCCCCAAGTCCCACTTCTCTCTTGGGACCACCCTTGTCCCCTAGGCAAAGCCTCAGATCCTTTCAGTTGGGTCTGACTAAAAACTAAATTCACTGGTGCAAAAATCTGCTTCTGACCCAAATATATAACCAAACACTTTCATTTCACAGAATACAGTGGGGACAAAGGAACAAGGCAAAAGACACCACCAAGAAGAAATCTGATAAAACCTGAGCGCAGGCATTCTGCAAGACAACACTTTCTGAAATAATTAGATGTCTTTTTTAAAAAGGGACAGAGAACTCGAAACAGAACTGCTCTAGATTAAGTAGCGAAGGAACAAAGTGATCACACCTTGGGTCCTGGCTCACCCCACCCAATAATAAAAAGACATTTGGGGGGCTTCCCCGGTGGTGCAGTGGTTGAGAGTCCGCCTGCGGATGCAGGGGACATGGGTTCGTGCCCCGGTCCGGGAGGATCCCACATGCCGCGGAGCGGCTGGGCCCGTGAGCCATGGCCGCTGAGCCTGTGCTCCTCAACGGGAGAGGCCACAACAGTGAGAGGCCCGCGTACCGCAAAAAAAAGACATTTGGAAACAACTAAAGAAATCTGAATAAGGACTAGGAATGAGGGGCAACAGTAAAGAACTATCGTCATGTTATCTGATGTGACAACAGTGGTGGGTAAAAGTCAGCACTACATTTAGAGACGCAGCTGAAGTGAGTGGGGTGAGGCTTCATATCTAGCATTAACTTTAAAACATCTGGGCAAAAACAAATATAGACACGTTACTCACTGCTCTATGTGCTGCATGGGGGATGACCTTATAACATTACGTTTTTGTGTTCGCTTGAGAATTTTCAAATAAAAGGTTTTAACACAACTTTTTGTTCCACGTGTCTCATAGCGACTTCCATCAGGATAGGAAGCTGTGCTCTTTTTCTTACAAAACTTTTGACGGGGTCTTTGTACAAATATGGGCCCAAATAGCCTGGCTTTTCTCTATTAACTTTTCCTGGGGAAAG
The DNA here is from genome assembly GCF_011762595.2 of Tursiops truncatus. NCBI lineage: Eukaryota > Metazoa > Chordata > Mammalia > Artiodactyla > Delphinidae > Tursiops > Tursiops truncatus. Next base: position 46,469,085 of record NC_047053.1, read on the forward strand.
GAAACCAAACCCTAGGGACGCTGCGCAGGTATTTCTAGGGACACGTCAAGGCCGAAGGGTAGGCAAAGCTCGAGAGAGAGCGGGCAGGGTGCACTCACAGTCCGGGCAACAGCCATTGAAGGCCATCCGGCAGATGCCGCAGTTCTCGTCGTTGGCCACCCAGAGCCAAGTGGCCACACCGTTCCAGCACTTGATCTTCACCTTCATGGCGCGGGAAGCCTGCGGGGAGGAAAGAGACCACGAGGCTCCGTTGAGTATGCGGAGCTACAGCACTTGTGAGCCAAAGAAGGAGTGCCGCCCCGAGCCAGAGGGTCAGCGCAAGCAGGAGTCGCCGCCGAAGGGCAGCACAAGCTGTCTACAAGGGGGCTGGGGCTGGGACCGGGACCGACTCCTCGGGAAACCAGGACGCTCAAGGCGTCTGGCAACACCGCACTTCTGCGTGGGCGTCCAGAGAAAGGCGCGTCGGATTCCGTTAACAATTGCAAAAACGTGCTCTGCGCAACTTCTGAAAGGGACATGACTGACGGGGTGAGAGATGAAGACCCACGCCCGCTCCCTACGAGGTCACGCCGTAACAACCCCGGGCCAGGTCGCGCAAGCCGCACCCGCTCCCCGCCGCGAGACTGGGGTGCGGGGTCTGAGTGCGGTGGGGGAGGGGCAAGGGAGGGTCGGCACGCCCGGCCCCGCCCCAACGGCCTCACCCCCGCCGACCTAATCGCGCGCCGCCCCACCCGCTTTCAGTTGGCAGCGCCGGCGCCGCGCGGGAAGGTATGTAAACGACTGCCGCCGCGGCCCGGCAATTCTCAGCGGCGCCTGCCGAGCCCCTTGGCCCAGCGCGCACGCGCCGCCTCGCTCCTTGCCGACGCCACCGACCCACAGCCAATCCACGGCCGCTCCGAGGACGCGGCACCGGAAAACCCCGGGCGGCGCAGGAAGTGACGTGCCGACGTGCTGACGCGCGGGCTCGAGCCGAGGCCGATTCCGCGCCCGCCATGGCCGACAAAATGGATATGTCTCTGGACGACATCATTAAACTGAACCGGAGCCAGCGAGGCGGCCGCGGCGGGGGCAGGGGCCGCGGCCGGGCCGGCTCCCAGGGCGGCCGCGGAGGCGGGGCGCAGGCCGCAGCGCGAGTGAACCGAGGCGGCGGACCCATTCGGAACCGGCCGGCCATCGCCCGCGGCGCGGCGGGCGGCGGCGGCAGAAACCGGCCGGCGCCCTACAGCAGGGTGAGTGCGGAGGCCGGGTGGCGGGCCGCGGCAGGGGAACGGGCCGGCGGCGCGGCGCCGGGGCGGGCAGCCAGCCGGCCAACCGGGCTGGAGGGCGAGGGCGCCGGCCGGCCGAGCGGACGGGGAGGTCGCGCGCCGGCCGGGCTCCAAGGCGGAGACCCCGGCGGCCTTTGTCTTGGTTGGGCGCCCGGCCTCATGGCGCCGGGGGCCGAAGGGCCGTTGGCGCGACCGCCCGGGAGATGGGAAGTTAGGTGGAGGGAAGTGAAAAGTTGCGGGACGTGTGGCCCCGACGGTCGGCTGCGGCCTGGAGTGGGCGGGAAGCGGGGGCTGCGGGTCCCTCTACGCGCCTTCCTCCCTGCCGTGATGGGGGAGGGTCTTGCTATGGCCGTGAGGTCGAGGGCTAGCCCTGGAGTGAGACTCACGGGTCTCTTTCTGTTCTTATCTTTACTTTTTATTTAGCCGAAACAACTTCCTGACAAATGGCAACATGACCTTTTCGATAGCGGTTTTGGGGGTGGTGCCGGCGTGGAGACCGGTGGGAAACTGCTGGTGTCAAATCTGGATTTTGGAGTGTCTGACGCTGATATTCAGGTAAGGGACTGGAGCTTCTCGGTGGGCAGGTTACCCCGCACGGAATTGATTGTGGTGTTTGGGACGTAGCCCTGAATCCCCACCCACCTTAGGACAGTGAGCCCTCCCAGGCACCCAAGGGCTAGCCACTGTGCCCTGTAAGGGGCTCCAGGAATGCAAAGGAGAGGTCAAGCTAGAGTTGAAAGTCTGAGCAGTGGGTCAGTTTGTGCTGGAAGACAGGCCCCCAGCTTAGTCTGAGGAGCCGCTGCTCTTCGTTACTAAGACGTGTTCGTTCTGTGGATGAAGGCCCTTCGCCTAAGCTTTTCTAACAGAAGCTTGGTTGAATGTGTGTCGTTTCTGTGTTATTGAAAAACTAGGCTATTTGCCTTCTTTACTTTGTGCCTGTTTTAACGGTTTGTTGGGAGGAGAAAGCCTTTCATTTGTAGAACTGACAAAGCACAGAAGCAGGATGGTGCCAGCATCACTTTGGCTCCATTTGCCTTAAGGCCTATGTCTTATATGGAATTTTGTTCCCTGTTTTATTCTCACTTATTTTCACTTCCTGGGTTTTGTTAGTGTCATGATTCTCTAACTCATCTTTGGTTGAAGCCTCCTTTTGTTCTTTCTTTTCTTTTTTTTTTTCTTTCTTTTTTTTCTTTGATTGAACCCCAAAGGCATTTAAATTTGCTTTCTATAATGATATCTTGGGGGTCAGTCCAGGAGATGGCTGGGTCAGGGTACTGGGCCTTCCTGGGTTCAATTTCCCAGAGCCCAGCCACTTTACTTTACCGTGGGAGGACAGAGCAAGGCCGGTGAGCACTCACAGTGTCTCAACACTTTTTTTAAGGTGGTTTCTGGCATCCACTGGAAACCGCTTTTGGTGAACTCCACTTCCCGCTGTGTGCCTGCGGCCGGAGTAGCCCCACACTCTGGGTTCCCTCTCCAACTCCCAGCCTGCCTGAGGTCAGGGCAGTTTCCATGGCAGCGCTTGACTTCAGGCTTTGCGGCAGGCTTGAGTAGGAGGAGAGGGAAAGGTGAGCCAGAATCTGCCCTGGGGGAGGGGCTGGGTCAGGGCTCCCAGTCAGCGGGCCCTTGGAGCTGGTCCACAAGTGGATAGAGCCCCTTGCTCTGTGATCTTGACCTTTGCTGCTTCTTGGCACAGTCCTTGGGTGTGTTGTAAATTTTCCTTTGTTGAAGAAGATAGCGACTTAATCTTGTGCCCTTCACTGGTGGGCTTTGTGATCCTTTACCTGCATCGTGGTGCAGATGTCAGGTCCCCAAGTGGGCAGGAGCCCTCGGGCCCAGCTGCTCTTGGAAATTGTTGTCCCACCTGTCCCATCCCATACCCCAGACCCTACTACCACTGCCCTGCCCCCAACATGTATGTCTGCCTCCCAGGGAAATACCCCAAAGCAGTTCATACTTCCAGGGAGTGTCCCTGGGGCGCCAGAAGAAAAACTGCTTTGCTGACAACTGCTCTTTCTGACTCTCAGGAACTCTTTGCTGAATTCGGAACTCTGAAGAAGGCGGCTGTGCACTACGACCGATCCGGCCGCAGTTTAGGAACAGCTGATGTGCACTTTGAGCGGAAGGCAGATGCACTAAAAGCTATGAAACAGTACAACGGTGTCCCTTTGGATGGTGCGTTTGGGATTGGCCCAGAAAGGCTACAACACTGTAGGCAGTTTGTGGAGCCTGGGGCTGGCCCCAGCCCTGCAGGAGTAGGACCCCCTCTACCTGAGGACACTTTGCATTCGCCCCTTTGTCTCTCTCTTCCATTCTGCCACTTCTCATGCTGCCCCGTACATCTGGACCAACCTCTTGTGAACCCCCATCCAGCAAGCTACATTCCTCCCCTCCTTCAGCTCCTTCCGGAAGATTCACTTCTGTGAAGGCTTCTCAGAACCACCATAGTACACCTCTGAGTACCGGGCTGTAGTCGTAAAGACAAAGGTACTTTTCCGCTTGTGAGCACCCCGGACACCTGACAGACACCCACCTACACTGGGTGAGAAGGAGCAAGGAGGCGCTGGTGGGGCTGTCGTTGGCAACATTTCATTCTCCCACCAGCATCTCCAGGCTGTTGCTCTTGTTGGGAGCATTGAGATGCACAGCGCCCCTTTCTAGTGCTTGCATGGAGGCCAGGGTGTGTGCCGCCAGCAGGCCTCAGAGCCCTCTAACAGGAGCTGGTCCTCTTGTGTTCTTTGCCGCAGGCCGCCCCATGAACATTCAGCTCGTCACCTCACAGATTGACACACAGCGGAGACCTGCACAGAGGTGAGTTTGGGGCCTCTGGGCGGGGCTGGCCTGTGGGTGTCCACTTACCCCGCAGACCTTTCCAGGCATGTGAGCAAGTTCCCTTTTTTTGGTAGCATAAACAGAGGCGGGATGACTAGAAACCGTGGTTCGGGAGGTTTTGGTGGTGGCGGTGGCACCCGGAGAGGCACCCGTGGAGGCAGCCGGGGCAGAGGCAGAGGAACCGGCAGGAGTTCAAAGCAGCAGCTTTCTGCAGAGGAATTGGACGCCCAGCTGGATGCTTATAATGCAAGAGTAAGTCCCAGAGGAAGACTGGGTGGGGGCCGGTCAAAGACCAACTGGAGGAGGACCTCATTTTGAGCGAGAACCTCTCTTTCTCTGTTTCAGATGGACACCAGTTAAACAGACTGGCAAATCCGTGCATGGACCAGGACCCGGAAGTCTCGTCCGTGCTCCCTGGTGGGAGGGGTGACAGACTGGGGCTGTGTGGCCAATGATGGATTTGTTTCCTTTATGTTCTAAAATAGGATTTAAAATTCATGTAAAGGTTTCTTTTTTTTTTTTTCTTTTTTTTTTTTTTTTTAATTCTCAAACAGACCTGTTTTGTACTGAGTTATTTTTGGGATAAATTTTACTGGTTGTTGTTGTGGAGAAGGTGGTGTTTTCACCTTTGCCATAATAAAATAGAAATGTGTGTAGAGCTGGAACTGTTTAATTCATCTCACTCTTGGAGTCCTCACCTGGGCCAGAACTCTGGTGTGGTCTGGCGGGCAGGGGGGACACAGGATCTGAGGGGGAAATGGGGCAGGCCTGCCAGGCACGTGGCACTTGGCCGGCAGATTGGAGTTAGTCCTGCAGGAGGATGGTGGCTGCCCCTCTCCCATCTCTGTTCCCGCAGATCCGAACTCCTTTCTCTCCACCCCCAACCCCGGTAGGTGGGAGGATGTGGAGCAGTGGTCCTCAGCCTGCAGCTGCCTGTGCACTGCCTGCACAGCCAGGTGAGGGGCGGGGTGGGGTGGGGCGGGGTGCCCTGTGTTTCTGCCAGATTTCATATGGCTTCTGGGTTGAACTGTTCCTTTCCTTCTGATGCTCTGGTTCTCAGAAATGTGATTTAGCAGTTCTGACTTTGCAACATAATCCCCTCATGTTTTTCGTCTTTTGTGTCATCAAGGAAGGAGCACTGTGTTAGGGTGTTTTCTTAGTTGCGTACTTGGTGATGTAGCTAGTGGGAGCTGCGGAAGAATATAACTCGATCTGCAGAGAACTGGAGGGGCTGGCAGACACGGGTGCCCATCTGGACCACTCCTGGGACAGACTAGAGCTGGACAGTGACGTCACACGCTTGAACGCCGGTGACCTGCCGTGCAGTTTCTGTGGTTCAGGAGGGGCCGAGATCCCTGTGGAATGCAGGGCACGGACGCCCCTTTGTGCCCCCTCTCCTGAGGGCATGCCTGTGAGCTACTCACAGGGTCCTGGTTCTGTGGCTCACAGGTACATTCCGGGGTGGGAGGGGGAACCTTTATCACCTGATGCTGGGTTGGTTAGAACATGGTGATAGCTTTTTGAGAATAGAGACTGTGGGGAGGGGTGGGTGGGGGCCTGCAGAATGGAGCTCAGAGTCACCCCAGCCTTATGGCAGCCATTGGTTCTTCCGGAGGCAGCTGCCATGGTCTGCAGCTCAGGAGGCTTTCAGGCTTCCATGTTTGGGATGGGGCTGGAGTGAATCACGAGGAAGGGGTGTGATTAAGGGGTGGCCTTTTAACTGTCAGTTACCAAGCTATCACTGCAGATCCAGCGGCTGCCACTTGAGCTGCCTGAGCCATGTTAGGCGCTTAATGGAAAGATGGGTGAGGTGACTCATCCCTGCCCTCAGAGGAGCCCAGTCTAACAGGAAGGGATTGTCCAGGGCCTGGCTTTAGGTGCCATGGTCATGAGGGGTGGGTGTGGTAGAGGTTGGACCATCTGGGCAGAGCTGGGCAGCATCCCTGAGGAGGTGGCCTTGGGCTAAGCAGGCACGTTCCAGGCAAGGAGACTGCTTTCTGGATGTTGGGAGAGGCGGTAGGACATCTTGCTCTGCTCCGCCTGGAAGCTGAAGAGCACCTGATTGAGGGGTGCGCTGGGCCCAGGTCAGAGGCTGTAAATGGTGGGACTAGTGGCCCCTGGGATGGGGAGCCGTGGGCTGTTGGCTCAGGTGTTTGGAGCTAGTGATGGCCAGGATTTGGGGGCTTGTGGGGCATCGTGAGGAGTGGCCAAGGGGTGCTGCATGGGAGGAGGATGTCTTTAGTGAAGAGAAAGTTTCAGGAAGAAAGCAGGCCATGGACAGGGGCCGTGCTCAGTGGTGGGTCCAGGTGGGCAGAAACACCGGATGTGGGTAGGCGTCCAGATGTGGACCCAGACGAGGGTTGCTTTGAGCTGGATGTCTCTGACCTGGAAGTTGGCTTGGGGACACTAGCTGGAGGCGACAGGAGTAGGCAGGGGGTGACGTCATGGTTGCTGGAGGCTGTGGTGGGGAGGCGACCGAGTCAAAAAGCCTGTGTTTTGGCAGGGAGCTGAGAGAAGCCTTCTCATGATTTTAATCCTCAGTCTTCTTATTTGTGAAATGGGAAACCCCACATTACTTCAAGGGCTGGAGGACCATGTGCTTTGCTGTTCACGTAGGGATACTCTTGGAAAGAAGGGACTGGTGAGTGTGCAGCGGCAGCTTCTGTGCTCCAAGGCGACTCAGGCTTCTGGTCACCTGAGGGCAGTGCTGGGTGTCCCTGTGATAGTCAGCACTTCCCCCAAAATACTGGTCGAATGAGTGAAAGGATGAAATAGACTTGGTGCTCTTGCACGTTTTCTCCTTCATGTTCTTTGCTCAGACGCTGGATTGCAGTCTCGCAGAACGGGTGGATGGGGCTGCCCCTCTTGCTGGGTCAGGCCCCCACTGGGATGTGCCCCAGCCCACCTCCCACCATGTGGTATGAGTGGAAAGCTCAGTGATTGGTCCAGGAGTGGCAACACGCCTCGCCTGGCTGGTCAGTTAGTCTTTAGGATTTTCAAAGGTGTTGAGAAGAAAGCCAGCGCCAGGTAGGGTGGCACACCCACAGGGACTGGGGCTTCTGGGCTCTGATGGGATGCTCAGGTGGAGAGAAGCCACTCAGCTCCTGGGTGTGTTCCTGACATTTGCTTGGTTGAGCAAAGATACACGTGGTTTACAGAGCAACGTGGATAAGGAGGAACAGCCCTGTTCCTTGGCAGGTGATGGGAAACCCAGCAGGAGCCAAGGTGCCAGAGTCGTTGAACAGTTGTCACACTTAGACATGGTTTGAAATACCAGAAGAGGAACGTTGCTGTGTCTGTGCTCAGCAACAGTTCTCTAAACAAGGGTTTTGTTCTTGCATGCAGGGAGCTGAGGCTCTAATACAGGAAACAAAAGTGAGAAATTATAGTACAGTCTAACAACTACAATAGAAATAAGTGAAGGAGAACATAGAGCATTTGTGTTCTGCTGGAACGTACATTCCAATGGGGGAAAGGTGGGAAAAGTGAAATACAGGATGTCAGGTGGTGACAAGGCTGTGTAGGAAAACAAAGCAGAGGATGGTAGGGAGTGGGGAGAGGCCTTTGCTGATGAGGTGGAGGTGTGAGCACCTGGATATTTGGAGGGGAGCCTTGCTGGCAGAGAGAAGAGCAAGTGCAAAGTTCCTGGGGTGAGAACGCCAGGACAAGCCAGAGCCTAAGCGTGGCTGGGTGGAGGGGGCAGAGGTTGTGGGGCCTCACTACTGGCTTCTGTGCTGGGCTTTGAAGGAAGTAGCCCTGTGGGGGCATCTACCAGAGGTGCAGCTTGGCTTGAGGAGGGGCCGCCAGGGCCTAGCATTTGGAGACTGACGTGGGTGACATCCACAGACAACGACTGAAAAAGCAGAGAGGATGGAGTAGGCTTTTGTGTTTTTGTTTCAATGTGTATGGAATGTGAAGTACTCTTAAAAGCACTAGTTTTTTAACTGAAAAAAAAAAACACATTCAGTCAGTACAAAAGGGTAATGATGTAAACAATCACCTTCCCAACGTTGTCCAGACGAGACCCTTGTTACTTTAGGATTTTTTTTTTTAATGAGAGCTTTATTAACGTGTAACTGACATACTATAGAGCTAACCCAGTTACAGTAATTTTACTACATTCACAGAGTCACAAATCCACTACCACATTCAAATTCCAGAATATTCTCATTACCCCAAAAAGAAACCCATTAGCTATCATGCCTCAGTTCCCCTCTCTTAGCCTCCACTTGTCCACTTTCCGTCTCTGTGGATTTGCCTGTTCTGGACATTTCATACAAATTGATTTATACAATATGTGACCTTAGTGTCTGGCTTCTTTACTCAGCATAATGTCTTTGAGGTTCATCGTTGTTATAGCCTGTGTTAGTATCCAGTCCTTTATCTTTTGCCAAATATCCTATGGTGGTTATTTCACATTTTGTTTTATCCGTTCATCAGTTGATAGATATTTGGGTTGTATCTACTTTTTGGCTATTGAAATAATGCTGCTGTGAGCATCTATGTACACATTTTTATGTGGAGGTAGTTTTCAGTTCCTGTGGAGTGGAATTGCTGGGTCATAAAGCAACTAAGTTTAACTTTTTGAGGAGTCGTGGATCTTTCCACAGCAGCTGCACCATCTTGCATTCCAGACAGCAGTGATAAGGGCTCCAACTTCCCCACTTTCTTGCCAGTAGTTGCCGTCTATTTTTTTATTTTAGCCATCTATAGGGTGTGAAGTGGGTTCTCATTGTGGTTTTGCTTTGCAGTTTCTTTTCTTTATAATCTTTCTTTTTTTAAATGTCTGGATTGAATAATAGTTATCATGGATAACACGTTCCTCCCTGGACAATTTGGAGGCCTTTCCTTGCAAACACTCATAGCCTAAATGGAATTGAATGTCCTGTTACTATCACCAACATTCATCACATTCAACAAAATAAAATCGTAAAAGGTTGATTTAGTTGAACATGAGTACCTGTACTCCAGTTTTATAAAGATGAATACAGAGGTCTCTTTATATTACCTGTATTCTTTAGATTTTATAGAAATGCTCAATCAGAAATGATGTGATCTTCTTGAAATTGACATAGCTAGCATCTTCCCTAATCATTTCTGTTAAAGTCGGCCTATTTCTCCGTTTAACTGTGCATGTTCTTAAGTGTCATTTTGTAATTTTGATATTCAGATTTATAGAAAAGGAGTGAAAATCATACAAAGAATTCCTGGATCCTCACCCAGACCCCCAGATGGAACCCCGTTCCTTTTCATTCTCTGTTTCTTTCTGAACTGATGGAGAGTAAGTTGCAGCGTGATGCCACTATACCCCTAAATCCTTCCACGTGTATGTCTTTAAAAACAAGGACATCATCTTACATAATCAGACCTTAACACTTGATAACAATACCGTTATCTGAACCACAGACCTTATTCAAGTTTAGCCAGCTGACCTAATAGCCTGTGTTGTAAATGCTTTCTCTGGTTCACATGGAAGAGGAATGCCTGGGCCACTGCCTTGAGCTAAAGATGTCTGTAGTCGCCTGTAACTGGTAGTACTTAGCCTTTTCGTGTCTTTCACGACCTTGACACTTTTTGAAGATCAGTCTCATTGGGGATTGTTTTGCTTCGTTATGATTAGTCCAGGGTTATGTATTCCAGGCAAGAATACCACTGAAAGGGTTTCCCGTGGGGTACAGCATGGTGGTTTATCTGTCTCATTACCCATGCTGTGACCTTGCTTGTGTGGTTCAGTAGGAGCTGCCAGGTTTCTGGACTGTAGCATTATCCTTCTCCCCTTTATAAATTTATTGGAGGAGAACTTTGAGACTAAATGAATACTTGTTTCTCACCTCATTTTGCTTGCTGATTTTAGCATGCTATGATGCAATAATTATTATGGTGTTTAATGGTGAGTTTTTTACATTTCCCCCATTCTTTCAACATTAATTGGAATTTTTTTCTAAGAAAGAGCAGTCCCTTCACCATTTATTCGCTTATATATATCAGTATGGACTTGTGGGTATGTATTTGATTCTATGAGTCATAATCTGATAACTGTTAAACTCTGTTGCTCAGACTGTTAGGATTCCTCCTGTGCCCTTTTGACATGCCGTGTCCGTTTTTTTTTGGCTGCGTTATATGCAGCATGTGGGATCTCAGTCCCCCAACCAGGGATCGAACCCATACCCCCTTGCAGTGGAAGTGCAGAGTCTTAACCGCTGCACTGCCAGGCAAGACCGCCATGTCCTTTTTAAAGCACGTCCTGACTTTCTGGCCCCAGGAGAGGCTCCAGGCTCACCTTCTAGTCCCTGGCTCCTTTCATGGTGACTGTATTTAGCAACCAAGATCTGGATATTGGGTGTGCTCTTTGCTACTGAGCTGTTGTTGCATCTGAGCCCTCCCAGGACAGAGCTAGGAACTGTATATACTAATTCATGCATACGCATCTATATTCACTTCTGTATCTATTTAGCTGTATATATGCATTTTTAAAAACCATGAGTTCATACTGATATCTCTGATTCCAACCCAATTCCATAGGATTCCTTCTCACTTCCCCTTATTTGTAAATTCTTTCCCTGACAGAAACGTGGCTCTCATTATCAACATGATATTTGCTTATATGATGTAAATCCCTTAAGTGTCCACCTAACCTGATTTTAGAACTCTAACATATAGTCCTGTGAGAAGCATTTACTAACTAGGGTACAGAATTGGGTTCTTCTGTGAGTTGAGGTCAACGCATAGAAGAGTATCCAGTGAGAAAGTACTGGTTTCCAAAGTTGCTTATGCGAGTCCTTCTCTTCCACCCCCTTCAGTGTAATTTGTACTATAGTTAGTTTCTTTTGTTACACTTTGCATTCCATTGTGGCTTCCTCACATACCCTGGTTGATTTTTTTTTTTTTGGTAATTTACATATATTGTCATGGAATTACATATGATTGTATAATTTTCATAAATGTTTATATGGCTTACATTAATTAGCTGTTATTATTAATGAGTCACCCTGGGATCAACTGACCATTTAGGGGAAAATAGCAATAAATAATATATATCATTAAAGATTTTAATATAAAAATAAACCATCAAAGTACCAGGAGGTAATCTCATATTAGTTTTATTTTTTTAATTTATTATTTTAAAATTTATTTATTTTAGGGCTCCCCTGGTGGCGTAGTGGTTGAGAGTCCGCCTGCTGATGCAGGGGACACGGGTTCGTGCACCAGTCCAGGAAGATCCCACATGCCGCAGAGCGGCTGGGCCCGTGAGCCACGGCCGCTGAGCCTGCGCGTCCAGAGCCTGTGCTCCGCAACGGGAGAGGCCACAACAGTGAGAGGCCTGCGTACCGCAAAAAAAAAAAAAAAATTACTTATTTTATTTATTTTTGGCTGCATTGGGTCTTTGTTGCTGCGCGCAGGCTTTCTCTAGTTGCGGCGAGCGGGGGCTACTCTTTGTTGCAGTGCGCGGGCTTCTCTTTGCAGTGGCTTCTCTTGTAGTGGAGCATGGGCTCTAGGCGTGCAGGCTTCAGTAGTTGTGGCACACAGACTCAGTAGTTGTGGTTCTCGGGCTCTAGAGCGCAGGCTCAGTAGTTGTGACGCATGGGCTTAGTTGCTCGTGGCATGTGGGATCTTCCGGGACCAGGGCTCGAACCCATGTCCCCTGCATTGGCAGGTGGATTCTTAACCACGGCACCACCAGAGAAGCCCGATTCTCATTAGTTTCAAATACATCAGCTTGTGTAAGCTAGGCCAGAGTTAATTTTTATGTTATCTATGTGGGTTGTACAAACAAATTATAAAATGTTTTAGCATGTTAATTAATTGTAAATTAATATCTGTATATAAAATCAATGTGAGCATTCCAGTTTTTTTAAATGTACAAAGCCATCATAAACAAGCCATTCAAGTTACCATTAATGATTTCATAGAGTTAATATTTCTTTCTGGGTTGTTTTCTTTTTTCTTTTTTTTTTTCTTTTTTGGTCCTTGTCAAATATATAAACATCCAAGAGTTGATGATGATACTTAAAAAAATCTAATGTTCACATCTGGAGATTACTTTGGCACTAATTCATTCTAAAAATTGACAAATAAAAGCAAAGGAACAAACATTTAATGTTTTTTTCTATACAAACTGTAATTTGAAGGGATTAAATAGCTGATGACTGGAGGTTCTTTTAAAAGAATTCCAGCTAAGAAATGCAGAAATGTTAGAAAAATCACCATTTTGTGATACCTAATAAAATGTTGCATGTTGGGAAGAGTCCTCAGCAGCTGATGTGGTGATGGATGATGGTGGACCAGGCAGCTCCTGGAGCCTACTGCACCTCACTGCAGGTGGGACCAGCAGAGTGTCCCCTGAGATGAAGCATTGGGAAGCCCACAGCACCTCCCGAAATTGACCTGGGGCTCATCCCCCCTGAGATGTAAGGGGAATAGAAGACCACACCACACTACACCACACCTTAGAGGATTCACCTAGCAAATCCAGAAGTGCCCACGGGAAGTTCTCACCACAGGTGTCCTGGCTTCCTCCCCACCTAAGTGCCACAAGCATAGAAAAGGCGTCAAAAGTGACTGTGGTATAATAAATAAGTAGTAAATTGATCTTTCTCCCTGGTTCCTGGGACAGAGCTCCTAAATCCCTTGGAATTTCCTGAATGATAGGATTGTCTTTTGTTATTCATAACAAGGCCCTTTCAATTCATGTTAATGAATGACTCTTGGTCGGCCCCTGGATAGTTTCAGGCTGGATGCTGGTCACCAGAAAGACCAAGACTTGATTACTGGGTTGGAACTCTCAGCCCCACCCACCCACTATCCCCTGACCTCTGGGGAGGGGAGAGGGGCTGGAGATTGAGTTAATCACCAACATTCAAATATTTAATAAGAACCCCCCTGCCGATGCAGGGGACACGGTTTGAGCCCTGGTCCAGGAAGATCCCATATGTCATGGAGCAACTAAGCCTGTACGTCACAACTACTGAGCCTGCACTCTAGAACCCGAGAGCCACAAACTACTGAGCCTGCGTGCTGCAACTACTGAAGCCCGCTCGCCTAGAGCCTGTGCTCCGCAATAAGAGAAGCCACCGCAATAAGAAGCCCCGTGCACTGCAACAAAGAGTAGCCCCCGCTCGCCGCAACTAGAGAAAGCCTGCACACAGCAATGAAGACCCAAAGGCAGCCAAAAAAAACTATATGATGCCATCATTTTAGGACATTAAATTGTCAAAGATATGTTCTTTTAAAAGATTAACACAAGCTTTTCTTGGAAAGGGTAAAACCAGGGATTTTCAGAGGTGACATGCTCCTACAGGTACAAAATCTTAAGGAATTACACAAACTTTAAGAACTAGTAAATGAGGGCTTCCCTGGTGGCGCAGTGGTTAAGAATCTGCCTGCCAATGCAAGGGACACGGGTTCGAGCCCTGGTCCGGGAAGATCCCACATGCCGCAGAGCAACTAAGCCCATGCGCCACAACTACTGAGCCTGAGCTCTAGAGCCTTCAAGCCACAGCTACTGAAGCCCACGTGCCTAGAGCCTGTGCTCTGCAACACAAGAAGCCACCGCAATGAGAAGCCCGCGCACAGCAACGAAGACCCAACATAACCATAAATAAATAAATTATTAATTTAAAAAAAAAGAACTAGTAAATGAGCTTAGTAAGGTTGCAGAATATAAGGATATAACATCAATACACAGAAGTCAACCAACAATTCAAAAATGAAATTAAAATTCTATTTATGTCAATACAAAAAAGAATAAAATTGGGACTTCCCTGGTTGTCCAGTGGTTAAGACTCCGCACTGCCAGTGCAGGAGGCATGGGTTTGATCCCTGGTCAGGGAACTAAGATCCCACATGCCACTCCATGTAGCCAAAAAAAAAAAAAAAAAAAAAAAAAGGAACAAATTTAACAATAGAAGTGCCAGACCTGCACACTGAAAACTGAAATACTGCTGAGAGAAACTAAAGATTAAATAGTTGTGTGGGGGTGGGGGAGGGACAGACTGGGAGTTTGGGATTAACTGTTACAGAATGGATAAACAAGGTCCTACTGCATAGCACAGGGAAGTATATTCAATATCCTGGGATAAACCATAATAGAAAAGTATATAAAAAAGAATGTATATATGTGTATAACTGAGTCACTGTGTTGTACAGCAGAAATAAACACATTGTAAATCAACTATACTTCAATTAAAAAATTAAAGGACTTCCCTGGTGGTCCAATGGTTAAGACTCCCTGCTTCCACTGCAGGAGGCACGGGTTCAATCCTTGGTCAGGGAACTAAGATCCCGCATGCCACAAGGCATGGTCAAAAAAATTTTTTTAATAAATAGATGCGTAGAAATCTCATGCTTTGGGTTGGAACATTCAATATTGTTAAAATGGCAATTCTCCCCAGATTGCTTTATGAGTCAATGTAATTCCTATCGATAGGTGCTTTTGTAGAAATTGAGAACACATTTTTAAGATTTATATGGAAATTCAAAGGACCTAGAATAGCCAAAACAATTCTGAAAAGAATAATAAAGTTGGAGAACCTACACTACCAGATTTCAAAACTTACAACAAAGCTACAGCAATCAAGAGGTTGTGGCATATAGATTAAGGAACAGAATTGAGTCTATAAATAAACCCTTTTTAAGTTTATGGTGAATAAAATTTCAACAAACGTGTGAAGACAGTTCAGTGGGGAGAATTATTAGTCTTTTCAACTCTTGACACGTGTTATACACAAAAATTAACTCAGAATGGAGTACAGACCTAAATGGAAGCTGAAATTGTACACATAACAGAAGAAAATATAGGAGAAAATCTTTACAACTTTGGCTTAGGCAAAGAGTTCTTAGACACAACATCAAAAGCATGAGCCATGAAAAAAAAATTGATGTTAGAATTCACTTAAAAGGTTTTGCCCTTCAAAAGACATCATTAAGAAAAAAAAGTCACAGAAAATATATCTGACAAAGGACTCCCATCCAGGACCCATCAATAGTCTTACAACTGAATAGAACAACCAAACTTAAAAATGGACAAAAAAACTTGAATAGATGTTTTACCAAAGAAGACTCTTCAACAGGGAAATGCAAATCAAAGCCACAAAGAGACACCGTGTCACATCCACTAGGACAGCTTTAATCAAAAAGACAGACAGGGACTTCCCTGGTGGTGCAGTGGCTAAGATTCAGCCTGCCAATGCAGGGGACACAGGTTCGAGCCCTGGTCCGGGAAGATCCCACATGCCATGGAGCAACTAAGCCCGTGCGCCACAACTACTGAGCCTATGCTCTAGAGCCCGTGAGCCACAACTACTGAGCGCACGTGCCACAACTACTGAAGCCTGCATGCCTAGAGCCCATGCTCCGCAACCATAGAAGCCACCGCAATGAAAAGCCCACCTGCCGCAACGAAGAGTAGCCACCGCTCGCCGCAAATAGAGAAAGCCCGCATGCAGCAATGAAGACCCAATGTAGCCAAAAAAAAAGACAGACAATGCCAAATGTTGGCAGGGTGTGCCCAACTGGAACCTTTTCACATTGCTGAAATGTGAAAAGGTGCATCCCCACCTTGGAAAACACGAGGAATTTCACACTTGGCAATCTACCCAAGACAAATGAACAAACGTTCATGCAAAGACAGCAAATGTTCACAACAGACAAAAAGGAAACCAAAAGTGCATCAACTGACAAGTGAATACAAACAGAATATGCTCTACTTATACAATAAACAGGAGAAAATGTGCATTCTATGCTGTAGATGGACTGCAAAACATTAGGTGAAATCACAAGACACCAGAATACTATATATTGTGTGATTCCACTTACAAGAAATGTCCAGGAAAGACAAATTTACAGATGCACAAAGCAGGACAGTGGTTGCCAGGGTCTGCGGGGGAAGGGGGGCTAGAGTGGGCATCAACTACAAATAACTCAAGGGAAACTTTCTTGGCATGAGGATTATGCACCTCTACAAATTTACTAAAAAATTCTTGAATTGTAAACTTTCAATGAGTGGATTTTGTAAATTATGCCCCAGTAAATCTGCCTTTCTATGTCATTAAATATTTTTATTTGAATAATATAAGAAGTTTTAATTAATCACAGGGTTTTTTAAATTAATATATATTAATATTTACTACAGTGTAGATGTTCTGGGGCTGCTCAGTGTTCTGCTCTGCTTTTCAGATCCCTGTTAGGAAAACGTTTGATATTGTAAAAGTGCCGAAATAAATGTCCTTGCAGCTAAACCTTTGCACACAGCCATGGTTCTTTCCTCAGAATTCTGTTAATTCTGTTAAGGTTCAAGGTGTACTTTCATAGCCCTCCCCAGCCCCGCTGGGCGTTCCGGGTGTGGCCATGCGTGTCACATCTTTGCTAATTTGATAAAAGGTTCAAAGCAGCATCATTCCTCCCTTGTGATGGTGCAGAAACACGTCACATTCCAAGGGGTCCAGCTCCTGCAGGTCCAACCTGCACCTACGGAAAGGATGAAGGGCAGGGACACAATGTCAGCACTGGGTATGGTGTTGCCAGCCAGTCCCAGTTGTGGGAGACTCTAAGGACCAGTGATCCTGGTCCTTCAACAGGACACTGCACAGAGCAGAGAGGATGATCCTATTAAAGAAGACCCTAGGGCTTCCCTGGTGGCGCAGTGGTTGAGAGTCCACCTGCTGATGCAGGGGACATGGGTTCGTGCCCTGGTCCGGGAGGATCCCACATGCCACGGAGCGGCTGGGCCCGTGAGCCGTGGCCGCTGGGCCTGCACGTCTGGAGCCTGTGCTCCGCAACGGGAGAGGCCACAACAGTGAGAGGCCCATGTACCGCAAAAAAAAAAAAAAAAGAAGACCCTAACACAACTAATGCAATGTATGAAGCTCTAACAAAAAGTAAAAGAACTCAGTACAATCAAGGAAAATATTGGTTAGATCTTTAATGATATTTAAGAGTTTGTTATATTTTCTTGGTTGGTATTCCAGGTACCTACTGCTCTTTAAATTACTCCAAAACGTGGTGTGAAACATATTTTACTATGGTCACAGATTCTGAAGGTTAGGGAGTGAGACAATTGTTTTGTCTGGTGCCACAAAGCAGGTCTTCTGGGTCTTCAGCTCCAATTTTCAGATTAAGAGAAGCCACACCCCCCAGCCTCACCCTCACCAGTCTTGACCAGAAGCCATGATGGGATGAGACTTCTGGGGGTCCTGGGAGGCAGAGAGTGTGTTTTACACAAGAGGGTCACACATCCTTTGTTTCTATTCCCGTTGAGAGGTGGAATCTAACTCTGTTATGATGTGATTTCTTTTCTGTTATGATTCCTACTCATCTTGTGTGAAACTTGTAGGATTTAAGCTATTGTTAAGACATGTTATGTAGCTCAAAATGGAGTCACACTGGCCAACGTGAACGTCCATGTTAATTGTTTTGAAATGTCTGTTGTAGCACTGCGAGTATCTTAAGTGATAAACTAAGAGTGTTACTTTAGATAAGAAGTTTGATGGATGATATATGTCACTGGAAGAGAA
Source organism: Tursiops truncatus (assembly GCF_011762595.2). Classification (NCBI taxonomy): domain Eukaryota; kingdom Metazoa; phylum Chordata; class Mammalia; order Artiodactyla; family Delphinidae; genus Tursiops; species Tursiops truncatus. The sequence continues at coordinate 46,486,693 of NC_047053.1, forward strand.
GGAACAACTGATAGAGTGAAGACCCCTCCCCCAGGGGGTAACTGTTGCTCCTTAAGAGACCACTAAGCCCAGTGACTTGAAGACTCTTCCCTGAAGGACCCGACTCCATGTTGTTGAGAGCTGTTCCAGCCTTTTGAACGTTGCCAGAGGCCCTGTCAGAGCGGAAGGCAACTTCCCATTCACACTTGTCTCAAGACCTGTGGCCAGACCAGAGATGCTGCTTGTGCTGAGACGCCGCCTTCTCAGACTTCTTCTTGGAGTGGTTCATTACCCCCTTTTCCCTACTTTGTAACCGTGTGTAATAAACTGAGTGATTCGTGAATTGAATGTTGGCTACTGTTCCCTACATCTCCACTCCTGATTCTCACCTGCCCTTACTGCTAGGCCGTGCCCTTCCTTCACAGTAGAAAGGCCTCTTGGAACATTTGCTCTTGGAGTCCAGCGGCCAAAATCCCATGGGAGTTGTGTGGGCGGTCCTCGGGCCAACAGCCCAGGCTGTTGAAATGGTGCCATCTTGACGGCCAGTCTTCATGGCCAGTCTTTATGGCTGCAGCACGACCAAGCTGATTACAACTGCACGAAAGAAAGCCCAGCCCTCAGCCCACAGAATAGGAGAGAACCATAAACCGCTGCTCCAGGCCACTGCGTTTGGTTGGTTTCTTTGTTTTTAGGCTGCGCCACGCAGCATGTGGGAATATTGGATCTTAGTTCCCCGACCAGGGATTGAACCCATGTCCCATGCAGTGGAAGCGCAAAGTCTTAACTACTGGACCTCCAGGGAAGTCCTGGAGTGGTTTGTGGGATGACTGTACTGCTATTATTTACTCCCAAAGGATCCTTTTCTTTTTTTAATTTTTTTTAAAATATTTATTTATTTATTTATTTAGGCTGCGTTGGGTCTTCGTTGCTGTGCGTGAGCTTTCTCTAGCTGCCACGAGCAGGGGTTACTCTTCGTCACAGCGTGCGGGCTTCTCACCGCGTCGTAGGCTTCTCTTGTTGCAGAGCATGGGCTCTAAGAGCGGAGGCTCAGTAGTTGTGGCGCAGGGGCTTAGTTGATCCGCAGCATGTGGGATCTTCCCAGATCAGGGATCAAACCCGTGTCCCCTGCATTGGCAGGCAGATTCTTAACCATTGCACCACCAGGGAAGTCTGGATCCTTTTCTTTAGAAATAGATACATGCTGAAATATTTATGACATTTGACGTTTGCTTCAAACTTGCTGCATGTGTTAAGGAAATGAGGGCACACATGACACAGGATTGGACACGAGCTGGTGGTTACCTGTTGAAGCTGGGGATAGGTCCCCTGGGCTTCATAATCCCATTCTTTCTAGCTTGGTCCATGTGGTGGGCCGCCTCCTTGTCCTCATGCTCCTGTGCTCTCCTCCGGCGCTGTACTGGGGAAGGTCCGTGTGACCAGCAGAAGACAGCAGAAGCGATGGCACTTCTGACACTAGGTTGTAAGGGACACTGCAGGTTTGTTTTTGGCGCTTTCTGTTTCCCTTGCTTGCGTTCTCTTGCTGCACGCAGGATCTTCGTTGCTGCATGTGGACTCTTAGTTGTGGCATGCAGGATCTAGTCCCCCCACCAGGGATTGAACCCTGGCCCCCTGCATTGGGAGTGCAGTTTTGCCCACTGGACCACCAGGAAAGTCCCTCTGTTTCTGTTTCTGAGGCCTCACTTGGGGGACGCCAACTGCCTTATAGAGACGCCAGAAGCTGTGGGCAGCAGGGAACTAAACCCTCCAGCCAACAGCCCACTGCATATCCTTGAGACCAGGTCCCAGGCTCACAGCTGACCACAACTTCACAACACTGGAGCCGGAATCACCCCGCAGAGCAACTCCCTAATCCTCGTTCAAGATAGTAAATGTTGGTCGTTTTAAGCTGCTAAATTCCAGGGTAGGTTTTTACCCAGCAATAGGTGACTAACATAACAAGTGTGGTATTTTTCAAAAAGCACTTGGGTTATGGGAAAGCAAACTTTTGCTCAACCAGCGATTCAGCAGTGCAGCAGGACAGCTGGCTCTAGCATCGCGGTTTTCAGTGGCAGGAAGCCTCAGAAGCACACACCGAATAAATACCATACTGGAATGCTCTGTCTTTGGCCAACTCAACTTCCTACACGTAAAGGGGCCAGTGAGACTCTTAGATACAGAAAACTCGCAAATACTCATCAAAAGTTAAGACATTTCGAAAAGATACCAAGGTCAGTATTTCGCATTAAGTTCTATGGCCTAAAAGGCCCTCCTACGCGCAATCTAGGGGTGTGTGTTTGTGATGATTCTGGTGTTGAACATTTGGGGGCTCAGACCCCGCGAGGAGGAGGAGGAAGTGGGGTGCTTGGCGGGCATTGGCGGCGCGGGCTCCGCCAGGCCCACCACATTGGTCACAAATCATGGGCCCCACCTGGAGCTGCAAAATGCTCCTGGGTTGAGCGCATGGGCAAGTGTCCAATACTCGCCATGCGGCTGGAGAACCCGGGTCGGCCGTGGCGTCTGGGGCAGGAGCTCCTGGCAGGGCGACCACATGCTGACTTGGTCTGGAAGGAGCGAAAAGCTCGGCAGGCGCACCGATCCCTCTCCTGGAAGGGCGCGCCAGGCCGACACCCGCGGATGAACGTCCGGCGGTAACTTCCAGGAGGCCGGACAGCAGCGACTGGGCGCGAAGGCCGCCTCAGGCTGGACGGCGGCCATCCGCTGACCCCGGCTCCTAGAGGGGACAGGCCGGGCCCGTTTGTCCTCGCAGAATGACGGCTGCATACCCACAGAAGGAGGCGTGGCCGTGGGAGACGCGCCCGTTGACAGACGCGCGTTCCAGCACCTCGCGGAAATGCCACGCCGCGCCCACGTTCCGCGTGGGGCTCAGCGAGACTGTAACACTGCCCCGCCCCTTCAGCTTGCGGGCTGACCCCTGGGGATGCCCGGGTCCAAAAAATGCCTGGGGCAAAGGGCGTAGAAGCCCCAACGGGATAGGCCCCCGTAAACGTCCCCACCGTCGCACCGTCCACGCAGGACGCGCCCACGAGGCCGTGCCCACAAGATGGCGGCGGCGCGCAGACGCCAGGGCCCGCGCGCATGCGCTCTCCGCAGCCCGCTCGTCGCGAGCGGAAGTCGCGTGACCCCGGAAGTGGCCGGCCGGGCGCGCGCGGGCGGGGCGGCAAGGTTCGTCATTCTGTGCGGGAGGGAGCGCTAGAGCGGCGAGGACGATCCTCCGGTGAGCGCGGGCGGCGGGGCTGGCGAGCGCGGTGGGCGCGGCAGGCGGGGCGGCCGCGGGGGAGGAGGCCGGGGCCGCGCCTTTGTTCTCGCCGCCCGCCCCGCCCGCCAGCCCAGCCGAGGGGTCTGCGCCGGGCGGGGGCGGCATTGACAGCGAGCGGTGGCCTGGGCGTAGGGCGGGCCCACGTGCGGGTCGGGGGCGCTGGGATCCGGAGGCGGGGGCTTGGGTGCTGGGGGCGGGATCCGGGGGTTGTGCAGGCCTCTTTTGTGGTCGCCGCTCGTGCCCAGGACCCCCTCCCCGCTGGTGCGCGCGGGCCCGGGCCAGGCCGGACGCCCCTTCCCTTGGGCGGTGAGGTCCCCGCGCCCCACCCCACGCGCCGGGCCGCGCCCGGCCCAGATTGCAGGCCCTGCGGAAGTGCGGGCCGCGCCATCGCACTTAAAGGATCCTGTCGCCTGCGGCCGCGATTGAGTGGCGTTAGGGCGTGAGTCTTCAAGAGGAATTCCAGAGGAAGCAGCAGGGAGGTCTGGAAAAGCGGGCCGGCCCCACCCTGCCTGCGGCGGCCGGGCGGTTCCGGGTCCCTAGCGGCCCTTTGTAAGATCTGATCCTCGCACGGGTCCCAGCCTTGGCTATCTTTACTGGCAACTGGTGGCCCTGACCCACCTCCTGCACCTCCAGGTTAGATCTGAGCGGGTTTCAGATACTCCTCAGGGATTCTAGGGGGTGCGACGGTCATCCTTACCGAAGGAAGCCCAGTGGTTGCCCCATCGCTGCTCCTCGCTTTGTCAGCACTGCTGCGGGCTCTTCTGGGGCAGGGTCCGGAAGGAGGGTCCTGAGACTACCACATGTTTGCAGCGGTTCGCAAATTCTAGGTCGCAGACCCTCACAATTGGAGATACGGTTGGCAGACACTTAGGATCTCTCATGCCATTTTAGGACTTACCTGTGAGACTGAGGTTGGCCTTGTCATCTGAGCCTTAGGAGAGTCCTGTGTTTGAAGGGTGAGACAGAACTGACCCGTGTCTTGCACAAAGGCTTTGGTTTGCAGCTAGGACGTGTCCGAAGGAACCCTCTGGTTAGAGAGGACCCAGCAGGAGGGGTCCCTTGAGGCAAGGGCCTGGGCAGTTCAGAATAAGCAGCAGGACTTGGTCCTGATGTTGCCTGGAGGGACCAGGGTGCTGCTGTTTCCTGGGCAGCAGGGGAGCTGTGCTTGGTCTCCCCTAGGAGCAGGCTGCAGGTTCCATTTAGCTCTGGGTGCTGGACCTGGGGTGGGGTCCCCTGAGGTAGGCAGGGCAAGGAGGTAAGTGTGGCCCCTCTGGGCCTCAGGAGCCACTGTCTGGGGCCTTTTCAAAGTTCTGGCTGTCGTTGCTTTCCTGTTACAGAAGGTGCACCTCTCCTTGGGCCCAGGTGGGGCTTGGCCACCTGCAGAGATCTGACGCAGATCACCTGGGGGACTTGCAGAGGGGCAGGAGGGGGAACACTGGGTCCCTCCGAGATGCCACAGCCCATGCTACCCTGCCCACAGGTGTCCCAGACCTAGCTAGAGGTGAGTATGGCTGAGCAGGAGCCCACAGCCGAGCAGCTGGCGCAGATTGCGGCTGAGAACGAGGAGGATGAGCACTCGGTCAACTACAAGCCCCCGGCCCAGAAGAGCATCCAGGAGATCCAGGAGCTGGACAAGGACGACGAGAGTCTGCGCAAGTACAAGGAGGCCCTGCTGGGCCGTGTGGCCGTGTCCGCTGGTGAGTGGGCCCTGGTGGGTGTGTGTGGACACCTGTCGCTTTTCTGGATGTTTGCTACTATTTTCCCCACTGGTGAAACTCTAACTTGCTGTCACTTTGCAGACCCCAATGTCCCCAATGTTGTGGTGACCCGACTGATTCTGGTTTGTAGCACCGCCCCGGGCCCCTTGGAGCTGGACCTGACAGGTGAGTGGCATCTCTGAGGTTCCTGGCTGGGGCTGCCTGGCACCCTGCTGCTTCCCCTAAAAATAGTTTGTTGGGGTGCTGGCGCCCTCTTGTGGGGAGCACAAGAAGTGTAGCCAAGTGGTCTTAAAAGGCTCTGGCTTTGGTGTGGTCTAGGTCTGGGTTGCCAAGGCTTATGTGGGGGCGCCGGGTGGAAGGGGCACCCCACCAGGGCCAGAGGCTTCCCCTGGCTGAACCTCCTAGTGTGGCGTTCCTGTCAAATGCAGGTGATCTGGAGAGCTTTAAGAAGCAGTCCTTTGTGCTGAAGGAAGGTGTGGAATACAGGATAAAAATCTCCTTCCGGGTAAGGAGGAGGCTCAGGGAGGTGCCAGGGTCTGGGGCTGGGGATCCTGGCTGAGCCCTGCTTGGGGTGCCTCCTTGCAGGTGAACCGAGAGATCGTGTCCGGCATGAAGTACATCCAGCACACGTACAGGAAAGGCGTTAAGAGTGAGTGAGGGTGGGCGCCAGGCCCGAGCCCCCAGGAGGGAGGTGGCCACCCAGGGGCTCAGGGATCGGGAGGGAGAGAGGAAACACCCAGCTCTGCTCCCTGACTGACGCCTTTTCTGCATCGCAGTTGACAAGACCGACTACATGGTGGGGAGCTATGGGCCTCGGGCGGAGGAATACGAGTTCCTGACCCCCATGGAGGAGGCCCCCAAGGGCATGCTGGCTCGAGGCAGCTACAACATCAAGTCCCGTTTCACAGACGACGACAGGACTGACCACCTGTCCTGGGAGTGGAACCTCACCATCAAGAAGGAGTGGAAGGACTGAGCCGTGGCTGGGAGGTGGGCAGGGCGGGCGGACGGAAGGACGGACATGCCCCTCCCCACCCCTCCCGACCCCAGACCAAAGTGCTGACAGGGCCCGCCCACGCTGCCGCCACTCCCCCTGGTCTGCCTCCTGGCCGGCCTGTCTGTCCCTCCTCCACCCTTCCAGCCTGCTGGCCCCAGCCTCCTCGGTGGTCTAGTGTTGTTGCTGCTTCCGCCTGTGCTGTGGGGAGGGAGGTCTACACCTCCCCTTCTGTATCCCTTGAGGTTTCCCCACTGTCCTAACCCGACCTGAGGTCCTGGCAAGGGAGCCAGGCATTGCAGAGGGGCTTAGGTCCCCTGGGCCTTCTCTGTTGCCCCACCTCCTGTTCTGGCACGCCCTCCTGGTGGGGGTGGGGTGTACCACGTGGGGCCTCGTTGGGCCGGTCGTCCTCCAGCTTTCACTTCTCCCCGGTCAGTCCATCCATCGCTGTCAGTAACCGTCTAACCATGATGCCTTAACATGTGGAACGTGTGCTGAGGGGGCGTCACTAATCTCCTAACCCCGTGTCTGCATGAGCATGTGGTCTCCCCCAGTCCCTGCCCTGTCTGTGATCCCCGTGGCCCGAGAAGGTGTGTGGGATGTGCTGCTGCTGCTCCCCGGTCTGCCTGGGCCTGGCCAGTCCCCCTCCCCCTGGCCAGGGCTGCGGGGACGGCTCCAGGGGCTTGGGAAAGCCAAATGCCAAACCTTGAGCGGCCTCCAGTCCCATCTGGGAGGCTGGGTGTCCTCACACCTCTGCCTTCTCTGTCCCGGTGGGCAGTGCCTAGAGCCCACAGCCCCACGAGAGAGCCCTCAGCAGACAAAACCAGTGGCCAAGCCTTACCTGTCCCGCCTGGGCCTGCCGGCCTGGAGTCATGTGCCTGGCCTGTCGGTATTTATTGCCTCCATATGTGCCGTCCTCTGGGCCCACTGGCCTGCTGCCTCTGCCCCCAGGCTCGGTGCCACCATCCCCAGCAGGCCAACCAGGACCCAGCCAGGACAACTGTGGGACCAAGCTTGCACAGCTGGAGCCGTCCCCTGTGCCCCCCACCCAACCCTGCCCCTCCCCGGTCAGGCCCGGGCCTAGAACGCACAAGAGCCTGTCCTGCTTCTCCTTTTCTGACCGGGAAATAAACTCCCCCTAAGGAGCCAGGGTGTCTGCTGGTCGTCTCCTGGTGGGAAAGGGGAAGTGGGGCCCCATTCCTCTGCTACCCCAGGGCACCCAGAGGCCGGCCAGGGGCCAGGTGCAGTCGCCACTGCTCCTGTGGCTGTTGAAGGATAATGGGTTTTAAGCCCTTTCTTAGTCATGTCAGCCCGCGAGGCCAGTGCTACCCTTTCAGCTCTTGTGGGGAAAGGGCGGGGCACAGTCAGGCCCTGGACCCGGTGGGGTGTCCAGAGTGGCTCCGGCACCCGACTCATGGGCCCTGTCTGAGCCTCTGGGAGGGAACACTTTCAGCCTCAGAGAAGAGGAATCGTGCTGAAGACTTGGGAACAAATGGGATGACTGGGTCGCAAGGGACCTGGGATAAGGACTCCAAGCTAGGTAGGAAGGTGGAGAAGTTGGCACCATGGGCAGCAGGGCCAATGGAGGGTGACATGGAAGGCCGGCCAAGCCCCTGTGCCCTGTAGGGCCAGGCAGGGCCAGAGGTCCAAAGGTGGGATTGGTAAGGTGAGATGAACGGGAGGAGAGGGGGACCCTCGCTGCATGGAGGTACAAGAGAGCACCTAGCGAGCCCTGAAGGACTGCCAAGGGCCATGCATGCTCCACAGCCAGTCCCGCTGACCATCAGGGTCTCTTCAGGACCTTGGGGTAGCAGGGACTGTGCTGCCTCAGAGCATCACCTCCAAGGGCACCCAGTACCTAACACACCCTTTCCCAGCCCTAAGGCAGGAAAGGGCAGTTAGGAATCCCCAGCTCCGGAGTGTCGGTTCCAGAAACTCCCTTTTATGGCTCAGTGTTGGTTGCAAAATCTCCCTTTGTGCTGAGCCGGTGAGGAGAGTGGTATGTGTCACACCTAGGCAGCCGCTTCCCTGATCCCGCCTTGGCTGCACTCCTCCCAGTGCTTATCAGTAGGGTGAGCCCTCCCAGGACCTTATCACCAGCTGGGATGGACTCGGAGGTACCCTTTCACCTCCATCCGCAGTTCAGTGACCACATGTCATGCCAGGATGGCACCCACAGGGCTGGCTATCTCCTGGCCTTCCTTACCAGGGCCCTGGTGGGATTTTGGAGTCTGGGCGCTGGGCTGGGTAATGGGATAAAATGCCACTTGGTGCAGCAGCTGGCCCAGACGTAAATCCAAGAGCCGTACCCCCCAGCTCTGGAATCCACAGGGGTCAAGGACCCTAACCAGCCTCTCCCAGGACTGTCTGCTGGAGGCAGGGGGAGGTAGTGAGACTGCACAGCTTGGGTTCCGAGGCCCAAGGCCTTTCCCACTAAACTCAGACACAGCTACCTCTGAAACAGCTCTACCTTTGGAGGGGAAAGGCTCCCAGGCGGTGGCTACAAGTTTCAGTCTGCAGGAGCCCCGGGGCCAGCCACAGCCGCTCTATCTCTCCCTGTCCACCTCCTAAGAGGTCCAGTGAAAATCTTCAAACCTAGGGTCAGCCTGTGCTGGCAGCCGTTTGGTTTATTGGGCGAGGGCCTTCCGAGGCTCCGGCAAGCCAGGAGGCCTACTAGCTCTTGGATTTTCCAAGCTTTGGTTTGATATGTGAACTCAGACCCCAAGTGCCAAGTAGCACAGACACGCTGCCAACAGCCAGGACTTTGTTCTCGTTCCTCCTCTGGTGAAGGATTACATGAGGTGGCACCTGCAGGACCTGCATGACGTGTCTCTCAGGTCCCAAGTCTAACCTGATCCTTCTGGTTCCACCCCAAACCCAAACCTGTCTGTACAGCTCAGTGCCGCTGGGCCTGGGCTCCCTGCCCTAGTGAGCCAGTGCCTGTGACCCTTCCTCTCCACTCCCTCCCTCTGTCCATAGCCCTAGTCATCCCCAAGCTTCTGCCTCCTCAGCCATCCCCTAGATGGACCCTTCTTCCACTGAGGAGAGTGGCAGTGGACACCAGGTCAGCGCCTTTATTGTGACTACTCACCAGTTATTGTAGCTTGCTAGAATCTTCTCCATGCCCAGCACTGTCATACTTTACAATCAGGGTCCACTTCAGTCCACCAGGGCCACGCTCAACCACTGCACCTTCTTCCTATGTCCCAGCTCACCCATGTGCAGGGCTGTGTGGCCCATGGCACAGCCCTCACTACCCTGCTCCTGCTCCACAGTGGAAACCTGCAGTCAGGAGGACTTCCTGGGTGTCCAGGAGCCAGCTGTTAACTCCCTCAATGCCTCCAGTTGGGTTGAAAGGGAGTTGTTTTATTCTGAGAACTTTTTTTGTTTTTTTAATATTTGGCCACACCAGGCGGGACGCAGGATCTTAGATCCCTGACGGGGGATCAAACCCGCGCCCCCTGCTGTGGAAGCGTGGAATCTTTTTTTTTTTTTAATTAATTTATTTTTCTGGCTGCATTGGGTCTTCGTTGCTGCGACGCAGGCTTTCTTGAGTTGTGGCGAGCAGCAGCTACTCTTCGTTGCAGTGCGCAGGCATCTCATTGGGTGGCTCCTCTTGTTGCAGAGCACGGGCTCTAGGCGCACCGGCTTCAGTAGTTCTGGCTCACGGGTTGTAGAGTGCAGGCTCAGTAGCTGTGGCGCACGGGCTTAGTTGCTCTGCGGCATGTGGGATCTTCCCAGACCAGGGCTCGAACCCATGTCCCCTGCATTGGCAGGTGGATTCTTAACCACTGCGCCACCAGGGAAGTCCCCAAGAACTCTATTTTTGAGAGTAGTCTTTATCAATATGTTTTACCACTCAGTTGTTCAACCAGTGTTTAATGAGCACTTCCTCTGGGCGTGAGAGACCCCTGGAGGACATCCTGAAGCAGCTGTACTGGGTTCAGAGAGATGCCAGAGCCACAGCCACTGGGGCTCTGCTCTCCAAAGGTGCACTCCAGCTCAGGGCACTGGTATGAGAGTGAACACGGCTCCGTCGCCTCTTCCTAGAGTTGCCCGTGAAAGGCATGTGAGTGGCCTTAGGAAAAAGACAGACGCTGGCCCTCCCCTCAGGGCCAAGGCTTGCAGAGGTGTACAGTGAACCTGGCCTGTGTCCTGGGGGGAAGGATGCACCCCTGCACCTCACCCAACTACTGACCAACCCCAGAGACTGGAGACCTGGGGCATCCACAAACATGGCCTCCCTCCAGCTTTCTGGGAACCCCACTTCCCTGCGGACGTGCTTTGAGAAGGTGCACCAATGCAGGCAAGGCATGAAAATACCGTGCCCTGCCCAGGCCAGAGCCCTGGTTTTCACAGAACGATGACTTGGCTGGGTTCACCTGGGCTGCAGAACAGTGGCCTGTCATCACCTGCATCAAGGTGTGTCCCAATTACCCTTGGCTTTGGCCATGGAGGCCCAGACTGAACCAGAGTGAGAGTCAACCACAGCCAGCAACTCAGATCCTTGCTGTCCTGCGTCTGGTCTGTTCTCCCCTTGGTCCCAGTATTCTCATCTTTTGTAACTACTTTACCGTATGCTGTGAGGCTAAGCTGCCTCCAAACCATCACAAACTAATCAACATCTTGGTATCTCTTCACTCTGTCCCTATCAGATGAAAAAACTAAAGTCCAAAAATTTAGGCATCTAAACTCTGATTTCATGAGTGCCTCTGAAATCTAGACGTGGTACAAATGTCCCTTGTCTCAGACCCAAATTGTGGTCTGTAAATCGGGGTCATGGCAATCACAAAAATGTTGGGAGATAGGGCAGGAGATATGAGGCAATTCCCACCCTTTCCCAGAGAGCAGAGGGTGCCTGTGATGGCTTATTTTGAATCACTGCCACTCAGCGGGCCAGGACCCCACTGAACTGGGGTGGAGGCTGCAGCTGCAGAGACACATGTTCATAGCCTTTCGTTGCCTGAGGCCCAGCTCCTGTACAGTGCCTTCTGTGAGGTAGACAGGCATCCCAGGAGCTACAACCACCTCTGACTGACTCTTGTTCTACTGGCCCTGGGGGAGGGGCACAGAGAACCTGGTCTTGACCTTCAGGAATTCATATTCTAGGTGAGGAAGTACCACAAGAGATGAGAAGACAGGCCCTCAGGAGCTACGTGTCAATAAATGCAAACTCTCAGAAGTACAAAAACATCTTTTTTTCTCTGTTTTACCATTTCCGAAATCAGGATGTTATTATAGTGCCAACGTGTACATTTAATGTGGGCGTGTCCTCCTTTTTCCTGTCAAGTTATTAAATCGATGATGAATGAAAATCAGTGGGGTTGGCATTTCACAACCGAGGAAGTGAACACAAATGAAGAAGAGAGTGTAGACGGGGGTGGGGTGGGGTTAGAGTTAGGCTTTGAGCTGTGAAGGAAAAGGAGCTGCTCCGTCCAGAGCCGCGCCGCCCGACAGAAGCAACATTTGGGCGACGTATGTTATTTTAAATGTTCTAAAGCCACGTTAAAGAAAAAAACTGGAGGAAAAAAAAAGCTTTAATACTTTTACTTAAGTCATCGTATACAAAATATCTCAACATGTCAATATAAAAAGGCATCAAGGGAATATCGTACACTCCCCTCCCGTCCTCAGTCTTGACGTCCGGTGCGTGTTACGCTCACTCCCAGTCACGCTGCTCGGCCGCATTTTAGGGCTCGGTGGCCGCTAGCGACCCCCCTAGTGGACGGCGCGGGTCTACCCGGGCGCCTGAAAGCGACCCAGGGGCTGCTTCGTGGGACTGGCAGCCGGTGGGAGGGAGAGAAGGTGCCGCAGGAGACGGTGCCGGCCCTGAACCCTCTCACCAAGGCAGGCGGCCCCATTCCGGGCCGAGCCGAGTCTTGCCGGCCCCATCGCGTCCTGCCTCGGTCCTCCCCGCGCCCCCCGCGCGCTGCCCCTGCGCCTCGCTACGCCGCCACCTGGAGCGCCCGAGCCGCCCGCTGAGGCCCCCGGGGCGACGCCCGAACCGGAGCCCCGCCACTGCAGGGGCCGCACGCGCCTCACGCGCGCCGGAAGCGCGTCAGCTCAGTTTCCAGTCTGCAGAGCTGGGGGGCGGTGTCAATTGGGGATACGCGGTCCAGTCAGAAAGCAACACGAGGGGTTTCGGAGGCGCAAGCGCGGCTCCGCCCCTCAGCTGGGGACTCCGCCCCATTGCCACGTTCGACGAAGGATCGCGCGGGGTGCGCGCATGTCTCGGCCAATCAGGAGTCGCAGAGCCCAGGCCCCCGAAGGTAGCAGCCATTCCAGACCCGCTGAAGGTGTAGGAGAAAGCCACCAGTCACAAGGCCAGGGAGAGAAAGTTCTCCGTCAGGAACCAATGAGAGGCCGGGAAAGAGTGCGAGCGCGAGCTCCTTGGCCAATCCTGGGCGAGGGCGAGGGAGGTGCCCGTAGCGATTCCGAATCCGGGGCCGTGGCCAGTGTGGACGCCCAATGCGAGAGCGGCGGAGGCGGGCCCCGCAGCCCACCGGCCAATCGGAGGTGGGCGCGGGCGGGCGCGCGCTCTGCGGCCTGAGTTATAAGGGCGGGGCGGGCAGTGCGCGCTCTTGTGGCCTGCTGTCCTGGCGGCGCCAACAGGAGCGCGGAGATCGTTTCGACATGCTACGCCGTGCTCTGCTCTGCCTGGCCCTGGCCGCGCTAGTCCGCGCGGGCGCCGGCGCCCCCGACGAGGAGGACCACGTCCTGGTGCTCCATAAGGGCAACTTCGACGAGGCGCTGGCGGCCCACAAGTACCTGCTGGTGGAGTTCTGTGAGTGCCGCCCGCTTGTCCGTCCGTCCGGGCCGGGCCTCGCCGTCACCGCGGCGTGGGGACGGAGTGGGGACAGAGGAGGGGCCAGGGGTGCAGGAGCACCGGGGGGACAGAGGGACGGAGGGGGGCTGAAGGGTGGGGGGGGCGCAGGGGTCCTGGGCGCCCCTCCTCACCCTCCCTCCCCCGGCCCCGCCAGAGGTGGGTTGGGGGTCTAAAGGGCTGTCAGCTTTCCGGCCACCCCATGGATGCGCTGACTCCTAGCCCCTGGAGAGGCACATCCTTAAGCGGAAACAGCCCACAGACCTGTCAGCGTCCGTGCGCTGCCCGTGTCTTGGGGGCATCCCTCCTGCCCAGCTGGACCCTGAGGGTGACCAAGAGCAGACAGCTTGAATGTGCTTTTATGCCTGAGGTCCACATGGCAGGATGTCTTGGATAGCCTAAGTAAAACAGGGTCGACTGTGTAAGCTGCTACAACTACGAAGGACCACGCAGGGTCCAGTCCCCTAATTGCTTGCCTGGACCAGTTCCCAGAAAACACTGCCCCTGCCCACACCACCTTCCACCAGGAACAGCTGTCTTCTGATTAACAGTGTTGCCAACCAGAATCCAAAACCTTTGTGTCCATAAGTGTTTGAGCCCTGACTGTTTCAGGGGGAAATCTTAGGCCTAAGACAGCTGCTAACCTGAGTTCAGAGAGAGTCTAAACAACTCGTGTTAGATGTGAGTCTTGTACTCATGATTAGTCTCACCGAGTACACGGCTGCCGTGGCTTTAGCTGCCTAACTTCTTTGGTTCCTAAAGGGAAATTCCGGGGACTCAACTGCCCTGATCGCCTGCAGGTAGTAGGAAGTTGCTAATCATTGAAGACAAAGCAGAGTGGGGCTGGTGGTTTGTCATTCACGGCCTCTATCGGATATTGCCCAAGAGAACCAAGCTATCAGCTCAACCTGTGGGTTCAGAGGGGTTATCTTGGTTCAAAGATAAGGATTTTATGGAGGGAAGTAGCAAAGGAGAAGGGAGGGGAGGCAGTGGAGTGGGTTGGTGCTGCCTTCTAGGTCTTGCTTTCTCTCCCAGATGCCCCATGGTGTGGCCACTGCAAGGCTCTGGCCCCGGAGTATGCCAAAGCAGCTGGGAAGCTGAAGGCAGAAGGTTCTGAGATCAGACTGGCCAAGGTGGATGCTACTGAAGAGTCTGACTTGGCCCAGCAGTATGGCGTCCGTGGCTACCCTACCATCAAGTTCTTCAAGAACGGAGACACGGCGTCCCCCAAAGAGTACACAGGTGTGACCGCGGCACGTCCTTTCATTGCCTGCAGTTCTTGAAGATAAGAGGCGTGGAGGAGAACCCATTCTTGAAGCCATTCTAGGTCTAGTTCAGACTCTGAGGGTTGTGTGAGGAACATTCTCTCATTCCTGAACCTCTCAAGTGGAGAGGGTCATCCCAGGGGGGTGGCTAGTAGGCTGAGGCTTGTCCTAAGGTGACCAGCAAGTGGGGGGAGGCTGAGCAAATGGAGCAACACGTCCGCCTTTGCTGGCTCTCTGGTGCGCCTGCCACCAAGGCGGGAGCAAGGGCCTTTCACAGAAGAGGGGCAAGCGGAGATCCGTGGGCACCGGTCTGGGGCTCGTGCCGGTCGTGGCAGAGCTTGAATCCGTGCCCGGCTTCGTCTGCGGCACAGGCCCTCAGTCGCTGCTCGGCCGCCTCCCCTGTGTAGCCTGGTCGGTACCAGTGACAGTGGAGAATCTTTGTCTGTAAAACAGGTTCTGTGGCTTATCTGCTAGAATCCTTTAGAGCAGCACATCTTGTTAGTTCTGATGTCAGCAGCTCTGGTCTTCTCAGTAGGCTGCTGTTTCATTGCTCCCACTTTTACTTATGTTCACTTTTGGAATGGAAGTGCCTTATGCAGAGTTACCATGATCCCGTCACTAACACTAAGGCTTTGTAGATGAGACAACTCTTCCTGACTCCACCTGTAACTGATAGCACAGCTTTCACTTATTCTCTGCAGAATGCTTTTTTTTTTTAAGCTATTTTTTAAAGATTTATCTTAAGTGTTTTGTTTCTTTTTTTAAAATACTTATCTATTTGTGGCTGTGTTGGGTCTTCGTTGCTGTGCGCGGGCTTTCTCTAGTTGCAGCAAGCGGGGGCTACTCTTCGTTGCGGTGCACAGGCTTCTCATTGTGATGGCTTCTCTTGTTGCGGAGCACGGGCTCTAGGCACGCAGGCTTTAGTAGTTGTGGCTTGTGGGCTTAGTGGCTCCACGGCATGTGGGATCTTCCCAGACCAGGGATCAAACCCGTGTCCCCTGCATCGGCAGGCAGATTCTTAACCACTGTGCCACCAGGGAAGTCCTAAAGCTATTTTTTTTTTTTTTTTTTTTTTTTGCGGTACGCGGACCTCTCACTGTTGTGGCCTCTCCCGTTACGGAGCACAGGCTCCGGACGCGCAGGCTCAGCGGCCATGGCTCACGGGCCCAGGCGCTCCGCGGCATGTGGGATCTTCCCGGATCGGGGCATGAACCCGCGTCCCCTGCATCGGCAGGCGGACCCTCAACCACTGTGCCACCAGGGAAGCCCCCTAAAGCTATTTTTTAAAAAATATTTTATTTATCTATTTTGGCTGTGCCGGGTCTTAGTTGCGGCATGCGGGAACCAGTTCCCTGACCCGGGATCGAACTCGGGCCCCCTGCGTTGGGAGCGTGGAGTCTCACCCATTGGACCACCAGGGAAGTCCCTAAGGCAGAGTTCTTTTAAACATGAGATTTGGCAGCCCTTTCCAGGTTGGACCAGGTAGTTGCACCCTATGAGGGGAAAAAGGGTAACTAGCCTCAGTCTCAGGAGGAGCAGTTTTCTTCCTTTTCGTTTTATCTGCTTGGGTGGTGTGCATGGGCTGATCTCTTCCTCCTGTCCGTCCAGGAGGCATGTGGGGCGAGGACACCTGACCAACCTTGGCGCACGAGGTGGTAGAGCCCAGCCCGCTTTCGCAGGGGAAAGCTGGCCTTGAGGCTGACTTGCTAACCAGCCCTTTCTTCCAATCCTACCACATCTTCATTAAGATGAAGCCTAGTGTGAGACCACTGGGGGGAAAGTGCACATGTGTTTAATGAATTTAAATGTCAAGGAAAATTTACAAGATGCAAAGGTATTAGTGGAAAAAAATGACTTGTAATCTATTATCCAGAGGTAACCACTGCCTTTTCCTCCTTTAAACACAACCACAGTCTCCCATATACTCAGAAAATCCTTTTTAGCCCTGGAATTTGGGCAGGTATGTAGACAAGATGCCTTTTCTGTGGCAAGAGGATGTTTTGCTCTGGTTTTGGCAGAGAGGTCGGATAAGGATGGGCGGGGAGGGTGGGCGCACCCCTGGTTTCAAGTGGACCCTGCATGTGTTTGGGTGCAGCTGGCAGAGAAGCCGACGATATCGTGAACTGGCTGAAGAAGCGCACAGGTCCTGCTGCCAGCACGCTGTCTGACGGGGCTGCCGCGGAGGCCTTGGTGGAGTCCAGCGAGGTGGCAGTCATCGGCTTCTTTAAGGTAGAGGCTTTGGAACTTCATCCCGGGTCTTCCTTCCTCCTGCTGTGGCCTGGGCACCACAGTCTGCCCTGTTGCTGACCAGGGCAGGGGTTCTCAGTGTTGTGGTGGCAGCCACCTCTGTTTCTCCTCTCCAGGACTTGGAGTCGGAGTCTGCCAAGCAGTTCTTACTGGCAGCAGAAGCCACCGATGACATCCCCTTCGGGATCACATCCAACAGTGACATGTTCTCCAAATACCAGCTGGACAAGGACGGGGTTGTCCTCTTTAAGAAGGTGAGTGGCCCTCGGGCAGCGTCCCCCTCCCGCCCCCCCCCCCCGTGGGTAGTTGCGGTGCTGTGCTGCAGGGCTGGTGTTGCCTTCGAGGACCTTGCCCGGGCGGCGCTGGCTGCTGGACTGAGGCCCACCTGTTATCAGGGCCCATTTTGCAACGTCAGGTTGTAGGAGCCTCTTAAACAGTGGCCTTCAGCCCTTCAGCTGTGGGCCCTTTGTTCCAGCTTCTGTGGTCGCCCCGGTGCAGTGTTCTATGGAAGCCAGGCGGCTTCGGAGTGTTAGCTTGTTAAAGGAAAACTGTGGTGATACCTGTACCAAAGTTTGGCATTTTAACCACTTTTAAGTATAGGATTCAGCGGCATTAATTACATTTGCGATGTTGTGCAGCTGTCACTCCTGTTTGTTTCCACTCTGGAGTATTAGTGGCATGTGTTCCCACCCTGTTGGTAGAGCCTGGCCCCAGGGCTCCCTCGGGCTCCTCCAGGCTTTCCCAGCCCCATGTCTGTTATTCCTTCCGTGTGTCTTTTAACCGCTCTGCGCTCTTGCTAGGACACAGCTGAGATGGGTGTGTGCAGGCATTACCCGAGTGGGCGATGGGGGTCTCTCTTTTATCTTAGCCAGCAGACAGTGGCTGAGCACCCATGCTCTTGGGACACAGCTGTCCCTGGACTGGGTGCTGAGTGGAGGAGGGAAGGCTGTGGGGGTGGGGCTGGGCCTTTGACTCCTGTCCTGTTTTGTCCCCAGGGTTAGAAGGTGGTTAGAAGTAGTGTTACAGCAAAGTTGTAAATCGAGTGGTCAGAAAGGACGCAGTGTTTGGGGGGCTGACCTCCCACTGTGTGTGCACTTCCGGTGGGGCACCGCTGAGCCTCCGGCGCCTGGGGGTGGGGAGCATGGGGCGGGGCCTCCCAGCTGCACAGGGTTCTGGGGCAGCTTGCTTTCAGCTCTGTCTGAAGCCCCTTTTTCGAAAGAACTCAAGGCATTATATATGCTCTCTTTTCTTAGTAGACATCCTCATGATGTCCCCTAAAGGGAATAGAATTGCTAAATTAGTCGATTGTCTTCCCAAAAGTGCCCAGGAAACTGTAATTAACAGCTGATTAGGAAAAAACCCTGCCGAGTTGGATGGAATTGAGTGGAACGAAGGTCCTGGGCTCACCCTGCAGTTCTGGGTGAGGGACTGGGAGACTCAGGCCTGTAGAGCTTGCAAATCCCCTCTCATCAGCTTGGTCCACACAGTTCTTTTCCATTATCCTTGAGATCTGGAGTGGCATTTGCCACACTGGATCGATGGTTTTGGTGATCACATGTCCTTGAAGGTTAGCACGATTGTTCCTTGTTCGGCAAACACTGTAGTCACGGTAGCTCATCTGTTCTTGGCCTCAAGTCTTTGGTGTTCACGCAGGCTGGGCACAGCCGACCCCCTCAGGTCTAGTGCCAGTGGGCGGGCATACCCTCTTGCACTCGTTTGCTTCCGGTGACTGTGCTGGAACGGCATGGCTTCCTTGGGCAGCTGTGAGGAAGAGCCTGGCAGAGCCCACAGGCTTTGTATTGGGGGGTCAGACAGCTCCACAGATGAGAGGAAGAAGATGCAGATTCCTGCCCGGCCTGTGGTCCCCATTCTCTGCCGTTACTAGTTCCCCTTCCTTCAGGCTGTTCGCCTAGTTCCTCAGAGTTAGCTGGGTCTTCCAGTGGGCAGCCTCGAGAGCGGGATGGGGCTCCCAGGAACGTCCAACTGCCACTTGAGAGAGAGGGTGGCGAGGGTGGGGCTCCAGCAGAACTTGAGCCCGAGATTCCCAGCTTGGGTCCCAGGTCAGCTGGGTTCCAGGTCGTTGGAACTTGGACCACTGGTTTGAGAGCTGACCATCCTGTGTCTTTGTTTGGTGTTTACTTTGTTTTTCTTTTTCATCTTTGAAGCTGGGGGCTTAAGCGTGGCTGTGGGGCCTGTTCGTGGCATTCGCATTGTGGTCTGGAGGGGTGGCCTTTGCCCAGGACCCCAGGCCTCCTGCAGCTGGCTGTTTGGTTTTTACCAAAGCAGACACCGAACATAGTGTGACACGGCAACATTACCTCGCAGACTGCGTCCCAACAGAGGCACGGCAGTTTTGCAGGAGAGGAGATGACGGCCTATTTGCCTCTATTGGGGGCTCCATTTTATGCCTGATGGTGCCCAGCCATGGCCAGGCCAGCCTCTCGCCTCCATTTCCTTCCTATTTCTCTGCACCTTCCCTTTGCGGGTGTGGGGAAGGCAGAGCAGGCTTCAGCTCCCTGCTCCTGGCCCTCCGTGTGGTCCTACTTAGCAGCACGTGTTGTGATCAAGCCACGTGTCAGGCCCTGCATAAGTGCAGTGGGAGTGGGAAGTGGCCACCTGCTTTTCTGGAAGTTACTTTAGGAAAACACAGAGGGAAATGACCCGGAAAGGAAGGTGAGTGGTTTTTCTCTCCAAGTCCCATTTGAGTTCACAGGGGTGATGGGAGGCTCACTGACCTGCTGGACAGGCCAAGGCACAGCTCAGCCTTCCTCACGAGGAGCTGTGTCTGCCATCCCCATCCAGAGCAGGGCCGCATCTCGCGGCTCTGCAGCGGCAGCCGTCGCCCTTCGTGGCCTCAGGACTTTGAAACTCTTAACAGGTTACTGGAGTTCCCAGAGCTTTTGTGTGTGTGTATTACACCTATCCATTTTTATTGTTAGAAGTGTTAGAAGTTAGAACTGAGAAATTGGAAAAAAAAACAAATAACTTGTTCATTCTGAAGTAACAGTAATAAATGTTAACATGTTATCAAAAATGACATTTTGAAAAAAAAAAAATGACATTTGGGGGGAATTCCCTGGCGGTCTAGTGGTTAGGAATCCGCACTTTCACTGCAGAGGGCCTGGGTTCAATCTCTGGTTGGGGAACTAAGATCCCACAAGCTAGATGGTGCAGCCAAGAAAAAGATATTTTTGTGAAAATTAATTTTTCCCCAACAACAACATCTTAGGAGTAAGAGTGGTATTTTAGATTTCTGCTGGTCTCTAATGTCTGCCCAAACAGAAGACAGCTGGGTTCTCCTGTTTGCCTTTAGTCTGACGTAATGTCACACCGTACTGCACACTCCGGGGGGAAAGGGTGACAAGGCACCTGCCGTCTGAGCATGATTGTGAAAATCACTCTGATCTTGCATCCACCCTGGGAGGGCCTTGGACCCACAGGGGTGAGGCCCGCACTGGGAGAGCTGCAGTTTTAGGGACTTGGCAATGAGGCAGTCCTCTGGCACCCAGGACGTGGGGTTCTCGTGGCTTGTCAGGAACATGTCGGGGCAGGGTCTGGGTCAGCTGCTGCCATCCTGGCACGTGGGAGGCTGCCTGCCAGTGTTCGTGGGGAGCCTGCGTGCGCTCCTAGTGACCTCACTGTTGCCTGGTTGCCCAGAGGTTATGTCCCTGCAGCCGTCACCTGGTTTGGATGGAGGCACGTGGGTCCTGCCCCCAACTGTGCTCAAAACCCAGAGAGGAAAAAATGCTGCAGACTGCGTTCCTGGCCGAGTCGGGCCAGCCGGGGCAATAGGGGGCTTTGTGGAGAGCCTCGGCATCCACACCTTTCTCTCTCCACAGTTTGATGAAGGCCGGAACAACTTTGAGGGGGAGGTCACCAAGGAGAAACTTCTGGACTTCATCAAGCACAACCAGTTACCCCTGGTCATCGAGTTCACTGAGCAGGTGTGGCTCTGTGCTGCTGGTCCTGCCCCTGGTGGGGGGAGGTTTCGGGGGGTCATGATGTTCGGTCGTGGGAACCCCCACTTGCAGAGCCCCTGCTGTTGTCCAGGCTTGTGGTGGCATTGGGGCCATTGAGAGAATAGCCTGTGTCAACAGTTTGGTTTGTGACTCAGACCAAGTAACTTGCGTTTCTAACACAGACAGCCCCGAAGATCTTCGGAGGGGAAATTAAGACACACATCCTGCTGTTCCTGCCGAAGAGCGTGTCCGACTACGAGGGAAAGCTGAGCAACTTCAAAAAAGCTGCCGAGAGCTTCAAGGGCAAGGTGAGCACTCCCGGTGGCCTGCGGGCGGCTCGGCCCCAGGTTGAAGGCTGGTCCAGAGTGTTCTTCCTGCCTCAGGACAGCCTGTTTAGTCTCGGGGTCCCAGCTGTTGGGAGTGGGCAGCAAGGAGGCAGAGGGAGCCCTTGTCCTACAGTGCCGTCAACGTGCCTTTTCTCCCCCAAGATCCTGTTTATCTTCATCGACAGCGACCATGCTGACAACCAGCGCATCCTGGAGTTCTTCGGCCTGAAGAAGGAGGAGTGCCCGGCCGTGCGCCTCATCACGCTGGAGGAGGAGATGACCAAGTACAAGCCAGAGTCGGACGAGCTGACGGCAGAGAAGATCACCGAGTTCTGCCACCGCTTCTTGGAGGGCAAGATCAAGGTATAGGCCGTGTCTGGGGGTGGGCTGGGGGTACTGCTGAGGATCCTGGGGGCGCACCTCCTCCTGAGGCTCTGGAAGCAGCTAGGCAGCGGAGGGGTCCCTGGGTGACCGCGCATGCCTGACCCTGCTCTACCTGCCCTCTAGCCCCACCTGATGAGCCAGGAGCTGCCTGATGACTGGGACAAGCAGCCTGTCAAAGTGCTCGTCGGGAAGAACTTCGAAGAGGTCGCTTTTGATGAGAAAAAGAACGTCTTTGTGGAGTTCTGTAAGTGAGGCCCTCCAGCTCCTCAGGGCTCGGTGGGGCAGGGTACTTTGCGGCCGAGCAAGACTCAGAACGGCTCTCTTTCAGACGCCCCGTGGTGCGGTCACTGCAAGCAGCTGGCCCCCATCTGGGATAAGCTGGGAGAGACGTATAAGGACCACGAGAACGTCGTCATTGCCAAGATGGACTCCACAGCCAATGAGGTGGAGGCAGTGAAAGTGCACAGCTTCCCCACGCTCAAGTTCTTCCCCGCCAGCGCCGACAGGATGGTGCGCCCGCCATCGAGGGCTGGGTGGGAAGGGTGTGCAGGGGCAGTGGGGGGCTGTCAGGTAGGACCGCTTCCCGCATCTCATTCCCCTCCCCACAGGTCATCGACTACAATGGGGAGCGGACACTGGACGGTTTTAAGAAGTTCCTGGAGAGCGGCGGCCAGGACGGAGCCGGGGATGATGATGTAGGTGGTCACCGGACCCTGCCGCCCATGGGACATGCTTTCTCAGTGCTGCCGGGTAGCACTATACAGGGGTGTTGCGAGGGTTTTTAGGTGCCAGTGTTTGCTCAGGAATCTTCTCAGGCTCGTCTGGTACGTTCCCTGTCGAGCTGAGGTGCTCTGCTGGGTGTGAGCTCAGGCCTGTCCACATCAGCGAAGGTCACCTGGGGGTAGTGGAGGGGACATCAGAAGTGCCAGGCCAGGAGGGTGTGGCAGGGTGGGCGTGGTGAAGGGAATGGTCAGCTGAGGCCGCAGGGCCCGCCCGGAAGTGGAAGCGCGGGGATGTGGGACCAGGGGGCAGACCTGCTGGGGGGCGGGGGCAGGTGAGGAGCGCCAGGGCCGTTTGTGCCGCTGTGGTTCATGGGCTGCCACTGGCCTTTCAGACTCCAGGGCTACAGGGGTGGATGTTACACACCAGCAGTTCCCTGCTCGGTCTTCACGCTGGGGCAGCCCCTGCGCTCACCTGCTGGATGGCGTGGGCTGGGCTGCCACAGCACCAGCTCTGCTTCCCCCCTGTCTTGTGGGCAGAAGTCCCCGTGCCTCGCTCTCCTCGGGAAGCGCACCCCACATATACGCACATCTGCTCACAGAGACCAAAGTTGGCTGCTTGTGCCCGAGTGGCCAGCTGGTCCCTGGCGTACTTGGCATGGGTGTGGGGGCCTCAGCATGCCAGCTTGGCCTGGACCTCTCATTTCCCTTCCTTTTCATCCTCCGTCCCAGGATCTAGAAGACCTCGAAGAAGCAGAAGAGCCTGATCTGGAGGAAGACGATGATCAAAAAGCTGTGAAAGATGAACTGTAACACAGAAAACCAGACCTGGGCACCCAAACCCGGCACCTCCCAGTGGGCTGCACACCCAGCAGCACAGCCTCCGGACGCCCACAGACCCTCCCGGAGAGGGAGCGTCGATCGGAAATGCAGGGAACTTTTTTGAAGCCACACTTCACTCTAACACACGTGTAAATCTAAACCCGTCTTCCTTTGCTTTTCAACTTTTGGAAAGGGGTTTATTTCCAGGCCAGCCCAGCCCATCTTGGTGGGCCTTTTTTTTAAATTGTGATGTACTTTTTTGTACATGGTTCTGTCCAGAGTGCCCGCTAAAATGTTTTGGAATCTCATGCTGGCAATGTCTCATTCCTGTTAAGTTTATACTATCACTTTAAAAAAAAATTCCATCTGTGGGATTTTTAGATGTTTTTGGAAGTCAGGGCGTCTGTTCCACCTTGGCCAGGCCTCCCTGGGACTCCTGTCCCCCGTGTGGGGCAGGACCAGGCCGGTCTGGACAGGTCCCTCACCTCATGCGGTGTTGCCATGGTGGAGCGTGGCTCCTGCATCGTTTGGTTAAATGGTGACTTCAGGTTTCTGTCACAGGGGGC
The DNA here is from genome assembly GCF_011762595.2 of Tursiops truncatus. Lineage (NCBI taxonomy): Eukaryota > Metazoa > Chordata > Mammalia > Artiodactyla > Delphinidae > Tursiops > Tursiops truncatus. Next base: position 46,509,772 of record NC_047053.1, read on the forward strand.
CCCCCCATGACTGGAGGGTGCAGCTGCAGCCCCCTCCTTCCCCAGGCCAGGGTCCTTGTTGCTCTGTGACATCCAGGGTGGCCTGAGGCCTGCACCAGGCAGAACCAGGACCCTCCGTTTCCAGGCTGGGAGACGGCCAAGGATGCTTGCTTGAGCCGAATCACATGTTGACAGTTCTTCAGGCATTTCTACCACAATATTGGAATTGGACACATTGGCCAAATAAAGTTGAAATTTTCTGCCTGTTGTTGCCTCTGCCTTACAATCTCCAGGCACGGGGAGTGGGGCTGGAATTCCAGGTTTCTCAGGAGAGGAGGTGGGCTTGGTGGGGGCCACTCTTGTTGAGACATCTCTTTCTTGGAACGCAGCAGAGATGCAGAAGCGTGCACAAATCCTGTGGGCACAGTGTGCGGAGCTGTCACCATCATGACGGGGTGAGGGCTGCCTCTTGGCCCTGTTCCTGTGCCGTCAGGCTGGCTTACCCGTGACGCAGTTCGGCAACTTTACCCGCCGTGGGCATCCAGTGGTCACAACATGGATTCTCCCCACGTGCCATGTCAGGACGTGATGGTCAGGGACGCGTGGCTCTAACCTTAACCCTCAGGTGGGGAGCGGCCCCTCCCCACCGCTGTCTGGAACCACTGCAGCTTCTGATGAGAAATCAGGGGCATTCAGACTTCAAGAATGCTGTGCTCATCACCAAACCTTCATGTAGAAAAGAATCTGGAGTTAAGGTTGCAAATCTCTATTTTTAAGATGTAATTTGACTTCTAGAACCTCTGCTTACTCATAGTTTACATAGGGAAGAGTATCTCGATTGATTTTTTTTCCCCACAAACTCAAAAGCTGCCAGCCTGGCTGCAGTGTTGGGCTGATGGCACCTGAGCGTGGATTGGTGACACCTCTTGGGCCTTGGGGAGAGCTCTGAGTGGGAGACCCACAGGGGGCCAGCCGGGCTCAGATGGGTGTCTGTCCCCCGGCCAGAACAGCCCTGCCCAGCCCGGGGCTTCCCGTCTGTTGCTCTGTGCACACATCTGTAGCCACAGGTAGGACAGCAGGGCTGTTGATGACGTTATTGGAGGGAACAGGTGGAGATCCAGTCCACTTAGGGAGGTCAAGGACAGACTAAATGTGGCTAGGTCTCCGAGGAGCCCGGCCTGTCGCTCCACGTGCTCCAGCGGTCCCTCCAACTTGCTGCCTGGCGTAGGAAGTGTGCATGCATTTCCTGATTCCCAGCCCCCAGTTCTGATGCTGCTGGGACCTTGGAGGTGGCAGAGGCAGTTCCAGCAGACGTGACCATGAGACTTGCTGTGAATGTGGTTCCCTTTGTGGTCTCGGCCCAGGGGGAGGTGGGTGTGTCATCTCCCCCATGACCGCAGCTACGCTCCAGCCAGAGGCCCAGGTGTCTGCTCTTGCCCTCACAAACCCCAGGACTGCTCCTGCCTCTCACCTGGGCGTGTGGTACACAGCTGGTGTCCAGGGAGAACCTGGTGTTAGCACCCTCGGCAGCACCAACCAAGCCCCGGCTTGTCCACACGCTCTGGCATCCAGGTACCGCTCCCCAGCTCAGCCCATGGCCGGACTCCCTTCCCTGGTTCTCAGGTGGTCTGTGCCAGGGCTGCTCCAGGGTCTGTGTGTGTTGTGCCTCGGCTGTGCTGACACAATGAGATGTGTATCCGTGAAAGAGTGAGCTCGGGCACTTGGAGCTTCTGTGGGAGATCGCTGGGGAGATGTTAGCTCTGCCCTCCTAAACGTGAGCGGGTTCCCCAGGGTTATGCGTGTGGTTTCCAGAGGAGGGAACCCAGGGTGGGCTGAGAGCAGGGCTGTCAGGAGTCACAGCTGCAAGGGGTGGGCTATGCCCCATGACAGGCGTGGGTGACCCTGCAGACCAGCTGTGTGGAGCCTGGCCCTCCGCATAGAAAGCTTGGGACCAGGTGTCGCTGCCCAGAACAGGGCCGTCATGTGCTCCTGGGAGGGGGAGTGAGTCACCGATACCTTTCCCCTTTTGCCCAGGCAGCTGATTAGCACATTCCTGGGTCTGGGTTTGCTGGGACATGGTGGTTGGAGTCCCAAACCCGGCAACGCTGGTGGATTAGCGAAGTAACTGCAGGCATAGGGTAGGCAGTCAAGGCTTAACAGCCTGGGGTGTCCCAATCTCTCTCTTCCTCTGTCCAGCTGGTAGGAAGCTATTGGCCTGGAACTAAAAAGCAACTGCTGGGCCTGTGTACCGGACCCTCGAGGTCTGGCTTCTGCACCTGCCAGGAGGCAGCTGAGTGGGCCCTGCACAGACTCCCCTCCAGGCCCCTGGCTTGTTTTCTGCTAGATGCAAAGCTTTGCTAGTTGAGTTTCCTTGGACTTTTCAAAGTAAGAGTTTTGCCCTGAATGTTTCACTTGCTTTAGTTCTCCAGAAGGCAGAACCTGAAAGTTGTGCAAACCAGGTCACTTGAGAAGTTCACACGGGCAGAGGCTCAGGGGCAAAGCTGTGTAAATACAGGTTTGGTGCTGGTGTGGTTGTGTGAAGAGCAGGTTAGACTGCTCATGGCTGGCTTCTGCCGAAAGGCTTCTGAGTGAGTTGCTGTAGGCCATGTCCATGGCTTTGAGGACGTGCTGCCCATGTCCTGAACAGAATGACTTTCAGGCATCTGTCCCTTCTTGGATCCAGACATCCAAACAGAAACCCCAAAGCCGAGATCCTGAGCTCTCTCAGCTTGCCTCTAGCAGGGTAGAGCGGGAGGGTCGCTCTTGGGGTCGCCAAGAGACCCACCCTGATGGTTTGCCCTGCCTGGCCTAAGGCCTGTCACTGGTGGGAAAAAACATGCTGTTGGTGGCAGCTTCATCGGAGTTCTTTCATTTGATCCTCTGAGCAGGGCAGGCAGACAGAACTTTCCACAACATCAGAAAAGGCAATCTTCACATCAAAGGAAAGTTCTGTCTCTGTGTACCGCATAGGACTTTGTCTCTGGGCTTCGTGTAAACAAGCCGGAAGAAACTGTACCCAGTTCCTCCCAAGTGACCAAGAGTTAGGGCCACCCAGCATCGTACTCTGAGCCTGAAATGCAGGAACACCGGGAACCACCCCTCCCTCCGGGCCCCTGCAGGGCCTGAGTCAGGTGGAGTTTCCCATGCAACATTAGTGGCAACAAGGCAGGCAGACAAACCCTGTCAGGGCAGGGAGCCCACCGCGGGCAGTGGCCTATCCTCAGCAGCATTTGGCCCAAGGCTTTGCACCTAGGGTGCTGATGCATTTGTTGATTTGATTTTGTTGGATCAAGATCAGCCTGGTGATGCAAGGACTTCCGGTGCCCAAGTCCCTGCCCCCCCGATACAGAGCGCTGGCTATCCGTGGTTCTGTCAGCATCCAGGCCTTCAGTGACTGCCCGGAAGATCTTGCCAACGTTAGGGGCTGAACCGCACCCCACCCCAATATTCATGTTTTGAAGTGTTAACCCCCAATACCCCAGCGTGTGACCTTATTTGGAAGTGGAGTTGTTGCAGGTATGATTGCTTAAGATGAGGTCATACTAGAGTAGCGTGGGCCCTAATCCAATGGCTGATCTCCTTATTAAAAGGGGAAATTTGGACACAGACACCTACTCAGGGACAGCACCATGTGAACACGAAGGTGGAGATGGGTGATACGTCTACAGGCCAGTGAACGTCAACGACTTGCCACCAGAAGCCAGGAGATGGGCCTGGAGCAGATTCTCCCTGGGAAGGAAACAGCCCTGCCGGCAGCTTGATCTTGATCTCCAGAACTATTGTTTGAGACCCCCAGTCTGGTACTTCATTACAGCAGCCCTGGAAGAGCAATATGGCCAGCTTCAGATGCTGCGGGGACTGTGTGGACCCCACAGGCCCAGCTCTGCTCCCAGGGCGTGTCTCCTGTGCGCGTCCATCCATTGGCTCTTGTCTCGCACTGAAGCCTGAGCCCCACCTCGGACCTCGGCCGCCGCACTGAAGGCAGCCAGTGCTGGCCCAGCCTGCTGGGATATCTCACAATTCCGCTGGTTGTACTCCTACAGGTAAGTATGCTCTAGGTCAGGTGCAGAGGGCACACACCGCCCAGGATGTGACAGCTATGGCGTCACGGTCCTTGGGTAGCAGACTAGATACCATGTTGAGTGTGAGCACCTGTGTTCTTGGCAGGAAGCAGCAGGAGCCTGGAACCAGGAGGAATATAGGGGAATGGGAAGGAGGGGAATGAGGACCTGGGGGTGGAGGCGGCTGGGGGGGGGGGGTCCCAAAGTAAGGTCGGATGGGTTGAGTGGGAGCTGAGGCATTTAGATTCTAATCTGGGAGATTTCCAAGCAGGGCAGTGCCACTGAAGCCCACGTTTTGGGAAAACTGCCCTGAGAGTGATACGAGCCATGATGGAAGGTGATAAGTGACAGGGGGATGAGTAGGGATGGACCGCCTTCTCCACAGCAGGACCCTGTCCTGTGCTTCCTCAGGTGTGGGTGGCCCCCTTGCCTTCCCAGGAGGCAGAGGCAGCTGTGCTCACCACACATCATGCCCTTCTCCCCAAGTTCCCGGGACTGTAGGAGACCTTGACCTTGGTACCTGTTTGCCTTCCTTATGGGCCCTGCCCTTCTAGCGCCTCTCCTGCCCTCTGTCAGGCACCTTCGAGGTCCAGCTGAGGGGCAGGGAGCGTGGCCAGGAAGGATCTGACCCCTTTGGCCAGGAACAGTGACAGGTGGGTTGAAAGATGAACCACTAAACATGATCCTGAGGGCACGGCTGGAGCGGCTCAGTTTCAGCCCCTGGGGTGTAAGCATGACTGCGCAGCTTTATATAGCTCTGCGGGCCCTATATAAGCAGGAGGTGCCCTGGCCAGCGGGAGCACGGAGAGCACCGAGGTGGCTGTGCTGGAGATCATCATCGGCCGGAAGAGCCTGCACGCCACTCTGGTCTGGGCACCTTCCTCCCCCAAGCAGTAGGGTCCCCACAGGGGTGGCCCACACCATAGCTGCCAGGATGCCCAGCAGAACAGTCCGCTATGCCCGCTACAGCCCGAGGCAGCGGCGCCGGAGGCTACTGGCTGAACGCAGTGTGCGCTTCCCTAACGATGTCCTGTTCTTGGACCACATCCGCCAGGGCGACCTGGAGCAGGTGGGGCGCTTCATCCGGGCTCGGAAAGTCGCCCTGGACACCATCCACCCCTCAGGTGAGTGCCTGTGGGGCCAGTGAGGGTCTGTGGGGCGGCAGGGGAAGGCCTGAGCCTTGACCCCTCCTGTCCTGTTCAGGTCTGGCTGCCCTTCACGAAGCAGTGCTTTCTGGAAACCTGGAGTGCGTGAAGCTGCTAGTCAAATACGGGGCGGACATTCATCAGCGAGATGAGACAGGCTGGACACCCCTGCACATCGCTTGCAGCGATGGGTACCCTGACATAGCCAGGTGAGAGGGTGGCTTCCAGGATGTGGTCCCCCAAAAGGTGGCCCTGCTGATGTAGCTAAGAACCCTAAGGGCTTCTGGAATCTCATTTCTGCCCTGTTGCCCTCCCAAGAGAAAACTGCAAAAGTCAGCCGTAGTTTCCAAAGGGTCTGGTTTCTTCCTCCTCACCTCACCTGGAAGAATAAAAAACAGGTGGACCTCAGAACCCCAGCCTGCTACCCTGGGGCAGGGGTGAGCATCCTGCAGGCCACCTCCCTTCCTCAACCAGGGATGCCCTTTGCACCCAGGTACCTCATTTCCCTGGGGGCAGACAGAGAAGCAGCCAACGACGATGGTGATCTGCCCTCGGACCTCATTGACCCTGACTTCAAGGACTTGGTGGAGTTATTCAAAGGGACTAAGATGGACTGAGCCCAGCCCCGCCCTCCTAGGGCTCTAGCCTTCCCTGGAGACGTCAGGTGCCCACCTCCCCCAAGTGCCAGGAGTGCCCCACCAGCCGGGCTGGGGGCCGCCCAGGCTGGCCAGGACCCCATACTTGGGCACAACCCTCGCCCCCCGACCCCGGCCTGGCTTTTCCTCCAGGTGAATTTTTTATTGCGACACTTTCTACTTTTTCAATAAACCTGATTCCCAAGCCCGTGGTGATGGCCTGATTACTGGGGACCGGTCCGTCCCAGTCCTTCGGCTCCGGCTGCTCCTGTGGTCAGCGGACCCCGCCCTCCACTCTGGTCTAGGGGTCCGGCAGCGCCGGAGCAAGGAGCCAGAGCCCCGCGGCTCCCGACCGCCAGTCCCTGCAGTTCGTCGACCCCGCTGCCCCCCGGCCCTGTCCCAGGACCCCGACCCCGCCGGCCCGGACCCCCCAGAACCCCGCTGCCTCGAGAGCCCGTCCATCCCCCGTCCCCCGCGGCCACCAACTCCACAAACCCCACGGACACCAGACCCTCAGCCCAGGCCTCAGTCTCCGCCCCTACCCTGCACGCTGGCGGTCACGTGGCCGGCGCCCTCGCGCGTGCGCGTGCGCGTCGGTGCGCGTCACTTCCGGCCGGGCCCCTGGCAGCTGTAGCGGCGGCCGAGAGGGCGAGGTGAGGCGGTGGCGGCGGGGGCGGGGGCGGCGGCGGGGGCGGGGGCGGGGCGGGCGCGGCCGGGACCCGCCCTGGCGCGGCGGCCGCGAGGGGAGGGCCCCGGGCGGGGTCGTGCGGCGCCCGGCCCGCCGTGGCGGAGGATAGGGAGGGGCGCGGCGGGGTGGGGAGGGCCCGCTGGGCACGGGGCTCAGAGGGGGCAGCGGGCCGCCCTTTTCCGCCCCTGAAGCTGCAGCCGCCCAGTCGTCCGGGGAGCAGCCCTGATGATGCTTCCTGACCCTTGAGCGCGGCCGGCCGGGTTCCCGCGGTTCGCCTTCCGCCGCCGTCCAGCCTGTCCCAAGCTCCTGGCCTCTGAGCCAGGCGAGGCGGTGCCGGGTGCGGGGGTGGGAAGCGGGTAAGAGGCTGCCCGCCGTCGGGGAGCTCACCGGGCCCCGGGGGCTGCCGGGGTGGGCGGGAGCCGCAGCGGGGAGGCCGCAGACATCAGATTTCCAATTACAGAAGCAGCCCAGGTTGTGAGAAACTTCAGGTAACGTGGAGGCGCACAAGTCATGTCCCCGACCTGTCCCAGGGAGAGTTCCCAGAGAAGGTGGTCGTTAGCCGGGCCCCCAGGCACCAGCGCGATAGTTTTGGGTAGACAGGACATTTTGAGCAAAGGCCCTGAGATGTCAGTGGGGAGTGTCCAGAGCTTTTAGAGAGGAGTGCAGGTGGGGAGGGAAGGGGGCAGGAGCTGAGTCCTGAAGGAGGAGGCTTGATTTGGGGTGAGTGGAAGGGCTAGCGAGATTTCCACGTGAGGAGGGAGGGTGTGCACACACTGGGGTTTGTTGCTTGGGAGGGGAGCTGCTGTTGACACCCAGGAAAGTGGGGGAGGGGTGGTGCAGTGCTTAGAGGCTTTGCCTGGGGGACTTCAAGAGGCTGCCAGGCCCATCTGGCATCTAATACGACAGTGTCCTGCTGGCACTTGCTTGGGTGATAGATCGTTTTCTAGAAGTCTCATTGGTAGAAACTGGGCTGTTGAGAGCCCCCAAAACACCGAATATTGAAGGAGAAGTGGAGTCTAAGAAAATTTGAGTACCTATCAAAAATTCTAAAGGAACACAGAGTGGCTGCAATTGCGTCATTGATTCTAACTCCAGAATATCCACTGTCACTTTCCCAGACCACAGAGTGTCATCTCGCCCAGTCCTTAGGCAGATGGCTGTGTGTGGGGAAAGAGTTCAAGGCTGGGGGCCTGGAGACTGGGCTTTGGCGCCCCCTCCCCCCATGCCTCCTCCCAGGAGGTCTCTGAAGCCCTTTGTTCCCATGGAAGAGCAAGGTGCTACATAGATCCATCCAGGAGGACTCCCTCCCTGTCTCTGAGCAGAACCACATCAGTGCCAGGGGTCAGGAACCTGCCAGGAGTACAGGCAGGGGTGGGGGCAGGCTCTCGGGTGCTCAAGCCAGCTGAGCCATCTTGACCTAGCCCTGACTGCTGTGGCCCTGGAGGCCCAGAGGTTGGGAGGCCCCTGTGGTCCAGACCCCATTCTGCTGGGTGGAAGGTTGCTTCAGCTGTCAGGCCTCCAAAATGGGGGTTATCGGGGTCCTACCTGGCTCAGCGCAGTGGCCACCCTACAATCGGCCCATGGCAAATGTTTACCGTGGCCGGCAGCGCTGCTGCCCCTTCACAGTGTACTCTACGTTTGTGGGTCTCCACCATGCCTGAGTGGGCTGTCTCTGCATTCAGTTTGCCCAGGGCTATCCTGGCTCACGGTTCGTAATCAACAGCAGCCCTTTTACTCTCAGGAGTGCCCAGCCGGACAATACATTCCTTCTGTGATTGCCCTGTCCACCATCATATTGGATAAGCAGCCACGGAGACCTTGTTTGAGATGGTGGCTTCATGTGGCTATACTTGGGTCCCTGTTGAGCAGGAAGGCCTGGTGAACATTCTTGGGGAATGTTTTGGCTCAGATGGGGATTCTGAGGCCCATAGAGGGAAGAGACTTGCCCAGGGGCAACAGAGCAGGGATGGACGACCGCCACTCACAGAGTGGCTCTGGACCCTGCCAGGTGCCGAGCATGCAGCCCGCTGGCTGCTATGGGCTAGTCGGCCGTGGACAACAGTCAAGGCCTGCAGAGCACACTCGGGGGCAGTGTATGGTTCTCCGTGGCGCTGGCAGCAGCAGAGGTGGCTCTGAGGCACAGACTGTGTTTGAGGGGTGGGCCCAGTAGCTGGTGACACCTGATGAGATAGATTGTGGCCAGACTGAGGGCTTGATGGCAGTAGAAGACCCTGCTAGTGTCCGGGTGGGGAGTGACTTGGCAGGGTGGGTCTTGGGAAGATCGTGCTGGCGTGACGTGTACCGGGGATGGAGAAGAATAGTGCAAGATACTGTCCTGACACGGGTTGGAGGGTGAGCAGTGGATGTTGGACCAGGGGTGGGTGGGAATGGGAAGAAGTAACTGAAGAGCACATGCGTGGAGGCTTGAGATCTGTGGGCCGAGGGGAGACTCATTGCATAATCAGATCTAAGACCTCAGTGGTGTGAGCTGGGTCTCCGTGGTCCGCTGAGAATGGAAAAATGCTGCTAACCTTTGTGCTGGCGAATGCCAGATGCAGCCCAATTTCAAAGCTATTAAAATAGGAAAAAAGTTTTTCAGAGTTGATGGGATATAGGAAATGTGATGAGGTTTTGAGCTCCAGTCTTGAGGAAATAATTGTGCCTGATAATCACTGTGAGCAAAAGTCGGAAAGAAAACAAAGGGAGGGAGATGTTTGCGGAAGTGGATGCTCCCTCCCTGCTGGCCAGATGGACTTGAGGCTCCAACCTCAGTGGGACTCTTGTGACCTGCTGGGCCTTTTTACGTGTCCCTGGCACTTTTCCAGGCATGCCATTCACCTGGCCCCTCCACACCGGCCTCTGTAGTGGCCCTGCTCAGCACTTTCCCTGGGCAGTAAACGTGCTCGGGTTTCCCTCCACTTCACCCCACGTGCCACTGTCAGCCCAGGCCTCGCACCTCCCTTCGCAGCCAGGGACAGGCAGTCATGGCTGATGGTCCCACTTCCTCCCCTCGCTCCACTGAGACCCTTTGTGCTAGGTCGATGGAGATTTTGTCATGCTGGTCCAGCGGTCACCTCTTTGTCCAGGTCTTAGCCTTGAGTCCAGCTGCCCCCTTGGTCATCTCTTCCTTGACCTTGTTCTCCCTCCCCCATCCATGCCTTTGTGGCTCGGCCCTCTCTGCTGGAGCAGCTGTGTGTCCCCAGGCTTCTGTCTTTAACATCAGTGGTATGATTTGCCCACTGTCGCTGTGGCTCGTGCTCGCGGCTGTCACCTTCTGTAGTGGAAACAGGCCCCATGTATATTGGTCCCTTTCAGTGGCTCTACCCTCTGGGTGCTGACAAGTACCGCTTCTCTGGTCACCCCGGTGCACCTCTCAGTGGCCACGTGGCCCTTTCCCTTGGATACGCACCTAGGACTGGAATAGCTGTCATGGGGTGTGCATATTTGTTAGGGTTTTCATGGAAATTTCCTTTGGGGTCAGCATGGGGGCCCAGCTCCCTGGAGGAGCCCCAGGAGGTGATGAAGGTGAGCGAGTGCAGCTCACTGTCCCTCTGTCTTCAGGGGAGCAGCAGGGACCTGGCCTCTCGGGAAGCTGCTGGTACACTCAGGAGAAGCCTTGGTGTCTCTGCGTCCCGCCAGGTGGCAGGATCTCAGGGGGGCAGGGCCAGCACAAGGTTCTGAGGAGAAAGGCCCCTGGAGGGAGGCTGAGCTGCTGGGAGAAGACGGAGGACTCAGAGGTTCCTCACATCTAGGAAGGCCAGCTGGTAGGACACAGGCCATTAAAGATGGACCTGGTTAGGTGTGACCTTCCCCATTGAGAAGAGGCAGACGGTGACTCCTTTTTAAAGAGTCATTTTACTCGTCCTTCAAGTCCCAAGGACGTGAGAGGGTGTCCAGCACCTGGCCGAGGTGTTTCCCGGCCACTCTGTCCGGGGCACCAGAAACCTTGTAACTCAAGTAGCACATCTGTATGGGCAGGCGCCCAGTGACAGGTGCACAGCTCCGTGGTTTATGGGGGACACTAGCCTCTGGTTGGGAAGCCCAGCCACTGGGGGGAGCGAGGGGTGGGTGCCCACTGTGGAGACTGAATGCTCCAGGGGTCCGGGGCACAGGCCTCGGGACTTCAGTGACCAAGGGGAGCAGGTAGGTGCCCAGAGAACCCCAGAGCCACGTGTTCACGTGCATGTGTGCAGGCAGGGCGACGGGAGCTGTGAGGATCTGGCACCTGAGTCGGGCCTGAGACTGAGCAGGGGGCCCTAGGCCAAAGGCATGTGCCCATAAAGGCTAGGCAGCCCCCAGAGGCTGTGACCAGAAGAGGCCAAGGCTGCCCTGGAAGGAGAGGCCCCAGGGATGGGCAAGGCTGGGAAGGCAGGTACCCTGAAGAAGTGGCCACTCAGGTCCGAGAGGACAGACTGCAGGAGGGCTGAGGGGGCCTGGGCAGGAGGGGCCAGCCTAGAGTGGTCAGGGGCTGGCTGGTCCTCCAGGCACCTCCCTCCTGTTGCGAAATTGGAGCCTCCCACCTCACCCTGCTGCCGACAGCCCCCTGGGACTTGAGTGTTCTTGAGCCCTTTGAGTGTCCCCACGGCACCCTCAGGCCAGAGAGGGCTTTCCCTCTGTGCTCTGGTGTTCGTGGGGCTGGCGCCTGGGCAGGAGAACCATGGGCAGTGAGATCCCCCGAGTCCAGGAAAGAAGTCACTTTGTGAGGAGCTGGGCCTCTCCCCTGGGACGGCACAGGGTTCCACGTGCCGCCCCAGGAAACTGGCTTTATGCTTTTTTTTTGTTGTTGTTGCCTCAACCTGTGGGCTGTGTTTACCTGTGCAGGTGTTGTTGTTTTTTTCCCATCTGCACTGTGTGGCATGTGTGATCTTAGTTCCCCGACCAGGAATTGAACCCGAGGCCCCTGCAATGGAAGCACGGTGTCTTAACCACTGGACTGCTAGGGAAGTTCCCCTGTGCGGGTGTTTAAAGGCCATGGGAGCCAGAGAAGAAGTACCCACCGTGTCTCATCCTCCTGGCCCTTCAGGAGGGGCTGTGGCTACATGCTCTAAGCATTCTGGGGCACCTCAGCTCCAGGGGTATGTGGGAGAGGCACTTGTGCTCAAAGGCCCTTCCCAGGCTTCCCCCCCACACCCCCAGCATCTGGGGTTGCCCTGCTCTGGGGCAAGGCCAGGCCTGGGACTGGCCCTGTGCAGCCAGCTTCCTCAACCTGCGGTGTGTGTCCTCAGCCAGAGAGAGCACATTGTCCAACTGGCCAGTTTGAGAGTGAGCCTAAAAATAGACCCCCATCCAGGGCTGTATAGTCCCCTGGGCTGAGAGAGAGGCTGTAAACAGCACACACCCCAGAGTCTCGGTCACTAGGTTGGGCCTGGCGACTTCCTCCAGGCTCACAGCCCTCCCCCAGCCCTTCCGTCACACCCCGGGGACCAGGAAGCTGGGCAGGCTCTGCTGGGCTTCTCACCATTGGGAAGCACATCCCCATTTTACAGATGAGAAACTGAGGCTCAGCAGAAATGACACACTAGGCCCTGCAGGCAGTGAGGGCACTGGGACGACCGCAGGCCTTCCCCACAGACCCACGCTCTGCAGGCAGTGGTGTTCTGAGACTTGAACTGGGAATGTCAACAGAGCTGCCTGACTCTGGGGAAGGTGCTCCCAGGCAGCAGTGGTCCAAGTGCCGGGGCCACTCGGAGCTCATGCTGCTCTGACTCGTGCATGTCGCCGGCCCAGCCCCATCTGGCTGACCCTGCCGCACCCTTAGCCAGCTGGATTGTGGCTAGACCCTGTCTCCTGGAAGGCGGGGAGGCCACAGCTAAGGGGAAGAGGCAGATGCACCGCACGCCCTTCCAATCTCTGGAGCCCTTCTGGAGAGGGTGGTCTCCGTCCCATTCCTGTGTCGTGGGCTTCCCTTCCAGAGGCCGAGGGGATCCGGCAGCGGAGTGCGAGGACCAGACGCCCCAGCGATGACCAGGTGGGTCTTGGGCAGTGGAGTGGCCTCCAGGTGGGAGGGGCCTGCCCCCAGCCCCTCCTCACTGGCCGGGCTCCCCCAGTTCCCCTGTCTCCAGAGTCGTCTACAACGGCAAGAGGAACAGTAGCCCCCGCTCTCCCCCCAACAGCAGTGAGATCTTCACCCCGGCCCACGAGGAGAATGTGCGCTTCATTTATGAAGGTACACGGGGTGCCCCCAGCCAGGCCCCCTGAGCCCCTCCTGCCCCAGGCAGGTGGGGGTACCCAGCTCTGGTCACGGGAGGTGGTCAGCGCTATGGTGTTCCTGACAGGGAGCAGCCCAGAAGAGGCAGTATTTGGAGCCAGTGGTGTTTGCTTGGGGAGAGGGGGGCCGTGGAAGACAGCGCACCCTGGGAAACCTGGGGCATCCTGGAAGTGGTGTGGCTGGGGTGTGTGAGCATGTGTGCACAACATTTGTGCCAGGAGGAGGGGAATGGAGGAGGCGGGAAAGATGGGGGGCCTGCCTGGAGGAAGTGCTGTACCCCAATGAGTCTCATATGCCACTGTGACTGCAGCTCTGGTCATGGTACCATGAGGCTGAAAGGGGCATGGTCTGGGCAGGGCTCCCCGAGGGAATGGGGATGTGTTGGGGACAACTTCAAGTCAAGAGCAGGCTAGGCCAGGGGGCCAAAAGCTGTGAAGCGGGAGTTGGGGGCAGGGGGCCTGCGGGGCCACTCTGATTGGTGGGGGAAGGTCAGGAGAGGGTGTCCTCCAGCTTGGACACTGACTGGGCCGGACTGCCTGATGCTGCAGGCCTGGGGGTCTAGAGCCCCTGACCACCCCTGCTTCCTGCAGCCTGGCAGGGCGTGGAGCGGGACCTGCGCAGCCAGATGTCGGGCAGCGAGCGGGGCCTGGTGGAGGAGTATGTGGAGAAGGTCCCTAACCCCAGCCTGAAGAGTGAGTGGGGCTGGCCTGGGAGGGAGGGGCCGGCCAGGGGGTTGAGCTGGGGGCAGGAAGGCCCACCTGCTTCCTGCTTCCAAGACAGCCTGGCAGGGTGGGCTGGGTCCCAGGGCTTTCAGAGACGGGCAGGACGAGGGACAGACCCTGCCTCTCCACCTGCGCCCACCGCTGACCGCTCTGTCCCCTGGCAGCCTTCAAGCCCATCGACCTGAGCGACCTGAAACGCCGGAACACGCAGGACGCCAAGAAGTCCTAAGGCGCGCCGGTGCCCCTCCCCTGGCCTCTGGGAGATCTGGGTGCAGTCTGCTGCTGGCCTCCTCCTCTCCTGTGGGCCCACCTTCTGGGAGGGGGAGGGGGCCTTGCTCCCAGTGGTCTGAAAACCCCAGGACCAGGACATGATTGATGGCCGAGGCCTGCCCCTCCTCCCTGAGCCCCCTCCTTTCCTCTTGGGGGATCTCAAGCTACCCAACACTAGGAGGGCTTGGGCCCTGCCAGCCCCTGCCCTCCCGTGGGCCTAGGTGGCTCTTTTGAGCTGCCTGGCCCTGCCTGCCCCCCAGGGCCTTGACCCTGACTCCCTTCACCTTCCCCTGCCCCCACCCCCCTACCCCTGGCCACTTCCAGGATCAGGAGGGAGACGAGGGGGCCTTTGTTGTCTCTTGTGCTGGTGGGATTGGGCTGGGTTAGCTCCTGAGGTGGCCAGGAGGCAGGACAAGGGTGATCGCACCCATGCCCAGCATGGGTCCCCCATTGGCCCCTGCTGCGTCTCTGGCCTGGACACGGGGTGTCTGACCCCTCGCCCCACTCTCCAGCTTGGCCCCTTCCTTCCCTGTGTCAGCTTCAGGACGGCACCAGCTGCCTGGGCCTGGGACACCGCTGGGCGCCCCCTCCAAGGGGTCGCCTTGGGAAGGGGCATGGGGCTGGCCTGAGCTGGTGAGGCTGCCCAGTGGGTCCTGCCCTGTGTGGTGAGTTGGGAGGGTCTTCCTGTGCCCTCCAAATCCAAGTGTCTGACTGGAACCTGAGGACGAGTGAATAAAGGCGGGGTGGCATTGGCTTGGCCACTTGGTCTGTGAGGCCCCTGTCTCGGCTGCCCACACAGGGCTGGAAATCCAGGGTCATGGTCCAGGCCCAGAAGTTCCGTCTGATCCCTGGGCTCCACCAGGGGCCTTGGGCCTCCTGGGGGGCAGTGGGAGGTGGAGGTGGGGGCCCTGGAAGGTAACACATCCCACATCCCTCTGCGACACTGGGTCCTTGGGGAGCGGCTCCTCTGCTGTCCGGATGGAGGAGTGGCTGCAGGGCTCAGAGCACCCCAAGTGCACTCAACCTTCAAACCTGGACATAGCCCTGGCAGACAGGCCAAACCGGAATTTATTTTGGGAACACCCTTTCCTGTTAGAGTATTCTGGGGCTCCAGCAGCCCCACAGGTGGCTCTGGGAGGTGTCTTTTCCTGGGGGGAATTCCCCAGGGATGGGGGTGCAGGAAGGATGGTTCATGGAATAAGCAGCAGCCATGGCTTGCTGCCAGTGGGTGCTGGCTGGTGCCAGGCCCTGAGCCAAGTTCCTGTAACCACACAGGCCTGTTTGCTCCCCAGGGACCTGTGGGGCATCCTGCCAAGGGTTTGCGTGCCTGCTGGGCTGGGTCACCCAAGCAGCCCCCCTCTGTGGCTGGAAGGGGGTGGGCGTGGCCTGCCTGGGGTGCAGGGACCTGTGGCCAGAGGCTGAGTGGGCACACAGGCACACATGCCCTCCACCCAGCGTGTCCTAGACCACTAAGGATGGGGTGATGTCCAGCCAGGCCACTGCTGCGCTTGTGGCATTGAGCAAGTTGCTGAGTCTCCAAGCATCAGTTTCCTCAGGTGGAGCTCAGCACCTGCCTGCTGGGCGGCTGCCCAGTGCTAGTGCTTGCTGCCGCTATTAGTCACCTGGTGGATGCACTTGACGGGGCACTCAGCCACCAGGCTTCAGCGGGGCTGGACATCTGCATCCTGGCGACCGCAGTCATGGCCTTGCTGTGAGCCCTGGGGCACATCACTCTCCTGTCCCACCTCAGTTTCCCCAAGTGAAGTGAGAGTATGGGCTGTGGTGGTTCAAGGCCTCTCTCCGAAGGGGTGCTGGAGCCCCCTGGCAGCACACCGGGGAATGTCTAATATCTTGCTGCGTTGGTTAAAAATTGACTTAACTTTGCTCCCAGCCCTCTCTAGGTCATTCCTCCCTCCTGTGGGGCTGGAAGGTGGGAATGGGGCCACACCGGGCCCCAGCATCTGGGTCTCCCCTGCCCACAGCCACCCTCCTGCTAGCAGTGGTACCTTGCCCCTGTGTGGGTGGGCCCATGGGATACCCCGCAAGGCCTTTTCATTCCCGCTTTCCCCGCCAACTTAGATTATCTGAAATAGAGGCCCTGGACCTGGAGTCTTTGCCGAGCACACCCTGGAGGTGGGAATGTGGTTAACAGGCTGTGCTGGGGTGGGGGGTGAGGAACTCGGTTGGGGGCACTGGAGACGTAACCCTCACCAGCACAGTGGGCTGCCTGGCTGACCATGAGTGGCTGGAGACACCTCTCCCCGCCTCAGACAGTGAGGGTAGAGGAGATGAGGGGAGCATCCTGGTGGAACAGGGGTGCCCAGTCCTCCATCATGTTCTACCCTTGGTGGTGCTCATATCACTGTCTGCTTTCATTCAGTGCTGACAACTCGGGGGGCGGAGGGTGGATTTTATTACCCTGATCTTACGTATGAGGAAATGGTGGCCTCTTGTAGGAGACTGGCCTTAATCTGATTTTTAAGCTTTTACTGTTATCAAAATCTGAATTTAGTAAGTACTTCCTGAGCATGTACCCTGAGCACGTTCATGTAAATTGAGCATGAACAGCAATTCCCTAATGTCATCTAACACCCAGTCCATAGTCTCCTAGTGTCTAAAATAATATATTCCACATGGGTTATAGACTCAGAATAGAAAGGCCAAGTGCATCGGCTGAATCTGCTTGATGCGTCCCGTAAGTCCTTCTTAGTCACAGTGCCTCCTCCCACATTTCCCCTCCGTTTATGATTGAAGACCTGCTGGATACTTGATGTTGGAGTTTCCCAAACTCTGGTTTTCACTGGTTGCATCTTTGCAGTGTTAACAGACTCCTTTGTCGCCTGCATTTCTGTAAACAGAGGTGAGAGGTGGATGCTTGATGGGATTCATTGGAGGAAACTTTGGATGTAAAGGGATCGCGCTGGTTGCTGTGTTGAGAATAGGCTGCAGGTTCAGGGTAGAAGCGGGGAGACCTGTCAGGGGGGCTACCTCAAGTGAATCGTGGGAGGAAGAAGCTGGGTGAGGGGGCAGGTAAGGAGTTCGATATGGACTGTGGAATTTAAGTTGCCATTGGATGTCTGAGTGGAGGTGCCGAGAGGGAAGCTGAGTCTAGAGTGGATTTGGGAGGGCCACAGAGGTTGGAGATATAGTTTGGGAGTAATTTGAATATTGATGTTTTTTTTAAGGTTGATAAAGAAGGGAGGAGGATGGGACCTGATCCCTGGGCACTGCACTCAGGGAGAGGAGGAGGAAGCAGGACCAGGGACTGAGAGCAGTAGAGAGCAAGGTCAGAGAAAGGGCAGGTGGGGGAGGACCTGGGGCTGAAGGCTGCCATAGAGTCCAGGAGGAGGCCGAGGCAGTCAGAGTTCGGCTAGTTGCAGCCCTCAGACTTCTCCTCCCACCCTCTCACCTAGAGCCAACCATTTTCAACTTTCCTGCTGATTCTTTGGTTTGTATTTCTATGTCTAAATAGCATACGTGAAGCGTTACTTCTTGGTTTTCCCATTTCATTCCGTCCCCCACTCCCATTTCACACGTGCTCTTACCATCCGCTATCCTCCCTAGATCTTTCTCTCATAACTTTGGTTACATCAGTGTTGAGTATTTACATTATGATATCTGTGTATTTAGAGATGAGCCTTGTGGTAAATTGTGGGGTTTTTTTTTCTGCCCAACTTTTTGTTTTCCTTGAAGTTATTAATTGCCTTCTTTTTTCATTTGCTCAGTTGTCTATGTACTAAGTCCTGAACTCTCCAGCAGGTCATCTAAGTCTCCTCTCAGTGTGTTCAGTCACTTTGATCCACTTGAGGGCGTCTCTCCTGTACTTTCGCCCTGCTTGAGGCTCCTTCCCCCCAGTGACCCACTCTGCCTGGCACACAGCTGCCATCCTGGGGATGCCCCTCAACTCTCCTAGGTTTGATCAGTGTTTATTGTAGTCCATGTTTTCCTCTTTCTTGGTCTCCACACTCATTTTAGTAGCATGCATGTGGGGAGACACACACACACACACA
The DNA here is from genome assembly GCF_011762595.2 of Tursiops truncatus. NCBI lineage: Eukaryota > Metazoa > Chordata > Mammalia > Artiodactyla > Delphinidae > Tursiops > Tursiops truncatus. Next base: position 46,527,490 of record NC_047053.1, read on the forward strand.
CACACACACACACACACACACGTACGTACGTACGTGCTGGGTGGTTCCCATGCATTCTTTTAGGGGAAGTGCCTGAGATTTGGACTGGGGTGGAGGTGGGAAGGGAAGTAGAGATGGGGAAGGGGCAGAGGGCCTGGAGTGTTTGTCTTCCTGAATGGAGGGTGATGCTGTGTGGGTGCTGGGCCCTGCGTTAGAAAGTCAGGTTCCCCCACCATCCCACCTGCAGGATGGCCTGGTCAGAGCCAATGTTTATTGGCTGGATGAGCCCAGCCCCTTCCAGGCCTCCACCTCCACTCCTGACTCCACCGGCCTGCTCCAGTTCCCTTGGGGACAGGGACAGGGTGAAGGAGGACAAGGGCAGAGGGAGTCAGGATGGGGAGGGCTGTCAGGAGGCCCCTAGGTGAGCGGCACACCCGCAGGGCAGTCACCAACCCTGAGCTCAGCTGGCGTGAAGGAGAACTTGTGCCCTCCCTGTGCTAGGCTTCTGGGCATGGAGGGCTGGCAGGGGTGCCCCTGTGGGCAGGGGCTCAAAGGAGCACTAGGGCCTAGGGAGCCTGGGGGGCCTGGGATGAGAAGTGACCTGAAGCCTCAAGGTCAGGGGTCTCAGGTCCTCAAAGGTGCAGCCAGCCACACTACCTCCCTGCCCTGCAGTCCCCACCGATCATAGTAACATCGCATCCCACCTGGGCCGCAGGAGAGCCCAATCTACCTTAACTCACCTCCTGCCCCTCCCTCCCTGCTATATCCGGTGGCACGAGGTGAGGGCCCCCTCAGGAGGGCCCCAGTGCCTGGCAGGTGAGTAATTCTATTTACCTTTCCTGAGAGGCCTCCTGTCCTTTCATTTGCTGCAATTAGCTCAGCTCTGCCTAAGCAGCTCCAGCCCACGTGGCTGGGCAGGGACTGTGGACACCCCCTCCCCCGGGTCCCGGCAGTCACCCCCCACCAGCTCCTAGGAGCAGGGCCGCCTGGCTGGCCCATTTGGCTTGTACTCTTGGCTTCTGTGGCCCCTTCCTCTTTTGACAGTGCCCCTGCTCCTACCCCCTTCCACGCATACCCCCCACCAGGCATCATGGCACCGGACACAAGGGGCGCTCTTGAGGGTGACTACAGTCCTCGCACTGCTCCTGCACTTGTCTCCACCCTCTGCATCAGATGCACCGCGCCCCGGGGGGCAGCTTGGACTCAGGGCGCACCACCTGGCTCTTCCTGCATGAGTGCCAGCCCTCATTGACTGCCAAGCAGGGTGCCCACCCACCAGGCAATGGGCAGCACCCTCGCACACAGCTGCCCTTCCGCATGCGCTTGGAGCAGCAAGGACTGCAGTGATTCTCTGTGAAGTGGCTATGTTGGGCTGTGCCGCAGTCTTTGGAAAACTGTGCTGCGCCTGCACTTGGACGGTCTCGATTTTGGGGGTCCATCTCTCCCTGCTTCAGTTGGCTACATGGGCTGCGGATTGCTGGGGTGGCTAGAGTTGGGATGAAGCAGAGGCCAGTAGAGGACATCCAGTTCTGGATTATCTAGTTCTGGATTATCCAGTGATGCCCTTGCTGGGCCTGAGTCCAGCCCCGGCTTCGGCTCTAGCAGGGAGCCAGGGATGTTCATGTGGGGTTGGTAGAAGGACTGTGATGTTGGTGGCTTCCCTCGGCCATTGACGCCCTTCATGCCCCTCTGCGGGCGAATGGTGACACTCCGGGGGTTGAGGGGCCAAGACTGAGTGGGGCCCATCCACTCTGGCCCGGGGTGGGGGTGAGCCACCCCCCACCCCACCCTGGCGCGAGGGCTGAGGACGGCACGTGCTGGTGGGGCACCACCAGCCACCACTCACACACACCCTCAGGGATTCCAGCTCCAATTCACCTGTATGATGGGGCAACAAGGAGAAGTCTAGAAGGAGCAAGCCAGCACGGGCCGTCCACGGCTGCTCCCTTCTCACGGGGAGGCCCTGGGCCCAGCTGGCCCCTCTCCTCCAGCCCAGCTGTCCACCCAGGGTGAGCACAGAGCTCTTTATTGTTGGAGGACACATGTTTTCTCTAACTCAGACACACTGACACACACGGGGACACACGGGCATGCATTCACAGAACAGCTTCCCTGCCACATCCCCTCCCCCACCCCTTGGCACAGAGCAGGTGCCCCTCAGACCACCACACTGGGGAACATGTGGACAGCAGGGTGCTGTCTGGCTCCCACGCTCTTGCCTCTGCTGGGCATCGGTTATGGATTGTCCAGTGATGCCCTCTCTGGGCACCTGAGTCCAGCCACAGCTGAAGTTCCAGGGGGCTTCAGAAGGGGTTCTCAGCCAATCCAGGGAGGCCGCCAGCCAAGTGGGTCTCCGTAGAGGGGTCCTGGCTAGTCCTGTTGCTGCCACTGCCCCTTGAGAGCAGCAGCTTCTCACTGGGGGGGCCACCAGTGGGCCTGGCCGTGTGGCTGCCGACATGGCACTCCTCCTGCAGTGCTTTGCCCTCACGCCAGCGATGCCAGCGCCGCAGCAACTCCGACTGCACCTGGGGTGGGCAGGTGGGTCGGGCCAGTCCCAGGGCCTGCCCGTGCCACCCTCTCAGGATCCCCAACCCCCTGGCCTTGAAGGGCTATTGGGCCCTGGGTGTGGAGCCAGGCAGGCTCTGTCACCACAGAACGCTGGGGTCTGGGAACACTTGGGGACCCCCTCACCCTCAGGTGCACTCCCTGAGGACGGGCTGAGGCTGACCCATCTCAGCAGGCCTGACACCCAGTGTCCTGGAAACTGAGCCCAGTAAGTGCAGGTGGACACGAAGGGCTCGCACCTGAGGGGTGGGGCCAGGATGTCTACACTCCCCCTGACCCCAACCCCAGCGCTGGTTCCAGACCCACACCCCCCTCACCTACCTCCTTGTTGAGGAAACAGTAGAGAACAGCCACCAGCAGGCCCTGGAGAGATGGGGGAGGTCAGGGCTGCACCCAGGCTGGCCTGGGGGTTGGGCTGTTGGTTAAGGGGCGGGCAGGCACCTGGAAGGAGCTGAGGAAGAGGTCGAAGAAGAGCTTGGCGGAGCGCAGGGTGCCCTGGGCATGCTCGTCGGTCACAAAGGCAAACACCACCTCGTGGACCCCCAACAGGGGGATGAGGGTCAGCGTGGACTTGGCCAGCCTGCGGGGGCAGAGACTGAGCCACCAGCCCAGCACCCCCTGGGGCTCTGGTGCCCCCACCCCCACCTACACTCCCTCTGGCCCCCGGGATTCCGCAAGCCGCCTGGCGCCCTCCCACTCCCAACGCCCACACCCACCGGAATTTGTAGTCAGTATAGCGCATCTGGTGGGCTTGCAGCTTGGCCACCAGGAGGTGAAGGATGCGGATGAAGATGAAGAAGTTGATCTGTGTGTGTGTGGGGGACACAGCTCAGGGCAGCTCTTGGCCCCTACCTGTCCCTCCTGGAGGTGGGCCTGGCAGCCAGACAGACCCTGGCTCCTGGGGCCCTGGGGCTGTGGGCACCCAGTCAAGGATGGACAGCCTGGCCCAAGGCCCAGGGCGCCAGCCAGTGTCCTGGGTGAGTGCCAGGCCTCCCTCCCTGTCCAGCCAGGCAGGATGCTGTCTGTCTCCTCAGGCTGCTGCAGGCCGATGAGGAAGGAAGGGGCTGGGGGGCCAAGGCCAGCAGCCTCCCGGCCCTCCCTGCGGTGCCAGCAGGTGCCTCATTTCCTCACCAGGATGGCCAGGAAGACGGGGAAGCGCAGGATCCACCAGAAGCCCATGTTGTCATTGCTGGTCCAGCACCTGCAGGGTGGGGCCTGCTCGTGTCCTGGCAGCCTCGTAGCCCCCCGCCCCCTGATTCCTTGGGATCTAATTAGTGCCTCAGGAAAAGAAGGGAGATAATTACCAATGACCTCCACCCCCGGGGAACCAGGTTTGCTTAGTGCCCCCCACTGCCTCTGGCCGGAGACCCCTGAGCCACTCCCACACTCTGAGCCACATGGCCATTCCCCACAGGGCCAGCCCAGCACCTCCCACAGGAGAGGCGAATCCCCCTGCTGGCCCGCCAGTCAGATACTCACTGGATGTTCTCAAACAGACACTTGACCACCACCCAGGGGGTGACGAACAGCATGGGGGCACCTGTGGGGAGAACAGCTGTGGTCCCGTGGCCCTGGCCAGCCCGCTGGCCCCCTGCGCACCGGCCCACTCACCCCAGCCGATGCCCAGGTAGAGGGGGAAGCAGCTCCTTTCAGGGATGGTGGCGAAGCTCAGCAGGCTGTGCAAGTACACGCCCTCCACCAGCAGCCAGCAGTAGTTGGCCACGACGCCGTACTGCATGAACACCGCGGCCACCCGGCAGCCGGCCACTGCCTGGCCGCGGGGGCAGCATGAGTGCGGGCCTCCCAGCTGCCTGCCGCCCAGGGCCCGGAGGCCAAGAGGCCGGATCTGGGAGCTCACCCCGTCACTCAGCCAGACGCTCACGCTGAAGTCGTCCCCAATCCTCTGGCTGTAGCGGGTCTTGAGCAGCGTGTCGATGACCAGCACAGAGCTGGCCTTGAGCACGAAGGACGCGAACAGGTTCACGTGGATGTAGTTTCGGGTGCAGTGCAGCTTGCTGTGGGGACAGCGAGTCAGTCCCCGCCCACCCTGCCCGCTGGGGCCCCCCATGAGCAGGGCGGTGGGCATACCTGAGGCCCAGCAGGATGGCCAGGGCCAGGAGCAGGGCCCCCAGGGACAGGGAGTAGCCCACGGTGTACATCACCTGGAAGCTGCTGTACATCTTGGCCACCTCCTTCTGCAAATCGCAGTGGCCAGTCAGGGCTGGAGAGGGCCATCTTGCCCCTCCCCCCAACCCCCACTGCACCTGCCACAGGCTGACCTGGACCTCAAGCTCCTTGTCGTCCATCTGGCACTGGGAAGCATTTCGCCATGGCTGCCCCCGCGGCCCACGTACCCACTGCCCATCAGGCCCACACCTCTTGAAGACGAGGCGGTGCTGCACTGCGGGGGCAGGCTCTGGTCAGCTCCCCGCCCCTGGGCTGAGCCCCCTCTGCCAACCCCCCACATCCCTGCTGTGGTTACCTTTGTGGTGCCAGGGCAGGTACCAGGGGCAGGAGATGTTGGCTGTGGTGTTGGGAGGGGTGTCCGGCCAGCAGGAATATTTGTCAAAGGTTCTATTACAGACCAGCTCTGCAGAGGCGGGGACAGGGTTGCTCCTCAGCAGGGCCTGGCCTGCACAGCCCCCTGTTGTACGCTGTCTGTGCCCCAGGAGGCAGCCTCCCAGATCTCCCTGACCATCCTGCCTTCCCTGGACGCCTCTGTCCAGCCTGATCCTGAGCTCCAGCTCTGCCCGGCCACCTCCCCTCAGATACTCCGCATCTCCACCCAGGGTCTTCCCTCTTCCTAGTGCCCTTCTAGCAGCACTTCCACCTCTGGAGGCTGAACCCCAATTCTGTTGGCATCCTTCTGGGCCCAGCACCGGCCCCCTCCCTCCCCCAAACAATGGCTCGGCCTCCCAGGCAGCTCCTCCCGCCCCAGTGTCTCTCTTTGCACCTGAGTGATCTTCAGAACTTGCCCAGAACGCTGTACCTCAGTCTGCCTGAGCACTCCAGGTAATGGCCCATCTCCTTCCCCCTCACCAGCCCTGGTGCCCTCTACCTGCCCCTCTCGGTCCACCTCCCCCACACGCTGTCTGCCTCCTGGGCCACGAGGCTTTGCTCCATGGGAGGAAAGACGGTGTCCAGGCCGTGGGCCTGAGGGGTGCCCAGCAGCAGGGGAGGGTCACGAAACACCCCAGTTCTGGGGCAGTTCTACCATTTCTTAAATGTCCTGGTCTGTGGCCCTGGGCTAGTCACCAGCTTCTCTATGGCTCAATTTCCTCACCTGTAAATGGTGGGTGGGGGTTGGGGGGACTGCACTCGGGCCGAAGGCGGGGCTCACCAGTTGGGGGGGGCAGCAGGCTCAGGTTGTGGAGACATTGGTCGCCATAGAGCTTCCACTTCTCAAACAGGAAGTCCATCACCTGAGCGGAGGGGGCCTGCGGCTGGGGGTACAGATGGATGGACAGAGGGGACAGACTGGTGTCAGCATGAGGGGCAGGCAGGCTGGTGGGACAGGGGGACTGGCAGCAGCGCTCACCTGGCAGGCCAGCAGCAGAAGCAGGAGGAGGTGGGGGCAGCGTGGCAGGATGGGGGGCATGCCTCTGGGCAGCTGCCCCCCACATCTGGCTGGGGTTGCACAGCTGGGGCAAAGAGGTCCTCGTAGGTGCACTCTCCTCTGGGGGCTGCTGAGTATCAGAGCAGCAGGGTCGTGCAGGGACACCCAGGAGTAAAGAGGCCCAGCTGGTCTCCGCTGTGATCAGCAGGGTGTCCTGCTCCCCTAAAACCATCCCTCTGAGTCTCCGAATCCTACTAATGAAGTGGGGGCTGGGAGGGAGGGGATGCCAGAAATGGTCACTCTGCCAGTGGCAGGTTGGGGGTCTGGCCCTGCACCTGGGGGTTCTGCCCAGGGTCCTGGGGGCTGCTCCATCTCACAGACCGTGGCTGTCTGTGTGGCGGCTCTGACAGTCCCAGAGCCCCTCTCCTACATGTTGGTTAAGCGGCCCCAGTCCTGCCTGGTACCAAAGATGTCAGAGGAGGGAGCAGCCTCCCTAGCTGCCCAACTCCTCCCTTCGGCTCTCGCTATTTTTCCCACCTATTCTTAGCTCCTGGGAAAGTCAGCATGGCAGGCTGGGGCAGGGTACCAGGACCATCCATCACTTGGTCCCCAGGGGCATGGTTATCAAGGTGACCCTGGGCCAGCTCCCAGACTTGGCAGGGGCCAGGAGTGCCAAGCATATGCTTAGGGTGGTCCCTGTCACATCCATGCCCCCTTGCCCAGGACTGGGGTGTCTAGGTGCTCCCTTGGGCCACGCCCAAGACTCCGGCCGGGCTTCCTGGGTCCCATGGGCCATAGCACGCAGGCAGCTGCAGCGCATTCCTTTGAGATTAGCGCTGCCAGCTGCCGCGGGCTCAGACACAGGACCCCTGCCCTCGTGGTGCCTGCAGGGGGGACCTGAGGTGCCTGGTCCTGTCCGGAGCCTGCACTGGGGGCATCAGCAGTCCCGTAAGTCATCGTGTCACTGCTTCCAGAGTCCGTCTTCTGGTCCACTGAATCCCACAAGGGCAGTAGGAAGGGGATTCCTTTGGGGCCTAGGGGTGGGGCCCCTAGGAACTACTCATGCAAGCCCCCTTAGGGCTGTGGATGGCATCCTGCCACAGAGTGAGCATGTGATGGACCGATGGATGGACAGATGGACGAAACTGGCTGGCTGGAAGGCAGTGCCTGGGAGAAGCCAGGGAGAAGGTGGGGAGGAGGGATGCAGGCTGTGACTGAAGGTGGAGGGTTGCTGGACAACCCTGGATCTCAGCCTCTTCCCATCAGAGTCCAGATGGGCCCTCATGGGGCCAACTCACGTGGGCTCCTCTGTGATTCACTCCTCACCCCTAACGGGACCCTGAGATGCCACCACATGGGGTGAGTACCTGGACCATAGCCTGCTGTGGGGCTCCTCACCCTGGCCCTTGGGCCACAGCGCAGGTCAGGCCTGGTGAGGCAGGGCCCAGTAGTGGCTGGTCCCCAGGCCCTGGTCCAGGTGGAGGAGCCAGAGCGGTGGGCCTTCTCAGGGGAGTAGCCCCCAGGCGGGTGGAGGACAAGGGGCAGTTCAGGTGTCCCCAGCCCAAGGGGCCTTATCTCCTGATTCTTATCAAACAGCCCGGTCTTCTGCCCTGCCCTTGCCCACGGAGGCCACGGAGCCAGGTGGGTGAGGCCCACTGTGACCAGCTGCTGGAGGAGGGGAGGTGGCTGGGAAGGTCAGGGAGACAAGGGCAGCCTGGATGGCTAGAGGCTCTGGGGGCAGGGCAAGGGGAGAGTGCCAAGGGATGGCTGGGGTGGAGTAGACAGTGGAGATGCAGGCAGGGAACATGGGGAGGAAGGATACTGCCCCCTGCCCAGGGGCCCTGCAGCCGGTGGTGAAGGGAGGATGAAGCTGCGGGGATAGTCCAGTGAGGAGCTCCAAGGCAAAATGTCAGCCCCTCAGAGTCCAGCTGGGGTGTGGTGGCCAGGCTGTGCCTCGACTTTCCCATCTGAAAAGTGGGAGTTCACCTTGCTGACCTCCTAGGGCTGTTAGAACCCAAGGTAGGCGGGGCCACACCCAAGCAGCCTGCCTTCCAGCTAGGGGTCAGTTAGTCTGGGAACCACAGAGAGAAGCTGAGCCCCGGGGTAGAGGGGAGAGAGGGATGGGCTGCCCTGGGGCCCCTCCTTCACTGCCCCTCTGATGGCAGCCAGAGCAGAGGAGTAGGGAGGCCTTTCCATGACCCCCACTGCCATCCCTGGTCTGGTACGTGGGGCTGGGAATCCTTGAAGATTCACCCCACGCAGTTCAGCACCTACAGATCACAAGCTGGTACCCCAGCTCAGAGCACCGGTGGCCCCACGTCCCTAGGGATCAGGGCCTCAGCACCCCCCAACCAATACAAGAGCAGAGGATGATACCTCTCACTACGTCTCTGATAGAAACACAAGGGGCAGAAGTGGATGAGGCTCCCATGCCTGTCAGGGGAGTACGGGCGAGATATCTAGACACTTCTCTGAATGAGGACTGGGCAGAGTGTGGGGCTGTGGAACGACTTTCAGCTGTGCAAGGCTGAGGCTCTAAGGTCCCTGCCCTGAGCACCCAGGTGTGAGGCTGCCGCCACAGGAGCAGGGGACGTTGCAAGGCCCAGTTCTGGTCCCGGGACCAAGGGTAAATAATTCAACTTCTCAGAGCCTCGGTTTCCCTACTTGAAAAGTCCCTGCCTCCTCAACACCATGGAGGACAATGAGATGTGCCGCTCGACGGGAAGGACAGATTATCACGTGCAGGCCCCTCCCTTCCGTGGGGGACACTGCAACCCCAGAGGCAGCCTGCCAGCCCCAGGGATAAATATCTGGGGTGCGGAGGTGCCGCTCCAAGCCTCCCATTGGCCTTGGAGTCAGGGCTGCCGTCTTCCACCTTATTACCCTCCCCGGTGCGGGGAGGCGGGGGACTACCGGCCAGGGACCAAGCCTTCTCCCTTCATGGACCTGGAGGCTTCGCTCCCTCTCTGGCCCTGGACTGCACCTGCCCAGCACAGATAGCTCAGGATCAGAGACTCTGGTGGAGTGGGAAGGAGGGCCAGCTTTCCCCCGCCCCAGCCCACCCCCTCCTCTCTTTCCCAGCCCCCGCTCTCCACCACGGGCTGGCTGGCCGGTGTTGTCTCCCCGCCTGGCAGAACGCACCACTCCTGGGTGCTCAAAGTTCAGCTGTTTCTCCAGTTTCCCCTGGGGATGCCCCAGGACTCCCAGACCTGCAGCTGGGGGAGGGGCCCCCAGGATGGGTGGATCTCCATGGAGGAGAGTGGGGCGCTGGTCACCCCAGCTCCTCCCAGGATCTGAATAGGTGTGGTTGAGGCCTGCCAGCCTCTGATGGGTATGGGGGTGGGGGGTGTTTGTGAAACCAGAGCAAGTAGAGGAAGGTCATGGCCCCAGGGCGGGATCAGGGGCCACAGGTTGTTGACAAAGCCTGATTCCTGCGTCCTCTTCCCACTCTGTGGGGGCAGGGCGGGCCTGGATGTGGGCCAGGGTGCTACTCCCCCACCAACCCTCATCCCCCAGCACAGAAGGGCCGAAAACAGCCTGGACAGGTCCTCGGAAGATGCGGGCGCCCAGACCTCAGGAGTCAGTCCGTTTCTGGTGGGGGCAGAAATCCTGCGGCCCAGAAGTGTGAGTGGGGGCCGCCGGAGAGGAAGGAGCAGGCAGGGCAGTGACCTGCCCTCCCTGCGGATCAAAGTGACAAGTGTAGGCTCCGCGCATGACGCCCCTCGGCCCCTCCGGGGAAACCCGGGTAACCAAGATACTGCTGGAGAGCTTTGGGAAGCAGGGGCCCGCTGGAGGGAAGCAGGGCTGCCCCCCGCGCCTCTGGGGGTGTCTCCGAGGTTCTGTGTCTGCGCGGGGCGGGGGGGGGCGGGGAAGCGGGGGTGCTGGAGGGAGGAGTCGGGAGCGGAGATGGGCAGGAGGACAGCGCGCCTGGCGCTCACAGACACCCCACCCTTTTCCCCGAGACGCGCTCCCCAGGGAGGAGAGGACGGGGGAAGCGCTGAGACCCCCAACTTTCTCGATAGTGCGGAACCAGGTTGACCGTCCGAGCTGGAAGGGCGCATCCTGGGGTTGGGAACGGGGTGTCCGACGGCGATGAGGACGGCGACACCCGGGGCCCGAGACCGCCCACCTAAGATAGGGGTCCACGCCGGCCAGTCCCGCGCTCCCGCCTTCGGCCCCCGGCCGGGAACGTGTTCTCGAGCCCGGCCCAGGTGCTCACCGCGCGCCGCTCCGGCCGCTTCGCGATTCCCGTAGTCCTCCGCGCGCACGGGTTAGGGGCCGGCCGCCGCTCGTCTCCACGGCGCTGCCAGATCAGGGTCGGCGCCGGCTCCGCGCCCGCGCCCCGCGCCCCGCGCCCCGCGCCAGCCTCTAGCAAACTTTCCGGCGGCTACGCTCCGCGGCGGCGGAGGGAGAGGAGGAGGGGGCGGGGGCGGGGCGGGAGCGGCCCGAGGGTCCCCGCCCGCGCCTCCGCCCTCCTGCCGCGCCTCGGGGAGCGACTGCGGGCCCGGGAGCCCCTGCCCGCAGACCCCTCCCCGCGCACCCGTGCCCGACTCCTGCCTTGCGGACTCCTACCCCACGGGGTCCTCCCCGCGGACCCCGCCCGGCAGAACTCCCAACCCAGAGCTCACTCGGCAGACCCCCGCCCCGGCGAACCGGGCCGGCAGACGGCAGCTCCCCGCGGGGACAGCAGCGGTGGATGGACAGGTGCGGTGTGTGGCGGGCGCGCGGCCGGGCGTGGGGGCTGTGACTCCACGCCCCTTCCTCTCGTCTCCTCCGCGTTCCCGGGCCCTCACAGCTTCTTTCCCGGGTACTGATTGTCGGAAGGACTGACCCCTCACTTAACCCCGCACCGTGGCTCTTAGGCGACCCTCCCACCGCGCCGGAGTGGAGTGGGGGGCCAAGGCGGGGAAGGGCGGCCCCTGGGGTGCCTCTTTAAGCCCGAGGGTACCGCGCCATCTCCCTTAAGCACCCTCCAGCACCGTTCATCCAACAGCACAACCCCTCCCTCCGGGAACCCCCCCCCCCCGCCCCACACACCCCAGCAGTCAGCCCCCAGTGACCGCAGGGTCACCAAATCTCATGCACACTTTGGGGCCTCATCTTTCCTGGCCTTTCAGTATCTGGGGACATGGATGGTCATGCCCTCCTTCTGGAAAGTTCTCCCATGGCTCTGGCTTCCAGGCTGGCGTTCCCACCTCCTTCTCTCTGCATTCCCCTCCACTTTCCCTTGGACAGTTCCTAATGTTCCCACTGCCAGATGCCCAGGACCCCACCAGGACCCCTCTCCCCTGACCCGTTCCCATCTCCTGAATGTACTTTCTCTGCCCACCCACCTGCTGGACTCCTGGCAGGGATCTTGAGGTCTCCAGTGCATCACCAAATCCTGATTCTCCCTCTCGCATTTCTCTGGAATCTGTCTGGGCTACCTCTCCACTGTCAACCACTGTCTGGCCACCATCACCCTGGGATGCCCTCCCTGGCCCACTGGGTCAGCTCTTTTGTTAGATGCTGTCCTTTGTCTTTGGGGCCCTTCTCCCTACTGCTGTTTTGGGGGACATTGGAACCTGTGGTTCTCCCCTACCCATGGCTCCCCTCTCCCTCCAGCCCCCAGAGCAGAGCTGAAGTTGGTCCCAGCACCCTGTGACATACCCACAGGTAGCTGGTGCTTGGTAACCTGCCCTGCCACTGTCTGAAGGCTCAGGAGGAGGGGCATTTCTGGGGGTGCCCTCCAGACCCCCATTCTTACCAGCCCACCTGGAACCCTGTCCCCAGAGCAGCCTGTTTTGGTTCAGGCAGTCGCCAGAAGACAAAGGTCAGAAGCAAAGGTCAGAAAGTCTGGGCTGCTCGCATAGGGCCAAACGCGCTGGTGCTGGATGCAGGTGCTGGGGGAGGGGAGCCTTCCGAGATCCTCCTCCCCCCTTCCCTTGCACCCCTCTTCCAGCTCTCCTCCCACTGTTGCACCCGTACGGGCAACAGAGATCTGCGTAGGTGCCCCCTACTCTCCCTACAGCTGTGATCTTGGGGTCTTGCTTGTGATCCGGGTGGGCTCCTGCCTGTGAGCAGGGTCACTGACACCACGCTGGGTGGCTGTGAGGCTCAGAGGAGAAGCTGCAGGTTCTTCCCAGAGGTGGGATAAATCCGAGGAGCTGGGAAGGTCATCCTGCTGTGTGACCTTCAGAGAGGCCCTTCCCTCTCTGGAACTTATTTTCCTGAGGAAATTCTGGTTGGGTGGAGGCCCAGCCGTCTGGGGGAGGGGCTGGGTGGCCCGAGTTGGGTTCTAGCAGGAAGAGATGTGAAAGAATAAATGTAGAGTTTATTCATAAATGTATGAAGTGGGGGGGGGCATACTTGAAATGTGTGGACACAGTGGGGAGCAGAAGCGGGAGGGAGAGGGAAGAGATGGAGGAGGGGGTGCCTTCCTGGGCTGGGCCACCTTTATTTACATAACTGAATTCATAAGACATAAATAGAGCAGAAACTGGGAATGAAGGGGGCTGGGCCTTCCCACGGAGCATTGGAGGTCTGGGAAGTGAGGAAGGGGTCTGTCCATCACTGGGTCCCTGAGGGTCCCGATGGGGGTGGCACCTTGGAGGTGTGCTGGCTCCTGTGTGCCAGGGCAGGCCGGGGTTGGGGGCTGCCCTCCACAGCCACAGGAGTGCTGTTCCGTGTGTCTGCGCTGTGGGCTCTGAAGAGTACACCAGCAGAGCTCAATTCAGGCATCTGGCTGAGTGTCATGAACTGGTACTGTGCACAAAGCCTGGCAGGGAGAACCAGACACCCCAGCATCGAGTTCTGGGCGGGAGATGTTGATAAGTGGCCAAGAAAGAGGTGGCCAGATTGGGTGGTGCTGGGCAGAAACCCAGGGCAGAGGGACCCCCCGGCGCATCAGGACCCAGAAAATGTGGAGCTGCAGGAAAGGATTCAGGGGGAAAAGAGATGGTGCCCCCAGACAGAGCTGCTGTTAATGTCGCAGGGTGGTTCCTTTCAGGTCTCTTTACTGTTGCTTTTTTTAAATTAATTAATTGTTTTTGGCTGCGTTGGGTCTTCATTGCTGCGTGCGGGCTTTCTCAAGTTGCGGTGAGCAGGGGCTACTCTTCGTTGCGGTGCACGGGCTTCTTATTGCGGTGGCTTCTCTTGTTGCGGAGCACGGGCTCTAGGTGCGAGGGCTTTAGTAGTTGTGGCACGCGGGCTCAGTAGTTGTGGCGCATGGGCTTATTTGCTCTGCGGCATGTGGGATCTTCCTGGACCAGGGCTCGAACCCGTGTCCCCTGCACTGGCAGGCAGATTCTTTTTTTTTTTTTTAATTTATTATTTATTCATTTATTTAGTTTTTGGCTGCATTGGGTCTTCGCTGCTGCACACAGGTTTTCTCTAGTTGCTGAGAGCTGGGGCTACTCTTTGTTGTGGTGCACGGGCTTCTCATTGCGGTGGCTTCTCTTGTTGCGGAGCACGGGCTCTAGGCGCGTGGGCTTCAGTAGTTGTGGCTCGCAGGCTCTAGAGAGCAGGTTCAGTAGTTGTGGCACACAGGCTTAGTTGCTCCGCAGCATGTGGGATCTTCCTGGACCAGGGCTTGAACCTGTGTATCCTGCGTTCGCAGGCAGATTCTTAACCACTGCGCCACCAGGGAAGTCCCCTACTGTTGCTTTTGGTAGAGTTTTGTGTCCAGCTTTCCCAGCATAGCTGGTAACATAAGCATTTCCCCATCTTAATAAGAGGTCTTCTCAACACCATGGTACCTGGACACTTAGTATTCTATTGTGTGGATATGTCAGACTTTACTCAACCATTCACAGGCTATAGGAATCAGAAAAGGGAACAACCCAAAGCCCCAGCAAATGGGCACTAAGCTGCATCCTGGTGCCTCGCTCAGACATTCTTGAGAGACTGAGAACCAATGGAAAAGAGGACACTGGATGAAACAGAGCTAATGCAGAGACCAGCTAATAATGAAAGAGTCCTTGTGAAATTTAAAAACAGAATCTAAAAACTTAAAAATTTAATAGAAGGATTGAAAGAATGAGTTGAGGAAATCTCACAGAAGAAAGAACAAAAATCTGAGAGACAGAAACTAGGAAAGCGAAGATAAGAGATGGTGGAGGATCTGTGCAGAAAGCCTAGCACTTGAGGGACAGAGTTTCCAAAATGAGATCAGAGGAGGAGGAGACAACTGTGAACAAATAATACAGAGCTCTTCCCAGAACCTCTGTAGTGGAAAAGCGGCCAGCACAGTAAAAACAGCAAACCAGCTAACGGATTCAAACACTCCACCACGTTGCATCATCATGAAGTTTCAAAGTCATCAGAATAAAGAGAAGATATTGAAAGTTTCTAGAGTGTGAACGTAAGTCTCCCGGAGAGGGCACTGCTCAGCGTGGCATAAGACCTGTCGCCAGCAGCCAAGCGAGCCACATTCCCAGGGACAGGACTTCTCACCTCACATCCTCTCTCCAGGCCCACCATCCTCCAGGTCGTGCTGCAGGTGCTAGGGCAGAACAGGACATTTCCAGACACCAGAGGACTCTTACTTCCCACACAGCTCTTCTTAAGAAGCTCGAGGTTGAGCCACCCAGCATGGAGCGGGTGCCATGCCAGTCAAGAAGATACTGGATTTTGAAGGCTTAGTACAAAAACAGAACGTAGGGCTTCCCTGGTGGCGCAGTGGTTGAGAGTCTGCCTGCCGATGCAGGGGACACGGTTTTGTGCCCCGGTCCGGGAAGATCCCACATGCCGCGGAGCGGCTGGGCCCGTGAGCCATGGCCGCTGAGCCTGCGCGTCCGGAGCCTGTGCTCCACAACGGGGGAGGCCACAGCAGTGAGAGGCCCGCGTACAGCAAAAAAAAAAACAAAAACAAAAAAAAAAACAGAACGTAAAGTATCATGAATTATGTGTGCTGGTCACATGTTGAAGGGATCCTCTTCCTGACAAATTGGTTTAAATAAAAGGTATTACTAAAGTTAATTTCACCTGTTCCTTTTCCTTTTTAAAAAAATTTTATTTTGTTTATTTATTTTTGGCTGCATTGGGTCTTCATTGCCGTGCGTGGGCTTTCTCTAGTTGCGGTGAGCAGGGGCTACTCTTTGTTGCGGTGCGCGGGCTTCTCACTGCGGTGGCTTCTCTTGTTGTGGAGCACGGGCTCTAGGCATGTGGGCTTCAGTAGTTGTGGCACATGGACTCAGTAGTTGTGGCTCGCGGGCTCTAGAGCGCAGCCTCAGTAGTTGTAGAGCCTGGGCTTAGTTGCTCAACGGCATGTGGAATCTTCCCGGGCCAGGGCTCAAACTCGTGTCCCCTGCATTGGCAGGTGGATTCTTAACCACTGTGCCACCAGAGAAGTCCCCCCTTTCCTTTTGAAATGTAGATACAAAATATTTGAAATGACTCGTTGGTTCACAGTTGTGCTGCGTAATATTTCTGTTGGGCGGCGCCCTCTAAAAACGCCAAGAGACTGTATAAATAAGGAAATGTAATAACAGCCCCCACCCCCCTCTCCCGGGCTGCCCACCGACCCTTCCACCAACAAAATGTACCCAACTGCGGTGTGAATGCAGATCATTATGCCTCTGGATTGAAGGGGGGCGGAAGGGGTCAGAAGCAGGTGGGAGGGCCCGTCTCTGGTTGGGGTGCCAGGATGTCGGGATAATGCTGAACAGTGCAAATCAAGACCGATTCAAACATCGATTGAGCCCCTGCAATGTGACAGGCACTGTTCTGGGTGCTGGGAGACAGAGGGCAGCTGACATCTTAGCAGAAGGAGGCAGACGATACACGACCCAACAGATCGGTGTATTCCTACTGCAACGTGAGGTTCTGTTGAGGGCTGTGAAGAAAATACAGCAGGTGAGGAGATAGAGTGAAGAATGTGGCTACTGTAGATAGTTTCTTCTTAAAGTCCCGGCTGTTCCCAGACCTTGCCCAACCCTCCCCGCAGAACTCCCACTGCCCTGAATTGGGTGTTTCTCTCTCAGTTTTTCATACTTCTGTTAAACGAATGTAGGAATGATTCATGAGATCCATGGCATGTTCTTTTTTTTTCTTTTTTTATTGAAGTATAGTTGATTTACAATTCCGTGGCATGTTCTTAAAGCACCGGGTCTGATATATCTGCTCTTCTGCTCAGCAGTGTGCTTTCGGGCTGCGTTTATGCTGACCCAGGTGGCTCTGGTTTGTTTATTTGAAAAGAAATTTATTTTTGAAGTATAGTTGGTTTACAGCGTTGTGCTAGTTTCAGGTGTACAGCAAAGTGATTCAGTTATATCTATACCTGTATGCTTTTTCAGATTCCTTTCCATTGTAAGTTATTACAAGATACTGAATATAGCTCCCTGTGCTATGCAGTAGGTCCTCGTTGTTTATCTTTTTTATATATAGTATCTTTTCTATATGTAGTACTGTTGATCCCAAACTCCTAAATTTATCCCTTACCACCCTGATTCCTTGATTATTTAGCTGCATGATATTCCAGCGTCCAGGGAAAACCCACCTGCTTTGTTCATGTTTCTGTTGGAGGACATTTGGCTTTCTTCCTCCCTGTCCCTCTTTGACCTTTTTTTTTTTTTTTTTTTTTGCGGTACGCGGGCCTCTCACTGCTGTGGCCCCTCTCGTTGCGGAGCACAGGCTCCGCACGCGCATTCTCAGCGGCCATGGCTCACGGGCCCAGCCGCTCCGTGGCACGCGGGATCCTCCCGGACCGGGGCATCGGCAGGCGGACTCTCAACCGCTGCGCCACCAGGGAAGCCTCTCCCTGTTCCTCTTTTCCTTTCTTGTTTTGACCATGACAATAGAGCTGCAAGGAACATTTCGGGACAAGCCTTTGGTGCATGCAGGGGGCAGGGTCTCTCCCGGGGAGGGGTGCTGTGAACTGCTGTGCTATCAGGGGGTGCACATCTTCACATCTTCAGCCTCACTAGATATTGACCAATTGTTTTTGGAAATGATGAGCCCATTCACGGTCCCAGCAGCAGGGTTTAAGAGTTCCCGTACATACACTCACTAACACCGTATTTTATTTTCAAATGCACATATGTATTAATTTCATAGCATGTGTTAAAAGTCAGGTTTATTGAGACATGATATACTCTTGAAAAATGTACAATTGAATGAGTTTCGACAAATATATAGTCATGTAACCACCACAGACAAGATACAGAACATTTTTGTTGCCCCCAAATTCCCTCAGGACCCCGTGTAGTCTGTCCTCCCCCCGCAGGCCCCTGGCCATCACCCACCTGATTTCTCTGCCTATAGATCTGCCTTTCCCAGAATACATACAAATGGATTATGTAGCCTTTTGTACCTGGCTTCTCACTTACTGCGAAGCTTCTGAGATCCATCCGTGATGCAGCTTGTAATAATGGTTCCTTCTGTTGATTGCTGAGTCCTGCTCCCCCGGATGGGTGGCCCGAGGTTTGGTGGTTCGTCCAGTTGGTGGACATTTGGGCTGTTCCCAGCTTTTGGCATAGTGAACTCTTCTGCTCTGAACGGTTGTGTGCAGATCTTTGTGTGGACACGTGTTTTCCTTTCTCCTGAGGAAACACCTCGGAGTGGGACTGTGGTTCCCAGGCCCTTGACTAACTTTATAAGAAACCGCCAAGCTCTTGTTCTGAGCAGCTGCACCGTCCTGCGTCCCCCCTCCCCGCCTCGACCCCTCGGCTCTCTCGGGATCTTCAGGATTTTTGGTTGTTGATTCTGATTTTTTAGCCATTCCACTACATATATAGTGGTATCTCATTGTGGTTTTGGTTTGCATTTCCCCAAAAACTAATGATGGTCAACATCTCTTCATGTGATTCTTTGCTGTCTGTATGTCTTCTTTTATGAATCACCTGTTCAAATCTATTGCTGATTAAAAACTGGCTTTTTAGGGCTTCCCTGGTGGCGCAGTGGTTGAGAGTCCGCCTGCCAATGCAGGGGACGCGGGTTCGTGCCCCGGTCCGGGAAGATCCCACATGCCGTGGAGCGGCTGGGCCCGTGAGCCATGGCCGCTGAGCCTGTGCGTCCGGAACCTGTGCTCCGCAACGGGAGAGGCCACAACAGTGAGAGGCCCGCGTACTGCAAAAAAAAAAAAAAAAAAAAAAATTGGCTTTTCAAAAAATTACTTATACATTCCAATACAAGACCTTCACCAGATACATGTTTTGTAAATATTTTCTCCCATTCAATGGCTTGCTCTCCTACTTTCTTTTTTTTTTAATTTTATAAATTTTTTACTTATTTATATTTGGCTACATTGGGTCTTTGCTGCTGTGCATGGGCTTTCTCTAGTTGCGGCGAGCGGGGGCTACTCATTGCAGTGCGCGGGCTTCTCATTGCGGTGGCTTCTCTTCTTGTGGAGCATGGGCTCTAGGCACACGGGCTCAGTAGTTGTGGCACGTGGGCTCAGTAGTTGTGGCTTGCGAGCTCTAGAGCGCAGGCTCAGTAGTTGTGGTGCACGGGCTTAGTTGCTCCGTGGCATGTGGGATCTTCCTGGACCAGGGCTCGAACCCGTGTCCCCTGCATTGGCAGGCAGATTCTTAACCACTGCACCACCAGGGAAGTCACTCTCCTACTTTCTTTTTTTTTTTTTTTTTTTTTTCTGCACGCGGGCCCCCCACTGCTGTGGCCTCTCCCGCCACGGAGCACAGGCTGCGGACGCGCAGGCTCAGCGGCCATGGCTCACGGGCCCAGCCGCTCCGCGGCATGTGGGATCTTCCCGGACCGGGGCATGAACCTGCGTCCCCTGCACCGGCAGGCGGACTCCCAACCACTGCGCCACCAGGGAAGCCCAGATGTCTTTTCTTTTTTATGAGATTATCTTTTGATTTGTCTTTCTTAGTCTATTGCTGTGCTGAATTATACTGATTTTCAAATGTTTACCAACCTTGCATTCCTGGGATACATTTCACTTGGTCAAAAATATTATCCTTTTTATATATTTCTGGGTTAGATTTGCTAACATTTTATTAAGGATTTTTGCATCTGTGTTCATTAAGGATTTTAGTGTGTAATTTTATTTTCTTGTAATAAAGTTGTCTGGCTTTGGTATCAGGATGATACTGGCCTCATAAAATGAGCTGGAAAGTACTCCTTCCTCTTCTGTTTTCTGGAAGTCTGTATAAAATTGGCATTATTACTTCCTTAGATGTTGGTGGAATTCACTGGTGAAGCATCTGGGCCTGGAGCTGTCTTTTTGTAGGAAGGCTTTTAACTACACATTCAATTTTTAAAATAGACATAATGCTATTTCCCTAGATATTGGCCCATTGCTATTTGAAATTATTATGCCGATTTTTAGTACCACTAGCAGGATTTAAGGGTTTCTGCTGTGGGAATTCCCTGGTGGTCTAGTGGTTAGGACTCTACCCTTTCGGGATTTCAGTTCCCTGACCAGGGATTGAACCCAAGCTACAGCCGTGAAAACCCGGTATCCTAACTACTAGGCCACCAGGGAACTCTCAGTATTTTCTTAAAGTAAAGCAAAAGGGTGCTGGGTCACAGCTGGTGGAATTGTGTCTGGGATGGGGTGGACCCTTCCTGCTGGGGCAGCTCAGAGCCGAGGTCCCTCCCCCCAGGTGTTCATTGTCATTCCTTCCTGACCAGCCGGCTCCTCCTCCCCTGATCTTGATTTTTTTTTTTTTTTAACATCTTTATTGGGGTATAATTGCTTTACAATGGTGTGTTAGTTTCTGCTTTATAACAAAGTGAATCAGTTATACATATACATATGTTCCCATATCTCTTCCGTCTTGCGTCTCCCTCCCTCCCACCCTCCCTATCCCACCCCTCCAGGCGGTCACAAAGAAACTCCTGCAGGTGGCCTTCACCGGCCCTGCTGCTCTCAGGCCTCAGCAGCCTTCCTGGGCTCCACTGCCACGGTCCTGGCTGGTCACTACTGAGCCCCACTCCAAGCGCATCCGCTCGCACAACCACGAGCCCCACCCCATCCGGCTAAGACTGCCCCTCACGCGGGCCTCCTCTGCCTCTTGGACGCCATGGCCACTCTCCTGCTGACAGGGACCCCCCACCCCGCCACCAAACTCCCCTCCAGCCTCCATCTGTGTCTTCAAGATAAACTGAGGCTCTGGTGGCCACTGTGCACATGGGCCGTGCCCAGACCCCACCCCCAGAGGGCAGGTGGCGTGCTCAAAGGTGTTGGGGAGCCGGGGACAGGGAGAGGCCAGGCCCCCCATGACCAGCCACAGCCATCCCCAAGTCTAGACAGCCTCTGGGGCACCCAGGACCTGTCCCCACTCACTGCCCATCTCCTGGGAGCGTCAGCTCACCCGCCAGTGTTTACCCGGCTCCTCCGCAGATCAGGCTCGGGGCCAGCCCCACCTACACGCCCTCTGAATTCTCCCAACGAGTGGGTGGTGAGGGGGCATCTGGCCTCTTTCAGAAAAGGTAAACGGAAGAACTCAAGCCTGCCGAGGACCCTTAGCCGAGGGTGGGGGTGGTGGAAGCCCAGAGCCCACGTCTTGACCAAATGGGACACTGGGCCTGGAAACCAGTCTCTGTGCAGGGCTGGGGTCCCCACTTCCATTTTATAGATGGGGAGCCCGAGGCTCTGGAGGTGAAGTGGCCGGTCCAGGGCCTTCAGCCCCCTGCAGCCTGTCCTGGGGAGGGGCCCTGGTCCCGGCTTGCACAAAGCAGGGCTGGACTGAGGGGTGCAGCATCCTCCCCCCACGGCCGTCGTTCTCTCCCCGAGTGACCCCCACCCTCTGAGTCCTGGCCTCTTGTCTCGCCAGCTGCCTCTCGCCCTGAGCCACCATCAAGGTTGTTAGGCTGAGCAACATCACATTAGGTGGCATCCAGCGCGGCTCAATCAAATCAAGCCACGTAGAGGGACGGCAGCAGCAGGAAGGGGCCCTAGGGCCACCAGCCTAGATGGGGCCAGGCTTGGGTCAGCAACAAGCAGCGGGCTTGGGGGCTGGGCAGCATTGCCCGGGAGGCCAGGGGACAGGTGGACAGGTGGTGCTTGGGCACAGAGGGGCAGCATGGCAGGCGGCCCCTGACCCAGGAGCTCAGGGTGATGGGGGCAGACAAGCCCAGGCCCCCATCTGGGATATCAGGGCAGGATGCGGAGCACAGGTGAGGTGGGAGCAGAAGAGGCACGGCCCCCAGGGCTCCTGAAGAATGAGCCAGGCCAGATGGGACCAGGGAGCGGGGGTGTGTGACAAGGAGGCTGGGAAGGACAGGGAGGGGTCCCTCAAGGCTGGGGGCCAGGATGTAGGCAGTTAAGCCTGGAATTTTGCTTGAGTCGGACTTGCCCAGAAGCACAAGCACATATGGGTTGTTCTCACTTCTTCCCACCATATCGTGTCCTTACAACCTTCGATGGCTCCCCTGTGCCCCCAGGACTGAGTCTTCTCCCAGTGATGCACAGACGGCCCACAGGCTGGCCTGGCTGGCTTTCGTCAACTGGCTTGCCCTGTTCTTTTTTTCCCCTGTTCTTGTGTCACCCACTCCTCCAGCCGGCCCCAGAGCTCACTTGTGCCTGCCCATCTGTGCCACAGACTTCCTGCAGAAAAATCTGATGGCTTCTCTGAGTGATGGATTCAAACCCTGAGAAGTGGGAATTGGTGGAACCCTGGGGCAAGGAAGCTGGGGTTTACCCACAATTCCCATCCCTCAGGGGCCGCTGGTGATAGGGTTGTGACGGCTGCTCTCCTGGAGTGGACTGGCCTAGGCAAGCTTTGTCTCTGGCGTTGGAGAGATACGGGGGCAACAGAAATTTTAAGGATCAGACATTGACCAGCCTGAGGCCTTGAAGAAAGTTCAGGTCATCCAGTAGCAATTCAGGGCTGCAGTGAGATCCAGGGGCCCCTGTTACCAGCTGAATCGCATCCCCCCTAAAATGTGTATGTTGAAGTCCTAAACCCTAGCACCTTGGGATGAGACTGTATTTAGAGATAGGGCTTTTACAGAAGTAATTAAGGTAAAATGAGGCCATTAGAGTGTGCACTAATCCAACCTGACTGGTGTCCTTATAAGAAGAGGAGATTAGGACACAGACACACACAGAGAGACGACCATGTAAGGACACAGGGAGAAGGCGACACACCCAGGAGAGTCCTCAGGAGGAACCAGCCTGCTGACGCCTTGATCTCAGGCATCCAGCGTCGGGACTGTGAGTTGATAAGACGCTGTAGTTTAAGCCACCCAGGCTGTGTACCCGCCGTGGCAGCCCCAAGACATTCACACAGCCACCATGCAGCACAGAGAGTCACAGCCCCTAAAGCTGGAGGGCAGGTTTGCTGGAAGTTGGGCCAAAGACTTGATCCTGGGGGGGTGGGGAAAAGGAAAGGATGGTTGTGCTTCGCCATCTCCTGGGCCAATGTCAAGATCCATAGTAGAGGGTGGACCCCATGACCCAGATGGGGTATCAGGGTGGAAGCCCCCAGCCCCGGAACTCAGATCCCCCCGAAACTGCTGGCAGCAGAAGTGGCCACAAACCTGGTTGGAGGAGACCAGCCTCCTGCTGCCCGGGCTGTGCAGACCTCACCTGAGGCAGATGTCCTTTCCAAGATCTGCCCGCCTCCCCTCCAGGCCCCTGACAAGTCATGACGGGTGACTCTCTTGTGACCTGACTGTGGGCGGCGGTGGCTTATTCTCCAGGTAGCTGTGGCCAAGCAGGCTTGCACCCGCAGGACCCCGGAGAAGGGAAGGTGGATATTCAGGATCTGGAGTGGGGAGTGGAACTGGGCTGGGGAGGGGGGAGTTATTGATGTGGGACGTTTTCCAAATCCTGGCAAGGATGCCTGAAATCTGTCCTCACATGCTGCTGGAATGGCTCCTGGGAGTTTGGGGATGACAGAGGCTGGGGAAACGAGGGCTGGGCGGTGTATTTGCAAGAGAACCTGCAGCTGATGGAGAAAGCCCTGGGAGGGAGCTTCCAGGCCCCCATGGCTGTCACATCCTTAGGTCCTTGCTGGTTGCTGGCTGGACACAGCGGCTCCTTCCTTGGGGCCTGAGCAAGATGGCAGCCACAGTCTTTAATCTCCAATCTCACAAGGGATGTCCCGTCACTTTGTCACCTTCTATTTGTCAGAGGCAAGTCACTGAGTCCAGTCTGCACTCAGGGGAGAGGACTTCATGAGGGCATGGATGCCGGGGGAGGGTCCTGGGGCAACTTAGAGGAGCCCCCTCAGGGAGTGGGGGTGGGCAGCCGGTGACGGCATTGCTTCACTTTTATCCCCTAAAAAGGTCAAGGGTGGGTGACCCCTCCCTGACACTCCAGACCAAGCCTGGACTCAGGAGAGAGGAGACCACTCAGATCTCTCCAGCGCTGCACATGAGGGTCTGAGCTGACCCTGAATCCAAGACACCAAGGTACTATGAGGCCTCTGTGTTAGGTGGGGGATTCCAGAGTCTTAAAGACTTAAGACACAGGCACCTCAAAAAGTTAGACGTGGAATCACCATGTGATCCAGCAAGTCCACTCCTGGGTATATTCCCAGAAGAACTGAATACAGGGGCTCGGACAGATATTTGTACGTTCACGTTCATAGCATCACTATTCACAACAGCCAAAAGGTGGAAACAACCCAAGTGTCCATGGATGGATGAATGGATAAACAAAATGTGGTCCATCCAGGTAAAGAAATATTATTCAGTCTTACAAAGGAAGGCAATTCTGATACCTGCTGCAACACGGATGAACCTTGAGGACATGGTGTTCAGTGAAATCAGCCAGTGACTAAAGAACGATCCTGTAGGATCCACTAGTATGAGGGACCCAGCGTAGTCGGATTCACAAAGACAGAAAGCAGAATGGAGGTTGCCAGGGGCTGGGGAGGGGGTTGATGGGGAGTTAGTGTTTAATGGGGACAGAGTTTCACTTGAGGAAGATGAAAAGCGTCATCTGGAGATGGTGGCGGCGGCTGCACAACCATATGAATAGGCTCAATACCACTGAACTGTACACCTGAAGCGGTGAATTTTATTATATATAATTTATTACATTTACTATATATCTATATTATGTGTTAGATTTTATTGTATTTTACCGCAATAAAAAATTTTGAAGTCTTAAGATGCAGGGGGTGGTGCCCATCATACCCACTGTTTAATTCCTGGGCACGACCGCTGCCAGCACCCGCGGAATCACGGATGAACGTGAGCTCCACCAAGCGGGAGCCTGAGCACAGCGGCCGAGCAGGCTTGCTCCTTCCTCAGCCTCCGCTGCGTCTTGCAGACACCACCTGGGGAGCGTGCTCCCCTGTGTGTCCTCATCAGAGGGGAAGCGGCACGTTCCCCTGAAGCGGGCTCACCGCTGCCCCAGGGCCCTGTCTCTGCTCCTGCCGCTGCCGACTCTAATACTTGGAAACAGGGAAGATGTTTCTGGTTGTGAGTTGCTGGAAACTCAACTAACTGGCTGGAAGGATAAATGGATGGGAAGACAAAATGCTTTAGGGTCCAACCTGACCCTGACCCTGACCGGGGCCTGGTGGACCCCCTGGAGGGGACGGCCTGCAGAGCCCACAGTGACCAGGCCTCCAGGGGTGACGGGTTCTGGGGCTGAGCCTGGACATCAGGACCTGTTGTGGGAAGTGGCCCCCCCCAGGGTGCAGGGTGTTCCTAGAGAACTAATCACTGCTGCTAGGCGTGACCCCTGCAGTGGCCCTGGGTGGCAGTGTAAGCAATGATGGCTGGTCCTCCAATTCCCCTCACTGGGGGTTCTCAGTGTTGGGTGCTGGGAGAGAGGGAGCCCCACAGGGGTCCTGGGCTTCCTGGTCACCCTCATAGGGTCTGGAAAATAAAGCTGGGCCCAGTTGGCTTGTGTGAGGAAGGACCTGGTTGCCCACAGGGCAGGAGAGGTGGGTTGGAGGCTGAAGGGCAGGGTGCAAAGACCTGAGGGGGGGCCACCCTGGACACTTGACCAGGCCCCTCTCAGCACCCTTCCACTGCACCCTGCGTCCAGTGCCCCCAGGGCCTGCGGTAATGGCTTCCCTCTGCAGCACCCTCTCCTTCCAGCCTTCCGATGTCCCACCTGAGCCCCACCATCACACCCCCAAAATTATTCACCAAAGGAAGCCAGAGCCTTCTTTCTACACTCTGCCCCACAACCAGCTGGGGTCCTGCCCCTGCTGCAGAATCCCCACTGTCCCCAGCAGGAATGAGAACAGACAGATACTCCTGGTGGGACACACTGGCCACAGGGTCTGGCCTCGCCCCCTTCCATCTTCCCCAGACAGCTCTCAGAGCATACTGAATGGCTCTGTGCTCTCCCCGCAGTCACCCAGCTGGCCCTTCCAGGCCCGATCACAGCATGCTGTGAGCCCTCCTGGGTTGCCCCTGCACCCTGCCTGCCTGCCACGCCCCCATCGTGGGTCTGGCTCTGGTGTCTGCATCCTCTCTCCCATCAGCCCAGTAGCCTGCACTGGGTGCTGGCGATGCTGGTGGACTGTCTGGCCCTGGACCTGGGTCACACCCATCTCCCCAAGGCTGGCTGAGTTCCGGGAAGGCCACGGGTATGTATGGAGGAAATGTTGCCCCAAAGCCTGAGTTCTCCTACCACCTGAGCCCGGCCGCCCTCTCTCTGAAGCCCCTGGGTTCCACCCTGTGCAGGTGGCTTAGATGGGATCTGGACCCTGGCATTTTGGAGTTTTGTACTTTCCAGACCGTTCTTGTTCCTGGAAGACATTCCAGCCAACTTTTCCTTTGGTTGCCCCCCTTCACCCTGGAATGCAGCCTGGCATAGGGAAGCCCCCGCCTGGTGGCTGCCAGGCAGCATCCCTGTCACTGGGCCACACACTTTTCCGTCACCACCTCGCCCAGCCCAGCCTGCCCGCACCTCTGGCTCCCAGCCCTCCTGACTGTCAGTGTCACCAGGCTGCCAACCAGCGGCCACTTGGGGAATGTCCAGCTTTCCCTTTGGCAACAGGCCTACTTGGTGAACCCACCCAGGCCCAGCTGCTTCTCCTACCTCTTTCCTCTCTCACTCGCTCACTCATTTGTTCACTCCTTCATTCATTTAGCAAACCACAGGGAGTTCAGCTGAGCCAGGCCCAGGTGGGCTTCATGGCTGGAGGGACGCAGCCAGGGAAAACACTCAGCCCTCCTCCCTTTGGGGCCAACTTTATAGCGGGGACACAGACATGGTGCATATAATTTAAAACAACTGGGCAGGGCTTCCCTGGTGGCGCAGTGGTTAAGAATCATCTGCCTGCCAATGCAAGGACAGGGGTTCGAGCCCTGGTCCGGGAAGATCCCACATGCCGCAGAGCAACTAAGCCCGTGCACCACAGCTACTGAGCTCACGTGCTACAACTACTGAAGCCCGTGTGCCTAGAGCCCGTGCTGCACAAGGGAAGCCACCGCAGTGAGAAGCCCGCGCACCGCAACAGAGTAGCCCCCGCTCGCTGCAACTAGAGAAAGCCCACGTGCAGCAACGAAGACCCAACGCAACCATTTAAAAAATAAAATAAAATCCGAAAAAAAAATGTACAGTTCAGTGGTTTTTAGTATATTCACAGCCATGCAACCATCACCACAGTTAATTTTTGGAACATTTCATCACTTCAAAAGGAGACCTCCTGGGACTTCCCTGGTGGTCCCGTGGTTAAGACTCTGCACTTCCACTGCAAGGGGCACGGGTTTGATCCCTGGTCGGGCAACTAAGATCCCACATGCCGCGAGGTGCAGCCAAAGACTTAAAAAAAAAAAAAAAAGAAAGAAAAGAAAACCTCCTGCCTTCTAGCCCGCAGCCCTCCAGACCTCCCTCCCCAGCCCTAAGCAAGCGCTAATACACTTTCTGTCTCTATGAGTTTGCCTGTTCTAGGGAACCTCAGGTAGTGGGATCATGCATTATTTGTCCTTCTGTGTCTGGCTCTTTTCACTGAGCTTAATGTCTTCAAGGTGCATCTGTGTTGTAGCAGGTGTGAGGCCCTCATTCCTTTTAAAGGCTGAGTAGGAGCCCATTGAATGGTGGATCACAATTTGTTTATCCCTTCATACACAGATGGACATTTGGGTTGTTTCCACCTTTTGGGGACTGAGTAAGGCTGCTGTGAACACCCGTGTACAGCTTTTCACGTAGACACATATTTTCATTTCTCTTGGGAATAAACCTAGGAGAAGAATTGTTAGGTCATATGGTAACTCTATGTTTAATTGTGTGATGGACTGCCAGCCCAGGAAATCCTTTAGTATCCACACCTGACCCAGTCATTGCCTTAATTAAGGCCCTCTAACTGCTCCTGACCGCATAGCCCAGGCCCTGTCAGCCCGCCCTCCGCCCTCCGCCCTCCGCCCACAGGCTTCCATCCTGGGACTCAGGCCCCGAGCTCCCGCCCACCGCAGGGGTTTAGCGACTGGTCGGTTCTCCTCCTGGAGCTCTCCTGCCTCCCTCCCGCCTTTCTTCAGGTCTCAGACCCAGGCAGGCTCCGGAACTCCTTTCTTGTTTTGCTTCCATGGTGTTTGTGCAATTAGTTAATTAGAATCCAGGTCTGGACGCCCCAGGAGGGCAAGTACTCTGTGTTTTAAAGCACGTAATAGATGTTTCAAATCATTTGGTGGAAGAAGAAATTCTCTGAGCAGAAGGGGATCCAGAGCTGTTTTAATTTCTTTTTTTCTTTCTTTCCTTTTTGTTTGTTTTAATTTCTAAACGGGGTTGCGATGGGCCCACTCTCTTTTGCCTACACAGCAGTCTCCGGTCTCTCCCCACTTTTCTGGTGAGAGTATCTTGGTTTCCCTTTGGGGATTCTCTCCCCACTCAGTCTGGGGGAAGCTGGAAACCCAGGCTTGGCGGGCCAGCCTGTCCTTAGCAGCTGAAGTTGATTCAGGCAGGCAAATGGCTGAGGTGGGGGCAGTGAGAGGTCATGCAGGTCTTTGCTGTCCCCTTCTCCATGGGGAATCCAAGCTGGCAGAATGTGGACAGGATTTGAGGAGAGGCTGCCTGGGAATGAAGCCATGTGCAGGAAAGCAGGACTGAGACAGGAAAAGAGAAATGGATGAAGCACCTGGATTGAGCCATGCCGGAAGCCCAGGTGAGCCAATACATTCCCTCATGCACAAGTCGGTTTGAACTGGGTTTCTGTACCATGTAATCAAAAGATTCCTGATTAATGCAGGGTGTACAGCCCAGAAAAGGTTTGCAGTGTTAGCCCATTTTCCTATCAGGTGGTTTTTTCTTAGTACAGTAATTTGTAAGAGCAATTAGTATATTAGGAACTTTTTATTGTATACTTTGCAAATGTTTTCTCTGGTCTGTTGTGTTCATGTTTGTGTGTGTATTTTTTTTTTTTTGACCACACTACGTGGCCTGCGGGAACCCAGTTTCCCTACCAGGGATTGAACCCACGTCTGCACAGTGGAAGCGCGATGTCTCAGCCACTGGACCACCAGGGAAGTCCCATGTGTGTGTATTTCTTTATAGAATCTTTTGCCATGCATAATTCCAAAATTTGTTATATAATCAAATGTCTATCTCTCCTCCTATAATTGATGGGTGTTAATTTTACTATATCGTTTGAAGACAATGCCCTTTATCAGATCAAGAAGTTGTTCTTCTACTCCTAGGTTGCCAGGCGATTTTTTTAAAATCACAAATGAGTATTAGATTGTCTCAGATCCTCCTTCTGCAACTATTGAGGTGATCATGGATTTTTTTTCTCCTTTAACCTGTATCGGGAAGTACATTCATCAGTTTCCTGACATTGAAAAGCTGCTCTAAGCCCAGCATGATCAGAGGTCTAACATTTTTATATACAGCTGACTTCAGTTTATTAACAGTTTCTTTAGGCTTGCTGCATTTATGATGAGAAATTAGATTGGTCTTTTCATTTTCATTCTGGAGTTGAGATCATGCTAGCCTTCTGTGAAGTTTTTAAGATAGCGATTTTTTTTTTTTAAGATAGCGATTTTTCTGCTCCATGAATGCTTAGTAAAAATTCACCTGTGAAACCAGCTAGATCTGGTGTGCCTGTGTGAATTTTGGTAATACATATTGTGGCTGTAACCGAAGACCACGCAAATGAGAACAAGTGGGGCTGTGTACTCAGCTTGCTGTAGCAGGGAGACAGCCCCATCACTTGCATGTTGGCAGAGACTCAAAGGCAGGCAGAGGAGGGGCCAGCTTCATAGTGAAAGGGGGGCTCAGGTGCGCCCCGAGTGGGCTCGGGGAAGCTGTGGGCGGCCAACTGAAGGTGCTGCAACCTGTGTGGTTGCTGAGGGGAGCCTACTTGGCTTTCTCTGATTGGTCCTGAGCTGGAAGCGGAGGCAGAAATTAGGGAAGCTGGCAGGTGTTGGCCAAGTCCTGGCCGTTTGGGGCCGGCCAAGTTCTGTTGGCGTATCTAGTAGCCATTGTCCCAGTGTACATTCAGCCTCTGTGTTTTTCTAGAGTCTTACCCATTTCTTCTTCCCTTTCAAATGTACTGGTATCAAGTTGTTTGTAGGATTCACTAATAATTTCAATCTCTAATATTTCTTTTGTATGTTTTCTCTTGTTGCAGATTTGTGTCTTTTCTCATTGTCCTTGTTGGACGTGTTAGTGGTGTGATGATTTGACACATCTTTTTATTTTATTTTATTATTTTTATTTTATTTTTGGCTGCGTTAGGTCTTTGTTGCTGAGTGAGGGCCTTCTCTAGTTGCAGTGAGCAGGGGCTACTCTTCATTGCGGTGCGCAGGCTTCTCATTGCAGTGGCTTCTCTTGTTGCAGAGCATGGGCTCTAGGCACGCGGGCTTCAGTAGTTGTGGATTGCGGGCTCTAGAGCACAGGCTCACTAGTTGTGGCGCACGGGCTTAGTTACTCTGCGGCATGTGGGATCTTCCCGGACCAGGGCTCGAACCCGTGTCCCCTGCACTGGCAGGCAGATTCTTAGCCACTGCGCCACCAGGGAAGCCCTGACACATCTTTTTAAAGTACCAGTTTTGAGTTATTGTTAGTCAATTTCTATTTCATTCGTTTCTGTTCTTATCTTTGGTACTTTCTTCTGCTCTCTCTGGGATTTACTCTGTTCTTTTTGTAATTGCTTAAGTTGAATGCTTAGATACTTTTTTTTTTTAACATAGTTTTGTGATAAATGCATTTAAGGCTATAAGCTTCCCTTCAGTGTTGCAACTTTCGATGTGTCATATTTTCGTTGTTGGGCAATTCTAAATTTTTCATAATTTCTGTTGTGATTATCTCTTCAGCAGCTGTTACTTAGGAGTGCACATTTTAGTTTCTAAGAATATGGCATTCTTAAAAAAAACCAAAAACAACTTTCTTTTTACACTAAAAAGAAAAATTTAGTTCTAGGAGGTTTTTTGTTTTGTTTTGTTTTTTTCTTTTGTAGCATCCTTGGGATTTTCTACATAGACAGTCATATCGTCCGAAATAGGGGCAGTTTTAGTTCTTCCTTCTCATGTATGGCTGCCTTTTATTTTATTTTCTCATCTTCGTGCACTGGCTAGAACCTCCGGTGCTGCACTGCACAAAGGTGGTGAGAGTGGACAGCCTTGCCTCGTTCTGACTTACAGGGAAAGCATTCAGTCTTTCATTGTTAAGTATAATGTTAGCTGTAGGTTTTTTGCATCTATATCGCGAGAATTGTTTGTCTTTCGTTTTCTTATTTTGTATTGTCTTTGTTTGGTTATGGTATCTGGGTAATACTAGCTTCATAAATGAATTGAGAAGTATCTCCTCCTCTTCTATTTTCTGGACGAGATTGTGTAAAATTTTTCTTTCAATGTTGGTAGAATTCTCCATGAAACCATCTGGGCTGGAGAGTTCTTTCTTTGGGATTTTTAAAATTATGAGTTCAATGTCCATAATAGTTATGCGGCTATTCCCATGATCCATTTCAAATTGGGTAAGTTGTGGTAATTTATGCTTTTCTAGGATTGGTTCCATTTCATCTAAATTGTCAAATTTTTATCGTTGTTTGTAATATTCCCTTACTTTCCTTTCGGTGTCTGAAAGATCTGTAGTGATGTCCGCATTTATCAGTTTTTCTAGAATTTGTCAATTTGATTGATCTTTTCAAAGAAATGCTTTTTGTTTCATTGATTTTCTCTATTATTTGTCCATTTACATTTTAATTGATTTCTGCTGCCTTTAGAATTTCCTTTCCTTCTGCTTGCTTTCGGTTTATTTTTGCTCTTCTTTTTCTAGTTCATAAGGTAGAAGTTTACATTTTTTTCATTTGAAAAATACATTCTTACATAGTCTTTTCTAATATAAACATTTAATGCTATGAATTTCCCTCTAAACCCTGTTTGTTGCTGCCCACACATTTTTGTATGTTGTATTTTCATTTTTATTCAGTTCACCTTATTTTGTAGTTTCCCTCTTTTGACCCACTAATGATTTTGAAATGTGTTGTTTAGTTTCCAAGTGTTTGGATTTTCTTGTTATCTTTCTGTTGAAGAGTTCTAGTTTGAGTCCACTGTGGTCAGAGACATAATTTGTATGATTTCAACTCATTTAAATCTGTTGAGGCGTTTCAACAGAATGTGTGTCCAAGTGACTCCTGGTGGCTTGCCATGATCGTGATTGTATGGTGGCTAGTACGCTGTGTTGTGAAAAGAAGTTGTGTCCTGCTGTTGTGGGTAGAATGTCCGATCAATGCCGATTAGATCCTGTTGGTTGATGATGCTGAGGTCTTTTACATCCCAGGTGATTTTCTGTCTAGTTTTCTGTCAACTACTGAGAGAGAGGTG
The DNA here is from genome assembly GCF_011762595.2 of Tursiops truncatus. Taxonomy (NCBI): domain Eukaryota; kingdom Metazoa; phylum Chordata; class Mammalia; order Artiodactyla; family Delphinidae; genus Tursiops; species Tursiops truncatus. The sequence continues at coordinate 46,559,207 of NC_047053.1, forward strand.
GTGAAGTCTCCAGCTATAATTATGGATTTGTCTTATTTTTAAAAATAAGAGGCTTTGCAAGTTTGTCGTTCTCTCCGTCTGGACTCGAGGCTTCTGTCGCAACCATGATCCACCAGATCATCGGTCAGGCCAAGGAGCATCCTAGCGTGATCCCCCTCTTCATATTTATTGGAGCAGGAGGTACTGGAGCAGCGCTGTATGTTTTGCGCCTGGCATTGTTCAATCCAGATGTCAGTTGGGACAGAGAGAATAACCCAGAACCCTGGAACAAACTGGGTCCCAGTGATCAGTACAAGTTCTACTCAGTGAATGTAGATTACAGCAAACTGAAGAAAGAAGGTCCAGACTTCTAAATTAAATGTTTCACTGTAAAGCAGTTTAGAATGAAGTTCTTCCAGAAGCCATCTGCACAATTTTCCACTTAACCAGGAAATATTTCCCCTCTAAACGCACAAAATCATGTTGGTGTATTGTGATGGGGTTTACACTGATTGATAAATAGTTTGAAACTTAAAAAAAAAGTCTTCAGATAACTAACTCTTGAGTAAAAGAGCAAATTAAAATTTTAAATGACAAATAATGAGAGAACACTATTGGTCAAAAACTTGTGGAATAGAGCCCAAGTCAGTCTCAGAGGAAAAACTTTATCGCCTTAAATGCATAACTTAGAAAACATGAACAATTAGTAATCAATAGTGATTAAAAGAATAATAAGGTAATATTATAAACAGCTCTATGCCAATACCTTTGACAAATTCCTTGAAAAACACAAACTACCAAAGCTCACCAATGAAGTAGATAACCAGAATAGCCCTGTATCTATTAAAGAAATGGAACTGTTAGTTTAAAATCTTCCCTTGGGAATTCCCTGGAGGTCCAGTGGTTAGGACTCTGTGCTTTCACTGCCGAGGGCAAGGGTTGGATCCCTGGTTGGGGAACTAAGATTCCCCATGCTGTGTGGCCAAAAAAAAAAAAAGGAACTAAACTAAACTAAAATCTTCCCACAAGGAAAATTGAAATAACTTAGTGGGGTTATGTTTTTCAAAATTCAATAAAAAGAAAACAGTTTAATTGTAAAAACATGGTCAAAGCATTTGAACAGATACCTCACCAAAGAAGATACATAGATGACAAATAAGTAAGCCCATGAAAGATGCTCCACATCTTTAGTCATTAGGAAAATGTAAATTAGGACCACAGTGAGACCCCACCACACACTATGAAAATGGCTAAAGTTAAAAAGACTGACTCTACCAAGTGCTGGTGGGAGTTGAAACTCCTCTGCTACCAGTGGATGAAAATGGTACAACCACTTTGGAAAACAGTTTGTCACTTTCTTAGTGGTTTTTACCAAGAGAAACGAAAGTGCATGTATGTCCGTACAAACATCGTACACGAGTTTTCATAGCTGCTTTATTTGTAATATCCCCAAACTGGAGACAGCCCTAGTGTCCATCAGGGAGTGAGTGTACAAGCACACTGAGGCATCTCCGTCCATACAATGGGATGGTGCCCAGCGTAAGATGTCGTGAGCAACTTGGATGGACCTCAGAGTACTTATGCTGAGCCAGGAAGTCAGACAAAAAGAGAGAACGTTACGTGTTTCCATTACATGAAAGTATAGAGTATAGAACTCCATGAAATGAATCTATAGGAATCTACAGCCTGTCAGTGATTGTCCGAGAATGGGGAGAACGAAGAGGGGCAGGAGGAAACTTTGGGGGGGTGATGTTTGCCATCTGGCCTGGGGTGATGCTTTCAGGGTGTATTGTCTGCACAAACTTCTAAAACTGTGCACTGTGATTGTGTGCAGTTCATCGTGTGTTAGGATAAATGACACATCAGTAAAACTTTTTCTTTTGGTTGCGCTGGGTCTTAGTTGTGGCAGGTGGACTCCTTAGTTGAGGCATGCAAACTCTTAGTTGTGGCATGCATGTGGGATCTAGTTCCCTGACCAGGGATCAAACCCAGGCCCCCTGCATTGAGAGCACGGAGTCTTTTTTTTTTTTAATAGATCTTTATTGGAGTATAATTGCTTCACAATGCTGTGTTAGTTTCTGTTGTACAACAAAGTGAATCAGCCATAAGCATACATACATCCCCATATCCCCTCTCTCTTGAGCTTCCCTCCCACCCTCCCTACACCACCCCTCTAGGTTGTCGCAGAGCACGGAGCTGATCTCCCTGGGGAGCAGGGGGTCTTAACCACTGCACCACCAGGGAAGTCCCCTCAGGGGAACTATTAAAACCTCTCAAGTGGTCTTCTGGAACACTGGCTCTGGGAAGGTCCCTCTGGAACCTAGTGGCCGTGCTGTGAGAGCCACAAGCCACAGGGAGGCCACTCGGCCCGATGGTCAGCAGCTGGCCTCTCTTCAGCCCCTTCGTGGGAGCCACGTCCCGGCTCTGTCACCGCAGGCCCGAACCCAGCAGCTGGAGCACCTTGGCCAGAGAGACCAGCGCACGGAGGGCGGGGAGGCCTCTGCTCCTGGTCTCCCTGAGCACCGGCCCTGGGACTGGGCGGCCAAGTAGCACCCCCTTTGGCTCCACCCTCTTGGGGCAGGTCCCCCGGGAGGCCCTGGGCCCTGGGCCAGGGTGGAGGGAGGGCAGCCGCCCGAGGAGCCCGGGAACTGAACTGCTTCAGAGCAGCGGGGTCAGAAACGAGGCAGGCCCAGATAAGGGGCAGAGTGACCTGCAAATGGGGTGCCAGAAACAGAGGAAGGAAAGGGGGGCAGAAAAAGAAAGTCCGCAGCCTGCGCGGAGACACGCCAAACACCCAGTCATGGAGAGTTAACCCAATCAGGGGCCAAGGGCATCAGAAAGAACTAGAGGAATCGCTCCAATTATCCGTCCGCTCTCAGAGAGGAGGGGACACGGCCATGGTGAGGGAGGGGCGGCTGAGGGAGCAAAGGGCTGGAGGGCGTGGACAGCAGGACACGGACTAGAAACGCTAGGACAGACACTCAGGAAGGTCGAGGGCAGAGAAATGGTCAGAGGTGACCCTGTAACTCAGGCAGAAAATGTCCTCGAAGACACCGCAGAGGCCAAGCAGGGACTGGGAGGAGCTGACGTGCAGACCAAGGGCAGCCCTGTGGCTCCAGGAACTGTACCAGGACGACCCCGAGACAAACATCCTGGTTGTCACTGACATTCAGGCCTAAAGAGTCATTTAGGCCTCAACTCAGAACAAGCCTGTCACCCTGAGAGGGTGGGGAATCGGGTCAGTGTTTACAGGGGAGGTGGGATCTGGAAGCTTTCAGAAGCCAAGCTGTGGTTCAGGCCCAAAGGCGACAGGCAGACCCCAGACCTCCGACTCCACCCAGCCTTTCTGGGAAAGACCACCCACAAATGAAATCCGGGCAGGCGGGTGAGAAGATTGCTGGAGAGGCCAGGGTGGGGGCAGGACCACCAACCGCCTCCTCCCAGGAGGCCGGGACAGGCCCCCTCGATCCTGGACACTGGATGGCCCTCCAGGCCCCCAGGGAGGGTGGGGTTGGAGGGGGGGACTTGGGCGTCCTTGAGCAGAATCAGGACCAGAGCTCAGCTGTTACAAACGGGACGGAGGCAAAACCTCTGTGCAACAAAGATACACAAAACACAGCATTTAGTGTTTAGATTTCGATGATGTAAAGCTATGGCGTGTTACGGAGTCTAAGCTCGTACTGCTTGCCGCATGACAGGCCAGTAATCGAGAGACAAATTGTTGGGGCAAGGAATAACGGCTTTATTTGGAAAGCCTGCAAACTGAGAAGATGGTGGGCTCGTGCTCCAAAGAACTATCTTACCTGAGTTAGAATTCAGGCTTCTTTTATACTAAGGGAGGGAGTCAAAGTCAAGCATTTCCTGGTTCAGGTCAGCCTCCGGAGGGGATGTGTTAATTTCTTCCTCTCTGCAGTCATTCACAGGTGGGCCTGGTCAGGATGTTTCTTGTGAGCTAAACAAAGGTATTTTAGCTTAATGCTCATTACCTGGGAGGCAGGGTTCCCAGAGATGGGCCATTATGTATAATTTAAGCTTATAGGCAACATCCCTTTAGCGATTAACATGTAATAGAATACAAAAGTTCTTCCCTATTACAGTGTGGCTGTGAGGATGGGACACAACGGGATGGGCGTCCTTAAGGGTCACAGGTGTGGGCAAGGAGAGGGCAGGATCCCCACTCCCATCAGCCCTGAGAAGGGGTCCTCCTGGCCACCGAGCGTGGATCTGAGCTCCAGGGACAGACCCCCAGCTTGTAGCACCAGCAGGACGGCAACTTGGCCATGAGGACAAGCTGCACACGCCCCCCAGCCCCTGCCACTGCCAGGCAGTTGGGTGGTTGGGAAGGCCGCTGCCCAGCCCCTGGAGATGGGGAGGGCAGCTGTGGGAGCCGAGCTCAGAGCAGCCTCCCAGAGGTGGTACTGGGCCTCTGGGTGCTGTGTTGGGTGCTCCTGCCACCGCCTTTTGGTCCCTCCAGCTTGTCAGCAGTTAGGAGGTGGGGGAGAGGGTGGTGTCAGAAGGAGGGGAACCAAACCAAGTGACTCCTCTTTCCCGGTGTTTCCGTCATCTTTTGGGAACTAATATCTCTTGTAAAAAATAAATACTTTCCAATGACTGGAGATTCTTCCACCTCACTTCTGTTTTTATTTTTTCTGTTAAATTTAAGCAACGTGGGGAAAATACCTGGTGGCAGTGGTTGTTCTTCTGGGGAGGGGTCAGGGCCCGGGTTTGTCTGGAAGGAAGTAAATTATCCCCAGAAAACCCTGCTGTGTGTGCAAATTTGTATTGTGGTGAACCAACTTGAAACAAATATTTATAAACACATAGACTGACCATTGGCAGTAGCAAGGGAGTAAGGCAGGGAGGACCTGGATGGCGCAGCCATGTCCCTGGGCTGGCTGGTGGAGGCCAGCTCCCTTCCCAGGCTGCCTGCCCTTACCTGCTCCATCTGGCCCTCTGTGCTCCTTTGGGCTGATTTCAAGATTCACGCCTCGTCCCCAGCTGTCCCAAATGTCAGCAGCCTCATTCCAGGATCCAAAATTCTACGAAGGGCTGGTTCAAAGGGCCGGAGCAGGGACTTTCCTGGTGGCGCAGTGGATAAGACTCCGTGCTCCCAATGCAGGGGACCTGGGTTCTATCCCTGGTCAGGGAACCAGATCCCACATGCATGCCACAACTAGGGATCCTGCAAGCTGTAACTAAGACCCGGCGCAACCAAATAAATAAATATTTTTTTAAAAGGGGGTGGGCCTGAGCAGGATGGGCACTTGTGAGGAGTGTGTACATCACAAAGATGTCCTCACGTCCCTTCTTTTCCCCAAAGTCCCCAGGGTCCATCATATCAGTGTGGCTCTCTGACCACCTCTGGCTCTGTGGGCGTGGCACCTGCATCCCTCATTTAATGTGTTCCTTGCATCAACCCAATTCTTTTTTCCAAGTTAAATATATTCATTTCCCTTCTAAGCAAAACATGTAATGAATACGAGATTTAACATTTTTATGAAACATTATAAATGATGACATATGCTGTGATCCCATCTTTTTTTTAATAAATTGATTGATTGATGGATTGATTGATTCATTGATTGGCTGTGTTGGGTCTTCGTTGCTGTGTGTGGGCTTTCTCCAGTTGTGGAGAGCGGGGCTACTCTTTGTTGCGGTGCACGGGCTTCTCATCGCGGTGGCTTCTCTTTGTTGCAGAGCACAGGGTCTAGGTATGCGGGCTGCAGTAGTTGTGGCACGTGGGCTGCAGTAGTTGTGGCTCGCAGGCTCTAGAGCGCTGGCTCAGTAGTTGTGGTGCACGGGCTTAGTTGCTCCGAGGCACGTGGGATCTTCCCGGACCAGGGCTCAAACCTGTGTCCTCTGCATTGGCAGGTGGATTCTTAACCACTGCGCCACCAGGGAAGTCCCGATATGATCCCATCTTAACGAGAAGTTTTCTTTCTGTGTCATCTACACCCACACCGGCTGACGAGGCATGGATAGACGTGGAAGCATATTTTTTATTTGTTTTGCTCTCTTCTCTCCACCATTCTGTATTGCTTGAATTTTTTTTTAAATTGAAAAAATATGGACCGTTTCACAAATCTGCGTGTCGCCCTTGCACAGGGTCATGCTAATCTCTGTATCATTCCAATGTCATATATGTGCTGCCAGAGGGAGCACCAGGCAGCATCACTGGGACACAGTCCGATGTCAGAGATAAACACAGCTGGATGGTGAAGTGCAAAGGGCAGGTTCTAGTCAGCACTATACTCGCAGTGGGGACAATTCCAGGGTGAATTGAACTCAATTTCGATTTGTGTGGCGGTGACTGGTGTTTTAAAGTGAGAATGTGGGAATTGGGAGGGGTAGCTTAGTGGAGTCAGGCAGCAGACAGTTAAAGCATGCAGGCGCCTGGACCCTGAGACCCCCATCTGGTTCATGAACAGCGCTTGTCCAAGGTAAGCCTCTGTTTTCCCACAGAGACCCGAGATGCCCGTCCTCAGGCGGGCACTTTAAGGGGGGCTGGAGTCACCCCGGGGATGCGGCTTGAGCTGTCAGAAACCAAGGCTTTCTAGGCCTGATGCAGAAGCAGGCCCAGAGGAACCTGGCTAGAGTTTGGTCAAGGAGCGCAAACCTTGGTTACCACATACCATACAATCCCTCCATTCAAAGTGCACAATCTGGGCTTCCCTGGCGGTGCAGTCATTGAGAATCTTCCTGCCAATGCAGGGGGCACGGGTTCAAGCCCTGGTCCAGGAAGATCCCACATGCCGCGGAACAACTGAGCCCGCGAGCTACAACTACTGAGCCTGCCTGCCACAACTACTGAAGCCCACGTACCTAGAGCCCGTGCTCCCCAACAAGAGAAGCCACTGCAGTGAGAAGCCCATGCACCACAAAGAGTAGCCCCCGCTCACCACAACTAGAGAAAGCCCGTGCACAGCAACAAAGACCCAACGTGGCCCCCCAAAAAAATATTTATTTAAAAAAAAATAAAGTGCACAATTCAGTGATTTTTAGTATATCCATAGAATTGTGCGACCATCACTCTACTACATTTGGAACATTTTCATGAGTCCAAAAGGAAACCAGTCTCCTTCAGTAGTCACTTCCCCCTTCCTCACACCGCATCCCGGCTCCTGGCAACCACTAATCTACTTCCTGTCTCTGGATTTGCCTGATCTGGACACTTCATACAAATGGAATCACATAATAATGTGTGGTCTTTAGTGACTGGCTTCTTCCACCCAGCGCAGCGTAATGTTTTCAAGGTTCATCTATGCTGTAGTGCGTCAGCGTTTCCTTCGTTTTTATGGCCAAATAGTATTGCATTGTACACAATATACCACATTTTACTTATCTGTTCATCAGGGAACGGACATTTGGGCTGTTGCCACCTTTTCGGCGTTATGAGTAATGCTGCTCTGAAGATGCCTGTGCAAGTTTCTGTGTGGATGTGTGTTTCTAAGCCCCTGTAGCAACCGGCCCAAACTTGGCCAACACCTGCCAGCTTCCCTAATTTCTGCCTCCGCTTCCAGCTCAGGACCAATCAGAGAAAGCCAAGTAGGCTCCCCTCAGCAACCACACAGGTTGCAGCACCTCCAGTTGGCCGCCCACAGCTTCCCCGAGCCCACTCGGGGCGCACCTGAGCCCCCCTTTCACTATGAAGCTGGCCCCTCCTCTGCCTGCCTTTGAGTCTCTGCCAACATGCAAGTGATGGGGCTGTCTCCCTGCTACAGCAAGCTGAGAACACAGCCCCGCTTGTTCTCATTTGCAGGGTCTTCGTTCATTTCTACAAGGTTTATAGTTTCAGCTTTGTGATCCATTTCCAGGCGGTTTGTGCATGTGTGTGGGAGGGTCCAAGCTCATTCTCCACGTGGACGTCCAAAACCATTTGTTGAAAAGACCGTCCTTCCCTGCTGCCTTGTCTTGGCACCCTTGTTGTAACTTCTTGACAACGGCTACTCATTGTGTAACTTTTTGTAAACGATCGTCTTTCTTTAAGAAAGAAAGGTGGAGATTGAGTCATGAAATGCTGAACTTGCTTCCCTGCCAGAGTGTGAAATCCATGCTTCCTTACCTGGGGTCAGGTGACCTGCAGGTGGGGCCGGCCCACTGCTTAGCTCACCTTCTCAGGCTGGTTCTGAACCCACAAAAGTGGAGAACTCCCCGGGGAAGGGCCTTGCCCCTGACCTGCCCCAACCTTCCTGCTGCCCCCGGTCTGTCTCGTTTTCTTTCCCCCCTCTGTGCCCCTGTCCAGGAAGCTGGGCCTCTGCAGGGCGGGTGGGCAGGCCCTGTGCCCGAAGCCCACCCCCATGGCCTACCTGGAAACCTAGCATCCCTTCACTACCCTCTGCACCCCCACCCTGCAGTGCCCCACCCCAAACCAGACGGGGCTCCTCCCCCCACCACACACTGGTCCAGGGAGCGCCACATGAACTGGCTGGGCTGGAAGGAGGCTGGTGAAATGCCAACTTCCCGGCTTGCCTGGGCACTTCCGCAGGCAAGGAAAGAGGATCCCAACGCTCCAAACCAAAGCAGCTTTCAGGACAGAGAACGCGGCCCTGTGTGGGCAGCATTTCTGAACTACGCTGCCTTTTCAACCTGCCAGGGGTCCGAGAGAAGCAGCCTGCCCCACGAACAGCCACGCGCCCTCACCGCTCCCGCTTTACAGTGTGGGCTCTGGGTTCCAGCCGCTTCAGCGGGGCTCCAGCCTGAGCGCGGGGGCAGCATCAGGCCAGACCCAGGGCGAGGCTCCTTGTGAGACCCCCCCACCCACCCACCTGCCCAGGGCCCAGGAAGTCTGGCCCGCACCCCAGCCCCCCACACCGACCATGCATTTCCAGGCCAGTAGCTGCCTCGCGCCCAAACGCTGAGGCAGGACATGCACTCCATACCCTGTACAGTAGCCCAGAAATGTGACCCTAATCCAGATCCATCTGCTGGTTTTAGGAAATTCACAGACGGAGGAAGGAGAGGCAGCTGGATCAAGGACCTGGCTTATCCTGTGAAGAAAGGATGGGGAGGGGACGCCGGCAATAGAGAGACGTGAGTAGGAGACCTCAGCTGGACTGGATTCAAACGAAACCAACTTGACAACACGCACGTGGCAACCGAGAAATCTGATGATGGTAACACGGGCCACTTTGTTTCTTACGTATTAGTTACTATTGTAGTTATGTTAGATTTTCTTAAAGAGCATTTTCAGAGACTTGTGAAGTATTTATCTATAAATGACAGGACATCTGGGATTTGCTTCCAAATAATCCAGGGGTGGGGAAGGGTCTGTGGGGTGTGAACACCTCAACATGAGTCTGGTGAGAGCTCACCGCTGAGGCTGGGGTCGGGGTGGGGGCATGTGGGTTTTATTTTTTATTTTTTTGCGGTACAAGGGCCTCTCACTGTTGTGGCCTCTCCCGTTGCGGAGCACAGGCTCCGGACGCGCAGGCTCTGCGGCACATGGGATCTTCCCGGACCGGGGCACAAACCCGTGTCCCCTGCATCGGCAGGCGGACTCTCAACCACTGCGCCACCAGGGAAGCCCTGTTGTTTTTTAAAGTAACAGCTTTGTTGCGATATAGTGGTTATCAGGTTACAGAGCCGTGCAACTATCACCAAGACCTAAAATTCTACTTTTTATCTGCTTGAAATGCTCCACAGTTCTCCTTGCTTCACGGCTAGGGTGCCAGAGGCGTTGATGTCTGAATGAACTGCCCAGGGCATCTGTCCTGTCCCCTGGCTGGGGCAGCAGGAGCCCTGGGGCAGCTTCCACCTGTCCTGGGACATCAAAAGGCCCAGGATGGTACTCTCACCAGCTCCTGCCCTAGCCTGCCTGTCTGAGGGCCTGCAGCCCATAGAACCAGGGTCTCCCAGGCCCTTCTGGGTTTGCTGGACAATAGGCCAGTGTCCAAAACCCCAGGGCTCTGACTCAAGGGGCACCTCTAGGGAGACCAGCCAGTCCTACTGGGAAATCTTATTCCTAGGGGGTTTGTAGCACCAGATGCTTGCTGGGAAGGGGCAGCCCTGTGGGATCCACAGTGACCTGGATCCAGGACCTCAACACTGACCACCCCTAGATGTGCAGGCCCTGCTCTCGCCCCAGCCATCTGTCCACAGGCCATCCCAGTGTATCCAGGCAGGGCTGCAGCTTCTCCCCTCCTCTGGGCCCTACTCCTCCATAAACCCAAGAGCCCTCCTTGGAGGGTGCAGAGGATGGTCTTGTAGCCTGAGACAGCGAGGCAGACTAGTTAGTGGCCTGGACACAGAAACCAGACCCAGCACTTCACCGTCCTTTATTAACACCCCTGTAGGGCGACGTGGAAGTGCTGGCCACTTGCTGGGGGGGCGGGGGTGTGGCACAGTGGCCAGGTGACTGGGGGAGGCGGACAGATGCAGCTCCAGCCCGTCTGCAGGCTGCTGTGGCAGTGGAACCTGGGCAGTGGCGTTTTGGCTGACCAGCTGCTGGGGACCTTGCAAGTGACCGCTGTGTAGACAGGAGCCCCTGTGGACATGCCACTCCTGCTCAGGGAGCCAGGAGGGGACACTGCACGCTCCATGAAGACAGCAGCCGCCTGCTGGCACTGAGAGGTTTTGGTGAAACTGATTGTTAAAGCAACTGGGGATGGGCTGGACCGGGGGGCAGGGGTGTGGGGCACCTGTGGGTCACACCCAGACCCTCCCTCCTGGGTACTCATTCTGCCCTGGCCCGGCAGCTGTGGGTGCGCAGCTACCTTTGAGAACATCATAAAAGCTATGGTCCCTCTCCTGGGATGAAAGTGCAGGTGCACGGGTCATTTGGTGAGCGATGCCGGGGGTCCACACCCCCACTCTATCACCCAGGTCCTCGGTGGAAGCTGCTGGAAGACAGTGCTGGGGGCCCTGGGCTTAGTGAAAGGAAGAGACTATAGGGGCTGGAGACTCCAGACTGCAGAAAGCCTGGACAGCCTGCCCCTCCCAACTCCAGGGTCAACTGCCTACTTGGGGAGAGAGAAAACTGAACCTGGGGCCTAGACACCTTCCTCTGAGGGAGTCACCGGTGTGCAGAGGAGGCCGCTGGACATCAGGTGGGGAGAGCCTGGGGTGGGCAGCAGGGGGTGGAGGTGTGGGCAGCAGCTCAGGAGGGGACGATGGTTACTGGGCTGGCCAGGCAGGCTGGGGCGGGGGTCCTGAGCCAGGGAGGAGGGGGTCGGAGCACGGCGGGCAGGTGCTGGGCTCAGGGCAGCGCTCAGCTGCTGACCCTCCAGGACTCTGGAAAATACTGGGGCAGGGGGCTGGGCATGACCCATCTGCTCCTACGGCCACATCAGGACGGCACTTTGATGCCGAAGTGTTTGCGAAGCTGCTCCAGAAACACAAACGTGAGTACGGTGTGGGGCATGAGGCGGATGCCGGCAGGCACGAGGCCCTGAGGGAGAGAGGAGGGGGGATGTGAAGATAGCCCTGGAGGGAACCCCCCTGCCCTGCCCCCCTGCCCCAGCCACGCCCCTGCTTAACCTTGTAAAAGGCCAGCGGCCCAAGCTTCGCTGTCTCCATGGCACAGTGCAGAACACCCTGCAAAAAACGCAAGATAATGCAATAAGATGGAAAGCTGCTTCTCGAAAGGCACAAACGCCCACCCCCCACCCCCGCACCTGATGGCAGGCATGAGTGTGCAAAGCAGCCTGCAAGTTCAAAGGTAAACACGGGAGGTGGGGTTGGCAGGCACAAAGGTCAAGGGCTGCCCTGCCCACTAACCAGGCAAAACTAGAATCTGAAAAAACACCCAGGGCCAGGCTGACCTGCCAGGCACCTACGGTGCTTGAGCGGCTGCCATAAAGGCCCAGAAGACACTGTGCGTGATGGAGGGAGCCTCGGACAGGTGCTTGGCCCCAGGCGCTGGGCCTGCCGACCTGCACCGTGCCGAGTTTCACTGACTGCAGTGATCCAACTGCCTCTGTTAACGAGTCAAAGAATCTGATTTAAAAACACATACAGGTGGCTTCCCTGGTGGCACAGTGGTTAAGAATCCACCTGCCAATGTAGGGAACACAGGTTCGAGCCCTGGTCTGGGAAGATCCCACGTGCTGCAGAGGAACTAAGTCCGTGCGCCACAACTACTGAGCCTGCGCTCTAGAGCCCACGTGCCAACTCCTGAAGCCTGCACGCCTAGAGCCCGTGCTCTGCAAGAAGAGAAGCCACCGCAGTGAGAAGCCCGCGCACCGGAACGAAAAGTAGCCCCCGGCTCGCCACAACTAGAGAAAGCCCGCGCGCAGCAACAATGGACCCAACACAGCCAAAGATAAATAAATAAATAAACAAATTATTTAAAAAAACCAAAAACACACACAGAGCCCAGGCTGCTGCAGGCCTGACGGCAACCGGGAGGGATGCAGTCGTGGGTGGAGGGGCAGAGCCTCATCCACACCCTGGCACAAGGACACAGGCTCACCCAGCAGCAGCAGCAGGGCGAGGCCCCCACTCACCTGATACTCGCCCTTGGCATTCATCAGCCGGGTCTTCAGCACATCCAGGGGCTGGCACAGGAATGTGGCGCATCCACCCTGGAAGGCAGGTCGTCGCCAATGGGTCTGCCAGGCAGGGCGGGTGGGCACCCCTCACCTCCCTCACTCCCCTCACCTCCCTCACCCCCCTCACCTCCCTCACCCCCCTCACCACAGGACTATCCTGGACCCCCAGGGCCATGGAGGACAACAGGAACAGTCTTGGCCTGGGCTCTGGGGGAATCCATGGCCTCCTCCCCAGGACCCTGGCGCCTACTAATGCAGCCTGAGAGGGGCAGCCGCCAGATGGGCCAAAGCCTCCTGCCGTTCTGAGCCCTTGCTCATCCCAGGCGCCCTCAGCTCCCAAGGCTGGTCAGGGCCCCACCCCCGCCACTCACCGCAATGAAGCTGGCGATAAAGTGAGTGAAGATGCTGTCGGACAAGTACCCCGTGCTGAGAACCAGCTGCTTGGCTTGGTCATAGCAGGACAGCTGTTGGGGGAGCAGGGATGCTCAGGGCCCAAGGGACAGCCCACAGCTCGGGGGAAAGCAGATGGGGCCCACGATGACACCAGCTGGACTGGCCAAGTACATGCTCTGTGGGTCATCCACCGTCACCACACCTGGGTGGACAGATGAGGCCCAGGCCGGCCTGAGCCCACCTCCCCGGCCCCATGTGTGTTTGTGCCCACTGCCTTCCTCTGGGACCTCTCAGAGGGCTGCGACCAGGCCCCCCAGATGCTGCCCGAGTCCCACCCCAAGCGGAAGCCCTACCTGGCCCACGGTGACCAACATCCCTCGACTGGACGCCATAGTTGCGCCCGAGAACAGCTTCTTCAGACCCTCTGTCGGGGGAAGGGAAGAGGCTGGGTGCCCGGCCCAAACCCCTCCGGCCTCCCCCCAAGTCCTTAACAGCGCTCTCCCTAGGCCCGCTCCTGGGTCCCAGCTGGAGGCTGCCCCAGGCCCCCACCGTGCAAAGGACCTCCCCTCTCACCTTCTCGGGCCACGCGGTACAGGCCGTCCAGGGCGTGGGCATAGCTGCCAGGGGACAGAGAGTGGGCCCATGTGAAGCTCTTCCTGACCACTGGCTCCCTTGGGAAGGTCCTCCCCATCACAGGCCATGCCCCCATCACAGGCCAGGAGGAAGTCAAAGTGCCACAGGGGCCAGAGAACAATGGCCTTTTCTGACAGCTCAGAGCAGTCTCCCTGCTCAGGGGACTTCAGGGCCTGAAGATCCCAAGTTCCACAGGAAAACACCCTCTGTTGGGGGGGGGGGGGCGGGCTGCCAGCTCTGAGGCTAGTCCTGTCTGCAGGCCGTTACCAGGGGCGAGAGGATGGGACGCCGTGCCGGGCCCCCTTCCCCACAGCCTATGCTCTGGCCAGCGAGTGGCCAGTGGGGTCACCTGGAGCCACACTTCTCCCTGAACTGGCTGATACCAGTGCCCAGCGTTTATTACAGCATCGGTCCATAAACAGGGCCTCAGAATCCAGTGTCTTAGGTTTCACGCAAAACGGTGTTTTTACCACGAAAACAACCACCCAGCTCCCAAACCCTTTTGAGGACCAAACTCATTTAAACTTCTAAACCACCCTTCATGCAAACGTGCACAGGTGCAAGAAGGAGTAAAGAGTGACCAACCCCTGCCCACCTCCCAGTCCAGCCCCCAACCCCGGGGTCCTCCCACAGGGGAAGAAGAACCCAGAGGTCCTGGAAGCCCCCTCAGGATTCCAAAACAGACGCTCACAATGTATGATTCCAAAGGCTGTCAGCCGCCCGACCTGCTCCCCGTGACCCCACAGGAGCGGTACCCTGTTGGAGTCCCCACCGGGTCCCGGCAGAGCTGCTCAGGGGTCTTCTCAGCCCCATCCCCCAAACCCCCGGGCACACCATGCTACTCACTTTCGGCGCTGATTCTGAGGCAGCTTCATGTCATTCTGCATCCTGAAACAAGCAGAGGGTTCAGGGGGCGGCAGGGCCAGACGCCCCACAGACCCCAGCAGGCGTCAGGGGCTCCCTCTGGCAGTGAGCAGCCGGCCCCGCCCAGGGCTGCCCCGCCACAGGCTCAGCGCCATCCCCCAGTGCCCCAGACCCTGAGGTCTGAGTGGCTTGTTCCAGGCTGAACACACTGAGACCCCAGCGAGCGAGGCCGGCCCCACCAGGGGACAGCAAGACCCCAGCCTCGGACACTGCACTGACCTGACGTTGACCATGTCCGCGGGGGTCCCCACGAAACCGCCGATACAACCTGTCACAACAGCCAACATGTGACCATTGGCAAGGGGTCACATGACCCCCGCCCCACCTGCCCCGCCGCTGCCCACCCGGCTGCTCACCACTGATGGAGCCCAACAACACCTTCTTGTAGAAGGGCAGGGGGCCCTCGCTGCCCTTGGTTACCTGGTCCCGCACGGTCTCATAGATGGCAAATCGAGTCAGGGAGTAGGTCATCTGGGGAGAAGGGGCCCAGCTCAGAGGGTGCAGGGGGAGGGACGGCGCTGGGCACCCCCCACACCCCTGGCCCTCCAGTGCATGGTCGTCACCACGTGGACCACAGGGACACCCAGGGACCTCTCGGCCAGCAAGCAGCTGAGCCAATTCGTGAACCCAGGGCTGGCTGAGTCCAGGCCCCGCACCCTCCTCTTCTCCCGCCTCGCCCCTGCCAGCCTCAGTATCCCCATCTGTAGGCGGAGGTCTCGGGCCGGCTGTGAGAGCATGGCCAACCCTGTGCAAGGCAGAAGCACATCTCACACTGCCACGCCCTGCACCCACCCGGGGGGCTGCTGGCTCCCCAGGCCTTACGGTTCCTTCCTCCTAAACAGCCTTGAAAAGGAGAAAGTAGCTTCCATGCCCACAGGGCATCCACGGTGGACAAGAGGCGCGACTGGCCTGGGGGAGGCCAGCGATCCCTCTGCCTCCTTGGGCTGAGTGTGGGCTCTGGGATCAAGACCTAAGGGACCCCTGGCCGTGAGTCCCACCCACCCACTACCCCGGGAGGTGGGGAGCCCCCCAGAGGTACCTGTCTGCACAGGGAGGCGCTCAGCCCATTGTAGAGAGCCAGGATGCCATCGGAGCGCACCACCTGCAGCGCCATCCCCGTCATGCGCAGCTTCACCTCCTGCTGCGTCTGTAGATGCACCTGTGGGGAAGCGGGTCGCACCTGCTCAGAGCCACGGCCCATCTGGAGCTGACCAGGGCCAGCTCTGCTCTAAGCCCTTTTCCACAATCTTCCACCTTTACATGCTGAGCCTGTGGGCCAAGTGCTACCAGCACCCGCATTTAGAGACAGGAAACTGAAGCCTTAAAGGGCACCAGCTGGGGAGTGGAGCCGGGACTGTGTCCACGGCTGGCGCCAACCTCTTTTTCACACCACCATCTCACAAGAGACAATACCAGCCGACATGTGAGCCCAATTCCACCTGCCATGGGGTGGAGTCGTCAGCTCCACCCTTTAGATGAGGACACTAGGCAACTCCAGGTCCCCACTTTGTAGCCTCGCCTGCCTCTCGACAGAGGCAGAGTTAGGGGGGCTCAGAGTTGACCTGAAGAAACATGGGAGACTCGGAAGAGGTGGGTGAGAATCCGGGGGCGCACAGGGGGAAGGGCGCCTCAGAGTCCATCCCTGCAGCACACTCTCCAGCCAAGTCAGGTCCTGGCTGGACCCGCGGAGGCAAGTTACTGATTCTTCTGCCTCAGTTTCTCTCAGTGTGCTGTGAACTGGGAACAGAAGGCCCTCTGGGCCTGGGGGCAGGGCGGCCACACAGCAGCCTCCGTGAAGGCGAGAAGCCACAGTGAGGGTTCAGCCAAGACGTGGGGCAAAGGCAGAG
Organism: Tursiops truncatus; assembly: GCF_011762595.2. Classification (NCBI taxonomy): domain Eukaryota; kingdom Metazoa; phylum Chordata; class Mammalia; order Artiodactyla; family Delphinidae; genus Tursiops; species Tursiops truncatus. The sequence goes on from NC_047053.1 coordinate 46,575,471, forward strand.
CTCAAGGAGTTTTAAGATACTTTTTCCAAAGACGATGACGAGAAGTAAAAACCCTGGCCAGGGCCTCCCCTGCTGGAGGCCTCCATGGCTGCCGGCACCGCCCGCTTCACCCCAGCACGGGGCCGTGTGCTCCCTGGGCCAGAGGGCGGCCACATTCCTGTGTCTGCCGGCCTCCCAGACTCCCACCCCCACCCCAAGCGCTCTGCAGCAAAATAGCACCTGGGCGGAAGGGAGGGGGCAAGGGGCAGTGACGCCCCAAGGAGTCTTGGACAAGTGACTCTAGGCTGGCCCAGGGCCAGGGAGGGCTCCAAGAGCCCCCGGAGGCTGTGTCCACATCCAGGCAGAGACAGTGAGCCTGATCCTCCCGAGCCTGCGATGGGGGAGGCAGGAGGGCAAAGGGACCTGTACGGGCATCCAGAAAGTAAAACAAAACAGGCATGAGAAGGGGTTCCTCTCTCCACAAACCAAAAAGCACCTTCCTACCTGGCCCTGCTCTGCCAGGCCACGTCACAGGCCCTGGGGGCTACCAGGAGCCATGCAGGCCTCTCCCAGGTCTCTAAATGCCAGAGGGGCTACCAGCTTCAGCCCCATCCCCAACATCTGCTAATCCTGCTTTTCCTGGTGGCCAGGCTTGATGGGTGGCTGGGTCAGCCCAGGACACAGGTGCCAATCCCTCCCAGGGGGCCAATGTGGGGTGCAGGCTGCTCTGGGTGGGGATAAGGAAGGGGGTGGCCAGGGGGCTGCCCTTGCCAACAGGCCCCACAAGACCACAGCCCAGGTTCCCTGGCCCAGGGCCCACTGGCCAAAATTTGCTTTGTGCCTCTGGCCCTTCTTTGTTGTTTGTGGTGAGGAAAGGGCAGAAAATTGGCCTGCCTCAGGGACAAGGGAGTCTCTGTCTTGTTCTGCCCCATAAGCATTTTTTTAAAAAAACGCAGAAACAGTGATTGCTTCTCCCTGGGAGAAACAATCACCTTCACTGGGCAGGACCTGCATGCAGCCTTGGGATCATGGCTTCCAGATGCCCACCTCCCAGGAAGAAGCAGCCCAAAGCAAGGTTGCCGGCCACATCCTTCCTCCGTCTGTGTGTGTGTGCTTGGCACCCAGTAGGCAGAGGGAGCGCATGGTCCTGCCGGGGTGCCTCCAGCTGCGCTCAGAGAACCACCCCCTCAACGTGTCAGCCAGGAGAACGAGTGTCCTCAAAAGTGCAGGGTAAAGTGCCTCAGAGAGGCCAAGGGACCAGTCCAAGGTCACACAGGTAGCAAAGTGGGGACCATGGGGCACCTCCGCCGCCCGCTCCACGCAGAGCCTCTCGGCGGACCCTCCCCGCGCCGCACTCACCTTGACCAGGTCCAGCGGGTGCGTGCAGCAGGCGGCCCCGCACGACGCCAGCCCACCGAAGTACCAGCGCGACACGCGCGCCTCGGCCGCCATGGCCCGGACGCCGCCGCCACCGCCGCCGAGGAGCGTAGGTGTCCGGCCCCGACCCCGACACAGCCCTTGAAGCCCGGACACCAGCCCCGCCCCAGCCGCAAAACGGCCCGTTCCGCGCCGCCGCCCGTTCAAAGGGCTGCCGGCCACCCGCGCCCCGCACAGCCAATGCGCCCGCGCGGCCCGGGGGAGGAGCCGAGGGGGCGGGGCCCTTAAGACCCCGCCCCGAGCCCGGGGGCGGGGCCCCCGCCTTAAAGCGGCCGCGGCCGCGGCCGGCAGGTCAACCTCGTGGGCCCCACAGAGCCGCCTAGAGGACCCCCACTGGTGTGGGCCGCGCGAACCGCAGGGAGCTAGCGGGTGAACCTCCCTCACTCCCCCCAGGGACCTGCGTCCTCCCCCACCCTGCGCCGGCCAGCCCGCGGGGCCGCCCTGGAGCCTAGGGCACGTCTGCGAAGGTCACGGCCCGAGTGGCCTGGGCGCTTTGCCAGCCCCCACCCCTCCTAGAGGCCTGCCTCCCGTAAGTGCCCGCCCCCCGTCGCGGCCCTGGACTTGCACCCAGTGTCCCACCCCCGCGGCGCAGACTCCGGGACGCGTACAGCTGCTTAGAGGTTGCGGCAAACCTCCTTAGGACCAACCTGCGGATTACAGGAAAACTAGGGACAAAGGCAATTCGGAGAGACTAGCCGCCCCGCCTACCCGCCCCTCCCAGAACGCCCAGCCAATTCCAGCCTTAGGCCTGCTCTGACCACACGGCCCCAGGCAGCTACCCTGAGGCGGCCCAGGAGAGGGCTTTGGGGCGTGGGGCTCCGGCTCCTGGGAGGCGGCAATCAGCAAACTGCCTGCCCCAGCCTGGCTCCAGCAGGAGATGCACATCTCCCAGCAAACCGGAAGTGCAGGTGTGCTGCTAGCCCAAAGGCGCACCTGCCAGGCAGAGAAATCTGGGTCCCCAGGGCCGCTTTTGGGTGGGGCTACATGGACCTCGGGGGAGGCAGAGGCAGAGACCCCTGCACTAGTAAGGACCTGTATCCTGCTGTCCTAGCTTGGCCACTGCAGCCCCCACCCCAAGGGAGAAGGGTGACAGGCATCAGGGAAACAACCCCTGGCCCCCTGGGCCCACCGAGCACCCTGAATAACAAGTCCAGCCTGGTCTCTGAGCACCCAGTGATTCTCTGTGAGAGGCATTAGGTGCCTGAGCAAACCCTGCTATTTGCTTAAAGCGGCCACCTGGAGACTAAGGAAACTGTGTCTTCCAGAACCCCAGGAGGCCTTGACCCCTGTCATCAGTTGGGAACATGAACAGCTGGCTCCAGATTTCCAGCCCAGAAATGCCAAGGAGCCCAGGGTGGGGCAAGGGGTAGTGCTTTGCTGAAAGGGCAGTTGGAAATGTGGGAGGAATCCTGGAAAACGGGAAGTGCCCCGAGACTGGAGCACCCTTTTTAGAAAAAGGTGGATTGTGCAAACTATAGGTCACGGAACTCAAAAAGATCCCAGATTCTCAAATGGATCCTAAAGACTTGTGCAGAAGTCTGAGAGAGTGATGGGGAGGTCAGGCGAGGGCTTAAGGACAGGGCTGCCAGGCCAGGCCTCTCTGGGATCTGGTGTCTGTGCTGCGGCATTTACACATTTCCTCTTGGTGCCTGGGCAGGGAGGATGGAGCCATGTGGGTAGCCTGGCAGACGCCAGGGTCCCTGGAATTGGCGGGGAGGGGGGTGGGGGTGTCTATGGGGGTGAGAAGCACGTGAGTCAGCTCTGGATCTCCCTCTGCTGCGTCCTCTGTGACCATTTCATGAGCCTGGACGAAGGCCAAATCCTACCAGGCTCCGATGGAATCTTGTAAGGTCTTGCACGGGTTTCAGCAGGGCAACTCAGGATGCCCAGCAGACCCACCTCCTAACGCCAAGCCTAAGGGCCAAGTGGGCTCCAGGGACCCAGGGTGATCCCCAGTGGCACACTCCACCCATTTCCAGGTCTGAGGCACTTCAGGGCCACCTACAGGCTGGAGCAGATCAGGGGGAGGTGGAGGGGCCAGGACCCCCAACAGGAGGCCTGGGCCAGGGAGCTGCCTGGGAAGGCAAGGCCCAGGATCTTCACAGAGCCTTCAGGTAGGACTTCAAGGTCAGGTGGGAGCACCATGGCAGCATCCCATGTGTTGTATACAAGGCGGGAGAAGTCGGGCCCGATGGTCCCAGAGGTGCAGTCACCCGCAGCATGGAACAGAGGGCCCCATCCTTGGGGGGTGGGGTGAGGGGAGCCCCAGTTGTCACACCAGCTGCCCTGGAAAGATGGAGGAGCTCAGAGCATAAGCAGCCTTTCCAGGTCACTGGCGGGTGGGGGAGGCCCCGTGACCACGAATGCCTGGGCTGGGGGGTGTCCCTGGGCCTGGAACCACTCCCTGCCCCTAGGAAAAGGCAGCAGGATCAGCAGGCCACACCCAGCCCCAGGTGGCCAACAGTCCCCTCTGCTAAGAAAAGGCACACCCAGAGATCTGCTGCTGGCGAATCAGTAACCTCATGGGCCACAGGCTTGGCCAGTGGGGCTCTCTGGTCAAGGGGCTGCCTACCCTGTCCTTGGACCCTTCCTACAATGAGGGCCAGCCGGGGGCACGTCCTCAAGGAGGACACCTAGGTGGCGTGGGGGATGCTGGGCACACCCACCTGGGAGCCTGGCAGCTCCTGGGCCTGTCCTGAGCCGTCCCACCGAGAGGGTGGCATTCCCAGACCTAGTGTCCCCTTCTGGTCCCTCAGAGCCAAGGGAGGGGGCTCCAGGTAGGACCTGGAGACCCAGGCCAGAAGGGGTGGGCCCCCATGGGTCACAGGAACTATGTGCCTTCCCAGAGTGGACACTCAAAATGCCCTGTAGCCACCTGCCCTCCCGCTCTGCCCAAAGCCCCAGGGGCCTCCTGCCATGGGCCAGTGAGGAAGGAATCTACCGCCCCCTCCCGGGCCCCGCTGAGATGGAGCTTCCCCAGGAGAAGGAAGACAGGGGTCCTTGGAGCAGGAGGGCACTAGGCAGGGCCTGCAAGCTTGGGCGGCCACGGCCATCTGTAAACACCACTCTGGCACCAGGCCACCTCTCGCACCTCGCCCCTGGCTCCACGACACAGCTCCCTGAGCCCCCTCTAAGGGAGCAGCTGACACCAACTGCTGCAGGTTGCAAAACACATCCTCCTGCCTGCTGGGCAGCCTCTCACAGGGCTGCTGTGCCCACTTATGGTACACACCTCACTCCCACCTGCCCAGGCCAGGGGCTGCATGTGCTATTGAAGACCGCCAAAGTTTAAGGGCAAGGAGTTCCACAGGCGCCCCACACCAGCTCCCAGGTGAAGATCTGGTACCAGCCACGCAGCAGCTGCTGCCCCTGCAAGCAGGACAGGCAATGCCCAGAGCCCCCTGTGCTGCCTCTGGGCTGCTGTCTGCAGTGGGATCTCAGAGGACAGCCCCCTGCATATAGTGCCCACCTGACAAACAACTCCACACACAGGGCCTGGACAATGCATTTTTCCCAGCAGCCACAGCGGGGCATGTACACTCTTGGTAGTTTCTAGAGTCCTCCCTGGGGCTGAACGGGCAGTGGCTGCCCCTCCCTCTCCATCTCAGCAGGTCCATCCACATCTGTCCCAGAACGGAGTTGGCCATGTAGTGCGGGTGCCCAGTTCTGCTCCAAGGCCACTCTGTCCGCTGAGCCTGGGTGCTTCGCGAGGAGCAGGTAGAGCCCCCCTCGGGGCCCGGGACCCCTGTCCACAGTCCTCTGGGCGGCTACTCCAGAACCACGGTGCCGCCCACCGCCTCTAGGGCCGCCTTGATCTTCTCGGCCTCGGCCTTGGCCACATTGGCTTTGATTTCCTGAGGCAGGGATTCCACCAGCTTCTTTGCCTGCCAGAGAGCAAAGTCAGAACCTGGCCTGGGCCTGGGCAGGCCTGAGAGCTGTCAGTGACGGTGGGAGAGGGCTGTGCGGTGCACGGAGCCTCACCTGGACGAGGTTGATGCCCTGGACGAAGTTCTTGATTTCCTTGATCAGCTTCACCTTGTCCACAGGTTTTGCCTCTGTCAGGCGGACGGTGAAATGCGTCTGTTCTTTTGGTTTGGGGATGTCTTCTTCTGCTGCCTGGGGGATGGAGGGAGGGAGGAAGTGGGTGGCGAGATGAGAAAGGATGGGGTGAAGCAAGCAGATTCACTCCTGGGCCACCATGTCCTGTAACCCCAAAGGCAAGGCCCAGGCCGGCTGGCCAGCAAAGCCTACGATCCCAGTGGGAGGCCACAGCAGGCCAGGTAGACCCAGGCTGCCCAACTGGGTGCTCTTCCTCCCTCACCCACTCCGCTCCATCTCTCCAGAGGCTGCTCGAAAACTGCCTTCTGTCCCCACCACCCAGCACTCTAGTTTCCTTGTCCTTTAAAAATTGTAACTTACGAGACAAGGAAGAGCGACACCAAAAGTGCTCTGCACATAAAATAACGCTACAGAAAAGCAGTGTTGGTGCAGTGGTCAGCCAAGCCCAAGGTTACATACTGATGACAAATATACAATCAGCTTCAGCTCCACCAAATGACCAACGATGGGACGACCGGGCATGACAGAGCTCCTACTGTCACGAGTGAAGACTGCAGCGCCCCTAGAGCAAGGACCACATGACCCAACAGCCTGGGGCAGTCCTGGTTTGGGTCTGCTGCCTAATTATTAACAGCACCCCTTTATTCTTAAAAGTGCTCCAGTTTAGACAAGTTACACAGTCTCTCTCTCCTTGCCCCAAATGTTCAGACTGTAAAGCCACCTTCCAGTTCACAGTAGAGGAAGAAGTGGATGACGCTGGTGGAACCATCAGACACATCTGGGACGTGGGACGTTCCACAGGACCCCTGACTTGGTTTCCTTAGTAGGTGATGGCTGGGGGGACGGGGCTGAGGGCAGCGACCCAGATTTAAGAGGCTTGAGAAACCCAACAACCAAATGCAACACACAGACCTTGTTTGGATTTGAGTAAACCGACTGTTTTAAAGAAAGTCTGGAACTATTAGCAAAACTTGAAAGGGCTGGGATAGAAAACCCTGCTAATTGTACTTGTTGTGCAAAAAAGCTCACGGCAAGGATGCTGGTCAGAATGGATGCTGCAGCACACGAGGCAAAACAGATCTGAAATCTGCCTCAATCTTCAAGAGACGGGAGAAGCAAATATGGCAAAACCTTTACGATTATTGAGGCTGGGAGATGGATATATGGGTAATTGTATTATCATTCCTCCTTTTGTTACAAGTTCGAGACTTATAACAAAAATTACAAATAACCCAAACCAAACCATACCCAAAATTAGTTTGTGGACTCAAGTCTTCTGGTTTCCACAAAGAGACCCAAAGTTGCCCCAGCCATCCAGAGGATGGGGCTGCCCCTCACCTCCCCCACTCTCTGCTCCAGACTGACATGCTCTATGGCCCACGTGCCTGCCATCCCTCTGCCTCGCTGTCATCCTCAACTCCTCAAGTTTTCCCTCAGAGTCACCTCCTCATTGCAGCCTTCCTTGAAACTGTAACCCTCCCCGTTTCTTAAGTTTCTTCCTTTTTCTTTTCCCCGTTCTGTTTGATAAAATTTCTTTTTTTCTCGTTTTCTCTCCTTTGGCTGTTCCCCTTCTACTAGGAACGTGGTCTTCATATGGGCAGGGACCTGCACATCCTTGGCAGGGAGGAGGTCCCAGGGAGGCTGCAGGGGCACCCATAGCCAGAAAGCGCACGCAGACTCGCAGCGTGTGTTTGGTTGATGCAGAAGCCAGATGAGGGACGAAGAGAGAAACCTGGCTACGTGAGGTGAGGCAAGACGGCAGCTGGACACCAGAGAAACACCTCTTTGTGCACGGGACCCCAGCCTGATCTCACCTCGGGGGCTGCTGCGGCAGGGGCAGCACCAGGCACCACGCCACCCATCGGCATGAACCCCACATCCTGGATCTTCAACGTTTTCTGCAGGAACAGAGAAAGGTAGTTTCAGGAGCTGGCCATCACACCAAGACACGCTCAGGGACATGCCTGGCAAGATCCTTGCATTCAGGGAGCACCCTTTGGACAATTTACCAAATTCCCAAATACCCCAGGAAAGGGCCCCAGACCTCCCTACCCGGCCTGGGCCATGATACCTTCAGGAGCTCGTTGAGGTCTGAGATCTCCAGCAGCGTGAGGCTGGCAATGTCCTGGACCAGCTGCTGGATCTTGGGGGGGTACTCCTTGGGGGTGTTATCCAGGGGGGCACCAGCAAGGGCCTCCCCCCCTCGATGGCTGCTGCATCTCATCAGGCGCACGGAGCAGACACGAGGTACCTGTTGCCTAACCCCCATTCAAACAGAGTCATCAGCCTGGCACAAGCAGGTGACACGGACCAGGTAGGTAGGTGCCATGAGCTCAGAAGATCTAGCTCCTTGGTCCTGACTCAGGTTCTCAGACTCCAGGGTCCACGTGGATAAGAAAGGGATTTCCCAACTACTTTATGTTCTTCAAAGGGCCTTAGAAACCCACGTAACTGTAATGCAGACACGCTACCCACGACGTTGTTTCCGGCTTGGATGAACTATACCAACCCACAAAGGTAAGGCAATTACTTGAATGCATTTTGCGGCACAAAGCCTTTCAGAACCTAGGGCCCCTGGCGGCAGAACGCCAGATCCACTCATGGAAGTCCTACCATGTCACTGTGATGCCGGGGAAACTGAAGCTCGGAAATAATCAGGGACCGGTCCAAGGTCATCCTGGGCCACGCCGGAACTATCGGCGGCCCCCGCGGTTAGGGGATCGTCAGGAGGGGGCCCCGCGCCCACCACCCCCGTAGGGACCCACCGAGTCCGGGGTGGCCCCCCGCCCGCGGACGCCGCCCCGACCTGCACCCTCAGTGCCCGGCTGCCCGGCCCTCGGCGGCCTGCGGTACCTGGCGAGGCGGAGGGCGGCGGCTCGAAGCCTAAGACACGGCCCCCATAGAAGGCTTGCGGCCGCCGGCAGCATCGCTCCGCAAGCGAGAAGGTCACACGCGGCTCCCAGTAGGAGGGACGCTCTAGCTGCCCGGACCGCCGAGCATACGCGCTGGGGGAGGACGCTCTAGCCGCCAAGACCGTCGAGCATACGCTGTGGGGAGGGCGCTCTAGCCGCCAGGACCGCCGAGCATGCGAGCTGGGTGTCGGGGGAGGACGCTCTAGCCGCCAGGACCGCCGAACATAGGGGTTGGGGATGACGCTCTAGCCGCGCGGGCCATCGGGCATAGGAGCTGGGGAGGACGCTCTAGCCGCCAGGGCCATCGGGTATAGGAGCTAGGGAGGACGCTCTAGCCGCCAGGGCCGCCGAGGAAACGAGCTGGAGGAGGACGCTCTCACCTCGACTTGCCTCCTCTCGCTCCCAGGTTACCCCGAAGACGATGGACGGGACAGGCGCAGACAACTCTGTGGTGGCGGCCGGACAGCGGCTGGCCCGGGCTCTCCGCCCCGGGGGGTGAATGAAGCCCAGAGAAGGCTGAGCCACGGCGTGGGTTCCGTCCGAGTCGGGCTGGACCCCCGGGCAGTCCCACTAGGGACGACCGGCCGGGACTTGGCCCTATTGGACGGCACAGTAATGCCTGCACCCGAGCCCGGGCTCGTGAAGTTTGCGCTACCGCAGGGCGGGCTCGAGGGTCCCCAGTTCCCTTCCTGGGTAGCTTCGCCCCGGGGGTCCGGCTGTCCGTGGCCTGTGGTCACCTGGCGGCAGGAGCGCCCCTACCCTCTGGGCCGCCTTCTCCTCGGTTTCCTCCTGTACCTAAACGGCTGCCTTTCCGGCCAGCACGGGCGCACCTTTTGTCCTTCCGTCCTGGCCACCCTGGAAGCCAGGCCGCCGCCCTCCGCCTGGACCAGACCCGCAGGGAGCTCGGGACTCGGCTTACAGCGTCTGCTAAGGGTTGTGATTGAGCCCGGAAGGGGTCAGACGGGGTCCTGGGAGAAGAGCATTTGTAAGCCTGGGCTCTGTCTCCACCTGCCAGAAGCCTCTGCATCCCTGCCTTAGTCCAGCTCCTAAACATCTGGCACATGGGGTATCCCAAGCCCTTCAGGTCCTGGGGCCTTTTCTCTTTAGATGCAACAGAGAGCATGCCCCCTGGCTGCTGTCCCAGACGCCACAGATGATTTCCTAAGAGCCCAGGCAGAACAGCCCTGACTTTAGATCAGAGCCAGGAGACAGCGCTGCTCTCGGCCCAGCACCTCTGTGATTCTGGCCATTCCTTTGACGTGAGCTCTGTGCCTATTAAACTAGTCCATTCCTTCGCAGACAAGCTAAAATGGGGGTCACCCAAGAGGTTTGTCCAAAGTCTGTGAAATGTTCCGAATCCTGAATGCAAGAGGCTGCGAGTCCGCGTTGTCTTAAATGTTTTCTTCTAGGCTACGACTCTCAACTGGCATCCCAGACTCAGACTGGAGTCAGGGCAGCACAGGGCTGGGTGGAGAGAGGACAGCTCCTCAGTGCTCAGTCTCAGGGAGGAAAACAGCAGATCTCAAGGCAGAGCAGCATCTACCAGTTGAGACTCCTGTGGAGCTGGGCCTGGGGCGAGGGGCAGCTGGCCTGTGGGGAGGCACCTTATACACCCCTGTCCACAGCTGGACCAGCTGCTCAGCACCTCTCTGTGCAGACACCCGAATACTTGTTGAAAGACATTTTATTATCACTGTTCCATTCTGTCTACTCAGGGCACTGGATGATGACGGCTCAGAAGCAGAGAAGCTGGAGACAGGCCCCACCCTTCCTGTGAGGGCCAGAGCACCCCTGCTGACAGCCTGCAGGGGAGGACTCTGGGGAGCACTCACGCTAGTCACAGGCCACAGGCCCTAAGGTGTCCTGGGTGGGAACGGGAGGGCATGAGCTGTGTGGGGCAGAGACCCCACTCCACCTGGCCCTCTCGGGACCCGACGTGCTGGGCTGGGGGCTTCCTCTCAGAGAAAGTCCTTCCCTACCACCCTCCCCGCCGAGGCCCAGCCCTGGGGAGAGGAGCCAGACACCAACTCAAGAAGACAGGGACAAGGATGGGGCCTGGGGGGGGACGAGAAGCCAGCAGGTGAGGACAAAGATGGAAAAGGGCCAGGGTGAAGGGTCACCCTGCCCGTGCAGAGCAGGGACATTACACGCAGAGGGGAGAGAACGAGGCAGAAGGACGACGCTAGTTAGAGACGGAGGCGGTGGTTTTGGAGAACCGTAGTGTTACTCTGGATGGGGAGCTCCCAGCCGTGGTCAGTCAAACGAGATGAGCTGGGCTTCGCTGCCCTGTGGCGGCGGCCCCTGTGGCGGCGGCTGCTGGGCCACTGGGGGCTGCTGCTGGGGAGGGCCGCTAGAGGGCGCCATCTGTTGGGGGGGGACACATGGCCCATCGGTCTGTCCTCCCTCTCCAGGCCCCAGCCACCCCACCCTATACCGGCTCCTCTCCAGAACATGCCACATCCCAGCCTTGCCCTGGTACTCAGGCCCCTCGAGCCCACCCTCCCGACTCCCTGCACTCTTCCTGTCCCCAGCAGAGCCCAGAACCCAGGTGTTCCCGATTCATGTCTGTGGACCGGAGATGATGTGACCTTGGGCTTTTTAGTAAATGCGTGGTTTGGCACCTGTAGGTGTTGCTAAGTGTCTGTCCTGGTCCTGCCCGCAGAGCAGCCGTCCTGCCCCACACTGGCTGCACTTCCCAGGGCAGCCCCGCTGCTGAGGGGGGTCCACAGCAAAACCTGTCCCCCGTCATGACCCATGGTGTTGGCCCCGGGAGAGGCTCACCTGCGGGTACACGGGCTGCTGCCCCGAGATGTAGGGCTGCTGCGGGGGCGGCAGAGGTGCGTCTTGGCCGGGGAGGGTGGGCATGAGATTCTGTGGAGGATAAAACAACCCCACACTGAGAAAGGAGCTCTGTAACCAGATAAACACCAACCAGCGAGGAGAGGGCAGTGGAGGGGACGTGGGGCGATGAGCAGAGAGTGGAGCCTGCCCAGCACTGCCGCCACCCGATGCCCCCACAACCTCTCACCTGCATGCCGTAAGGCTGGTAGCCCATGGACACTGACTGGCTCCCCATGTAGCCCATGGTGCTGGACTGTGGAGGCTGGGAGATGGCCGGGAGGCTCTGCGGGGCCTGGGAAGCCACGTTCTATGGAGGGGAGGAGGCAATGGAAGAAGGCTGAGCCCAGTTGCCCCAGTGGCCTTGTAGGGGAGGGGGCGGCCTTCCCACCTACCTGATAGCCCTGCGTGGGAGTGGGCTGGTAGGATGAGTAGGCTGGGCTGGTGGTGGGCCCGGTGGGGCCCTGAGGGGCTGCCTGCGTGCCAGCGGCCCCTGCTGTGTACATGTAAGCGCTTACCATGCTGGGATCTGGAGGAAAAGAGGAAAGAGCTCACCACCCCGAAGTGGCGAGGACGGTGGGGGCCCTCTTCTGACCTTTCCTTCTCTTTATGACTTTTGGAACCAAGTTTGTGTTTCACATTCTCACGAAACGAAAGTAAGTGAAATCAACAAAGATAGCAAAGGACCCCCAGAATGTCACACTCTCCGAAGACCAGTGACACCCAAACAGGGGTTGTCTGCAAGATGACGGGCCAGTGCTCTTTGGGAAGTCAGTGTCACAGAATGCCAGGGCAGACCAAGAAACATTCTAGATTAAAGGAGGTGAGAGAAGCAGGACAGCTAAACATGTGACGGGTTTCCTGTTGTCACGAACGGGGTACTGGGACTCTGTGGGAGCTGAGCCGGCTATGGACACAGTCACAACACGGCCTCAGAGCCCTTGTTCCGGCATCTGTACCCAGGCCGTGGGGAGCATCCTGGTTTAGCAAATGCACCGAGGCCTCTAGGAGTGAAAGGCGTCACACCTGCCGTGCACCCTAAATCGGGTCAGAAGAAAAAGTGTGTGTGGAGAGGGCAAGTGCTGACAAGGAAATGTCTGGGAATCTGAAAAATTCTTTGTACCATTCTGCCAACTGTTTTGTAACTCTGAAATCACACTGAAATAATAAAAGAAGAAAGGGATAGTGGTCCGGGGCTCATCTGGGCTGTCGGCCCTCTGCCCGTCCGCCCCACCCCCACCCCGTTACCTGCTGCGGCCCCAGGCATGCTGGGGTAGGGGCCGCTGGTGGCTGGGGCCGGCTGGCTCATGTACATGGTGTGCATGGGAGAGCCCTCCACTGAGCCCGCTGGGCTGAAGGTCCCCGCGAAGCTTGCTGGGCCAGAGGGCTGGTACAGCACGCCCCCCGCTGCAGGCATGGCCTGGAGCTGGGGATAGAGAGACGGCTTTCAGGGCAGTTCTCAGTTACCAGGGTGCCTGGAGGGAGTGGGACGTGTGGCAGGCACGTGCCTGGGCATAGGGCAGGGAGAAGGCTGGCATCTGGGCCCGCATCTGGATGGTCTGCTTCTGCTGCTCCAGGCGCATCTGCCGCTCCTTCTCCTGCTCCTGCAGGCGCTGGATGGCCAGCTGCCGCTGCACCTCCAGGTACTCCTGTGGGCCATGAGGCAGCCGTCAGTGCTGGCTTTGCCCCCCACACCCCCAGGGCTGGGCCGCCGCTGCCACACCTGCTTCTTCTGCCGCATGATCTCCAGCTTCTGGGCCAGCTGGATCTGGCGCTGGCGCTCGGCCTCCTCGGCTGCGCGGCGCAGCTTCTCCCGGTGCTCCTCCCGCAGGGCACTGAGTGCCCCCCGGGCGTCACGGATCTGCGCCAGCTTGTCCTGCAGCCCCTCGTAGTACACTGTGGGGAGAGGGCAGAGCGGGGGCCTTGGCAATGGCTCCCCAGCTGAGCGCTTGTCAACAGGGCACAGCTGGCATAAGGGCTCCAGGGTGGGTGGGCAAGCACGCACGCACGCACACACTTCCTCCAGCTGACTGTCCGGCGCTCAGTGGGACGTTTCCTGCCACTGGGACTATTTCTTGTAGAACCCAAGGTCCCTCAGGGCAGCCCTGCCCACACGACCCCAGGCCTGATGACGCCTGGTGGAGGGCACCCACTGCCCCGAGGGGATGTGGCCGGCCCCTGACGGGAGCCCCCGTAGCCCCGGAGGGACGCCCGGGAGGGTGTGTGCGGCACCTACGCCTGCGCTCATCCAGCTGGTTGAGCAGCTCGAGCAGCTGGGGGTGCATGCCGTTGATGGACTGGAAAAGGGACAGCACGGCTGAGTCGTTGGTGATGCTGCGGCCCCGCACGTGGTTGCTCTTCATGCGGTTGACAAAGGTGGTGACGGCATTCTGCAGGGCTTTCAGGAACTGTGCGTGGCTCTCCTCCGACTCCCCATTCTGGTATTGCTGCCGGGGCACAGGGGGTCTGGCTGAGTGCCTCCTTCGCCCCCAGGTCCCCGAGCAGGGGCAGGGACCCACCATCTGGCCGCTGAGCTCCGAACCTGCTGCACATCTGACTTGGTCCTCCCGGTGGGTCTGCAAGGGGCACCCTCAGCACCCGGTTCACACGTGAGGAAACTAAGGCCCAGGGAGGCTTGGGTTTTACCCAGAGACGCAGTGTGGCCGAGACAAGGCTGTCCTGGCTCTAGCCTCTTATTCCCCTGGGCACCAAAGTACAGAGCCCCAGAATATTCCAATCCATTCAGGGTAGGCCGCGAGTAGCCGAGCTCTGGCCCACAGCCAGCCCAGCGAGGTTCAACGGAGAGCCATGAGCTGCAATGGCCTGCCTCCAGGAGGTCACTGAGGACACAGCTCGGCCCTCCTGATAGATGCCTGGGCAGGGCCTAGCACACTGCGCTCCGGGAGGCCAAGTATGCCCCCAGCCTGAGGAGGGAGCCATGGCTTACCTCACTAAAGGGGCCTCCGGCCGGATTTACAGGTTGAGGGTCTGTCTCCGGGAGGGAAGTCTGGAAGACACCAGAGAGTGACTGGGACTCCGCCCCTGGCCTGTCCTGGCAGCCCCCTCCCAAGGGACCATGGCCAGGAGCCTGAGAGCAGCCCCCTTACCTCCACACTGGCAGGGACTGTGTGTGCCTCCCCAGGCTGGGCGGCGGGCTCTGCCAGAGGCACCGGTGCAGATGGCGTGGGGCTCTTCCGAGCCTCCTCCTGCTTCTTCTCCCAGTAGTTCCGGTTGAGGTACCGGGCGAGCTGCACAGGCAAGAGGGGGTCACTCCCAAGGGCCAGGAGGCAGCAAGGGGAAAGCACCACACACAGGGTGTCCTCACCTCGGGGTCGATGTCTTCAGCCAGAGGCGCCGACGAGTTCTGGGGAGATGTGGGGGGTGTGAGGCGTCATAGGCCGGAGCAGCAGCAACCCTGGCCATCGCTCAGGAGGCCTGGATGACGCAGCCATGACAGTGGACCCTAGAGGCTGGCCAAAGCCTGTCTGAACCCCAAGGGGCTCCAAAACTGTAGAAAGGGCGCAGCGTGGTGCCCCACCAGCCCTCCCACGAACCACAGGTACAGGTGGGCAGGTGGCAGGGCTGCTCTCAGCCCCACCCACAGAGCCCTGCAGAGTTTGCAAGTGACTTTCCAAACCTTTTCTCCCACCTGCCACCCACCCCCTTTTTACAAAGAGAACTGAGGCCAAAGAGAGGCTGGGTCCATCCCCAAAAAGCAGACCTGTGACGGCCCCACTGAAGGCCAGAAAAACACAAAGCCCCTTTGACCCCAGGGGTTCTCACCTCCTCCTGCTCTTGGGGGTGTGAAAGAGACCAGGGTCTCGACAGTGAGACCGCCAGCCTTTACAGTGCCCTCTATCCCACAAGGGTCCCGACCAGGGAGCTGAGACCCGTGGGCGCCAGGCCGCACCCTGCCCCTGCCCATGAGACATGTGCCTCTAGGTTGGGGCACCCGCCCCCCGCCTCCCCACCCCACCATGGGAAGGGGGTCCAAGCCAGTGGGGCTGAGCCGGAGGGCGGGCTCACCACGGGCGAAGAGTACAGGCTGCTGGCAGGGGGTGCTGACGAGGCCACAGGTGTGGGCTCCGCCTTGGGGTATGCGGCATAGGCCGACTTCTGTCTCTGCAGGAGAACCAGGAGAAGGGTGTCGCGAGGGTGCCCCCGGACTCCCCTGGCAGCCCCAGACTCAGTGAGGCCACCCCCGGCTCACCATCCTCTCCTTCTCTTCGGCCTCGGACTGCGACAGGGCCAGGGCCAGCTGCAGCTCCTCTTCCTCTTGCAGGGCCGTCTCATCCCTCTTCGGGGGCAGCTGAGGATGGCAGGGCAGGGTGAGCCGGGCCCAGGGCTGAGGCGCCCCCACAGGCCCGGGCAGTACCTGGGACTGCTGCGACAGGGGGCTGGTCAGGTACTCCGGGGGCAGCTCCGTCGTCGAGGCAGCCTTTCCCTCCGCTTTCCTGGAGGAGACAGGACGCTGTACGTTATCGGGCACTGTACCCCTGGCCCCCCACAAGTTCTCAGGACACAGCCTGGGGCTTCCCTCTGACGTCCCCACAGAAGGAAGACGGGGGTTCCACAGACCACATTCCAGAGAAAAGCTGGACCCTCAAACCAGCTGTCACCTCTGGGCTGTGGAGCCCTGGGTAAGTCACTGGCCTAAGCTACAGCTCCCCCTCCTGCAAATGGGGCTCAAACACCCGCCTGGCTCCGGCTTTCCACAGAAAAGGACCTCCCGGTGGAGCAGCCTGCAGACACCACTTCACCAAGGGATCAGATTCCATCACTGATGCTGGGACAGACGGACAGCACAGGCTCCCAGGCCAGAACCTGTCTCTAACCACGAGGAAACCTTGGACCCAAACCTAGGGATGTGCCACAACAGCCTAGGCCCCTCAGCGACGTCCTCGTCACAAAAAATGAAGCAAATAAAACATGCTGGGTTAGGAAACTGATGTGGTGGCTGGGTCCTGACAGGACAAAACCGCCGCAGGATGTTACTGGGACACGGGAACCCTGGACAGGGACTGGGCAGTAGGTGTCAGAACCACGCTGATGCTAAATGCCCCAACTCGACAGCCGGCAGCAGTCACATGGGGAAAGTTCATCCAGGGAAGCGCACGTAGGAGGTCGAGGCGAGGAGGACAGGGTGCCTGCAGCTCACTCTCAACTGGTTCAGGACACAACGTGTATGTGTCTGGACACGCAGGCAGATGCGGGGAGGGCAGGTGTGATGGAGTCAATGGGGCCGAGGGACCCAGGCTGTGGGAGGAGCAGGGTGTGTGTGTGGTCTCCAGACTGTTCCTGCATCTCTTCTCTAAGTGTCACTCCCAAACTAAGACGTTACAAAAAGAAACCTGAGCAATTAGCTAGCAGGTCTCAGAGCCGGGGGCCCTGCTGGGCTCTGTCCAAGTCTGCCGCTCCCCCCGCCTCCTTTGCCCGCCCCCGATTACCAAGGTAGAAGCTGGCTCCGCTCAGTGTCCAAGGGGACTTACTTGTTGAGCTGCTCGTAGCAGGGCTCGCACACACGCACCTCCTTCTCGATGCCAAACTTGGGGATGGTGGAATACTTGGAGGAGCATTTGCCGCAGAAGATCTGGCCGCATGCCCGGCAGTGGTGCTGCGACACGGGACAGGTCAGGGCAGCCTGGCCGGCCACCCCTCACGCCCACCCCCCGCCCAGCACCGCCCACTGCAGGACGCGCCAGACCAGGTCTCCCAGGCCAGGGTGGGCAGAAGGCAAGCCCAGGAGGCCACAAAGGCCCTGGGGGAACAGGGTGCACTTGCAAGCTCTCAACTGTAGCCTCCACTTTGAGGAAAAGAAGTCAAATTACGAAGAAAAATTCACAAAAAACATGCATGAGTTGTCCCGATAAACGAGTTTTGCTGGACGGTGAGTCCGGTGAGTCTGCTCAGATGCCCCAGGCCCCAGCCTTTGCCATGGCCAGCCTGGGCTTCGGTGGGAAGAGGGAGGGTCCAAGCTGCACAGGCCAAGTCAGCTGAGGAGACTTGGCCAAGGGGCTATTGGCCGAGGCAACGCAGACCCAAACCCCCAGCCCCGGGCGTGGGGTATACTCCCGTTCCCAGAGGGGTGCAGCCTTGCCCGAACTTCCCCTGACAGCACTGACCATCAGACACCAACCCTAGGTGACCACACTCCCTACACTGCCAGGTCCCAGCCAAGACAGAAAGGCCCGTGCGTGGATGCGGTGGCCTTGTGATGACAGCAGGTGGCCTGGGGTCTGCCCCAGCCAGGCGTGGAGCCAGGTCCCTCCCCAAGGCGGGTGCACTCACCTTGCGGGTCATGACCCCGAACTGCACTCGGCACCGGTGGCACTCCTCAGCATCCACCCAGTCGGGGGCCTGGGGACAGGCAGAGTCGGGTCACATAGTCCCTGCCCTCCCTGCCGATCCCCGCTTCCCACAGGTGTGTGCAAGGGACTGGAGCCAACTCACTGCAGGCATGACTCGAGGAAGGATCCCCCTCCAAAACAGTCTTCCTTTCTTTCTAAAGACCTTACAGCAAGACTTCCTTCCCACAGCTTTGGGGATATATAAGTATTTGTCTTCACGGCTGTGGGAACCACAGCCCTAAGGCACCTTGAACTGGGTTCCTGTCTCAACCTGCAGACACAGCTGCATATTCTACTGAAAAAAGTCAAGCTTTCTCGTTCTTGAGACAGATCAGCAGCTCACCTGCTGCCAACAAGCCCAGATCCCAGGGCTTCCCTTCTGCCTTCTCACAGCAGCCTAACTCCTAGACCTCCAGCACCCCGTGAACTCACTCTCTCCGCCGCAAACATGGCATCGCTCTCCTTGAACTCCGGGAAGACGTGTCCTGGAGAAAGGAGGCCGCTGTTACCGCCAAGTGCTGCCTAGTGGGCGAGGCCCATAGCCTCACCTGCCCGAACCCATCTGCCCTGAGGCCTCCAGAGCTGCATCCTAGCTCTTGGCATCTGCCTCCCCAAACAGACAGAAGAGCCCAGAGCCCCGGGGCAGCAGGCACGGTGACCCCACACTGGGCAAGGGCGCCTTGGGGCACAGCTCAGCCGGCCCGCCCCCCAGCTGGGGTGGCTCCCCACAGGCCGCTCTGTCCTGGGGACCACACACAGAGCCAGGCATTGCTCCCACCTCATCAAGGCCTCATAGACATTCCCCAGTCCATCTGGCTCCTGGTCCCGCACCCCAGCCAGGCATGCTTCCCAGAGCTCTTAAAAGTTGGAGTTCCTAAGCTGTTTTTTGAGACATGGACCCCTTGGGAATTCCATGAAAGCTTTGTTTTTGTTTTTGGCCATGCCGTGTGGCTTATAGGGATCTTAGTTCCCCAACCAGGGGTCCACCCAGGCCCCCAGCAGTGAAAGCCTGGAATCTTAACCACTGAATCGGCAGGGAATTCCCCCCCGTAAAGCTTTGCGCGTTCTCTCTCGTGTATAAGGTCCAGGGATTGGGAGCTTGAGGCCAGCTCACCGACCTCATCACACAGTGTCTGCACGGTCCTGCCCACCCCGCGGCCAGCAGGCGCTGCCCCCGCTCCCACTCCATGCCTCATCTTCAGGGCCAGAGGACCTGCCCTCCCCCGCCGCAGCACAGGTGGGAGAGGCCCCAGCCCAGTCCTCTCATTCCATGTCTGGTGAGAGCACCAACAAATCCTCCAAACAAGGCCTGAATCCACCGCCCTCCTTGCCAAAGCCCACCACCTCTCCGCTGGCACCGCAACAGCCGGGAGGAACGCGCGGTGGGCCTTAAGAAGCACACCTCAGCTGCCACACCCCCACTTACAACTCTCCAGGAGTTTCCGCTGTGCCCAGAGCACAGTGCTTCCCCCACTGCGCACGGGGCGGGCACAGCCACCCTTGGGCCCGCCTTGTGCAGGGCAGCCCCTCACCTCCTGGTGGCATGTCCCAGGCCTGGCGCTGGACCCTGCTGCTCCCCACTACCCTGACTCACCTTCCACCTTCATGATCTGGTACGTGTCCTGAACGACCTTGTATTTGGGCTCGTTCCGGAATGCATGCGCCCAGGCCTGAATCAGGTACAGGATCTTGTTTCGGACGTTTACTTCCACCTGCCTCTGTGGAGAAGGGAGGAAAGAAGATAAGAACCTTGGGAGAGGCAGGTGCCAAAGAGACATCTCGGCACGAAAAAGCAGCTGGCAAGACCCCAACACTCCGAGCAACTGGGGCTGGCAGAGGTGGGGCGGGTCCCCCAAGTGGGGCACCAGGGCCATGTAGTGACCCACTCCCCAGACCCAGGCCTACTTTAGGAAGCCCTGTCCCCAAGGACAAATCCATTGCACCTGTCTGCCCACTCAGGACCTGGACTTATCTTTAACCACCTAGGTGAAGCTGCGCATCCCTCAGGTGGAGGCTCTCAAACCCCTACTGCCCCGTAACTACCTGCCTCTCCCCACCCCATCACCGTGCCCTACAGGACACTGACTGCCTAGCGAGCTCCTCAGCCTGTAACCCACTCTGTTGCCAGCTAAGGCCAGCCTCTGACAGGCAGAGCCAATCAGGCCTGGGCTGAGGAAGCAGATGCACGGTCGGCTGGCCCCCTCCTTCCAGTCATAGGCAGCGCGGGCAGGCGGGGGAGTGGCTCCAGAAAGTTCCCCACATACAGAGCCACCACCACCACCAAGCTGAAGCACAGACAAGCACATTTCTAGAGCTCTCTCAGGAGCCTATCCACACACGATGCTCAGGATGGCGGGTCAAGGAAGCTGCTTCAAGACACCAAGCACAGCTCACGCGCCAGGGCTCCCACTCTCCCCTGTAATCGGGGTCTGGTCAGCGGACCCCTTTCCGGTAGCCCTGCCCCTGTGAGGACTCAGACCATGTACAGTGTGAACAGGACACGATTGTGCCAGGACAAGGAGGGCGGGTTCTAACTCCTCTGCTGTCACCCAGGCCAGAGCAGGGGCTGGCCAAGTCACCAGTCAGGGCTTTGGAGAAGCCCCGCCGTCAGCTCAGCCCCAGTCGGGCTCCTGGCTGTGAGGCCCACAGGCCCCCAAAGGGCCCAGGCCACAGTGGCGGCGGAGTTGGTGCTGGGGCTTCACTCCCTGGTTGCCACCTAGGGCACCCACACCCTCAGCTCCGTGGGATGCCCCTCACCCACGGGGGGCTGGGGGGCGTGTAAAACCCACTGCCCTGGCGTCCCTGCTCTGCTGTTGCTGTTCCCTAACTCTCCCTCCACAAGCACTCATGTGCCTCCCTGCTCAGAATTCTACCCGAGCCTTTGGGGACCCCAGGCCTCCACTTACAACCTCTGCCCATGGCACACAGCTCCCTCCCCACCTTCTCCACTGCTCAGTGAGCATCCCCTGCCCTTCAAGACTCAGCTCCTGCCCCCCAGGAAGCCTTCCCAACTTTGCAGGAGGAGTGGGGTCTCCTCCACACCCCCAGATGCAGCCCCGCTGACTTCTGGGAAGGCCTGACCTCACAAGGCAGGGACCACGAACGCTCGCCTTCCAGCCCTCCAGCACCTGGCACTGTTCCCACCAGCAAAGCCCCAAGAAGCCCGTGTGGTGGCGCACCCCAGTCTGGGCCTCCCTGCTCCCCACAGAGTGCCCACCTTCAGCAGCTCCTTCAGCTCCTCCATGGTCTGCTTGTTCGCCACCTCATCATGAACCGTCTGGCCACAGTTCTTCACCACGGACTCCATGACCTGCAGGCCCCAAGGTAGGGTAGACTTAAGTCTCTGGTCAGGGCAGGAACTCCCCGTCCTGGACGGGCCCACCTCCCCACAAGAAGGCAGGCCTCAACAGGGCCCTCAGGCCACCCAGCCGGACAAGAAAGCCCGCGTTACAGCCTCTGAGGCAGGAAGCAGCCAGGGGTACACCTGCTTCTTCTAACTCTGTGTTTTATCACCAGGGACAGACACTGGAGTCAACCTCAGGGCCCACACATGTCAGCCTCAGGTGGAACAGCTGAGGCATTGCTCCCAGTCCTGCCCCACGGCCCCAGTGCCTCCACTTCTGGCGGTGTGCCCATCCCTGCTATCCCCACCAGTGCCACCTGGCGTACAGGGTCTGATTACCTCTAGGGCATACAAGGCCACGTGGGGATTCTTGTCATTGACTTTCTTCTTGATGGAGCTCACTGCATATTTTGCTCTGACAGAAAAAGGCATTGATAAAAGCAGAAAGAGAAAAAGAGAAAGAAAACAACCTCTAAGACTGAGAAAAGCCCACCCACCATCTGGTCCCTGAGACACCCCCCAGGCAAATGTCCAGGTAACTGTGCCCTCCCAAGCTGTACAGAGAAAGTCCTTTAATCGTCCCAAGATCTCAAAAACCCCAGCACACAGACCACACAGTCCTCCACCAGGGCCTCACACGGTTGGCTTCCATCCGGGCAGGATCTTGGAAGATGAGCGGACACCAAGCAACCCTAGTCCACGGGGTGGCCACCCCATTGCTTTTAAGGGAGCACTTACTGCGTGTCCCCCTGGCGGATCAGGTCACAGATCTGGAGGATGGACTCCCAGTCGGTCTCCAGAAGAAGTTGGCTGGTCGCTTTGTCTAAGACAGAAACTCACCATTACAGGGGCTCATCCTGCTCTGTGATTCCCCAGGTGACCCCCCACCTCAGCAACAGGCAGGAGGGACTGCCCCCTTCCCATTTTAGACATTTGGACCAAACAGAAAACTACTGAAAATGCTCCTGACACCTGACAATAACCATGAAAGCACTGTCCTTCCTGAAAGACAGACAAACAGGTTGGAAAATAACAATGGAGAACGCTGTTGTGAGCTTTTTACGTGCCAAGTGCTGTTCCAAACATTTTTACGTGAACTCACTCAATTCTCACACAACCTTAAGAGTTAGGTGGTATTTCCACCTTCTCTGAAGACAGAGAAACTGAAACAGAGAGGTGAGGTCACTGCCTGAAGTCACAAAGCTTGCTGGGGCAAAGCCAGAATTCAACACTATACTCAGCTGTTTCTTAACAAAGAGAACTCTGCTGCCTCATCCCTCAGAGTCCCTGGTTTTTCAGAAGCTTAACCTATTTGATTAGGTCTCAGCTGAGGCATGGCTGGAGAGGCATGCAGCAGAGACCCCAGTGCTCTGTTTCACGTGTTTTGTGAGGCGCAGACAGGATCGACCCGCCAAGGATTCTCCAGCTACCACCTCTAGTCTATGTCGCTGTGGCCTCAGACAGACAGATGTGCTGCTCAGGGGTTGCTCTCCAGCCCAGCCAGTACCATCTTCCCTGGAGTTGTACAAATGGTCAACATGGATCTGGGAGTAACTTCTGGACTAACCACTGAAGGCCTGAACAACCTCATAAGCTGAGCTCCTCGGCCTATATGTTCAATGAGCAAGAAAGGCGCCTCATCTGAGGTCCCTCTGAAACCATATTCAAGGAACAAGGAGGGCAGGCTCGGGTTGACCATTCCAGTACCCAGAGCACCGATCCCAAACACAGAGCACACACGGTTTCATGGAGTGGTGGGGGCTCGCCCATAAAAATCGATTTTCCTTCCTAATATCTGTGACCTCCAGGAGGCTCAGAAGGATCAGCTATCCACCCCAGAAAACAGAGGAAACGCCTTCCTAGCCCTGGGCGCTTCCGGGAGCCCAGTGGGGACACAGGGCGCAGGTCTGGGTCCCTGGGGAAGCAGCGCTCCAAAGAGCTTGGCAGGACCTACAGAGGACATTGCTGGCTCCACCCTCTGGGGCCCATGTATGTGTCAGAACTCCCAAATCCCATGCAACCTAGGTTTCGGTATGGAGAGTCTACTGAGATTTTACTATTTCACTGAGTCACCCGTTTTCGTGACTCAGGACGTGAGGCCTGTTCGGCCAGACGCTGGTGGTCGTTTCCCCAAGGCTCCTGGCCCGTCTCCTACGCGGACCCTCCTTTACTCGGCCGGCGCCGGGGCCGCGCCCCGGACCGCCGGCCCTGCGTCGCCTGCGCGCCCGCCCAGGGCCCGGGTGGCACGGCGGTCGCCCCGGAGCGCTGGGGCCCAGGGGCTTTCGCTCCGGGGGCGGGGGCCGCGTTACCTAGGAGACGCTCGAAGGTGCCGCTGCCGCGCCCCATGGCGACCCAGGAACCCGACCTGACGCCGCAGCTCTCCCCGCTGCGAGCCGGCGCGCCCCCGACTTCCGCTTCCGCCTGCCGTCTCGAGTGCGCGCACGCGCACGTCGCTGGCCTGCTCGCGAGCCGCGGAGAGGCGGGCCTTTCCGCTCGCCCCAGACGCTGGGCGCAGATTGGACCGCGCCCACTGAGACGGTAAGCGCTGAGAACCAATGAGCAGCCCGGGGGCAAGGCCTGGCGTCGCCAGGACGCCGAGCCACGGGTGTAGAGTGGAGCGGGGAGTGGGATGTGTCTTCTGCTTGGGGCCACGGGTGTGGGGAAGACGCTGTTGGTGAAACGCTTGCAGACTATCCTTCCGCGCCGGGTCGGGGGGATGGGGCCTGGGGCGCAGGTCTGGGTCCGGGGCCTGGGGGTTCGGGGGCCGCTGGTGGCGAGCGGGGTGGGGGGCGCCCGGGCGGGGGGCGCCCGGGCGGGGGGCGGGGCGCCCGGGGCGGGGTCCGGCCAGCGCTCCCTCCTCGGACCAGCTCGGAGACCTTGACTACCTCGCACAGCTGAGCTCCCGGGATGGGAAGGTCGACCTGGGCGATCTTCCCCCCACGCGGCCCACGGTAGGCGTCCGGCCTCTTGCAGGTTTAGGAGAAGTGGGTCCCCTTGCGGTTAGAAGAGCGCTTTGGGTTCCTTTTTTTTCTTTTTTGTAATATTTATTTATTTGGTTGTGGCAGGCGGGCTCCTTAGTTGCGGCATGCATGTGGGATCTAGTTCCCTGACCAGGGATCGAACCCAGGCCTCCTGCATTGGGAGCCCGGAGTCTTCACCACTGTGCCCCCAGGGAAGTCCCTGGGTTCCTTTAAATGGAAGCTGGGGTCTGGCGGGTCAGTGTGTTCAGTACAGACTTGAGGTGGTGTCGCCGCGGGGAGCCTGGCTCCGCCTGGACAGAGTCCCAGGGGATCCGGAGCCTCCCGCCCCTCACTACTGGTCAGACTGCATTTGCTGCTCGCCGCACAAGGCGAATCCCGCTGGTGGGCGTTGGTGCCCTGGCCACAGCCAGCCTTGAGGGTTCTGGACGCCTGGGAGCATCTTCAGGCCTCCTCCCTTACGGTTCCACCTTAGGGCCTAAACACTTGAGAAGACCTATGCTGGGGGTTAGGTTGGAGTGTAAAGGGCTGGGCACGTTGCTGTCCAGGAGTTCCGTGTGGGAAAGCGCTTGTGGTGGTCTCTGTGCATCCTGTTTTTTTCCACAGGTGGGTACCAACCTAACGGACATCGTGGCTCAGAGAAGGATCACCATCCGGGAGCTGGGCGGGTGCATGGGCCCCATCTGGTCCAGTTACTATGGAAACTGTCATTCTCTCCTGGTAGGTCCTGTTGTTCTCTCCTGGTAGGTGGTAGTCTTTTGAACTTCCTTTGGGGAAGTATGTCCCTATTCTAGCGTTGTCTAGTCCCCAGTTTCACTTTGTGTGGGATAGAGTTTGGTTTCCTGGGCAACTGTGCGAGTCAGGGAAACAGGGTCCAGACTAGAGTTGCTTCCTTCTGGGACCCCAGCCTGATCCCTAGGGCTCCTGAGCCCAGGCTAACGTGAAAACTCACAGAAGGCTTGCTGAGGGCAGTGTTCCTTTTCTGCAGGTAACTGTGCCATCCACTCACTGCCTTATTGTCCTGGGTGTGTTTTTACATTTTATGTTTGAATTCTATATCCCCTGGTTCGTCCCATCCTGGCAAGGCCTGTGCCCCAAATTCTAGGACCCTTCCTTGGAAAAGTAATGGCCACACAAGTAGAGACTTCCGTGTAGGTGGAAACAAATAAATAACACCGGTCCTTCTTGCACAGCTCCCTCCCCTCTGCTTCTCCCTTTCTGGAAGCCTTTCTTGCTCTTCCTGAGCCAGGCCCGTAATGCGAGGAGAGGAGGTCTGGCAGGGATAGTGTTCCATTGCAGGGGGGTCCTAATTTCCATTTACTTCTTTCCAGTTCATGGTGGACACCTCTAACCCTACCCAGCTCTCTGCATCCTGTGTGCAGCTCCTGGCTCTCCTTTCGGCAGAACAACTTGCAGAAGCATCGGTTCTGATTCTCTTCAACAAAATGTACGTGTCTGTGAGCTGAGAGGAAATGCAGGGGTGCCCCAGGGCGGAGCTCCTGTGGAGTGTAGCCAGGAGGGTGGCTCGTTAGGGAGGGGGTGCAGCGATGGCAGCCCAGTCTGACAGGTATTGCTTTCACTCCAGTGACCTGCCGTGTTACATGACCATAGAAGAGATAAAGTCGTTAATCAGGCTCCCGGACCTCATTGCTTGTGCCAAGCAGAACATCACCACGGTAGAAATCAGTGCCCGGAAAGGCACTGGCTTGTCAGAAGTGCTGCGCTGGCTCGAGGACACCCACAGAACGAATGGTTGACTGCAGGGCCGAGAAGCGTGGCTGGCCTGCTCTGTGGCAAGAAGGCAGAAGCAAGCATTACTTGGCCTCTGGCCATCTGCTGCTTTTATAAGGGCAGGATAAATCCTAGAAGATGGGGTTCTGTGCTGAGTTGCAGTGATGGGTAAACTGAGGCACCCAGGTTATAGAATTCCTGACATCTGCCCTCTGGCTCCAGAGCTGGGAGAGGAGGACAGGCCTTCCAGGTGGCTTGTGTCCTACACCATCCTGGGATGGTTCCAGGGGATTTGTTCCCCTGCCCACCAGGAGAGCTGCTCTCTCAACTCTGATACAAGCTCCAACCTGTTGAGTTTCTGATACCTTGACAGTACAAGGAAGCTTGTGGGAAAACACCTATTGCTTGGTGCATTTGTGTCCTAGGGCCTCTGTAACAAATCGCCACAAATGGTGGCTTGCAGCAGCATAAACTTACATTCACGGTGCTGGAAGCCAGAAGTGTGGAGGCTCTGAGGGAGAATCCATTCCCTGCTTCTAGTGGCTGCTCGTGCCGCTTGGTGTCGTTGGCTTGTGGCTCGCAGGACTTGAATCTCTGCCTCTGTCTTCACGTGGTCTTCTCTCCTCTTTTTATAAGGAGGATGTAGGGCCCACCCTAAATCCAAGGTGATTTCATCTCAAGATCCACAGTTACATGTGCAAAGATCCTTCTTCCAAAGGTCACCTTTGCATGTTCCGGGGGTTACAACTTGGACGTATCTTTTGGGGCCACTATTAAACCTACTGCAGTCTAGTAAGAAATCCTCTGCTTCTGCGTGTTGTTGTGAGTTTCCTACAACAGCTTCCTCTGTCTCAGCTGGTGGTCTAGCTCATTGGGCCATCGGCCCAGGCCCTCAGCCTCCTCACGGTTTCCAGTTGGTCACTCTGCGGGGGTGAGGGGAGCTCTGTTCTACAGAGGTTTTAAATGGTGCTCCGAGAAAGCTCTGTATGTCCTGCAGGGCAGTGCGGTCTCAAGTCTTCCTTTCCCTGTTGAAGCGATAGGCCTCCCAGTTCAGTGCTGCTGCTCCCTGGGAAGGTTCTCAGTTGGCTCTTGGATGCACAGGGCCGGTGCCACCTTCTCAGGCAGACCACGTAGTCGCCAGTGGCCCCCTCCATGGTGGGTCTGTGGAGATTTCACAGGACCCACAGTGACTGGCTGGCAGATGCCCCCCAATCTCAGGGCACTGAGGAGAGCGTGGCCAGACCTTGAAGTGTCAACCATTCATGGGTCACATGCCTAGTTCCTCTTTTGGCTTGATGCAGGTGTGTTTTAACAAAGCATTTTAGCATTTTCCAAATGAGGCTGGTACAGGTGGCACTGTTGAGGCCCTCCGAGGGCTTTTGGAAGGCCGGCATGGCCCCCATTGGTCTCATGGGGACCCAGGGCCCCAGCACCCCTGGGTCTCTCTAGGGCGGGAACAGTTCACACCAGCCTGCCTCGGCCACCCCTGCGGTTGTGTCTTTGCCCCAGCCACTCTGACCCCAGGGCCAGACATCCAGGCCCAGAGGGGACAGGCAGGGCTACATCCGTACTCCAGGAGATTGGCCTGAGGGGTCTGGGCTCCCGTTGCCCTGTGTCCTCGACCCGCTCCTGTTTCCCTAGGTGCTCTGAGAAGTGGCTCTCGGTTGAGTAAATGTCCTCTGTGAAGAGATCCTGGAGCTGGGCAGGTGATCCTGAAGAGCCCTGAAAACAGTTTTCCCAAGACCTGCAGGACAGAGCAGCCGGTTTTGGGAGGTGGTGACTGGCTGGACGGCTCAGTCTGAGGCCATGGAACGGTGCTCTGCGGTGCCCATAACACCTGAACACGGGTGCAGCGGTGGTTTGGAGCCCTAGTGGGGACCGCTCTGTGACTGTGACCCTGGAGTGGGTGCTGGCCACCTGGAACCTGTCTTTTCCCTTCTGGGATGAAGCGAGGTTCTGAGCAGAGGCTGTCTGGGACCTGAGAATCTGGTGAGGGGCTAGGCACTCTCCCTGGAGAACATGCCACCTGCACATACTCCCCGTTCGCCCACGTTACAGGGTGAGCTTCTGAACACTGGCGTCCTGCTAGGCCCCCTAACACCACCCCGCAAGGTTGGCTATCAGAGGGGCCCATCCATCCTCAGTGTCCCCATTCTCAGAATTGCCTACAGAGCTTGGCAACATGGTGGCTGGACGGCCCCAGAGCTGCTGACGTGGCCTGGGTGCTGCTGGGGCCTCGCCACCTGCCTTGGTGGCTCCTGGACTTGGCCATGCTCTGGCTAGCCCCAGCCCTCCTTTCCTTCTGCCAAGCCTCCCACAGGGCCTCCTCTCCTCCCCTTCTGTGCCTTCCAATCCCCACAAGCCCCTGCTCAGTGTTTCCATCAGGTTGTCCCCCACCCCCACTCTGGTCAGCTGCGGGTAGAGAGCTCCAGGTCAGCCAGGGCTTCAGTTTCCACCAGGCCTTGCTTCAAACTGCTAATGTGCCAGAAATGGCACATAAATTCCACCTTCCATGTCCTCCACTGAGGGTGCTGGGGATTGTGCCAGAGAGCAGGAAAAAAACAAAACGGCTCAGGAAGAGACACAGGTCGGGGGAGAGACGGACCTGGGATTTCCAGGTCCCTGCTACGAGCAAAGGCCACAAATTTCAGGAGAGACAGTTCTGAACGGCCCCATCCAGTGATGGAAATGCCCACCGGCGCTTGGAAAAGCCATTGAGCCTGCATCTCCGGGTTTCCAAGTATGGACTCCAACCATGGAGTGAATGACACCTGGGAATAATGTGCTGCTCAGATCTGCTGGGTTTTATTACCAAGAAAAAAGGGTGTTTCAACTAGGGGAGGAGACTGCCTTCCTCTGTGGCTCCTAAGCTGACATGTAGAACAGGCCACCCTGAATGACAGCCTGATGTGCAAACCAGCAGGCCACCTGTTAGTGCACCTTATAAACTGGTGTGTCTGGTGGAGCGGACACACCTGCCCCTGCTGTTGGGTTCCTCTGCTGTTCTTGGTCTGGACCTAGTGAGTGCCGGGATCTAAAAGAAGGAGCAGCAGAGCTAAGTGGCCCTAAGAGGGAGGAGCTCTGTTCCCACACACACACAGCCCGAAGCTGGGGCAAGTACTCCATCCAGCGGGAGGGAAAGCAGCAGCCGTGATACTTGCCTGCACAGCCCACTATGGACCCTCAAATTCCATGTGGATGCCACAGGGCCCTCTGAACTCAGTACTGACGTCTCAAAAGTGCTGATGAAAAAAAAAAAAAGGGCTTCCCTGGTGGCGCAGTGGTTGAGAGTCCGCCTGCTGATGCAGGGGACGCAGGTTCGTGTCCCGGTCCGGGAAGATCCCACATGCCGCGGAGCGGCTGGGCCCATGAGCCATGGCCGCTGAGCCTGCGCGTCCGGAGCCTGTGCTCTGCAACGGGAGAGGCCACAGTAGTGAGAGGCCCGCATACCGCAAAGAAAAAAAAAAAAAAAAGTGCTGATACTGCCACCTGGTGTCTGTGTTCCCAGACTAGCTTCGGGGGTGCAAGAGTCCCCCAGGTATCAGGCAGGAGCAAAGCAAAGACCGCCTCCTGCTGGCCCCAGGCCCAGAGCAGGCCTGGAGCACCAGTGCCATCACGTGCAAGTTTTGTATTTTGTATAAAGTATAAAACAATATGTTTAAGATAATTCACTTGCTCACCTGTTAAAAATGAGTAAAAGAAAATAGTTTTAAAATATCAGTAAAATTAGGGGAATTTCCTGGCGGTCCAGCGGTTAGGACTCTGTGCTTTCACTGCAGAGGGCCCAGGTTCAATCTCTGGTCCGGGAAACTTAAGATCCTACAAGACACGTGGCATGGCCAAAAAAAATACATCAGTAAAATTAGATAATTTAATGAATTGTGAATTTCATTCACAAAGTGATAGCTTTTTAATATTTAGGAGTAAACTGTCAAGAAATGTAAAGGACACATACGAAGGAAACCACAAACTAGCAGCAAGGAACAGAAAAGATTTATATACACAGTGGTTCTTAACTGGGGCAGTTTGGCCAGTCTGTAAGTATTTTGGATGGTACAGCTGCAGGGTAGGGACTGTGCTACAGCATCTATATGTATCTATAAATATAGAGAGAGGGAGAAAGAGAGAATGAAATTTATTTTAAGGAACTACCTCGGGACTTCCCTGGTGGTGCAGTGGTTGGGAATCCGCCTGCCAATGCAGGGGACACAGGTTCGAGCCCTGGTCCAGGAAGATCCTGCATTCCGCAGAGCAACTAAGCCCATGTGCCACAATTACTGAGTCTGTGCTCTAGAGCCTGTGAGCCACAACTACTGAAGCCCACACGCTCTAGAGCCCGTGCTCCGCAACAAGAGAAGCCACCACAATGAGAAGCCCGTGCACTGCAACGAAGAGTAGCCCCTGCTTGAAGCAACTAGAGAAGGGCCGCGCACAGCAATGAAGACCCAATGTAACCATAAATAAATAAATAAATAATAAGTTGAAAAAAATTTTAAAAATAAGAAAACATTTTAAAAAAGGAACTAGCTCATGTGATTTTGGAACCTGGCAAGTCCAAAATCTGCAGGATGAGCAGCAGGCTGGTGACCTGGGTTGGTGGTATATTTCCAGTCTGAAGGCCATCTAGGGCAGATTCCTTCTTGCTTTGAGGGGGAGGTCAGTCTTTTCTGTTAAGCTCTTCAACTGATTGGATGAAGCCCACCCACCTGTATTATGGAGGGTAATCTGCCCTACTCATAAGGTCTACTGATGTAAATGTTAATCTCATCTAAAAAACACCTTCACAGAAACATCTAGAATAATGTCTGTCCCATGGTGGACATGAAAGTGAGTTCCTTGGTCTGAAGAAGTGATGGTCTGCTGTCCAAACTGGTGCAATATCTTCTGTTGTGATTCTTTCATAGTATTCTGAGCATTTGCATCTACCACCAGGGCAGCAAAGCACAGTCCAGGGTTGGCGCCTCTTCATGTCAGGACCCCCTGTAGCCCCAGGCTCCTGGCATCAGTCTGACTTGCCCCCTATGCTCAGGGCCTGCCCACCAGGGCACCTGCTGTGCAGCCATCTGTGGTCTTGGTGTCTCACATTGGCAGACGGGACCGTTGTTACTGACATTTTGGGCCTCAGAGGGCGCAAGAGGACTACAGGCACCTCAGAGATACTGTGGGTTCCTGTCCAGACCACCGCAATAAAGCGAATATTGTAATAAAGTGAGCCACACAAACATTTTGGTTCCCCAGTGCATACGTTTGAAATATTGTGAAAATTACCAAAATTTGACACAGAGACATGGAAGTGAGCAAGTGCTGTTGGAAAAATGGCAACCATAAACTTGCTTGACACAGGGTTATCACAAACCTTCAATTTGTAAAAAACACATTATCTATGAAGCGTAATAAAACGAGGTCTGCCTGTATGTCTAGATTCAGCCCATCTCTGCGTTGCTGCAGTGCCCCATGTCCACAGATTTCATGGACCCAGGTGGCTATCTCACGGGAGCATGTGGGGATAGTTTGTCAGTTCCAGTCACCTTCCAAACCCGGAAAGGGGTTCTTCTGATGGACACTAATATGTCCTACTCTAATGTGCCCCTCAAATTCCCACAGTGATTTCCACAGGGCTGTGCCCCGAATGGGCATCCTTTAATAAGCCAGGTTTCCACTGCCCTCCTGCCTGACCATATAGCCAGGCCACTGGCCACTACCCATGAGTAATAACTCAAACATATGGGCTTTTACCACTGCTCAGTTCTTCCATCATTGTTAGAAAAACTGCATGTAATTCAGCCCAAACGAGCTGGTCCATTTTTACCTTTTTCAGTTAGTCTCCATTCTCTGGTCTTTATGTAGCAGCTTTCCAAACGAGATGTTGTCCATTCACTTTGGAACTGCCGTCCACAAACCAAACAGCTCTTTGTTGGTCAGTCGAGAGCTGGTGATAGGGCACTGTCCAAGTGAAGGCAGAATCCAGCACTTCCTCATGCAGTTCCAGAGTCAGTGCTGGGGGCAAAAGAGGCTTCCTGCCTCCTACACCTCCTTGCTTTCCCCAGGCACCTTGGTCTGGTATAAACCATTTCCACTTTCATATTTATATGGAACCCTTCTGAGGACTGCCATCCCCATTAAAGTGCTTCTCTGACATCGTCCTAGACATCATAGCTTTGTAGGAGCTTTAAGATCATCTTATGTCCTTCAGTCATTGGGGTAGCTTCAGTTAATGTCAGATGGCAAGGTGGTAAACCTTGAGAGTGGTAAACCCCCCTCAAGTGGAAGTTCTCCTGTCCAAAGTCCCAGCAGCCGTCGCTGGGGGGTGCTCACAGGCTCTCACCCTCCACACAGGGCCACCGCACAGAGAATCTGTCCCTGACTAGCACCTCAGCTTCTACCCCCACACCTTGTGGGCTCAGCCAACCTTACCGGTTCCCATTTAGCATGTCCTGAAAGGCAGTTACATGCCTTCTGTTTTATAAGACTAGGTGGGGGGAATGTCCCCCAGGCAGGTACAATGTCCGTCCCCATAATACAATCAGGTAAAACAGATGCAACCACTTCACACAACGCCTGTTCAAACATGCCAATTCTACACACCCTTCCCTTACTTCCGTCAACTCTTACATTCCTAACTGTGGCCTCCGGTGTTTCAGTTTTACAACACTGGGTAGGGGAAGTGTCCCCAGCCATCCCTGTAAAATCCCTGTAAATTCAGGTTGGGAGAGACAACTTCTGTACATAATACTTGCCTAAACATTCCAACTCTCATAACCCCACCAACCGTGACACTGTCACATCCTCTCAGTCTGACTGCATCCAAGTCAGGGCTTCACCAGGCTTTTGGTACCAGTCTTTGGGCTCCTGGGTCAAGGAGTCCTGGAAACTTCTCTTCTCCACCCCCTATTTTACCCACTCTTGTGCAGAAGTCCCCAGCGAGGGGTTGAGCCAAGAGACCCAGGCCTTCAATCTTTATCTTGGTTAACTGACCTAACTGTTGACCCAAGTGATTGCTGGTTGGGATTCTCAGTGTAATCTCTGCCTTCCGGCTGTTAAATGTCTCCAAACTGGGGTAAACAGAGCAGACGTGTTTGGGGCCCTTTAATGTTGGGGCTCAACA
The DNA here is from genome assembly GCF_011762595.2 of Tursiops truncatus. Lineage (NCBI taxonomy): Eukaryota > Metazoa > Chordata > Mammalia > Artiodactyla > Delphinidae > Tursiops > Tursiops truncatus. The sequence goes on from NC_047053.1 coordinate 46,608,200, forward strand.
TAGGGTCCCTTTGGTCTGCCCAACCTAGGTATTAAAACCTTTGTTTTAACCCCATCAGTGTCTGTTTTATTCAACCCATTTCTTTTTTTTTTTGGCCACACCACAAGGCTTCCAAGATCTTAGTTCCCTGACCAGGGATCAAACCCGTGCCCTCTGCAGTGGCAGCTCAGAGTGCTAACCACTGGACCACCACGGAATTCTCCATCCCATTTCTTTTCTTTTTTTTTTTTGCGGTACGCGGGCCTCTCACTATTGCGGCCTCTCCTGTTGCGGAGCACAGGCTCCAAACGCGCAGGCTCAGCGGCCACGGCTCATGGGTCCAGCTGCTCCGCTGCATATGGGATCTTCCCGGACCGGGGCACGAACCCGTGTCCCCTGCATCTGCAGGCGGACTCTCAACCACTGCGCCACCAGGGAAGCCCCCCATCCCATTTCTTAATAACCATCTAAAGGGGGGTGGGGGAAGGGTGAGGTTTGGGGTTAGCAGATGCAAACTATTATATATAGGATGGATAAACAAGATTTTACTGTATAAGCACAGGGAACTATATTCAATATCCTGTGATAAACCATAATGGAAAAGAATATGAAAAAAAAGTGTGTGTATATAACAATCACTGTGCTATACAGCAGAAATTAACACAACATTGTAAATCAACTATACTTCAATAAAAATAAATAACCATCTAATGACTGCTATCCTGCTCATCCCTTCCTGATTCCTTTTTTCTGTCTCTTTCAATATTTGCTCTATTCATCTTCTCATAACCCTTTAAAAATTTCCACCTTGTTGGGAAGAGCCCCTTCACTCTGCCCTGGGCCTCTCTCCATTCTCTTGTTAGCTAACATACTGTTCTCTGCAATACCCTTCAGTGCAAGCTGAGATAGCAAATTCCCTAAGGCTTCCCAAATTGTTTTTCGATTTTGCAGTAAGAGGGTGCCCAAGTGAAAGGGGCCCCCTTAATCACAGCATTTACCGTGACCTGGGTAACAGGCATATTCAGCAGCTGAATATCCCAGTCATCATAAAGCCAGTCCCACTGGCTTGCATACAAAGGATACCAGTGGCCTCATCTGGGGTGTTCCACGTGGCATTTACAGGGGGAGTAATATGTTTAGATAAGAGATATACCCATATATTCATATTTCATGTCTACTTACTGAAAATTCTTCTGCGGCCATTCTTCCTCCATTAAAATCAGTCTTCCTGGGTCAAATTTCACAGGCTTAAAAAACTTTAAGAACATCTTATTTCTTCTTTGAGTCTTCATTTTTTAAAGTCAGGAATGAATTTTACTGTTCTGACTGTAATAGGGAAGAACCTTGTATTCTATGACAAGTTTATCACTAAAGGGATGTTGCCTATTAGCTTAAATTACACATAATGGCCCATCTCTGGGAACCCTGCCTCCCAGGTAATGAGCATGAAGCTAAAATTCTTTTTTTTTTTTTTTTTTTTTTTGCGGTACGTGGGCCTCTCACTGTTGTGGCCTCTCCCGTTGCAGAGCACAGGCTCCAGACGTGCAGGCTTAGCGGCCATGGCTCACGGGCCCACCCACTCCGCGGCATGTGGGATCTTCCCGGACCAAGGCACGAACCCGTGTCCCCTGCATCGGCAGGCGGACTCTCAACCACTGCGCCACCAGGGAAGCCCGAAGCTAAAATTCTTTTAGCTCACAGGAAACATCCTGACCAGGTGCACCTGTGAAAGGGTGCAGGAGGAAAGCAACACTCCTGTCCAGAGTCTGGCTGGAACCAGGACTTTTACCCCCTTTCCTTTCAGTATAAAAGAAGCCTGAATTCTAACTTGGGAAGATGGTTCTTTGGGATGCTAGTCCACCACCTTCTCAGTCTGCTGGCTTTCTGAAAAAAGTTGCTATTCCTTGTCCCAACACCTCGTCTCTCAATTGGCCTGTCATGTGGCGAGCAGTATGAGCTAGAACTTGGTAGCATGACCAGTTTTTCTGTTGATTAGTTTTACCAATCCCATTTTTCTCAGGCAAGTTTTTGCACTTTCAGGACTCCCACAGGACACGATTCTCCTGGTGGCCTGGGGTCCTCTTCCCATTGTGCGGTTGGCTGTGTTGTCCGTGGCAGCACCACGCCTCCCTCTACTGGGTAAATGCTGACAGCGTGTAATGATGTCAAACACGTGAGAAGTTGCGGACAGTTTTCCCCACTAGGGAGACTTGTTTAGCCGAGTGCCCGATGGGGTCGCAACCCTGCAGGACGGTCCTTCTGGAGCCTCAACTCAATTCTGACACAACCCACCCCGAGATACAGATTCCACAGGTTAAGAGCTCAGTCTTACAAAACTGTAAAACTGCCCCCCACCTCCTTCAAAGGCCAATCACAAGCTTGAGTTGTTACCTCTGTTTTTGACCGACCAGCTATAAATCAGAGGTTCCCAGGACCTCTCCTCAGGTTCAATTAATTTGCTAGAGCGACTCACAGACTCAGAGACACAGTTTACTTACTAGATCACCAGTTTGTTATAAAAGAAAATGACTCAGCCAGATGGAAGATGCATAGCGCAAGGTATGGGGAAAGGGCAGAGCTCTCATGCCCTTTCCAGTGCACCACTCTCCCCATATCTCCATATGTTCACCAACCTGGAAGCTCTCTAAACCCTGTCCTTTGGGTTTTATAATTGATTGAATCATTAATTCAACTTCTAGGCCCTCTCCCCTCCCCCGAGGTTGGGTAGTAGGGGGTAATTGGAACTGAAAGGTTCTAACCCTCTAATCACAAGGTTGCTTCTCCTGGCAGCCAGCCCCCATCATTTGGTGAGCTCCAAAAGCCAATTCATTCACCTCACAAGAGACACCTTTGTTGCTCTAGTAAGAAAATTCCAAGGGTTTTAAGAGCTCTGTGCCAGAAATGGAGATGAAGACCACATCTACATTTATACATAAAGCACACTATCACACATCGATTCCAAATTATTTTTCAGTATTCTCCCTATGGATGTCGAATCCACTGGGGTAGCCTTCAACTCTGTGTTCATTAATGGGCTAAACCAGGACTTTCTTGGTTAAGAGAATTACAATAGAATGGGAAACTATGTCCTCTCCAGACTTAATTTGGCAAACCTGCACCCTAGATGATTCTACTAAGAAAAAAACCATTAAAATCCTTAATATCCAACTTCAGCAGATGGAGTTCCCTAAGCAAAGTCCTCTCAGCCTCCATCATTACTGTAAGAAGCCAGGATATTGGAAGAAAGACTTCTAGAAACCAAAACGCTCCAGGCATCTTCAGTCAACTCATCTTTCCAATGTCCTCCCACTTCCCAGTGATGGGACTCCAAGGAATCTGGAGCTTTTCCAAGCCTCCCTCTTACTCAGCTCAGAGAAACAACTCTCCAGACTGGGAATGAATTTCTATACTGGAGCTACACTCTCAGTGCTCAAGCCCATTACTACTGAACAGCCCGTGCCTCGGAGCACAATTCCAATAGTGGAGTTTCCAATAAACCTTAGCAAGTCATGAAAAAAGACAGGAATCCACAGGACTTAGTGCTCTTCCAACAGGAGTGAACACATCATGCCCTTACACCAGACTGGTGGTAATAAAGTGAGGGGGCTGGTTGATATTGCTGTTTAAAGTGTTGCACATTGTGAATTTTAATACCAGTGTGCAGGCTTCAATGTTGCTTTTCCAAGTAATGAATTCTCAGCTGACGATATCAAACTTTTAAAAAAATTTTTTAATGTTTTATTTTTGGCTGCATTTGGTCTTCATTGCTGCACGCGGGCTTTCTCTGGTTGCGGCGAGCAGGGGCTACTCTTCGTTGTGGTGCAAGGGCTTCTCACTGCAGTGGCTTCTCTTGTTGCGGAGCACAGGCTCTATCTAGGCTTGCGGGCTTCAGTAGTTGCAGCATGCAGGTTCAGTAGTTGTGGCTCATAGGCTCTAGAGTGCAGGCTCAGTAGTAATGGTGCACGGGCTTAGTTGCTCCGCGGCATGTGGGATCTTCCCGGACCAGGGCTCAAACCCGTGTCCCCTGCATTGGCAGGCGGATTCTTAACCACTGCGCCACCAGGGAAGCCCGATGATATCAAATATCATGCAGCATTTTGTGGGAAGCTGTTGGATCCAGGGTTGGTGTCACATTCCCAAAATAAAATCCAGAAAAACTGTCCACAATGCTCCCTCCCAGGAGCTCCAAATTGCCTGATGGACCATTCGACGTTTGCCAAGTGGGTTTCACAGAGCTGCCCACCATCTCATGGGTATAAATAATTCCTGGTAATGATGTGCATGTTTCCTCAGTGGACCGAAGCTTTTCCACGTAGACAAGCCACTGCTGCTCTGTGGCTAAGATCCCATGGGAGAGGAACGCTTCTTGAACTTCATAGTGATTGGGGATCCCACGTTATTTGGTCAAGTGCTACGAGTCTGTGCCATTTGGCCAGTTCTCATCAAAACCCCCTTGGGTCGGAGTAAGCGCCAATGAGAACGTGATCGGAAATCTCCCCCTAATATCAGGAGAGCTGGCTGATTCTGCAGCCCAACAATTATCACTTGACTCACTGGCTAAAATACTTTTAGACAACCACATAGCCTTCGATTTCCTACTTGCTGAACAAGGAGGCATTTGTACGATTGCAAATACTACCTGGATAAACACTTTTGGAGAAGTAGAAACTCAATTACACAAAATGAGGACACAAGCCCAAATTTCACCTGACTCCCTCTGGTCCTTTGATTTGTTCAGCTGGCTACCTTCAGGTCTAGGGTCATGGTTTAGAACCGTCATACAAACTAAATGTCATACTATTTTTCATTCTGCTTTGCATATTTTTTATGGTTTTGTTTTGTTTTGGCCACACCTCGTGGCTTGTGGGGTCTTAGTTCCCCAACCAGGGATTGAACCTGGGCCTTTGGCAGTGAAAGCACAGAGCCCTAACCACTGGACAGCCAGGGAATTCCCCATTTTTAAACTTTGTACATGTTGCCTGTCAACCCCCTGTAGAAATGACACAATGAATAGTATGATGTTGGCTCAATGCCTTGAGATGACTGCCCATGCCTGTACCTTCATAAGACAAGATTTTAAGAGGGAAAATGGCTGAGAGTTCCTCCTTCTTTGTTACTCAAATGTGGGCTCACTTGGTTTCAATCACTATGCCCTTTTCCTCTGATGTGAGACATGACGTCCAGGAAAGGTCCTGGTGCTGAGGGACAAAACACAATTCCACTAAAACTGATCAGTGATGCTCTCAAGGAAAGATCTTCATCTAAAGGGGGGAATGTGGAAATGAGCAAAGGAAAGCTCAATCAGAATGGGGTAGGGAAGCTATGATGGGAGGGCTCTCAAGCATGCATCTCTCACCACAGCTCACAGACCCAGCAGGAAGGAAGGTCTCCATCTGGCCCAGCGACAAGCTACCCACTGATTGCAGCCAATGGAAAACCACCAGGGCCCTCCTAATTTCCTCCTAAAACCTAATAAAAGCTGACCTTCCGTTTGTCTCCTCCAACTTGCCAGTTTGCTTGTCCTAAACTGAAATTCTTCTGATTCCAAATAAACTCATTTTGGCTAAAGACCTTATGCCGTTCTTAAGGTCAACACCTTTAACCCGGGCCGAGTGTCTTGATGGCTGATCCTACCTGGGTTCTGTCTCTAGGGATGACCCGAGTGTGGGCTCCATTTCTGAGGGGTGATACCCAGCTTGTGGGTCCATCTCTGAGGGGTGACCCCTGGCCTAGTCACCATCTCTGATGGTAAAGCCAGCCTGAGCTAAGTTGATCCGTTTTAGGGGCACTCTGACAAGGGCCTGAGGGAATGTAATTTTCACATTTCATGTGACCAAAGGCAAACGTCCCTCACCACGACCTGTTTCCTCATTGCCACATTCATAACTGTACTTGCACTGTATCCAAGAAACACTGGTGTTTCTCAGCGACCCCACCTCACCCCTTGCTCTTGCTGCCCTGTCTGTGTCGGGACCCTATTGTCAGAAGGATGCCAACATTGAACCAGAGATGTGCTGCCTGCCCCAACTGCCATGTGATGGGGGCAAATCCTGGCTACTGCATAGCAACCAGCGCCTGGTCATCCCACGCGGGGGCCGGGGCCACCCGCCACGCAGAAACACACCCCTGAAAGAGTGACAGCCCTGATTCCAGGTAGAGCTTCCACAACTTAAATTTTTTAATTCAAAAATAAACTTTGCAATGGGAGAGGCCACAACAGTGAGAGGCCCGCGTACCGCAAAAAACACAAAACAAAAAAATAAACTTCATTACATAAAATGCAACCTTGGGGAAGAGCAAAACAGATTCCACAGAACTCCACGCTCATTCTCTAGGATTGTCAGTACTGAGGCCTGGCGCTGACTGAGCTGTCCAGGCCATCTTTGCTGGCTAGAGAAGCCCAAGCCGGAGAGAGTGAGGGAGCCCGGCAGCTGTCCTTCTCCAACGGGGCTATGAGTGGCCTGCCCCTGTCCTTCCATGTTCAATTGCTAACAGTCTGTAAGCCCCATCCCCATTCTCTCATTTGTATCCCACATCTGAGCAGGATGATAAACCCAGGTGCTCCCTCCTTTGGCACCTGTGGGAGATTCAAACCTCGCCGGGCCCTGCCCTTGGCAGGAACTCACACGGCCCCTCTGACCACAAGAAAGTCCTGGGCTGGGCTCCTGTCCTTGCTGTCAAGCCACTCTAGACCTGCTGGAGAGCCCTGCCCTGTCCTCCCCAGAGACCTCGATGACATAAGGACCCAGCCTCCCCAAACCTCGATGTGGGTGGCTCAGTCTCCACACCCAAACATGAGCTGGGGTGGCTCCACCTGCCCTGCGAGGACTGTGACAGCAGTGCCGTGAGCTGGTCTAGGTGGCCTAGATGCTGACCCCCGCCCTTTCCCCACACCAACCTGCTGCCTGGCTCTCGCTCTAGCTGTACTGCTCTGTCGAATCCAGCAGAGCCTCGCTTATGGATTTAGTTAACCGAAACCGGCAGTGTCTACAACTAACTGGTATCTAGGGACAGGATTATGGGATTGGCCCTCTGTAAAGTGGCCCTAGGTTGTGTCTCAGCCTGGACCTCTGTTTCAGAACAAAGCTATATGTGACGCTAGGCTCAAGGGAATGATGCTGGCTGCATCTCACCCAGGCACTGGCCCCATCTCCGGGGGCTCAGGAGACAGACGACGCCCTGTGTGAGACATGGGGCCGGCGGGTGGTCACTCACGAAACAGCAGTCTTTAGGGAGAAAAAACAGGAGCCCTCTCCCCCACTTGAGTCCCAGGATGTGTGCCAGGGAGAGGACTCTTGACTGCAGGCCATCTGCCCATCTACCCCCAACCCAGGTGCAGCGTCTCTGGTCCCTCACCATCACAGCTGCGTCTTTGGTTTCTTCCCAGAACGGAGGTGGGGTGGCCGTGGTGACTGAGCCCCCTGCCGCTGCTGCTGCAGTTTCTTTAGCGCCCTGTAGGCGTTCACAGCCCGCTCTCTCTCCTCCGCCACGATCCGCTGTCTGGCCAGAGAGGGGGTCAGAGGCTGGGACACACCGCCAGGGCTTAAAAGCATCTTCAGCATCAGCGATTTCTTGCCAGGCTGAGGAAGAGAGAGAGGGAGGTTGAGGCACAGATTCAGGAAGGAGGGGAGGTAACAAAGAGCCTAGGCCAGCCCAATAGCTTAAGCCCAGTGAGAACATGGTGCTCTCCACCTGTGTGCCCTGAACCAGGCAGCACCAAGGGGCAAAAAGGGCAACTCCCCCACCCCTGCTTACCTGGTCCCTACTTGTGCTCATCCTGGGCTTGGCAGTCAGCTCTGGGGGCTGCAGGGCAACCTCACCAAACTTCACCGTGTCTGGAGGGGCAGAGAAGAACAACTGAGGCCTGCTGCCCACACAACCACTGCAGCCCTGGAACCCGGAGCCACTGTCCACCCACCCACCGACCCTGGGGAGACAAAGCTGCCCCGAACCAGGGCTGACACAATTGCTTTGTGAAGAGCTACCTCGGAGTAGCTCCTGCTCCAGCCTTTCTGCTGCCTTTTCCTCCCTCCTCTGCTGGACCTTAACCAGCCGTCGCTTCTGGAACCTGGGAAGAGAGCACAGTGCTGTTCACTTTCCTAAACTCTCAATTCACTGGACTCAGGAAGAGGCAGAGGTCACCCCTGCCCACGAGGGATGCATCAGGAAAGACCCCAGGTGGCTGCCTCTGAACCCCAGGACCCACAGAGAGCGCTCCGAACCTAGGAGGCCCCGCCAAAGTTCCAAGTCAGGGGTCCTCAGCGGCTGCGGCTGTACCTCTACAGCCCATCGGACAATGTCTGGAGATGTTCTGTGTTGTCACAACGTCGGGGGGAGAGGGGTGCTCCTGGCACCTCATGGGTGGAGGTCAGGAATGCTGCTCAATGCCCTACAGTGCACGGAATGGCCCCCACCCCAGAGAATCAGCTGTCCCAAGTGTCAACTGTGCTGCTGTGTGTAAACGGCCCCGCACAGCAACATGTGTGACATGGTCCCTTATTGTTACTAGAATCAACGTTCAATGAGTTTTAGAGATCACTGTGGCTTTAGGTGGTACCTGGGATATGTTTTGTGTGATGTAATTTTCACTGGCTAACGTAAGTACATGTATGGTAAGAATCTGGACGTAAGGAAACTCTACAAAGCTGAAAATGATCTAACTTTCACAGCTTTTAAAAGAATTTCTTCCTCTTTTTTTTTTTTTTTAATTTAGGCCACACCGCATGGCATGCGGGATCTTAGTTCCCCAACCAGGGATCGAATCCACGCCCCCTGAAGCGGAAACTTGGAGTCTTAGCCCCTGGACCACCAAGGAAGTGCCCAGTTTTAGAGAAATTTCTGATGAAAGCCTGGCTTGATTCAAGACAAAAGTTGCAGTAAAGGCAGAAACACATCTCAAAAAGCATTTGTTTGCTGAAACTACTGCCCCAGCTCCCACCCACAGGCTCAGGGAGGTGGCACACAGCTTGCATCCCAGACTTCTCCAGGGCTGAGGGTAGGGATGGGCAGGGGAGCCACAGCTGGCGGTGGGCTTCCTCCTGGTGCCAATTTCACCACTTTACCCACCAGGAAGCTGAGTCTGAGAGGTCACAGAACTTGTACAAATGACATAGCTACAGACTCTCAAATCTCTTCTGGGCTGGAAAGGTGAACCCTGGAAACCAGTTTCCGTGGGGTAGGCACAGTCCCCTGACGGCCTGCGGGCCCTCCTGGGAGGACACTGAGCCTCACTGTTTTTCTACTTCCCTGAAACAACTGGCCTGGGGTAGACAGCTGGCCCTCAACCTCCCTTGGCTCTTGGACACCTTGATGCTTTCCAGAGAGAGGCACAGACAGAGATAGGCCTTCGGAGCTCTGTGGGTTCAGAGCCTCCCAGAAACGCTGAGGTTAAGTGGCTGCAGTACAGAGAAAAACACCCACTGACTCCAGGTCCTGCTCGGCCTGAATCATGGGGTAGGTGGGGTGCCCCCTGGCAACAAGATGCTGTCAATACAGAAGAAATCGGTGGCACCCCACAGCCCTGCCTCCCAGCCCCTGCAGCCCCCACTCACGCTTTCTTCCTCTCCGACTTCCCCTTCTTGGGAGCCGCCTGCACCTCAGGCTGCCGGCTGGCCTGGTTCTTGCTGAGGAACAGCACATGCTGCGCCTCCTGCGCCATGCGTTGCACATAGGCCCTGTCGGACTCCCACTTCTTCTGCTCGAACTTGGGTACAGCGATGTCCGGCTCCACTCCCTTTGCTTCCTTCTCCAATGTCTTACTGAAGGCCACCTGGGCTGAGGACAAAGGGAGACCTCAGAGGGGAAAGTCGTGAAGCGAAGGCAGGAGGGAGCAGGTGGTGCTGGGCTGGCCGCCCATGTTTATCTCCCCTCCCCAGGCCACGGGACGGGAAGACCACGTTCACGTGGGAGCTAAAAAGGATCTAAGATGCCAGCTGGGGGGAACCTGGGGTGGGACCCCTACAGCCCACTGGTACATGTCAAAGATGTCCTCTGCAGCTCGGTTGAAAAAGGAAACAGGAAACAACCTAAGTATCCGTCACTAGCTGACTGGCTGAGCGAATCCCCCTACGTTCATCCAGAGACGTCACTGCACAGCTGCTAGGAGCTCAGTAGAGCTACGATAAGGACGTGGAAAGACCTACAAAATCCACTGGTAGCGAAAACCCAGGACACCAAACAATATAGAGAATGAAGGTATAGCTTTTACCTCATAAATATGTGAAAATATGCATATTTCCCCTGGGAGGGTAAACAAGACAGACAGCAGTTTCTTTTAGGGGGAGGGAGCAGGATTGAAAGACAGGGAAGGAGGCCACGCCTCACCTCATATCTTTCAGTACTGTTTAATTTCACCACGTGTGTAACTTTATGTCTTTTAAATAACTTAAACCCCAAAAAGAGCTGATTCAATAGAGCATGGTTCAGAATGTGCCATCTTCCATCTGGGCCAGCGCCCTCCTCTACCCCTCCCCCTCCTCAACTCTTTATTTCACTATCGCTTTGGTAGCCATCTAGCCCCCAATGAAAAGCCTAAGGTTGACAAAGAAATTACAAAACAGCATTGCTGAAAAATCAGTCCCATGTTTGGGAAAACAAATACCTGTACGTGTACACAAAACACAAACACGCTGGACCCCATTCCCCAACATCTGGAGTGTTATCTCTGGCAGAGGCTGACAGCTGGGCACCCTACCTGGCCTTGGGGGAAGGGTGGGAGGGATGAGTTTCTCAGGGGGTCTGATCAACTCCCTCCATAACCTCTAGAAACCATACACTTCTCTCCACCATGATTTCTGCACTCAGGTCCAAGGAACCATCATCACTTCTTACTTGCAAGAGCCTTGCTGGCCTGCAGTGTCCTCTCGCCCCCTCGACTGTTACACAGTGACCTTTCCTTCAAGTAAATCTGAACTGACTGTCCCCTCTGATGGATCTCCACTACTCCTGGGAGGGGAAAATCAACGCTTCCACCTTGGCCCAGGAGGCCCCAGGGGCTCCTTTTGGAGCCTCACCTGAAACCACACCGCCACCTGCTGCCAGCCACCACTCTGGCCCTGGTGACACCAGCCTTTGGTCAGTCCTCCACATGCTCCTGCACCGCCTGACTGCTGGGGTGTGGCAGATTTCTTCTGCCTGAAACGCCACTGAATACTTGTGCAATTAAGTAGATTCAAACACGCAAGGCTTTATGGCCACCCAGCATGGGCCTGCAGTTACCCTCTTTCTTCCTCTTCTTGTTACTGATGGGGTTTTTCATCTCCTGGCGGCTCCTCATGATCTCTCGGAGCCGGAAAGGGATTTCCTGTTCATCTTGGTTCTTAGGCTGGCAATTCACTTTCTTCTTTTCTTTTCTGGGAAGGAGAACACGGGGGTGAGACACGTCTCCAATCGAGCATAAGCAGAATCAGAGAAACCGAAGCTGAGCCTGGAGAAAGAAACTTCGCAGGCCATCCTGGCCGCTGTAGTGCGTGCCGGTCAAGGGAACACGGCCTCATCCTCGCCCGCCCGGAGGCTGTCCCTGGACCGGTTTCTCACAGGACGCTGGGTGGGGGGCGCTCCGAGAGCCCCAGGGAGGCCCGTCACTCCCTGACCTCGTCCAGGATAGCAAAGACGGCGCCCCGGAAGGTGACAAGTGCCACACCGGAGACTCCCTCACGCCTCCGCCCACCCGGCTGACCCTCCGGGCCGTCCACCGCACGGACCACACAGCGCGCTGGGCCCGGTGCGGGGAGGGGTGCCGGGGAGTCTTCAGGACGATGAGACCGGCACCCACCTGCGCGGCCCCGGCCGTGGCGCCGAGCGCTGCTTCCCCGGCTCCTGCTGCCTCCGGCCCTGCGGTCGCCCTGGGCTCCCTAGCCCAGCCGTCCCCGCCGTCCTCGCCGGCGCCGCACCTCGGCGCCGGGTTCCCGCCATCTACACGCCCTGCGCTCAAAAGAGAAACCACTTCCGCACTCCCGCACGGTCCGGCCCCATGCCCACCATTTCCGCTTCCTGCGCTCACTGGGGCTGTGCAGCTCGCTGACGGGCCGGGATTGGCCAGAGCGGCCGCCATTCACAGCTCGGGCGGGGCCGACTGGGGGGCGCCTGCGCCGTGGGCCAGGCAGTGGGCGATGCTGCTGTGGAGTGTGGCTCGGGGAGGCTTGGCCGTGTCAGTCGCTGCCCGCGGCCTGGCAAGTACCGGCGAGGAGGGGGACGGGGTGCATTCGGGAGGCCGGGCGCCGCCGGGGCCGAGAAGCCCCGCTCTCCCGGCAGCCGGGCAGAGCCCAGGGTAGCGCCGGCGGGTTCTGAGCTCGTTCCCTCGTCCAGTACCTGTTGAACACCTGCTTTGTGCGAAGCCTTTGGGGAAACCTCAGTGTACAAGGAGTTGGCGCCCCTCGCAAGAGGAGTTAGAGAAATAAGTAAAGTTTGCGCCTGTGTTCAGTGCCCTGGAGACAGAGCAGGGAAGGGGACCCGGGGGCCGGGGTGGGGGCTGGAGGTGGGGAGAGGGCTGCCCACTGGCCTTTGGGAATGACTTGGGCTTCTCGTGTGACAGAGAGAAACAGGGATGAAGGGGTGATGCGATTAGTCAGAATGCTCACGGGGGAGGGACGTGGCAGTACTGGTTGGAGAGGGAGAGGTGGCTGTGTGGGCTGGAGCTCACAGCCTTCTGCCCTCGCCATACTCCTGTCCACCGGGCAGAGGCATCTTAGCTGGAGGTGCAGTCTCAACCCCCACCATCTGCTGGAGGGCACGCATAGTGCGAGGCCTTGAACCCAGCATTTCTCATGAACCTGTGGCTCATCCTCGTACCAAGCGTTACATCCATTTTACAAATGGGAAACTGAGTCTATAGGTGAAGTAACTTGTCTAAGGTTACGCAGGAAGTGAGGAAACTGAGAAAGACGTGGAGCCCCCTGCCAGTGACAGGAGTCCGAAATTTCCCCAGAGCTGGAGGCAGGCAGAGCCTTACCAGCTTTCTGGAGACTCATGTGCTTATCTGAATCCTTAGGGGCCACTATCCAGCTGGGACTGGGGCCAAAGGCTTCCTGGAGGTGGCAGCATTCTTCACAGGATCCGAGTCCGTGAAGGCCACAGAGAGTTCAGGAAGGACCATGTGGAGGGGGGCTCCCAAGCAGGTGCAGCGGGCACTGGGCAGCCCGAGTCCTCCCTGCCTGGTGGGGGCCCCTCAGAACCCCTGTACCCGCCACCCCCTGAGCTCCAGCCCCCCACCAACTGCTGCATGAGCGGCTGCCCCAACTGCGTGTGGGTGGAATATGCAGACGCACTGCTGCAGCACTACCAGGACGGCGGGGAGCGGGCCCTGGCCGCCCTGGAGGAGCACGTGGCTGATGAGAACCTCAAGGCCTTCCTCCGGATGGAGATCCAGCTCCGTATGAGGAGTGGAAGCTGAGCCGCCTGGCCAGACAGCCTCACCCCGACAGACTCCTCCTCAGGATGCAGCACAGCCTCCTTTATCCACGGCCCCTTTGTGCAGCTGGTGTCGACGGGATTGTTTATTGACTTTGCCTGAGAATAAATAAGCTCTGTGTGGTGGTTAGACAGGAGGCTTTTGTGTTGTCATCCATAGGCGTGTATTACCTCAAGGAAAGCACGTGCAGATGTCATTGTATGTCCACTGGGCACCTACAGCCTTCACCAACCTGTGAGGTTGGCTAAACCTGTTTCCTTGACTATTCAAGTGACAGTGACCCCAGGGGCCCCCTTCTATGTCCCAGCATCCCAGAAGTCCCAGAGGTCAGCTCTGGTTACTCTCAGTGGTGCAGCAGAGGGAGGACCATCCGGTCCTGAGAGGTTGCTGTTAGCAAAGCTCTGGCAGGCACAAATGCCCGCAGATGGCCTGGAATGTGCCCCTTCATCCAGCTGCAGGCTTTCAAGCTCTGATACCAGTGGCCTGGACAGACAGGGTTAAATGAATTTATGCCTGTTTTATCTTCTCTCATTTAAGGGAAAAGCTTGGGTTGTTATAAGGCTTCACAAAGAATTTGAGCTGATAAGCAGGCCTTCCCAGGTAGGGGCCTTCAATGTAAAGCCAGAGTTTCCCACAGAGACAGATCTGTGGACAAGAGAATGAAACCACACAGCCACAAAACGTGCTGCCATGCCAATGCCTGGGGATACACCCGGTAGTGCGGGCTGTCTTGGCCAGCTAGTGATGTCATCCAGAAGCAGTTTTGGTTGGTTCAGAGAAACATGATTATAGCAATACATGTTTGTTACACTTTATGTCAGAGAGCATCTACTCCAACCCTGTCCTACAGATTTGAAAATGGCCCAGGAAGAGAAAGGTTTCCCTAGAGACAAAAGCACAGCAGAGCCTAGTGGGCTTGGGGCCCCCGAAGGGGTCTACAACATGGAGGTGGATTACCTCAGAGATGTAGGAAGAGGTTTACTGTATTTTTCTCAAAAACACATATTTGTGAAAGATTTTCTATGTGTGTATGACACCAGGGCAGATCTTTGAAGTCCCAGGAGGAGGGAACTAGGGGAAGGGGAGAGATGTACAATAGAAAATGCACCACATGGCATGAGCAGTAGGTGCAAAGGCCCTGGGGTGGAAGAGGCTCCTTGGAGCACAGAGAGCAAGAGGAAGGGATGAGAGGTGAGGCCAAAGAAGTGGATCGGGACAGGCTATGCAGGGTTTTGGGGGCCACAAAGGCAGGTTCCTCAGCAGTCAGGATAGTAAGGGTGGGGAGGCCTAAGACAGCAGCCAGTGCCGTCTCATCCTTCCTTCAAAAATGAGCAGCTTCGGGCTTCCCTGGTGGCGCAGTGGTTGAGAGTCTGCCTGCCGATGCAGGGGACACGGGTTCATGCCCCGGACCAGGAAGATCCCACATGCCGCGGAGCAGCTAGGCCCATGAGCCATGGCCGCTGAGCATGCGCGTCCGGAGCCTGTGCTCCACAACGGGAGAGGCCACAGCGGTGAGAGGCCCACGTACCGAAAAAAAAAAAAAAAAAAAAAGAGCAGCTTCAGGAGAGTCGGGCTGTTCACGGTCACACGTCCCGTTCCTGCCCTGACCCTGCCCCCTGCTCGTCCTTCCTTCAGGCCCTTGACCGCACCTGAGCCCCTTCCCCCATCTCAGGGAGTCCTCGGTGCTGCTACCCACCCCACAATCTCATTAGTGTGGTGTCAAGGCACAGTCCTAATCAGATTACCCAGCTGCAGGATAAATGCCCAGCCAGCACCCTGCCTAAGGGAGGCCTGCCACTCACACCCATGGTCCCCTGAGACCTGCCCCGGTACTTGGTGAGTAATGACCTTCCCAGGTTGCTTTTCCTGGTGGCCACTTACCCAAGGGCGTTAGTGGGTATCTGCCCAGAGGGTGAGGAGTGGGCGGGATTTTCACCACCATCCTGAGGTCTGGGTCTGGGGGAGGCCACCTACTGCCCTGTTCAGAGAGGACACCCAGCCCATCACCTCCTCTGTTCCTCGTGCCAAATAGTGGTGCAGGCTGTCCCCCAGGCTAGCAGTGGTCTCGGAGCCTCAGGCCACACACAGTCAGCCAACCTGAGTGGGCACCAGCCACAGGCCAGGCTACGGCCGGGGCAGCTTGGGCAGCGGTTTCCATGGGAACAGCATCTGATAGTTGGCTCTCTATCAGGGCTCAGAGCTGCCCACGCCAGGCCTGTGGCCTGGGACTAGAGAAGGGGTCCAGCTGGGCCTACACTACCTAGGCTGTGAGGAGTGGGTGTTGTGGGGTTTGAGCAGCCGGGGCCACCAGACCTGCTGCTGTCCAACTTGGACCCCGTGTAGATCCAGCTCCTGTCCCCTGGTTCCTCTCAGGCTGCTGCTGGTCCCGGCACAGAGACCGAACCTTAGGGAAGGAAGGTCCACAGTGGGGTCCACCGAATCCCAGGTGCCCCGGCACCTACAACCAGGCCTTCCTCGCTGGTAGAACCACCTGTTCTTGCCTCCCGGTTGATCTCAGCCCCTAATACTCTAACAGGCAGCTAGCGGTGGCCCCAGGCTGGAGTCAGGCATTGCAGCCCACAAGTGGGGAGGGGGGCAAGAAACAGGACCCAAGAAGTGGTGCCTGAGCACCGGCTCAGTGCCAGGGCAGTGGCTCCTCTCTGCATCATGTACTTAGCCCCAGAACTTTCTGGGCTTATAGTGGACCCTGAGGAATTAGGGTCTCCCTCTGGTGCTAATAGGCTTAGAGGAAGGTGAGCTGCCCCTGGCCTAGGTCACCAGGGCTTAGGGCCTCGAGGGGGGGACTCCGGGGGAGAGGAGGAGGGGAGGTCACCCTGTGCAGTGGGTTCAAGGACACCAGCAGGTGATGCTGGTGCCCAGTGAGTGGCTGGGGCGGGGTGGGGGGTGGGACGGGGGAGGTAGGGTATTTACCAGCAGAGGGAAGACGCTGCTGGGGCCAGGGCTACACAGCTCGCCTGGGCGTTTCATTGTGACACAGGCCCCTCCCCTGCCCGGGCACCCTGCCCTCCCATTTCTCGGGTTACCGTTATTGGCACCGCTAGGTGCCTAACATGCCACCATGAATGAGGCCAAGTGTCCCACCCCAGGGATTGGGATGGGGAATGCAGGAGAAGGGGGAGGCAGTGACGAGGGGCACACCGGGGGGCCACCCAGCACTCTCAGCCCCTGCCTGGGGCTCCCTGGGACAGGGGGCTGCTGTTTGAGCCATACTGGGGACCGGTGGGTCTCATGTTTCAGGGTTTCCTCTGCTCTGGTGGGTTGAGACCTGAGAGGTGGGTCGGAAGCAGGAGGGCCCACAGCGTGAGGGAGTCCAGAAGCCGAAGGTCACCGCGGGGTCTCTGCCAGCCTGGCCATGAACCTGGAGCCGCCGAAGGCCGAGATCCGGCCGGCCACCAGGGTGATTGGGGGGCCCGTCACTCCCAGGAAAGGGCCCCCCAAATTTAAGCAGCGGCAAACCAGGCAGTTCAAGAGCAAGCCCCCCAAGAAAGGCGTCCAAGGGTGAGCAGAGCTGTGGGAGGGCTGGCCCTGAGGGGGGTGGAGGGCCCACCTGCTGCACAGGAGGGAGATGGGGCCTTTCTGGTGCTAGAGGCCATGGCAGGGGCCTTCAGGTTGGGGGGCTGGGTGGGGCCTCAGCCACCCTTTCCTGGTGGAAGGTGGTCCCATCCTCTTAAGCAGGTGGTGCGGGTCTTGAGGGCCTGAGCCGGCCTGTCTCAGCGTCCCCCATTCCCTGGCATGGGGGGCGGGGGGTGGAGGGGACTCGGGGGGCGGGGCTCCTGTCACCCTCTCTAGCTGTTCTTGTCCGGAAAGCACACCCACCCGCGGCCACCCAGACACTCAGCCACAGCCCCACCAACTGATATGTCTCCCTGCACCCAAAGAGCCCCACGTGTACACACCCAGGACACACTCAGACACACCGCGTTCCCAGGAACCTGCACTCAAGTGTATGCACACCCCCTCTCCGCTCTTCCTGGCCCTGACCGCTCTGTTCTTATAGGTTTGGTGACGACATCCCCGGAATGGAAGGCCTGGGAACAGGTATGATGGCCACTAGCGTCCACCCAGGTCCCCCCCACTTGCCCACCCCCCAGTGTGCCTGGGGCCCCATCAACCCTGCCCCTGCTTCCTCAGGCAGAGGCTCACTTAGGGCACCACCCCCAGCTGTCCTTCATTTTTTTTTCCCAACTTCAAGCTTCAGACACCACCCGAGTGGGGTTGTTCCTACTCAGCGGGTCCACCGAGTGCTTGGAGGGGCTGGAAAAGACCAAAGCTCTTGCTGTCCCCTCCCCCCAGCAGCAAGGCCCACCTTCCTCTGGCCCCCTCCCTGGGCCTGCTGCACCCACTCTCTTCCTGGGCAGGGCGCCCATTCGACACACCCCAAAGGTGGTATGTCCTGAAAAGAGGGCTGTACACCCTGGACTTGTACTCTCACCATTGGGGTGTGGACAACAGGGCCCGGAGGGGATGGTGGCTCCTGGGGCCATGGGACCCTCCTGGACTCACTGGCCCCCTTGTCCTGCAGACATCACTGTCATCTGCCCATGGGAGGCCTTCAACCACCTGGAGCTGCATGAGCTGGCCCAGTACGGCATCATCTAGCACTGGACCCCGGCCCTTGACCCCTCCATGCCGCTGCCCTTTCTGACCCCTGCTCAGGATTCCTGTGAGCAGGGCCGCCCCCCCACCGGAGGGTTCCAGAGTGTCCAGAGATTGTGTCTGGAGATCCCCGCAAGGCGGCGACCTCAGGCCCATGGAAGCTAGGTCCCGGGAGCCCACCAACTCCCTGCAGGATACCCTCTCCGGCCGGCCAGGCCTGGCTTAACTTCTAGAGACACTGGTCCACAGACCCTCTCCTCCCATGGCTGGAAAGCTAGGGCAGGCCTCCCAGGAGTGTCCCCTGTCCTGCCTGTCTGGGGGTGAGGACAAGCTTCCCCCACTAGCCCTTCCCAGCTGAGGCCCTTGCACTGGCGGAGTGGGTGGCAGGAGTCCTGCGGGCGTCAGTGAAAGAGCAAGACCCCTCTGGACCTGTCACACCAGCAGGATGCTTGTCCTTTCCAACATGGCCCATGTCCTGTTTCAAATAAAATTAGCGTGTCCCCCACCACTTGTCTGGGATGTGTTGTCAGTGGGGGCAGGGCCCAAGGGTGGAGTCTCTTCAGCAAGAGTGGACGGATGTGGACATTGGTGGCAGGGATGGCAGGGGCCTGGCCAGGCTGAGGGAAGGAAGCACATCGGGCACTGAGCCAGCCTCTTGATGGCTGGACTGGGGCAAGGCAGGCAGCCCCACGTACTCCGGGGGCCAGAGCTCAGGTCAGGGGGAGGGAACACCTATCTGCTCCCCACAGGTGAGGAAACAGGTGCAGGGAGATTGGGCCCAGCCAGCCCATCCTTACTGTCCACTAAAGCTGGACAGTAACCTTACTGTCCACTAAAGCCTACCAGTAACCCTGCAATTCCGCTCCTGACACCACACCCAGGAGAAGCAGGGCACGCTGCCACACACAAACCTGCGGGAAACTGCCCCCAGTGGCAGTCATCTTCGGGAAGCTGCCCAAGTGCCTATCCACACGGACGTCGGGGGGTCCGTTCACACAGCAGTGACCAGAGAGTGACTCTCAGGAAGGGGGCCCCTGTGATCGTATTTATGTGAAGGCCAGAAAAAGCCACGCTAACCAAAGGCGACACAGTTCCAACAGGGGTGACCTCGAGGAGGAGATGAAGGACCCTGCTGGGGCTGGATCTAGACCTGGTAGTGGGTCCACAGGTGTGTGGATAAGTAAGAACCCTCAGGCTGCCCACTTAAGGTTGGTGCAATTTACTGTATGAGTGATACATCTCAATAAAACTTACCGCCCCCCCAAAAAAAAAGCACTCTGGAGGGAGAGGCCTGGGCCTCATCCTCAACCACCACAATGGACAGGAAAGGGGGAGGTGGCCCCAGAGGAGAGCAGGAGCCAGGCTATGGTGAGGACGTGGGGACTCATAGACTGGGCTTGGAGGTGTTGGAAGTGGGGGGGGTCAGTGGTGAGAGTCAAAAGTGGTCAGATGTGGAGATCGGAAGTGAAGGTTGGGGTGAGGGTCTGAGTTGGGGCTCAGTGGCAGGATTTCATCCAGTCTCGCTCGCCCCCCACTCTCCCTGCCAGCCAGGCTTTGCCTGCACCCTCTGTGGGAGGCAGACGCTGGCCAGGCAGTCGTTGGGGTCAGCTTACACTCGGACCATGGCAGCGTTTACAAGCAAATGGGCAGTGTGGGGGAAAGGGGACCCTGGGGAGGCAGAGGCCAGCAGGTGGAGGAGGCCTGGGGGCCCAAGGTGCGTGTCCACAAGCACCAAGGCGGGTTATTCTGACACCTTCCCTGGGAGGGGAGGGGAGGTCTGCAGCCCCAGACCCCATCCGGGTGCCCTGGTCTTTCGTCTCACCTGCCAGTCAGCCCGGGACCAGTTTGGCAGAGGGGAGGGCACTGAGTCTGGGGGTCCTGTGGACAAGCCCTCACTCTCTGCTGCCCTCTTGTGGACAGCCAGGGCCCTCACCAGCTGGATGGCCAGCAGGAGCTCTGCCCCCTGGACCACCACGACAACGATGGCGTAGCCACCTGCAGCCCAGATGTTGCTGCGCAGCCACTGGAGGAGTGGGGGGCTGCAGCCCTCCAGGTGCACCACCCTCTGGGCCGCGTCCTCATCCAGGCCCAGGGCCCCGAAGCCACACTGGTCATTGACTGAGGCTCCATCTTCCCAGGGGTCGATACAGCAGGAGGCAGGAAGGCTGCAGGCCTGGACCCCAGGGGAGCTGCAGTTAAAGTACCTGCAAGGGCACATGGGAGCATCAATCTGGAGGCCAGGGCCCCTGGTCTTGGACCCCAGCGCTGTGTGGAATGTCTCCTACCCGCCTTCAAACTTCCATAGCCACACACACATAGGCACGCAGGCATGCACATGTGCATGCATGCAAGCACACAGGCAAGAATGCACACACACATGCACACTGGCAGGCATGTACACACACACATGCACACGCACACACACTTGTGCACACACAGACACACACACGATACCCAGTTCTCTATAATTCATCCCAGCACTACATAGGCCTCTGTACAAGCTTGGTTAGAAGGCATACACTGCGTAAGACAGTTGAAGGGAGGCAAGGGTTTGATGGGGGCTGGAAGTAAGACGGCCTCACTCCACAGATGCTGCTGAGTTGGTCTGAGCCGCAGAGCTGGAGTGGGAGAAGGTGGGTTGAGGACTGGTAGAGGCTTCTGTAGTGGTCACCGGGTCGTGGTGGGGGCATGAGGGGCCACACTGGGCAGCAACAAGGGATGGGAGGCTTGGGAGGAGCTCGCAGGGCCTCGAGAGAGTGTTGCTCTTGTCACTCACTTCAGGCAGCCCTCAGGTGCCCTTGGCCTTTGACTGGCATCCAGGGCCCTGTGACCAGCAGGCTCACCCTTCGCCCTCCCTCACAGGCACAGTCTCATCTCCTTGAAGAATGGGCTTCAGTAAGGCAGGGGCTTGGAGGTCGGCAGGCTGGGTGGCATCACAACACCAGAAAGGGCTGCCACCGGCCCAAAGTCACACTCGGCCACCAAATGAGAACAATCCAGATGGGTGCTTCTAAGGTGCCCAGGAAGAAGGGCCCAGCATGTCGCAGGGACTGTTGGGTACAAATGGCTGGTTTTCAAGAGTCTCCATATGGCTCTAAACACACCCATATACACACACACACACAAACACACACACACACACACACACAGTGGAGGGAGAACTGTGGAGTCATAGTCCAAAATGATGTCCTGAATTAAACTAAAAGTTATTTTCAATTGACATTGAGATGTACGATGTCCTTACTGAAAAAGAAAAAAAAACAACCCCCAAAAGTGACTTTCTAGCTCTACTGGCTGAGCTTCTCTATTAACATCCCTGCATGACCACGTGGCCCTGGCTGGGCCTGAGTGTGTACATGCGCAAGTGTGCCCACATGAGCGTGTGCGCACATATGGGTACAGGTGAGGAGCCTATACAGGTGAGTTTGTGTATAGGTGAGTATGCGCATGTGAGCGTGTGTGTGGCCTGCCTCCGCTCCAGCCCCAGGGACCCTGCCGGCCACCATGGGGCTGCCCTCCACCCTTTCAGGCTCTAGGACTCACAGGTTCCGCTGCCAGTCCTGGTAGGAGGCCACCCCGCAGCACTGCAGCCCGAGCTGAACTTGGTCAATGAGGAAGCACAGGTCTGGGTCATCTTGGTAGTGGGTGATGGCCATGCGTAGGACGTGCTCCAGGTCATCCTGTAACTGGCCCCAGAAGGCCACCACCAGGGCCCCTGCCACGGCCTCCAGCACCAGAAAGGCAAGGATGCCCCCAGAGAAGCAGCGCAGCAGAAAGGCGTTCTCGCAGAGGGCGCCCAGGCAGCCTGCCAGGCTCACCGCACTGAACGCCAGTCCGCCCAGCACCAGCCCCAGCATGGGGTCTGCGGGCAGGGGGCCCCCCCAACTACTCCCCAGAGACCCCTTGACGGCCAGGCCCCAGAGTCCGATGGCCAGGGCCAGCAGACTGAGCAGAGAGAAGACAAAGTTGGACAGGAAGATCAGGCACTTGAGGAAGCTGCTTCCCCAGGGGAAGCAGCAGGCCAGGACCCCCCCAGGGCCTGCCCTCCGGGCCTGGTCCTCCCAGGGTGCTGGCCCTGGGTGGCTTGAAGTGAGGGGGCTGCTTCTGGCGAGGGGTGGTTCCTGATCCCCAGCATCCTGCAGAGGGAGGAAGAAGAGGGAGGTCTCACCAGGGCAACCCTCTTCACTCAGACCCTGTGACGCTCAGCTGGGAGCAGGGTCAGAGCCTGCAGCGGGGAGGAAGCTGGAAGGTGAAGTTGGAAGGTGAAGGCGGAAGGGGTGCACAAAGACCCTAGAAGGCCAGGGACATGGGGGCCTTAAGGCTTGTTCTGCTTGGCCGAGCAGCAGAGGGGACGGTGAGGGGCTCTGGGGGCAGGGAGAGGAGAGGCCAGGAGACCGGGGCTCTGTGGGGTGCAGGGCCTCCCGAGGACCCCACCTTGCCCTCCAGCGGGACACTCAGCCAAGCTTGGGGGCCCTGGCCTTACCACAGAGAAAATTAACAGGGTGCTGACGGTTGGGGGGTCACCCCCTCTCTCGGTTCCCCCCACCCTCCTCTTGGCTCCCCAACAGAGGACTGGCTCACTGATCATGAGGTTGGGAGAAGCTGCAAAGCCAGTTCCATTTGGCCCCTTGATGGACAGTCTCCACTTCAGATATGCCTGCCTCTGCAGCCCCTCCACTGGCAGGCAGGTATGGGAGGGCTTCTGCCCCCTCTCTGCAGGGGGAGGGGCAGCAGGCCCTTGAGTTTGGTTGTGGGGGAAGAATGAGGAAGCTAAGGCCCCAGGCTTGGGCAGGGCTCCCAGTTTACCAGGAAGAAGCTGGCCCTTCACTCCCCACCTGCCTGACCGCATCAGAGCACAGGAAAGGAGGGTTATTGATCAGCACCCCCCAGAACTCAACAAGTCAGTAAGAGCAAAAGGCCAGGCTGCCGGCTTGGCCTTCAGCCCCGTCTGCACCCTGAGCCAGAGCCCACCCCCCGACCCGCCAGATCCACGGGGAGGCCTGCCGGATCTCCTGTGCAGGGGCCATACCAGGCTGAGCGGATGGCAGCCTCGAGGAGGGGGCAACAGGGAGGTGAGAAGGCGGGGCAGGTCGCAGGTGGGTGGGGGACAGGGAAAATGTGAGGGTGGCCTGATGGCCCTGGTGGGCACCATCCCCTGGGTGTGCGCTTTCCTTGGGGTGTGGACACACCCCATGCCGTGTCAAACACAAGGGCAAGGGCGGGTCACCTTTCAGAGTCTGAACAGGGCGCTGGGGGAGGTTAAGGCACCTGATTAATGAAGCCCCACCCCAATCTTAGCAGCCCCTCCTGAGCACCCACCTGCTGGCTAGCCCCAGCACACAACATGGCTCTGGGGGGCCAGGGTGGGGAGAACCCAGCCGGGGACATCTCCAACCCCAGCAGGCCTCCAGGCACGGCTTACCTGGGACAGCAGCGGGCTCCTTTCCCCCTCCTCCATCCTCCACCAGGAAAGGTGTGCTGGTCCCCCGCTGGCCTCTCTGGCTGGGACACCAGGGCTGGTGCTGCCTGTGCCCCCGGCTGCTCTGTGAGCTGTGAGCCCCACCGGGACTTTGCAGTCACGATCGGATCATGTGAGGAGTCATAGTTTAGGGCTTAAGACAGCCTCTGCTTGTTGAGATGCAAAGGATCCTTCTTGAGCCCAGATTCTTGGCCTCGCTCTGTGCAGGCATGACGTGGGTGGGGCTGTCAGGGGGCAGACCTCATGGGCATCTCCACAGGGCCCCCGTGTGGGCCTCAGCCTGGCGGGTCCAGTGGTGCCCCTCAGCTCAGCCCGAAGATCAGACCCTGGCTCCCAGTAACAGCCCGGGAGACCTGCCCACAGCTAAACGCCAATGTATTCCGATTTATTCACTGCAAGAAAGAAGTTTTATGTATATATGTGCATATACATACGTATACACATACATATATGTGTATGTATATATATTTTTAATTTTTATTTATTTTAATTTTATTTTTGGCTGCATTGGGTCTTCGTTGTTGTGCACAGGCTTTCTCCAGTTGCGGCGAGCAGGGGCTACTGCTCGTTGTGGTGCGTGGGCTTGTCGTTTCAGTGGCTTTTCTTGTTGTGGAGTATGGGCTGTAGGCGTGCAGGCTTCAGCAGTTGTGGCTCATGGGTTCTAGAGCACAGGCTCAGTAGTTGTGGCGCACAGGCTTAGTTGATCTGCAGCATGTGGGATCTTCCCGGACCAGGGATCGAACTTGTGTTCCCTGCATTGGCAGGCGGATTCTTAACTACTGCGCCACCAGGGAAGTCCCTATAAGTGTATATTTGAAGTGCCTTTATTTTTTTTAAGAATTTATTTATTATTTATTTTATTTATTTTTGGCTGCATCGGGTCTTAGCTGTGGCCCGCAGGCTCCAGGGCGTGTGGGCTCTGTAGTTGGCGGCACGCAGGCTCTCTAACTGAGGTGCACGAGCTCAGTAGCTGTGGCGTGGGCTTAGTTGCCCCACAGCATGTGGGATCTTAGTTCGCCGACCAGGGATCGAACCCGCGTCCCCTGCATTGTAAGGCGGATTCTTTACCACTGGACCACCAGGGAAGTCCCCCTTTGTTTATTTATTTATTTTTTAATCACTGGCTAGATCACATCCTTCCTGGTTTTGAGGTGGCTGGGATCCCCCACCCTCTGAGCTTCTCAGGAGTAGGACTTTGTCACGGTTACTATTGTGCCCTAGTGCTTGGAGGGACCCCAGCCATGCAGCTGCCACCTCTGCAGGCAGAGATGTGCTCCAGGCTCTCTGACCCTGCATTGTCGGCCCTTTCACCCTGGCTTGGATGCGGTGGAAAGACTGGCTCAGAGCAGACCCCTACCAGCCAACAACTCTGGAAGACCTTGGGCACGCACTCCCACACCTCCTGGGTCCTGCTTGTGGAGTGCATGAGGCTATGACGTGCGTCGACGCTGCTGTTGGCTTCTGTGGCCGGAGGCCGTGGTGGGGGCAGAGGCTGCCAGGGGCCCCTCTGCAAACACGTGTGCGTGGCAGGAAAAAGGGTGGCCTCCGGGGTATGTGTGTGCCGCATCCCGTCTCCACCATCCTCCCCACTCCCTTTCTCAGCTTCTTCCGTTTGATGTTTAAGCCTAGCCTCTTTTCCTCCATTTAGTCACCATTTTACAGTCCAGCCACATGGGCTGCTTGCTGGGCCTGAAACGCCTGGCACTTGTGTGCCCTGACCTATGCCATCCCCTGAAATCTCCTCCTGGTGTTCAGTTCCAGAGTAGTACGGCCGAGGGAACACTTTTCATTTTTATTCGCTTCATTTGTCTGTGTTCTTGCTTTGGGTCCCCCACTAGCTTCTCCCAGAACAACTACCCCACGGAGCCCAGCCTACACTCCGGCAGAGGGCCAGCTGAGTTTTAAGCCACTGAATGAGGAGAGTTTGTTAACACAGCATTATTGTGAGCACAGATGACTGACACTGGGTTTATTCTCTGTCAGGGACTGTTCTGAGCCCTACAACAGTGAGGAAACCTGACAATCCCCCGTCATAAGGTGCTTACATTTGAGTACAGGGGAAGTCACAGAGTAAGCAAAGAAACCAGTAAATACATGCTATTTTATAAGGTCATGAGTGTTAGGAAGCAAGGAAAGGAAATGGCTGGTGGAGGGTGTTGTCTTATATCAGGTGATCAGAGAGGCCTCACTGTAGGAAAATGTTGGGTTCCTAGGTATACACCCAAAAGGATTGAAAACAGGGACTCACACAAATACATGGATATACACGTTCACAGCAGCCAAAAGGTGCAAACAACCCGGGTGTCCATCAATGAAGAATGGATGAACAAAACGTGCTCCATCCATACCGTGGATTATTCAGCCATAAAATGGAAAGAAGTTCTAACACAGGCTACAACATGGATGAACCTTGAAAACATGGTGCTCAGTGAAAGAAGCCAGACACAGAAAGTCCACATACAGTACGATTCCACTTATATAAAATGTTCAGAATAGGTAAAGCCATAGAGACAGAAGGTAGATTAGTGGTTGCCAGTGGCTGGGGGAGGGGGAAATGGCAGCTAATGCTGAAGGAGTGTAGGGCTTCCTTCCGGGAGTGACGAAAATACTTTAGGACTAGATAGAGCAGGTGGTTGTACAACACTGGGAATGTACTACATGATACTGAGTTTTTCCCTTTAAAATGGTTAACTGTATGTTCTGTGAATTTCATATCGTTTTACAAAAATAAAAGAAGAGGGCTGAGAAGAAGCCGAAGGAAAAGAGGGAACGAGGGACTTCCCTGGTGGCCCAGTGGTTAAGACTCCACACTTCCAGTGCAAGCGGCGCGGGTTCAATCCGCAGTCAAGGAACTACGATCCCACACGCCGAATGGCGTGGCCAAGAAGAAAAAAAAAAGAAAAGAGGGAACGAACCTCGTGGATTTTCTCAGGTCAGGGTCCCTGCGAGGCCAACCCTGGTCATTGGGGAGTGTCTCAGGATCCAGACCCGGGAAGGAAACAGCATTGTGCCGGTGGAGGGAGAAGGCGAGCTGTCAGGCAATCTCAACAGAGTCCTTGGTGATCCCCGCAGCTCGGATGGCCTGCAGAGTCATCCCAGATTGAGACATGGGTATGCGCCTTGATAGCCATCCACTGTTATTGGGCATGAGCTGCCTGGGGAAGGGACCGTGATCTGGAGTGAGCACAGTCCCCGAAGGGGAGCTCAGCCAGGGCTGCCAGCAACTTCAGTCTGAGGGCAGTGCACTTGGCACACACTGTAACTGAATGTGGGGTCCAGCTGCTCGCTGCTCAAAAGCCAATAAAGAGGCAAGGCTGGTGGAAAGGAAAGTTTGCTTTATTTCTGAGGCTGGCAATGGCGGGGTCCGGGGAAGGGGAAGGGCAGACTCCTGTCCAAAGGCCGACTCCCCTCCACTGACAAGCAGTGGGCAAGAGCTTTTATAGACGGAGGGAGGGGGCTACATGCAGAGACAGCACAGTCAGCTCTGATGGTCATCTTGAAATTGGTCCTTGGTGGTCTGACCAGCATCATCTTGATTGTTCTAAGTACAGTTAATCTTCAGTTCCAGGGTCAGTTTGTTCCCATTTCCATGAGGCCAATTCTCAGAATTGTGGTAGCTTCTGTCATGGCTACAGTCTGGTCATCATGTAGTTAACTTCTACCTGGTGGGGGTTTCAGTACCTATAAAACAGCTCACATGGGCTTTCCTGGTGGCACAGTGGTTGAGAGTCCGCCTGCCGATGCAGGGGACACGGGTTCGTGCCCCAGTCCGGGAAGATCCCACGTGCCACGGAGCGGCTAGGCCCATGAGCCATTACACTGAAGCCTGCGCGTCTGGAGCCTGTGCTCCGCAATGGGAGAGGCCACAACAGTGAGAGACCGTGTACTGCAAAAAAAAAAAAAAAAAAAAAACAGCTCACAGGGCCCGGCTCAGAATACTATCTATAGCCCTTGAGGTGGAACTAAAGGTCCTTGACCTTGCTTACTGATAAACTATTATTGTTTTGTCCCCTTTGACTATTTTCCTTTGTTTCTGTATTTTCTCATTTCTCTGATTAAACTTATTCTTTGGCTAAAGTTTTTCCACAGACAAAAGGCAGGCGGAAGACATGGGGGGCATAGACCATAGGGTCCTGTTCTGTTTCAACACTAGGCTGACGTGTGCAGGAAGAGCGCTTCAGGCCTGTAAAGTACCTTAGGTGGGAGCAAGCCTGGAAAGTTTGAAGAAGAATGGCTGTTCGAATTTTGCTCCAAGTGAGATGGGGAGATGACAGGTGTTGAGTAATGTGCATTCCGACCTGACTCATGCTTTAAAAGGACCACTCAGGCTGCTGTGCTGCAGGCGGAAGGTCAGGGCAAGGACGGGAGCTGGAGGTCAGGCCTTGTGCAGCCAAACTGTGTCTCGTCCCTTCCTCAAAGGGGACACACCCAGCCTCATCAGTTACCGCAATCAGGCTCCAAAGCCAGGCTCTCTGGGAGATGGTCATCACCTCTCAGGCCCCATCTCAGCCTTGTTCTGATATAGAGTAGCCTTCGGATGAAATCATAGTTACCACTACTGTTATGGGCCGAACTGTGTCCCCCCAAATTTATATATTGAAGTCCCAACCCCAGCACCTCAGAATGAGACTTAGAGGTAGGGCCTTTAAAGAGGTAATTAACTTAAAATCAGGTCATTAGGATGGGCCATCCTCCAATGACCTTATAAGAAAAGGAAAATGGGACTCAGAGAGACACCAGGGATGCACCTGTGCAGAGGGAGGACACAGGAGGAAGGCAGCTGTCTGCAAGCCAAGGAGAGAGGCCTCAGAAGAAACCAAACCGGCTGTCCCCCTGATCTCAGACTTCCTGCGGGGGAGAGGAAATGAGAGTAACAACCTCCTAACTGTTTTCAACACAGGAGACAAACACAATCTGAAATTGAATCATGGGATTAAAAAACATAGTTTAGCCTCTTAGAGGTTTTCGTAACTTTTTTTTCATAATCATAGGCAAGGTCAGCTACCAAATGTGCAGGGCCCAGTGCAAAATAAAAATGTGGAGCTCCTTGCTGAAAACTATTAAAGGTTGCAAGACGGTGACGGCAGAGCATTGAATCAAGTGTGAGGCCATTCGGAGCCACACACGTGGGTGCCCATGAAGCTGGCCCTGAGGGCAATTTTAGGATATTGTATCTCCGTGGCAAAGAAGCATTTATCTAAAATGTGGTCGAAATTCATTCGTTTCTCTTATGTTAGATTCAGGGAAAATGCCTTCTTAAAAAATACATATCATGAAGGTATGATGTCACCTTCCCGAAGGTATTTCTCCATTTCCATGGGACCAGCGAGGCGCTGGGAATGTCCAATTCGAGACCACCGACCGCTCTCCTGGGCGAGACGCGCGTTAGTGCTTCCCTCCCAGCTTCTCTGCAGCGTCTCTCCACTGCGTGGCCAGCCGGGGGCGCCCCTCCGCGGGGAGCCCGGTGCGGGGCCGCCCTGCGCAGGCGCGGACCGTTGGTGGGGCCGGAACCTGGTTGAGCGGCCGGAACCTGATCGCGCGGCCGGAACCCGGTTGCGCGGCCGGAACCCGGTTGCGCGGTCGCGTGGCCGGGGGAGCGCGTCGGGCGAGGCACCGGACGTCGCGGCGGTGGCGGCCGGGCGGTGAAGCTGGAGCGGCGGTGGCGGCGGCGGCCGGAGGCCGGGGCTGGGGCTGAGGCGGGGGTCGGGGCTGCAAGGCCCGCGGGGCGGCAGGCAGCGGCGGCCCGGGGCTCAAGCCCGGATACGGGAGCGGCCACCATGGCCGAGAGCATCGTGAGTGGGGCGGCCGGGCGGGAGGGTGCCGGGATGAGGCAGCAGATTTGCCGGCGCGGCTTGCGGAGAGGCCCAGCGGCCCGCCCTCCTCTTCATGGGCCGGCCGGGTGGCCGGGCTCCCGACCTCCTCTTTTCAGCTCCTCCCGTCCCCGGCCGACGGGGGAGGCCGGGCCGTCCGCGGGGTGTGGGTTGTGCCGGCCTTTCCATTCCTGGTCGCGGGGGTCGCGCTTGGAGGGGCTGCAGTTCCTCGGGGCCGGGGCTACGATCCCTCCTCGCCTCCTGTCCGTCTGTCTTGCCTCCTTTCGTCGCCCCAGTGAGTGCCTTGTCATGGGTTCCTTAAAAGGAGAGCACTTTCTGTAAACGGGGACCCCATCCCACGAGAGGAAGCTGCTAAGAAGGGAAACGGTGGCCTGGTGGATGGCAAGGAGACCTTAACAGCTACCTGTCTGTAAAGGGATGTTATAAAGGTTGATCTCATTTTGTACCCTAAGTCAGGGATTGACACACTCCCTTTCCCTGCTTAAAGTTAAAAAAAAAAAAAAAGTGAAAATCGGAAAAAACTGGCCATCCCTTAACTTGTGGAAAGTTTCCTCTCAGAAGTCAGTATAGCCGGAAAAAAGCCAACAGACCAGCTGGACAGAAAAATTTTTGGTTAACGTTAAGGACCACCTGGGATTTCCTGGAGGAAGCAGAAGCAGTATGGGGTGGCAAGTCATGTTCAGAATTTGGCCATGGGAGAGCCTCTGCAGTTTTGCCAGGTGTCTGGGAATGGCATTCATCCTCCTCTCTGGATGCTCTGGGCTGCAAGAACCTCCAGCTCTGGACTTTCAGGCTTTCATCCGGTGACTCCTCCTAATGCAGCTCTCCATTCAGGGGCCCTGGCGTCTGCTCCGTGTTTCCCAGCCTGGAGATGAGCAGTGGGCATGAATGCCCCAAGAGAAACGAGCAACTGATTCCTTTTAAAATAAGATTTACTAGTCTTTGGTGACTCACTCTAGAAATAGGTTAAGAATTAGCACTCAAATCTGCTTCCAGACTTTCTCTTTACTGTAATATTTTTGACCAAATTGAAGTAACCGTGGACACGTGAGTTGTTTCAGAGAAGGCCACTTTTCTACTAGCGTATGTAAGACTAGGGTCTCATTGATAGCATGGATCTCTTGTCGAATTTCTCAGATTGTCAGGAATTAAAACATGATTCTTCTGAAATTTATTTCAAAAGTTTTTATTTATTCAGAAAGAGGTCTTCTAAAATTTTCTATGGGATAACTAATTTTTATCTCACCAATTCTTTGACTCCCACAAGAAATATTCTGGGCTCATTTTCTTATAAATAGGGAAACTTAGTTACCAAGAAGCTATGTGTCCATGTTGCCTGGTCTGTCTCTTTGTGTATTTTACTTTATACCATGTGTCAAAGGCCAAGTCATACCTTCCCTCAGTATGAATTATCTTTGTCTCTTGGAGTTAAATACTGAGCTTAGCTTGGAAACCTGGACTGCCGTGCCCTGTTGTAAATGAACAAGTAGAATAAGTTCTTAAGCTTTAGAGCTCTCCAGAAACGTGTTATCCTGACCTTTAGCTTCTCGAGGTGTGGAGTGTCATGCTCTTGGTCCTAAGTGAACAGTCAAAGCAACAGTCATAGAGTCCCTCAAAGAGAAGCAGAGTTCTTTACTTCTTAACCTGCCTCAGTGTTGGAGACAGATTTCAGAAACAAATAAATGGGAGTTTACCTAATGCCCAGGCTGTGTATTAAGAAGACATTTTTCTAGATGTTGAATCCAGAGTAAAGCGTACTAGAAATCAAAAGTCAAAATAACTTGAGTGCACATAGATGAGTGAGAAAGTTAAACAGATGTTGTTAAGAAGCAAAAAGAAAATATTTTATGCTCTTAACAATTGGGATTTCATAAGGCTTGTTCAACACAAAATCTTAAAAACTGAGAACAATATGGGGACAAAGGCTTTTCAGTTAAGCAAAAGTTATTAGAAAATGAGAAAGACATAGGCAAGCTATTTCAGCAAAATCTAGATGATTCTTGTTTGATAAAGGTGGACAGATCGAAAGCCATTGTGGCATTTTGTCCTGTATCAGTGAAAGTCTTTTTAAAAACAACTGCTTGTGACATTTCTTGTCTGTATAGTGTTGTTTTGAATACAGTGTACTGTGCAGTAGTTGCTGAGGGGAGTAACTATAACATGAGTACTCATGTAACTATAACATGAGTACTTTCTGGCACATTCTGTTCCTCCCATGCCTCAGGTGGTTGGAACATCCTCTGTCTTGCTGGCGGCAGGGCATGCCGGTTTATGCTACCCACTGAGGCAGGACCTTGGATGGTTGGCCAGGGCATAATAGCACATTTTCACTGGGCTTCGATCAGCATGAAAATCAAGTCTAGAAAGTGATGCTCCGTCCAGTTGTCTTCCAGGCCTAGCAACCTTTTCAGGCTTGCCATGAAAATACATTTTTTTAAAACCCTGCCAAGTTTTACCGTGGTATTAAACACCTTTTTTCTTTTCTTTTATTCTTTTTTATTGAAAGTAAATAACAAATTAGAGGATTTCCTGTGATCCTTTTTATGTTTTTAATTGTTTTTTTTTGTTTGTTTGTTTTGGCTGCGGGATCTTTGTTCCCTGACCAGGTATCTACCCCGTGTGCCCTCAGCTTTCACTGTGGAGTCCTAACCACTGGACCACCAGGGAATTCCCTGTGATCCTTTTTTTTTTTTTTTTCCTGTTATCCTTTTAAGTTAGTCTAGTCTGTGTATGGATCCTGGAACAAAGTGAGATATTTTTTAAAGAACTCAGTTGTTCATGATTCATGGTGGGTTTTTTCCTGCTGATTTAAAAAAAAATTTTTTTTGTAAATCGGAAGAGAAAAACGTTAGTGTTTCAGATATATTCTTTATAAATAATGGTTAAAAATTGAAGTCGTATTTTTCTTAGTGAAACGGTGAGAGTTGAGAATTAGGGCAGTCCTCTTAGGATGTCCTCCCATGAGCTGATGTCTCTCAGACCTCTGCTTCATTTTCTAGAAACATTGGGTTGGGTGTTGGCAAGGGGAAGGGTGAGGTTTGGCTCTAAGTTTCGGTGACCCAGATGCTGAAAGACTGCAGAGGTTAGTTTCAGTAATAGGTCAGGACCTTCCTAGTCTGTGCAGTAACCAACTTGTTTCATTTACCACAGATAATTCGTGTTCAGTCCCCAGATGGGGTGAAGCGGATCACAGCAACAAAGAGAGAAACAGCTGCAACATTTTTGAAAAAGGTACTTGTGGCTTGGGTATTGACCTTCCTTCATCCTCTACTGTTATTCCCTTCCTGTTGTGTACCTTTTCTCTTTTCCTCATTTCCTGAGTCCGCCCCCTCCCAAGTTCAGTCTCTTGTATTGCTTTTCTCTGTCATGATTGGTGGGACTGTTACAGGATCAGAAGTGTCACAGCTGACCACTGCTAACCATTGCAGGACCAAGGGCCCAAAGGTCAGTGTAAAAGGATTTCACAAGAGGAATATTTATGAGTGAAAAATCAGAGAATGAGAAACTTGAATTGTCCATCAAAGGGGAATTGCTAACATGTATAGAATGATCCCATTTTGTTCTTAAAAAATTAAAGCCACATACACAAATTGTTGTGTGAGAATATGGTTTGAAAGAGCACAAGCCAGACCTAAAAGGGGCAACCCCAGGAGGGGAGGCCAAAGTAAGGAGAGTGGCTTTTGCTTTATACTTCATACCAGAGGTTGGCAAAGCATGGCTTGTGGCTGGCTGCCTGTTTTCATTGGAACACAGCCACACTCATTGGTTTATGCACTGTCTGGCTGCTTTTGAGCTCCAGCAGCAGAGCTGAGTAGTTGTGACAGACTATATGGCCCTTTACAGAAAAAGTTTGCCAGCCTCTACTTTATACATTCTTTACTATTTGAATTTGTTGCAGGCAGCTATTACCTTTGTAATGATAAAAAATATCATTTTTCACTGTTCATAAGCAAAAAAAATTGTCAGGTCACAGACTGTTAGAGCCAGAGGGAATCTTAGGTGTCATGTAGTCTGATCTTTTTATTTTCACAAAGGTGGAAACTGAAGTCCAGGGAATAAAGAGATTTGCTGAGGATCACACTGTGTTCTGTTAGGGAAGCCACAGCACTTACCTGGGAAGTTTGGCTTCTGAAAGGTAGTTGCTATCCTGATTCCAACAGTGCTGCTTAAGTGACCGTATTTACAAGAATAAAAGGAAAAAATCAGGTGCAATAGACAGCAGAGAAGAGAATCTCTATGTCTTTGTGGACTTTTTAATATCTTACTCTTTGCTTTTTTAGTAACAGCTGACCATTGTCAGCTTGCTCCTGGAGATGGTGCTGGGATACATTAAATGCTCGAGTTCTTGAGAGATTGTCTGAGACAAAGATTAAGTATTATGTAGCTATTGCTTGGACAGTTGTGGGGATAAACATGAGATGTAAGAGGACTGCATACAGTTCTTTACTTTTCTGAGTCTTTGTGATACGGAAATTTCTTAAACTTAAATCTGTAGTAACCAGGGGACTTCCCTGGTGGTCCAGTGATTAAGGCTCCACGCTTCCCCTGCAGGGGGCACAGGTTACAGGTTTGATCCCTTGTTGGGGAACCAAGATCCCGCATGCTGTGCAGTGTGCCCCAAAAAAAAACCTTAAAAAAAAAAATCTAGTAGTCATGTAGAGATATCATTTCATTTTGTTTTTAACTTGAGACTTTTGTGCTTGGCATCAAATGTAGAGTTGTTGGACAGGTTAAATTCAGATGATTTCAGAGAAACCTAAAAAGTCAGGATTGTAGTTCTGACTTTTATTTGCCTCAGAAGTATTCCTAAAATCCTGGTGTTTCCTCTGGTAGTTAATTGTTGTCTTGCATAGGGAATATAGACACAATAACTGTCATTGGATGTGGATGGAGTCAGGGAGGTACAGTTTAGTGTTGACTGATTAATCGCTGAAGCCATCATCAACACGGTAGTCATTGTTTAGGAGAAATTTTCTTGGGAATACTCAAAAACAAACATTTATTACTCTGAAGTAATGTTTCCCCTCAAGTGAAAATCGTTTTCTCTGATTATACAGATAATATGGATTAATTATAAAAGGCTCAAAAACAATACAGGAAAGTATAAAGAAGTAAGAATAACTCAAGATTTTATTAGCCAGAAATAACTGTTAATGTAACGTCTTTATGTGTACACATGTGCAGACACACAGACACACACACACACCTCTCTGCATGTGCATGTACACATACTTTCACCAAAATGGGATCATACTATACTACTGCTGTATTTTCATCAAATCTGACTGAGTTTAAGGAGAAACATTTACTTATTTAGTTTTTAAAAAATTAATTAATTTAAAATTAATTTATTTAGTTTTGGCTTTGTTGGGTCTTCGTTGCTGCGTGCAGGCTTTCTCTAGTTGCGGCGATCAGGGGCTACTCTTCGTTGCGGTGCACGGTCTTCTCATTGCTGTGGCTTCTCTTGTTGCGGAGCACGGGCTCTAGGTGCGTGGGCTTCAGTAGTTGTGGCTCGTGGGCTCTAGAGCGCAGGCTCAGTAGCTGTGGTGCACCGGCTTAGTTGCTCCGTGGCATGTGGGATCTTCCTGGACCAGGGCTCGAACCCGTGTCACCTGCATTGGCAGGCGGATTCTAAACCACTGCACCACCAGGGAAGCCCAAGGAGAAACATATATGTATCAGTAAGAAAGAAAAAAACGCTGTCACACCTACTTGTAGCATTTTATTTTATATGTAAAGTGCTTTTTTAGACTGACTTGGAAAATAATGTATTTTAATCATGTATTATGTATTTGTAATGAGGAAAATCCAATTGAAATTAATTGGGTAGGCTCTCCCTATGAAATCATATTCAGAGTCCAGCCCTCCTGAACCTTTTTTTTGACTCAGCTGTCAGCGTCATGCTTACTGATGGGGTCACTGTCTGCCCTCTCGGGAGGGTCAGTTTGCCAGCTGCCGACAGCTGTTCTGCAGGTGCTGGTGCTAGAGTGCTTACGAGCAGGGCTCAAAAACTGAGGTCCCTGTTCCTTCCTTGATTGATCATTAAATGGATTGTTTGATAGAAATGTTGAGGGGTGACAGTTGTTTAGCTAACTGGGTGACAGGTTTGCATGAGCCCAGGCAGTGACCCGTACGTATGTCAGCCCTGCTGCCCTGCAGGCAAGAGTTGTAAGCCTCCTGCTGTAAGATGCACCCGTTCTAGTGAAGTTCAAATCTCACCTTGTGATCATTTGTGTCCTGCTTTTTTTCACTTGACAATAGGTTATGGACATAGTTCTATGTCAATAAATGTAGTTTTACGTCTCTTTTTTTTCTGTGGTAAGAAAAATAACATAAAATTTGCCGTGTAAACCATGTTTAAGTGTACGGTTCAGTGGCATTAAGTACATTCACAGTGCTGTGCAGCCATCACCACCGTCCATCTCCAGAACTTTTCCATCTCCCCAAACTGAAACTCTGTCCCCATTAAACACTAACTCCCTCTCCCCCTCCCCCAGCCCTTGGTAATCATTCTACTTTCTATCTCTATGAATCTGACTCCAGGTATCTCACATAAGTGGACTCATACTGATTTTTTTTTTAAGATTTTTTTGATGTGGACCATTTTCTTAAAGTCTTTATTGAATTTGTTACAATACTGCTTCTGTGTTATGTTTTGTTTTTTTGGCTGAGAGACATGCAGGATATTAGCCCCCCGACCAGGGATTGAACCCGCACCCCCTGCATTGAAGGCAAAGTCCTAACCACTGGACTGCTGGGAAGTCCCTTGATTTTTAATAATTAATAATTTGTGCATTTGTGCCCTATAAGTGGGCTTTGAAATGGCCTTCCTGTCCCCTCACAGACTTGCCTGAAAAGTGTATATTGACCACTGTGAACATTGTTGGCTCCAACTTGCTGTCCCTATACTTGACAGCCTTACCCTGATTTAATATGTGACATTATGCCCTCTAAGGAAATTGGTTTTGCGAGTGTGATGAGATGGCTTGCATTGAAAATCTCTCAGGATCTTGAGTTACTAGTTGCTTTGAGACCATCTAATGCTTCTCGCTCAAGAATTCCTTCTCGGGCTTCCCTGGTGGTGCAGTGGTTGAGAATCTGCCTGCCAATGCAGGGGTCACAGGTTTGAGCCCTGGTCTGGGAAGATCCCACATGCCACTGAGCAGCTAGGCCCGTGAGCCACAACTACTGAGCCTGCGCATCTGGAGCCTGTGCCCCACAACAAGAAGAGGCCGCAACAGCGAAAGGCCTGTGCACCGCAATGAAGAGTGGCCCCCGCTTGCCACAACTAGAGAAAGCCCTCGCACAGAAACGAAGACCCAACACAGCCAAAAATAAATTAATTAATAAATTAATTTAAAAGAATAGGAACAATCATTAAAAAAAACAAAGAATTCCTTCTCTGTGAATCACCAGACCATAAACCCCTCCAGGACAAGTTCTTCTGGCTATCTTGCTTGCCGGTGTCTTCCTTCACCTCCACGACCCAGGAGTTTGCTTCTGCTGCTGTCACTCCCCTGAAGTGGCCCTTATTGGGTCACCCCAGATCCTACCTTTATCTTTTTTTTCTTTTTCTTTTGGCCACGCTGTGTGGCTTGTGGGATCTTAGTTCCCCAACCAGGGATTGAACCTGTGTCCTCGGCAGTGAAAGTGCTGGACCACCAGGGAATTCCCCTCAGTCCTATCTTAACTGGCCGCTCAGCAGCAAGTGACGTTTTCCCTTATAATACTTAAACTTTTTCTTTTAACTGTGAAATAAAATACTTGCTAAGAAATGCTTGAAAAATATGAACAGCCAAAATGATTGATGATGAAGCAAATACCCAGTGCCAGTCTCCAGCAACCATAGGTCAGCCTTCCTACTCCCTCACCCTGTCACCCCTCTCCTGACTTGATGGGGGTTGCTCCCCCACTTTTCTGTGTTTTACCACACAGTATGCATTCCTAAACCCTAAATTTTAGTTTTGCCTATTTTGAACTTGAGATAACTGGAATCATGCCATGTATTTTTTTCTGTTACCTTCAGTTATAAACATTTGTATTAATTTTACTTCGTACCATGTTTCTGGTTTTATTACCTCAGGTGTGAAATAAAATTTTTAAGATTTTAATCGTGCTTTTTTTTTTTTTTTTGTGGTACGCGGGCCTCCCACTGCCGCGGCCCCTCCCGTCGCGGAGCACAGGCTCCGGATGCGCAGGCCCAGCGGCCACAGCCCACGGACCCAGGCGCCCCGCGGCACGCAGGACCCTCCTGGACCGGGGCATGAACCCGCGTCCCCTGCATCGGCAGGCAGACTCCCAACCACTGTGCCACCAGGGAAGCCTTATTGTGCTTTTATAAGACTCTGCTAAGATTTTTTTTTTAATGCCTGGTACCTTATGTTAGATTTTTGTATCTTTAGATAGAGAATTCACAGAGTTCATAGAAGCGGTTATTTTCACAGGAGCATCATATAAAACCTAATACATGTATTTCTTCATCTCCCGAAAGTGGGCTTCAACATATGGGAAGTAATGTTGTTGGTTATCGTATTTGAAAATGCAGCTGAACCTCAGTCCTGGTATAAAGCACAGAGCTCAGTTATGTGGTCACAGGGAAGTTCCCTCTGCCCATAGGGCTGCCCACATAGCACCGTGCTCCACTCTGGAGATTGCCTTACATCCCAGGAGTGCTGTGCTAACTCACACAGCCGACATTCCTGGTACAAGAGTTCTTTCTCATTCTTGGCAATAATTGCAGTGCTTTGTCTACAGAAAAACAGAATGGTTTTGCAGAATAAAGTGCCACAATTTGTTAATTTCGGTTTATATCTGTTTCAGAAAAAGGAGTCATTAATTTTAGTCTTTATTTTTGCCTTTTTTGCTCTTGGGAATACAGATTTCATGGTCTTAATTTCCTGGTGCTTTATTTATTTTTATTTATTTATTTTTTTTGCGGTACATGGGCCTCTCACTGTTGTGGCCTCTCCCGCTGAGGAGCACAGGCTCCGGACGCGCAGGCTCAGTGGGCATGGCTCATGGGCCCAGCCGCCCCGCGGCATGTGGGATCTTCCCGGACCAGGGCACGAACCCGTGTCCCCTGCATTGGCAGGCGGACCCCCAACCACTGCACCACCAGGGAAGCTCAAAAATTTATTTATTTATTTTTGGCTGCGTTGGTTCTTCATTGCTGTACACAGGATTTCTCTTGTTGCAGCGAGCAGGGGCTACTCTTTGTTGTGGTGCGTGGGCTTCTCATTGTGGTGGCTTCTCTTGTTGCGGAGCATGGGCTCTAGGCGCGCGGGCTTTAGTAGTTGTGGCTCGCGGGCTCTAGAACACAGGCCCAGTAGTTGTGGCGCACAGGCTTAGTTGTTCTGCAGCATGTGGGATCTTCCCGGATCAGGGCTCGAAACCGTGTCTCCTGCATTGGCAGGCGGATTCTTTTTTTTTTTTTTTTTGGCGGTACGCGGGCCTCTGACTGTTGTGGCCTCTTCCGTTGCGGAGCACAGGCTCCGGATGCGCAGGCTCGGCGGCCATGGCTCACTGGCCCAGCCGCTCCACGGCATGTGGGATCTTCCCGGACCGGGGCACGAACCCCTGTCCCCTGCATCGGCAGGCGGACTCTCAACCACTGCGCCACCAGGGAAGCCTGGTAGGCGGATTCTTAACCACTGCGCCACCAGGAAAGGCCCTATAGATACTTTCAATCATTTTTTTAATCAGAAAGTACTGTTAGTACATAAAGTTAATCTTTAAACTCGTGTTTTCCTTACAGTAAATAAATTCTAGGTTTTATCAATAATTCCGTGTTAAAGGGCAAATCAATCATAGGTAAAAAGCAGCAGGTAGAACAAGGTATAAAATGGGGGGAGGGGGTGAGCCTTTGGGTGCCTCAGGGACATGCGGCTCCTCCCTGGTCCTGTTCCTGACCTGTGGTTGTTGCTCTGTCAGGATTCTCCTGGCAATTCTGTGATGGTTTCCTACTGTGTGATTTGGAGTTCTTACCTTTGTGTGTCCTCTGCGTCGGAGTTTCTGTCTGGTGTTGTTCAGCCTGAAGGACATCCTCTGGCATTTATTGTGGTGGAGGCTACGGGCAACAGGTGCCCTTGGGTCTTGTCAACCTGAGAACGTTTTCATTTTGCCCTTTTATTTGAAGGGTATTTTCTCCAGATGGAGAATTCTGAGTTGACAGATGTTTATTCCTGCCTCAGCACTTTAAAGATGTTGTTCCATTGTCTTCTGGTCTCCATTGATCTTTGGATTTTAGCAGTGTGATGATGACATGCCCAGGCGTAGTTTTCTCTTTATTTATCCTACTTTGGTTTTGCTGAACTTCCTGGATTTGTTACTTTTATGTTTTTCATCAAATTTGAGGGTTTTGGCCATTCTTTCTTCAAATGTTTTTCAGTCCTAGCCTTATTCTCTTCTCCTGAGGATCATTTGATATTGTCCCAGGGGTTCCTAAGACTGTTCATTTTTCTTTCAAATCTCTGTCTTCAGATTATCTGGCTTCTGTTAACTCATCTTTAATTAACTTTGTTTTTGTCATCTCCCTTCTGATGATAAGCCCACCCAGTGAATTTTCTATTTCAGTTATTGTGTTTTTCAGTTGTAGAATTTTTGTTTGATTCTATTTTATCATTTCTATTTCTCTGCCAAGATTCCCTGTCTTTTCTTTGTTTAACTGTACTCTGATGATCCTAAAAGTCAAGCTCCAGATCTGACCCTTCTCTTGGCCCCAGACTCAAATTTCCTCATGAGAGAGCAAAATAACAAGAGAAATTTGGTTAATGAGGAGCAGTTTCTAAACTCACTAGTAATGTCTGATATATATGTGGTCAGGGTAGTGAGACTTCAATATTTTATTAAATCTCTGTTGTTTGGGTCTTGTTTTAGGTCGCAAAGGAGTTTGGCTTCCAAAATAACGGCTTCTCAGTTTACATCAATAGAAACAAGACTGGAGAAATAACAGCGTCATCTAACAAATCCCTCAACCTGCTGAAGATCAAGTGAGTGCCCGAGGGGAGAGGCCGGGGAGTAGGGAGGGCATGCTGGCACCAGTTACCCGCCTGAGGTTGCTTAGTTCTCTCCTTTTTCCTTCTCATGCTACTGTGATTACGGTCCTGAACGCAGACCAAAGTGCAGGTGACTGTGCTTCTTGCCAGGTGTTTGGCAGCCATGCTGAATCTGTAGTTACTGTTGAGCCGGTTTGATTGACTTGCGGAATTCGGGGATGTGTGTCACGAGAAGGAGTTATGGTCCTGGGTTGTGTGTGCACCTGCACACTCAGCTGCTTCACTGCGGAGAAGGACCTTGAATGTAGCTCTGTGCGTCGTTCTGCCTCAGGACCTGCTTGGTAGGTTGGGGGGCTGGCAGTACTGTGGCCTGTTGCCCACGCTGTATTTCTTGCTGGCAGGACACCCTGGAGTGCCTTAGAATTGATGGGTAATGTCAGAAGGAGTTTCTAGGTTGCAGAGACCTCTTCCTGCATCCCACTGCCTGTTTTTCTAGTTTTATGGGAGCACAGCCACGTTCATTCATTTATGTGTTTTCATGCTACAAGGGCAGGGCTGAGTGATTGTGACAGAGACTGTATGGTCTGCAAAGCCGAAAACGTTTACTATTTGGCCCTTTACAGAAGAGGTTTGCTGACTCCTGTCTGAACTGCCTGGGCACACCTCACGTATCAGTGAGCAGAACCCTTCAAGTCATCTTAATCCTCAGACAGAGGGCAGGGAATTCTCCCATGGGGCTACAAGCAGCCTGGCTGCTGTAGCCACTGCCTGAGGGTTGGGCTGGGCTTTGCTGGCACTTGGCTGTGTGCCTTTTACCAGTCAGAATAATAGGCTATTTTGGCAGTTTGGTCATTTTTAGGTTCACAGCTAGTATATCAAGGGGGGAAAAATACAATTTCAGCATTAATTTATTTGTTCTTCAACAAATATTCGCTCGGTACCTGCTCTTTGCCTGCCGCTGTGATGATGTAAAGCCTTTCCCTGTTTACGTTCGTTTCCAGTGGGTGAGGGTCATCTTTCCTCCCAGCTTGCAAAGGGTTTTTGCATCTTGAGAATCACTTCCTATGGGCGTTACTCGGGTTTGGACTCACACCCAACACTCACTGGCGGTGTGCCTGGGAAGTCACCTAACCTCACTGGGCCTCACCACCCTTGTCTGCAAGGGGGTGGCGATGCCTCCTCCACATGGTTGTCCGGTGCCTGCACATGATGAGCACTGCAGGGGTGGCAGCTGTGTGTCTAAGCTATTCTGATGACTGGATGCCAGAAACGGGGGCTGCAGAGTGAAACACCCTGTCTACCTGAGGTGTGGTCACAGTTGGATGGCATGTCTTTCTGGATTATCCTAGAGCATGTCTTTCCAGTGATAGTTGTGATGCTTGTTGAGCAGCACAAGCCCAAACTTGAGAACCTTGTCCTGTCACCGCTCGAGAGTTACTGACCATGTCTGTAAGAGTGTGGTCACCTTGAGCTCCTTGTGGGTTTCACTCCACTACCTCTGCTTCCATCGTCGCAGTTCAGCTGGCTGTTATAATTCTCTTGTTCATTTGTAGGTTCTTTTTTTCTCCTCTGGCTGCTTTTAAGATCTTCTGTTTGTCTTGGGGTCCTGTGGTTTCTGTTTGACCTGTCCAGGTGTGGATTCCTAGTTGGTTGGTTGGTTGGTTTAATGCTATCTGATGTAAGATGTGTTTTCTGTATCTGCAGGTTAGGTCTAGAAAATTCTTGGCCATTATCTCTTTATTTTTTTTTAAGATATTTTATTTAATTTATTTTTATATTTTGTTTATTTATTTATTTGGCTGCGTCAGGTCTTAGCTGCGACACATGGGATCTTCGTTGCAGCACACAGGCTTCTCTCTCTAGTTGTGGCATGCAAGCTCAGTAGTTGCAGCACGCAGGCTCTAGAGCACGTTGGCTTATTAGTTGCCCCGCAGCACGTGGGATCTTAGTTCCCCAACCACGGATCGAACCTGCATCCCCTGTATTGGGAGGCGGATTCTTAACCACTGGACCACCAGGAAAGTCCACATTATATCTAAATATTACCTCTCCCCCATTCTCTCTATTATTTCAGTGATTACGTTTTTTACTTTTTTCTGTTTAATTCTGTTTGATTCCTTTCAACCCTGGCTGTTAGGTCATGTGCTCGCAGGGGCTCCTTCCCAGCTCCTGCTGTGCTCTCACCCTGACCCCCAGGCTTCCAGTGAAGACTGCTGGGTTCCCTGGAGGCTCTGCCTTGGCCTATCACACACCGGATGCTTCCCTCTCGGGTCTTGAGGAGTCTGGGGTCTGTCTGCCCCGAGTGAATTCAGGGTTTGTGAGGATCCTTTCACACTGTTGCTGTTGTTGTCTAGCCTGTCCCTAAGCAGGGGATTTGGGAAGAACTGCCGAGTCTGCAGCCCCTCTGCCCACTCTCCGAGCCCCTTGTCATTGCGGATAGTCTCTTGTTGCTTGTACTCCTTTTGTTCCGTTTCCAGCTAGCATTCCGTACGTAAGTTTATATTCTTTGTCTTGAATTCCACACCTGAAGTCCTTGGCTGTCTAAATCTTTTGATTGTTGTCTGCCCTCTGTTGCTCCCAGTGGCTTGTTTCTCTTTTATGTTTGGTGACTTTTATTTGAGAGCTTATATTTGGCCAATCTTGGTCTTAGGGGGCCCTGAAAGATCTGGGGTTGGTGACTTTTCTGCGGAGAAGCCATTTGCTTCTCTCGGCACAAGGGGGCGTCATGGGCCCAGCACTTGAGTTAATTTCTGTCTGGTTTCCTGAACCAAGTAGCATCCCTGATTTTACCCCGGACACATGGCGGAGCAGGCCTTTGGTTACAGACTTCTCAGAAGTGATTTTTTCCCCTACAGCATAGTGGATGGAGGCAGACAGGATTCCTCCTTGATTCCTGTTTTTAACTGGTGGGTTTTTCCCAGCGGTTGAGACATCCTTCAGACATCTGGCTTGGTGTGGCATTTCAGGTTCAGCAGCTCGCTTTGGGCAGGCAGGCTCAAGGCCTCGTCTCTCGTGGCCCAGACAGTGGCTATAAGCCAAGCTCAGGGTTCCCATAATGGGCTGGCCGGAGGTTCCTTCACTATTCTTATTTGAGCTGCTGTGGGTTTTTGGACCCTTGGGGAAACTCTTTTCTTTAGAGCTCCACAGTGCATTTTAGAGGATATTTGTTAAAACTGATGTAGCATTTGAGCCATGTATCCTGAAGCTGGAGGGTGTTTAGGAATATCTCATTTGCTGTTAGAAACAAATCTTCAATTACAAGTTGGTGATTTTATCACCCTAAATTATGGGAGGGAAAAGAGGGGCGAGCAGACCCGTTGAAGAGCTGCAGCCCAGCCTCCTGCTGTCCCAGCTGTGGTACCTGCTCCTATTCTCTCCGTTTGTTGATTGGGGGCTGCAGGCAGTTCTTTCAGTCTTTCTTCCTGTATGTGCATCTTGTTGAGAGCAGTGAAATACTTGCTTGGTGGTGGTGCTACAGCTTTTCCTCCTGTACTGGTGTTGAACACGCTGAGTGTCTCGGGACCTGCAGTGCTCCCAGGTGGGGACTGTTCACCCATACCGGCGGGGTGGCAGTCAGGCTCTGGCAAAGTCAGTGGTGGGTCTGACAGTGGAAGGACGCCATTTACATTGAAAATGATCGAAAACCAAATATTGTCCTTTGCACTGTGAATCATGGCAGCCTTTGTGGAAAGCAGTACGTCAGTGGCTTT
Source organism: Tursiops truncatus (assembly GCF_011762595.2). Classification (NCBI taxonomy): domain Eukaryota; kingdom Metazoa; phylum Chordata; class Mammalia; order Artiodactyla; family Delphinidae; genus Tursiops; species Tursiops truncatus. Next base: position 46,652,218 of record NC_047053.1, read on the forward strand.
AGGAACAAACAAAACTCCTGAGGTCTAACGGGCCCTCTCCCAGAAATCCACCCTACGGCCGGGAGACCGTGCGACTGCCCGTCTCTGGGCGTTTCCGCGGTGGGGCCTGTGGTGGCAGTCCCACAGGGAGCCATGTCCGTCATGCGGGGAGCAGCAAAGCGTATTGTGAGGCAACTTCACTGCAGAACGTTGATTAGACGTAGACCGTGTTTGGAGGGATTATGAGAGAACAGCAAATGCAGAAAATGTGTCTCTTATCATCTCAGGTTTGTATATCAGTGACGTGTGTTATGTACACATGTATTTGTGAACGTAGAGAAAGCAGGTATGTCCCAGGCAAGTAAATGAGGGGCAGCTGAAGAGAAGGCCAGGGAACGAATGAGGGAAAGTGGGAGCTAAGCAGAGAAGGAAGAGGGAGGGGGCCATGCAGCTCCAGTGTCAGCTATGATTTTGTGTGTTCTTTGTGGAACCAGGTGCGTGTATGCGTGTGCAGCATAGATGGCGCAGCGTGGTTGTAAGGAAGTTATGTTACAGTCCAGAGAGCCTGCTGCTGACCTTCATGGGGGAAGAGGCATAGGGGAGGTGGGAAAAGAGAACTCTGGTCTCTTAAAATTGGAAGCCTCATTGTTTAGGCCTGCAGGGTGGTTGATGTTGCTGTTTGCAGGTTTCAGAGGTTCTCACACCTGAGTTGATCTTCTGTGCAGCTCAGGTTGTGAAGAAAGGAAGGCGGCCTCTACTTAACATTTGTCATTTGAACAGGCATGGAGATTTGTTGTTCCTGTTTCCCTCGAGCCTTGCTGGACCGTCGTCTGAGATGGAGACATCGGCCCCACTGGGGTTAAAGGCCTGTGGTGCTCCCAATGTGGTGGAAGATGAGATCGACCAGTACCTCAGCAGGCAGGACGGGAAGATCTACAGGAGCCGTGACCCACAGCTGTAAGTGCCTGCGGGGCCACAGTGTCAGTGAAGTGAAATGTCTGTAACGTGCCCTGATAAAGAAATGTAAGTTTTGAGTTTGACCATCTATTTTCAGATTACATCTCACTTCAAGCTGTTCTGTGAGCTTTTTCTCATTGTTTGAATCTCAAAGTATGCTCCACGTGTACTTTATTATTATTATTATTTAAAATACACTGTGATTGTCTTTTTTTTTAATTAATCAGTTTTTACTTTTGGCTGCGTTGGGTCTTCGTTGCTGCATGTGGGCTTTCTCTAGTTGTGGCGAGCGGGGGCTGCTCTTTGTTGCCGTGCGCAGGCTTCTTACTGCAGCGGCCTCTCTTGTTGCGGAGCACAGGCTCTAGGTGCACGGGCTTCAGTAGTTGTGGCACGCGGGCTCTAGAGCATAGGTTAAGTAGTTGTGGCATCAGGGCTTAGTTGCTTCGCGGCATCCCGGACCAGGGCTCGAACCTGTGTCCCCTGCACTGGCAGGCGGGTTCTTAACCACTGCGCCACCAGGTAAGCCCCACATGTAGTTTAAAATTTTGCAAGTGTTGAGAACTAAGAGTTCTAAGAAGTCCTCACCGTGGTGTTCCCCTGAGACACGTGCATGTGCAGAGTGGGCTTTAGCAAGTGTGACAGGGTGGAGGGGGTGGTACCTGGGCACCTGCTGGTGCAGGTCCTTGTTCACGTTGTCTCATTTAACTTTAGTGGAGGAATCTCAACCTTCCATATTCAGTACACTCTTTCCGTTCTTCTAGGGAACACTTCATTTGCTGAAGGTGCTGCTCCTTCTTTGAATATTCACTTTTCACCAAGGATTGTATAAAATGCTTATGCTTGTATACATTTGTTTATTATAGATTTTTTGCAGTTCTTTTTAAGGAAACTGTTTAGAAACATCTGAGTTCACACTCAATGATGTAAAATTGTCTGAGCGAAGATTGTCTCTTCAGTGGAGTCTTTGTAACTGCATCACCCTGTAATCAAGACATTGAGATACTGGGATTCCACATGCTGCATTAGTGACCTGTATGTCTCAGATCAAAGGGCCCCAGATTGTTCTGAGCTGCAGTTGGCGTGGAGCCACTCTGTGGCTGTGGCCATCAACTGGCTCTCTGCCCCCATTTGTGTTCTTCCCAGGGACCCAGTGCCACTCCTACCCCGATCCGTGTTTGTGAGGCCTCATTAGGAATCTTTTTGAGTGTGCACGTGCCTGTGCGTGCATCACCTGTAAGAGTCTGCCTGTTGGGAGACTCAGGCCCTTTCTTCTCTGAAATATAGAATGCGGTGCACCTAGGAGTTCTGACCCCATGTGGACAGTGCTGTGACTGAGCCTGTTGGCGCCTGAACGCATCTCCACTGTCCTACTATGCACAGACTGAAACCCACAGAGCCAAGCGTTATTTTCATGCTTTTTTCCAAAATATGCATGAAGTGGGTGTTTTCCACACTTTAGCTATTTATGTACCATTCTCAGGGTTTTTTTTTACATCTTTATTGGAGTATAATTGCTTTACAATGGTGTGTTAGTTTCTGCTTTATAACAAAGTGAATCAGTTATACATATACATGTTCCCATATCTCTTCCCTCTTGTGTCTCTCTCCTTCCCACCCTCCCTGTCCCACCCCTCCAGGCGGTCACAAAGCACCGAGCTGATCTCCCATTCTCAGGGTTTTTGCCATGTCTATGTACCAACTTTCTTAGTCTTTACCAAACGTTTTTATTTAAATTGACTTTAAATCCATTCAGTTTTGCTTTTAGTTTGTGGTAATATTCATGAAATCAGTTAATATCCATGAAATCACAGGTTTGGTGCACTGGTCGGTGTTTTCTAATACACACCAAAATATTAAACCATTAAAAACTGTTCACCACATACCATTTCAGATAATTTCATGTGGATGGGGAAGTACTTTATTAGGTATGATGTGCCTTTTAAGTATCAACATTCAGGGAGGCAGCAGCAGAAGAGCAGTGTGCTGACACTGTGCGTTTCTCTTCCCTGTGCTCTAGGTGCCGACATGGGCCTCTGGGGAAGTGCGTGCACTGCGTTCCTCTAGAGGTGAGAGTCCGAGTAGAGTGAGTTCCCAGAGCCGTCTTGACACTTCCCCTAAGTCCCTGGGCTGGGTCAGAGTGGTTCAAGGAAGTTACCTATTTATTGCCCTGGGCCTCATATTCCCACTAGTGCAGGCTGCACTGAGAGGATGAGCCTTTATTTATGGGAGTGACCTTCTGGGTGGATTATGAACGGCTGGGACATGGGTATTGCTGTGATAAAGGGGCAGCATTTACACTGGGCTCCCTGGACAGTCCTTTTAAAACCTGACACAAAGCCGGGCCTGGCGGTTTTCATGCTCATCATTGTTTTGATTTACTCTACCCTGCATCTCACGTCTCCTCTACTGATTTGTCGTGGTGAGGTTGAGAGTTACCACAATAATGCCGACTGGTGACTGGTTGACACTGAATTTACGGCAGGAAGGCCAACCTGATTTTCTTCATGAGGCTCCTCTTGCTTCATCTTGTGGCTTTTTTTTTTTGCAAAATTTACCTGATATTTATTTGACTTGCATTTTGTGTTTAATAGAGATTCATTTCAATCTTGAAAAGATAACTGGTACACAGAGAAGAACTTGGTTCTGACTTAGAACGATAGTGAGGACCCATCACCAGTTCCCCCTCACTGCCTGCCCACCCGCCTCGGGGTTTGGCGGGTGGAGGCTGCGACCGCGACCGCGACCCCAGCGGCGAGTGCATGACTGTTGACTGTGTGTTTTGGCAGCCTTTCGACGAGGACTACCTAAATCACCTGGAGCCTCCCGTGAAGCACATGTCCTTCCACGCCTACATCCGGAAGCTGACCGGAGGGGCCGACAAGTAAGCGGCCTGAGGGCAGGGGGCGGCACCCATGTGGCTTTGGGGCACAGAGTTCGTTTTCTCTCTCTGGCACGTGTTGCTTAAAGCCCCTGGGCATATGAGTGAGAAAAGTAAAGATCAAAGTCTGGGCATGAAGTCTTTGTATTCGTGAATCTTGTCCTGATTCTAAAAGAGAAACAAGTCGGGGGAGACTCTGGTCCCTGCTGTAATCCACAGTGCACAGTGCATGGGCAGAGGCCAAGCAGGCAGAGGCCAGGCTGTGGAGGCCCAGGGGCACCCCGCTGACCTTCCTTCGGGTATGCGGTACCCTGGCAACTTAGTTGTTTCTGAACCTGGATGAGATAAGGCGTGATGGTGGTCAGTCTTCTGTCTGTGGAGTCTGCCCTTTGCCCTGGAAGCTGCCTCTTTATCAACTCAATTTCACAGCTGTAGCGGGGCTGAGGCGGTGGCGCTGTCCATGGCTTGGCCTCTGGTGCCTCAGCATTGTTGTCCGCAGGCTCGGCCAGGCGGGCAGCGTGGGTGGGGTTGGGCAGTGGGGGCAGCTGTCTCTTGGCTCTTAGAGCATGCTGTGACAGTGGCAAGCTGAGAGCAGTTTGATTTCTTTTAAACTACGTCAGGTACTTGCCTGTGCAACCCCCTTCTGTTGATATGCTCACCTCACCAGAAAGTAACGGACTTCTTACTGTGATTTTATGATTCCTATCCATGCAGGGAGAGGAGACGGTGGCTGAACCCGAGTCAGCAACATTTTGTGAAGAATGTCATGTTGGCCTGCTCGTAGTTTTTCTCTGACAACCCGCTAACATCCTAAAATGACTTTTAAAAAAAGTTAGACCAGGAAAAAAAAGATCCCACCAGAAGCCCATTTTTGCCCACTTGTGGGGTAAGCTCTGGAGCTGTCTTGACCAGAGCATGAGTGTGCTGGGACCTGTCTGCCTTTTGTCCGTCTAGGTCAAGGGCTCACTTGTTGCTGTTGTTAACGTGCAGCCTAGGTGGCAGTCATTGCTTCCCAGGTGCCATCGTTCCAGCATGCCGCTGGCTTGTGAGGACAGGACTATTCACTGGACCATTTGTGAACGGGAAAGTGGCAGAGGGTGAAGTCACTTGTGCAGGCTCACCCCAAGTCCACAGTGGGGCCCAGGACATCCTCACTGACCAAAAGCAGAGTGAAGATATCTTTGTTATGTATCCTAATCAGGTTTTTTCTATGAATAAGAATTTTATACAGAAGTCTTAAGTACTAGACTCATAAAGTAAATGTTTCTGATAAATTGATGGAACTTGAAAAGAACTTCATTTTCTGTCAATGGCATAGGTTAGATCTAGATATTTAGCAGTACTGTTGAAAATCTTATGCGGTACATATATACAATGGAATATTACTCAGCCATAGAAAGGAACGGAATTGGGTCATTTGTAGAGATGTGGATGGACCTTAGAGTGTCATACAGAGTGAAATAAGCCAGAAAGAGAAAAACAAATATCATATATTAACGCATATATGTGGAATCTAGAAAAATGGTACACATGAACCTATTTGCAGGGCAGGAATAGAGACGCAGACATAGAGAACAGACATGTGGACACGGGGACGGGGAGTGTGGGACAAATTGGGAGATTAGTTTTGACATAAATACACTACCACGTGTAAAATAAATAGTGGGAACCTGCCGTATAGCACAGGGAGCTCAGCTCAGTTCTCTGTGACGACCTAGATGGGTGGAATGGGGGTGTGGGAGGGAGGTCCAAGAGGGAGGGGATATAGGTATACATATACATATATATGTAGTATATATGTGTATGCATATATACGTATATACATATATGTACATTCACTTCATTGTACAGTAGAAGCTAACACAACATTGTAAAGCAACTACAATTTAAAAAAAAAGAAAAAGGAAAAAAAATCTTCATAGATGTCAGTGGTAGTGAAAATTAAAACTGCTTTTATTGGAAAATAGTTTTGTATTCTTGTACAGTCTAGTGTACAGGACAGAAGCTACAACACCATTAGAATAAGTTTTAGCACATTTTCCCTGCTGTGGATACCACGTGCTTAGCTCCTGAGAACTCCCTTCAGGAAGTGTAAGATACCTGACATTTTATTTCCAGCCTCCTGCTACACTTTTCACCATTGTAATGTTTAATTAATTAAGTTGCCTTTTCTTTTTCAGGGGGAAATTTGTTGCCCTGGAGAACATCAGTTGCAAGATTAAATCAGGGTGTGAAGGACACCTTCCGTGGCCTAATGGCATCTGTACTAAGTGCCAGCCAAGTGCCATCACTCTGAATAGACAGGTGAGATGTTCGCTGTATCCATCTAGATGCAGAAAGCAGTAGATTGTGTGTTCATGGCTGAGGAGTGAAAATGTCTGGAAAAGCCCCTCCTTGGAAAGGAGCTGCTGGTAGCAGTGTGAGTTACATGGGGCAGAGTCTCGGGTATTTTGGGGCTGATTGATTGACCCTTTTATGGAAATCATACACTGAGGACATTATTTGTAAGATCTCTAGCTCTTTCAAGCATAGAGGGGAGCCTTCAGTTTTCTGTTTTGTTGGCTTGTGTGGAGGCAGAATTTACTTGGCGACTGTTTAAAATGCTCAGTGGTTGTGACTTTACCTTTTAAGAAACTGCGGCTCTGGAAGTTGGTAGTTGAACAGAACTGCCCTGGGACCACCTCAGGGCATCTGTCCAGGCCAGGTTAAGAAGGGGGCTGGACTCAGGAAGGAGCGAAAAAAGAATCAGGGAAAACTGTGTGCAGTTATTCTGGCTTTTTCCACTCTTATTGTCCAGCCCTCCAAAAATAACCCTCCTCATCTTTCCCCTGCCACTGCCAGCCCATGTTTAGCTCCTTAGAATTCCATCCCTCCTTAACTGTTTGAGCACCTTTCTTCCCTTTCTTTCTCTCCTTCCCTCCATCCATCCCTCCCTCCCTCCCATTCTCTTCTTTCCTTCCTTCCTCCCTTCCTTCCTTTCTGTTTATTTTGGCTGCATTGGGTCTTCGTTGCTGTGCATGGTCTCTAGTTGTAGCGAGTGGGGGCTACTCTTCGTTGCCGTATGTGGGCTTCTCATTGCGGTGGCTTCTCTTGTTGCAGAGCACGGGCTCTAGGCACGCGGGCTTCAGTAGTTGCAGCATGTGGGCTTCAGTAGTTGTGGTCCTTGGGCTCTAGGGTGTGCAGGCTCAGTAGCTGTGGCACACGGGCTTAGATGCTCCGTGGCATGTGGGATCTTCCCGGACCAGAGATTGAACCCCTGTCCCCTGCATTGGCAGGTGGATTCTTAACCACTGCACCATCAGGGAACTCCCCTCCATTTTTTTAAAAATTTTGTTTTAATTTTTTTTGGCCGCGCTGCACGGCATGCAGGATCTCAGTTCCCCAACTAGGGATCGAACCCTCGCTCTCTGCAGTGGAAGCGCAGAGTCTTAACTGCTGGACCGCCAGGGAATTCCCCGTCTCTCTTTCTTTCTGTCTTAATTTCTTTTTGAAAACTTTTTTTTTTGACCTAGAGATTGTGAAAACCTGCGTTTTAGGCAAAATCCCAGTAAGATTAATTTGAATTAATTTAATGAGAGTCCCACCCCTACCCCTCCCACCCACTAGAATCTGAAGTCGTCTTAAGGGCATAGCACATTCTTTTTTTTTTTTGGCCACCCCGTGTGGCATGCAGGATCTTAGTTCTCCAACCAGGGATCGAACCTGTGTCCACTGCATTGGGAGCGCAGAGTCTTAACCACTGGACCGCCAAGGAAGTCCCGAGAGTACATTCTTTTTTTAAAAAAAAATAATAAATTTATTTATTTATTTATTGGCTGCGTTGGGTCTTCATTGCTGTACGCAGGCTTTCTCTTGTTGCAGAGACTGGGGGCTATTCTTCATTGTGGTGCGCAGGCTTCTCATTGCGGTGGCTTCTCTTGTTGTGGAGCACGGGCTCTAGGCGCGTGGGCTTCAGTAGTTGTGGTGCATGGGCTTAAGTTGGTCCACGGCATGTGGGATCTTCCCTGACCAGGGGTCGAAGCCATGTCCCCTGCATTGGCAGGCGGATTCTTAACCATTGTGCCATCAGGGAAGCCCCCGAGAGTACATTCTTAAAGTAAGTGTGTGTGTGTGTGTGTGTGTGTGTGTGTGTGTGTGTGTGTGTGTGTGTGTGTGTGTGTGTGTGTGTGTGTGTGTGTGTGTGTGTGTGTGTGTGTGTGTGTGTGTGTGTGTGTGTCTGTGTGTGTGTCTGTGTGTGTGTCTGTGTGTGTGTTTTAAAAAGCTAGGTAAGGGCTTCCCTGATGGCGCAGTGGTTAAGAGCCCACCTGCCGATGCAGGGGACACGGGTTCCAGACCTGGTCGGGGAAGATCCCACATGCCGCGGAGCAACTAAGCCCGCAAACCACAGCTACTGAAGCCCGCGCACCTAGAGCCCGTGCTCTGCAACGAGAGAAGCCACTGCAATGAGAAACCACAGCTACTGAAGCCACTGTGCACCGCAATGAAGAGTAGCCCCCACTCGCTGCAACCAGAGAAAGCCCGCGCGCAGCAACAAAGACCCGACGCAGCCAAAAATAAAATAAAATAAATAAATTTTGAAAAAAAAAAAAAAGGTAGGTAAAAGATACTTGTGAACAGTTTGTGATAAAATAGTAAATTATTTATTTTTGATGGAGTGTTTTAATTTAGCCCATTGTTGTTAACTCTACAGAAATACAGACATGTGGACAACATCATGTTTGAGAATCATACAGTTGCTGACCGCTTCCTTGACTTCTGGAGGAAGACAGGGAACCAGCACTTCGGGTACTTGTATGGACGGTACACGGAGCACAAAGACATTCCTCTTGGTATCAGGGCTGAAGTGGCTGCGATTTATGAACCTCCTCAGGTAGATGTGAACAGGATTTGCTGTCTACGGGTCTCTGTATTGCTTTGTTTTGAAGGCTGTATGGGAGCCCTTTCAGGTTGCATGCTGCTTCTCTTACTGTATCATTTGCCCAGTCTATCTCTCTCTCTATACACACACACACACAGTATTTATTTTCTGAATTATTGGAAAGTAAGATCATGGCCCCTAAATATTTCAGTGTATATGTCCAAAGAATAAGGACACGTTCTCATATAACAAGTACACTGAGCAACTTAAGTAAATTGAACTTCGATACAATATTTTTATCTAATCTGCCATCTTATTCAACTTTTGTCAGTTCCCCCAAAAGTGTCATACAGTTGCCCTCTCTCTTCTGCTTCTGTATCTCCTCTGTCCATGCCTACAATCAGCTGTCCCAGGATTTATGGAATTAGAGTCACAAAATTACTCAAGTTCTTTATCTTATGCCACACATGTAACTGTCTTAATAACAATATCAAAATTACCACCAGTGTAGGACTGAAAACAGTTCAAGATTGTTTTGGTGGGAGGGGAGGGCCCCTAGGGTATATCCCACTAGGGACCAGCAGTTGGTTACTGTGTTTTAAAGTCACTTGGAAGATCTTCCCTGTATGATTACGTCACCAACGAGTTACACGTTTACGTTCATTTGCTTTATTTTCAGTATTTAGGGATTGGATTTACGTATATATTTTTTATTTATTTATTAAATAGATTTACTTATTATTATTATTATTACTTATTTATTTATTTATTTATGGCTGCGTTGGGTCTTCGTTGCCGTGCGCGGGCTTTCTCTAGTTGTGGCGAGCGGGGGCTGCTCTTCGTTGCAATGCGCAACCGCTTCTCATTGCGGTGGCCTCTCTTGTTGCGGAGCATGGGCTCTAGGCGCGCGGGCTTTGGTAGTTGTGGTGCGTGGGCTCAGTAGTTGTGGCTCGTGGGCTCTAGAGCACAGGCTAAGGAGTTGTGGCTCACGGGTTTAGTTGCTCTGTGGCATGTGGGATCTTCCCGGACCAGGGCTCAAACCCGTGTCCCCTGCATTGGCAGGCGGATTCTTAACCACTGCGCCACCAGGGAAGCCCATATATATTTTTTAATTTGTATAATTATGTAAAATGTTTATATGGTTGTATAGTATATATTATATAAAATATTTATTTTGTCTTATAGTATATAAGTTTACTACAAAAGTGAAGATTGGAACTGTATTGCATCCTGGTTCATGATGTGCTGAGGTAGTTGGGAGAGGGTCTTGTGCCTGCAGGTGACTGTGATGTAAAAACACAAAAACATGGTGCGCTGAGGCATGGCCAGAGGGGTGAATGGAACACAGTAAATGTTAGTGGCTGAATTTGGTGGTGGGATATCGGTGTTCACTGTAAATTCTTTAACCTTTGCTGTATGTCTGAAATTTTTTATTTAAAAAAATGTTGGAAAAGTAAAAAAAAAACTGCACATTTGCAAAGTGAGGTCTACAAACAACGTCTTCCCCTTCATCTAATTTCCTCCCTCTCCTACAGGTAGCCCCCACTTTAAGCAGTTTTTGGCTTAGATCTCTAAAGTTTGAATTTTTTTTACCATAAGCAGATATACAGATATTTCACACTATCCCCTCCTTTGTCTCTGGGTGGGCACCACGCCGTATACAGGTGTGTCACCTGTGCCATGTTCTGGAGATCTCACCGTGACTGGTCTACTTTTTAAATAAACTAGGGTCTGAAACTGCAGGCCTTGTGGCCACTGGCTGGTGTGCAGGTGTGTGGCTCCTGCACAGATGCTGTTTCTTCCCTGGCTGTATTTATACAGATTGTGTGTCATCTACTCCTTGGATATTCTCATTATTTACTGAGAGCTACAGATGAAATGTTTGACCAGGCCTTTTATGATGGTTCACTTCCAGGGAGACGTGAGATGGCAGTAGATGCTCACCCAGAGACCCTGCTTGTCTGACTCTTTGGGCACTGAGTGTGCTCTGTCAGTGGGAGCTGCTTTTGGAAGCACAAGACATTCCAATTCAGTTTTGAGGAGGGTCCTTTCATGAAGCATTTCAACAGTTCTGTTAAGAGTATGATTGAACAAAAATCGGAACAGAAGCCTCTGGTGTCCAGACTACTAACAACATCATCAGAGCTCCCAAATTGGGGATCTTGGAGGTTGAAACACTTGACCTCTAATAACCTCCAGCTCATTAGAAGTTGAAGCTCATGCTGCCACATGTCATGAAACAAAATCCTTAGGTTTGTTCTGAGTTTGTGCTTTGACCTGTGCTCTGGAGGTATTAATGATCTCCATATGGGTCATACCCAGCAACATAAAGTTCTTTTGTTATTTTGCCAGGATTTGACTAATTTACAAGGATATACCCAATTAGTATAACTCAATTTGGAATTACCTTCACTTTCATAATCTGTAGCCGGGTCTTCTGCTCAGTATGATGCTTAGCTTTATGAGCTGCATTTCAGTGCAGATTAAAGATTTCAGCAAGCTTTGTCCACTGCAGGAAGTGGGATCCTGTGGCCAGTGTAGGTTGCATGTGAGCCAGCCCAAGCCCCCCGCCACTGCCCCAAGCTGAGGGCTCTGCCCACCGGTCAGCAGGTTACCGATTTCAGGTGTCCTATCCTTGGCTTAGGGTGTGTGTATCTGTTGTACTCTCTCACTCTGCCATGCCTGTGAAGCTAAGCACTGTCCCTGCAGGAGCTGCATACGAATTTTCAAAGACTGTTTTTTGGGAACGAACGTTACCTTACAGCTCTAATCTTACCTAATCTAGCCAAGCCTATTTGGAGTGAAAACTATTTATCCAAGGGAGTTTTGAAACTAACTTCTATCCCCAATGAAGGAACCTTAAGGTGTAGAGAGCCTTCCCTAGTCCTAAACAACCACATGTTTCATGTGGAGCTGCTGACATGAACCAGCCTGAATACAGCCTCTTCATGTTCTCTAAACCTTGATTAAAAGCAAAGCACAGCCCTAGACGGGAAGAGCCTGGAGGGCTTGGCCTGTGTTATCTGGTTGAGCTTTTCCCGCTGCCTTAACTCTCCTTTTTGGCAAGGGGGAGACCGGTGCTCCTTTGTGACACCTGAGCCAGAAATGGAACAGAGCTGCTGTGCTGCTTTTCTGAACCCCTCCTCTAAGTACATCTCTCTTTAATACCCCCACAGATTGGTACACAGAATAGCTTGGAGCTTCTTGAAGACCCAAAGGCTGAGGTGGTTGATGAAATTGCTGCCAAACTTGGCTTGAGGAAGGTACTGATTCTCTTGGCCTTGAGGGAGGCGCCCCGGCTCTGTGTTGGGGACATCTAGGTGGGTGGTATGGCCAGACCTGGTCTGGGACTGAACTCCCAACTGCACAAGGTCAGGTGCAGGCCTGGCACGTTTTGAAACCTTGCTCGTGTTTATTGGGTGCCCAAAAAAGGATCCCAGTGCAGGGACTGTTATATTTAAATCCACCAGACATACTTCTTAAGGATTGCCTCAAAGTGGGGGAGGAAAGAAGCAGCAGGAGCAAGACCCCTACTTCCTGCCGGAGGGGACCTTGACGCCAGGCTCTTAAGGCACATCCTCCTAGGTGTGAGCTCTCCCTTCACGTGTCTGTTTGCGCTCATCGTTTTCTGTCCCCCACACTTGGAGTTTCTCGTGGTCCCTCTTCAATCCTCATTGAACCTCCTGTTTATAATTGAGCCATCTGAGCGTGTAAGCCTTCTTAGTTTTCCTGGGCAGTTAGAAGACAGAAGAATTTTCTTTTTGAGTCTCATGATCTAGTTTATCTCACATCTTTGGTTAAGTTCCTAGGAACTATAAAGATGGCGTTTTATAGATAATGTTGAACTGTGAATTTGAACACATCTTAGGAATTCACTCTTAGTAGCTATGTAAGTTTTATCCTTTATTTCCTAATCAATTTAGACAGTGAGAAATAAACTCCCTATAGATAAACAGGGAAGACTGGAAATGTGCCTTATAACCCAGGAATGCTGCGGAACAAAGTCACTGTATCGTTTTAAGAACAAAAAAGTCCTGTTGTTTCTAACAAGGAGTCAGCATCATGATTTAGGGGCATGTTTTGGTTTAAATTCTGGAATTTTCTCTTGTTCAAAAGAGAAATCAGTGTCCCTGATTTTTTTTGCCTATGTTTGTTATAAATGTTTGGTCATGATAATCATAATTAGAAGATCTTGAAGTTACTTAAATGCCTTTCTCCAAACACTGGTTCCTTAGCCCTAATTTATCTCAGCTTGATTTTGGTTCTGCTTTATTTACTGCTGAGTTACATTTATCCTTTAAGTCTCATTTTCTCCATTGCCATCCTCCTCGGGGGTTTTGTTCATTTGGGCATTTTTAAAGAAAATGAAAGTCTCCAGATTTGCCTGGTCATGTCTGCAGGAGATGGAATTGAAGAGTTTCATGTCAGGGTTGTGCTAGAGAGGGTCACAAGCACCAGATCACTTCTCCGAAGGGCAGAAGTGGGTGTGTGTCTGGATTCCAGCCCTGCTCTTAGACCTCCCAGCCAGGTTCTGGTTCAGGAATGGTAATCAGCTGCGAGGTTCATGGGCACAGGAAGGCCAGGGATCACAGAGCACACAGACAGGCACTGTTGCTGTAGCAGGACGTGCCAGGGAGGCTGACCCTGCCCCAAGCCCTGGGACTGGCGTTTCAGATCCGTGTACCCTCAGATGCTTCCCTTAGCCCCACACCGGAGCTTAGAGGAGCAGCTGCGCAGTCTCCGTTCTATCATTCTTTTTTATTTTACATGCATTCTCTGGGGAGTATGTTTTCCTGTCTTACGGAGAAAGCCCTAGTATCTGAAGTGGCATTGTCTTTATTTGCTTGCTTGTTCTCTGTCTTCCTCTCTGGAGTGTAGATTCCCTTTTCACTGATGTTCTGTTAATTTTATGCACCCGGGGGTCCCCTGCACCTAGCATAGTGCAGGGCACAGAGGTGGTGCTGAGAAGACTTTTTCTAACGAATAAATGAGATGTGCTCGTTTGCCCTCATCTCCACCCGGCAGCACCAGGGGGAGGACGGCCAGTGTCAGCTGAGTAGAGTTTGAGAGCCCTGGTGTGGACAGTGGCTTAGCTGAGGAGCTGACTCACCTGGAAAGAAAGAACTGGCTTCCAGGAGTCTCCTCTCTTGGCAGAAGCTAGAAGACATTCGTCACCTGTTTCAGGGAGAGACTCAGAAGGTATTCTTCTCTTTTATGCAGGTTGGCTGGATATTTACAGACCTTGTCTCAGAAGATACCCGAAAGGGTACAGTTCGATATAGTCGAAATAAGGTGAGAGGGGGCAGGGATGCTCGCTCGGCCAGAGCTTGTTATGGACCAGCTCTGGGCTGCACTCTCCGGTGTCTCTGCACAGCTCACCCTGGCTTTTAGACCATGTTATTTTCAACACAGTGTTCTTGATAAATTAAGGCTGGGTCTGTTCATTCTGTCTCGGAGATCAGAGAGACTTTACCTTTATAAACCACTGCTTTTTGGAGGTCAGCCCATGAGGTGGATTGCCTGTGCTTCTAAGGCGTTACTGGTTACACGTGTTTTTCTGTAAGGAGTTGGTAACAGTCAGGAATTACAGGTACTTGCTTCACCGTAGTTTGTGATGTGTCATAGTTTAGTTCTTAATATTTTCTAAAGAAGAAATAGAAGCATATTTTGACATGATGCTATAAAACTTGGTATGCTGGTTCTCTTTTCTTAGGACACCTATTTCCTGAGTTCAGAAGAATGTATCACTGCAGGAGACTTTCAAAATAAGCATCCCAACATATGTCGACTCTCTCCAGATGGACATTTTGGATCCAAGTTTGTTACTGCAGTGGCTACAGGTATAAATGGGGACATTTATATTGTAAATATTACTACCTTGTTAATATGTTTTGTTCCTCTTTCAGTAGCTTTGCATTCTTAACTTAGTTACAATAGATTTTCTTTCTTTCCTTCTTTTTTTTTTTTTTTTGGCTGCATCGCGCGGCATATGGGATCTTAGTTCCCTGACCAGGGATCGAACCCGTGCCTCCTGCAGTGGAAGTGTGGAGTCTTAACCACTGGACCGCCAGGGAAGTCCCTACAATAGATTTTCTTAATGGGCCTGTGAGACATAAGATTCTTCTTTTTTGGTTTGCGGCAAAAATCTTGAACTACTCAGCATCACACAAAACTACTAGAATTGCGGCCTCAGTGTAGCCCTCCTCTAGTCCATTCTCTTGGCCTCAGTCCAAGTTCACTTGGTTCTGGAGAGTTCTGGGCTATCTTTGCCCCTTTGCAGTAACCAAGGATGACTCTGTCTAGCTGTGCAGGAGAAGAGGGATTTACTGTTTCTGTTACTTTTTTATTTATGAGTGGGAGTGTCATTTTAAGAAACCATTTCCATAAAGCTTGTTTTTGGGAGTGATGAGTGTGTGTGTGTGAGATGTTGTGCACATCATACTACATGTTATGTACACCATGAATATATAATAATAAAAGACTGTGGCCTTAAACAAGTACCGCCAAATCTTTTATACCATACTTGAGATGCTGTCCTAGAGAAAAGCCCGGCGTAAGACCGTATGATTTGAAAGAAGGAGGAACTTGAAACTTGGAGAACCAACTAATAAAAACAATCTCTTTGGTCAGTTTTTTAAAGTAAACACTAACCTCTATCCTGTGAAGACTTGGGTTCTACCATCACAGAGATGATAATCCAGTTTGTTCATGGTAACCATGCTTCCTCTAGTTCAAAATACCAGTTTACAAACAGCCCAAGCATGTAAGTAACTAGATCCCTTATTAATCCCAGCTGAGCCTGTTACCACTGCCATGGGAAGGAAAACATCTATCATACTGTCTGAATTTTTAAGATCCATTTGATTTGAGATCCATTTAGAGTGACCAGCACCTTCTTTTTGAAATGAATGTACTTTGGGGGCATGAGAGGCCATGGCTGCATTGTTCACATGTTAGCATAAATTAATGGGGTCAGATGCTTAAGGAAGTGGATGGGAGTTTGGACTGGGATTTGTGGAAGCAGTAATTCCGTAGCATAGAGTCCTTCCACGGGGGCAGATGGGGCAGGGGGCCTGTTGTGATGAGAGCGCTCAGGGTAGCAGGAGCCAAGGAGGAGAGCAGAGAAGAGACACGTTTTACATAATCAGAATTTTGCCAAGCCAGCTTTCTGTTTGATGAAGGGGAGGAAAGTATTCTCTTTCTACTCTCTGCATCACATAAACCCCTGCCCTCTTCATTTAGGCTGAGATTCTGGGTCCAGGCATTTAGGCTGGTGGTTCTCAAGCCTATCAGACTGGACACCCTCTCTTTAGAACATTTGTGACACCTCTTTACTATCCAGAAAGTGAAATTCATAGATAATATACCTGCCCACACACCTGATTCTAAAAAAGAAAGCAGAGTAGTAGGCTGACTGTAACATTGAGGAGAAATAATAGTGAAGGAGCATGCATGTAATAAGACAGTGCATTCTGCATGCCAGTGCTTGGGGACTGGTGCCTGCTGAGGAGAGCACAGGGGAGGAGCCGGAGCTGCCAACCTTGTGGGGCGGGGCCTGCACAGGCATCAGTGACGTGGTTCCCAGACACTCAGCAGCTCTCCACGGAGCTCTGAGCCAAGCAGGGCCCTTCCTCAGCTTATGTGGTATCATGCTCCTAGAGGATTCGCTGTGTGTTAAAGCTGGGCGTGTTTGTTTCTGTGGCTGTGTATAAAATATAATTGATTCTAATCCTAGATCATCACAAATAGGGGTTTTGCCTACAGGAGTGTTAGGGGGACATTTCAAGGCCATGTGGGATGTGGAACAGTTCTTTATTGTGTGGGACTCCCTGGTCACAGCAGGACGTCTGGTACCTTTGACTCTAGCCTGCTAAAACTGGCAGCCCCTGCCCCCCGCTGCCCCCCTTCGTTGAGACAACCAAAAATCATCTCCACAGATTTCCAGAACTGCTTCTTGTGAGAACTGCTGTTTTAGGCTTCCATGGGCTCCCATGGTAACCTAACCCCTTTAATTACTGTTTCTGTGGGGAATTATTCAGTGGGCCCAAAGAACTGGTACATGTTTTGAATTATAAATAGTTTCCAACTTGGGGGCTGCCTGTACTTTCAGTTATTGACTCAGTTGGAAATTTGGAAATCATAGATTGACCTTGGAATTTTTGCCTCCGAAATTGGCACTTTACTAGGGTTTTCGAACTATAAGGCAGAAAATCACTTAACTTATAATAAGATCTGCAGTTAGAGTCCTTTCACATCTGTGCTGATTTGTCCCTCTTGGTAATGCTGTGAGATGCTCAGACTCATAATTCCTCTCCCTTTCCCAGGGGGCAGCGATGGAAGGTGGTTATCCAAAGTGTCAGCGATCTTCTGACTCCAGACAGATTGTTCTCTTCCTCCTCTTCAGTGGTTCTTGACCAGGGACGTGTTGGTACCCTGGGGAGCTGTTTGAAATGCCCTTGCCGAAGTCCCATCCTTAAGACCCTGATGGGACAGGAAGGAGCAGTCCTGTGTGTTTATGGCCGTCTCCCGGGAGACTGGCTGGTGTGTCCCGGGGTTCATGGTGCTTCCATGGTCACGCTGCTGTCAGCTCCCCACAGCTGCTGCTGATGCTGCAGGCCCAGATGCTGGCTGGGGTGTGGGGGCCTTACCATTTGGCCTTGTGTCTGCAGATCCCTTCTAAGAACTTCTCTAGCTTGAAACTTTTAGGGGAAAAGAGTGATGATTACATGTGGGGTTTGCTCATGTGCACATGAAGGAGCTTGTGGAAGGAGAATCATCACAGAGTCCAAGTTTAAACTCCCTGCCACGATGCTGGTGTCTGTGTCTCGGTCACCTGGCACACTCGCACTCATTTCTCAGCTGTGCATGTTACTTTCTGGGCTGCGTCTCAGACTCAATAGCAGCTGTCCTTTATCACCACCCCTTTCCATCACACAGTGGACTTCCTGATGGACTGATTTGGGAAGGGAATGAGAGTTAACTGGCCTGGCCTGCTTCATCTCTGGGACGGTACCAGAGCAAGGTTCAGAGAACCCCTCAGGACTTGGTTTCTTGCTTTTCCACATGGAATGGGGAGCTTGCGGTTCCTGTCAGTGACTCTGCCTTTGGAGACTGTCCATATGGACTGAGTTTGCTTTTTTTAAGAATCT
Source organism: Tursiops truncatus (assembly GCF_011762595.2). NCBI lineage: Eukaryota > Metazoa > Chordata > Mammalia > Artiodactyla > Delphinidae > Tursiops > Tursiops truncatus. Next base: position 46,670,039 of record NC_047053.1, read on the forward strand.
TCTGTTTTATAAATACAGCTTTCCATTTTTCCCTGGTTCTCACAGGCCACATCTATCTCAAAACCAGCACAGGTTTACAGTACACACACCAAGGGCGGCTCCTCCAGGTTCCTTCCCAACCTCCTCTGCTCCTTGTGAACTGCACACTCGTTGTGCTATGACGTTCATTCCCCGGATTGCACCAGAGGGTCACATGCCCTGTGTTTGCTGCCTTGACCTTAGTTAGCGGTCACTGTCCAGGCCTGGCCACCTCCCCCGAGTGTGAGTTGAGGGCCAGAGAGAAGATGCTAGGCTTGACTATCCACCGGGCCTTTGGAGCCCAGCGTGACGCAGCATTTGGAAGCCAGCTGCTGTTGGCCTCTGGTGTGCAGAGTCGAGCAGACACAGGCCCCTGTTTGTCCCTTGGGGGCTGGCTCTGCCCTGTCCTTCACATTTTTGATTGCTTGGCCATCAGATCGGCTTTCTGGTAAATGTTTGAAAGCCAGACAGATAAAATTTCTGTTCCCTGATCAGTAACTTATTCTGTTTTTGTCAAAGAAACTAAGATAGAGATATTGAAGGTTTTTTAAAATTCTCCAAAGCCATAAAAATGATGGCTGTTACAGTTGTCAGTGTGTGACCGTGATTCTGCAGGGGAGGAAGATGGCTGCATGCTCGGTACTGCCTGACCTCCTGACCCGTTTGGGATGGGTTTTACCCTTGTCCCAAACTGTAAGCCCTACTGTGGGTTTCTTTGCAGCAGGGCCTGAGAGAGGTTAGAATGGAAGGCGTGGAGGGCAGGGCTCGGTGCAAGGAGAGCAACCTCCTAGGCATTGTGGTGGGGTCCACGCCTCCTTGATGTGCCAGCTGCACAGGTGTCTGAGGTCAGGGCTGCTCTCCATGCTATGCAGATACTGACACTGTGCTGGGAAAGGTTTCTGTGTTCTCCCATCCACTCCCATTCGTCTCCCTGCATTCACTCAAGAACAGAATTTGCTGGAACACAGGGCTCTGTCTGTTGTTCACATCTCTGTGATACTAAAAACCAGAAGCCCAAGTATGCTTTTGGGTGGGTGTTGGAGAAGGTTTAACAGTCTTGCCTCCCGATTCTGAGAGAGCGTGTCGCTGGTGGGGCCTGTTTGAGGAGCTGCAGTGGCATCTGCACACCCTGTGCTCAAGGCCTTGTGCCCAAGGCTGTCGTAAAACTGCTGTCAAACATTTTTGATTCTTACCCAAGACACACTCATGAGAGTTGGTTCTGCAGGTCCAAAGTAAAGGATGACACTTGTTTTGAACGTCCTTTGGAGGATTCTCGCTGAAGGTCTCTCTTTTGCAGGTGGCCCCGACAACCAGGTGCACTTTGAAGGGTACCAGGTGTCCAATCAGTGCATGGCGCTGGTCCGAGATGAGTGCCTGCTGCCCTGCAAGGACGCCCCTGAGCTCGGCTACGCCAAGGAGTCCAGCAGCGAGCAGTACGTGCCTGATGTGTTTTATAAGGTAAAAATGCAACGGTACCGAAAGAGAGAAGTGGATGGAGAGCAGCATGGACACTGACCTGTCCTGGACGTTGCTAACTTTGGTGCATTCTGGCCATGGGAGCTGTTGGTCAGCCGTGGTCATCTAGAGCCTAGCTTGTGGATAAGGGACTCTTTGGCATTTCCAGGGCCTTTGTTAGCTACTCAGGCAGGCTTCTGTGGTGTTAGGGCTTATAAGCAGAAGTGGGGGTGACACGCCCTGGGTTTAGGGGTACATAATACAAGTGAAACCACTGCAACACCGACTGTTTCAGTTTCTGAAAAGGAGAAATGGTGCCTAACAGGGCCTCAGCAGGAGTGAAGGTTGGAGCTGTTTGGCAGAAGTTAGGCTCTCCTGAGGGGACCAAGTTTAGGTTAACCGCTTAGATGAGCAGTTCTCCATTTCTAAACCTTTGTTTCCTGTGAAAGCTATAAAAATGATTTTTTTGAAAACTGTGATCTGGTTTGAACAAGTCGGAGTTGGGTGCTTCCCTGGGAATTAGCAACACGGCTCCCATCCTCCTCATGGGAGTTGCTCTGGTCACAGGCAGGCATCCTGCCTGTTCCCCGTCCTGGGCAGACTTTGGTTTCCATCTGGCACTGCTCTGTCTTTAATATTTCTTGTGTTCCCGGCTGCTTTTGTGTGTCTGAGAAGTACGTTGTTCTCCATTTCTGAAGGATATTTTCACTGTGTAAGGAGTTCTAGGTTGACAGGTCTGCTCACAATCTCACTGCACTTAGGCCACAAAGACCTGCTGGCAGAAGGGGCCTGGAAATAAAATAGGCAAGCAATGAAAACCCAGAAAGAGTGATGATCTAATTTCTTTAAAATGATTTGATATCTTTCAGCAATTTTTTTATATCAGTGTGTGCATGTCTAGTCATCGTTTTGTTGTTTTTATTGTTCTAGCAAGTCTGCATTTTTATTTATTTATTTTTAAAAATTTTATTTAGTTTTTTAAAATTCCTTCTTAAAAATATTTATTTATTTATTTGGCTGCACCAGGTCTTAGTTGCTGCACGTGGGATCTTTGTTGCCGCATGTGGGATTTTTTAGTTGCAGCATGTGGGATCAAGTTCCCTGACCAGGGATCAAACCCAGGCCCCCTTCATTGGGAGCACGTAGTCTTAGCCACTGGACCAGGGAAGTCCCTAAGTCTGCATTTTTAAACAGCTTTATTGAGATGCAATTCACATACCACACAATTCACTCATTTAATGTGCCCGGCTCAGGGGCTCTTAGGATGTTCACAGGGTTGTGTAATCATCACCACAATCTAATTTTAGAACATTCTTGTCCCCCCAAAAGAAGCCCTACATCCTTTAACGGTTACTCCCCAGTCCTCCCAACTCCTGGCAACCGCTGATCTGCTTTCTCTGAGGTTTCCCTGATGGAATCCTACAGTGTGTGGTCTTTTGTGACTGACTTTTCACCACTAACCGTAATGTCTCAAGGTTCCTCCGTGCCTGCAGCCTGCAGTACTTCATTCTTTTCATTGCCGAATAGCATTCAGTGGTATGGGCGCAGCTTACTACCTGCGGGATGCATCAGACACACAGGAGAGCGCCTAGAAGCTGAGGGGCTCTGGGGCCTCGTCCTGGTGGTGATTTGGAGACCAGAGACTACCTGATTGTGACAAAGACTTCACCTCTTCAGGGATCAGAAGTGGGGCTGAGACCCTGTCTAGAGCTGGCTTGTCCATGCTGTGGGTGTCTGTGGCAGTGGGTGATGTGCAAAGGAAGGGCACAAGGGCCTGAGAGTCTTGTCCCTGCTCCTGGTCTCCTCCTCAGCTCTTTGGAATGAAAGTCTTCAGTCTGCTTCTGAATCAGCGCTGCTGCGTGGTCCGAGGGCTGCGGGGGCGGGGACTGTCACTGAGCCAGGAAGGCCAGGCCAGTAGGTAGCGAGCAGTCTGTCTTTCCTCTGCAGCAGGCAGGCCTCGCTGTTGTATCTGCTCCTTTCAGGTGGTGGCAGTGGAGGGACAGAGTGAGGCTGGACTGTGACAACTTGCTTAGATGACCCCTCAGATTTGGGGACAGTAAGGAGCCCCAGGAAAGGGTTCTCCATATCATTCTTGAAAGAAAATATTTCCAAAGAGCCTTGTTTAGGAACTCCCATTGTCTCTTCCCTCCTGTGGTGTTTAATAGCAATTACCTGGCTTGATAACACAGATCTCACCCTTACACAAATCCTGTGTAGGCATCAGGTACTTTGAAGAATCATTAGTTTTAAACCATTATTAAACATTCACACATCAAGTCACACCACGCTGGGAACCAATGTGAGGGTTCAGTCTTTCCCTCAAAAGTTTCTATCTTATAAGATGCATTTGTATGGCACTGTTTTGTAATGTAGAATCTATGTTTTGACTCAGTTTTAGACCCTGAGACCTGGTGGTCCTGCTGGCTGCCGTCCTGAGCCTTTTGGCACAGCTCACTGGTCTGGGGGCCGTAATGGGGCCTGTTGTCCTTGTGGAGAGCCCCTCCCCTTTAGCCACAGAGGCTTGTGCAGCCCCGGTGCGCTCAGTGTGCATGAATACATTGCTCCAGGGTCATCAGGCTGCCATTTCTTTCTCTTTTCAGAGTTTTAAAAATTAAATATAGGGACTTCCCTGGTGGCACAGTGGTTAAGAATCCACCTGCCAATGCAGGGGACCAGGGTTTGAGCCCTGGTCCAGGAAGATCCCACATGCCACAGAGCAACTAAGCCCATGCGCCACAACTACTGAGCCTGTGCTCTAGAGCCTACGAGCCACAACTACTGAGCCCGCGTGCCACAACTACTGAAGCCTGCGTGCCTAGAGTCCATGCTCCGCAATAAGAGAAGCCACTGCAGTGAGAAGCCTGCACACCACAACAAAGAGTAGCCACTACTTGCCGCAACTAGAGAAAGCCCACGCACAGCAACGAAGACCCAACACAGCCAAAAATAAATTAATTAAAAAAAATTAAATATTGAGTAGATATGAAAGATTATTTATAAAACATGTTTAAGGAATAAAAAAAGCAGAAATACCAATCCTGAGTCTCTACCCCAGAGTTAAGGACCAGAACGTTCCTGTGGCCTCTGAAGCTGCTGGATCCTTCTCTCTGCTTCTGTCTCCTTTTCTCCCCCCTCCAGAGGGAGCACTACCTTCGGGGGTGCACTATGACATTCTTGCTTTTCTTCTAGTTTTACCTCCTTTGTGTGTTTTCCTAAAGCAGGTGTTGAGTTTTATATGTTGCTGCACACTGTAGACCCAAAACTGTGTTCTTTTGTCCTTGGAGATGGGCCACATTCACTTATCCTGGTGTGGCCTGAGACCTGCCTGCATGTGGCCATCATGTCACCTCGGCATGTGCCCACTGCGAGCAGAATACCGTGCGAACCACCACGCTCCGCAGCCTTGGGCCCGAGTCCCACTCCCCACTCAGACACTCATGGGGCATTTCCTTGAGCTGTAACTGTGCCGTCCTGATCATAAGTGAGGCCAGACTCCTTTTTCTTTGTTTGTTGGCTCGTCCTGTCTCCCGTAACGTGCTTGTTGTGTCTGTTTCCTCTTCTTCCCTGGGTGGTTCAATCTTTTTCTCCCTGCCTCTAACCCTGTCAGTCAGGGGTGTGACACCTCTGCCTCTCCACTCCCATGGTGTCATTGAGGCAGAGAGTTTATGTTTCCACGTGGTCAGTTTTCTGAATCTTGTCTTTATGGTTGGCATTTTGAATCACAAAGAAAGTCTGTTATCTTGTCTTCTCTAAGGTTGATGTTTTTGGATTCTTCTTCTACCTGGGATTATTTCAGATGTGTGGTGTGAGATAGGGGCCTAGTTTCCTTCTTAGTTTTTAGTCATATACTGTCTGAACACCATTTATTGGGAAAAACCCTCTTCTTTCTCTGTTGATCTGTGGTGCCTTTCCATTACCAGTCGTCTCTGTGATCGTGGCTGTGTCTCTGTCCTCCCTTCTGTCCACTGGCCGGTGTTCCTCAGCCAGCACCAACGTCGCACTGTCCGAGTCACTGTAACTTTACTCTTCGTCCCTGATCCATCACAGCCCTTCCCTGCTTTTCTTCCCGAGCTCTGACTGTTCCTGACCCTTCACTCCTTCATGGAGACTTGCCTGCAGGTTGCACACAACAAATAGGTCACGCCCCCCCCCACTCCCCCCCCCCCCGCCCCGCAATGTGTGTGATGCTGCCCTTTGTTTCTTGTTCTTTGACCTCTCTCAGAAAGTTAGGATTTTTCTCCTTGAAAGCCTTGTCCGTCATTTGTTAGATTGTTCCTAGGTACTTTATAGTTTCTACATATTGTAAAAACTACCATTTGGCAGTTCAGCTGTTACTTGTTCCTCTAATTTGTATGTGTGTTCTGGGTTCTCCACACAGATGAGTGTATTATCCAGGAGTGACAGTTCTTTTTCTCCCTTCCCTTCATTTTCACTCCTCGTGCTGGCTAGGGCTTCTGGAACAATGTCTAGTGATCAGCACTTTTGTCTGGTTTTTAATTGTAAAGGATGTGCTTTCGGGATTTCATCATTAACTATGAGTTTGCTGTGGGTTTTTTTGTTTTTGTTTTTTTGTAGTACCCTTTATCAGGTTGGAAATTTGCTTTTTATTTCCATGCCTTGTAAGTTTCTTGCCCTTAAGAAGAGAGCTCCCTTTTGCCGTGGAACACACGTTATTTCCTTAATCATGCTGCTGTTTTCTTAGATCGCTCACTTGCCTGTTAGTGAGAGCAGGCTAGAAGGGCTTCCCAGGATTGTTTATAGCCCTGTAGGATTTGAGACACTCATTTCTCATACGTTTCAGGAAAATACCAGTTTGAGCAAAGAGACCTATGAAAGCAAACATTTAAGTAATCCTTTTAGTCCTCCTGTGGGCTTTGGGGTTGGATTTAAAATATACCTTGTAAACAGGACACGTACCCATATTTGTCTAAGGCTGTTCATCATGGTGTTATCTGTGGTAACAAAAACTTAAAGCAATCTAAAAGTCTAATAACGGGCATTAAATTACAATACATCTATATGGTGGGATATTCTGTGATCACTAAAGGTGTGTGTTTGAAAATTACTTGAAGGTATGGGATGAAACTCATGATGTAAAATTACAAATGTATCTATATACAGTAAAATCCCAATTAACTTTTTGTTTTTTAAAGGCACACTTGTAGATGTTGATGCCTGTACGTATACACGTTTGTATGTGCGTTCACACAGGAGATGGGGGTGGAAAGCTTGAGGGTCCACCCTTGTCTACAGCTCTGATCTGTCTGTCCTAGGAAGTCCCGTGCAGCCAGTGAAAGAACGGCCGGGGAGCACCTCCTGTAAAGGTGGGGAGAGGTGCACACAGAGGAGGGTTTTGGAGCGAGGATCTAGTCAGCCGGCGAGGGGATGCTTGGGGACGGGCAGCAGAACGGTGAGGTGCATGGTTCCATGTGCATTAGGAGTGCAAGCCTTCTAAATATTAACTAAGAACATTTTATTAATGTGAAATCAAATGTATATTTTTTATGGGAAATCCTGCATTACAGGTTAATAAGGAAATAGATACCCCAACACGCCTCTTCACCTGTCCTTCCAGCACCCCGCGTGCATGCATGGACACGTGGACGTTGACAGGGCCTTGCCTCTGGAACCGCAGCCTCTGCACTCGGTCCAGCTGTGGATAGGGTGCGGCGTCCCTCGCCAGACCCCGGGGCTACAGTGATGAGCAAGTCACAATCATCCTCTCTTCCCAGGTGGTCTGTTGGTGGCTGTTGAGGTGTCCAGTGCAGCGTGGAAGTTAGCCAGGTGGGGAGGAAGCCCATCTGGGGGCCACACGTCCAGAGGGCATGGTGCATCTAGGGGTCCCAGGCTCAGTCTGGCTGGAATGTGCACGTGATGGGGGTGGTGGGCAATGAGAAGCCAAAGAAAGAAAGATGGAAGGTGATTCTGGAACAATCTTGCTGGATGTGGCGTGAAGGGGGGTCTGGAGGCAGGAGGCTTTTGCAGCAACATGAGTGTCAAATGCCAGGGCCGATCCAGGAGGGGCAGCAGGAGAGAGATGTGCGGTGGGGTCTACCGTCCAGTGTGAGGTGCGGCTGGAGGAGCTGAAGGCCAGGCCGTGGGGAGGGAGCTCCCCGGTGTGGAAGATTCTTTCTGGGTACAGAGTCCGGTGGCCAGTGAGAAGGCTGGTGCCACAGTCCAGGTGACATGTGTCTGCTCCCCATGGCATTTGGGGATGGAGAGGGTGTCCTGGAGCCAAGAGCTCCATGGGCCTTGCACGGTCCCGGGGAGGACAGGATGGAACTGGGTCTCTGGTTTGGGTGAGTGGTGGGTGCTGGAGTTGTAAACCTTGATGAGTAGTGGTGAGAGCAGGGGGGGGTGGGGTGAGTTCAGATGCCCGTGTTTGAAGTTTGATGTGGTGGGACCGGAAGGAGGTTAAGAGGCCCTTTTCACGGTTATCTGCCCAGAAACCCCAAATTAAAGCCTTGGAAGTAGAGGAGAGAAGCCGAGATTGGAGACCCCAGGGAACACTGCTCTTAGGCAGCTGCCCAGGTGGAGGGGCAGCAGGGTGGGTTCCTGGCATGAAGGGTGGTTGTGGGCTCAGTGCTGAGGAGTTGGAAGAGTTGACAGGTGGCTGCAGCAGGGAGGAGAGAGCATGCAGGCAGCTGCGGCGTCGCGGCTGTGGAGGGGACCAGCGCTCTCTGGGGGGACTGTGGAGTCTTCTCTGTCCTAGGCATCATTTACTGACCTGTCCTCAGCCCGACACGGGTTTGTCCCAGCATCTGGCACTTACCAGAAGTGCTTTGTGGCTCATCCAGGAGCTCACTCCATGTGTGTGCTGAGTTACTTGAGACATTCCAAGCAAACCATTCCATGCGTTGTTTTGTCAAAGGATAACATATATTTCAAGGGTTTCGTGTGGTCTCCCAAAGTTCCTCCAAGAAGGCTGCAGTTACATGCTCAGACTGTGCCGCAGGCCAGCCCTGCGCTAGTCTGCTTGCCTGCCTGGGCCCTGCTCTCAGGACCCCATGCTCTGCACTCACTCTGTCCCAAGTCCCCTGTGTGTGTTGGTGTTTTCTTTATGAATCGCCTCTGTGTGCCCTGAGGTATTTGTAAGGTGGTTCATCACTTTCACATTCGTTTGTGAAGTCTTTATACATTAACCCTTTGTCATATATTGCAGACACATGCCAGGATATCATTTTCTTTATACTTTTCATACAAAGTAAGGTGTAACATTTTGTGATTTCAAAGGTACGTTAATCCTTTTTCATTGTAATTCCTGCCTTTGTCATCATACTTAGGAAGTAATTCTTTACCTCAAAGCTGTATATTTACCTACATTTTCTTTTAGTGCTTTTACTTTTTTTAATTTTTAAATTAAAAATTTTTTCTTTTATTTGGCTGCATTGGGTCTTTGTTGCGGTGTGCGGGCTCCTCATTGCGGTGGCTTCTCTTGTTGTGGAGCACGGGCTCTAGGCACGCGAGCTTCAGTAGTTGCAGCACGCGGGCTCGGTAGTTGCGGCACGCAGGCTCTAGAGAGCAGGCTCTGTAGTTGTGGCGCGTGGGCTTAGTTACTCCGTGGCATGTGGGATGTTCTCGGACCAGAACTCGAACCCGTGTCCCCAGCATAGGCAGGCGGCTTCTTAACCACTGCACCACCAGGGTAGTCCTAAACGGGATTCTTTAAGAAACTTTGTCCTGAGAAATTTTTTTCTTGCTTTATTCTGCGAAGTCTCAGAAACTGCTAGTTTCACTTGTTACCTTCTTGCCAGTTTTGTAAGAAGAAAAGCAATACATTAAGGATTTCATTTTCCTTTTCCAAAGCAAGATGGTGCCACCCAGTAAGTGGAGTTTGCTGTTGTCCTGGCACAAAGCCTGCCTGCCTTTGAGCTAACAAAGACAGAGATCCCTGGATTTCTTGTTGATGTTTCCAGACATGGCCAATAGCAGGTAGCGAGGCACCAGGGACCTCAATTTCTGACTCTCCCAGTGTCTTGCTCCAGGTGGAGATAAAATTTCTGACACTTTGGCAGCTGCCAAACTAAGAATTAAGGTGTCTTCCTCCTAGTGTACTCTGCCTGACATTTGCTAACGCCCATAAAAAGTAATTGCCTTTTAAAATGGTGTATGGGGCTAAGGCTTGGTTGGCAAAAACATTTGAGTGAAGGCATGGGGGAGAGATAGAAGGTACCTGCTTTTCCTCCAGGGAAGAGAAGGGGATGCAGCACCTTTATTTTCTTGGGGAGCAGAAGGATGCAGTGGGGTAGTTAAATTTGAAAGAGAATAGCATGACACACAAAAAAGAGAGGGGGGCATTTAACAAGAATCATCCCTAGAGGGGAAGATTAAAGCGAACAGGTGCTGGGAAAATGTCTCTGCATATTAGAGCTTAATTAGATTTGAAGATGAATTCCAGACGGGCTAATTATGTGTGAATTGTTGCAGGTTGTTTCTTGTAGGGGCAAGTGTATATTTTTGGAAATGGTGATTTAGTTCGATTGGGTTTGATTCCCGCCTCCTACCGTATTTCCTCCAGTAGAAACTACCGCTTCTGGGGCCCCAGGACCCACTCAGCAGGCCTCATACCTTGGGCTGCCACTGTCAAAGCTGGTAGAGCCACGGAAAGCCAGGCCCAGCCTACCTGCTGCAGCAACGAGCATGCGGAAGGACCAGGGACTCTTGCCCAGGTGGAAGGGACAGTATTCCAACCTCAAAGGAAGGCAGACAGACAGAACGGACACTGTTTCCAGGAACCTGTCCTTTGATGGTGCTCCTGCTCCCTATGTGGCTGGCTTAGATGTGTTTGGTTAGATGTATTTGGACCGTTTTCTGGAAGGGCAGAGGGGCAGGCTCTTGCTAGCAACTCTCTGGGTTGTGAACAGAGAAAAGGTAGGGAAGGTGTGGATAATCTGAGATGTACTGCGGACCAGAGAGTTTAATTTCTGGGGAAAATAAAATAAAAAAAGAGCAGGGCCACATGGAGCCTCTGGAATTCCTATTAGGATAATGGACTCGGTTTAATGTAGGACAGCCTGAGAAGGTTGTCTCAAAAGATGGCATGGGCCTCGGACATCCCCGGAAGGTGTGATGTGCTAGGGGTGGCTTTGTGTCACCTGCACACCTCAGAGAGATCTGCTTGACACCCATTAGGGTCTGAGCTTTAATAAACATAAACTTTTATGTAAGGCCCCATAATTGGAAATTATGGATGTATAATTTATATATGACTTGAATGATTTATATAATGTTAAGTGATGATTTAAATAGAAAATATGACCCCCTCTTGCAGAATCTTTAATGAAAAGTGTTGGTTCTTATGAATTTATTTCTAGAGCTGTGTTTGAACTCAGCAAGTTTGACATAAATCAGATCTCATTTTCATTTTATGATTAATGAACATATGCTGGCCATTTTTCCCCATAATTAAACTATGTTCCATGCATCTGATAAAGCAAAAGAAGTTTAGACTTTGACAGATTGGTGGTGGTGGTTTTCCATGTCTGCGTATTTGTGTGTATGTGTACTGATTTGTGTGTGTGTTTATTTTATTAATGTATAAGGATTAAGTTTCCATGAAGTTGGGTTTCCAGAGGTGTGTGTAAGGTTGTTAAGAGTTAGCATTCAGGTGTGAGACTAGGAGAGCTTATAGAGGAGGAGGGGTACAGATGTAGCCTGACGGGGTGGGAGCCCGGGGTCTGTGTCTCCACAGCTTTAGCACCAGGCTGGTGCGCTCTCTCTCTCTCTCTCTCTCTCTCTCTCTATATATATATATGTATATTTGTTTGTTGCTACGTTGGGTCTTCGTTGCAGTGCGTGGGATTCTCATTGTGGTGGCTTCTCTTGTTGTGGAGCATGGGCTCTAGGTGCGCGGGCTTCAGTAGTTGTGGTGCATGGGCTTAGTAATTGTGGCTCACGGACTCTAGAGCATAGGCTCAATAGTTGTGGCGCATAGGCTTAGTTGCTCTGCGGCATATGGGATCTTTCCCGACCAGGGCTCGAACCTGTGTACTCTGCATTGGCAGGCAGATTCTTAACCACTGCGCCACCAGGGAAGCCCCCAAGGCTGCTTTCTTGAGTCTTGGCCGTCATCAAGAGCTCCAAGAAGTGATGGAAGGTGGATTCACTGCAAAAATATGCACATTTTCCTCTCTGCTTTTCATATACTTCAACAAGAATTGTAGTAATTTAAGGGCTGAGACAAGCGTGTGAATGGAAAACCTGTCACAGGTCGGCACACCTGCACTCACCCCCTGGACCTTTGTCTTGTGTTTCAGGACATAGACAAGTTTGGCAACGAGATTACCCAGCTGGCTCGCCCCCTGCCCGTGGAGTATCTGATCATAGACGTAAGTGTGTGTCATCTCCCCCTGGAGGTCAGGACGGCTTGGGGTGGCCTCGCAAGGGTGGCGGCTTGAATACCTGCTCTTCTGCCTGCACAGGACAGGCATCCAGAGGTGTTCTGAGTCACTGAGCTCCTGGCATCCCTGAAAAGCTAGAAACCTTAAGGGCTTTTCGTTTTTTATTTCCTTAAAAACAATTTAAGGGGTTAACTTCTCCCAACCTAAAGTGTAGCAAAGGACCACCGACAAGGCCAAGCAGCCTCTGGAGGTCAGCGAGCCTCTCCCTGGCTCTGTGCACAGGTGCTGCCCTGGCCACAGCTCAGAGGCCCACTCGTGGGGGCAGCATGGTCTCCAGGGGGGCACTCCAGGAGCCAAGAAGGTACCTGGTACCGACACGCCTTCCCCAAGTCTCAGCTCCTTTCTGGGGGTGTGCTCTGCTCACGGAGATGTGGCCACAGTGCAGAGGGGAGTGCGTGCTGCAGGACTAGAGCCTGATGCATTTGCAGTAGTCAGCGCTCTGTCCAAAGGGTATGGGAGGCGGCTCATTTCCTAATTGCTGCCTGCCAGGATGAATTCAGGCTGCATTTGGACTAGGATGGGCATATGATTCAGGCCATAAAGTATCATTGCATTTGGAGCAGTGGGTCCCTGTGAGCTGAGCCCGCCAACGCTCCATTCCAACTGACAGCTCCCGAGAACATATTTATTACCTAGGCCATAAAGGCATCTGCTTTTTAGACTACCTAGGGTGTAATTAAGATGAAAACAGATTGATGGAGCATACACTTAGGAGGAGTCTGCGTGATTTAAAGCCAGCTTCCTGAGGTCTTCTCTCCCAGTGGCCTCCCCATCCCTTTCCTTTCACAAAGGAGCTAAGTTCTTGCCTTAGTGGTTGTCACTGTAGTGTTTGGTTGATGGGGGAGCATTCCACCCTGTGATACCCAAGCGCTCTCTTACTGTGGAAGGAGGTTGGAGCAGGTGCCCAGACAGGTGTGCTCAGCTCCTCGCCCGGCCCCAGACCCCAACCTGACCAGGGCATCTGATGACTAAACCTCATGACCAGGTGGCTCTTCCAGGCTTCTGCAGAGGTGCTCTGCAGGTGGCCAGGCATCAGCTAGGTGACAAGGCAGGCTGGGTAGGGAGAGGATTTGAGCACAAAACAAAGTGCTCACCACCCTGCATCCTCTCCCCCGGCATCTGGGATGTTCAGGCTGCAGTGTGAACCTCGGTTCTGTTGCTCTCCAAGGTCTGTTGCAATTACAGGTCTAACAAATACTTCCCTAATTCCACATTTACTTAACTAGTGGGTCTACTGTTGTTGCTGGTCCACTCCTTTATCTGCCTTTCAAAGCGAGGGGCGAGAGCAGGCCACAGGCCTTGCCTCTGCAGCAGAGTGGCCCCTCTGCCATCTCTAGAATCATGACAACAGTTGAGACTGAGCCCCACATGTGCCACCCATTCTGTGGGCTCCACGTGTCTGGGTGCATTTGATCCTCACGGCAGCCTTAGGAGGCTTGGGCTCTCTGGTCGTCTGTATCTCTCTGATGAACAGAGCGAGGCCTCACAGTAGGACTTGGCAGTGTGCTCAAGGCCACACCTTGTGCCCTGAGGCCACGTGGTCTCGTCCATAAAAGGCCAGCGGGGCTCGATTTAGGGAGCTGCTGATGGCTCAGCTTACCGTTCACAGCGCTGGCACAGTCACAGCAGGTCCTGGGCCAGCAGGCCTGGAACAGCTCGCTGCCTTCACTGATGCAGAAAACAGGCCAGAGCAACATTTTCATTCTTTAGAAATAGTCCCGAAGGAACCAGAATAGCTACGCTAAATCTGGACGAGGTATAATCTGCTGCTGCTAGTGTTATATTGCAGAGAAAAAGCTGTGTCAACCGAAAGATGGCTGATGATGGCTAACACTTGGGTGTGTTTTGGGGGAGGAGCATCTGCCAGGAGGAATGAGAAACTGTACTTGTATTGATTCTTGCACATTTGCCACTGTCCCTGTAGCTTCTATTGATTGTAGGATTTAAAATCCCCTCTGTCGTTTCTAAAGCATGTCTGAGCCAAATGAAGGGCTTAGGCTCCCCTTTGGACACAAGCTCCTGACTCCAGCCATCTTCAGGCGAGAACCATGCCTACATCTCAATGGCCTTGCTTCTCTTCCTGCCTGGACATGCCCAGGCTCCATGGAGTGGTGCCTGGGAATTCAGAAGGCTTCAGCCAGCTCGCTGGAGGGCACTGTGGCTCTCAAAACCATCAGGGGCTGGTTCTGCACATACCCTCCAGACCCGGTGACAGGAACAGAGTCTGCTCCTGAGATGGCGCTCACACCTGTGCTCTTTCCTGTGGCCCACTCTCTGGTTCACCCGCGGCAGCAGGAGAGCAGCTGTGTGAGAGGCCATCCCAGTGGGGCTGGAGTTAGGAACCTGCCCACAGGCACCATGATCTTACCAGTCATGAAAAACAATTCTTCGTTTGCCTTCCAGAGTCACAGTTTTCAGAGTTTTCATTTAGGGGCTGTCCTAATAGTTAAGCATTCCCTTCAGTGTAGAACAGTTAGGACTCTTGCTGCTGTGAGCAGCTCAGGGCTCCAGGGAGGGGTGTGCTCAGGGCCCACACCCTTGTTTATAGCACAGTTAATTTATCACGGGTTTGTGTTTTCGTTCATTAGATCACAACAACTTTCCCCAAGGATCCAGTTTATACTTTTTCTATTTCACAAAATCCATTTCCTATTGAAAACCGGGATGTATTGGGTGAGACACAGGTAAGCTCTTTGTCTTTAGAAACATAATTTAGAGTCCCTACTGTTTGTTTATCTAGTGTCACTATTGTTTTTCTAGAAAGTAGCAAGCTTTCTGACTCTCCTGATTTGTTTTTGTGACAAAACCTGGCTAGGCCTTTGTCTAAGACACTGCTGATCACATGAGCCCTCTCCAGGGCAGGGGCAGTGGATGAGCACAGAGGCAAATCCCTGTAAGCCCTCAGGCCTGTGGATTTGCTGGAAGGACCATTCTCAGGGGGCCTGCTTTATTGGTCACTTCTTGTCCTCTCCCAACAACGTTATTGATTGTTGGTAAGCGTTGTCTTTTGTGACAATGTCTCACTTTGCTGCGTGCTCTGCCCCCTACCTCATTACCCTGCCATGTTTCTCAGGCACCATCCAAGCCGTGGGGGCTCATGTGGCCTGGCCACCTTGGCTCTCACCTGCACATCAGGCCCGATCAGAACTGCTGTGACTGCCTTGTCCTGCCACATCAATGGTCTGTGAACACACATCCCAAGTTGATAACAGGCACTACAGAAAGGGGCCTGGTTAAAGAATGTGTACAGTGAGATTGTCTTCTGAAGCTGTGATTAGTGTACAAGGCCTCTCTGATGCTTTGGTTTCCTCACTGCCCATCTGCCCAGGTGCTTGTGGAGGTGCAGAGCCACTGACTGGGGTGGCACTCTTGAATCTCCCGCTTTCACTCCTGTTGAAAGTGTTAGTGTCACGTAATCCTCCCCACCGCCCCCCGATTCCTACTCCTCACTACCGTGCTGCCCTGGATCAACAATGTACCTAAACAGATGGGGCTTCTCCCAGCCCCGCAGTGGCCCTTCCCACTCCCACTGGCCCCCAGAGGTGAGTTTGAACATGTCTCACAGCTGGGTCACCTTCACAGACATGTTGCTTACACTCTTCCATAAGTCAAATGTACTGAGAGTGTTTTCCTGGGAGATGAGGCCACAGCTTATTCTGCAACTGTGCATTCCTCTGTCCTTGGCTCCCAGTAAGTGGTTCTGGAAGGAGACGGGGAGGCCCATCCATCAGCGCCGAACGTGTTCAGTTCCATCTTTGTAGGACAGTGGCTTTCCTGCGACTCTGGCTTGGGACTAACGGGTGCTCGTGTCTGTCTCCCCCCATACCTGGCACTCCAGGACTTCCACAGCCTGGCCACCTACCTGTCTCAGAACACCTCATCCGTGTTCCTGGACACTATCTCGGATTTCCACCTCCTGCTGTTCCTGGTCACCAATGACGTCATGCCTCTGCAGGTACGGGCCAAGTGGGCTTCTACTCCTCAGACCAGAGCATGCTGGGCAGCACCAGAGCAGCTAAGTCCCCCTTAACCTGTCCTGTGGGCAGCAGCTTTGCACAAAGGCCTTGATAGAAAGGTGAATTTTTCACTTGCAGCGTTTACACTGGAACAGCTTGTTCAAAAGTGTCTGCCCTCTGTGATGGAGGACAGTTCCTCCATTTGTTAGAACCACATGGGACGCAGAGGCCGCTTAGCTCTGTGTCCTTCTAGTGGGAACATGAGGGATCCAACAATTTAAAAATTCCTGTTGGAACAGTTTGAGAATCCCAGCCTCTGCTTCTTCCCGATCTCTCTCCCCTCTTCCCGAATCAGCTCCAGTTTATCACCTTGGCCCAGAAGGTTGGCCAGCGTCCAGGCCCCAGGCACACAGCTGCACAGTTGGCGTTTTTAAGACATGCTGTTGGGGGGGATGAGGGCGAGTGTTACAGATGGCGGCTGCTTTCTGAGCAGCACAGGGCCAGCAGGGCCGGCCAGGAAGCCCTTGCGTGGGTTGTGTCATGGCTGTCCTTTTACTTTGGCCCTTTTCCTGCTTGGGACCCAAGGAAATGCATTTCTGCGAGGTGACAGAGTAGAAAGGAGAGGCTCCTTCCTCCCACTGCTTTTCTATGTCAGGTGGCCTATAGCTGTTCTTATATCTTGTGTCTGTGTTTTGTCCAAACTACCCATTTGTGATACTTGACACCAGGCACCCCGAAACTTTTCACTGGCTTTGCCTTCCCTGTTAAGCCCAGAGAGTTGCACCTCCAGCCCCCGGCTTAGCTGCTGCCCCTCCGGTTGGGGAGGTGGTGAAAGCTTAGGGCCTTCTCCCTGGAAAACGTGTGCTGTTTTGCAGTCACTTACTTGTTAGGAAGCATTTTCTGTAAATACTGCCTGAGAGCCCCTGGAAGGCTTTCGAAGTCTCTCGTTATAAAAACTATTTAGGGCTTCCCTGGTGGTGCAGTGGTTGAGAGTCCGCCTGCCAATGCAGGGGACACGGGTTCGTGCCCCGGTCCGGGAAGATCCCACATGCCGTGGAGCAGCTGGGCCCGTGAGCCATGGTCGCTGAGCCTGCGCGTCCGGAGCCTGTGCTCTGCAATGGGAGAGGCCACAACAGTGAGAGGCCCTCGTACAGCAAAAAAAAAATAAAAATAAAAACTATTTAGTTCTCTTCACTTTGACCCTGGAGGCCTAGGATGCAGAGTGTATTGAGATACAGACGTGATGGAGAAAACAGAGGGCCGAGGGGGTTGTGAGGGAAGAGGGTGGGCCTCACGGCCATGAGGCTCCTGCCCATCCACCCAGGCCCTCAGGAGAAGGACTGTGAGCTGTGATTACCTAGTGGGTGGAGCACAGCCAGCCTGGGACACAAAGTAGCACAGCGGCCAACCTGGGGATCTCTGGGAAGAATTTAGCACTTGTATTTATAAAACTAAGTGTGTGGTGTTTTGCATGTCATAGTGACAGCCTGTGAGATTTTTGAAATTCCCTCTGAAGTGTGTCTTGATGTTGGGGAAAAAGAAACTTGTGAACAAGTCTATCTACTACGTCAGTGAAGCGAGTTGGAACCTTCTTATTTGGCTTCTTGCAGGACAGCATCAGCTTGCTGCTGGAGGCTGTGAGGACCAGAAATGAGGAGCTCGCCCAGACGTGGAAGAAGTCTGAGCAGTGGGCCACCATCGAGCAGCTCTGCAGTAAGTGTCTTACCCTCCCGCAGTCCCCATTGCCAGGGCCCAAACTCCTGCCCTTCAGGGCTCCAGTACTTCTTCCCGGGCCCTGGACACCTGACCCCAGATGCCTTCTGACAGCATCGTGGGCAATGGAACAAGCAGACCTCTGCCGGGGCTCACAGATGTTTTCATCACTATAACATACGGGTAAAGGCCACAGATTTTGGGTATACCGTTCCATGGATTTTTGTACACGTACATACCAGATACGCTATTCTTCAAGCATCTTAGGAGCAGTTTGAAAGTCATTGTTTTAGATGAACAGAAACTTCACACTCACCTAAGTGCTGAGTGCGGAGACCTTCTGGACTCCTCCGGCTTTTCTTTTCCCCTTCCCCATCAGTTCTCAGAGCATTCTTGGTGGCTAAGGAGGAAAAGAGTTAGAGAATAGAGTTCGGGGATCTTGTGTCTCCCGGGTGAGCGCCTCTGTCAATCAGCCTTGGGAGCTGCCCCCACGCTGCCAGTGCCGTGGCCACCAAGCCCCCCAGCTGAGAGCTCAAGAGGGCAGTGACCATGGTGGCCCTTTTCCCTGCGGCTTTGAGAAGTACTGTAACGCCCCCTGAAGACAACAATGAAAGTACATATAAAAAAGTGTTTAAATATTTTCTCAATCTAGTGGGCTGATACTTGAGCCAAAATTAGCCAGGAAACCCTCAGTGGAACCCAAGGCACAGGGAGTCCAGCAGGGTTCTTATTTTCTCTCGACACTAAGTACCTAGAAGCTCAGGGGTTGGAGCTTTGGTATTCATTGTGTCGTCCTTCTTAATTTTTCTTTTTATATGATTCTTACAACCAAACAGTAAAAGGGCTGGATGTGCCATGTACTCTTCTTGCCCTCACGTTCTGAAACAGAGGACTCATTGTTCCCACCAAATTCCCTACAGTGAAGCCCACGGCCTTGTGTCCTTGGGTGGACAGTGGTGAGGTGCCGGCCAGGATCTCAGCACCTGGTCCAACTCTCCTATGTATGGGGCTCTCCAGGCCCCTGGTGTTATTCTTCAAATGCTTCACACACAGACATTGAGTGCAGCAGCTTTAGTAGTTGGGAGCCCTCTCTCTCAGCCCAGAAAGTGCACACAGGGAAGCCGGGACAGGGGGTGGCTTAGCTAAGAGGTTATCCTGGACAAGCATTGGCCCAGTTGGGGGAATGGAAAACTAGATCAGGAAAGGTTTCAGTCTGAGCATTTGGCTTGCTTTTGCCAACCCCATTAGACACTAATGAAAAACTAGTGACCCCATAGGAGCTGGGTCCCATTGGCTTCATGCCTCATACTTAGGGTGGGAAGAAACCCAAGCCCGAGTCAGGTGTCAGTCCTCCGGCAGCAGGGTGACACTGTCTGGACCTGCTGCCTGCAGCCTCTGTTGGGAGAGCGCCTGGTGTTCACCGACACTCACTTTGCTAAAAAAGTGCTACGTGATTGTCAAATGCTGTCAACAGATACACTACTCGTGGAATTCCAGTCACTGCATAGGGCTGGTAACACAAATTAGCAATAGAGTACCCTTTACAGATGCAGAGTCACAGAACATGAGAGTTCTCGGGACATAGTCAGTGGAAGCTACGTAAGAGCTCTTTGCTGAAAACTAACACTCTGCCAGAAGAAGAGCTAAGCAAATGGAAAAGAAATCCCACTATCTGGACTGGAAGACAAGATATTTTTAACATGTCAGTTTTCCCTAAATTGATCAGTACAATCTCAGTCAAAATTCCTGTAGACAGGGCTTCCCTGGTGGCACAGTGGTTGAAGTCCGCCTGCCGATGCAGGGTACACGGGTTCGTGCCTCGGTCCGGGAAGATCCCACATGCCGCGGAGCGGCTGGGCCCGTGAGCCATGGCCGCTGAGCCTGCGCGTCCAGAGCCTGTGCTCCGCAGCGGGAGAGGCCACAACAGTGAGAGGCCCGCGTACCACAAAAACAAACAAACAAAAATTGGTCAGGACTTCCCTCGTGGTACAGTGGTTAAGAATCCGCCTGCCAATGCAGGGGACACAGGTTTGAGCCCTGGTCCGGGAAGATCCCACATGCTGCAGAGCAACTAAGCCCGTGCGCCACAACTACTGAGCCTGCGCTCTAGAGCCCACAAGCCACAACTACTGAGCCCAAGTGCCACAACTACTGCAGCCCACATGCCTAGAGCCCATGCTCTGCAACAAGAGAAGCCACCCCTGTGAGAAGCCCACACACCGCAACGAAGAGTAGTCCCCGCTCGCCGCAACTAGAGAAAGCCTGTGCGCAGCAGCAAAGACCCAGTGCAGCCATAAATAAATAAATTTATTTTAAAAAAGAAAAGATTGGTCAGTTGGACTTTATCAGAATGAAACACTTAGGCTTATCGAGAGACGCTGTCAAAAACTTGAAAAGGCGGGCTTCCCCGGTGGCGCAGTGGTTGAGAGTCCGCCTGCCGATGCAGGGGACACGGGTTCATGCCCCGGTCCGGGAAGATCCCACATGCCGCGGAGTGGCTGGGCCCGTGAGCCATGGCCGCTGAGCCTGCGCATCCGGAGCCTGTGCTCCGCAACGGGAGAGGCCACAACAGTGAGAGGCCCGCATACCGCAAAAAAAAAAAAAACTTGAAAAGGCAAGGAACAGACTGGGAGAAGATATTCCACAGAAGATGTTCCATAAAAAGAATTACAGTGATGGTCACCATCAGTCATCAGAAGAATGAAAATTAAACGAGGTACCATTACACGTCTTGAGGGTGGCTGAGATGCAAACACTGGCCGCATCGCGTGCTCACGAGCTCCCACAGCAGCTGGAGCTCTCGCACGCCCAGTGAGGATGACCCAGCGAGCCCACTGCTACCCAAGAGACATGCAAACACAGATCCACACCAAGATTTGTTTTAAGAATATTCGCAGTGGGCCTGCCGATGCGGGGGACATGGGTTCGTGCCCCAGTCTGGTAGGATCCCACGTGCCGCAGAGCAGCTGGGCCCACGGGCCGTGGCCGCTGGGCCTGCGCGTCTGGAGCCTGTGCTCCGCAACGGGAGAGGCCATAGCAGTGAGAGGCCCGCGTACTGCAAAAAAAAAAAAAAAAAAGAATATTCATGGCAGGGCTCAAACTTGGCAGTGACTCAACTGTCTATCAGGAGGGGGATAGATAACTAGGGATGGTGTTCACACTGAGCTCTACTGCTCAGCAGTGAGAAGGAAGGAACCACTGACACAGCAAGCAAGGAGGCTGGGCAGGTGCATGAGTGGCCACAGCTGACAGCTTTCCGCTCTGCAGACAGCAGCTTTACTTATCGGTGTTCTGTGTTTGAGCAGGGGACCCACAGTAGGGGCTCTCAAGCCGCATCTGTCCACGCCTGCAGCAGTTGCTTTTAGAGTCCACTCCTACCCTGATAAGCAGCTGTGCAGAGCTCTCAGATGGGGTGGGACAGCTTCCCAGTGCAGAAATGATGAACACTGCTTCTCTTCCTGCCCCACAGGCACAGTCGGTGTGCAGCTTCCAGGCCTCCACGAGTACGGAGCCGTCGGGGGCTCTGCACACACCACCTCGGCCGCCATGTGGGCTTGTCAGCACTGCACCTTCATGAACCAGCCAGGCACCGGCCACTGCGAGATGTGCAGCCTCCCCAGGACCTAGGGCTCCCGGGCCCTGCTGCCCGGACTGGGCCCACCCTAGCCCTCTCTGAAGCCAGGATTGTTGCAACCATGCCCCACCGCAGGCAGCCCTGAAGGCGAGGCGGGGGCGGCTGCCCTGGGGGGTCTCTGACCCATGAAGCTTCTCAGCACCAGGCTTCCCTGGAGGGAGGGAGCCAGGCTGGTGCTCTTGGGCTGGAACCAGTCTCTTGGTGGAGGCACCGTATGGCCTCATCCGGATGCCCTGCAGCAGCTCCTACTGTGGTAGAAGGACTAGGTGCCTCTAAATCATCACCTGGAATTGAGGGGTGGGAGGGCTTGCTGGCACCATCCAGCTTTCTTTTTTCCTTCCTTTGGATGCTTTTGGTTCCCATGTTTTTGGTTGGGAGCTCTTGGTGACCTCTGTACCCCGTTGCTCTGGGGCAGACCCTGCCTGTGAGGGCCACCTCTTCCCCTTCCAGTAGCCATCGTGTGGTGGAAATGCGTGGCCACGGGCTCACTGGTCTTCTGTCCGCTTGGTCTGCAGGTGAATCTGCTGCCCGCCCTTTCCTGCTCTCACCCAGCGTCCAGGGGGGACCTTAAAGTCTGCTTTGGTTGTAATAACAGTTACCAGTAATTCCTGCGAAGAAGACTTTTATTTATTTTTTTTAAGATAAAAACTGCATAAAAGGAGAGAGACTAGTTTCCACCTTCGTCCCTCCTTCAGTGAGTCCCTGGAGGTGTTTGCAGGCTGGGTGGGTGGACAGGGGACCCACAGTCAGGTCTCCTCACAAATGAACCTCAGTGCCTGAGACTTTCCTGCCAAGCCACACGGCTGGGACAGGTGCAGACCCAGGTAGTCCGAGCAGGAAAGCTAGTGCTGGCTCCCACTGAGCAGGCAGCCTCTCCGGGGGGCCAGCACTGCTGACCAGGCCTGCATGGGGTGAGCTGGGTGGCCCAGGCAGAGCTGGAAGCTCTGGTCCCCTTCACCCCACACACCATTCCTTCCTGTTGTCCTGCCCAGGCCCTGGCCTCTGGCACGGTGATGTGGCCCCGGTACAGGCCAGGCCACAGTACAGCAGCTGTGGGGCTGCTGTGGGGACGTTGGAAAGTAGGTACCGTGCTGAGGTATGGGTCCAGGCTATTCCAGGACAAAGGTTGTGGTCAGACTTTGCATGTGCTTTGGGGTCCCTGCGTTTCCTCTGTGGTTGGGCTCCGGTCTGGCCTTTCCCTGGGAGCCGTGGACATCCTGATGCCTCTTTGCCTTAACAAGAGCCGTATCTCTGAGCTGCACTGCACCCACCCATGGGAGAGGCTGACCCAGACACAGGCTGCTTGGGGACTTCATGTCTCTGTCCTAGGGCAGGAGGCAAGCCTGTGTGACCCTCCCTCACCCTTGGCCTGTGAACAGAGAGCACTTGGGCATGTGTTCACCTGTGGCAAGGGCTGTGCCTGGCACTCCAGGTCCACCTGGCATGGGACACCAAGTGGCCAGTGGGGTTGGGTCTGGCTACAGCGGATCTGTTCTGGGGGGCAGGAGGTGCAGAGCCCCCTGTTTCCCCAGTTCATCTGTGGCCACCTGCCAGCAAGCTGGAAGGACCATCTGGCCCAAGTCATCTGCTCCTTTGATCAGATGTGAGTCTGCAGGGGGAGCAGGAGGGCGCTGACCTCAGACCTCGCGGCCCCCACCGTTCCTCCTGTACTTGCTCTGGTCTTTATCTACCGAGCTAATTTCCTTTTCTCTTTGACCAGTGTCCTACTCACCCTGAAGTTCTGGCATCTGCATAGTTCGTTTCCTTTTATCTTTTGGCTAAAGAAAAAGTGTTGTGATTTCTCTGCTTCTGGTTTTGAGTCACTCTGTTCAGTAATGCACTTTATTTTGTCCAAAGAGAGTCGGGGGTCAACATAAGGAGTGGGGGTACCTGCCAACAGGCTTGGGCCCAGGCAGCTTAGCCATCTCCTCTTGCATAGGGGAGGGGCCCCCAGCTCCACTTTCATCCTTCCTGCCCTTGTGTGGACACACCCTCTCATGCCACCAGGCACCACAGCTCAGCGAGGGGGGCCCAGGTGCCCGGCCTCCACCAACCAGTCTGCTCCCGGTGCTCCCACTTGGGGCTTGCAGGTGTGTGTCGGTTGGGTTTGTAGTAGCATTGCCTGGACTCCAGCCCTGCAGTTGAACCAATAAAAGCACCTGAAGTGACTGCCAGCGCCCTGTTTGTCCTTCCTGGGCCCCAAGGCCTCTCCCTGCCCCGAGCCTTGACTTGCCTACCTTGTCAGGCGACTTGATGACTTTCCCCTCCACACATCACTGTTCTCTGCTGACATGTTTAGAGTATTGAAGGGTAGAGACCCACTCCTCCTGCCCAGGCTCCTTGGCCCTGTGCTCCCAGTGTAATGTCCACTGGAGGAGCAGAGCCTGGCCTCCCTCCATGCCTTTTCTGCACCTTTTCTGCCTGTCAGCCATGTGGCTGCTCCTGGCCTCTTCGTGGTGGGTGAGGTGCACTCCGCCAGGCAGCAGGTGAAGGATAGTGCCCAGAATCCCCCAGGCTTGCACAGATGCAAGGGGAGCAAGGCCTGGAGGGGACACTTGTCGAGTGACAGCCAGGGGGCGCTCCCCCTGATGTTCAGTTACCAGCCTTCACACGCACCTTACAACCCATTCTGTCCTTTGGCCACTGGCTCACTGCTCCTGAACAAGTATGTAAGAAACACTGCCCACTGATGTCCAAGGGGCCCTGGGGAGAGGCAGGCCCAGCCTAGCTTCTGGACTGGGGCGGGTGGGCCCTCAGCACCTGGCTCCAGTCCTGTCCCTGAGCTTGCCTACTTTTACCAGCAGTGTCCTGCTCTCTCTGTGGCTCAGGCTGCTGGGCTTGTTGGTTCTGTGAAGTGATGAGGTTCTGGAACGTCATCCCTCCCCCTGAAATCAAGCAAGTGGAGTGTACTGCTTGGAAATAGAACTCAGGGTCCTGCCACCCCCTTTCCTGGCATGTTCAACATGTTGGCAGGCTGTGCTGCCTATAAGTGCCTGGCACAGCCTGCAGCTTCCCTGCACATGCTGTGTCCTGTCCCTCCCCACCCCTAATGCTGTCTGGTGGTAGTTTGTCCTTGGGAAGATGTAGCCCCCACGTGTGGCATAGAGACCACTGACTGTCCACAGCACGCTCTGCTGTCTCACAGGCCTCCTGCCACAGGCCTTCCATGTACACCCACATGAGGGGCCCCTCACTCCACATCACCCCTGAGCTGGCTAAGCCCTTTGCTCTGTAACCTCTGGGGGGATCAGCGTTCAGGGCCCCCTCGCTGTTTAGATAGACTGCTGATGGTCATAAATCCTTGTATCACAGTGTGGGTCTTGCCTGGACTTGGGGCCAGGAGCCTGCTAGCCCCCCTGAGCAGAAGGGAGTGGGAGGGAGGAATGACCAACTTTACAGTGCCTGGCCAGTCAGGGCTGAACCTGGGAGGTGAGGCCTGGCCAGCTTAGCCCACCTCCCAGATGCACTTCCCCATGTGGTCATTTTCTCTAGGACAATCCTGGTGTGGTTCCCTTGGTTTCCCTTGGAAATAGTCTGGGAGGGCCAGGTTGGGAATTGGTGTGAGCATGTGGCCACAAGGACTGGTGGTCAGAAGACCAGCCAAGAACACTTGTGCACTCAGGTTGGGGGGGGGTGGGGGGTGGAGGTGGGATTCAGAGTGGTGTTTCTCTTGAAAGGACCATGTCCTCACTTCTAGTTCCAAAAGCCACATGGGAGCTGGTCTTGAGAGGGCAAATGACAGACTGCAAATGCCATATTGATGCTGGGTCCAACCCAGAAACACTGGAACAGTAGAGGTCCACTGCCCTGGGGGTTGAGCACCAACCTCAACAAGGGGAATTAGAACTTTTGCTACTGGTTCTTTGTTTTGGCAGGTACACCAGCCTTGGTGCGGTCAGCTTAACTCAAGCCCAGAAAACACTTGGCAGCTGGGCTCCTTCAACTTGCCCTGTCTGGCCACACCCCTCCAGATGCCTCTTTCATTCATAAGTGTTTGACCTTGGAGCCTCTCCCATTGGCTTCTTAAAGGAGAGGGGTGTGATTGACCTGTCTGCAGGCACCTTTCAGGGTCGCTCTGGGTCTGTCTCATTCGGAGAACTCTTGGCCCCTTTGATAGGCACCTCTCCCCAGAGCCTTGGAGGACAGGGTTGGGAAGGAGAGGTGTCTTGCCCTGTCTTCACCCTGACCCTCCACGCTGACTGATGGTGAGCTGCCCCCCTTACCAAGGTCCAGCCAGTCATTTTCTTCATGGTCTTCTGCCCTCAACCCAGAATTCCTCTGGCTTACCCTTTTTCCCCACTGTCCGTTCAGACCAACACACCCACAGACAGTTCGTTCAGCCATGAAAGAAGGGACACTTCTGTCCATGTTAAGCTCAGACGCAGCAGTGTCCTGGGGACGGGGTAGGCGTGGGTGTGTCTCAGCAGCTCAGAAGGAGGAGACTCATCCCAGACCGAGGGTCCCTCCCCCCAGCCCCCGGCTGTGGAAGTGGCAAGACCTGACACTGCCCGCCCCCTCCTAGAATTCGCAGATCTAACCGCCCCCCAGAACGCTAGAAGGTCACTTTAGGAGCGCACCGTCCGCTCGGAGGAGACGCGTTCTGACGGGCCGCCGCCCTGGGGAAGTCAGTGTACTTGCCCGGGTCCCGGAGCCGGCCCGGCCGGCCCTCGGGCGCACGAGGGAAGCGCGACTTCGGGCGGGTCCAATGGAGCCCCGGGGGAGGACGGACGAGTGGAGAGACCAACGCCCTTGGGCTTCCCGTGTTTGGCTTTAAACACGTTGGCCCTTTGCCAAACCGTTCTGTGTCCACTAGCTTTACCTCAACGGCGTGACCTTCGACCCAGGGGCCTGGGTTCCCGCGGGGACCCCGGTTCCCGCGGGGACCCCAACACCTGACGCGCAGCCGCCCCGCCCCCGGATCCGGCCCCGCCCCCGCCACGCCGCTGTACGGCGGAGGCCGCGCTGCGACCTGGGCGGCCGTAAAGCGCCGCGCCCCGTCCCGCCCCTGGCACCGGCGCTGCGAGCTCGAGACCCCTCCGGTGGCCGGGCTCCCTGGCGACCCCACGATGGCCGGCCTCGCGCCGCGGGTCGAATACCTGGCGGGCTTCTGCTGCCCGCTCGGAGGCCTGGCGGTGGGCAAGCCTCGCGTGCTGTGCCACGGGGCGGAGGTCTTCCTGTCCACCGGGAGCGAGCTGGTCTATGTCTACGACCGGGAGGGGCGGCTGCTGATCGTGAGCACCCCCTGCCGGGGAGGGGCCAGGGACCTGGGGAGAGGGCGGGGCGGAGTGGAGCGGGGTTCCTGAGCCCTGGAGGGGGCGGGGCCGGGCGGGAATCCACCGAAGGCCCGGCGTATTTGAGGAGTTTGTACTCCGCCTCTTCTGGGCCCCACGCGCCCGGCCTGACTCTGCGTTCTCCCCGGACGTCCAGGCCGTGTACAAGTTTCCCGGTAAGGTGTGGCACCTGGAGCTCCTGGCCCTTCGCAGGGCGCTCTACGTTCTGTGCGCCCGGAGTGGCATCTACTGCTTGTCTTTGGACCAGGCGAGCAGGTGAGGCATGGTCGCTGGACGGCACTGCTTTGGGCGGGTCCACACTTGCCTCTCCGGGGTTGAGGCGAACATGGCCTCAGATGGGCTTCTCGCTGTCTCTGACTGGTACTTCCCTGCCCTCCTCAAACACTGCCCCTGTGACCTATACGGTCCTTTTACCCCTGGACTGGGTTCAGAATGAGCACTCACCAGGCCTCCAAGGTGGGGATGGTGGGCTCAGGGCCAGCTCTGAAGTCTTGGGGGCCCCTGTCCTCAGCACCTGCCTTCTCTAACAGGCTCCTGCTCACAGAGAATTCTTAGTAAACGGGGTTCAAGCGGCTGAGTCTGCAGCCGGAGCAGGATGCTGCCCCTTTGGCTTTGATGGGCCTTGGTGGGTCTGGCATGACACACCTATGAGGTGGGTCTCTGTGAACCCTGAGTCAGTGGTTAAAGGAGTTTCACCATCCCCCCCCCCCCCCCCCGCCTCCGCCACCCCTCAGTACCAGTGCAGAGCCTAGAGCCTAGACTCGGGCACCTATTCACTACTGGTTTAGAAAATAAAAAGGTAGCAGGTGTGATTCACGGCTGAGGCCTTGGGGGTCTGACAGTTCTGCACTGATGAGAATTTTCTGTCCAAACCCCATTTCTGGAAGGCTTGGTACATCCTATTATGCACGTGTCCCTGGGCGACTGGTGGGGAGCAAAGCAGTCCGTGGAGCAGGTGGGAGGCACTGTGGCACGCCAGCTGCTCCCTGGTGGCTATAAGTCACTGAGATCGCTCCTTGTACAGACCCCAGGCCCATCATGTCAGTGGTAGGCTGTCACGAAGGGAGCTTGTGAGCACTGTAACTGACATTTGCCTGTGTTCTCAAAGGTCTGTGAGCCGGGATGACAAGGATGACAGGGACGACCAGGACAGTGAGGATGGGCAGGTCGATGAGCTCCCTGTCCCTGTGATCCCCGTGCACCCAGACACCTGTGTGCTCCCCAGTGCCACACTGCATGCCTTCACCGTGCTCGATGACGTGCTCATCACCCTGGCACAGGGCCCCACCCAGTGGAAGGTGCAGCTGTTTGAGTGTCCGTGTCCAGGGGAGGACCCTAGGCCCGGAGGCCAGATTGGCGAGGTGGAGTTGTCCACCTGCACCCCCCCAGCTGGGAGCCTGGGGGAGCCCACAGCCCCCCGCTTCCTCCCAGTGCTGTGCTGTGCGTCACCACCAGGCTCCAGGGCCCCACATGGCCACCCGTGGGGCTCTGGGGGCGTCACGCTGGAGGGGGCCCTCTTTGGGCTACTCTTTGGAACCGATGCCTCCCTCCTGGAGTCGCCCGTGATCCTCTGCGGTCTCCCCGATGGCCAGCTCTGCTGTGTGGTCCTCAAGACCCTGGTCACCTCTAGGTCTGCCCCTGGTGATCCGAAGGCCCTTGTCAAGATCCTCCATCACCTGGAAGAGCCTGTCATCTTCATTGGAGCCTTGAGGACAGAGCCGCTGTCCGAGGATGTGGAGGACGTGTACTGTGACTGCCTGGTGGCACTTGGTCACCATGGCCGGACACTGGCCATCAAGGCCAGCTGGGACGAGGCAGGGCATCTGGTGCCAGAGCTGCGGGAGTACAGCCTCCCGGGGCCTGTGCTCTGTGCGGCCTGCGGCAGGGGCGGCCGTGTGTACCACAGCACCCCCTCGGACCTCTGTGTAGTGGACCTGGCTCAGGAGGTCTCCCCCTGGGACCTCACGCAGCGTGACGGGGCCCCAGGAGGCCTGCCCTCTCTGCTGTGTCCAGCCAGCTTGAGTGTCTGCAGCGTCGTCACCCTCTCTGTGTCATCTAGGGCGCCTGAAGGTACGAGCCACGGCTGAAAGCAAAAACCAAAGCCATGGGGTGGGTGGAGCCTCTTTGATGTCTCCTCCCTGTGAACTGTCCGTTCTCCTCTCCCTGCCTCATTCCTGTTCTCCATAAAACTGCCCGGGCAGGCCTACCCTCCCCTGGCATAGCCTCATGGTTGATGCTTCTTGTCTTGGGGTCCTGTGTGGGTTTAGGGGCGGGGGCTGTGCTACTCTGCCTGGGTAGGGTCTACACCTGAGTGACCCTGGGCAAGAGCATCTTCCCATGGCCAGTAGTGCAATGGAAATTCAAATTGGTTTAGGTCAAACCTTTATGGGTTTTTTTCACACTTCCTTACCATGTGGCCTCCAACGAGTCCACCCTGCACCAAAGGCAGGGGGCATCGCCAAGCTCTGATGTGTGTGTTCTCCCCAGACAGAACCGGAGGGGGTTTCAGCCATGTTTGCCCAATGTTAAGGGGGAGATATAAGAGCCCCCCTCCCCCTAGCGCATATTCCCCTTAAGATAGCCTAAGAATGCATTGTAAGGCCTACCGTGGACCATACTTGATACGAAAGAAATGCTTTTGAAGTGAAAAGACTGCTGTCTTTCCCACAGGGAAAGAGAGACACATGTGGCAGGGAATGGGGGAGCCACACCTCTGGGTGGGTCTCAGGGCCTAGTGGTACTGGACTTGGAGAACCAGCAGGTCACAGGAGATGGAGCCTGTTTCCCGGGGAGTTCCCTGGTAGGCCAGGAGTGGGAAAGGAGACAGAAAGATGTCGAGGAGAGGCGGCAGGCTTCTAGAAAGGCCCCAGATAGAGCCGACTGGCCAGTGGAGGAGGCCTGGGGCCTGTGTAGCACATCCTTCTCTTAGGAAATCTCAGAGCAGCTTTGCTAGGGGTTGGGAGGGCTGTTGAAGGGGGGATGCACCCAGCTGATTTGATGGCCCTTGTCTGGTCCCTTTTAGTCCTGTCCATGTATAAGATGACACCTCTGCTGTGCTGACACCCAGTCCCAGGGAGGGCCCTTCACAGCATATGCCCAGCCCAGTACACACCCCAGGCTCTTCGGGGATGTCTCCAGAACCCTCTTTTCCTCACCTGAGCACAGGCGTTCTGCCAACACTTATCTGAGTCCTGGGAACTGCTGCATGTTCCCAGCAGCATGCCTCTCCCTGCCCGTTGACCAGGCCCCATGTGTGTCCGCCTGCAGGGGGTGCTGAGCTCCTGGCCCTGTCTGCCAAAGGCCGGCTGATGACCTGCAGCCTGGACCCGCACTCTGAGACGCCTCACCCCACCAGAGTGACCTCGGCGAATGCTGGCCAAAAAATTAAGGAGTTGCTGTCTGGAATTGGCACTGTCTCTGAGAGGTGACCAGTGGGCTGAGACTCGGGCAGAGGCTGGCATGGTGTCCACGGAAGGCGGTGTCCTGGGTGGTGGCACTGGTCCGGGACAGGCCTGTTACTTTGCCTCTGACCCCCGCGATAGCCCCAGACGTTGTGTTGCCTGGCCAAAGGCGGCACTAAAGGCCAGCTGTGGGCGCCAAGCCCCTGTGTTTTAGGGTCATTTCTAGGGTGCCTGCCATCCTCTGGGATGTCACTGTGGCACCGCAGAGGAGCAAAGGAGCCAACTTGGAACACGTTGGGGAGCCCGGTGGGGGTGGCCAGCCCCACCGTGGGCACCCCTGGCTCAGTGGCCCTGAAGGGGGTGGGGGGAAGTCTCCGTGAGCCCGGTGGGCGAGGCCAGGCTGCCAAGTACAGGCTGCCCCAGCTCCATCCTCTGCTGCTGGAGAAGGAGGTTGGGTCAGACGATTGCATGGGCAGGACAGGAGCCCCTGAGGTGGGGGCTCTTCACCTGACGCTCGAGGAAGAACGAGGTCTGGGCCCTCCCTCAGCAGCCATGTCTGTTTCCAGAGTGTCTTCTCTGAAGAAGGCGGTTGACCAGCGGGACAAGGCCCTGACCTGCCTCAACGAAGCCATGAACGTGAGCTGCGCCCTGCTGTCGAGCCGGGAGGGTCCCAGGCCCATCTCCTGCACCATCAGCACCTCCTGGAGCCGCCTGCAGCTGCAGGACGTGCTGACAGCTACCTGCCTGCTGGAGAACAGCAGCGGCTTCAGCCTGGACCGGGGCTGGGCCCTGTGCATCCAGGTGCGCCGCAGCTCCCGGGCCTTGGACCTGGACTCGGCTGTCTCGGCCATCACCTACACCATCCCCGTGGACCAGCTCGGCCCTGGCGGTCAGCGTGAGGTGACGCTGCCTCTGGGCCCGGGAGAGGACGGTGCGCTTGACCTGCCCGTGACCGTGTCCTGCGCACTCTTCTACAGCCTCAGGGAGGTCGTGGGTGGGGCCCTTGCCCTCACGGACCCTTTCAAGGACCCCTCTTCGAATGAACGCACCCCTGACGTCCTGCCTGAGCAGGACGGCGTGTGCCTGCCCCTGAGCGAGCACACGGTGGACATGCTGCAGGGCCTGCGCTTCCCCGGCCTGGCTGCAGCCCACACGCAGGCCCTGGGCCCGCTCAGCCCTGCCAGGGACCCCATCCACACCTTCCTGGAAACTTGCTGCGGGCCAGTCAGCCAGCCCGCAGGACCAGCGTCCCTGCGGGCCAAGTACCTGCCCCCGTCAGTGGCCACCGTCAAGGTGTCGGCAGAGTTGCTCAGGGCCGCCCTAGGGGACGATCACGCAGGTTGGTGGCACCAGCTGGCTTCGCTGAGGCCTGGGACCCTTCCTCCCTCTCCCAGGATCTGATCGGCCTCACAGCCGCACCTCTCTCCTCCAGGCGTGTCCCTGTGTTCTGCCACCCTGCAGTGGCTCCTTGCCGAGAATGCCATCGCGGACATCGTGAGGGCCCAAGCACTGTCCTCCGTCCAGGGAGTGGCCCCAGATGGCACTGATGTCCACCTCATCATCCGCGAGGCAAGCAGGGGTCAGCTGTCCTGCCTGTGGGGAAATCGGCCTGGACATCAGCAGTTCTGAGTAGGGTCCCTGGGTTGCTCGAGAGGAATCAGATTCTGGGGCCCACCCTCCAGAGGATTCCGACACATCCGAGTTCGAGAGGCGGGCTGTGATGGGGTGGCCTTCGTGGGGCCAGGGGCAGCGTCGGCTCCCAGCCAGGTCTCCATGAGTACCGCCCTGTCCAGCGCTCTCCACGCGTGGCCCCTGCCCTGCGTACTGCTGGAGTTCACAGCCAGCCCGAGCGGGTTGCTCACTTGTACCCCCAGGGGCAGCACGAGCGACTCCAGACTCCAGGCCACTAAACCCCTAGACCACCAGGGTGCCGGGCCCCATCACAGACGCCCCATGTGCAGGGGCCGCTGAGAAACCAAGGTGGAGCTCAGTCCTCTAGCCCCATTCCTCGCACAAACCTTCCTTCCCGAGACCCTCCTGGCAGCCTCGGGGTCATGTCCAGCAGACCCTTGTGCTACTGCGTTGGAAGCTCTGGCGGAGCATCCCGTGTGGCCGGGCACACCTTGCTGAGGATGGTGGTTGGAGGCTGCCCACTAGACAGCCTTTTCAGGTCAGGCCACGATTAGGCAGTGTCAAGGTCGGGTGTCCCTGGGGCCTGGTGGTGGTTCTGCAGGTGGCGGAGAGGGGTGGGTGCCCCAGTGCGTCCTACGATTCCAGAAGGAAGAGCTGCCGGAGACAGAGTCCTTCCTAAGGTCCCTAGGCCCCTGGGGTCTTGCCTTGTGTCCTGGCTCTCACCCATCTTCGCCAGATCTCATGTTTGGCTGGAGGGCACTGGGCTGACCTCACTTGCCCAGCCCCCTCCCTGTTCTCACACCTGCAACCCTGACCCTGCTGTCTAGTGCCTCAGGATGCACAGTGTGGGCCATGGTGGGTCTGGGCGTGGGCTGTCCGTGGCAGTGCAGCCACAGCAGGCACTGAGTGAGTGCCACGGATCTGGATGCCGAGGGAAGAGGGGTCTTCCTGGACAGATATTCCAAAGGAGCAGCTTTGCTGTTGCTTGGCTAGCTGGTTCTTCAGGTGAAAATTCACGTTGAGTGTGGAGATCAGCCCCGGGAGCCCCCTGAGCTTTGCCCACAGTGGGATGTAGAGCGCGAGCCCAGGCTTCACGCGCCGCTGCCAGCTTGGACACTCCCGCCGGCCACGCTGCCCTCGGGCAGGTCAGGGCTGTGGACGGCCCGTGAGGTTCCTTGTGTGTTGCAGGTGGCTGTGACCGACCTGTGCCCAGCAGGGCCCATCCAGGCCATGGAGATCCAGGTGGAGAGCTCCTCTCTGGCCAACATGTGCAGGGCACACCACGCCATCGTCGGGCGTTTGCAGGTCTGTCGGTCATCATGGGCTTGTTTGGGAAGTCTCTGTGGGGTGGTGGGGACACAGGACCCTGGTGGTCTGTGGCTTCCTGCCTGGGGTTGCAGGTAAGCTGTGGGCGGTTGGGAGGTGGGTGGGGGACTTGCTGCTCACCCTCCTGGCAGTAGCTCCTAGTGGCCTGTGAGCACACGTGGTAAAGGGAGACAGTCCACTGGAGACCAGCGTGAGATATCTTCTACACTCGCATGGAGAAGCCATGCTCGGGCCCTGGGACCAGGTGTCTGCTCGTCTGGGCCTCCACGTCTTCGCCAAGAAAGCGGGAGTTGGCCGCCAGCCCCTCCCATACACACAGCCCCAGGGGCCCTTCCTGCTGCTTCACTGCCACGCGCGGCTGCTGGGGCTTCAACCCCAGGATCTGAGGGGAGGTCTTTGTGTTCCGGAGGGAAGCTGTCAGCTAGTGCCCTTGGCAGGCTGGGCACAGGGTCAGGTGGCCCATCTCCTGCCTGTTCTGAGTGTGTGCACCCCCTCGGCTGCGCAGAGGGGTCCGAGGTGGCAGTTATCAACTGATTCCCACGCTTTTCCTTAAACATGGACTTTGTGTCAGCCTCACCTGGGAACTTGGTGCACGTCCCCAGGCCCCACCCCAGACCCCAAGAGTCGGAGAACCTGCAGTCCAAGCTCCGCCAGGGATCCGAGGCTGCTGTTCTAGACCTACCAGTGCACCCAGGCGAGCCTGGGGGCCAAGCCATGACCAGAGGTCCCCCTCAGGCACTACTGTGATGGCCCTGCTGTGGCACATCCATGGCTTCACTCCCGGGCTCAGGAGTCCCCTGTCCCTAGAGCCTGCATTTCTCTCCCCCAGGGGGCGCCCTGTGTTGCTCTTGGGGGCCTGAAACAAGCAGGGCTGTCTCCAGACCCGCTGAGCGCGGCAGTTGAGAGGTGGACAGTTAGTGAGAAGCCGGGAGAGGAGCATACCGACCAGACTTCCAGCAAGAAGGGGAGTTAGTGTCCTGGGGCTGCGGGAACAAAGTGCCGCAGATGAGACACAGTGCGTTCACTTTGGAGACAGGGATCCAGGTGTCCGCAGGGTGGTTCCTTCTGAGGCCTCTCTTCTGGGCGCGTGGATGGCCGACTCCTCCCTATGTCCTCATATGGTCATCCCTCTGCATATCCGTGTCCTGATCTTTTCTTAGAAGGACACCAGTCCTATGGGAGTAAAGCCAACCCACGTGACCTCGTTTTAACTTGCTTATCTGTGGAGACCCTCTCTCCAAACACAATCACCAGGGGTGCTGGGAGCTGGGGCTTCCAAGTGTGAATTTGGGAGGCATGCTTCAGCCCCCAGTGGAACGCTGGGGACACTCCCTTGATGGGAATCTTCTTGTGGGCTGCAGACCTCTGTCCTCCGTCTGCTGACACTATGCTTGTGGAATGGGAGTGTTCTCGTGACAACTGGCGTTCATTCACCTGGCCGCTTGGAATCTGGGGGGCCTTGTCAGGTGTGCAGCTTCTGCCACTGGCAGCATCTCCTGCTGCCCCTTGGGGTGTCGGGGTCTCTTCTCAGTGCTCTGCCCTGGAGGCCAGCGGGAGCCTTGCTTCCTGGCTCAGTCTGCAAGCTTGGGTTCAGCCCTGAGAGCCGGCCAGACTGCCTCCAGAAAGCAGGACGTGAAGCAGCTCTTTCATGGGCCAAGATAGGAACAGCGGTGCCAAGGCCTGAGGCCAAGGATGGGGAAGGGGTGGCGGTAGGAGGTGGGTAGTGAGGGGAAAGGGCTGAGAAGAAAGTTACTTCCAAGTAAATGATCGTCAGGGTGGGGCCAGCATGCCCTGCCGCCCGAGGTGAAGGTTAACTGGGGGCGAGGCAGGGAGGCCTGATGGATGGTTCGGGGAGGGAGAAGGGCCACCTGCCTCTGCGGGCTGGAGGACAGGTGCCAGGAGCCCCGGGCGCTACGTTGGGACACACGGGAGAAGCACCCTCTCCAGCCGTGTGCCCCTTGTGTCCCCCCAGAGGCTGGTCATGGAGCAGGCTGCCCGGGGCTCCAGCCCGCCTGACCTCCGCCTGCAGTATCTCCACCAGATCCAGGCCAACCATGAGGTGAGGTCCTTCAGGGATCCACGCCCGGAACCTTCCCCCAGCCTGGGCTCCTCTGGGGACACGCACAGGCACTGGGGTGTTGCCCAGCTTGGCAGGGGCTCCCAGTCCTCACAGCCGAGTCGGGTCTGGGCTCCTGCTGCAGGGGTGAGGTGGGGACAGAGTGGGCATGGCCACTCCTCCAACCTGTCCCACATTGGCTAGGACACGCCTGTCCCCTGGGGACATGGTCTTCCCTCAGCCCAGCCACGCCTCCTGTCCCGAGGGGTCATCACGTTAAGGCCACAGATGAGTGTTTTTCCCGGACCACCTACCACAGTCCGAGTAGGATCTGCGCATGGTGGGTGTCCCCCAGAGGGACCCGCTGACGTGCCCAGTGGGAAGGTGGGGCCCTAGCTGTTGCCGCCCATTCCTTCCTGTAGACGCTGCTGCGGGAGGTGCAGACCCTGCGGGACCGGCTGTGCACGGAGGACGAAGCCAGCTCCTGTGCCACCGCCCAGAGGCTCCTGCAGGTGTACAGGCAGCTCCGCAGCCCCAGCCTCCTCCTGCTGTGATGCCAGGTAAACCCCACCCTGCCCCGGCTCTGTCCCTGCTTCCGGCCCCTCTAACAACTCACAGTACCTTCATGGTTTTATGGAGAAAACCTGGCTCCTGACCTGGGCGGCACTGTGGGCCTGGTTACAGCTGGGGAAGGTCTGGGGTGAGTGCAGCTGGCCCCCCGGATAGCCACCTGGCACCCCGGGGGGGGTGTGCTCAGAAGAGGCAGCTCGTTTAGCAGGTGTGTCAGGGTAGCGAGGTGGTCTGTGACCCCGCTGGGCAGGGGCCTGCTCGTCCTCCCGCATCACTGCTTCCTTTCCTCCAGCAGCTGCCACGGCCTCTGCGCTCAGCCTCGACACCGCTGGGCCGCCTCCCACCCAGAACGTCGGGGCTGGATCATGGACATCCCTCCACTCGGAAGCAGGGCCCCGGCCATGGGGTCCAGACTCCAGAGCAGGAGCGTCGTTGCTCTAGCGGCCTGCAGAGGCCGCAGAGACAGGGCTTCTGGGTTGAGCCTCGGGCGGGTGTGTTTTGGTGGTTGTCGCATTCCCACCGTGGTGCCCAGAGCCCAGGGCTGCCCCTCTTGGCAGCACCACCCGCCCACCCACAGACCTGTTGTCCAGCACTGTCCACACCTGTCCGGCCGCCTCGCTCTGGGTGCCTTGGCCCCGCTTCTCTGCAGCCGCTGGGGTTACCGGTGGGAGGTGCTCCCTGTGACCAAAGCACAATGACTGTGGGGGAGGGGGTGTTCCTGCAGGTGCCCTGTGGCCAAAACAACAACTTGGTGCCTCTGGCCGGGGCCACACCCAGCGCCCAGCACTGTGCATTGTTTCCAAGGGTCCCTGGGGGCAGACAGCAGCCCCAGCGTGGCTCCGGTGCTTTGGGGGGGGTGTCTCTCCCCCAGACTTCACGCGGTGCTTTCCTGCTGGTGCTTTCCTGCTGTGTGTGCAGGGCCTGTGAGGCACCCGCCTCAAGAAGTGACACTTTCTGGTGCTCTGCCTTGGCCTTGGCTGTTTTTTAGCTCTCCCCCTTCAGTCTGGTGGCAGGTTTGACCTGGATTCCTGGACACACCCCCAGCTCCAAGCCCCCGACAAGTCTGGTGGCCACTGCACGGCCCAGATGCGCCTTGAACTGACCTCTAGGGGGCCCTCAGGCCAGCAGGAAGCTTCAACACTGGAGTGAAGTGGTCCCTGCGGGGCCGTTCAGGCCATGAGGGTCGCTGCCCAGGAGGACCAAGGCCACCTCCTCATCGCCCTCCATGGAGGGAGGGGGGCTGCTGGGGTGCTCCGAGTTGGGGTCTGGGAGAGTGGCTGATCGCCACATGGACCCAGCACTGAAGGGTTCTTCAGGGTGGGAGGAAGATGGGGAGGGGGGCCAGCCCACTCAGTACTGTCCTGTTCCTTCTGTCCCTGAGTTTGCTGGGAGCAGTGTGACAGCTGCCTTCTCCACGGATGAGCAAGCAGTCCACCTCCAGCTTCTGCTGGTCCTTAATGCAGCGTGGAGGGGAGCTGTGGCCCAGCCAGTGAAGGGCCTGCACCCCCTTAGTCCTGTCCCCAGCTGTTTCTGAGGGTCATCTTTCTGTCACCTCCCTGAGTGCCACGGGGGAGGATGGAGTGGCCAGTCCAGCCCAAAGGGACCCCCAAGCACTCTTCCCTGCCTCCCCTCTCCAGCTGCTGCCCCAGGCTGTGCGGGCTCCACTCAGCGATTGTCTGAAGCCAAGTCCACTGTCTGGTCAAGGTCAGCAAACAGGAAACCCCTCCTTGGCACCCTGTGGAGCACCTGAGCTCTGGTGCCAGCTTCTTTCAGGTCAAGAGTGCCCCACAGATGAGCCCCCAACCTTCCTGTCCCAAATGCCACCAGGGGGCAGTGCAGACCACAGCTCAGGACAGTCACTCGGTCCCTCTGGGGCCAGGCTCCTGCATCTGGTACTTGCACGGTCAGTTGGAGCCCACTTTGAAGTGTGTTGGCCCATTTGGCTCCCAGCCCTTCTTCATTCCTAAGGTGAGGGGAGGCCAGCAAGGTGGGGAGTCAGCCAAGGGGGGCCCTGGGGAGAGACTGGGGAGGGGTCCTTGCTGGTCTTCCCCACCCCCAGGATGCCTCACCCCTTCCTGTCCTCCCTGGCCATGTGTGTCCACTCCCCTCTGGAACCAGCTCTGCACTCCTTCCTTGCTGCCCTCCTTTCCCAAAGTGCCTCACACTGGCCAGACTCACTGGAGGTGGGGCTTCAGGCCCCAGGCAAGGGTGGGGGCTGCCCAGGGTGGGGAGAGGGGTGTGGGCTGAGGGGAAGGGTTCATGAGGTCACCTGTGTCTGTGGTCTCCCCCTACTTCAGGCTCTAGACTGTACCCCCAGCCCTCCATCACCCCAGTCCCCAAGGTCCAGGCCAATCCCTGGGGGCATGCCTCTCACCCCACTCCCACCTCCAATGGTCCAAGGTTACCCAGCTCATAA
The DNA here is from genome assembly GCF_011762595.2 of Tursiops truncatus. Lineage (NCBI taxonomy): Eukaryota > Metazoa > Chordata > Mammalia > Artiodactyla > Delphinidae > Tursiops > Tursiops truncatus. The sequence goes on from NC_047053.1 coordinate 46,707,907, forward strand.
GAGACACTGCCCTGGGTGGGGGTCCTTGGGGACCCAGGGGTTTTGGGTGCCAGCTGGTTTGGGGAGGCACATGGGTGAACCATGGGCCTTGTCCTGGTCATCCACCCTTCCTAGGCTGGGTGGCAGCAGGCTGGTGCAGAGGCTGAGAAGGGTCCTCTCCCCCATGGCTGACCACAGCCCTGTTTGGGACAGGTGGGTGTCACTTCTCCATCAGGTGCTTCCAGGATTCTCTAAGACCCCGCCTTTGGGGAAGGGAGCAGTGATGTGCGCTGTGGAGACTCCAAAGACCCTCTGACCTACCTGACTTGCTGGGGCCTAGGACCAGGCTCCTTCCAGCTCCCCCACCCCACCCCGGTCCTGCTGGGTAGAGTGGGGGTCCCCTCTCCCGGGCTTAGGGAGGGACGTGCGCCAAGGAGACACAATCCCGGGGGCAGGGGGCGGACAAGAGGAGGCCCGGGACTGGTTGTCCAGGGTGGGGTTGTGGGACGTTCAATCGGCTGGACCCCCCTGGACAAGCCCCAACCTTGGATTTTCTGGGCATGAGGGATTGGGGGGTAGGGGGTAGTTGTCCAGCGGCCATCGCAGGAGCCCCAGGGCGGAGGGGCCAGGGACTGCTCCTGTGCAGCACTCTGAGACCAGCGAGCCTGCAGACCCTCCGCGCACACCCTTCCCCACCCCGAGCGGCGCCACTGACCCGCGAGCCGCTGGTCACAGACACGGTTTAATGGGGGACAGGAGGACGGCACTCAGTACTCCCAGAGCGCAAACCCGGCCGGTGCGTCTGCGTCCGCGCGCAGCAGCCCCGAGGCGCCGCCGCGCAGGTACTTTCCGCTGCGGGCGCGGATGGCCAGGCGGCCGCGCTCACGGAACTCAAACAGGAAGTCCTCGGCGCGCTCGCCGTCGCTGCACACGCTGCCGTGGCTGCCGGTGTGCCAGAATCCGCCGCCGCGGCCTGGGGGATAAGGGGAGCGGGGGTCGGCGGGCGGCACGCTCCCGGCCCCGCGCTCCCCCTATCCCCCTCGGCGCCCCCCACTCTCTCAGGGCCCCAGCTCCTCGCGCTCCCCCCGCCCCCATCCCGCACGCCCGCACCTCGGATCTGGTAGGCGCCGTCGCTGAAGCTCAGGTGGAACACGTCGTAGACGGAGCGGTTGGTGTCCAGCTGGTTGGAGCCTCGGCGGTGGCAGACGAAGCCGTCCAGGCCCCGCAGCACGAGGATGGGCCGGTTGATGAGCTTGAGGATAAACTCCTCGTCCTCACCTGATGGCGAGAAAGGGGTTGAGGGGCCTTAACGGAGCTCCCCTAGAAGAGCTCCAGGCCCGGACTCACTGCCCAGCTTGTGTGCCTCGATCTGCCACTGCCATTGCCTTATGTGGCCTTAGCCAGGGGCCTGCGGCCGTTGAGCCCCCGGTTCCCCAGATGTGCAGCAGTGATCAGGGTGCTCTGGATCTGCTCCCCCACGTCAGGAACAATGATCTGGACTAGCAAGTATGACTACTGTCATGGACAGCAGCAGCTTCACGGGGAGGGAGCGGGGCCAGCCCTCGTGGAGACAGGGTCTCCGAGCTGGCCCTGTCCCCAGGCAGAGGGCCCCCACCCCAGTCTCCCCAGGGAATGAGGGGAGTGCTCACCCACAAAATCGCTGATGGCCGCCAGCTGCCCATTCTTCTTCATGCACACATAGCGCCCATTGCTGGCCTTGAGGGCCACCCGCCGACCCCGCCACTCCATCTCAAACATGGTGTTCTCAGAACTGGAAGGGGCAGGTCAAGGTCCCCTCAGAGGAGCAGGACGTGGGGGCTTAGGGTCAGGCCTCCCCATCCCCCTCAAGTCCAATACCACTCCCTCAGGGGGAGGGACGGGCACTTGCCTTCCACTGATACCCCCACCACCATTAAGAGCTGTCCCTCACCCCCGTGGGCATTCTTCCCTGGCTGGGCTGCTGTGTGGTCCCCGTGGTTGAGGTGGAGGTGGTGATGCAGGTGGTAGTGGTAATAGAGATGATGGTGGAGGTGATGATGGTGATGGTGGAGGTGATGATGGTGATGGTGGAGGTGGTGGTGATGGTGGAGGTGATGATGGTGATGGTGGAGGGGGTGGTGGTGATGGTGATGGCAGAGATGGTGATGGTGGAGGTGATGATGGTGGAGGTGGTGATGGTGATGGTGGAGGTGGAGGTGAAGGTGGTCACAGAGGTGGGGATGGTGCACTCACACTTGTGTGGCTGTGGCCTGGATCCCCCCGTGGGTGACCAGGGTCCAGTAGCCCCCAGTGCTGGAATAGAAGGTGCACTTCCTTGTCTCCCGGTCAATTTGCATCAGGAAAGTTTCATGATCCAGTTCTTCATCTTGGTTGGCTGAGACATTGATCCCTGGAGGGAGGAGATGGGAAGCCCCTCACGCCTCACCCTGGGTGGGGTGGGGAGCAGAGGGATGGGGAGGCATGCTCTTGGGGCAACCCTGAAGTCAGCGGGGGTCTCATCTAGAACCCTCTGGACTCTAGAAGATTTGGAGCTCTGCCCCAGGGCCAAGTGGGTGCGTCATGGACCAATACACACTGCTCCCTAAAGGTACTTGCCCAGCTCCCACTGCAGCCCCAGGAACCAGGCCCTTCCGTGCTGGCAAATCCCCTGCCTCTGCTAATCGTCAGGTAATCTGCTTGCTCCTGCTCTCTCGACCCAGGACTTACACCAGCCTCTATTTATAACTCTCCCCTAAGCCACTGGATGGACACTGGGGTCCTGTCCTTCCCCAGCCGTGGCTCAGGACACAGCAGGGGCCTGGGGTTTGCTCCTGGGCGCTGAGCAGGGATTGGACCCCTGTCACCTCCCCAGCCCCTCACTCACATGTGCGTGGTCTCCCAAGAACCCTGAGGGAGGGCAAGTCTACTTGGGGCTCTGCCTGGGGTTCCTGGGAGGGAGACGAAGGGGTCATCCATGACCAGGGTGGGGGCAGCAGGCAGGCCGTGGAGCCTCCCCAGTACCTTCCCTTAAACCACATCCCTGTTCCATCACAACTGGCCACGAGATATGGCAGATCACAGAGGTCCCCTGAGGCTGGGCTCCAGTGGCTCCAGCTAGGGGAGCAGGAGGGAGTGTGGCAGACCCCCATCAGAGCCTGAGGGTCAGGGCCACATCCTGTCCTGCCCTACCCACAGCAGGTAGAGCCCAGACTGCAGAGGCCAGGACCTGTCACCCTTCATGGCTGTGCCCTCCACAGCCCCCCAGGCTGGGGTCTGTCACCCTTCTTACACAGATCATTGCTCAGAGCCAAAGAAGGTGACCCAGCATTCTCACTGCCAATCCCACCGTCCCATCAGCAATACTGAACAAAGTGAGCGCCAGCTGCCCCTGGGCCCGCGATCAGTAACAAAACAGACAGCGGCCCTTGCCCTTCTAGCACTGGTCCATGGGGGGCGGCGGACAACAAGAATGGTGGTACAGCCAGTGCCCATGAATGCTGTGGGTTTTGGCCAGGGACAGCCTCACTGAAGCAGACCTGAGGAGGTGAGGGAGCCATCCCCACAGGGGCTAAGTGGGGAGCGAGGCTGCACCTCCACCCCCATCTCTGAGGCCAAGCCATTGGTGTCCCCAGCATTGCCCCACACACACCCGTTCCAGACAGGATGCAGCCTAGGGGCGCCATCTCACACAGCCGGCTGCTCCTGCGGCCCCGACCTCGAGGCAGGAGAGGCTCCACGGAGTCCTGGTTGCCCGCAAAGAGTGTGGACCCCACCGTTCCAGGGGGGATTGGTCAAGTGGTGGGTGTCTGAGCAAGAAGGGGTGTCTGAGAGCATTTACAGGAGAACTTTCCTTACTCCTGCGAAGACTCAGAAGAGCCAGTGCCCCTCTTTCCTTTGGACTTTGTCCTGTCTGGATGTGAGCCTGGAACAGCAGCAGCCGTCTTGTGACCACAAGGGCACCAGCGTGAGGTCAGAGCTGTCCTGGGAGAGAGGTTCCTCGAAGAGGAAAGAGTGGAGGACTTTGGTGATGCCACTGAGCTGGCAGTGGTGCCTGCCGGGGATCCCACCACCCCCGTGCCTGCAGACTTCCGTTTAGGTGAGATAATCAGTGTCCTTGTGGCTTAAGCCAATTTGCGGCCATTGTTACTTGCAGCAACGAACACTGCCTGCTGGGCGGCCCCACAGCAATGCCACATCAGTGAGGGCCGGCAGCGGGCACAGCAGAAACAGAGCCTGGCTGATAGAGGCTGCAAAAGAAAAATATTGGCAGGAGAAGCCAGGGTGCTCACAAACACTCCAGGGGGAAGGAGACGGGTTTGGGGGCTGCCTGACCAGTAGAATGACAGGGACCGAGAAACCACCACTCCACAGATGCCGCCACTCCAGCTACCTTGGAATCTAGTGGCACCGCTCCCCTCCTCCCGCAGCACTGAGATGCCACACTCCACTTGCTCGAATCACTGGTAGCCAAGTCAACATCTGAATAGCTCGGGGCCAGGTCCTATGCCCTCAGGCTTATTGTAAGCAAAGCAGGGAGGCGAATGTGCGGTACCTCTGGTCTCTATAGTGGGAGGCAAATCTGGTCCTTTGTGGGGGACATCCCCCATTAAAGGGATGGGGTCAGATGCAGGGTAGTCCAGAGAATGAAAAATGGTTTGTACAGCTACCATCCCTCACCACCACCATCATCATCACCACCATCATCACCATCTCCATCACTACCAGCACCACCACCATCACTAGCAGAATCACTAGCACCGTCTCTATTACCACAGCCTGTCTTACCATCACCACCACCATCACCTCCAGCTTCAGCGCCATCCCCACTACCACCACCACAAGATTCACAAGCTGAACAGGGACAAATACTTTGTATCCAGCATCTCCTTTGACTCACAGAGAAAGCTTTTTCACACTGCTGCCCACCCTTTAATGACAAACCAAGCATATGGGCCTTGGCCCAGGTCAGAAAGCAGTGTGGCCAGACAGTAGGACCTGACATGGGAAGGACCAGGGCTGTCTGTCTTCCCTCACGCCCCAGGACCCGACCACATGCCGCAAGTGCTTGGGGGTGTTTGCTGAATGCCGGTCCCTGCTCTGCGCTAGCCTTGAAGACCTGGACTACAGGCTGGGGCCCCTAGAGCCACAGCTGGTCCACCCCTCCAGGTGCTCAGGGCCGGGTCTCTCCCTTCTGGACCAGGTGGTGGCAGTGAGCCGGCTCAGGGTATGCCCAGCCACTCCTGGGTGCACAGAGCCAGGAGCCCAAGCAGCTTGGGGCCACTCTGGGACCTCACCTTCTTCGAGGGGAAGTAGGAACTGCCCACGTTCACCCCACAGGCATGTGATCACATGTGGAAGGGCCCACCGGTCACATGAAGCAGGTGACCGATGATCCAGGACTTGGGGGGAGCCACGCCACACCTGTTGGGTAGAGACAGTGTCTCCCCACCAAGGAGTCCAGGCCCTGGAGGGGCTGCTTACATCCCGCTGGACTGGAGGAACCCCAAGACCTCCCCACTCCACTCTTGCTGTCTCTCCTTGCCCTGCCCTTGGTCGCCTTCCAAACCCTTTAAAGTTCAGAAGTGGGGTGATAGAAGGGAAGGGGAGGGGCGGGCAGGGGGCCAGCCCAGTGTGGGCGGGGCCTGCCCTCCTACCCCTCATAGCAGCTGGCCTGGGCCTCAACCACCTCCAGATGAGCGCTGCCCATCTTGCATCCAGTAGCTGTCCAGCGGGCCCAAGGCTCAGCAGGGACCCCATACGTGGCCCACAGCCCACCCACCTACGCTGTGTGATGCCACACACATGTCCCCACCCATCAGCCGCAGTGCCACTCGCTGCACGAGCCCCACGCTGAGAGCATGGCCGGCCCCGCAGCCTCATTACCTTGCCGCACGGACACGTAGCGGTGGTTGGCGGCCACCAGCACCACCTGCGGGTGACTCTCCTCCAGGTCGAAGAGCTCATCCTTGCCGGGCCGTGTGTTGCGGCCAGCCCTGAGCGTGCCTGTGGGTCCCACGGGCGCCAGGTAGCGGCCGTCACAGTCCTTGAAGGCCAGCTTGCCCGCCTTGAACTCGAGTGTGTAGCGGGTGTGAGCCTCAGGCTCCCAGACAAGGCGGCCATCGCTGCGCAGGTAGCGGCTGTCGCAGGACTTGAGGCAGTACTGCCGGTTCTGGAAGATGAGCGTGACGAGCGCGTCCACGCCCCACGGTGTGTTGCTGTCCGCCGCGATCTCGTCCTCCTGCGGGCACAGGTGCGCGTAGCGCCGCCGGCTCACACTCAGCAGGTGGGCCTGCGGGTGGATGGCCAGGTGCACGGTCCACAGCTCAGCCGGGGTGATGGCTGTGGCGAAGCAGGACAGCTGGTCCTCAGTGCCGCCGAAGAAGCGGCCGTGCGGCTCCGACTGCAGCGCCCAGCGCCCATCAGGCTGCGGCAGGACCAGGAAGCGGCAGTCGGGGCCCGGCCGCTCCGCTTCGCAGGCCACGCGCCCGTCCTCCTCGGCTGACAGGTAACGGCCCAGATGGCTGCTGCGAAACAGCACAGCTGTGCCCTGGCCCGGGTCTGGCTCCAGCAACCACATCTGCTTCCTCTTGAGGCTGGGTGCTGAGGCGTTGACCTTGAAGCCGAAGCTCTCAGCCGTCAGGTAACGGTCAGTATCATTGACGAGGCCGAACTGGATCTTCAGCACCTGGTGTAGGCCATTGGTGGGCATCTTTGGGCCTGGCTGAGGTCCCCAAGAGGGGCCTGGGAAGCTCTCTCTGTGTGCTCACGGCCCCCGAGGTCCCCCAGAGGCCTGGCTCGACGGGGTCGGCCCGTGGCCCCCAGGCCCAGCCGGCGTCATGGACCTGCTGCCCGCTCGGATGCTGCCTCTGGCCAGCGGTCACGGGCCCAGGCAGCTCTTACATGGCCAGCGGGCAGCAGAGGGCGGGTGGGAGGGCGGATCAGAGCTGTGCCGGCTTAGGAACAGCAGCAGACTTTCGTTACCCCAGCTTGGATTTCAGCCACTCCCGGACTGCCCAGGGGCCAGAGCCCAGGGCCGGCAGGGCTGGAGAGCGCCACCCGCCACAGGGCCGACCACCTCCTTGTCCTCGCTGGCAGCTGCCCGGGCCCCAACGCGGGCTCTGTGCCCCGGCCTCTGGCCACTGCACGTCTTGGCCTCTCTCCTTGCCCCCCACCTCCGGGCCCCCAGACCCACTGCACAGACTCCCCAGCCCAGCCCAGCTCTTTCCCACTGCACAGACTCCCCAGCCCAGCCCAGCTCTTTCCGCCTGGTGGAAAACTTGCATGTGGCCGCAACCCGATCGCAGCCCTCCACCCTCAGCCGCCAGATCCAGTTACCGCTTCTCTGATTCCTGCTGCCAGGAGTGCGGCAAGGCCCCCAACCTGGGCGGCCGCAGCTGAGTCGCATGCCATCCCCCTCAGTGGCCCCTGGGTCACAGCCTGCAGCCCTGAGTCTGATGCTTCCCGAGGGTGGCCTGTGGCTGGGAAAATGGCAGGCAGGGCTGTTGAGTGGGGCCAGGCGCCCCACCCCCATCCTGGCACCCATGGCACCCAGATCCGAACCAGGTGTGGAGAGGCAGCCGCTTGGCCGAATGCACACTGGCCGGGGAGCCTGGTGCGTTGGGCCCCAGGAGAAGAGCCCTTGGTTTGGGCTGAGGTGGCAGCTGTATGATGGAAAGTTACACCCGCCTTGCAGGTTGCACAGTGGGAGGGTGACATGGGAGCATGAACGTGGAGCAGACATGATTCCAGGCAGCACAAGGAGGTGGCAGGCTGTCAGACTCGGCGTCACGGGGCCAGGCTCTGACCTGAGCCCTGTACCCTGAGCAACTCTCAGGGCCCGTAAGGTTGCTCTGTCTTCTACGGGCAAGCTCTGGTGAAGCCAGCCTTGATGGTGGCCTTGGAGACCCCTGATCTGCCGTTCACATTGCCAGAGCGACTGGCCTGACTGCAGGGTCTTTATGGGCTGGGTCCGGGGATCACATAGGGTGAAGCTTTCCCAGCAGAGGGACGAGGCCAGCAGGCTAGGAGAAGCCAGAGCTGGCTACCTCTGACCCGGCATCTCCCAGCCCAGCCTCTGGGGCCGCCCCATTGCACCTCCCCGCGCCCCCAACGCTAGGCCTGGGGGGCTGTCTTCGGGAGCTGCAGCGGGCCTGCTCAGCTTTGCCCTGCCTGTCTGTCTCTTGCACCTGCCTCAGGGGCCGGGAGCCAAGTAGTGAAACCAGAGCTGCCTGTCCTGGGCCCGGGCCAGCCTTGGTGTCCTCTTCCTCATCACAGCGTGTGACCCTCAGGCCTCCCTGCTCTGGGGACCAGGACTGGGAGCCACAGGGCACTTCCAGCCACGGCCCCCAGAGTCTTGCCCTTGATGTTCTAGGCATCACCCCTCCATCCCTTTCGAGGCCATATGGGGGTCCAACAGAATGAAGGGGCCTTGGGCCGGGCATGCATAGGCCCCAGGGAGTGGGTGGGGCAGAGGGGCACATGGGTCAGGAGTCGTTCCTCCATTTTCCAGGTCCCGGACAGTGACCTCCCCAGGCACGTGCAGACACTGAGGAGGAGACCAGGAGCCCCGATTCCTTGCTTGGGGTTTCAGATTGGGGTTCAGGGAGGTAGGCCTGCACACAAATCCCCATGACAGCGTAGTGCACGCCACAGGTCAGCTGAGCGGGGGGCTGGTCTTGCTCTCCCTGAGGGCTACTGCTGTCCACCTCTGCGACCCACACGTTTATAGGGCATCGACTGGGTGCCTGGCTAGGCTGCGTGCCAGGTACCCCATGGTAGGGAGATGCAGTCTGGGGTTGCACCCCCCTCCCCAGAGATGATGCCCACAAAAAATCCCCCCAAGTTCCTATGGGACTGGGTTGCCCAGGGAAATGTCCTGGTTCGGAGGTACAAGCCATGATGCTGTCCACACTTCAGGCCACATGTGTACGGGGGTGGGGGGGTGGGCTGAGGGGCAGCTGTGCCTATGGCCACCTCCAGGCATGGGCACTGGTCTCTCCTCTGCACCCCCAACTCCCAGTCAGGCTGCAAAGGAGCTGGCCTGTTCCGATTAGCATGACGGCCTCATTAGCGCTGACTGGTGCTGGCAGGGCGCTCATGGGCATCACGTGCCCCACGGGAGGAAGCCCAGCCGCCAGGCACTAAGTGGGCCTGGCTCCAGGCAGCTTCTCAGCAGCAGAGCCAGAAAGAAGGGCCTGTGGCCTCTCAATTCTAGGGCCCCACAGCCCCAGGTGGGGGTGGGGTGGGGCTCCTTGGCACTAACCCAGGGGTGTGAGCCATGGGCTGGCCTTTCAGGCCCCAGGGGGACTCTGAGAGGCGAGCCTTCCAGCCCAGGCTTCCTCGGAGGGAGGTAGTTTGCACAGATGGTCCCCCCTCCCTCCCTCCCCCTCAGGATCTCAGGCCCTCGTCAGCTGCCTGCTAGGGTCATGGTTCCTTTCTGGATCCCCCGAAAGATTCTGGCACACAGTAGGTACTTAAGAAGTGCCTGTGAATGTTTGATGTGGGATTCTTATGTGATGGGCTGAGCCTCTGCTGATAGATGGAGTGGGGTGCATGGGAGTCTGGGCCCCTCGTGTGTGTGTGTGTGTGTGTGTGTGTGTGCGTGTGTTTAAGTACACACAGACAGGAACCGGGCAGAGTGCGCCATGGCCACCTGCTGGGTCAGCCCCAGTCTGGAGATGCTGCTCTGGATCCCAGCCTCAGAGCCCACTCGTATCTGCCCAGCAGGGCGACCAGGCTGCGCACAGCATAAGGGGCGCTCCTCACACCCCAGATGTACACTCCTCATGAGAGCCTGTGGCAGGCTGGCTCCTCAGGCGATAGGGAGCACCCTTCTCACAGAACCCCATCCCCCTGCCAGAACTTGTCCACACAGCCGCCCACTGGGGGCACAAACGTGCCCACCACTGCCCTGTCCAGCCTACACTCTGGGGCATCCAAAGTCCCTGCCACTCTGGGACCCCCATTCACCTGCCCCTGCTCACTTCTGAACCTGACACAGTCCCTTCCCAGGGGTGAGGGCACAAACCCAGTGTGTCCACACCACCCTGGGCTCGCATCTGCAACCTGGACCAGGCCTGGGCACAGACGTCAGGCCACCTGACACACCAACTTTAATATGTTTGACTTGAGGAGGGCACCTTTTCCTAAGGTGAGCAGCACCTCTGGCTCCCTACTTCAGGGAGTGGCCACCTGCAGATGGACACAGCCAGATGGCCCCTTATGGCCACAGCTGGGCCCAGAGGGCAGGGGTGGCCTCAGCTGTCAGAGGCTCCAGCAGAAAAGGCTGGGGCCGATCCTCAGCCTCTTGCCCTCTTAGTGTCCAGCTAGGGCCAAGAGCAGAGAGGGCCTTAGAGCCCCCCAGGCCCCTGGCATCCACCCTGGAGCTCTCAGGAAACCGTTCCTTTCCTGGGGTGCTGGGGGATGGGCAGGCTTGGCCATTTGGAGGGTCCACCTCCCACTCCACCCAGCCAGGCCCCTCTGGCGCTACCAGGGAAAGCACACCCACCTCCGCATGTCTAGACAGCCAGCCCTAGATGCTAGAGCCCAGCCTGGGCTCCTGCCAGCACACTACCTGCTGCCATGGTGACCAGCGCATGCACCAGGCTCAGTGCCCGGGCAACACTGATGCTGGTGGTGTGAGTTGGCACAGGTGCTCTGTGTGTGCAGGCTGGGGGAAGGGGCCCTCCCCACCTCAGCTGGCCTGGAGCCTGGAAACTGGGAAATGGCCCAGGATGGAGGCCAGGACAGCCCCACCGGCTGAGGGACCTCCACAGTCACACCTTTCCCAGACTAAAGTCTTGGCCCCCTGCATTGAGCAATGCCAGATAGACCCATCCCGCAGGGCAGTGAGTCTCTGGGAATTACTCCTCACAGAGGAGATCCCCAGTGCCCCACCCCGCTTTCCAGAACCTGCGCCTCAGCCCAGGCCCTGCCCAGCTGCTGCTCTAGTTGGCATTCCTCTCCCAGGCCATCCCGGGTACTCTGCCCCTCCCATGGCCAGGCCTCCGCCACCCCTTTGGCCCTCTGCCCCCGAACTTCTTGGCCCCGCAAGGAGGTGAGGGCCACTCTGCTGGTCCAGATGCTGCTGGGCACAGCCTGAGGCCCTGATTTCTTCACTCCTGGGCCCATCACCTTCTCCTGGGGTCCAGCTTGGCAGGCACCCAGGGCCCAGCCCCCTGCATTGTTCCGGAAACAGGCCCACAGCTTGGTGTCCTCATGATTTTTTCATGGCAGAGCTCTCCGCTGCCCCACAGTTCCACTTACATGGGCGGGCGGGGGCCTAGGTTGGTTTACTGGAGGCCTGCAGGCGGTTTAGGGTGACAGTTCCCCTCAGCAGGGCAGAAGGGAGGGGGCTCGCACATCTCAGACTGCGCTGTGTGTGCAAACACTGGGGATGCCCAGCCTGTGCCTCCCGCTTGCTCCATGTGAAAATCCACACCCACCACCATCTCTCAAGACCCCTCCCTTCCCCCACCCTATATCCCCCTCAAGACCCTCGTCTTCACACACACGCACCCAGATACACACAGTCTTGGCAAAGCAGCTCCTTGCAAACCTCTCCTGCCTGGTCCCCCCGCCCCGCTTCAAGCAGAGAGCTGCTGGCTGGGCTGGGGAGGCCCCCACTTAGAGCTTTCAGGGTACAAAGCTGGTGCAGTCTCCTGGCTTTTGTCTCTTATAAAACCATAAGGTCAGGGGGCGGGGAGAGGGGGAGATGAGGGCTATATCCAGCAGGAGAGGGGAGGGAGAGACCAGAGGCCTCTGGAACCCAGCAAGGCCGAAAGTTCCCGAAGGGACCACGAGGACAGGACTGAGGGCACCTCAGCAAGCTCAGATGTCCCATGACCACTGGGCCATCTTCCAGCACCCAAACCTCAGGACCTTTGCACATTCCTGGGACAAGAGAGGAACACTTGCAATATCTGAGCGTGAGCCCCGGCTGCATGGGGCTGAGTGAGGACCAGGGCAACTTCATCAAAATGTGCATATTTACTGCCCACCTGGGCTTGCAGACACGCAGGTGCCCAAGATGTGTCAACACCTGGCATGGACGATCAGGAGCTCACAACTCCGCAGGTGACCATGGCAGCCTCTGCCCAGCCCCTGTCTATGTGCGCCTTCACACACATGCCCAGACACACACACACACAGACACACAGACACACACACACAGACACCCGTGCACAACGCCAAATCTATCTGCAGAGGCTCAGCACATCGTGAAAGAACCAGACTCCCCACGTCAAATAATCACAGGCACTTATTAAGTACCTACTCTTGTACCTACACTTATTAAGTACCTACACACTTATTAAGTGTGCCAGAAATCTTGCTGGGGATCCAAAAGGGAATAAACTCCATCTCTGACTGCTGGGCCAAAACAGAAATGGTCCATTGCCTTCTACAGTCAAACAGGCTCTGCACGTGGTCACCTTCCTTTGTCAAATGGCTCCCATGGGGACAGTGTCATGCCACTTAGCTCGAGGCATTAGTGCTGGTCTGCTTCTAATAAAAATCTTCTCACCTATAGGTGATGCTATAAACGGTGCAGAGAACAGGAGAGAGGCCCTGGGGATTAAGTATGTCATAGGTTAGGACAACTAAATGCAATACAGATCCTGGATTAGGTCAGGGAAAAATGCTATGTAGGACATTATTGGGACAACTGTCATCACTGAAATTTAGATTTCAGATTAGATGAACTGTGCCATATTCATGTGAAATTGCCTGATTTTGGTTGCTATACTGTGGTTATATAAGACAATGTCCCTGTTCTTTGGAAAAAGACACTGAAATATTAAGGAGTAAAGGGCAGGACGTCTGAGACTGACTCCCAAATGGTTTAGATAGGAAAAGGGAAAGATAAAAAGAAGATAAGGTGGGGCTTCCCTGGTGGCGCAGTGGTTGGGAGTCCGCCTGCTGATGCAGGGGACGCGGGTTTGCGCCCCGGTCCGGGGGGATCCCGCATGGCGCGGAGCGGCTGGGCCCGTGAGCCGTGGCCGCTGAGACTGCGCGTCTGGAGCCTGTGCTCCGCAGCGGGAGAGGCCACAGCAGTGAGAGGCCCGCGTACCGCCAAAAAAAAAAAAAAAAAAAAAAAAAAAAGAAGATAAGGTAAGTGTCACAAATGGTAAAAATTTATTAAGTTTTTATTAAGTTCTCTAAAAAATTTTAAAAACCATAATAATTAGAATTTAAAATCCCACTGCAGGGTCAGAAGAAGTCAAATATTCCAGGAAGTTAAAAAAGATAAATAGATAGAAGAAAAAATAAGACAATTAAAGGATTCAACTAGGAGATATGACCAGCCAATTAACAGAAATCCCCAAACAAAAGAACAGAAAAAAAATAAAACAGGAAAGAGGGAAATTATGAAAAAAATAACACAAGAAAATTCCCAAGAACTGAAGGACATTGAGGGCCTAGGGCCTAGAAGTGACCAAGACAAGAATGAGGTCTTCAGCACGGGTACCCCAGAAATCTCAGATCGACTGGAAAAAAGGGAAAAGCCCAAACGCTTGTGCAGAAACACGAAAAACCATGGACGCTGGATCGGGACTCAAATGACAACCATTTCCCAAGAGCAACAGTAGGAAGAGTTGGGAGTCAAGCCTTCAAAGTCTGAGGGAACATGGGACTTCCCTGGTGGTCCTGTGGTTAAGACTTATTGTTTCCACTGCAGGGGTCACAGGTTTGTTCCCTGGTCAGGGAACTAAGATCCTGCATGTTGCGCGGTGCGGCCACACAGAAAAAAAAATCTGAGGGAACATTATCGTCTCGAAACTCCCTCCCTTGTTCCCAGGTAGGTAAAACACAGGCACCTGCAGATATGCAAACTCAACTCCTGCTTACAGACCCCAGGCCTGTCCCTTCCCAGCTGGGTGGCTCCCCACCCCGCCCCCCATGCTCAGTCTGTGCCCGGGCAAAGTGGGGAAGAGAATGTTGGGAGCAGGAGTGGGTGTGTGAGTCTGCTCAGCACTGCTGACCTTGGCTGCAGCTCCTGTGGGTCAGGGCTGCTCCTGGGGGCTGGCTCCCTGAGACGATTCACTCACACAGGCCCTGGTAGACGTACAGGTAGGGCCGACCCACCTGTCACCCAGGGAGGTAGAGGTACAGCTCTGGCCACCAGCCCATGGGCATCCTCTGTCCTTCCCCAGGAATGGCCTAACCCCAACCTGGCTCTCTCTGCCCCCCACCCATCCATCTTCAGGGTGTTCCGTGTCTCTCTGCTGCCCTGGTGTGGCAATCCAGGTCCCCCGGAGGCTGCATCCCTACCGGCTCCCTCTCCCACCTTCCTGGGGCTAGCCCAGTCCCAAATGACCTAGCCCCACAGCTCACAGCCCTTGGGCAGCCCCTGGAGAAGAGGAATGAACTCACACCCCTTTGTCCCCCAACCTCTGCCTCCCCATAGCCAACAGGGTGTGTATAGTTGGGGGAGGGGGCTCACAGTCCCACCCCCTCCAATCCTGCTGTGTGACCTGGAACCAACCTCAGCCTCTCTGAGCCTCCCTCTCCTCTCTGAATTGGTTATCTATGGCCATCTGCCCAGGTGGCCTAGCTGCTGAAATAACACAGTGTGTCCAATGAGCAGACAGCATGGCAGCTGGCATCTAAACCCTCCCAGGGAACCAGCTGTGTATTCAACAGACACACTCAGGTCCAGGGTCTGCCCTAGCTTTGGGGTCCCTCTGTGGGTGCTGCCCGCTCCCTGAACAGAAGGCACAGGGACATAGGGGTGGGCTGGCCCTGCCTGGCTGAGTGGAGGCCCTGGCCCTCCCCTCTTCCGTTGCCCTGGGTACTGGCTGACCCCAATCCCACCTTGTCACCCTGTGTCAGCACCGGCTGAGGTCACCGGCCACTCCCAAGCCGCTCCCTGTCACCCTCGGGCGGCAGTGACTCAGGGGCCACTGGCAGCATCCTCCCCAGCCCGAGTCAATGGCTGCGGGGGTCGTCCGGGCTCTGGGGAGGGCCGGGGTAGTTGGGATGGGTCGGCAGGTGCGACCCCGACTCCTCTCCCGGCCCGGGCCGCTTAGCCGCGATACCGGGACCCACCTGGCGGCCCACGTGGGAATGACAGCAGCCTGCTTCAGAGCTGGGCGCTCGGGGCCGCCGCAGCCGGCCAGAGCGCCATCTCCTGGCCCAGGCCGCAGAGCTCTCTCCGCGTGGGAGATGACCCCGCACCCAGCCCGTGCCTGACCGCGAGAGGCGCGTCCTGAGTGTGCGCACTGAGCCCATCTTCCCCGTCCGCAGGGCCCCGGGTGCCGTGCCCTGCCCGCAAACCGCCGGGGCAGAGGAGATGCGGCTTGTGCGGTGCAGGGGAGGGGGCTCTGACCCCAGGTCCGAAACCAGCTAACGGAGGGGGTGCAGAATGGCCGCGGGTGGCAGGGCGCCCCAGGCCTCCGGCCCTGGTTGGCACTGCTTCGGTGGCAGCCTGTTCCGCACCCCCTCGGCCGCCCGCTGGACCTAGTCTCTCCCGGGACTCCCGCGCTGACACCAAAGGGCTCAGAGAAAGCTGGTGCTGGGGTCAGGCTCCCAGAGGTGGAGGCGGGCCGGGGCGCAGGAAGGTGCACGCTACGACTCGTGGCCCGGGAACTGCCCCAGGACCAAATTAGGACACGCGGCCCTGGGCCCAGGGCGGGTGTGAGCACCCGGAGCCCTGCCCCCAGCCCGCCAGGGCGATGCGTCCCAAACCGGCTGGAGCGGGCGGGGCTGAGAGCAGCAGGGCCCGCCCCCTGGGCGCCGCTTCTCTGGGAAGTCCAAAACCCGGAAGGAGAGCGCCGGGAAGGCCTGGGTGGCCGGTGCGGAGCCGGGACTCGACGTAAGCCGTGACCTCACCTCCCTCCACTCTGCCCACTCCAGCTGCAGCCTTTGGAGCAGTGGCGGGGAGGACAGAGCGCCCAGAGCAGCGGCCTCCTGTCCGTGTCTTACCAGGGGTGGGGACACCTGTCACGGCAGCCCTGACCTTGTCCAGCTCAAGAGAGTTTGGCTGGCCGGGCGAGCTCCCCGCAGCACTGTGCCAGAGCGGGAAGGGCAGGAGGGGTGCCCCACCCTTGTCCCCTGCAACCCCCGTGAGCCTACCAGCTTGGGTGCTGGGAGAGGGTCCCTGAGGGCAGTCAGGCCTCTGCTCCCTTCCCTCTCAGCTCTAGAGCTATATCCTCTCTTTGAATATTGGAGTCAGGGTTGGGGGAACAGCTCGGCAGCTCCCCTGTCCCCCTTCTGACTCTCAGGGAAGGCCCTTCCCTCTTTCAGGGCTGGAGCCCTACTCTCTCCATTCCTTCTGCCTACATTCCTGCTTCCTTCCCCTGTATAGGTACCAGGGGACACCAGCTTCACCTTGTGTCCAGAGAACCTACACTCTGGGGCAGAGGGCAGGGACAAACTGAATAACCAACATTCAGGTGGGAGGTGGGGACTTGCCCCAAGGCCAGGGGATGACCTGGAGGCCTGCAGGGAGGAGGTGGCCAACGGGAAAAACTTTCTGGGCAGGTGCTGGTCCTAGGCTGGAGGGCAGTGAGTGAGAGGTATAGTAGGTGAAAGGGTGGAGGATCAGGCAGAGCTTGCCATGAAAGCCTCCAGCAATAGAGTAAGGGGTTCAGGTTCTATCGAGGCAGTGGGTGGCATGGGGAGCAGGGTGATGTGATTTGTAATATTAATTGTGGGGAACCAGGAGGCTGACAGCTGGACTGGACACATCCAGGGATGTGCAGAGCGTGCCATGGTCTGGTGGGCACCCTGGTTTCTGACTTTTTATTTTTGAGCACACCGTGGGCCATGCGGGATCTTAGTTCCCCGACCAGGGATGAAACCCATGCCCCCTGCATTGGGAGTATGAAGCCTTAACCACTGGACTGCCAGGGAAGTCCCTGGTTTCTGGCTTTAGCCACATGCTGAGGTGGAACTGTCATGAAGCAGCTGGAGGCCTGGCCTCCTGGGTTTAATCCTTGGTTCCCCTTTGCAATCTGTGGACACAGCTCACTGAGAGTAAGAACTATGCAGAGGTGAAAAGTGGTGACCTCTGGGGGCAGGGCCCACACAGGTGGGCAGTGTGTGCAGCAAAGATGAAGAGCAGACTGTGACCATTTCTGGACCACTGTACCAGGTCCAGCAGCCTGCTCAGTGGTGTAGGCAGCGCTGTCACTGTCCCCCAAGGCCCAGTGGAACGAGGCCTGGGGGGTGTGCCCTTGAAAGCAGAGTAAGGAGGCCGCCGCTCCTGGTAATCTCAGGTCTGACACACAGAGGCGCTGAGTGAGTACAGCTTAATCATCATCGAAAACTGAATGCCTGGGGACATTGAGGCCAGAGGTCTGGAAAACCTCAGTGGTGCGGCTTGGGGAAAGTTCACTGGGCCACCCAATGGTCTCCTGTCCCCAGACCTATCATCCAGTGCAGGAGGGGTACCAGCCTCAGAGCCTCTGGTGGGCCACACACCCCTCACATCATTGGCCCATCTTCTTTACAGAAGTTGAGGCTCAGAACTCAGGTCCTGACTCCCAACCCAGTGTTCTTCCAGAGGCCTCCTTGGTTCCTGCTGCACCACAGTGGGGCGATGGGAACCTCCAATAAACTCCAGTGGGGCCTGTCTTCAAAATGCCTGGAGCCCTCCACTGCCGGAGCAGTGAAGCCTTGGCCTGGGTGTCTCTGTGTACCTGACACCCCAACTTCATGTGGGGGCTGCACACTGCGAGCCTCAGTTTCCCTGCCTTATGCAGTGAGGACTGGATGACACACGAAGAGGCCTGGCCCAGTGCATGCTGGCACAGAACAAATGGCAGGGTTGAGCACAGAGCACCTGACAACTCACCAATGCCTAAGTGCCCGAGCAGCTGGCCGCCAGGGTGGCTCCGCAGGACGTGGGGCTGGAGCCCTGGCCTCCAGGGTGCCTTGGGATATATGGACCCTCCATGACTGTCCGTAAAGTGCCGGCAGGAGAACAAGCCCCACTGGACACTTAAGACCAGAGACAGAAATGTGTGGCCCTGACTCTGTTCATTGACCTGAAACTCAGAGGCAGGCTGGCCAAGCCAGCAGTAAGCTGACCTTGCCTACCAGGGCAGCCTGGGGACCCTTGTTCCAAGCAGACAGAGCCACTCCACAGGCTGCCCCTGCCCCAGTGGGAGCCAGCCCAGTGACCTGGAGAAGGTTTTAGGTGGCAGAACACTCATCTTGCATTTGATCCACAAGCCTGAGAGAATAGGACAGTGAGCTGAGGATAGGGAAACTTTGGTTTTCCTTGGCTTTTTTTATTTTTTTGGCTGCACCGCTCCGCACGTGGAACTTCCCTGACCAGGGATTGAATCCACACCCCCTGCAGTGGAAGCGCGGAGTCTTAACCACTGGACCACCAGGGAAGTACTCCTTGGTATTTTTAAAATGAAGTTTTTATTATGAGATAATTTTAGATTTACACAAATGTCACAAAGACAGTATTAGCATTTCTGCAGCCTCTCTACCCGGTTTCCCCTAATGTTAACATCTTACACAGTCATGGTACAATTGTACTGAGAGATTGACTTTGGTACTTAATTAATTAAACTCCAGACTTTATTCGGATTTCACCAGTTCTTCCACTACCGTCTTCTTTTGTGTTCCAGGATCCAACTCAGGATCCCATGTTGTATTTGGAGGGAGGGGAAGGAAAGACATTCCTGGCAGAGGCAAAGGCCCGAAGGGGGACTTGTTACCAAGTTCCCTACCCTGTCTGCCTGGCAAGTAACTGGCTAGTTGGGAGGTGGAGAGAGGCAGAAGGCAGGGGTGGGGTGATGGGCTAGGGGTGAGGCTACCAGGTGCAGAGGTGACCTGGATCCCGGGAAGCATCCCTGGAGGCTGGAGCAAGGAGACGCCAGGCTGGTGTGGGTGTCAGAGGGAGGGACAAGGGAAGGACCCTGAGCTGGGGTTGCCTGGCAGTGTCCAGGGCTGGGGAGGCCTGGGGCTAAGTCTCAGCTACGCCAGACTTCCTTGCAAGGTGATGCCACCTCCCTGCACCACTGTCTTCTCAGCCGTTAAATGGATAGAAGATGAAACGAGATGCAGCAAGGTCACAATAAATGCACCAAACCAGCACTGGGCTAAAAAACTCACATCATTTCTCTGAGCCCCAAGTCTGCATCCTCAAGCTGGGAAGGACACACCCACTTCTGGGCAGAAGTGCAGTTGCTGACTCTCCCTCCTCCCAGGGCCTCCCTGCTGACCCAAGCCAGGGGCTGCCACATCCGTGTGGTCCCCTCCCAAGGGGCTCCAGGGCCTCTCCAGCTTCAGGAGGGGTGGGGGCAGCCGTGCGCTTCCACGAGCACAGCCCTGAGATGACCTTGGGCGAGGCCTCGCACTGCCCGATTGCAAAACAGAAAAATCTCAGCGCAGAATGCGGCTTTCCCCAACCCCCTGTTTGGGGCTTGGAGGTCTCGCTCTATCTGGGGCCCGGTCCCTGGACCCAAGGCGTCCACTTACTCCTGGTTCCGGATGGTGCTTCCCAGGAGGGTCGTCGCCCCCTGCCCGCCCCCCCACCGCCAAGCCTCCAGCTCCGCTTCCCCCCGCCCGGGCCACGTGACCTCTGGGCCCGCGCGCACCCCCACGCTGCACTCTCGCGGCCGGGCGTGACGCGATGCAGCGAGGTCTCCCGGACCCGCGGAGGCCCGCGGAGGCCCGCGGTGAGGGTGGGAGAAGCTGCCGGTGCCCTCCCCGCCCCGCCCCGCCTCCTCGAAGGCGCCGGGGCCTCCCCGCCCCCCGCCACCGCCCCTTTGTTCCGCCGGCCAATCCGCGGCCTCCTTGACTAAATAAGGCTAGGAGCGCGCCCGGCGCCCCCAGTCCATTACTTCCGCCCCCCGCCCGGCCGGTGACTCAGGGCCGGCGGCGGGCGGGGACGGGGCTGCCCAGGCTGCGGCTTCCCGGGCGATGGGCGGGGCTCCGCCGGCGCCGAAATGGCCAAATATGGCCGCGCCGCGCGCCACCACCCCGCACCCGCACACCTGCGGCCTCACCTTGACCCCCGCCCCACCGCGCCGGGTGACACAGCCGCGGAACTGGAAACTGCTCCCCCACCCCAGCCAGCGCCAGGCCGGCTGAGAGCGCCCCTTGCCCTCCCCCGCAGCCCGGCCCTGCTGGTGGCGGGCTGGCGGCCTACCGAAGGGGGAAGCCCCGGAAATCTCGGGGCTCCCAGGCCCCGCCCCACTTCCCCCCACAACCCTTCGGCCGTGCACCCAGCGCCCTGCGGACTGCAAGGTGAGAAAGAAGGAAGGGGGAACGGGGACAGAGGTTCCAACGGCCTCTGCCCCCTCCCCATCTGTCCCACGAAGCAGCCCGGGCACACCAGACAAAGGAGTGCCAGAGGGAACTGGAGTCCGAGGAGGGGAGGCCCCCGCAGTCGAGGGAGCCTGAGTGGAATGCGGGGTGGGCAGACACAGGACGCGACGCCTTGGATACTGGATACTTCCCACTTCTCGTGTGTGACATCTTGGGACCCCCAAATGTTGCAGTCTTCTTCGCACACTGACGCCCCCACCTGGGGGTTGAAGGCCGGTGGTTGTGCCCAGGAGCGCCTGTAAGGGTGGGTTTTCCGGAGGCCCAGCCCCAAGTTCTTCCATGGGTGGAGCACACACCTGATGGACAGTAGCCTTGCCCTACACCCTTGGAAAGTCTGGGGAGTCTGGGACCCAGCTAGGCCTGGTGGCATGGGTGGCCATAGGCATGGCCTTGGCATCTGGGTGACTGCAGTCCGCAGGTGGGCTGGGCGGCTGCTTTACCTGCCTAGCCCAAGGTAGATGTGGACACCAGCTGACCTTTCAGGGCTCTTGGGGCGCCCGGCCTCGCCCCCCATCAGACATCAGCCCGGGTAGAGCCCAGCGCGCCCGGACCTTGGACGAGTCCCCAGACTCACTCAGTCCGGCACCACTGTCACCCCTCATGGCCAGTGTGCTCTTACACATGACTCCTCTGATGTTTAATTCTGTGCTGAGCAATCCCGAAAGCTTACAAGTAAGTCCAAGGAAACCGTAGTACCTGGTTCCCTCCGGGCATAACGAAAGCCCTGGAAGCAGCAGGTGTGACCAGGACCCTGCCAGAGATGACAGGTCTTCAAGAGCAGGCTCCTGGGGAAAAGGGCGCGCCCTGGACCCGGGAAAACCACAGCCCCAGGGCTGCCGGGGTCCACTGGGTTTACTTCTAGTGTCATAAACAGAAGAGAGAGTTCCCCTTCTCAAGTTTAGGGGTGAGTTGACAGTTCAAGCGGTCAAAACTACTCTTCCCTGCCTCAGTTTCCCTACGATGCCCAAAGATGACTAAAGTGAAACAAAGCTCCACCCTCTCCCCAACGGACAGGGAGGGGGTGGTCCCAAACCCGGAGTGGAGCCCCCGCCTGGGGACAATCGGGCTTGCGGTTTGAGGGGCAGGATGTATTGGGTGTGGTATAACGGGGCCAGTCTCTGCACCGCCAGGGACCCCGTTTCTGCACCGTCAGGGACCCCCGAGCGCCCCAACTCCGGCGGAGGGGACTACGCGGTCATGGCTGCGCTAGGGAACGGGCGGCTCCTTTCCATCGTGACAGGCGCGAGGTCACGGCTCCCCGGGACTCCCCCGGACCATGGGGCCCACAATGCCGCATGGGCAGCCGGCGGGGACCACCACCCACCCCTCCCCCAGCCCGGCGCCGGGAACCCGCCTTCGCGGCCTGCAGAGCCTCGGGGAGAAAGCTCGAAGGGGGCGCCCGGGGAGCAAAGCCCCCCCCTGCGGGGCCGGCCGCGGGCGCACAACCGGCTCCGAATGCCGCCCAGCCCCGGGCCAGGCAGTTTCGGGGTGCAGCCGGGCCCTCCCCAACAGCGCCCAGCAGTCCCGGGGCGGGGCCGGCGGGTCAGCTCCGCGGCATCCTCTGCACCCCGCCCTGCGATCCCCGGGGACGCCCACCCACCCCGCCCCCGCTCCGGCCAGCGCCAGCCCGCGCGTGGTCTCGCTCGCAGGGTCTCGGGCGCGCGGGGGCGGCGCGGGCGGGGCGGTTGGGGGCGGGGCGGGTGGGGGGCGGGACCGGGCGCGGGGCCCCACGTGCCCCTGCCGGGCGGGCCAATGGGCGCCCGGCGTTCGGAAAGATCGCCATATATGGACATGTTCTGGGGCCGCGCGCGCCGCCGGCCCGCGCGCGCGCCCCTCTCCGCTTAAATACGGGCGGGGGAGGCCGTGGTCGATCTCACTCGCCGCAGCCGGCTCGCGCTCCTTGTCTTCTCGTCGCTTGTCTGCTCGTTTTTCCGCGTCCTACGGCCGCCTCCTCCGCCGGTAAGTGAGCAGGCCTGTGTGGCCTGGCCCGGTATCCGGGCCCCCGCGCCCCTTCGCAGGCCCGCTTTTCGCTCCTGGCCCCAGAGGCCCGGCCGCGCCGACGCCGGGAACAAAGGGTAGCCGGGCGGGGTGGAGTGGGTGAGGTGGGACGCGCCCCAGCGGGTCCATGGAGGACTCAGTGGGGGTGCTGCCGGCGGAGGGGGCAGGGCGAGGGCGGGGCCGCGACCGGACCGCAGTACTGAGAGCACTCGGCCGTGTCTTCGCGGAACAACGCTGCTGGGGGCGTTACATAAAAGCCAGTCTCGGTTCCAGACGGTTACTCTGTTGTCGGGGTGGCTGGTCGGGGGGGGGGAGGCGGAACGTCTCGCGGCGAGGGCATTTGTGCAGGGGCTGTTCCTGGGCTCCAGGGCGCGCCTGAGATGGTTGCATTTTTGAGTAGATCGCAATGGAAGAAGAAATCGCCGCGCTCGTCATCGATAATGGCTCTGGCATGTGCAAAGCGGGCTTTGCTGGGGATGACGCTCCCCGGGCCGTGTTCCCGTCCATCGTTGGGCGTCCCCGACACCAGGGCGTCATGGTGGGCATGGGGCAGAAGGACAGCTACGTGGGCGACGAGGCCCAGAGCAAGCGTGGCATCCTGACTCTCAAGTACCCCATTGAGCACGGCATTGTCACCAATTGGGACGACATGGAGAAGATCTGGCACCACACCTTCTACAACGAGCTGCGTGTGGCCCCCGAGGAGCACCCCGTGCTGCTGACGGAGGCCCCCCTGAATCCCAAGGCCAACCGTGAGAAGATGACCCAGGTAAGCGTGGCCGGGTCGATTGGGCCGTTCCATCTGTTTCACAAGTCATTTCATGCTCAGTTTTGATTTTTGAAATTCAAGGTTTTCTTTCACTATTTCCAGGGTTCTGTTCTTCTGGCATTTCCTCCCTGAAGTCTCAAGGTTTCTTATTTGTGTTTCTGCTTGCGTCTTTTTCTTTTCTTCACACATCACATTTGTGGCATGCTGGCATGGTGTGTGAGCATGGGGTGGTCCTGGGTCCTTTCCATTGACTAAGGAGCTGTTGCCTCTTGCAGATCATGTTCGAGACTTTTAACACTCCGGCCATGTACGTGGCCATCCAGGCTGTGCTGTCTCTGTATGCTTCTGGCCGCACCACTGGTATAGTCATGGACTCTGGGGATGGGGTCACCCACACGGTGCCCATCTACGAGGGGTACGCCCTCCCCCACGCCATCCTGCGTCTGGACCTGGCTGGCCGGGACCTGACAGACTACCTCATGAAGATCCTCACGGAGCGTGGCTACAGCTTCACCACCACAGCTGAGCGGGAAATCGTGCGTGACATCAAGGAGAAGCTCTGCTACGTTGCCCTGGACTTCGAGCAGGAGATGGCCACCGCCGCGTCCTCCTCCTCCTTGGAGAAGAGCTACGAGCTGCCTGATGGTCAGGTGATCACCATCGGCAATGAGCGGTTCCGGTGTCCAGAGGCGCTCTTCCAGCCCTCTTTCTTGGGTAGGTGTCAGGCAGGCAGCATGACCTCCGTCTGAGGCTGTTGAAAGCCGAGGTGCCTTTCACCTTGAACGTGACCGCTGAGAGTGAGCTTTGTCTCTTAGGTATGGAGTCCTGTGGCATCCACGAGACTACCTTCAATTCTATCATGAAGTGTGATGTCGACATCCGGAAGGACCTGTATGCCAACACGGTGCTGTCTGGTGGGACCACCATGTATCCCGGCATCGCCGACAGGATGCAGAAGGAGATCACGGCTCTGGCCCCCAGCACAATGAAGATCAAGGTGAGTCAGAGGTGGTTGTGGGCTTGGGCTTGGCGGCCTTTCTGGGAAGACAATGCCACTGACTAAAACCACGTTCTTGTTTTTCCAGATCATCGCTCCTCCCGAGCGCAAGTACTCGGTGTGGATCGGGGGCTCCATCCTGGCCTCGCTGTCCACCTTCCAGCAGATGTGGATCAGCAAGCAGGAGTACGACGAGTCAGGCCCCTCCATTGTCCACCGCAAATGCTTCTAAACGGACTGCGAGCAGATGCGTAGCATTTGCTGCATGAGTTAATTCAGAAGTATAAATTTGCCTTGGCAAATGTATACACCTCATGCTAGCCTCATGAAACTGGAATAAGCCTTTGAAAAGAAATTTGTCCTAGAAGCTTGTATTTGATATCAGCACTGGATTGTAGAACTTGTTGCTGATTTTGATCTTGTATTCAAGTTAACTCTTCCCTTGGTATATGTTTAATATCCTGTGCATATCTTTGATTTAAACCCCTAGTTAACACGCGGCTCCGTCACTTTGTGGCTGAGGTGAGAACACATTTATGGAAGAGAAATCCAATGGCTTGATGAGAATCTGGGAGACCAGGAGTCTCTCGATCTGTGCAGGGTATTAATGTGTTAGAGCTGCCTATTCCAGGATTTCTCTAGAGGCTGGCAGGAGTCCTGAACCAGTTGTCATTTCTGTTTTGCCGGTCTTACGGGGTTGGGAAGGTCTGAGCCTTAGGACTTGCTTTCCTTTCTTACCGAAGTTTTCCCGCCAGAACACCGTGGGTTGTTACTTACCTTGAGTTGGAAAACAGTTTGCATTCACACCTGTAAATTTATTCTTTTAATTTATGTAAGGTTTTTGTACGCAATTCTCAATTCTCTAAGAGATGACAACAGATTTTGGTTTTCTACTGTCATGTGAGAACATTAGGCCCCAGCAATGCGTCATTGTGAGGAAATAAAAGTGCTGCAGTAAACTGATCAGTGCCTCCTGTTTTGGGGAATGGAAGGTTGGGTGAGGGTGGAACAACCTCGGCTCAAATAAGGCAACAGTTTGGTTTCACCCAAACCAGAGGTGAGCAAGTGGTCCTAATGAACATCTCTTCACAGCTGGAATCTGCCTCACGTTGTGGGCTTGGGGGCTTCTAGGGAAAGAACCTGGCTGGGGTTGGCCCCCAAGCTGGTGGAAGGAGGAATCTTTTTATACTTGGTGTTCTCAATTTAGCGTAGGGCTGTGCTGCCATAGAAGCACTTGGGGCCGCGAAGGGCGTGGCTTTCTCCACACACAAGTAGTGGAGGGCGTGGCTTTCTCCACACACTGGTAGTGGTAGGGTGAGACTTGTTCTTTGGTCAGCATATCAAAGTGGAACAACCGTGGGGGTAATAAAATAGAGCCTGACCCGTTGAGCCATGGAACCTGCGATCTGATGATAGAAGTGTCATCTGGTGACATGAACATGACTCTCGCAGGCTCTGAGCTCCTTGATGGCTTCTGCCCCAAAACTTTATGTAAAGGCAGGCAGAGTCTTCCTCGGGTATTTCAGATTTTCAAATAATTCTTTGCAGGTTGGGTCAGAAAGGTAAGCTTTCTTCGCTAGATTGAAAAAGCTTAAGGGTTTGGAAGAACATGTTTTTGAAATCTGGAGATTTCATGCCTTTGCTGTTGGGAAGCAAGTTTCACCAGTGGGGGCTGGTGGTGCTTTCTAGCTTAACCTCCAGGGAGTTGGGGAGAGGGCTTCAGGGTCCAGGGAGGGAGGCCCTGTTAGGCTGGGCTGGATTGGGAGTAAGGGACCCCAAGAACATACAACTGAGGGAGATGTGGAGTCTCTCCTTTGGGGGGCAGAAGGTGGACCCTGCCAGTCTCACACCTCCGTCTGCTTTGCCCCTGTCCCCTTGCTCATAACCTCCCTGTGACCACCTGTGGAACGCACAAGAGTGACAGGTCAGAAATTACTGTTTTGCCCTGGGCAGTATTCCGCTTTCAGTCAGGACTAGAAAATCTGATTTGAAGCATGAGCAGATTCAGGGAACAGGATAGACCGGACTGAGGAGAGCCGCCGGGGAGGACAGAACACCTTTAGGAACTGGGAGGAAAAAGGTGGCTGCCTGGGTGGCCACGATCCCAGCTCCATCCACTCTTCTTGCATTGGGCACGGTGGGCAAGGCCCTCTACTCCCGGCCTCCGTCTCCTCTGTCCCCTCTGCAAACTGGGGAGCGGTGCCTGCTCCACGCGGAGGCCAGGACACCCTCCCTGTGCGTGGAAGGGGCATGTCAGCCCACCCTCCTGCTCCTGTGGGGTATAGCAGAATTTCGGCAGCACAGAAGACACTGGCCATTCTTTGTGGTGCTCTGGGGACAGTAACCGGATGTCAAACCCAATCAGTGTACCCACTGGATGACAGCCGTTGCCTGGCCGAGCCTATTGGAGAGCTTGGCACGCTGCCATCCATCAAAAGACACTTCACTGCCAAAGGGAGGCACTCACGGTGACCTCTCCCCTCGGGCCCCTCCTCCAGCCCCTGTGGAACATCTCACCTTTTGTCAGCATCGTTTCTCCGGGTAGCTCTGCGTACTGAATGCACGAAAATGCTAGGCTTTGCAAAGGAGAGGGAGCTTGAGGAAAAGATTGACTAGCCACCATGACTTTCCACACGGAATCTGCTCAAACCAAAGCAAGATGTGGCCAGCTCTGCCTACTTCTACAGAAGGAGAAAGGAGCTTTTCACGGGAGAACGTTATCAACAGGCACTCGGGATGCAGCAGCTTCAAAGTGGAAAACAGGATGAATCTCCAGACCGTGGAAGGACTGGAGATCTGCAAGGAAAAGTTGGGAGAACGTGTAGGCAAATGAGAGAAAAGTATTCAAATGGGCCACTTAGGGAAAATGAAACCTCAAAGGCTGATTGTCTTAATGTTAATCAGCTTAATGAATGGAAGCTTCTGGAAGGGCTGCCTCAGAGAAATGTCTCATATCCTGGGGGACTCCATGATGTGAACCCTCGAGAGGCTCCCCTTCCCCAGGTCCCCCAGGTGTCCTGATGCTGAGACAAGTGGAGGATGCCCTCTGAGTGGAGCAGGAAGCTCATGGGTGCCTCCTTCCTGCAGTGCGAGGAGCCTGTCCACATGCCCAGCGGACAGTCAGCAACCACTCCAACTCAAGAGTTACCATACCCTGGCAAGAGGTGGACGTTGTGTTTATTGGATGCAATTTCAAGTTCAAGGCCCTTTCATCCCAAGTGGTCAGTGTTTGAGTAGAGGACAGAAACCGTTTCAAGGAGGGAGTTCAAGGATTCACATTAGAAAGGCTGGTCTCTGGTGACCGAGAGATTGTGGCTTCCCAGGACCCTTTCCTGGTTAGAGGCCCTAAACATCAGACCTGGAGAGCTCCCCATGGGGTGTTCCCCCAAGAAGCACATGAGCCGCCACTGCTGGGGCTGCGTGCTGCACACAGAGCCCCACATGGTCCCCCACAGCTGTGCTGGCCTGCACCATCAACCCCCAATGACCAATGGCCATCCAAGATGTTCTCTCCTGCAGGAAGCTCTACCTCCCCTTTCAGCTCCCTGCTAGGACCAGGAGGGTGCCCTCCAGGGGGGCCTGCCTCAGTGCATGGTTCTCAGGCGTCCTCTAACACTTGCAAGAGGCTGCCCCTCTCTGGTGCGCGTTCCACTTCCCACCCCACTGATGGCGTGTTTGACCCTGGACACGTAGACAGTGAAATAGGAGTGAAGGGGCTTTAGGAGCCAGTGTGGGAGCCAGCCTACTCTCTTTTCCCTCTGCTCTGGGACCACAGTGTTCCAGAGAAGGGCTTCTCCATCAGCCTGGAGGCCTGAGAGACACCATCAGAGCCAACATGGTCAGACATACAGCCTGAGCAAGAAAGAAATCCTTACTGCTGTAAGTTGATGAGATTGTAGAGTCACTTGTTATGCAGCATAATCAAGCCTCACCTGCTTGATACAGCATCATCGTATATATGAGTGGCAACCCCTAGAGTTGTGCAGTGCACCACCTGTGCAGCTGTCCATGGTATCCCTGCACAGCCCAGCCCTGCCACCTGGTGCACCTATCCCCCCACTTCAATGCCTGTGTTATTTGTCTCCCTCCCTGGTCTGTAAGTTTTTTTAGTTTTCTATTTCTTTCTTGTGGTAAACATATGCATCACATAAAACTTATCCTTTTTACAATAGCATCAAAAAGAATAAAATATTTAGGAATGAATTTCACCAAGGAGATGGAAGACTTGTACAATGAAAACTACAAAACATTGCTAAAAGAAATAAGACACAACACATCCCATGTTCATGGATTGGAACACAATATTGTTAAAATGTCAGTATTACCCAAAGCAATCTGCAGATTCAATGCAATTCCTATCAACATCCCAATGACATTTTTTTTTTGGCAGAAATAGAAAAATCCATCCTAAATTTCATATACAATCTCAGGAACCCTGCATAGCCAAAACAATTTGGAAAGAGCACAATGCTGGAGGGCAAACACTTCCTGATTTCAAAACTTACTACAAAGCACAAGTAAGCAAAACAGTGTGGTCCTGGGACTTCCCTGGTGGCACAGTGGTTAAGAATCCACCTGCCAATGCAGGGGACACGGGTTCGATCCCTGGTCCTGGAAGATCCCACATGCTGCAGAGCAGCTAAGCCCGTGCGCCACAACTACCAAGCCCATGCACCACAACCACTGAAGCCTGCACTCCTAGAGCCCGTGCTCTGCAACAAGAGAAGCCTCCGCAATCAGAAGCCCACACACTGCAACGAAGAGTAGCCCCCACTTGCCACAACTAGAGAAAGCCCGTGCACAGCAATGAAGACCCAATGCAGCCAAAAATAATTAATTAAAACAAAAACAAAAAAACAGTGTGGTCCTAGCATGAAGACAGACATAAACCAATGGGACAGAACAGAGAACCCAGGGGCTTCCCTGGTGGCACGGTGGTTAAGAATCCACCTGCCAATGCAGGAGACACGGGTTCGAGCCCTGGTCTGGGAAGATCCACATGCCGCGGAGCAACTAAGCCCGTGCGCCACAACTACTGAAGTCCGCGAGCCTAGAGCCTGTGCTCCACAACAAGAGAAGCCACCGCAATGAGAAGACCACACACTGCAACAAAGAGTAGCCCCCGCTCACTGCAACTAGAGAAAGGCCGCACACAGCAACAAAGACCCAATGCAGCCAAAAATTAAATAAATATATAAATTTATTTAAAAAAAAAAAAGAACAGAGAACCCAGAAATACACCCATATATGGTCAAATGATTTTCAACGAGGTTGCTAAGACCTTCTTTTTTTTTTAACTTTTTTTTTTTTTTTTGGCCATGCCACATGGCTTGTGGGATCATAGTTCCGCAAGCAGGGATTGAACCCAGGCCCTTGGCAGTGAGAACGTGGAGTCCTATCAACTGGACTGCCAGGGAATTTCCAACTAAAACCTTTCAATGGAGAAAGGATAGTCCTGCCAACAAATGGTGCTGGGAAAACTGGACCTCCACATGCAAAAGAAATGAAGTTGGACCCTTACCTAACACCATATACAAAAATTAACTCAAAATGGATTAAGGGACTTCCCTGGTGGCGCAGTGGTTAAGAATCCACCTGCCAATGCAGGGGACACAGGTTCGAGCCCTGGTCCGGGAAGATCCCACATGCCGTGGAGCAACTAAGCCCGTGCGCCACAACTACTGAAGCCCGCGTGCCACAACTACTGAAGCCCGCGTACCTAGAGCCTGTGCTCCGCAACAAGAGAAGCCACCGCAGTGAGAATCCCACGCACCACAACAAAGAGTAGCCCCTGCTCGCCACAACTAGAGAAAGCCCGCGTGTAGCAACAAAGACCCAGTGCAGCCAAAAATAAATAAATAAATAATAATAAATAAACGAATTTATTTTAAAAAATGGATTAAGGACCTAAATGTAAAACCTAAAACTATAAAACTCTTAGAAGAAAACAGGACAAAAGCTTCATGACATTGGATTTGGTGTGCACACATACATATATATTTCTGTATACAACCATCTGTATCTACATTAAGCTAAACATGAGTTCCTACTGTTGTCCCCAACTCTAATCATTACCATTAGATCAGTCTACACTTTGCCCTTTGTTTATCTGTAAACTCTCACTCTGACAGTGAGAAACCTAGCTCCCAGCATCCACCATGCGTTCACTTAATCGTTCAGTTCCAGTGTATATGTTCAGGCAGAACTGAGATATTGCAGGTTTGGGTCCAGACCACCAGAATAAAGCAAATATTGAAATAAAGCGAGTCACATGAATTTTTTGGTTTCCGGTGCATATAAAAGTTATGTTTACACTATACTGTAGTTATTAAGTGTGCAGCATTGTCTAAAAGAAATGTATATACCTTAATTAAATACTTTATTGCTAAAAAAGGCTAACCATCATCTGAGCCTTTAGTGAGTCCTGTAGTAACATCAAAGATCACAGGTCACTGTAACACATACGATAATAATGAAAAAGTTTGAAATATTGTGAGAATTACCAAAATGTGACACAGAGACACGAAGTGAGCGAATGCTGTTGGAAAAGTGGGGCGGACAGACTTGCTCAACACAGAATTGTCAACAAACCTTTGATTTGTAAAAATCGCAATGAAGTGAAGCTCAATAAAATGAGGTCTGCCTGCACAGCGGTTTCAGAATTAACCAGTACCAGCGGGAAACAATTTTACCAACTACAGTATGGGTCTGTGTACTGTTCTTTTGCCTTTAGTCTTAGGGATCCACTCATTCCTGAAGTTACTTAGGTCAGCACCTTTCCCCCAACCCATTTAGTGAGGCGGTTTCATCCGTTTGTAACAGTCTGCATTCCTTCCTGGGATCCCTTGATCTTCTAAATGTTTTTTTTGTTTTGTTTTGCGGTACGTGGGCCTCTCACTGTTGTGGCCTCTCCCATTGCGGAGCACAGGCTCTGGACGTGCAGGCTCAGCAGCCATGGCTCACGGGCCCAGGCGCTCCGTGGCATGTGGGATCTTCGCGGACCGGGGCACGAACCCGTGTCCCCTGCATCGGCAGGCGGACTCTCAACCACTGTGCCACCAGGGAAGCCCTAAATGTTTTTTTTAAAGCTGGCATACATCGTGGCTCATTTTTTCTGCTGTAAAGTTCTACGGGTTTTGACATTACATAGTGTCAGGTATCTACTATCACAGAACCATCAGGAATAGCCTCCCCACCCACAAAATGCCCTGTGCCCTCATCTGTTATATCCTCTTCTCCACCCCAAACCCTGGCAACCATGGATTTTTTTTTACTGTTTCCGAAGCTTTGCTTTTCCCAAAATGTCGTAAAAATGTATGGAGCCTTTTCACACTGGCTTCTTTCACTTGGTAAACATGCACTAAGATTCTTCCGTATTTTTGTCCTGGATCAATAGCACCTTTTTTTTTTTTTGCGGTATGCGGGCCTCTCACTGTTGTGGCCTCTCCCGTTGCGGGGCACAGGCTCCGGACGCGCAGGCTCAGCGGCCATGGCTCACGGGCCCAGCCACTCCGCGGCATGTGGGATCTTCCCGGACTGGGGCACGAACCCGCGTCCCCTGCGTCGGCAGGCGGACTCCCAACCACTGCGCCATTAGGGAAGCCCGCATCTGCCTTTTTATCACTGAATAGTAGTCAATCGTCTGGATATTCCACAGCTTGTTTATCCATTCCCCTATTGAAGGACATCTTGGTTGTTTCCAGATTTTGGTAATTATGAATAAAGGTGCTATAAACATTTTTGTGGAGACTTTTGTGTGAACGTAAAGGTTTTAGATCCATGGGGCAAAAATCCTAGGAGCATAACCTCTGGATTGTATGGTAAGATTGTGTTTATCTTTGTAAGAAACAGCCAAATTGTTTTCCAAAGCGGCTGAACCGTTCTGCATTCCTGCCAGCAATGAAAGAGAATTCCTGTTGCTCCACATCCTCGCCAGAATTTGGTGTTGTCAGTGTTTTAAAATTTTAGTCATTTGTTAGATGTTAGTGGTCTCTCAATGTGGTCTTAATTTGCATTTTCCTGATGAATCATGATGTTGAGCATCTCTTTATGTGTTTATCGGTCTATTTTATATCTTCTTTTGTGAAGCATATATTCTAATCTTTTGCCCATTTTTACTGAGTTGTTGGTCTTTTTTATTATTATTGGGTGGTAAGAGTTCTTTATCCTGTATACTAATAATTTATCAGATGCATATATTGCAAATACTTTCACTCTATAACTTGCCTTTTCTTTTTCTTTTCTTTTCTTTTTTTTTTTTTTTGGCAGCGCTGCATGGCATGCAGGATCTTAATTCCCTGAGCAGGGAATCTAACCTGCGCCCCCTGCAGTGGAAGCCCTGAGTCTTAACCACTGGACCACCAGGGAATTCTCCCATTTTTCCGTTTATAATTAGTGGGTTTTTTAAAAAATTAATTAATTAATTTATTTTTGGCTGTGTTGGATCTTTGTTGCTGCACATGGGCTTTCTCTAGTTGTGGCCAGTGGAGGCTACTCTTCGTTGTGGTGCGTGGGCTTCTGATTTCAGTGGCTTCTCTTGTTGCGGAGCACCAGCTCTAGGCGTGCAGGCTTCAGTAGTTGTGGCACACGGGCTCAGCAGTTGTGGTGCACGGGCTTAGTTGCTCCGTGGCATGTGGGATCTTCCCGGACCCGTGTCCCCTGCATTGGCAGGCGGATTCTCAACCACTGTGCCACCAGGGATGTCCCTCACTAGTGTTTTTTGCATCCTATTGTAAGGTCATCAAGATTTTCTCCTATGTTTTTTTCCAGAAGTTCTATGGTTCTAACTTTTACATTCATATCTATGATTAATTTAAAGCTGATTTTTGTGAATGGTGTGAGGTAAGAGTTCATTTTTTCCCTCAAAGATATCCAGCTGTTTCAGCACCATTTGTTGAAAAGACTTTCTTTATTGAATTGTCTTGAAACTTGTGTCAGAAATCAACTGACCATATGTGTGGGTCTATTTCTGACCTCTTCCTCCTGACCCACTGGCCTATATATACATCCTCCTGCTCTCACCACACCCTTGATGACTTCAGCTTTATATTAAGTCTTGAAATGAAGCGGTGTGCATCCTCCACCTTGTTTTTTTGTTTTTTGTTTTTTTTTGCGGTACACGGGCCTCTCACTGTTGTGGCCTCTCCCGTTGCAGAGCATAGGCTCCAGATGCGCAGGCTCAGCGGCCATGGCTCACGGGCCCAGCCGCTCCGCGGCATGTGGGATCTTCCCAGACCGGGGCACGAACCCGCATCCCCTGCATCGGCAGGCAGACTCCCAACCACTGCGCCACCAGGGAGGCCCCACCTTGTTCTTTTTTTCTTAAAATTGATTTGGCCAGTCTAAGTCCTTTTCATTCCATATCCATTTTAGAATCAGGTTGTCGTTTTCAACAAACAAAAGCCTCCTGTGATTTTGATTAGGACTGCATTAAATCTACAGTTCAATTTGAGAAGAACTGACATCTTCACAACACTGTCTTCCAAATTATGAACACTTTCTATCCCTCCATCTATTTAGGTCTTCTTTCACTTCTCTCAGTAAGATTTTAGAGTTTTCAGTTGAGGGGTGGTACATAGATTTTATTCAGTTTATTCTTAGGTATTTGATGTTTGGGGCTATCCTGGTAAATGGTCTTGTTCTTTTCACTTTCCAGTCACTCATTGCTAGTTAGAGAAATAGTAACAACTGATTTTTGCATCTGCCCTGGCATCCTGCGATCTTGCTAATTCACCTGTTAATTCCAGAAGCAGGTGTTCTACATGCATGACCAGATCTGTGAATAAGGAATGTTTTAATTTTATTCTTTCAGATGTATTTGCCTTTAATTTAATTATTATTTTTGTCTTTTTGTACTTGCTAGCATCTCCTGTGTGATAATTCAACAGACTGAACAGGAGTGATGAGAATAGTACACTATCTTAGGGGGAAAGCTCTCTGTCTTTCATCATTCAGTGTGGTCAGCTGTGGGTTTTTCATAGATATTTTTATCAGGTTCAGGAATTTCCCTTCTATTTTTATTTTGATATGAGGTTTTTTAAAAATCATAAATAGGTATTGAATTTTGTCAAATAATTTTTCTGCCTCATTGAGAAGACCTTGTGTTCTTCCCCTTTACTCTGTTATCATGGTGAATTACAGCGATTGATTGTTGAGTGTTTTTTTTTAAAATAAACTTATTTATTTATTTATGGCTGCATTGGGTCTTCGTTTTTGCACGCAGACTTTCTCTAGTTGTGGTGAGCAGGGGCTACTCTTTGTCACGGTGCACAGGCTTCTCATTGCGGTGGCTTCTCTTGTTGCAGAGCACGGCCTTCAGTAGTTGTGGCATGTGGGCTCAGTAGTTGTGGCTCGCAGGCTCAGTAGTTGTGGCGCAGGGGCTTAGTTGCTCCGTGGCATGTGGGATCTTCCCGGGCCAGGGCTTGAACCTGTGTCCCCCGCATTGGCAGGCAGATTCTTAGCCACTGTGCCACCAGGGAGGTGCCAATTGTTGAGTGTTAAACCAATCTTGTATTCCTGGGTTAAACCCCACTTTTTCATGATTCTTTTATATATTTTTGATTTGGTCTGCTAGTATGTTAAGTGTTTCTGAATCTGTGTTTTTGAGTGACATTCATTTGTATACAGTATTCTTGTAGTATCTTTGCCAACTTTTGGTGTCAGGGTTTGTGATTTTTCTCTTTTTTTTTTGACCAGTTTTGTTAGTTTGCTAGAGCTGCCATAGCAGATTACTACAGACCAGGGGGGCTTAACCAATAAACATTTATTTTCTCACAATTCTGGAGGCTAACAGTCTGAGATCAAGGTGCCGGCAGGGTTGTTTCTCCTGAGGCCTCTCTCCTAGGCCGTTTCCTCCCTGGGTCCTCACAAGGTTGCCCTTTGTGTGTGTGTCTGTGTCTTCATCTCTTCTCATAAGGACACCAGTCATGTGGTAGATTAGGGCCCATTCACATGACCTCGTTTTAACTTAATTACCTCTTTAAAGACCCCCATTTCCAAATACAATCACATTCTGAGGTACTGGGGGTTAGGACTTCAACACACGAATTTTGGGGGGGGACACAATTCGGCCCATAACACTCAGTGCAGCTAAAGTTTTATCAAAGTTATTGAAGTTCTCAAAGAACTAGCTTTTGCTTTCATTGATTTTTCTCTCCTGCATATTCACTTTTTATACCATTTTTATTGGTTTTTTTCTATTTTCTTTGTCCTTCCTTCTATTTTGGGTTTAATCTTCTCTTTTCTAGGTCTTAACCACAGAAGCATAGATCATGGATTTGGGGCCTTCTTTTTTTATATAAACATTTAAAACTATGTATACCTTCTAATCGCTGTTTTAGCTGCATCCCCAAAATGTTGATATATTGTGTTTTTTCTCCTCTGTGATTTAGTTTGGATAGTGTCTATTGTTGTGTCCTCCAGCTCTTTGGTATTCAGTTTTGCTTGTCTATCTATCTGCTGTTAAGTCCACGTGGTTCATTCTTAATTTCAGGTATTGTATTGTTCAGCTTTAGAAGTTCCATTTGGCTTCTTTTAGATCATCTCTTTCTCTTTATTAGGTTTGTGTTTTGTTTTACGTTTGTGAACAAATATGTGATATCTCTTTTAAAATCCTTGTCTGCTAATTCCAGCGTCTCTCTCATATCTGGGCCTGTTTCTATTGACTGATTTTTCCCTGGTATGGGTCACATTTGCCTGCTTCTACATGTCCAGTAGTTTTTCATCAAATGTTGGACGTTGTAAGTGTTATATTGTTGAGCCTCTGGATTTTATTGCCCTTTTTGTAGAGTGTTGAAGTTTGTTCTCACAGGAAGTCAACTTACTTGCAGAGAAGTTTGATCTTTTTGAGGCAATTTTAAAGCTTGGTTAGACTGAGTCTAGATTAGCCTTTGATTCTGGTTTAGCTCTGCTACTAGTATGACTCTTACGGAATCTCCATGAAATGCCCTGAGTGCTTAATGAGGTCTGTTAGGAACCCAAATGTCTCTGAGCTCTGGGAATTGTTCAGCTTCACACCTCTCCAGGAGTTGTTCTTTGCTGAGTCTCATGGGGTTTCCTGTACATGTGCACAGTTTAACATTCATAATTAAGGGGACCTCTGTATAGATTTCCAGAGCCCATTGTCTGCACAGCTACCTCCTTAGGCACTCTGCTTTGCAAATCCCAGCCGTTTCAGCAGCTCTAAACTCCAGTCTCTGTGTCAGCTCACAAGACCTCTGTGTTCTGTACCTCAGCCCAGAAACTACCTCCAGACAGAAAGCCAAGGTAACTGTAGGGCTCACATCTGATGTTTCCCTTCTCTTAGGAATCACAGTCCTGGGCTGCCTATTGTCCAATGTCTAAAAACAGTGGCCTCATGTTTTTTCTTTCCAGTTTTCTAATTGTTAATGTCAGGAGGGCTAATTCCATACCAATTATCCCATGATGGACAGAAGTAGAAGTCCCTCCTATACTTTGTAATGTATATATTGACATATTTTTATGCATAAAGTTATATTTTTCCATGACCTGATTTTTCTTTTCTTTTTTTTTGGCCATGCTGTGTGGCATGTGGGATGTTAGTTCCCAACCAGGGATCAAACCCAGGCCCCCTGCAGTGGAAGCATGGAGTCTTAACCACTGGACCACCAGGGAAGTGCCTGATTTTTCTTTTACTGACATGTTAGTGACGTCTTTCCATGTCAATACATTTAAAGGTACCTTCCTCACAGCTACATAGTATTCTGCTATGGAAATTTACCATCAGTTAACTACCTCTCTACTGATGGTTACTGAGGTGGCTTTAAATTTATTACTAATTCACATAACACAGTGACAGGCTTTCTTATTTACGCATCTTTGTGAACTTGTCTGGAAATGCTCACTTTTGCAAACCTCTCAGCCAACCAACCTTGAGCTTTCTTCAAGAGCATTTGCTTTTTAAGACTCTTCCTAATTTTCATGGGGAAATTTCTGTTTAAATGTGGAGACTCTTCCAAACCTTTCTGCCAACTAAATGCAAATCGGGCAGGCCCATGCAACTGGTTTCTTGCTTTCAGTAAATAATACT
This sequence comes from Tursiops truncatus, assembly GCF_011762595.2. Classification (NCBI taxonomy): domain Eukaryota; kingdom Metazoa; phylum Chordata; class Mammalia; order Artiodactyla; family Delphinidae; genus Tursiops; species Tursiops truncatus. The sequence goes on from NC_047053.1 coordinate 46,744,969, forward strand.
TCATCAGACTTTGCCAAGACAACCACAGGCCCATCCTGCTCTTTTTATTTGCCATTTTAACCCAAGCATCTACCCAGATTATTAAATCTTCTTTGTAGGGATGGCTGGACCAGGATTCACATACTCTCCCCATTGGAAAAGGTGGCTGCTGCCACGGGTTGTGGTCATAATCCTCCCTGTTGTGATGACACAGGTGTTAGCGCTTCCCCACCGTTCCTACCACCATCCTGGAGAGAGATTACCTAACGTGAAAGCACTGGGCCTAACCCTAACCCCAATGCATAGTGGCTAATGTGGGGGGGCGTGGATGATGGGAGGTCACCCCAACAGGCAGGAAGCAGTGAAGCCAGGGGTTAGGGGCACGGCTTCAAAGCCAGCCTGAGGGCCTGAATCCTGGCTCTGCCACGCGACAGCTGTGGGATCTTAGATGGGTTCCTCGGCCTCTCTGAGCCTCAGTCTCAGTAGTAACATTGGAGCACCTACCTTGTGGGGGTTGCAGGGACTATTGTGTGAACCTGTGTAAGTGCTATTATCCTCCTCACCACCTCCGCCTTCTGATGAAAAATAGACTGCAAGTTGCTACTGCCTGCCCCGAGTCAGCAACGTTTATTAAGCACCCACTGTATGCCAGGTGCGGTCCAAGCAGATCCTTGAACTTGGGTAATGCCTGCTCAGGCCGGGGGGCAGGGGGATGACTCCATGGCGGAGGGAGTGCCTGTGCAGGCAGAAGCTCCCTGGAAGGTGGGCAGGAGAGGGCCTTCCAGTGCACAGGAGGGCCGAGAACTTTCTGGGCAGAAGGAACTCTATGTGCAAGAATGCCAGGATGGGGAATTCCCTGGTGGTCCAGCGGTTAGGGCTCTGCGCTTCCACTGTAGGGGGCATGGGTTCGATCCCTGGTCAGGGAACTAAGATCTCACAAGCCTGGAGGCATGGCCAAAAAAGAATGCCAGGGTGGACAGCTGACCACAGAGTTGGCCAGCAGCCCCCAGGGAATGGGGACCTGCAAGGCCTGGGCCAGGACTCCACCCCAGGGCTCTGACCCCAAATCCAGGCTCCACCCGCTGTCCCTTGTCAGGAAAAGAAAACCATGTAGCCACGGGGTCCCGTCCCTTCTGTCCTCTTCCGTTTTCATAACCCACTCATCCAGGATGCCGGGCTCTGTCTATGCGGTCTGCTGCTTTTGGTGGTGGGCGGGTCTTCTCTTTGTGTAACCAACTGCCCCAAAACTCAGAGTCTTAAAACAACCATATCCGAGGGTCAGGAATCGGCCTCCCCGGGTGGTCCTGGCTCAGGGTCTCCCGCAAGGTTGTGGTCAGGCTGTGGGCTGGGCCCATGGTATCTGAAAACTCAACGGGGCCCGGCTCACGTGACTGTTGGCAGGAGACCTGTGTTCCGTGCCGAGAGGAGGAGGTGATGGAGAGAGCCGCGGTCTCACAAGCTGCTCTCAGAAGTGCCATGGCTCCACCCTCCTCTGCTGGCCACCAGATCTGCCCTGGCCCAGTGTGGGAGAGGATGGGGGCTTGAGGACCAGGAGGCGGGGCCACTGGGCCACCTTGGAGGCGGTCACCACAGTTGGCTGCTGTTGCGTGTCTGCCTATCTATGTGTTTGGGTTTTTGTTTTTTCTTTCTTTTGGCCTCACCTCGTGGCTTGTGGGATCTTAGTTCCCTGACCAGGGATCGAACCCAGGCCCCCCCGGCAGTGGAAACAGGGAGTCCTAACCACTGGACTGCCAGGGAATCCCCTATGTGTTTGTTTTCAAAGCTAATTAGCCAGTTTTATTCTTAAGACACCTCAAGTCCATCTGAAGCAGGTTAATGCTCTCCTACTGGCATTATTCCAGAATCCTTTCTTGGGAGGTCCTATGGGCTCAGATGGCCTCAGCCTGTCCAGTGTAGGCAAAGAATTACCTTGGATTCCTTCTCCAGACTTCTTTTTGCTGAAAACACTCATTTGCTGCAAATAAATCCCTTTTTGTGATGCTCACAGATCTTGCCTGTCTTGGTGATTTAGGCAAAGAAGTAATCCAAACTGTCCCTGCAGCTTTGTCAGGCCCAAGGAGGGGTCCACACCCCCACCCCTACTCCAGCCCCAAGACCGCCTATCTCCCTGGGAGGCATGGATGAGAGAGGCCCGGTCCAGGAGTGCCGCCTGACAGGGGTCTCCTGGACTTTATGGGTGCCCACAGCTATGCAGAAATGAACCAGCTGCCAAGGACAGCACCAGCTCTGATGTCACTGCACGGGGAGTGGCCCAGAGCCAAACTGAGAAGCGTCCAGGAGAAGGGGGCGGGGCCTTCAGCACAGGGGACCCATTACATCAGCCATCCAGGGTCAGGAGATGACTTGTCCGCTTTTTGCCCCACATGGCCCCTGTGGAAATCAAACAAGCAGTCTTGCCCATTTTTAAAGATAAATTAAATGCATCAATATAGAACGTCAGGCAGCAACATGGAAGGGAGAGGGTAGAGAGGTGGCTGGAGTTGTGTGATTTACCGGCTCTTTAATAAGCATTTCTGGGGCTGCTCTGGCAGCCTCCCACCGACCACACAGTGCCCGAGGGCCCCTTCACTGAAGCTGTGAACAGAGCCAACCCCTGGTCTTGGCACCCACTGGCCAGGCCAGAGACGTGTGTGTTCTCTCAGCTGGTGTCTGGGAACATCGAATACAAACTGCATTGGGGAAGACATGAGAAGGAGCAAGGGGCGGGCAGGCGGGGGGCCATCCTGGCCGGGGAAGGTCTCACCAGCTACCTTGGGGCCAGGCCAGGCTCTCCTGTGTGGTTACACTTTGGGAGCCTTAGCACAGCTGAGTGCCTGTTGGAGCTGGAGCAGAGCGGGCCCCCGCTGGCTGTGCTCTCCGGTGTCCTCAGTGAAACTGCAAGGGCCCTTCGAGAGCTTCTGCCCTCCCTTCTCCTCTCTCCCACCATGGGCACCTTTTCCTCGCATCCCACCAACACCAGCTACAACCACCCAGAAAATGTTTGCCAGTCTGGTAGGTGACAAACGACACCTCCTGGCGCCTGACTGACTTTTGGAGGGCTACAGCATCTTTTCATTTGTTTGGGGCCGTCGTGGAATGTCTTATCGTAACTGTTGCCTATTTTCTATTGAAGTACTGCTGTTGTTCCTTGATGGTTAATGAAGACCCTCTGCTGTGTGGAGAATGTTAATGTTACTCTGTGTATGTTATACACAGTGGCCTGGCCTATTGCCACGGCACTGGCTCTGGTGTGTAGCTGGGAGAAGGGTCGACCTTGATCTGAAAGGTGGTCTGCAGACTTTCTGGGTTTATATTCACTACTTTATTGTCAACAAATACTTAGAGAGGGCCTCCTGGGAGCCAAGCAGGATACAGCCGGAAACGCAACGGGCAGAAAAAACTCACATCCTAGTGGGGTGGTGGTGTGTGTGGGGGGAAACAGACTCTTAAAACAAGAAAACTGCAGTGCATTGGAGGGGATGCTAGCTGCAGGGAAGCAAAGCTGGGGGACTGGGGAGGGGGTGAAACTTTAAGGGGGGTTAGAGGAGGCCCCTCTGAGAAGACAACATTTGAACAAAGGAGGAGATGGCGGGCAAAAGAACAGTCCCCAGAGAGATGGACAGTGCAAATGCCCTGGGATAAGCGCAGGCCTGGGTGTATTCCAGGAACTACAGGGAGGTCAGTGCATCTGGAGGCCTAAGAGTCTGGGGTCGTGAGATGCTGGTGGACAAAGCAGGGAGTTCAGATTAGGCAGGGCCTGTGGGTTCTCTCAGTGGTGCGTGGGCGGGCTGTCAATCCTCTGCAGGGCAGTACAGGCAACAAAAGAGCATTCCCAGTTTGCGTGAGGCCACTGAGGCTGGGAGCAGAGTGACTTACAGAGGTTTACAGAGACAGAGGCAAAGCCCCGCCCAGCCCTGAGTCCACAGGCCCCTCTGAGGACCTCCTGGTCTGCTCTGCCCTCCTCCTCTCTGGGAGTTGGGGTTTCTGATCCGTACCCAGGCAGCTCTTGGGGAGCAAAGGCCCAGGCCTGGTGACAGGAAGGGTAGGGAGATGGGGGTGATGGATTTCCCCAGTCACACGTCCCTACAGCTGGGGAAGGGGGCATTATGCACAGGGCCGAGGGGCTGCCTGCCCTGCTACCCATGTCCTTCTCCACAGGGCTCCCCAACCAAGCTGGGTTCCCCGGAAGGAGTGGGGCAGGGCACATGCTCGCCAGCCCTCTCACTCAGCCCATTCTCCTTTCTGGAGGCGCCACTGGCCTGGAGGGCCCCCTGTGGTCTGCCCTGGGGCCTCACTCTCAATCATCGGGGACCAGGTCACACGCGAGGGCCTGAGGTCGCCGGTCCCAGCGGCCTTTGTGCAGAGCCCCGCCCTGGACACCTGGGCTGGCCTGAGGCGGAAGCAGTGGCGCCCTCCGCCCCGAGACCTAGCTTGCCCGACGGGTGGAGAGGGGGCGGGGGCCCGCGAGGGGCCAGGCTCCCAAGGGAAGGGACAAGATCCTGTCCAGGAAGTGCCCTGTTTCCCGAGGGCCCTTCAGAACCCCTGATAAGTTATCTTCACAGAAGGGGAGGGGGTCGCGGCCGCCCTTGATTCTACTAGTTATTCCCCGAATCAGAGCTGACTTAACGAAAATTCTCCTGAAGCTTTTTCTCTTAACCTTACCGCTCGGCTGCGGGGCTGGGGGGAGGGAAGGGAGGCGAGCGGAGGGAGGGGAGGAAAAGAGGGAGGGGAGGAAAAGAGGGAGGGGAGAAGGGGGGAAAGGGCGGGAGAGGCGGAAAGGACCTGGAAGGAATGGGAGGGGGAGGGGAAGGGGGAGGAAGGAGGGGAAGCAAAACGCGGGGGTGGGGGCAAGCCCGCCCTGAAGTCGAGGTGGGGGAGTGGTGGGACGCGATCCGCCACCAAGAGCCCCCGCCACCCCCAGGTGCCGCCTACCCGCGCCCGCCCGCAGGACTGACAGGGGCCCCCCGCCACTGCGGCCTCGCGGGCCCGGGGGCTCCTTTGTCTCTGGATAAAGGGACACCTCTCGCAGCCAGATGTCGCCCACGGGCTCTGAGGGGGCCATCTCATAAATTCTGCGTCTCCCTTTTGTACTGAAGCGTTTATTCTTTTACAGTAACGACAGTTCTGCAGCAAAAGAGGCTTCCACCTCCCGGTCCTGGTTAGAGGGTCCGGGGGATGCGTGGCCCCCGGAAGGGGAAGGGAGCCCGACTCTCGGTCAGGGCGGGGGCCTCCATACGGCCGGGGAGGGGCGACGCATCTGCAAGACTCCCTGCCCGCGCCCCCCAGGTCTAAAGCCGGGAGGAAAAACTGGTTAACACGCGGCGCGAGGACCCTAAGATAGCGACCCCCCAGAGGCGGGGGCGGGGCCGCGCTCAGGGCCCAGTGCGCACGCGCCCGCTGCCGCCCGCCAGCCTCGTCCGCACTGGGCGAGCCGGGCCGCCGTCCCCGTGATTGGCTCGGGCGGCCGCGCTCTCCGCCAATGGGCGCGCGGCTCCCGGAGCTCGGCCGTAGAAGAGATGGCGGCGGGGGCGGGCAGGGGGTTCAGCCTGGCGCCACCTTCCCGGGTTCTCGCGTCTCTCCTTAACCTTTCTCCGCTGCCCTTCAGTAAGGGAAACGAGGCTGCGAGCGAGCCCTCGATCCTGGTCGCCTCCAAAGGTCGCCTCTCCTTTGCACAGAACTGCAGTCTGCCGGATGTGAAGACCCCGTCCCAACCCACGCTGGCAGCGGGTTGCCCTCAGCCTTAGAAAATTAGCAAACGAGCCTACACTTGTAAAAACCGACAGTATCACCCAAAGTTAGCCGTGGTCTTCTCTAGGTGGTGGGGTTGGAGATGAATACAAAGTGTTTTTCTTCTTTGTAGTTTGTAAGTTATTTTCAACAAATAGATATTTTGTAATGAAAACATTACTTAAAAAATTCATTTGTTTAATGATGAAAGTAACAAGTGTTGGTGAGATTGTAGAGAAATTCGAACCTTCATACAATGCTGGTGCAGCCTTACGGAAAACAATTTGGTCACCCTCAAAAAAATAAAGATAGATTTCCTTTCACTCCTAAGTACACACTCCTGAGCAGGGGCTGGAACAGATACTTGTAGGCCAGTGTTCCTTGTAACATTATTCACAATGGGGAAAATGTCCATAAACAGATGAATGGATAAACAAAATGTGGTCTATCCAGACTAAGGAATACTATTCAGCCATGACAAGGAATGAAGTTCCGCCATACGCAGCAACATGGATGGACCTTGAAGACATTATGCTGCGTGACATAAGCCAGACATAAAAGCACAAATATTGTATCATTTCACTTATATGAAACATCTAAAATAGGCAAATTCATAGAGACAGATTAGAGGTTATGAGGTACGGGAGGAGGGAGGAATGGGAAGTTATTGCTTAATTGGTACAGAGTTTCTCTTTGGGATGATGAGAAAGCTCTGGAAATGGATAGCGGTGGTGGTTGCTGAACGCTGTGAATGTATTTAATGCCACTGACCTGTACACTTGATAATGGTTTTATTTTTTTAATTATTATTTTAAAAATTAATTTATTTATTTCTTGCCGTGTTGGGTCTTTGTTGCTGTGCACGGGCTTTCTTTAGTGGCAGCGAGTGGGGGCTACTTTTCATTGGGGTACGCAGGCTTCTCATTGTGGTGGCTTCTCTTGTTGCTGAGCTCGGGCTCTAGCTGCGCGGGCTTCAGTAGTTTTGATGGGAAGAACTCTAGAGCGCAAGCTCAGTAGTTGTGGTGCAGGGGCTTAGTTGCTCCACGGCATGTGGGATCTTCCCCGACCAGGGCTCGAACCCGTGTCCCCTGCATTGACAGGAGGATTCTTAACCTCTGCACCACCAGGGAAGTCCTGATAATGGTTTTTAGTGTTTTGTTTTGTTTTTTTGCGGTACGCGGGCCTCTCACTGCCGTGGCCTCTCCCGTTGCGGAGTACAGGCTCCGGACGCGCTGGCTCACATAGCTCACGGGCCCAGCCGCTCTGAGGCATGTGGGATCTTTCCGGACCGGGGCACGAACCCGTGTCCCCTGCATCGGCAGGCGAACTCTCAACGACTGCGCCACCAGGAAAGCCCCTGATAATGGTTTTTAAATGACATATTTTGTTACACATATTTACCACAGTTTAAAAATTTAATATACCCAAACTATGTAATTGTACACTTTAAACGGGCGAATTGTATGGGGTGTGTGAGTTACATTGGAAACAGTGCTCACCGTCTCTTTGCTCCGAAAGTGCTCTGGGCCTAGGTGTGGCAGGATTTGAGTTCGGAGGTGTTGGTTGTTCCTGGCTGGGATAGGACCCGCTGCTTTATTAGGTGTGTGTGCTACTACTCTTCTCCACTCCACCTGGTGAGCTGCGAAGGGCAGAGTGCCTCATGGGGCAGCTCCCTTTTTAGTTACCAAGTTACCTGCGATCCAGTCAAGAATACTGGGCGCCGAGAGGGGCGGGGGCGCTGGGGTGCGGAGGGGCTCCTCACCTGGATCCGCGAGGGCCGCCAGCGTCCCCCGCAACCGGTGCGCTCCCTGAGCCGCCCGCTCTTCGGGTCCTTAGGTCGGCCGCCGTCCCGGCCGCAGCCGCTGGAGGGCGCCCCCGCACCGCCCCAGCCGGCCGCCTGCTCCCCCGAGGAGAGCCCTTGAGGGCGCCGGAGATTGATCTCTTGGTTCACACGAGGATTGGTAGACCGAGGGTGGGAGCGGGCGGGCGGCGACTTCCCGCCCCGAGGCTGCACCGCAGCTGGCGAGGTCGGGGCCTAAAATGCAGCAAAGGCTCAGTGGAGGAAGCAAGCGCAGTTCCTTCCTTCCAGGGCCCCGTGCCTCCCTGTTAACTGCTCCTCTGCAAGCAAACCTGCACTAATCCCACCCTCCTGAGGGGGTGCCTGCCAGGAGGCCTGAACACTCACTTCCCTTAAGACAAGGCACTAGATGGCCAAGACCTGATATCCCTCTCGGGTTCCTGTGGCCCATCCTCAACACCTCCATGCCTCAGAACTCTATCCATGGGGGAGGTGACGGGGGTCTGAGTTTGGGGGTCCTCAGCAGGTGACATGCAAGCAAAAACCAGGAAATCGATTGCCACCTTCTCCCCCCCTCTCCTCCCCTGGCAGGACCCTTGGCTATAGCAGTTGGGCCCAGGATTCGGCCTGTGTCCCTGTGGCCTCGCCGGAAAAGGGCAGCATCCACACTGACAGCCCTGGCTAGGGGCTGTGGCAGCTGCCAAGAGTCTCCTCTTCATCTCCCAGTGAATTAACCCTGGTCCCAGGCTAATTTATGGAAGTGGGACTCTCAGCCAGTCCCCGGCCCAGACACTGGTCAGTGCCCTTTCTCAGCCTCTGCCCCGTGAAAGTCTCCCAATGACCAACCCCTCTGTGGAAGTTTGCTGATGAGACACCGTCTATCTCAGGTGGCCCAGTAATGGTCATTTGACATCAAGGGTCAGATGTCTGGCTGTCCAGAGTGACAGTGAGATCATCACCACCGTGGCATTTGAAGAGCAGGGCAAACGTACTTTGGCGAGTGCCTGTACCAGGGTGGCAGCTGGGGGTGGGTGGGTGCTGGCCCAACTCACAGAAACCCTGCCCCTGCAACAGCAGCCGGAGGAGACGGCACCCACCCCAGGACTCTGGGGAAGGGCATTTGAGGAGATGGCTCTGCTGCCCTTGCTAGAGTTAGGGAATGGTGCAGCACTGGCAGGGGGACGCTCCAGCAGCTGCTTGGCCTCCCAAGCACTGGCCAGCCCTGGGTCAGCTGGGTCACAGAGCAGCCGGCTCCTAAATCATTCTGGGCCTGCCCAAGGGGAGGCTTCCGCTCCAGGTGGGTGACCAGCTGCCCTTGCTATCACCTCCAAAGTCTGTTTCCTCTTCCCTCTGCTGGCTCCTCCAACCTCCCTGGGCAGCCTCCTCTCTCTTGGGTGGAGCCTCCAGCTCCCGGAGGCCTCCATGTGAGAGCAACAAAATGCCATTGAAAGGAGCCTGTGGTGTTGGGGAGCTCTGGTGCCCCAAGGATCTGTAGGGCAGATGGCTGAGAAGCCCAGAGGGCCTACATCCTGGATGGAGAAATGGGCCAGTCCCTGCTGAGTTTCCTCCCTGTCACCCCCTCGTAACTTGCTCCAGCACCCCTGGCTGGCTTTTGCTTTTGCCCCATGACCCTCCCTCCCTGTGGTCTGCATAGAGGGTCCCTGCCCCCAAACAGCCAGAAAGGGGGTGTGTTCCACTTGCCTCTTCACCCTGAACCCTCACTGGCGAGATGCCCCTGAGATGGGCCGTGTTGCCCCCTTGCCTCTGCTCCTCTCTCCTTCCCATTCACTGGGCTCCCGGCCACCCCGATGGGGCCTGTTTCATTGATTCAATTTGTCCAACAGTGAAAAACAGTCCGCAGATGTCAGGCTCCCAGCACCCCACCCCCAGGGAGCCAGCAGACACCTGCCAAGGCCCTGAGGCTGGGAGTCCTTCCAGGGGCCACTATAGCCAGGCTGCGGGGAAGGCCTCTGACCCCCATGCTGCTTGCTAGGAGCTGGAGCGGGTGGCCCAGCACACCAGAGAAGAGGAGTCACAGTGGCTGAGGGACTGCTCCATTGATGGCATGAAGAGGCATTCTGACCCTGATCAGATTCGAATCTGTCTTCCTCAGGGAATTACATTTTTACAGACTCTTAGGTCCGGGGTGGTCTTGGAGGTGACTCCCATTTTGGTCAAGCTGCTGTCCCTGAGCCACCATCAGGGCTCCATCTTCTCCATCAACACTGGTTTGGGGGCTTTTCCAGGTTAATGGGGGTTGGGAAGGGTGCTGAGGAATCCCTGGGCCTGACCTCCTCCCTTGCAAGGGCCTGTTCCTCCTGTCATTCAGTGGTCTCCTTGGTTACCACCTCATGGAAGGAAAGGGGCTGAGACTCCGGGCTCCCAGGGGTCGGTGCGGGACCCTGAGCAGGAGGGGACCTCAGGCCCCAGTCTAGAGATCGGGGCCCTGTGTCCACAGCCTGGGCAGCAATGCAGCCTGGCTGCCTCCAGAGATTTGTATGTGGCCACCATCTCACTGGGAATTGCCTCCAGGCACTTTCTGGGGGAAGGTGTTGGGCTGGGTGGAAAAGGGACCAGACCTGAACCTCTGACCCCCAGCCCAGCCCAGGGCCCTCTCTCCCTGCAAGGGCCCCTGGCTCCTGGGGCCACCACTTTCCACCCCAGAGGGAGGCCACTGTGAAGTGATGGAAGAGGGAGGATGATTTAGGGAGAGTTTGCACAGCTGGCCAGGCTGAGGCAGGGTCTTCTGCCCCATCCCCCACCCAGCCCCTCTGATTAGGAAAGGACTGTCACTCTGAATACAGTCTCAAGTTAGCAACATCCGGACACTTCGTCTCCTCTCCTCGACCATCTTCCCCTCAGAAAAAATCAGAGACTTTCTATCACTCACTGGGTGCATTTTAGCGAGAGCCTGAGCTCTTTTTTTTTTTTTTTAATTATTTATTTATTTTTGGCTGTGTTGGGTCTTTCTCAACTAGGGCTTTCTCTAGTTGCAGCATGCGGGGGCCACTTTTCATCGCGGTGCGCGGGCTTCTCACTATCGCGGCCTCTCTTGTTGTGGGCTCCAGACGCGCAGGCTCAGTAGTTGTGGCTCAGGGGCCTAGTTGCTCCGCGGCATGTGGGATCTTCCCAGACCAGGGCTCGAACCCGTGTCCCCTGCATTGGCAAGCAGATTCTCAACCACTGCGCCACCAGGGAAGCCCCTAGCTCATTTTTTATGGGCTCTCCTTGTCCACAAGTCCTCTGAGACAGAGAGAAAGCAAGGGTAAGGGAACCGAGGGACAGAACTGAAAGGGCTTGTCCAAGGTCACCCCTGGGCAGGCCGCGTTTCAGGCGGCTGGTTCTTTCTCCTGTGTATGAGTAAGTTGCGGGTGGGGAGGGGGCTGAAGGGGGGCCGTCCCCCGGAGCGGTCAGCTAGGAAGGGCCTCGGCTGCTGCCTGCAGCCCCCCGGCAGCACCCGACGGCCCCAACCCCGGCTCTGGGGTGGGGGCACCCGCGGCGTGCAGCCCAAGCGGCAGGGGACCCCGAGGCGGGGCTCGTGGTGCCGCGGAGGAAAGAACAAAAGGAAGCCCCGCCCCTCCCTGGCCCGCTCCCCTCAGCCAATTGGCGAGGCAGCTGCTGACAACGCCCTCTGATTGGCTGCTCTTCGGCCAATCGGGCGCCGGGGTCGCGAGCCCGTACGGCCCCACGTGGGGCGCCGTGCCCGGCGGTTCTCTGGCCGAGATGGGCGGGGCGCGTACACTTTGGTGCGACGGGGAGATAGGAGAGCGACCCGATCCCTCGCACCGCGCCGCGCCGGGGACCCCCGCCCCGAGGACCCCCGGTCGTCCCCGAGGGTCCCCGAGTGCCCTTTGTGCGCAAAGCCCTGTGCCATCTTCTGGGTCATCTGCTGTGCGGGGCCGGGGTCGTGGCTGCTCCCTTTGCACACGTGAAGTGACAGCTTCAAAGCCACCCAGCCTGTTAGGGTGAAGGCCCCTGGAGACCCGGTTCCCGATGCCGCTGCTCGGCCGCGGGCCCTCGTCTTCCCTGGGGGCTTGGGCACAGGGCTTCTCCACTCACCCACCGCTGTATCCTGCCCCCTGCCCTCAGGAGATGAGGAAGGAAGGGGCGTTCCATCTGGGCTTGGCCGTGGAGGCTGAAGCGGGTCGGGTGGAAGGAAGGAAGAGGCAATCTGCTGTTGGTGGTGGAGGGACCAGGTGGGATCAATTCATTCATTCATTGAGTCAGTTATTGACACCTCCTGCTGTTATCCTGGGGACACAAACAGCGGTGGCCCCAGGGGAGGCTTGGAGGCTAACCTCCCCCTAGTTTCCATTAGTCTCCCCTCTGAGCTACTCCAAGTGGAACATACAAAAGTGTTCTTTATGGGCAATTGACGTGGTCTTAGTCTTACATTTTTATGGCACCCTCAGACAGGGTATTTGAGGAGAGTTGAATAAATGGAAAATGAATGAATTAAAGGAGAGGTGGTGCAGCCCAGGGCCAGCAACAAAGGGGAGCTATTACCGCTTTGAACTGAAGGGTAGCTGTAGCCATAGGAGAGGCCCATCCAGCATGAGTCCTGACCTTGGAAGGAGGGACACAGCAACCTGGTTGGGAGGAGCCTGGTGATATATATACCGACCTCACTTTCCTCCTGCCTGCTCCTCTCATCTGCAGGCTCCTTTTTGGCTGAATTCCTATTAACACTGTGCCCACAGGTCAGCCTCAAGCCACAAGGTAGGGCAGCTGGGGCAGAGAAATGAGGAGGTGTCCAGCACCTGTTCTGAAGTGTGAATAAAAGCATCTTAGAAACATTGCTGTTTTGTAGGCAGTGACATAGGATGTAAGTGAAACCCCTGTGTAATCCTGTGCAGAGGTAGTTGAGAAATGAAGGGGTCAGTGTTGGGCTGAGCCCCTCCCTCCCTGGTGCAGAACCATTCCAAGCCTTTCAGGAGTGGGAAGACAACATGCAAGTGGTGAGTTGAACACAGAGACAGAGCAGTGGATGTGGAGCATGCCTGTCAGTGCACGTGGGCCGTGCAGTTCAAGCGCCTCCTCCTCCAGGAGCTCTCCCTGATGCTCCGTTTCCATAAGCAGTTGTCACAGGGCACTGTTGGGACCGTAAGTTCCAGGGGCAGGGACTGGTCTTGCTCACTGTTGTCTCCTCCTGGTGCCTGCACCCATCCACAGGTGCTCAGCACACACTGGAGATGGATGGCCCATGTGTTTTGCCTTGGCGAGGTCTGACAGGCTTCCCTCTGAGGCAGGGAGCGTTTATGCACTCAATACATCTTTTCAGGGGGCCTTTCTCTGCCAGGCCAGGTCTCAGCCCCAGGAGGCTCCAAGGAGGAAAGGATGTGTTCCAGGTGTGTTCATGGTCCAACAGATACAGCCAGAACAAATTCAGGATGAGGCGCCCCGAGCCAAGGACCCCTGGGAGGTTCGGGAGGGAGGGGACTCCTTGCAGAATGGAGATGAGGGAAGGAGGTGGCGCTTGAGGTGGCTTTGAAGGGCAGGTGGGAGTTGGAGCACTGGAGAAGGTGAAGAAAGGCACAGGGCACAGAGGTGAAACCTCGAGGTCCAAAGATGTGGCTCTGGGGAGTCTGGCTGTGTGCACACCCCACTACGTGGGAGTCAGGGGACCCGGACCAGGTACCCCCACCTTGGTTTCCCACCTTGGTTTCCCACCTGTCATATGGTCGTAATAACAGGATTATCAGGCAGGTTGAAAGAGAATCTACGTGATGTGCTTAGCAGTCTTGTACTTGGTAATTATGGGCTCAATAGATACACGTGAGCTGTCATTGTAAGCATTCGTTGTTGTCAGGGAGGTGGTGGGTTTGGTGGGATTCAAGGAGCCTGTATGGGGGGCAGTGAAGATGGCCCTCAGGGACAGCAAGGTTGCCTTGCGTTCCTCCATCACATATGGCAGATGTCACTAATCCATCAGCCACTCTTTTCTGAGGAGCCCAGAGGTGGCCTCAGAATCCTTCTCAACACATTCTCCGGGCAGCCCTCTAATCAGCACATTCTCCGGGCAGCCCTCTAATCAATCGCAGCTGGCACATAAGATGACATAAGATGACCGATTTGCCATCCCTGACTTGGCCAAGATCAGAAGTTGGGATCTGATGGCCTGGAATCAGGAGTGCCAGTTTCAGACCTGGGTTCTCCCACTGTGTGGAAGGAAGCCAGGGCAGGTGGACGGGATACTGCTCAGGAGTGGGGAGGGTGTGTCCTTAAGAGCACGAGCACCTTCTGGCGTGCAGGGTCAGGATGTGCATGTGCCCTTGGCTCTGTCAGAACAGCCCCGACCCAAGGCCAGGGAGGCCAGTGTGGTGGTGCCTGTCAAGGTCAAAGAGAGAGAACGGATCGGAAGGAGCATGAGAGCACAGAAGCACACGGCTGCTGGGAGTGTGGGGCTTGGCTGGGGGACTGTGCAGAGTCCAGAGCCTCAGGGCGGGAGACCAGCGAGTCCTGAACAGAAGAGGGGATAGAGGAGGAGGAGGAATGAGGGCTGGTCTGGGGGGTTACAGTGACAAGACTGTCCTGTGGACCCATGTTCTGTGTCCCCAGACCATGCCTCCTCTTTTTAGAAATTCATCTATGGACTTCCCTGGTGGTCCAGTGGTTAAGACTCCGCACTTCCACTGCAGGGGCACGGGTTCGATCCCTGGTCTTGGAATTTCTGCATGCTGCGTGGTGTGGCCAAAAAAAGAAAATTAAAAATCAATCAGGGACTTCCCTGGTGGCGCAGTGGTTAAGAATCCTCCTGCCAATGTAGGGGACACGGGTTCGAGTCCTGGTCCGGGAGGATCCCACATGCTGCGGAGCAACTAAGCCCGTGCGCCACAACTACTGAGCCCACGTGCCACAAGTACTGAAGCCCTGGCGCCTAGAGCCCGTGCTCTGCAACAAGAGAAGCCACCGCAGTGAGAAGCCAGCACACCGCAATGAAGAGTAGCCCCAGCTCGCCACAACTAGAGAAAGCCTACGTGCAGCGACGAAGACCCAACATAGCCCCAAATAAACAAATTTATTTTTAAAAAATCAATCAATCAATCAGTTCATCTAAAAATCCTGAGGTGAGAACACCAATCTCAGATTTACGGGTGGATGGACTTTCCATTTGTGTTCACCATGCAACCACCATCCCACCTAGATAACTGCCCACCAGAGGCTCCGTGGTGCCCCCTCTCATCCCAAACCCCAGAAGTGCCCCCTAGAGATAAGTTTTGCCTGATCTTTATATTCCTGTTAATGGAGCCACACCGCCTGTCCTGAGGCTGGCCTCGTTCCTTTCTCCCATGCTGGGTGTGTCCGTGCTGTGTTCTTTTGCACTGCCGGGTTGTATCCTGTTGTGTGGGCATGCCAGTTTATTCGCCCAGTCTCCTGTTAATGGACATGCAAATAAATCTCCAAAGTTTGCAAACAGTGCTGCTGTGAACATTCTAGTGCACATCTTCCGAGTTTGTGCCTGGCAGCGGGGTTGCTGAGGAGGCAATATTTAACTTTAGTGGATGCCACCAGTTCTCTAAATGTCAGTCCTGACCGCCTCTCTTACCAGTGGTGTGGGTGATTTCTGGTGGCCCCACGCCTATGTCAGCACTTGAGATTGTCTGTCTTTTACTGTTAGCCATTGGGGTTTGGGGGAACATGTTCCACCTCCTGATCTTCCTAATGCCCCTGTGAATAGGATGCTTACCTGGGTGGGGGTGGTATTATCCCATTGATAGGACAGGAAGAGGGGGAGGGCCTGAGAAGTGAAGCCACACCACCAGTAAGCACTGGATCTGCTTCTGGAGTTCCAGTGTCAATTCTTTCCTCACCTCTGAAACCAGAACTCAGAAACTGAAATGTGGCTGGTGTGGATAGCTGGAAGGCCCTGGGGCTTGGAGATCCAGTGCAAGATCAGAACTGGTGCAGAGCAAGGAGAGCTGTGGAGGGAACTCTGGGCATTGGGGGAGGGAGGGCAAGGGAGGACGGTGGGAAGCAGTAGGGGCTGTGGGCGCTGAGGAGTGGGGGTGGGGAGAACAGTGGTGTCAGCAGGGCCAGCACCCACCTGGTGCACACTTGTGCCCAGGCCCTGAGCTGGGCACAGGGACATAATGTTGAACCCACACAGGCAGGGGCCCTGCCCTCACATTAATGACAGTCCTGGGAAGCAGGCAATCAAGGAAATCCACAATAAATACATAATTACAGGCTGTGATGAGCGCTCTGTGCTGTGAGAGGGCCCGACCTGGTAGTGACGTCAGGACTGAGAATGAACCACATCAGAGATCACATTGCCCGAGGGACTCTTAAAAGAGGTGTCCCAGCAGAATGGGGGTGGGGGGTCTGGGAGGGAATGGCAGCAGGAGGTGGAAGTGGAAGTCCTCAGCACTGACAGAGAAGCAGCAAGAAAAGGAGAGCCTGAGAGATGGATGGTGGAGTGAACCAGATCCAACACTCAGTGAGGATTAGATTTCATTTCCACAGAAACTCCAAAATAACAGTGACTTAAAACAATGGAGAGATTTCTTTCTCTTTCACATAAAGCCTCCAGGGCAGCTTTGGAGGCTCCACAGTCATCCACAGTTCCTCCACAGAAGGAACCCAGGCTCCTTCTCCTTCTGTCTTGTTGCTCTACTGTTCTCAAATGTAGCTTCCTCCTCATGATCCAAGATGGCTGCTCAAGCTCCAGCCATCACATGTACCTTCTAACCAGCAGGAAAGGAGAAAGGACAAAGAAGAGCACAGCCCCTATGTTAAGGACACATCCCATTGCACATGATGTTGCTGTTCACCCTCATTGCCCAGAACTCAGAATAGCTGCAAGGGAAGTTGGGAAATGTGATCTTGACTCTGGACAGCCAGGTGCCCAGTTACAAGTGTGGTTCTATTACTGAGGAAAAAGGGGAAGACAGATATTGGAGCAACACAGTCTCTGCCTCTTCTGGTAACTGGAAACGAGGAGATGATGCTGAAGACAAGAAATGACCAGTGGACTGTACCTCTGTTCCTCCCTGCAGATAGTGTCATTGTTTAGGCCCAGCAGCTCAGAGACCATGGGGTACACAGAGCATGCAGGAGTCTCCACCAATGAGCTGTCCTGTTGGCCTCACAGTTCATCTCATTTTCACAGACAGGGAAAGTAGGTCTCAGGCAGGAAAGTGGCTTGTCCAAGGGTCCATAGCTGGGACACAGGCCAAGAGAAACAGACCCTGCTAAGAACTTTGCAAACTTCCACCCATCTGGTGAAGGGGGCTCAAGACCATGAAGCTCCCATCACTTCGTTCCCCGAGATGCCCAAGGCTGTCCCCCTACTCTTTAAGTAGGACACAGGAGTGGCCATAACCACCCCCCTTGCCCCCATCTTCCCAGAGCATAGGAGGCAAGGCAGGGACTGCAGGCAGGTGGCCAAGCTCTGGATGACTGATGTGCCCTTGGTGCTGGAGAGGAGCACAGGCAGAGAGGGGAGGACATGGGAGCTGCCCCTCTTAGTCCCAGCACACACCCCAACCCTGGCATTAGCCCCTCATTTGGGCTGGAGGGCGGCGTCCTCCCCCTGCCAGAACTGGGCTGCTTCTTCCTTAGTCAGCAGATCACAGGGCTCCACGGAGGCCATGGGTTTTCGGCAGGAGCAGAGGCTCCAGTGGCTCCTGTTCCTTCAGGGCTTTCCTGGCCTCCTCTGTGTGCACCCTTCCTGTCCCATGTTGGACAGCTGCTGGGTACACCTGCTTATGGCCAGGTGGGCTGGGGAGCACCCAGTTTATATTGAACAGTTGGGTTTCAAGTTCAACCCATTGTCCCGCAGTAGCAAATAAATATATGATGTCGGGTTAAATTTATTATTTATTTATTAAAAAAAATTTTTTTTTTGACGGTGCCACGCGGTATGCGGGACCTTAGTTCCCTGACCGGGGATCCAACTTGTGCCCCCTGCAGTGGAAGCACGGAGTCTTAACCACTGGACCGCCAGGGAAGTCCCAGGATGTTGGGTTAAATTTAAATCTCAGACAAACATTGAATAATTTTTAGTATAAGTATACCCCTATTACTGCATGCACCATACTTCTACTAGAAGTTATTTGTTTATCTGAAAGTCGAATTAAACTGGGCGTCCTGTTTCTTATCCAGTGGCCAGATCAGGTCAGGGGTTGGTTCTGCAGGAGGCTGGTACCAAGCCAGGAGATAGAGGCTTCACCTGCGTTACCGTGGGCTCATGCACCCCACCTGGCTTTCGAAGCAGGGCTGTGCTTACATCTCCAGCTCACCTGAGAATCCCAGGATTAGACCCTGATTGGCTCAGCTTGGGTCACATACACACTTCAAAACCAACCACTGTGGCAGAAGCACCCTGATTGGCTAGGCTGAGGTTATATGACTAGAGTGTGGCCTGGCTGCCCGCATGACCTCATATGTGCTGTGTGATGCAGTTCTCCCTGGTCGTCTGGGTGTGGACTGCAGAGGAGGCTCTTCCTGCTGGGCCAGGGGCTTCTAGGCCCCTGGGACAGTGGCCTTGGGCAGCCTCCAAGTGCTTTGGCTTTCTGCATGCACGTGTGGCCTCAGGAGGGAGTCCTGTGGGGCTGGGGCGGCGTGGTTTCCCTGCTGATCCCACGGAATTTTTGGTGGCTTGAGCAGAGGCTGCCCTGGCGCTGTCCTGTCCTTGGCAGTGGGCTAGTGTCCCCTTCTTGCTGGGTCCCTCCACACCCACTTCCAGCCTGCGTCCAACGGGCACCCCAAGAAGGGAGACATTGCAGGAACCCTGGGGAGCCCCAGGGCCGGGATGCTTTGTCCAGGATCAGAGGGGTCGGCTGAAGGACCTGGTGGAGAAAAATATAATTGCCCTGTCAGTGTGGAGTCTCCTGACACTCCCCCTGCTCACCGGCGGCCCCCGAGTCTGTTTTTTATAAGTGAAAACAGATTTCCTGACAAGGGGCAAGATCTTAAACTTGTTCAAAAGCTCCCAAATAGGGACTTCCTTGGTTGCTCAGTGGTTAAGAATCCGCCTGCCAATGCAGGGGACACGGGTTCGAGCCCTAGGTCCAGGAAGATCCCACATGCCGTGGAGCAACTAAGCCCATGCGCCACAACTACTGAAGCCTGCGCGCCTAGAGCCTGTGCTCCGCAACAAGAGAAACCACTGCAATGAGAAGCCCGCGCACCGCAATGAAGAGTAGCCCCTGCTCGCCGCAACTAGAGAAAGCCCACACACAGCAACGAAGACCCAACACAGCCAAATAAATAAATAAAATAAAAAGTATTCTGCCCTTTAAAAAAAAAAAAGGGTGGCTTTAACTTTCCCCTCTTAGCAAACCAAATTGTGAGGAGGCCTCTGGACCATTCCGTCACTGCGGGTAGGATTGGGGAGCCTGAGGCTCCTGACTGCTGGGAACCTTGGGGCAGAGGGGCTGTGGGAGGCCTTGGGTTTAGCCCACCCCACTGCCATGTGGAGCGCTTTTTCTCAGTGGAGCCCCAGTCTCCACTCCCAGGCTCAGGAAGAGCAGAGCTCCTGCTGGCCTCAGGGCCAGGCTGCCCCAGAGCTGAGAACTCAGGCCTAGAGTTGTTCTCCGTGTCACTGTTTTCTGGGGTGATGCCAGTGGAAGATGGTTCCCACCCAGCAAACCCCTAGTCCTGCCGTCCTCTGAAAGCTGCTTCAGCTGTAATTTTTTTCTTCAGATTAAACCAGTTAAAGGAAGCAGCTGTGGATGCCCCTAGAAGCATTTCTGTCAGGGGCTGAGTTTCCTGGGAGAGGAGCTCCCCTCCCCCGCACCGGGTCCTTGACCTGGATTTCTCGGCCCTGCAGCTGCTCTGTGCTAAGGAGGGCCCTGCACAGCTTCTGAGTTCACTGGATGCCGTGGTTTCTGTGCCAGCCTTCTTCCCTGTTGAGCTCAAGCTCTTGGAGGGCGGGGATTTGGGGTAATGCCCTCGACGCTTCATTCTGGTGCCTGGCACAGGGCCCAGCACACAGTAGGTCTTCAGCACATACTTGTTGAAATAATAGACGGATGGATGGATGAGTGGACAGATGGAAACAAGTTGTGCTCTTGCCAGGAACAGATCACATCTGCGGGAGTTGAGAAATGATGTAGGCCATGTCCTTCTCTGACGGGCAGGATGGCTGATTCTAGGATGTTTGGAAAGGGCGGGAGGCGTTGGCTGTTTTCCCGCTAGCCCTGGGTATCACCAGGGGCCCCTGTCCTCCATCGAGGGAGTTAGGACTGGTGAAGTTTTTCCCCGAACAATAGTCATTGGCCCAGCAACCGTAGGGTGCTGGGTCAGTCTCTTGCCTTTTCTTTCTGAAGATGGATGCAGTCTGCCTCCGGAGCCCCACAGTCAGATGGGAAACTCATTCGAGTAGGCCCTGCTGACCCTGAGCTGGGGTGGCTTGCGACGGAGAGCGCCTGAAAGCTCAGTTTAAGGAGAGGAAGGGGGCAAAGGATGCTGTCAGGGGAACTTGGAACCTAAGAAAATAAAAGCTTTGCCAAGCTCTGCAGTGGCATTAGGTGCCCACAGCTGTGTGGCAAGCTTGTTCCAAGCCCTTCTCTCGGTTCTGAGCTGCTCACTCTCGGTCAGCAAAGTAACAGGACAATTCTTCGGCTGCTCTTCCGAGATGGCTGGTTCTAGACGCTGCTTCTTCCTCTTGGGGAGGGCCTTCTCCCCAGCTGTCGAGATTCGAGTAGGCCGAAGACAAGTTGAAACGTGTCTGAACTTCAGAGCTGATGTAAGGCCCGGAGAGCTCTGGCTCCAGACTCGATTCCTTCAATATGGCACCAAACACAGAGGAGTAGTTTGGAGACCAGCCTGTCCTCTTTCTGCCTGAACTGGGCCCTCCCAGGTCTCGTGAGGGTGTGGGGCGGGGACAGGAACCTCTGAGGAGGGGGCGTTAAGACAGCAGAATGTGGAGTCAGGGAGCCGGACAACTCAGGGGCCTGCCCCTCCCAGGCTGTTCGGTTTATGGCCTTGGTTTCCATGTCCTGCAGCGGCCTCGCGCTGTGCTGGCCAGCCTATCTAGATGCGACCGAATCTGCCATGCCTTGAGTAACCGACCCGCCTTCTGTTCTCACCAGAGCTGGTCTGGGCTCCTGGTGAGGGGGGTGAAGGAAGGCGCCCCATGCTGTCCGTCAGGGCCCACACCACCGTCCAGCACCACAGCTCCCAGGGGGCTGGTCCCTGGCAGATCTGGTGGAGGCTGTCCCTGGGGCCTGGGCTGGCCTCAGAAGGACACAGAGTTTGACAAATGAGCAGCGCACCTGTCAGGCTGAGTTCTGGGAGCTGGAGCCTGGCGAAGGGGCAGCCGGTAGGTGGAAGGGGGCCAGGCAGGAAGGAGGAACATTGGCCCCCAGCCCAGTTTGCTGCTCAGAGCGCTCCCACCCTCGGTCCCTCTGCTCACCCCGTTTCTCTCCCTCGGGTCCTCTTTGTCCCAGAGCACTGTTCCCAGCAGCCCCCACGCTCCTGCCATCTTCAGGGCTGGGCTGGGGGCTGCACGGGGGCCCTGGGGTCCCAGGATAGCGCGGAGGGAGGGAAGTGTGGCTTTGGGGACCCACCAGGCATCCCCTCTCACATAGGGCAGCAAGTGGATGCATATCTGACATCTAGATGGCTCCGTGAGTATTTGTTGGGGAGGGTAGGCAGTGCCCCCAGGGCAGCCAGAGGGGAGCCCCATCAACCCCCAGCCAAGCCCCTGGGGAGGCCGGGGGCTCCTTGGTGGAGTTGCTGGGGCAGCTTCCTGGGTGTTGAGGCATCCCCAAGTGGGGGAGAGCCAGGCCCCTGAGGCAGACAGTGGGTGGAATCCAGCTCCACTATGTCCAGCCCGGGGCCTGCGTGTGTCCCCACACTCTGAGCCTTGTCACTGCCAGCCAGGAGGGCATAGAGGGGTGGCGTGGCAGACAGTGTGAGGCGCCCGGCCCAGGGCCCTGACGGTCACTCTCTTCCTACCTGGGCAAGTGGCGTGTGGCCCACAGAAAGGGCTCTGCTCACATGTGGATCCAGAAATCCCTTGCTATCTCCCATGAACCTCACCCCGTTCCCATAAGCGGGCAAGCGTCAGGGACCCGGTTCACAGACTAGGACTCTGCGCTCCCACCGGCCACCTTGCCCAGCCCGCTTCCTCCCGTCCTTCTCTCCAGAGGCCCGAGTCACTCGGGCCTCTTCTCGCCCCTGCTAGTGGCACTCTGGTCCCGGAGGCCGCGCTGAGTGGGGCCTCACCTTGGTGATCCCTAGCCTGTCTGTCTGCCTGGACCTTGTGCACCGAGCAGCCCTGCTCTCGTCACTGTCCTGGATCTCAGAAGGTGGCCTGACTTTTAGAGCAGAAATGGCTTGGAAGGGGTGCTAGCTTGTCACCGGGAGCCCTGGGGAATGGGGTGGGTGGCAGCAGAGGGCGGGGGCATGGAGGTTGGAGGTCCGGACCCCAGCTTCTCTCTGGGAGCCAGGGAGCCCTTAGGGTCACCCTATTTGGTGCTGCCCTGGTCCACTTCCTCACTCAGGGGCCCCAGAGGTGGGTCCCTCCTAACCTGGTAGGGCCTCTGCACAGACTCAGGAGGCCGCCCAGGGCCTGGCTGGTCATCGGCCTTTGGCTGGCTGAGTGCCCAGGTGACCTCTTAATGGCTAGGCTGCAGAGTCGAGCTCCCCCATCGCTGGCCTGGGTCTGAGCTCCCCACCCAGCCCCCAGCCACCTCGCCCCAACCAGGCACGAACATTTCAACCCCTGTCCCCGGTTGGTTTGTGGTATTAAAAACAAATTGTGATCAGCCAGATTGTCATTTCTACCTGATAAAACATCACTTTTATTGATCTCACTCACCCAATGCCATCACTTATCTTGCTTCAGCGTTTCACATAATGGCTCGTTTGTCTTGATTCAAGTGTAGTCCCGTGTGTTTAACCCTTGGGGCTCTGCAGCCTCACGTGCCCACTGCCGTCCCTTGCCCAGGCCCTATTCTGGGAGGCAGGAGGTTCTGGAAGGCAAGGGCCACCCTGTCTGAGTTAAGGTGGGAAGAGGGGGTGGGTGGGGGAAGGGAGGAGGAGATGGGGCCGCTGGGGATGGACCCCTGGGGGCTCACCTAATCCTGCTGTGGTCCTCACTTGCTGTGACCCAGTAGTCACCTGCCTCCCAGCTCACCCCCACCTGCCCACATTCCTGGGCCCATTGGCACCCCTCCCTGGTTTCTGGCCCTCAGGGCCCCCTTACCCCCCAGCCTAAAACTGTGCACCTGCCCCCCACCCCAGGCCCTTAGAGTCTCTGGTGTCAACTCCTCCCTCAGGTGCTGGACAAGCCCCTGTAACTCTGACTCTGGGGTCACAGAGGGAGTGGTCTCAATCTGATTTCGGACTCTGCCTAGAGCCTTCGGTGTGTCCCGTTGTCCAGCAGACAATGCAGACCCTGTCTAGCCCCTCAGGGTTTAGCCCCTGCCACAGTCCGGCTCCAGCTTCCGGCCCTCCTGGCCACCAGCTGTGCTCCTCACCTATCCTCTTCCCTGCTCTGGCCCAGGTCCTGCGTGGACTCTGCTGCAGCACGTAACCGAAGGTACTGAAGACGGGTCTTCCATGCCCACAGGGGGTCTCTGCCCCCTTTCCCCCCGACAGAGGGGCTCTGAGCCAGAAACCCTGGTCCGCAGGCATTCCCTTCTCAGACCTCTTCTGTCACTCGTCTTGGTCCCACGGCCTCCTCTGGACCTACTCGCTCCCTCTCCCTGCTGCAGCCCTTGGAATTGGGCTTCCCTCCTGAGCAGCTGGAGGGCTGCACTTTGTGCAACTCACCTGCACAAAGTGGGGGCTGCTGACTCACGGACGGAGAATCCAAGGGCTAGGTCGCCTGCCTTCAGGCGCAGCTGAACCTGGGCACTCAGACTGTTTGTCCCAACGCCTTGCGGCCCCAGGCGGCCGGCTCAGGAGTCTCGCTCTAACCACTCTCGCTTGCTGGGCTCGGAAGGGGCCAAGGGAAGAGACTGTCAAGCCTCGCCTGGCCTCGGTCCCCATGCTCTGGGCCCTGGCCTGTCCTTTTGCATCCCAGGGAGGGGTTTTGCCCCTCTGTTCTCTCGGAGGAAAGGGGCGTGGTCAGGGCTGGCCCGGGACAGCCCCAGAGTGGGTGGGCTGGCAGTGTTGTCTGTGCATATGTGAAAATGGCCCGCAGCTCCTGACACGCCAGCGGGGGTGGGTGGTGGTGGTGGGGGGTGGCGGTGGTGGGGTGGGGGTGGGGGGGTTGGTGAGTGCTGGTCACACTGGTCACAGCCCCACGCCCCATGCTTATCTGCCCTGACCTAGGGTCCCCTCATCAGGGTCCCCAATCCCAGCTGAGGGGGTCACTCCCCAGGGGGTCCTAGAGGTGGAGGAAAAACAGCACCCCCCCCCAAATTGGTAGGGTTCCTGGAAAGCCCTCGGGGCTGCAGCCTCACTGGGTGGGGCTCTCTGGCTGGGGGATGCATTGAGATGTACCCCCGCCCAACACCCCTCAGGCCCTGGGGGGCCAACCTGCTGTTGAACGATCGGGACTGCTGTTTACTCCTGCACAGCTGAAAATGTTTCTCAAATGAGTCAATTCATGCCTTCCTTGAGGAGGGTGTCTGCTGTCTGGTCTGCACAGACCCCTCCCCTGCACTGTGGGGACCACCCTTCCTCCTGTGTCTGGGCCCTCCACTCCTCCCCGCCAGGGGCACCCGGCCTGGCCACGTGGACTGGTTCAGGCTGAACATCTCACCCACCGTGGGGGAGATCTACTAAGATAAGGGACCCTCATCCTGGGGGGTTTCAAAGGCCAAGGCCACCCCAAAATCATTCTGGTTGCATGTGCCTCTCACGGGCCCAGCACCCCAAGGGGCTCTGCTCGGCTGCCGCAGCCGACGTAGCCCTGACCCAGATGTCCCAGTCCCTCCAGGGAGTCCCCATGGGACACGCACACGGACACCGGGGTGAAGTTAGGATTCTGGACCATTGAAAACCTGCACAATAGTTCATATATTTATTCTTAAGCAAGTTATCAATAAAAAATTTAATACTAAAATGCCTTTACATAGAGTTTGCTGTTCATAAAACCTTTGTATTTTTTTTGTTTGTTTTTAGTGTTTACATTGAAAAACAATTCAACCGTCCTCTTAGTTTACACATGTACAAGAGTCGTGCTTTTGCCAGGTTTAACCATGGTGGGAAGGGCCGCGCTGTCCGCACGCGCACGGACAGAGGGGGATGGGAAGAGAAAAGCAAAGGACAAAAGTCCATGGACTAGGGAGAAGAACCCATGGGAGGGCGGGAGGCCAAGAAAAGGCTGCCTGTTCGTTCGCTCCTGCCTCGGTGCTTGGGGTTGGAAGTAGCCTCAGGTTCTAATTTCTGTGGTTGGGGCTTCCCCACACACGCCTTGGCACTGGCCGCGTCGCCCCACAGCATCTTGCCACTTCCCCAGCCGCCAGCAGGACCTCAGCCGCCTCTCCAGGACGACCACCAGAATGAAATATTGCACTCGAGCCGAGACAAAGTGGAGAGTTGGGGTGGGAGAAGAAAGCTGCGGTGCAGGGGAATCCCTCCATGTCCCTATACTTCCCGTGGAGCCACCAGGAGCGGGGGAGGGGTGATTTCCTGGTTGGAAAGAAAAAGGGGCCCGGGCACCCACTGACATCCCTTATTTCCCAGGTGCCTGGCCTGTGCCTGTGGGTCACACAAGAGCCCGTCCTAAGGAGCAGTGGCTAACTTGGGAGGCCTTCCTGGGGCTCCCATTGTGGCCAGGGGAGACTTAGCATGGTGAGACATGGGAGCACGTGGCCCTCAGTGCGTATTTTCGGGGACAAGGGCTGCTGGGCCACGGGTCTGGCTTGCCCTGCTTGTCCCTCTTGGCCTCAGGAGAAGTGGAGGTGTGATGAGTTCTCCAGGGTTACGGGGGTGGTGCTGAGGGTCTGGGACACCCACACGGCACAACGGTAGCCAGGGCGCTGGGCAGAGGGCTGCTCCGTGCACCTGAGGCTGGGTTGTAGGCAGGACGGAACCCTGCTCTGTGCCCCAAGCACTACCCTGCCAGGCCAGCGGCCCTGCCAAGTGGCCGCAGAAAAGTCCCAGAAACCTCCACATGAGTTGGCGGGGGCCAGTTCCTTCCTTGCTCTGAGTGAAGGCTGGACAAGCTGGCCATTGAGACGGAAATCAGAAATAACTTGGAACATTCAGGAAATAAAATCAAAACATCATTTTTTCTTATCGATAGTTTAAAATATTTGTTCATTTTTGCTTTGTTTTAAACAGAGGTAAGATACACATATGGCTGCCGTCACACTCTCGGGCTGGGGAGCCTGCTCTGGCATCCCTTCTCTCCCCGAGGGACCCTTATCATCAAGCCCGCCCCCCAATCCTTTTTTTCCCAGGAGATGAATTAAAAGGAAATAAACTTGAGTGTGACTTCCATCTTAGACAGTCCCCCCAAGATATCAACAGGTGTAACCTAGGGTCCTGTCTGACCTCTCCTGTGCCCTCCGGCCCCTCTGCCCCCACCCCCAGCTGCCTCTGTCGTCACAGACGCCCCAGTTGGAACTCAGCTAGGCTGAGGAAAACAGTGCATTTTCAAAGAACCCCCCCCCCAAGAACAAAATCTCTACACACACACACACACACACAGACACACACACACACACACACACTCACGCACGCATACCCTCGTTACGCATGTGAGGGAAAAAAAATCCTTTTCGGCTTTTTTTCCATAAAACTTTCCCGCAGAAATACAATATTTACATAGAGAAATAAATAGACAACACACCTGATTTCTGCTTTCCCTGGTGGGAGACAGTCGGAGGTACTAGGGAAAATATGGCTTGGATTCTAATCTCTCGTGAACTGCCGATGTGGGAAAACAGAGAGCGCCGGTAGGTCCCAGTCGGGGCACAGCCGACCCTCCGCAGCAGACGGATGAACTGGGTTCTGATGCCCAAAAGCTCTCTCTCCTTCCAGGGAAAATAATAAAAAAGCCTGGATCTTGCCTTGGTGGGTTTGCATATTTGCTCAGACCTGCCCCTCCGAGGTGTGGGCCAGCCTCCCGCTCGGAGGCATGGGGCTGGGTCCTCATGTCCTCACGTCCCTGTGGCTCTGGCACTGGGCATGGCGGGGCAGGTGGGTCACCTGCAGCCGGTCTGTGCAGGCTCAGCACAGGATGGGCACACCATCGGCCGTCACCAGGCGCCCGGTGGTGGGGTCGTAGGTGCCCGCCAGGTAGTAGAGGTCCCGCCGGTCCTGGCACTTGCGGCTCCGTGTCATCTGCTCATACTGCTCGCGCCCCACTACCTGGCACTTGTGGGAGATGGTCTGCACGTCGTTCTCATCCTCGTGGCAGGACTGGTACAGCGCGTTCTGCTGGGGAAGGGGGCGAGGAGCGCTCAGCATCAGGTCTGGCCTTGGCCAGCGGACCCCACCTGACCCAGGACCCTCAGTTCTGGATAAGCTCTTAACTGTGTGGCCGGGGTCTGCGCCCGGACCCCCAGCAGGCTGGCAGAATTGGAGAAACACTTGTTTCTGCACCGTCTGCAAACATGGTTCTCAGGGAAGACTGGAGAGTGAGCTGGGGGCATTTTCTGTCTTGGGTTGACCTTGGGAGGCAGGGATCAGCAGGCCCGTGGTGGGGGACATGGGCTGCTGAGGGCAGGTGCTACAGGCTGCTGTGGGCCACAGCCCCCCACAAGGTGAAACTGTCACCCATTGCGTGGGGAGCCACAAAGGCCCAGCTGGGGAGGGATCCAGGTGGCCTGGCTCTGGGGCCTGAGTCCTCAGCTGTGTTACTCTCTGTGGGGCCCACGGCACCCTTGGGCCGGGAGGCCTTGAGGTGTGGGAACCGGGGGCGAGGGATGTCCATAGATGACCACTCCCCTTCTGGCTGCTGGTGCCAGTTGCTGAGATACCCCTTCCCAGGCCCCCCACTCTGAGCCTGCCCATTACCCCCGGACCCCCTGCCCCACCCCGGTCCCCACCTTCCCGTCGCTCTGCCGCTTCCCCAGCTTGGTCTCCTCTGGGTGGTAGAACCACTTGACCTTCACCACCATGTTGCTGCCCCACGACTCCCACATGCTCTCAATGCGGCCGATGTAGGGCAGGTTGGGCCGCCCAGCTGACAGGAAGACGGCACAGTCCCCGATGCGAAGCGTCTCCTTGCCCCGGACGATGGCCTTGTAGAACAGCTTCCTGGCCTTCCCCTTCATGCCGCGTCTCTGTAGGAGACAGCCAGGGGCAGAGGGCAGTGAGGACAGGAGCCTCGGGGACAGGCGGCGGGCAGGGGACACAGGACAGAATGACAGAGACAGACGCAGGGAGTGTGTAGGAGAGAAAGATGGTGTGTCTTGTGTGTAAGTGTGCATGGTCGGGCCCACCTACCTGTGTGGGGTTCCCCGACCACTTCCAGAGCTGCCGGGCAGGCAGGAAGGCTGAGATCTTTGGCCGGTTTTCCACGGAGGGCAGCCGCTGCCTCCGGGACAGCTCTTTGGCTTTGGAGAAGCTCAGGGCCTCCTTGCGCTTGAGCCTGGGTCTGCCACTGCTGGGGCCCGCGCCCACGCCCCCACCGGCCACCGCGGCCCTGGACAGGAAGCAGCGCTGGGCATGCGGGTGTGGGCCAGCCCCCTTGGAGCGCAGGGCCTCGGGCTGGGCCAGGAGGGCGGGCACCGGGTGGGTGAGGCAGGTCTGCAGCAGCAGGGCTGGGTCCTCCTCGTCTGAGCTGTAGGAGGAGCCCTCGTCATCCGAGGAGCAGAGGCTGGAGGTGGACAGGGAGCCAGAGGAGGAGGAGGTGGATGAGCCCGAGGAGGAGGAGGACACGGAAAGGCGGGCGAGGAAGCGGGAGGGCACGCCGGGGGCCAGGCCAGGCCCGTCCTCCTCCTCGTCCGAGTAGGAGCTGTGGCAGTCACTGTCGCAGGGCAGCGGGTACTCGGCCTGGCCTGCGAACTTGCGCAGCGCCAGCCCCATGGGCAGCGGGTGGACAGGCGACCGCCCCTTCCTGTCCTTGCCCACAAGGGCCGGGTGCCCATAGCTGGGGCCGGGCAGGGGCCTCCCTGGCCTGGGCCCCACATCCTTGTCACCCGCGTGCAGCGCCTTGCAGTTCTTGCTCTTGGGGGAGGTCACGCCCTCATGGTCCAGCTTGACCAGGAACTCGCCGCCCGCCCGCCGCCGCCCGCCCTTCTCGGCCTCCGCCCGCTCGGCCTTCTTGGCCCGCAGCAGCTTGTGGGCACCCCCGGGCAGGCCGGGCCCGGCCCCGCCGACAAAGGGAGCATAGGAGCTGGCCAGGCTGCTGAAGGAGTCGGCGCGGAAGCCGTTGCCAAACACGGGAGCAGCCACGCTGTGGACGGGGAAGAGCGCCTCGCGGGCCCGCAGCTTCCTGGCGCTGCCGTTGAGTTGGAAGAGGTTCTGCAGCACGCCCGGCCCCTTGCCACCTGCTGCGGCCGTGGCCACCGCCTTCCGCTTGGTCTGCGCCACCGCGGACCAGCTCAGCAGCGGGCTGCCCCGGCGGCCCAGGAAGTGGTCTGAGGCCCCCGCGGAGGGCTTGGTACCAGAGGCCAGGAGCTCCGCTTTGCCTGGGGAGAGGCCAGGGAGAGTCAGAGGAACTACCTGCCCGCCCCTTCTGGCCCCCCACTCCCGAGGGTGCCTCCCCACCCGAGGTCCCCGCAGTCCCGCGAGTACCAGCTTTGTCTTTGCCTGCGGATTTCTTCCCGGGGGTCTTTGAGGCTTCAGGGCCATCGTGTGCCTTGGGAGACAGGCTGGGAGCGGCGGCCTCACCAGGTGGGGGCGCCTCGCAGGAAGATTTCTTGGTCCTTCGGCAGCCGCTGGACACCAGCAGGGCTGGCGAGGGCTCTGTGCCTGCAGAGTGGACCAGTGGCCTCAGCGCCGTGCTGCCAGGGTGACCGCCTCCCCTTGCTCCCTCCTTGGGAGACTGTCAGCCCGACTCCAGCCATAGGGGCCGACCCAGAAAGGTAAGGACCCCACGCTGGAGGGCCCTGGGGCTCACACTGGATCTTGAAGTCCGGAGGCAGCAGCCTGATGTTGGAGACAGCAATGTGGCCGGTGTCCCCATCGTCAAACTCCACCACCACGGAGTCCAGGTCGTCTTCCTCATCACTGGAGGCGCCTGGAGACAGGGCCCACCTGAGCACGGGGCCCTCTGCTCGGGGCCCACGGGGTTCTCCCTGGTGGCCGGGTGGCCGGGACGGGAGGATGACAGGATGGGCTCCGTAGCGCCTGACAGATGATGCTGGGATATTCTGCTCCCTGATCACATTTGACCTTGGAGCTGCCATGGCAGCTGGGAGCAGCCTGCCTCCCCTCCACCTCCTGGAGTGCGGCCGGAGAGGCAATATTACCGCCATCCATCACCCGCATCCCAGGGCACACTCACAGGGACGTGGGGCCCCGGCCTCCCCCTACGCACACGCACATGTGTGCAAACACATGCCTGGTTGAGGCCCGCCCGCCCCCCTGCCCCCGACCTGTCAGACCGCAGGGTCCCCGCGTCCTGTGCCTGGGGGAGGGGGCAGAAGGATTTACCCCAGGAAAGCTGGTGCCCAGGTGACCAGTTTATAACCCCCAGGTCTGGGGCTCTGGGGCCCCTTCTCTGCTAGGCCTTCTGGACAGCCAGAGGCTCCACCCTGTCCTCACCCCAGGTCCCCCCTCGCCTTTTCCTGGCGACCAGGGAGCTGATGTTATCATCTGCTCTGTCTGACCCGCTCCAGCTTGGGAAGCAGGGCTGGCGGGAGGCCCTCCTTGAGAGACAGGGTCTCCTCCCTGGCACTCGGGTCTCTCATCTTCAGCTTCGCCTAAGGGGAGGGGCTGATGGGCCTCCCTGGGGGTCCTTGGGCGGGGCTTACCTCGCACTACGCTGCCTGGGTACAGGCAGCGGGACTTCTGGCTCCAGTAGGCACAGACCCTCGTGCCGGGCGGGAGGTACCTGCTGGACTGTGGCCGGACATCAAGAACCTGCGGGACCAGTGGGGGCGGCGGCCGTGAGTGGGCGGGGCTGGCCAAGGGGTGCCCGGGAGGGGCTGGGCGCAGCCAGGTCCACCTCCCTGGGGTGGTGAGCCGAGCGGGGGCTGTCCCCTCACCGCCTCCTGCAGCAGCTGCTCCAGTGAGTAGATCCTCTGCCGGTTGCCTCTCTCACCCTCGATGACGATGCTGTAGCTGAGGGGCATGGGTGGGGGAGCATGAGACAGGCCTGCGCATCCACCACCTCCCGCTCAGGCCTCAGCCCACACCCCTCCCTGCGCACGCCCAGGCCTTACATGTCGGGGGGCTGCAGGGTCCTGACGCTGCCTGCGTATAGCAGACTGTCCTCTTTGGGGATGAGCACGGGCAGCCCGTCCTGTAGGTCCTCCTTGTGGATGGTGCATGAGCGTGCTGGGGAGATGGGGGTGTCAGCACCTGGCCCCTCTCCGCCCACTGCTGGCCCCAGACGCTCGGCATCCCCTCCTGGCCGCTCACCCAAGGCGGCGCTCTGCTCGGCGCTCAGGGGGCCCCTGGCCTCCTCCTCCTCTGAGAGGCTGCTGCTGTCTTCAAACTCAAAGTCGTCCTCCACTGCGAAGCTCTCCAGCAGCCGGCTCACCGCCCGGCCCTTGCCCTGGGGGGTCAGAAGTGTCAGCTCTCTTGGGAGGGGCAGGAGAGGTCAGGGCTGGCTGGGTCCCAAGGTCGGGGTGGGGATGCTACCTGTTTGCCGGCAGCCTTGGTTTTCACCTTGCCCGCTTTCCTGCCCCTCCCCAGGATGGCCTTGGCGTTGCGGGGCGACAGGGCGATGGACAGGGCCCCGTTCTTCCGCTGTCGGAGGGGAGGGGCTGAGGTGAGGGTGGCACCAGCCTTCCTGCCCCCAGCCTGACCATGGTGTGACTCAGGCCGACCCTGAGTGTGACCCTGAATAGGAGTCCCAGAGTGTGACTTGGTGTAGCAAGTGGAGAGAAAGAGTGGAGTAAATGTCCCCGAAGGCCCTTCACATCTGGCACCCACCCTGCTGGGCCCAGGACCCTGGGGTGCCCGCTGGCCCTCACCCGCAGCCCTGGCTGGAGCACCGTGCTCTTGCGCGTGGCTCTCTTGAGGCGCTCACTGGCCAGCCTGCTGCCCTCCTCGTGGCAGGTGAAGGCCCGGGTGGGGCTGCAGAGGGCTTCCCTGCCGGGTGTGGCCCCCGGCTCTGCCCGCAGGCTGCCCTTGGCCTTGCCCTTGGCTTTCTTCTTGCCAGGCCCACCTGGGGGCCTGCGCCCCGGGGCCCGCTCCAGCTTGCCGCCCACCTTGGCCTTCACCGTCCTCCTCTTGACCTTGACCTCACTCTCGGGGCTGGACAGGCGGCAGGCCCCTGGGGAGGGAGGGAGGGAAGCCGTTGCAGGAGCCCCAGCTGCCTGCTGGGGCCCTCGTCGGCCAGGCCTGCCCCAGCCCGCCTTCACCCCCTGGGTACCTAGCAAGCCCTGCCTCTCCTTCTTCTTCTTGGCCTTCTGGTTGGCCTCCATCTTGACCACGGAGGAGGGCGAGGGCCCCAGCACGGCCACGCGGGCCCCAGCGTGCAGTGCCAGCCCGGGGTCCTTGGGAGGTGCCTCTGTTTCCAACAGACCCTCGCAGTTTTCACTGTCCGAGCCGCTGCCTGGGGAGAGGCGGGTGGTCCAGGTGATTTGGCACCAGAGCAGTGCCATTTTGGGGTGGGTTCGGGGGGGCGGATGTGTTGGGGGCTGAGTGGAGCCCGTCACTGTCATCCCGGGGCTGCTTCGAGGGCAGGCACCTGGGCCAGGTGTCCAGGTGAGGGTGTTTGGACCAGAAAGGAGAAGGGGCTGCCTCTGACCTCCCTTTTTCTGCCTCAGTTTTCCTTTCTTATGCGCCGGGCAGTGGAGCACCCGCCTTGCAGGGCTGGGGACCCCCTTCCCCAGGGCAGCCCCTTCCCCTCCCTCGTCCCCCTGCCAGATGCCCTCCTGTTTCCTGCTTCCTCTTCCCTCCCTTTGTTCTTTCTCAGTCGGGACCTGGGGGAGGGGGCAGGGGCTGGCAGGGAGGAAGCATCTATTTTTCCAGGCTCCTGTTTCTGGACATGTGTGTTTGCTGGGGGCCAGATAACCCCTCCAGGTCACTGGGCCGGACGCTGCAGGAAGGCAGGCTGGAGCGGGCAGAAGGGCTATTTTTAGCCCCTCTTTCCAGGATGCATCCAGCAGCCTCTTTTCTCCCTGTGGCCCCCCCCGTGTGGGGGTGGGGCACGGAGAACCCATCCTGGGCCAGTGAGAGCTTCTCCCTGTGTCCGGCATACGCAATGAGCCCTGACCAGGCTCTGATGGCTGTCCCAGCTCCCGCCCACCCACTCCCCCAGCCTCCAGTGACCGTGGAGGTCCTGGCTGTGCAGCTCAGACCGACAACTTGCCTGCCTCATGTGTTGTGGCCGCTGCCGGCTGGGCTGGGAACTTAGGTGTCTCCCTGCCAGCAGCACCACCATCTGGCTGTGGGTGCCGGGCTGCCCCAGACACCTTGGCGCTCTTGGCTCGCGACAGCTTCTTCCGGATGCGACCCCCTGGGGTGGCCTCCTTCCGCCGGAAGGGGCTGAGGCTGGTGGGCAGCCCCTTGCTCTTGACCTTCGGCTTCAGCTGGGCCACCTTGTGGGCCACTGCAGATGCCAGGTCGCCCTGACCGCTGTTCTTCTTGCACCGAACCTTCTCCTGTAGTAAACGGGCAGGTGGAGGCTGCAGTCACCGGGTCCCCCGCCCTGAGCCACGGCCCTGCGGCCTTCGGCCTCCCCTCTGCCAGCGCTGGGCCTGGAAGGTGACACTTCGCTGGCCTTGCCCTCCAAAATGCTCGAGAGGGAATCTGGCCCCGGGGCACAGGGCCTGCCCACTGGAGCCTAAGCTTGTGCCTGTCCTGTCCCCCATGGCACAGCCTCCCCGGACGGCCCAGCCTACTCAGCTTGGCGGAGGGTGGCCAAGGGCCCAGGTGTGTGTCATGTCCTAGAGAGAGGGACCAGCCTCCTGCTCCGGGAGGGACAGGCAAAGTGACAACAGACTCAGACCCACCTCTCACCTGTCCCTCCCAGGACCCTAAAATAGGTGAGGGGTGGGAGGCACCCACTGTACTGAGAAGGAATGGGGTGCTGGCACCCCTGGGGAAGCCTGTCCCAAGGGAGGGGCAGTGCCCTCGGTCCACCCACTACACCAGGTATGCACCTGACATGGTGGACATCGTGAGCCCTCCCTCCTGTGACCTGTGATGACTGTGTGTTGCTTTCCTCCCGCTGGAGTGAGCAGAGGAGAGCGAGGGGTCGTGGAGCATAACCAGCCCGGGTCACACCTGCAGCCTCACAGGCTCGCCTCTGTGTGACGCACACGAAGCTCGCCGGACCTTGTCTGCTCATCTGAGCAGTGGGGCCCCAGCCGGATGGTGACACGGGGCAGGGCGGGGTGGCAGTATTTGGCCTGGGGCTGGTCTACCGCCTGCCCCCTGTCCTGTCCATCTGACATCCTGCCCCCGGGCTTGAGGGTGAGGCTGCTGTGGGACTCACCGCAGATGCGGGTTGCAGGCCCACGTAGGTGCCCTTCTCCAGCCGGCCTCGCTTCTTCGAGGGCTCATCATCGCCGCCCCGCAGCTCGGTGCACAGCAGGCTCAGGCTGGACCGCACTGCCCTGGGAGCACGGGGGGCGCGGGTCACACCTGCGCACCTGGGCCTTGTCCCCGAGACAGTCCCTGTGGCAGCAGCCAGGGCACCGCGGTGGGTCGTGTGGTGCAGCTGCATGTCTGGGAGACCCACTTGCCCCTGTAAGGGCCCTGCTTCTTTCCTGGCCAAGGCTGTGCCCCTGGGCCAGTCTCCTCTAAGCACACAGAGCTGCTGGGAGGCCAGGGGGGCCAAGCCAGTGCTGAGCCCCCCGGCCCCCGCTACCTAGCTAGCCCCCTCTGCCCACTGACTGGGGAGGGGCAGCCCACTGCTTGAGGGCCAGGGCTCTGTGGCCAGCTGGGCCACTGTGTGACCTGGGCTGTGGCCTCAGTCTATCTACCTGGAAAATGGGGATGCTTTAAATTGTGCCTCTGTGCAAGGCTGGGGTGGGATCATGCTGGCCTTTGCACTCACTGAGGTCACTTAGTGAGTGCAAAGGCCAGCAGCTACCTCAGTTAGGAACAAAAAGGGCATCAGGAGAGGCCCCTGAGAAAGAGATCCACCCCGAGCATCTTTGCCACCGCCAGGAAGAGGATGTGGGGGACAGCGGCCAGAGAAACTCGTGCCCAGGCTCTGCCTCCTAGCCCCCAGGGACCCCCAGTGCTGGGCTCAGACCCCTCAGAGCTTTGTCCCCTGCCCTCAATTCTCCGTCTCAAAGGAGAAACTCTGCACCCCGCACCCCCCCCAGCTCCCAGATGGGGCCCTGGAAGCTGCTGACTCTGAGCCTGTTTCCCTGTGTCCCACAGGTGTGAGGCTGGGAGCTTGGCTGCCTGTCCTTTGCCAGACAGGGGCTGGGGGCTAGGCCTCTCACCTACTCCCTCCCTTACCCACATAGCATTAATGAAAATGAGTCACAGATGGAGGCTGAGGGCCCTGGCCCGGCCCTGGCCTTGTGCGGCCAGACGTCAACTTTTACCTTCCTGCCCAGAGAGGCCAGGCAGGAAGCCGGCCCGGAACCATGCTTGGCCCCCAGGCCTCGGCCCTCCCACTTCCTGCCTGGGTCCAACTGTCAGCAGCTACTGAAGGGCAGGGGCCCCCCAGAGGGATGGAGAGTGGGCAGGAGCCTGAGATGGGGAGAGGGCGGGAGGGAACCCCGATCCTTAGGAAGGGAGGGCCCTGGCCTTGGCTTCCTTCCTCGTCCAGCCAGGGCCTGTTTTCTCAGGTCAGTGGAGAAAGTGGCCACAATGCAAGCACCAGGATGGGGCTTCCAGGGTCAGGCAGGGGCTTGGCGCCAGGCGGGCTCGAGCAAAGCATGGGGCAGCTTCGCCAGGGGCTCCCCAACAGGGCCCCCTGCCAGGCCCTGGTCTTAGCCAGCAGCCCCTACAGTTCTGGCTGGTCCTCAAAGGGAGGCCCCTGGAGCCCCCGCCGGGTGACACCTGGGCAGGGCGGAGGGACAGCCTGGGGAGGCCCCCCAGCCATATGGTGCATCCCCTCCCCGTCCGCAGCAGCCTACGCGAACTCCCCTCCCTGTAACCTTCTCCGCGTTTGCTAATGTTTTGTGACATAAAGCCCTGAGATTAATTTTTTGCCTCTGTCTTAATTGAAGGAACCATTTAGTGCCGATTTAACTATTATTACCAAATCATCAGGATTGATGCAGTGCGCACACGCCGCGCCAATCGTATTTGGAGGAGCTCGAGGATTTATGCAAATGGGCCTGCCGGGAGAGGCAATTTGTAGCCGAGAAGGACAATTATACCAGGCCCGGGAGTGCGCCAATGACTGCGCCGGGCGGGTAATGGATAATAACCGCGCGCCGGCAGCCGTGCGCAGCACCGCAGCGTGACCAACGACTCTATACGGTGCAGATAAAGAGGCTTTTACGCAACGCCGCCTCGCACTCGTGGGGCCGGGCTGGGGCTGGGGCCTGGCAGGAGGGATGCAACGGCCCCAGCCGGCCACGGCCAGGTGCGTGGAGCTGGTGCGGCCATGCCCCAGGCCCAGGGGGAGGGGCTTGTCTGCTACGGGCTCAGTGCCCCAGACGCTCCCCACCGCGGCTGGTCCGGGGTTCTGGATCTTCAGGAGAAGCTGTGACGGAGGCCCAGCGGCCACGGAAGCCAGAGAGGAGCCCAGTCCCCACTGCCCGGGCCTCAAGGGCACCTGGGCCAGCCCAGCGCCACTGAGTAACCTCCGGCCCCACGCACCCCACGGGGCCCATGCATGCAAGACTCACTTGACTTTCTTGCCTTCGCTGGGTCGCAGGGCAGGCAGCAAGCTGGAGTATTTGCGCTTCCGTGGCCGGCCGGGGCCTCGCCTGGCAGGGCTCCGCGAGCTCTCGTCTCTCCTGGGAGCCACAGGAGGGGTGGTCAGAGGCTGACGCCTGTCCTGGCTCCCTGACAGGGGTCCAGGAGAGGGCAATACCCTTGGGAGCTGTGGCGGGGGGCGGGCCCTCCCAAGATTTGGCGGGAGCCTGGTCCCCAAACGGAGGGCAAGGCTGAGCCAGCGTCCCCGCTGCCCCCACCATCCCTGCTTCCCAGTTTCAGCCGTCCTGCACACTCCAGTCAGGTGAGCTCCCCGCACTGCTACGGCAACTTTAGGGGCTCCCTCCGCCCTCCCACACCCCAATCCTGCCCCGGCCTCCCAGCCCCCTCTCAGATACCACTATTCTCACCCTTTGCCCCCCTATCATGAGGACCGGCCTCTGCCTCGCACCAGTCTCTGTTGGGTGGTCCTTCCACCCCTCCACTCTCCCTTGGTTTCTCCACTGAGTGAACGCCTCAACCTTCCACTACCTCTGGGGACCCTCCCAGGCCCCCACTTCTGGCCCAACTCATCCCAGCATACACAGGTTGACCTCTTCCCACAAGGCGGTGGCCCTGGGCTGGGCTGTGCCCACATCTGCCCCAGTGCCTGAACTGGGGGTGTCTCCACAAGCCACGCTCCAGCCCTCCCCACCCCACTGCCAGCCTGGGCCATACTCATGGTCATGCCTGCGCTGCAGCCGGGCCAGCTCCCGCTGCTTCTCCTTGTAGCGCCTCTGCAACTCCGCCAGCTGCACGCGCATCTCTACCTCCTGTGTGTCCAGACGGTCGATGGCAGCCTTCAGTGGGCATACCTAGTAGGCAGGGGCACAGGGGCCCGTGAGCCCAGCTAGGGGACCAAGATGGGGTGGGTAGGTGGCCAGCCTGGGCACTCGAGGCCTCCCCCAGGTCACGGCACTGGGCAATGGGGGCGACCAGGGCCCCCCACTCACAGGCTTGGTCTTGGGGGTCCAGGTGTCCTTGCGCTGCAGGATCTGCATGCGGGGGGTGAGCGTGGGAGCCCTGCAGGAGTCGGCAGTGGAGGGCGGGGCCAAGGAGGCGGGGCTTTCCAGGCCAGCAGCCTCTACCAGGGACCAGGCTGAGGCCAGCGTGGCCAGGCGCTGCAGGTTGAAGGCTAGCACATCCTCCTCCTCTGCAGGGGACATGAGGGTCAGTGTGTGTGCAAGAGGCTCCTGATGTCAGCCTGCATCTCAGCACAGCCCAGGCTACTCCCTCCTACCCCACGTACCCACCCCCACCCCCAGACGCCCGGAGGCAGCCGGACTCCCTGAGACGCGCAGTGAGGCGGCCTGGAACAATGAGATGGGCACCTAACACTCGCCTCTGCTCTGGGTGGGAGAGATGTCACCCTTGGTTACTGTGGGCCAGGCCGGCTGGGATGGCACAAGTCCTCAGGACAGTGCCCACACCATTCAGGCACGTGGCTTGCTATGCTCGTAACAGAAACTGCCTCGCATTTTTGCCCTCTTCCAGATCCATGAAAACCCGGAGAGTCAGCCCTGGTGGGTGGGGAGGGATGGCCCAGTGCAGGGTCAGAGCCGAGCCAGTGGAGGGCAGTGTCCATCCAGGGGACAGGCCTGGAGTGGAGACTTGGGACTGAGCGCAACCACGGGGAGAGGGTGGTGGCAGAAATGGGGGTTGGGCATGCACAGGTGGGCTGATCGTACGAGGCGTTACAGCTGGGGAAGGCATCAGCCAGGATGAGCCCTGTGGGGTCAGACAGGGTGCCTAGAGCTGGAGGTGTCAGTGGGCAGTCGTGATTTCTAGAACACACAGCCAGCTCTGCCCTCTGAGAAGGCCTGAGAGCAGCAACACCCCAGTAGCAACGAGCACACCTAGCACCCTGAACTTGGCTTCTAAAATTCTCTGAGGAAGCGAACTGGGCTCCTTGGAGAAATGGCTGATTCCAGGGACTGGGACGTTCGGGGTGAGCTGGGAACACAGGAAGTTCTCAGAGGATGATCCAGCTGAAGGGGCCAAATCTGAGATAATTCAATCACCAAAATTAAATAGTGACAGTGACA
Source organism: Tursiops truncatus (assembly GCF_011762595.2). Taxonomy (NCBI): domain Eukaryota; kingdom Metazoa; phylum Chordata; class Mammalia; order Artiodactyla; family Delphinidae; genus Tursiops; species Tursiops truncatus. Next base: position 46,783,321 of record NC_047053.1, read on the forward strand.
AATTATAACGGATTGAAGCGAATAAAACTCCACAAGTCACACTGATATAGATAAATGAATCCAATGTTTGAAGGGGAAGGGGATATCACACCATTTCAAAGTCCCTCCCCACGAAATACTTAGTAACTACAAAAGGGGAAGTGCCCAGCCATAGCCTTGATGGAGTTATCACAGTGATCCACCCTCAGTAATGGGACAAAGCACAGGTGGACACCGGAAGTTCAACCCTCTGTACGCAGTGCTGGGTCAAGGCCAGAGGTGGGTTGCTGGGTCAAAGGTGCCCTGGGAAGGTGGGGGAGGCGCTGAGGGGGCTTTCTCCTCCCACCTCCAGCTGGGGCAGGGATATCTGCAAGCCCCATTTCAGCTAAAAGTTCCACAGGGTCTCCTCATCTCTTGGGGTCCCTGTGACTGCTAGGAAGCCCCTCTGTTCCTCCCTGAAGCCCCCCCACCCCGGCCCCCACTCCTCAGGCTAAGCCTGCTGAGACTGCAAAGTCCTGCAGGGTGAGCTCTGCGAGGGGATGGTGGGCTCGGGGAGATGGCGGGGGTGGTGGTGCTGCTGGGCTCTTCTCTGGCCTCCAAACAACCGGCCTTGCTCTCCAGTTCAGGGAGCTGTGCGGCAGACAATAACAGCCCCACCCCCAAGCCTCGGGGGTCTATAATCCCTGTCCCGGAAGAGATGTAGGGCTGGGCTGTCCAGGCAGATTGAGGGCTCCACAGGCACAGAAGAGGGCCAAGGCTTGGACTTCCCCCAACCAGCCAGGCCGGTAGAAGCTGTTGGGGACAGGAGAAGGTGGGAGGAGGGGTGCAGGTCAGCAGGGAAGTTCAAAAGGGGGGTCTGGGATCTTGACTCACCTAAACCAGGTGGGTCACTCAGGAACAAGGGGCAACCATACTCCGGAAGGGACAGGGCCTGGCCTTCCCAAAATTCCAGGGTGGATGGGAAGCCCAGTGGGCACCATGCCCCCCAGTGGCCCCTCCAAATGCAGAGTGGAGCATTTTGGGTGTCTTGGGGATGGGCCCTTGCAGGCAGGCCCCAGCATCCACGCCAGCCAAGTGAACGGCCAGAGAAGTGTCCGACTCCCTCCCACCCCAGGGCTCCATCTGGGGCCTGAGTCCCTGCCCCCCTGCGATGGCGGTCCGCGGGCTGGGCAGCCTGCCCACTGAGCTCCCTAGACTTGAGCCCAGGTGGGGGATAAGCCAGGGTCCTGCGGCCAAGTCCTACTGGTGCGGGGTGTGAGGGCTCTGGACGCCCACATCAGTGAGGGTGGGGCTGGCCCCAGCCTGGGAGCAAAGAGCCCGGGACCTGAATACCAGCTCCACTCGGCCCGGCTATGGGAGTTGGGGGCCATGTCACCTTTCAGAACCTGGTTACCTCCTCACCCCCACTTCTCAGGGGCCGCCACCTGGCCTTTCACCAGCTCTGCCTGGCCTGGGAGGTACTTCAGGGGGTCTCCTCTGGGAGGAGGGGGCAGGAGGCCCCGATGTCCCTCTGGATCTCTACCCCTCCCTCTCCCCTCTGTACCCTGGCCCGTTCCCGGCATGGTCTTCTCCCGCCTCCTCTGTCTGTGAGTCCTGCCTTTTGCTCAGAAAATGAACTGATTTCCTAAGTAATTTCAGGCAAAGCAGTCACTGAGCTTGTAGGGAACGGCTCTAGAGCTGAGAGGCTGCGCAGACGGGCCAAGTAACTGGGACAGGGGGAGGGTGGGGGCCTGGGAGCAGCAGGAGGGGAGGGTGAAGGCCTGAGGGCTCCAAGAGGGGAGGGCGGGGGTTTTGGGAGAAACAGGAGGGGAGAGGAGGGTTTGGAGGTTCCAGAAGGGAAGGGTTGGGTGGAGACCCAGCAGTGGCAGCAGGGCCTGGCCTGGGCTGGCAGCTGCAATACCCACAATGGGACACACGTGGTCTACACGTGAGCATCCATTCAATGAACGGGCACGGGTCCAGCAGGCATTCACGTGCACAGACCGGTGGCCACACACATGGCGCCCGGCAGCCTGCTCGGTGCACCCGCACGCCAGCCACACTCGCTCGGTGGCTCTGGGCAGCAAGGCCCTGACTGGGGCAGCCCCGCCTCACGCTACAGCTCCAGGCGAGGCCCTCCCAGAGTTCCTGACCGGCAAGGGCCCCCCGGCTTACTCTCTTCAGCACAGTGGTGGCCCCTCTGGTCAGACAAGAGAGGAGTGACACAGAGACCTTCAGGGAAATTAACTTTACAAGAACCTTCCCGTAGCTCCATGCAGCACAAGAGGTGCTGGTGGCTGGCAGTGGGCAGTGGAGAGCTTCACGCGGTGGGAAAACGAGTGGGCCAGCTGAGGACTTTGTTGGGTTCTTTCTATAAGTATCAACGGGGCACAAAGCCTGGCTGGGGGTGCTCCCCTCACCGCCTGAGGGGTTCCGGCAGGGAGCGCCTGGGAGGGGTCCCTGTGTGGGACCTAAGTGCTAGAGAGGCCTAAGCAAACACCTGGCCCTTGGGCTCTGGTCCGAGTCAGGGCGGCACCAGCCCTGGGCTGGCACCCTGGGGACCTTGGGCAGGGTGCAGGGAGCCCAGGAGCATCTTGTCCCGCAGGTCAGCCCCAAGGCCTAGTGAGGCTGAGGGGGACGTGGGGGGTGCCACCTCCCTGGGGCCTGGGAGGCGAGATTGCCACGTCCTGAGCTGGGCCCCGTGCAGGCTAGGTTCGGAAGCTGCAGAACCCAAGGAAGTGAAAGCTTATAGCGAGAGCACCGTCTTTCCTACCCGCTTCCTGGCTGTGAGGCCGTAGTTTAGTGACCTGACCCCCCCCACCCCCACCCCTGTGGGCCTTGGCATCCTTGTGTGTAAACTGGAGACACCCTCAAGCCCCTTCAGGGCATCGTGAATACACACAGCCACCTTTCTGACACCATCGTCAGGGTGCAGGCCTGGCCCTGAGGCCCTACCCCATGGCTCACCCTGCAGCCAGGGCTGGGGGTAACACCGTGTGGGCACACCTGCCTGGTTTCCTGACAAGGGGCCACATTGTGGGGACAACGGAGCAGGGCTGAAGGCCACTGGCCGGCTGACCCTGAGCCTATGCCCAAAGGTCCAGCTCCTGGGGCTCCGGAGGGATGGGGCTTACCTTGTAGGTCTGGCTCAGTCCTCTGCTGCTGGATTTCCAGGTCGGCCAGCTCGCTGAGCAGGGCAATGCCATGAATCCCTGAGCTACGGGGCAGGGGAGCTGTGCTGGGTGGCCCAGGGACAGTGCGGGGCTGAGGGTCCAGTGGGCTGACAGCGGGCAGATCCCCCAGGTTGATGGTGGCTGCCACCAGGGCGTCCAGACCCGGCAGCTCCCTGGGCGGCTGGCTGTTTTCGGGAGTCAGCCCCCAGTCCTCCTCCTCCTCCTCCTCCAGCTCGGCCTCCTTGAACTTGGCCGCCTCCTCCGCCTCTGCTTCTGCAGGGGCCTGCTGCTCGCCCGGCGTGGCCTGATCCGGGGCACCCAGGCTCCTTGCCGGCTGCTCTGTGGCCTGGGGGCTGGCCCCCAATGAGGGCCCCTGCTCTCCCTCCTCCCGTCCCTCCTCTGTGGTCCTCTCCTCTTGGGCCCCTCCCTGAGTAGAATCAGCCTGGCCAGTGGCCTCAGGTCCCCCTCCCTCGAGGAGGGCCCCACACCGCAGTTCTCGCAGCCCCTCCAGTGGGCTGGGGTCCGCTGCCTTCCCCGGGGGTCCCCGCTCGGCAGGGTTGGGGTGTGCGGCAAGGTCCTGGGTGGCCTCCCTGGCCCCTGAGGGCAGCCCAGGCTCCTCCAGGTTCTGGGGGCTGTGTGGGCCCAGCTCCCCGGGTGGGAACGTCCTGGCCAGCTCAGGCTGGGCCCCCGGCGGGGCGGTTTGCATAGTTTCGGGGTCCGAGAGGTCAGATGAGTGCACAATGCGGGGCAGGGAGAAGCCCGAGCCCGCCGCAGGGCACGTGTATCCGGGAGGCAGGTCTGCAAAAGAGGGCGCTGTCAGGAGAGAGCAGCTGGGGGTGAGGGTGACCTCAAACACCTCAGACCCACACCTGACGGGGAGGATCCCCAGCCAACCCTCTGCCTGTGAAATGTGTGAGGCAGGAATGGGGACGTGGTATGTTGAGGGGGCAGCAGGGGAGCACCGGGTGCAGGAGGGGAAGCCCCCAGGCCCTCCTCCTTGGCCAGGACAGCTGTGTGCTCCCCAGCTCGAGCCACTGCCTCGTGCGGGGGTGGGGCGGGGGTGGGGGGGGTCCATGGCGGTCCCTGGAGGCCATCTCTGGTCTGTGTGGTGTGGCTAACCAGAAAAGGGGGATTTTAAAACAAGACACTTGAATCAGGGCTTTCCCTGAACCAGAACGAGCTGGCAGCCTGTCGGAGGCATTATGCCCCATTAACTACAATAAAAGAAAAAAAAAAAGGAAAAAAACTCTGAAAAAAAAAACCCAACAACCTCGGATGGCTTCAGCCTCCTTCTTGTGGAACTGGGACGAATTTTATGTTCGCCACACGGGCTTCCCGTGTACACACTCAGCCTAATTGAGAGAGAATCAAATAGCTGTGGAGGAGCTGCGGGGCGGAGGGTGGGAGGGCAGCTGCAGAGGCCGAGGCTGGGCCTGGACCCTCCACCATAGGCTGCCTCTCCTTGCCTTGGGCCCAAGTGGTGGCATTTCGGGCCCTGACAGTGAGGATGAGCTCCCTTGCCCAGCTTCGTGCCTGCTGCCCTGTGGTCCTGCCACTGTCCCCGGCAGGCCAGGCGCTTCCTTATCCACAAGGCTCCAGTGCCAGCCGGCTGGGCCTGACCTTCATCCTGCCCCATCTGCCAGGGGCGGGGGCCCTGAGTGCCTCCCCTGTGGGTCCCCCAGAAGGACTGTGGAGAAGAAGGAAGAGAAAGAGCAGAGGGACAGGCGACCTTGCCCCAGGCCCTACTGGGGGGACTGGGTCTGTGAGGACACCCTTGAAGGTGCTAAGCCAGGCAGCCCTGCCCACCAGACAAGTGACAGGCCTGAGTGGAGGGGGGCAGGCCAAGGCCAGCCCAGTGCCGCCCGCTCTCACCTGGTTCCAACGTGTTGAGGTCGGCTCCGGGCCGCTGGCCCTCCCCACTCTTCTCCTCGGCGCTGGGCAGCTTGGAGCCTGGCCCGGGGCTGCCGGTGGGGCAGACGGATAAAGTGCACGGGGCGCCAGGATGCGGCGGTGGTGTAGGGCAGCTGGCGGCGGGGGGCTTCGGGGCGGGAGAGTGGCAGCAGGGTGACAGCTTGGCAGGGCCTGCGGTGGCGGGTGAGGGGGTGCCCTTGGCCGTGGGGGTTAAGGCAACTGGCTTGTGGGTGGACTTCAAGGCCTTCTCCTGGGCGGGCTCCTCCAGCTCCAGGTGGCGGTCCTCAGGCTTCTGCTGTTGGGTTGGGGCAGAGGCTCAGCCCGGTTGGGCCCCCTGCTCAGGGCATCACATCAGCGTGGGGCAGGGGTGGGGGGAGTGTGCAGTGGGGACTCCTGGGCCAGGCCAGGTTGCAGCAGAGAGGCAGCCAGCAGTGTCCTGGGTCCCAGCTGGGTGTGGCCGAGGGGGCAGGTACCTGGAACTGGGTGGCCCGCTGCTGCTCCAGAGCCTGAGCGGCCCGCTGCTGCTGCTGCTGCAGGGCGTAGAGCTCCTGCTGCCGTAGGAACTGGGACCGCGAGTAGACAGGGAGCTGGCCTGGGTGCTGCATGTGGGAGGCAGGGCCCCGGCCCCCGTACATGGGGGGCCACAGTGAAGCCTGGTCCATGACATCAGCTGTGGGCCGGGCCAAAGGGCTCGTCAGCCCCCGGCGGCGACAGAGCGCCGGGCTGCATCCCAGCCACCGAGCTGGCCTCTGCCAGCCCTCACCTCCCGCTCGACCGCCTCGCACCTGCCTCCCGGGCTCTGGCCGGGTGCCTGACTCCCTGTCCCTTCCCCTACCCCCGTGGGGGGCTGCTCCCTTCCTCAGACCCACTTCTGACAGCCGCACACGCGAATAGCCTGGCCCGGGGGGCCCTTACCAAGCGCATGGGGGGCGGCGTGGGGCGTGGGCTCAGGAGGCAGGATGACGAGCTGTGTGGGGGCATCCTGGGAGAGGGGGAAGACGGGGGGCATGGAGCCAGGCACGGACGCAGGGAAGCCGGGGGGCAGGTTCTGGTGCAGGGCAGGGTGCCCGAGGCCTGGGGAGACAGGGCACTGAGGTCAGGCAGTGCGGGGCAGGAAGCAGGGCTCCAGGCTGAGGGCTGTCAGCCCCAGGCCAGCAATGGCCACCACGCCCGGCCAGGACTCTTGTCCTGCCCCATGCACCCCTACCTGCCCTCAGAGCACTGACCGTAGGAATGTCCCCCCATCCACAGGGAGGGGCTGCGGGTGCGGGGCAGCCAGGGGGGGTGGGCAGGGTGGGGATGGGGGGCTGGGTCCCCGCCCAGCTGGCTGCTCTGCAGGGAGGAGCCCCCGGCGATCATGAGATGGGGGGCCAGGTCTCCAGGGCAGCCGCTTGACGGGTGGATCCGGGCGAACTCCACGAGGTCCTTGTTGTCCCTGTACGTCACGGGGGATGGGTGGGGGGCTCAGCACAGCTGCCATCCCTGGCCCAGCTCCTCCACCTCACCCCTCGGGGTCACGCTCAGCGCCAGAGGTATCTGTCCCAGCAGCAGTCCCCCAGCAGAAGGAGAATTAGCAGAGGAGGGAGGGGGAGTTAGCAGAACTCCCTCCAACAGCGACAGAAACCCCAGCAAAGCCTGGGGTGGGTGCACAGCTGTGCCTGAGACAGGCCACAAAACCTGACACAGCGGCCACTTAATCCCACACGGCAATATCGGGTGAGCCCAGAGGCACGGCCCGGACCCCACCCCGAAGGCTGCAGCCCGGTTCTTACTGCAGCAGCAGCTCACGGCCGGCGAGCCCCAAGCGGTCCTCGCACAGACGCACCCTTTCCTCCTCGGCCTCCAGGTCCAGAGCGTGGGCGGAGCGGGGCCCACCGCCAGCTGCACAGGTTAAAGATGGTAGAAAGGGGCGAGGGTTGGGGCAGCTGGGGAGCCAGCAGGAACCCTACTTCGAGCCAGGGGGGCCGATGAACTAAGAGAGGGTTTTCTGCCCCGTGGCCCTCGCAGGGAAGGGGCAGGGCAGGGCAGCCCTGGGAGGGCCTGGAGACATGGGGAGGTGATGGGCACAAAGGCCCAGGGCACAGCCCTGGGAGCCTCAGGTGCGTGGATGAGGGCAGGTCAGCAACACAGCCCCACGCCTCCCTCTCTGTGGAGGGGCCATACCTTTGAAGGCGGGGGCTGCCCGGCCCTGCCGCCCTGTGTTGGCACTGTAGGCTGACTCCGCCCGGCTCACCGTGTCCTTCTGCCGGGCCAAGGCCACCGCAATGCCCACAGGCGGCTGCCGCACCTCCCCATCGCCATGCGGAGCGTCGTGCTCTCGGCTTCGGGCACAGTCGGGCCTTTCCATGTCGCCGGGAGCCTGGCCCGTGCCCTTGGAGGCGGGGAACTTCCCGTCCTGCTGGGCACAGCTGGCCTTCAGGCCCCCCAGGCCCACGAAGGGCACCTTCTGGCCGACGACCAGTGCTTGGTTGCTGTACTTGAGCAGGTTCTTCATGGCCGAGACCTCGTCAGGCGGGGCGGGCAGGTCCTGAGGCAGGAGGGCGGCCTGCTGCAGGGTGCCGCCAAAGGGGTCCAAGTAGGCGCCAGCCTTGCACTCCTCGCTGATGGCCATGGTGGCCCCCTGGCCCGACTGGACACTCCAGGGGTGCGGGGGCGGCCCGCCGTAGCCCAGAGACGCCAGCTCCAGAGACTTGCGCTTGGCCTCAGCCCCGCTGCCCCCCGGCTCTACCTCGGGGGCCACCGACTGCTGCTGATGCCGGATACGAGCCACCTTCTGGGCCCCGGGGGCACCCACAGGGGTCTCCTTGCTGGCAGTCTTGTCTAAAGTGCAGCAGGCCTGGGTGACTTTCCCGCCCAACGGGTCCTGGTGACTTGGCCGGGCGCAGTCCTGTGAGGGGGCGGGTAACTCAAAGTAGCCGCTTTTGTCCAGACCTGCTTTGGGGAGCCCCGGGAAGGGGGCCTCGGGGCCTGCGCTGTCCAGGTACTCCAGGCCCTTCAGCTGGGGGTTGAGGGCCGCCTCGAAGCTCCCGGGCCGCCGCTCGCCCTTGCCCTCGGCCTTCAGGTGGGCATAGGAGACCCCATAAAGCGCAGCATGGTCAGGCACTGCAGCCCCATCCAGGTGCCGGTCCTTGCCCTCACCCGCCACGGCACAGGCCTCGGCCACCTGGAACGGGCGGCTCTTGTCGGCCAGGTGTCCCACGGAAGGCACGAAGGTGGGCCCGCTGGCCTTCGGGTCCCGGGGGACTTTGTCCTGCAGGGGGCAGAGCCCATCCGGGCCCCCATGCAGCTGCAGGCAGGGGAAGGAGCCGGCGGCCGTGCTGAGGGGTGGGGGCGGCCCGGCGGGCAGGCCAGACGGCACCGTGTAGGGCACGGCATGGTGCAGCAGCTGCCTCCGCTCCAGGCACTCGCCGAAGGCTGGCCCAGGCTCCACGGGGCCGGCTGCCTCCTTGGTGCAGCGTCCGGAGGCCGGCACGCCCACACCCGGCCGCCCCAGCACACCCCCCGCGCAGCTGGCCAGCGCGGACCTGCCCAGCTCACCGTCGAGCACCTTGGTGTTGAGAAGGCAGGAGGCCAGGTGTTTGGGGCGGCCCTCGCAGGCACCCCGGGCCACGCCACCCTCCTTGCAGTGCGAGTCCCCCGGTATGGGCAGCACCAGCTTGTGCCGCCCCCTGACGACGTCCTCCTCCACCGCCGGCCGCTCCTTGCCCTCGGCCGCCTTGCCGGCTTTCTCTTTGCCCATGAGGAAGCGGTCGAACTCCTTGGCGCCCTTCTGCAGGTGGCCGGCCTCGCCCCGGTCGCGGCTGCAGGAGCCGATGGGGTGGCCGGGGGCGGCCCGGGCCACGCTGGGGAAGTTGTGGTTGGCGGGCAGGAGCGTGGGCTGGGGCGGCAGGTTGCGCAGGTAGAAGTTATCTGTGTGCCGAGAGAGCTGAGGTCACCGGGAAGCCTGGGGCAGGGGCTGGAGGGCTCAGTGCCCCCAAGACACTGTGCCAGGTGCCTCCCCACTGCCAGCTGACACTGACCCACTGGCACTTTATGAGGAAGGTTTATAATTGTAAAATACACGTGATGTAAACATCACCACTTTAACCATTTTTAAGTGTGCCGTTCAGTGGTAATTAGTACACTCGTGTGATGCAGCCTTCACCACTGTCCATCTCCGGAATTCTTCATCGTCCCAATCTGAAGCTCTGTCCCCATTAAACACTGACTCCCCATGCCCCAGAGCTTTTGACTTATGTTCAGCCCCTAGGAGATGGGAGCTGCAAAGAGCCCAGCCGCTGTGCCCGGCTGTACCCATGGAGATTAGTGAAGGGAAGGCAGGAGCGGGCGGCAGTGTGCCCTGACCAGAGCCAGGGGGTGAGGTCTGGGGCCACGGGCCTCTCCCCCAACCCCACACGATGCTGGGGGAGTGTAAACTGGTTGGGTCTCTACAAACAGCTGTCAGAACCTTAAAAGCTGCGGAGGCTGTGGGCTCACAGTTGGGGAATGGCTAAGTGCACAGCACACAGCTCAGGATGCCCAGCCACGTGGAGAGTTGCCTGAGAGACGCCCCTGTAAGCAGGACCGTGCACTGTGGACAGTAAAGTGGACAGCCTTTAGTAGCCCCCTGTAAGTGCTAAGACCCCCAGGAGGAAGTGAGGCCCAGGGCAGGTATGTGTCTGAGAATGGGCCGGGTGTGAAGGACCGGGCCCACCTACCTCCTGAATACCCTGGGAGGCCCCCAGCCAGGCTGGGGGCCTAGGATCATTTAAAGAAAGGAAAATGGTCCCAGATGGCCGTCCCCACCTAGTCCACTATGGGCTCTCAATGCCTCTACAGCTCTGGGCCCATCCAGCTTGGGTGGGTGGCAGGTGTACCCCAGCTCCCTGCGCTGGGCCACGGCTTGCTGTCCAGCATGGGCCCTCAACCTGGGGTGCCTTGCTCTCTACCTGGGTCCCCAGCCAGCCCTGGGGACACCCACAGCTCCCTAAGCCTGTCTCTGGGGACCCTGGAGGGCCAACCCCATCTACACCCAGCTGGCACCCTGGATGGCATGGAGCAGAGAGGGAACAAAAGAAACCTTCAGAACTTGTAAAACCGTCCTGAGTCATGTAAATTACTAGTCAATTTCCTGCTAATTAAAGCAAGGGGGAAGAGTGTAGCTAAACCTAATTAGCTCAATTTCCAAAACCAAAGTGTTCTTGGGTGGGGCTCCACCACAGCACTGTGAAAGCAGGAGGCCACCAGCCAGTGAGTGCTCCTGGAAGCCAGGGGCCCACACCCTGGAGGGGGTCCCTAGCTGTGGGTCCGATTTCTGGGGCTGGGACCACCTGCTTGCTCCTGACAAGCACTGTCAGCAGCACACAAGCGGCTGATGTGGGAGTTTGAGGTGCTCAGCCTGACGCCTGCGGGGGGCTGTCCTCTGGGCAGCAGTGCACCTGGCCTCCAGCCCCGAGGAGACTTGGTTCCCTGGGAGCGTCCAGCGTCCATCCCTACCCTTGATGGGGCTGGGAGCTCTCCTGGCCCTGTCTGTAGGCGGGGTCTTACTTGCACCCATCAAAGCTGGCCAGCCCTGGGCTGGGCCAAGGCCTTCCCTAGCCCTGCCTGGACAAAGATGCAAGATGGGCTCCAGGACATAGACAAGCTGAGGTCACAGAGTGGGAGGCTGTGAGAAGGGGCTGGGGATGGCGGTGGAAGGGCAGGAGGGCTGGCCACAGGCCCGCCGCCAACCTGCCTCGCAGGGTCACCTCTCTGGGGTCCCCTTCCTTCTGTGAGACCCTTCAGGACTCTCTCCTGCTTAGCTGCTGCCACCTGAAGCCGACCCCCACTCAGAGCCCTGATCTTGGGGATCCTTGGGCTCCCCGGAGCTGCTTCTGTCCTTATCCACCCTCCTTACCCAGGTGGTCCCTCTCCTTGGCCTGGGTCAACCTCTTAACCTGCCCCTCTGGCACTGACCCCCCACCATGAATGTCCAGTCACCCCTGGGAAGGCAGGTCCCCCAGTCCCTCTGCAAGGAAGCTGAACTCACCCCTCCCCTCTGAACTGCTCCTCTGCAGGTGCGCCGCCCTCCTACAGCCTGGGCCATAAATGGGGGGTTATCTGGGAACCCCCTGACCCTCATGCCCATTTCAGGTCTCCCATGGGATCCCATGTCCCCATTCAAGTCCATTATTTGTCATCTAAACACAGTAACTAACCGAAAAATCTCTCTGCCCCAGCTTCTTGGGCACCACCCCCAGAAGATCTTTATAAAATGCAAATGAGACGTCACCCCACCAAGGAAAATCCTGCAGACAGGGCAGCAAGGCCTCATGCCACTCCCCACACCTGTCTCATCTCCAGGTGGCTACATCTCCCACGGGCTCCTTGAGGCTGGGCCTTTGCACGCAGACGTGTGAGTGTGTGTGTGCATGGCATGAGCATATGCCCTCTTCACGGAATGCCCTACTTTGCACGCAGACGTGTGTGTGTGCATGGCGTGAGCATGCCCTCTTCACGGAATGCCCTCCTTTGCACGCAGACGTGTGAGTGTGTGTGTGCATGGCGTGAGCATATGCCCTCTTCACGGAATGCCCTCCCCATGGCTCCACCAACCCCGCCTTCTCATCAGCAAAGCCTCAACCTCAGCATCCCCTCTCCAGCGACACCTCCTGCCAACAGGGTAGATGTTCCTCTGTCTGCTGGGGGCACGCTATTGCCCCCCTTCCCTGCTGCCGCCCGCCCCCCCCCCCGCCACCCGTCCCCTGCCCTGTCTTGACCTCAGGCCCAGGTGTGGGGTGGGTCCTGGGCCTCGTGTTGCCTAGCTTGGTGAGGCACTAAGTACAGGCTTCTGGGGGGCCTTCCCTACTCCCACCCGATGTCCCTGGGACCCCTGTTGGGGCGGGGCAGGGGGTGCTACAGCAAAAGGCCAGGTGCTGAGGGACCTAGGTGCCACCCCTCAGGGCCATGGTTGTTTGCGATGCTTCCATCTGAGCCACGAGAGCTCAGGGAGCTCGGCTGTGTTTTCAGCGAGCTCGCCTGACCACGGCATGTAACCTGCTGCTTGGCTGTGGTCCTGGGCCCTGCAGTTCAAAGTCTCCAGTGGCCTGAGAAGCAGGCCCACCCTCCTCCAGCCCCTATCCCTGCCGTGGCCTGAGACCTGGAGGTGAGGGTTCACCCAGGCTGGCCACGTTTACCTGGCACCCCAGAAGCCCCCAGCCCTGCCCTCCACCCCTCCAGGATGACCTGTGCCCCAGGCCCCACGCAATCCCTCACGGCCCCACACCAGCACTTGCCTTTTTGGGTTCCATAGAAACGATGTTGCCCATAGAGAACATTGCTGTTTCCATGGTGATCCAAGTGGCTCATGGGTAGGAAGGTAGATGCCAGACTCCCTGAAAATCTGGGGTACCCTGGAGCTAGAGAAGCAAGGAGACAGCTGTAGAGGCACCTCCAGGCCCCAGGCTCGCACCCGCCCTGACCCCAGGGAGGCGAGAAGCTGGCGGGTGGCCCGGGAGCGATGCCCCGTGGAGCCTGGTGCGTGCAGCCCGCCGGTGGGAAATCAACCCATCAATACATCATATTAACTCTGACTCGACTAATACCATCCCTCCGGTGTGGCACAAATTGAATTGCTGATGGGCTGGGGAGAGAGTGGAGGATGGAGGAGGGAGCCTTTGATTTCTCACCCAGCAGCACTTAGCAGTGCGGGAGCTTTGAGGCAGGGCAACAAAAGGGGCTCTGAAGAGCGTCCTGGGAGGAGGGAGACGCGGTGGTCACACACAGTGGACAGAGGCCCTTGCAGCCCTGGCTGAGCGTCTGGCCAGGAGGGGCAGGGCTGGACACGACCTGGGCCTGCACTACCCATAGCCTCCAGGTGAGCAAGCGGCTCTGGGGTCAGTGACCCACACCCCGGGGCTGACTTAGTTGGGTGTGACAGGCTTCTGCCTTGCTGGAGGCCGCAGGTATGGGGCTCTCCACCAGCCGGGCCTCCTCTGTGCTGTGAGATCTGCAAAAGGAGCTGGTGCCCAGCCGTGGCAGCATCGCCCCCAGGAGAGTTCCCTGCATTGGTCCCCAGCCTGAGACCCTCCCTGGAGCTTCCCAGTCAGGTCAAGCAGGCCCCTCTCTGTCCCTCTGAGGGGCCTGGACTTGTCCTCCTGGCCTGGCCCTGCCCAGCACAGGAACACCAGCCACACCCTGGACCTCGCTCTGGCCACCTGGGACACACACCCTGCCCCCCAGAAGGGATGAAGACAGACAGAACTAACACTTGGCCGGGGAGGCCCATCTGGGCACTGGTGTCCTGGCCAGGCACATCCAGGGGAGGTGTGTCTGCTGGACGCCCAGAGCTACCAGCCACTTGGAATGTGGCTCCTCACAGCTGGTCCTTCCCCACCAGGCCCAGCAGTGAGGGGGCAGGGGTGGGTGGAGGGCCTGCAGCTGGGATGGCCGAGTTGGCTGGGCTGGGGTGGGCAGGACGCTGTCTTACTCCACAACTCATGCTTTGAGCTAATGCTCTGAACATTTTCCCCATGGAAAATGAGTTTGTCTTGGGGACCCCATGATTGTCCCAAGAGTGACCGGCTGCTGGGAGCGGCTTCCCACCTGACTTCTGGGGCTCCTGGGCTTTGACGAGGGAGTAGGAGTCACCGGGTCTCCCCAGGGCGCAGTGGCCTCAGGGACAGGGAGAGGGAGGGGCTGGAGCAGGGCCCTGAGGCAGCAGTCCCCGAGGGGAAGGCGCGGGTCGCAGGGCAAGTGTTTGAACAAGGTCATGACTGTGCCTTGAAACAAGGGAGCTGCGAGCCCCATGCCTGGGGAGCAGGGGTGCCAGCACCCCACTTAGTGCGTCGTGTTGAAGTCACGGACGAGTCTGAGTCAGGGAGTTCCGTGTGAACCTGCTCATTAACTGTTTTCCAAACTCCTTTTAGGACAGAAGCCCTTTGCCGTTTCAGTGGAACTCCTTGTGGCAACTCATGGCCGCACGCTCCGCTCCACTCCACAGAATACACGAGACAAACACCTTTCCAGAAGGGGAGGCTCAGAGCCATAGCACAGACCTCCAGGCCCCCAGGCCCTCAGAGGCCTGGAGGCCGGCCTGCCATGTTGCTGCAGCTGTTGAGATGGAGAGTGAAGGCCGGCTCTGTCTCAGCGCTGGGGGCATCTGTGGGGGCATGGGGGGCAGCCCTGGAGCTCACCGTGAGCGTGGGGGGCCCAGAGGCCCCTTGGCAGGTCTGAGGCTGAGGGGGAGCTATGCCAGCGTGGGTGGGGCTGTGGAACCCAGCTCAGAGGGAGGGATGGACAAGGAGCCCCAGGAGTACCACTCAGAATGGGAAACGGGCAGGCATCCAACAGGGACACTCTGGGATGCCCCAGGATCAAGGCCCCCAGTCCAAATGGCGCACCCTGCACCCTGCTCCTGGCAGCCCCCTCGGCAGTAGCCACCGTTCAGCCCTAATGACGCAGTGTCACGTTCTCTAGCCCAGGGGATCTGAGGTCAAGCTCTGGAACGCTATCCCCAAGAGGTGCTCCACGCAGAACACGGCCCGTGCCAGCCCCATTCGGAGGCTCTTCACCAGCGTGCACGTTGTGAAAGCTCTGAGAAGTCCCAAGACGTCTCCCCACTGGGGGTTCACATCCCAGGCCCATCTGAGGACGCAGGGAAGGTGCCCACCGCCCCCAGGCCTGTCCCCCTGCAGCCCCCTCCTGAGAGGGCACGGCTGAGTTCGGAGAGCCTGGCCAACTGGCCTGGTTTGTGTGCAGAGACACATCTGGAGCAGATGTTCCCTAGATTAAACGCAGCTCCTGGAAGACTTGACAAAAGCAGAGAGCCGGACGGGGGTGGGGCGGGCCGGGGCAGGGGGGCAGAGGCCTGTGTGTGTAGTATGGGGAGCGGTTAAACCACCACAGCTGTCCTCCTTTAATTGGCTGCTGTTAAATGTTTTACGGGGCCTCGTTTTGGTAAACAGAAGTCTGTAAATTCCTCCTTCCCAGACGCCGTTTCCCAGGCACAGACCCCCATGACCCCTCGGGAGGTCTGGGCCTCCCGCCCACCCGCCCTCCGGGGAGCAGGCATTCAGCTGGCCAAGTGGTGGGCTCCTTCCTGCCGCACCCTTTGGGGGCAGTGGGAGGGCGATGGCCATGCACGTCCTTCCACTTCTGACCCTGAGATGGTGGCCAGGGATGAGGGGACAGAAATCTACCAGGGGCCCTTCCCCCATCTCCAGCCTGCCTGAAGCCCCACCCTCTGGGACCCCAGAAGGGGAATTAAGGTTCAGGGAGGAAGGAGGGAGCAGCTGGGGGAGACGGAAGAAGAAGCAGAGGGGGTATGGGCCAGGGCTGAGTGGGGTGGCCGGGGCGAGTGTGAGGAAAGAGGCCCGGACGGGTGGGTATCTGGGGTGGGGGGCAGCGAGGGAGGAAGGGGAGAAGTCCTTCCAGCCCAGCCACAGAAAGGACCCTTTCTTTTCCCAACAAGACTGTACTCTCTGAACTGAAGAAGAAAATAAAAAATGATTTTCATGAATCAGAGCAGCTGTTCTGAAACCAGAAGCCAGGGCCGCTGCATCCAGCCTGGGAGAAGGGGCTTCTGCAGAGGAGAACGTGGTGGTAGTGCAGGGCTCTTGAGGGGGCTCAGGGAGCAGCGGACGGGTGTCAGAGTTCCTCTACCCAGTACTCTTTCAGGGGTGGTGTGGTCCAGAACCCCGTCATTCCCAGGCCCTCACACCCCTTGAGGTCGGGCTACTGTGATCACCCCAACTGACACGCGAGCCCACGCTGTATCCCTGGGCCCTGCTGCCCTCGGAGCCCTGGAGGCCCCTGGTGAGCTCCGGGGAGAGGCCCTGGGCCTCAGGGAACACCTCACTGAGGATGCCCCCCATCCTGGCCCCACGCTCTGAGTCGCCAGGAGGCAACCCAATCCTGTGACATAAGTGGCAACGGAGGACAAAAGGTTGACGCCATCAGCACCTAATGAGGTGCAGTGAAGTGGAAGCAGTCTTGAACGGGGCAGGGGCAGCACAGACCAGGTCCTTGGGCTGCTGGGACGCCCCGGCACCCCGCCCCCAGCATCCCCTATGGTGGGAGTGCTCCTGGCCAGGTCCTGGGGGAGGGGTGCATGGCCAGCCAACAGAGGACCAGAATCCCCAGAGCGGGGTGGGGGTCAGGGGTCCTCCCACCACAGGGTCCCTCGAGATCCCCACCCCCAGGCCCACAGAGCTCAGTGCAGACACTGAAGGCTTAGCAAACTCTTCCAGGGGCCTGACGCACAGGGCTCTGATCACCCCCATGCTACCAGGGTCCTGCCCCAGCTCCCTGTACGCACACCCACGAGGGCAAGGCCTTCTGCAACGGATGCCCCCTGCCCCCCATGCTACCTTGACAAAGGCATTGCCACCTCTCTGGAGGCTCAAGTTGCTAGAAAGTTCTCCCCACCACTGAGCCCTGAGTTAAGGCCAGGGGCTGCCAGCAGGGTTCTGGCATCAGGTCCCAAGGGCAGCTGCCCACAACATGACTGGCTGAGCCCCCAACCCCTGGGACCAGGAACCATCCTTTTACATAGCCAGCCATTCTGGGCAGGCTCTGGGAAACCTGGATCGGACCATCTCAACTACCCATCTCCTCTGGGTCGGGGCCACCCTCCAGGGCTCAGCAGAGGCTAAAGTCCCTCTGGATAGAGCCCCACCAGACCACGCCATCCCTGCACCCATGTCCTGCCAGCCCTGAGAGATCCCATCCTTTCTCGACCCACAGCAATCCCTGCAGACACCTAGGCAAACCACCCTTGCTCCTGGGGTCCTGCACACTCCTGTCATTTTGAATTCTGCCACACGTGCCAGGCTAGGGGTCCCAACCCAATGCCCAACACTAACTGGGTGCTGGCTCTCTCCCATGTGACACCCCTTTCACTCAGGGTGCCAATGGGTTTCGACTGTGGTGCGTAAGACTACTAAACGATAGTGACCACCCAGAATGCTGGATTAAGAAGGATTCTGAGGCTGCATCCACATGCAGTTTAGAAAGTGCTGCGATTGACTAATAATGTCTGCCCTGGGTACAGGAGGGGCATTGGCAACAAGTTGGGAGGACGCTTGCCACCACCCCTGCTCTAGTATCTGAAGTGGGTAACCTTGCAACAGCCCCCTCCCCATGTCCTCCCTCTTCCTTGCCAAACACTCCGGCTTCTGTCCATAAGCCCTCTCAGGTTTACAGTGGTCAGAACCCATGGGTGTCCAGGCCGTGCATCAAAGTGCAGCTCCCAGGACCAACCACCCTGGGCTTTGCTGGGAGGAGCCTAGCGAGACCCCTTCTGGGGCTGAAGGTGGCTTTGGAAGCTGGGCCCCTCAGGGAGTGGCCAGGCCTCAGCCTCTCACAGTTGGGGGCTGGGGTGGGGGCCCGAGGGCGGCACAGGATGATTCCTGTTCCACTCCATCCCATCAGAGTTGGCCCACCACGCACGCACACTGACCCCCAGTCACCCCAGGTTTGGGCCTGGCAGCCTCGGTCTGTTCCCAGGCCGAGAGGAGTGGCTCAGAGCCGGGGGAAGGTGCCAGGCTGCCGCGGGCACCTCTGGAACAAAAGCAGCGGGCAGCTAGCCCAGGAGCCAGGCGGTTGTGGACAGTCCTGGGCTCCTGGCACGTGCTGCGCAGGGAGGAGCTGGGCTCAGGCCGCACAGAGCAGAGATGCAGGGCTCGGCAACAGTCCCTGCGAGGGAGCAAGGCCTGCGGGCTGGGGAGGGTTGGGTCCCAGGGCTCGCTGCAGGACTAAAGATGGAGAAGATAACAGAATCTCAGAGCTTGGAGCTGGGAACAAGCTGGCACGACCTCCCAAACCCTCACGAACACCCCATCCGGCAGCTCTGACTGCCAGGGAGCTCAGCTGGAGGGAACCCTTGCACCGCCCCTGCCCAGGCCTCCTGCACCCGGCTCCGCACGCTGCCTTCTTGCACACTCCAAGCCTCGCCTCCCCCCGCCACCACCCCGGGGTGTCTAAGACACGGGGCGTGGGGCCACAGGAACAATGCAAGCCAGCCCCACACCCGGATGTGACACCAGGCCTCTCCCCAGCCCTGTCAGGCCCAGGGCTGCCCACACACACCCCTGCTGCAATGTCAGCGCAGGAAGGCACCACGGCCCCCGGCCCAGCAGTGGACAGTTGCTACAGGGGACCTGCAAGGACAGAGGGGTCCCCAGAGGCTGAGACCCTGATGAGGAGGCGGGCTGACGCAAGGCCAAGTGAGGGGCCAAGGTCACAGGGAGGGCTGGCCCAAGAAGGCTCTGGAGGGGGTCAGAGGTCCAGACGGGACAGGCCTCCTTCTGACTAAGATGAAGCTGGCGGGAGAGGGCCTGTCTGGCAGGGCAGCCCTGATCCCCACATCTGGATCTGGGTAGCTCGGGCCCTTCCCCCATGCTGTCCAAGATCTCAGAGGAGCCAGCTGCTCCCACTGACCCAGCTCCTCGCCTCCAGCATGGGCAGGGCCAGGTGGGCAGAGTGAGGGGTGCCGCTGAGACGTGGGGGCATCTTCACTGGGCGGGGGGCAGGGATCGTCAGCGGTCCTGTGGGGGCCGATTCAGAGGCCATTTTGGCCACCAAGAAAACTGAGGCCAGGAGAAGGGGTTGGAGCTGCCAGGGTCTGGGGGAAAAGGACCAGGTCCAGGGCAGGGACCTGCCTCAGAGAAGGGCTGGTGGAGGGCTCGTCTAGACGGTGTCACCACACACAGATGGTGACACTGGCTGGGACCTTTGTCCCTCACACAGACATGCTCCCAGAAGCCCTGGTGAGCCCTGAAGCCTCAGAGGGGACAGAGGGACAGCTGACAGGGCTCAGGGAAGCTGGGGCGCCGGGAACGGCAGGGGGTGCCCAGTGGCCCTTTGGTGCAGCCCCTGCCCCCACGGGAGGTCAGCCCAGCCTTGGATGGAGAAGTGGCTGCCGGGGTGGGTGCGGCTCTGACAAAGAGGTCAGGCAGGCTAACGGCCAGCGCTGGCACATGTGCCTGCTGCCTCTCGAGGCTCCCCCTCCAGGTGGCACAAGAGACCATAAGTAGCCCAGGCTGTGGGAGCACAGCAGCTCCGGCCCCCATCCCTCCCCAGCTGAACCCCCAGGAACAGAATCCCCTTTCATGGCCCTGTGGGTGGTCCCACCAGGCCGCCGGGGGTGGGGTAGGGAGGGAGGGGGCCAGGCTTGCTGACAATAGGACCAGCTGTGCTGCACCCCACCCCCGCTAGGACCCACCCAGGACAGGCTGGCTGGACACTGGTTCACCCCTGCCTTGGGCCAGTTCCGCCGCCCACCCCACCCCAGGCCCCAGAAGGGAAAGTCTAGTCTCTGGCAGGACCCCTCACTTGGGTGAACCTGGGGGGCCAGGAGGCCCGAGGGCTGCACAGACGAGCTCTGCCCCAGGCCAGATGTTCCTGGGCGGCTCCTCCAGCTCCGGGGTGCTTCTCCTGCACCCCAGCTGCTCCACCAGGGAACCAGGAAGCTCTGGCCCCTGCTCTAGCAGTTGTCCCACAGATGGTGGACTGGGTCCACCCACGGAGAGCTGGGGGGCCCTGCCTGGAGTGGAAAGGCGCCTGGGCCCATACCCCTCCTGGCCCACGCTGACAATCCCCGAGCCCATCCTGGCCTCCTTGCCCTTAAGCTAAGAACCCCTTCAAGGGCCTAGCCCTGACCAGCCCCAGGCTGGGGAGGGGGCGGCAAGCAGGCTTTGCCAGGCACCTGTCTTCCCACCCATCCCGGGGGTGGTGAAAGGATGAGGGTGAGGTCAGACCTCTGAGCAGCCCGCCCAGGCAGCCCACCGTGCCTGCCGGCCCCCGCTCTCCAGCCATGTCGCGTGCCCCCCGCCCACCTCTCCCCCCTTTCCCCTGAACACACACGGCAGAGAAACAGGCCCCGGCACGCAGGGAGCCAGCTGGCACCCAGTCAAACTAGCAGCCCGGCAAGCTGCCAGGGCAGCCCGCCAGCAAGCACTGCCACTCGGCCCCGCCCGCCCGCCGGCCTCTACGCCGGGAGCTCACAGCGAGGCAGCCACACCACGTGGCCTGTCGGAGCGAGGCTGCAGAGGGCGGAGGGCAGGGGAACCCCGTAGGAAGGGGATCCCAGGCTGGGCAGCCTACCCGGAGGCAGAGAAGGGGGGAGTGTGAGGGGGAGACCGAGGCACAGGCCTGGGAGGTGGTGTGGTCCCCAGGACAGATGCACTAGCTACCTCAGGTGGGACCCGGCAGGTTGGGGTGCTCTCCCCAGGGGCTGCTGCTCTCCCACACTCATCTTTAGCCCCGGATGGGCCCTGCTCCCCACCCACCCCGTGTTCCAGAGGCTGTGTTGAGGTGGGAGGCTCGGAGGCCCCATCTGCTTCCCCTTGTCCTGCATCCACCAGTGTTTGCCCACTGAGCCCAGTGCCCCACACGCGTGCCCTCCCCCGTGAGACCATGGGCACGTCCAGCCTGAGGAGGACCCGGGGCTGTTTCAGGGCTGCTCAAACTGCCCTTGCCTCGAAGTAGCTGCCTCCCCAACATGCAGGATGGGCAGGGTGGGTAGGGGACCGGCACAGCCAGGGTGCTACCCCCACGCTGGTCCCATCCCACTGGGTGGTGACAACTGTCACTGCCAGGTGGCTCTGAGGCTGTGGCTGTGGGCGGCGGGGTGTCCCACAAGCAGCTCCGCCGAGGCAGCCGTTGGCCGGGGGAAGTGAGTGTCTGGAGGCCGTTGAGGGTGCTATCTGCAGGCTGCCTCCCACCCGCCTCTCCCCAGCAGTCCCCAGAGGGGCAAGACAGGGGCACCTTCTCCCCGGGCCCCAGGGCAGGTGGCACTGCCCACAAACTGCCCTCCTTGCCGGCAAGGTCCCCAAGGGTGGGCCGGAGCGGCGGGGGATATATGTCTCCTGACGCAGAGCTCTGCCATCCTGACCCTGACCGGGGCCACCGTTGCAGCCAGCCTGGCTGTGCCCACACACCTGTGGCTGGGCCAGGGCAGGGCAGCGGCCGTTAGTTCGGTCGAGGTGGTCCCACATGGCTGCTGTGGGTATCCCCTGCCCTCGCCACAGCAATCGGCCCTCTCCTCCCTCCCACAGACGTCCTGGGAGCCAGATGCTCCCACCAGGGCCAGGAGTGTGCCTGACAGCCACAGAAGGCGGAAGGGCTGGAAAGGGCAGGGGAGCGAGGGGTGCCACGAGCCTGTGGGGTCCACCCATGGCCGGCCCAGGAAGCCCCGAACCAGGGCCTGGCACTGTTGCACCAGGTCTCCCCCGGGGAGGCTGCTAAGAGGCAGGGGTGGGAAGCAGGCAGCAGAGGTGTCTCGGCCAGGGAGCCTGCTCTGCCCACCTGGGTCCTCAGGGCCAGCCCGGCCTCCCCTCCACCGGGGAGGAGAACTGCTCCTTATCGCCTGCCCAACATGTGCGCTCCACACGGCGCTTAAAGCCCAGATTATTTTAACAACTGTCCCTCACTCGTCACCTGTCCTGTTTGGAAAACAGCCCCTTTCTTATTGCACAAAGAGAAGTTTCTCTCGCTCTCCAGCAGGACTGGGCGCTAATCTCCCCGCCTGGAACGCGGGTGGCAGCGGGCGCGGTGTGTGGGTCCACGTGCTCTGCAAACACAACGCCCGCTGCTCAGCAGTCATTGAGTTACGGCGGTGCCGGTGCCAGGAGCGGAGAGCCCTCTGTGCCCGCTGCCAACTGCAATTACCTCTCCGTGTGCCAGCCGCTGTCGGGTTTAACCCTTCCCACGCTGTGGTGGCCAAGCCAATACCAGGAAGCTCGGGTGGGGGACACTGGGGCCCAGGGCCTCTGCCCACGTCACAGTGCCCAGGGGCTGAGCGGACAGTGGGGAGCTGGGCGGTGCGGAGCTCTGTCCCTCCGTGGGCAAGCCAAGGGGAGCCCCAGGGTCCTAGAAGGGTCTGCAGGGGCCCTTCTCCAGCTACGAGGCCTGAGACACATGAGGCACCTACTGTGTGTGTGAGGCTGCAAGCAAGGGGGAGGAAGGGGCCGGGAGGGGCTCTGTTCTCGGCCAGGCCCCCAGGGTGGCAGCTGGAGTCTGCTGACAGCTCTCTCCTCCCCACCCCTCCCTCCCAGCTGACACATCTGGAGCCCATGCCTCCCCGAGTCTAGGAGGTGGGCGCAGCCCTGCCCGGCCAGCCCAGCTGTGTTCCACATTTCCTCGGCTCCCCAGAGCCTTCCTGGCCCCACCCCCTTCTTCCCTCTCTGACCATCTCTGGTGCACATCTGGCCAGGATCACTGACTGGCGAGACTGGCCCCCTGTTTCCAACCAATTACCACCTCCCCCGTGGGGGCTTCCTCAACAGGGAGGCAGTCCCTCGCCAGAGTGCTTGGCATGGTCTGCCAGCTGGCTCTTGCCAGCCACAGCGGGGGAGCCCTTTGCCTCACCACTGGCCCTGGGCACCACAGTTAGTGGCTCCAGCCGCGCGGTGCGGCTGGGAGCCCCGGCCCCGACTTACCTTCGTGGGAGTGGGAGAACCAGATCTGGGAGGTGGTGGGGTGGGAGCCACGGTAGGCCTGATCCGAGGGGGAGGGGTTGGGGCCACTGGGATGCGCGGAGGCCGCTGAGCCCAGACTGCTGGTGAGGAAACTGCCCATGAAAGAGGAGGCCGGAGAGTTCCCCATCAGGCGGCTGCTGGCTGTGGACACAGGGGGCAAGAGTGAGTCTGGGCAGGGACAGCGCTAAGGAGCCCTTCTCCAGGGCTGACTATCAGGTCCCAAGCTCCCTGGGCTTCTGTCTTCAAACAGCCAAGAAGCCAAGGTGGGAGAAGCTGCCCGCTCAGGCCCCTGAGGCCCTGACACCCTCTCGTTACTGCAAAACCCCCAAGAATGGCACTTTTGCCGAATGACCCACCTTCACCCCCACCCCCATCAGCCAGGTGCCACGTACTGTGGGCCCCAGGGCCTGTAGGAAACAGGTGGCCCTGTGGGCGGGCCTTCGACTCGGAGGCTCTGACTCTGACTCTCGCAGGCCAAGGCCTCTTAGCTGCCGGCAGACCTGCTAGAGTAGATATCTCCTGGATAGGTCCAGGAGCAGCAGGTGCACGGCAGTCTCTGCCCACCCCCTGGGTGGCACTGGGAGGGCCGGCCTTTCCCCCAGGCAGCATCTTCAACCTTCTCCCCAGGTCCAGTTAACCACCTCATCAGACTGGGGTGCCCTCTCCCAGGTGACCAAGAAAATGAGCCAAGACAGAGGAAGAGAGACATGCAAGAGGAGCCCGAGGATGGAGGTGTCAGCATCTGCTTTAACGCCCCCAGGGTTTCTCAGGGTCAGGCCCTGACCGGCGGCAGCGGGATGCAGGCAGTCACTTATGGTCCAGGACACTCCTGGAGTTTCCCCTGGCAGCCAGCCTCCGTAGCCTGCCCACCTGCACCCTCCGACACTGTATACCCTATCTGCCCAAGCCCAGTGGCCAAGGCCAGGATGATCAAGCCTCCTCAGGTTACCGTGGCGACCAGTGGATCGCATAGGAAGGATGTACACAGAGTACTCCGCGCAGAGCAGCACCCGGTGCCTGGTGGGTGGTCTGGGCTGCACTGCTCAGCCCCCACCCCAGCAGGGCCCCCGGCACCTTGTCTCCTCTACTCCATGGGCAGAGAGCCTAGCTTGGGACCATCCCAGGGGACAGGGAACTGGAACCTGGGGGCCCACCATCCCATTAGGCTGAGTGTAGGGGCCTGGCGGGGTTTGCAAGGGTTTTGGGGGCCCCAGAAGGCTGCAGGCCCGGCCCAAGGTGAGTCAGGGCAGCTGTTTCCCTGCCCGGGAGGCAGGGGGAATTTGTGAATTTGTGATGCCTCATCCAGCCTGGCTTGGCCCTGGGAGCTTCCCAGACACCGGGTGACTCAGCAGAGAGGCAGCACGGCCCTGAAGCGGGGGAGAGGGAGGGGCTGCCCCGCCGGGACCCTGGCAGCTCCCCTCCCCTTCCCTCCACTCCCGTGCGGGAATGGGACGTGTGGACGAGAGAGGCCTCTCCTGGCCACGGGCCTCAGAGGAAGAGTCTGTGAGAACTGCCGGGCACCAAGGTGTGAACTGACCTCTGTGGTGGGTATCAGGCCAAAGGGAGACCGTGCGAGGACCCAGGGGCAGGGGGCGAAGGTGCCCAGGAGCCAGGGACTTCCCAGACCGCAAGGCTGGGACTTCCATGGGCCCCAGCCAGACCACAGGCATGTCCAGCCAGGGAAGGGGACTCTGGGCTGGGAAGGGAAGTGCTGGACTCCCAGGCTGGCGGGTAGAGCCTGCAGGAGATGGAGGGCGGCCCCTGCTGTGCTCCAGGGATCCTGGAGGCGGAGGGCCATGCCTGTGGGATGACTGAGGCCTCTTCCTGCCTCGCCCGGGCCCACCCCATGTCCCCCAGGCCTTCCCACCCCCGCACCCTCCCAGGGAAGTCCCTCCGCCCTGCCCTTCCCGGGGACAGTGGGAAGCAACTGAGTCCAGGAGTCGGTCTGGATAAAGGATTTCTCCAGGAGCTTGGCCTGAGAACCTTGAGTTCTCCCACACCACGGTGGGTGGGGGCAGTGGGCAGGCCCCAGGCTGGGTGGAAGAAGCGGCCTGGCGTCCCATAGGGCCCTTCCGGTTTGAGGATCCAGGAAAACCGAGGCTCAGAGGCGGCCCCCTCACAGGGTCTCCCACACCTGGGGGCCCTGCACGGGCAGCAGGCCACCTCTGCAGACCCACCACCCACACCCCCAAGGACCACCCACCTGGGGCAGGGGCAGGTAGGAAGCAGGCCTGAGGCCCAGAGGGGTGTCTGACCTGACTGGTCCCCTAAGCTGGAATTGGGGTGGGGGTGGGGGAGGCATGGGACTTCATGCCCTCCTCCCCCGGGAGACCGATCCTGGCCCTGGATGGGGACTCTCAAGGGTGCCTGTTTTGACACCATCCCAGAAGGGGGTCCCACTGCATGGGAGATTTGTGGGGGGTGCTGCAGCTCAGCCGGCCCCAGTCCCGGCTCCACGGGGCAGGGGACAAACCAGTAACAGGCAGAGTTTCCTGCTGTGTGCCTACCTTGCCCCATGCCAGCCAGTCTCCCAACTTGGGGCACCCTCTTGGGGCCCTTCCTGAGTCCATAATGAAGGAATCTCTGTCCCAGAGTGTGGTAAGTGAGCAAATGGGACAGCGCTCCAGCCCTGCACTCTGGCCTCGGTTCTGGGCTCTCCAGGGCCCCCCTTTGCTCCGAGCCTTCTGGGCTGCCCCTGCCGCTCCACCTCTCCCAGCCTCGTGGGCAGCTTGCAGCCCCCTGTGTCCTGCCTCAGTCTGGGCCATTTATCTGGGGTGTCTTTTCCTTCCTTTTTCCTTTCATGTTGAAAACGGAAGAGGCTTGTCACATGAATATTATGTCTTTATATCTTCACTGTAAGACGTTCCAGTGATAGACACAGCAAGGAAGGAAACAGAGGTCACGGGAGACCCCACTGCCCTGGGGCAGAGCCACACACGTGTCCCAGGGACCACCTTCTGGGCACTCACCCACTCGCCCTGGTGGGAGACCTGTGCAGGTACCCAGGTGGCCTCTCCTCTGAAAACCCCAGCCCATGGCAGCAGGTCCTGCCAAGGGCTCTCATACTCTCTGACCAGCAGGCCAGCCCTGGGGGATGCACGCTGGGCAGGTGCAAAGACAGCTCCCTGATGGGGCCCCCAGCCTGGGCCCGCACGATGGGGCTCCATGAGCCTTGCTCGGAAGCGGTCCGTTTCTCCCCCGCCATCCTGGGCTAGAAGTTTGGAAGCAGACAAAGTCCTACAGGCTTTGCTGGGCGGGCACTGCCATGGTGGGTGTGGGGGAGGGGACTGCTGGTACCCAGAGTCCCCCCATCCCCCCCAGCTGGCCCCTGACCCTCAGACAGAGCGTGCGGGCTCCTGTGTCACTTCCACCTCCAAGGAGTTTGGCCATGGCACCGTGCCCAGCCAGCAGAGGCGTGGGCAGACCTGGCTGCCACCTCCCCAGCCCCCGCCCGCCGACCAGTAGCCAGGCCCAGACAGAGCCTGAGCAGAGGCGGCCTGGGCCCTGGCCAGGGCTGGAGCTGCACGGCCAAGTCTGGCTGGGAACTGGGCTGGAGGCTTCTTTCCTCTTGGCAAGGTCCTTGCCCACGGAGTGCTGTGGTTAGCAACCTGGGAGGGGACAGTGGGAGCCCCAAGCAGCAGGGAGGGCCAAAGGGGCTTTCAGCTCAGAGCCCCCGGGCTGGGAGCTCCGAGCCTGGCACCATCTGCACTAGCCCTTCTCTCGGCAAGGGCTTTATGAACCTTGTATCAATTCAGGTCTTCGCAATCCCAGGTGGCGGTCCCACCACGGGGCTGACAAAGGAATGGGCATGATCAGTGCTGGCCCCGCGGCCCCAAGTGCCCGGGCTGGGGTTTGGATGAGGCTTGTCCACTCCAAGGCTGCCCTGGCCCCTCCAGTGAGCATGGTCACGGTGGCCAGTGCCCTGCATCCTCTGCAGGCTCTCATCACAGCGATCTGGCCAAGGTTAGCATCGTCTTGGGACAGGGACCCGAATGCGGTGTGAGGTGTCAGGCTGTGTGAGGCAGGCCGTTCTGTACTACGCACCAGCCCCCAGCTGGCCATCCCCACTGCCCGGCTGGCCCAATCCAGGGTTTGCGGCCCCAGACACAGGGCTCCAGCCCCAACTCCAGCGCTGCCTCAGCTCTGCCTAGGACACCACGGAGGCCTGGCCCGGGTGCCGGGCTGGCTGAGAAAACCACTCCGGAAGCCAGAATGCCCAGGAGGGCTGGTCGACACCCCCCACCCACTGCCATGGCCCAGTTCCTCAGGCCAGGCCCCACCCCCAGAGGCCCAACCTTTCCCACGCTCCAAGGCCCAGACAACCTGGACCGGGAGACAGGCCGTACCTGGACCCTGGCTGTGTGGCTACTTCCCTCCCAGCTGCCCCAGCTGGACGGAGCTGGGCGGGAATGCCCTGACCACTAAGCCCAGCCTTTGCTCACAGAGCCTCTATGTGCTGGCCGTGGTAGAGGTGACCGCACATGCCCAGGCAAAACCAGGGGAGGGGCCTTCCTCTGTCAACCTGTGCCAGGCCCACCTGCTGCAGCCGAGACGGTCAACAGATGCTGGGCGGGCCCGAGGGGTGCTGAGGGCATTCCTGGAGCCCACGTGCTACCCCGGGGAGCCTCCAGTCCAGGGAGGGGCTGACCGGCAGCAAAGCCCCAGAGCGCGAGGGGCTGGCACACCAGAGGCCAGGTCCGGAGCCCTGGACAGCCAGGTGCGCACCGCGCCTGCTCACCCCCTCTCCCTCCAGCCTCCACCTTCATGCCAGGCTGACAGAGGGACAGAGAAGGGCCTCGGAGAGCTGGGGAGAGCGAGCAGGAGCGCAGAGCTACAGCAGAACGAGCATTTGTTTTGACTTAAGTGAGCTACCTTTTCTGGAAACGGTGAAACGGGTTGTAAAAAACAAAAAGGGCCTCGTTGCGACGGCTGGCGGCCGCTGCGGAGAAGCAAGCCCCTTCCCAGGCTCTCCTGATGCTTCTGGAGGCCCAGCTGACAGGCTGCTGGCACCGGGCTCCCCAGCTCTGCGTCTGGCGGCTGCACCCTCCGCCCGAAACAGCTCCCGCCCTCCTGCTCACACCTGCTCAGGCTCCCCACGGCCTCCAGCCCCCTGCAGAGCCTGCCTGGGCGTGGGGACACCCAGCTCCCCTGAGGCCATCCCTGGGTCTCCCTCAGGACACCAGGGGCGGCCTGCCTAGGAGGCCAAAGTGCCCCTCCAGTGCTGGGCCAGGCTCCAGAGGGAGCGGACTGGAGAAGAGGAGGCAGGAAGGATAACAGCCCACTGTGTGGACCCGGCCCACATTCCTCTCATTCCAGGAGAAGGAAGGGGAGGGAGGATGTCCACCCTGGGTGTCCGCGTGGACGGGGGTGGAGAAGCTTCAGTCCAGCCTGCTCGAAGGCAGGTGGGTGTCCATCTGTCTGACCACCCAGGAGCAGAATGGGGGGAGGGGGACAGGGATGGGGATACCAGGCCCTGGTGGGAGGGGCCGCTTTGGACTGCCCCACAGGAAACCCGAAGTGGCCACAGCAGGGGCCACAGAGGCTGCACCACACCACCGGCCACCAGACCCACTCTAGGTGTACACGAGTTTGCAAGCTCAATTCCTGATGCCACCAGGGACACTCCCTGCTGGGCTGGAACCCACCAGCGGCCCAGGCATGAGATAATGTGTGTGCCTGGGTGTGTGTCTGTGTACAGGGGCACAGAGGCAGCGATGGGACTATGTGTGGGCACTCAGGGTGTGTCTGGGTGTGTGTGCATGGCTGAGTGTGCATGTGGGCAATGGCCGTGCACACAGGCACAGATGTGCATGCAGGTCTGGGGCAGAGGCTCCGAGGGTGCACTCGACGTGGGTGTGCACACCTGGCTCCAAGTGTGCGCAAGGTGGTGACTTGTTCTTGTGTGAGGGAGTCACACACGGGTTGGGCCGGCGCTGAGGGATGCTGCTTCCCAGGGTCACACTGCCACCAAACCGGTCTCCTTCCTGGCCCCGACTCTGAAAAAGCCTCCTGGCCTTTAATTCTGCCTGATGCCTGTGGTGGCAGGCGAGAAACAACAGGACACCCCCCTCCTTCTCCACCCTGGGGGGCACATCCAGCTTACTCACGGTGGAAGGGGAACTCTAGTCTCAAGCCTGTACCGAGCGGCAGCACCAAGACCCCCGACCCCCTCCTGCCTGGGAGTCGGCCCCCTCCCCAGCCCAGCTGCTCAGCCCCCAGCCACCCGGACCTGAAAGCGGGTCCAGCGGTTGTGTGGATTCTGGGGGCAGTTGGCAGGTCACGTGG
Organism: Tursiops truncatus; assembly: GCF_011762595.2. Taxonomy (NCBI): domain Eukaryota; kingdom Metazoa; phylum Chordata; class Mammalia; order Artiodactyla; family Delphinidae; genus Tursiops; species Tursiops truncatus. Next base: position 46,812,086 of record NC_047053.1, read on the forward strand.
CTGGGGCCATCTCCCCACAGACAGCCTGATTCCTCTGTGGTGGAGAAGCAGCTCAGAAGCCCCCTCCGATCTGGGACCCGCTCCGGGCAGGCCCAGCCTCACCAGGCAGGCTCTCCAGGACACAGAAATTATCGGGATCTGCGGCAGTCCCCTCCAGCCACAAACCGGTGGCCTCCAGATGTCGGCCTGTCTGACCCCCCTCACTCACTTGGTCTCACCGGACACGGAGCCTGCCCTGCTTCAAGCCACCCCCTGCTGCCACAGTCCCAGAATCCCTGAGGATGCCACCCAATGACCCCAGCTGCCATCCACAGCCCCGAGAAGACAGGGGGACAAGAAGAGGAGGCCGAGACAGGCACGGGGAGGAAGGAAGGACAGAAGAGAAGGAGGAGGCTGGAGGCAGAGAGAGACAGCTGCAGCCATGGGAGAGGGGGTGCTGGTGGGGGAGGGGCGTGGGGGCAGCAGCAGTGGGGGCAGAACGCGAGCCTCCGCCAGCCCGGCCGTGGGACGCAGGGGCAGCCCCGGTGAGGGGTGCCCGCCCAGAAACATGAGTGCGTCACAGGGGAAGCCCCTCTCTGCTGGTCCAGGAGAACCTTCTAGAAGACCCGGTTGGCCCAAAGGCCGTGTCTCACAGGCCATAATAGGAAAACTCTGTGGTTGCTGAGCCACCAGGCCCACAAATATAGAGGCAACGATGACAGGGGACGGGCCCAACCACCAACAGCCCAGAACTAATAAAAGAAAAGGAAAACCGGATATAAGTCTGGTTCTTATTAAAAGGGTAAATTTAGCCTTTTGGCTAGGCGGGGAGCGCGGGGTGGCCAACACTCCCCACCAGGGCCGCCTCGGACTGTGGCCGAGAGTGACTCAGAGGGCTGCCCCCCACCCCCTCCTATTCTTCACACCTTCTGGGGTCTCCGCCTCCCTTCCCTCTCACACCCTCCCTGGCGAATGACCAACACTCCCCCTCCAGGACGCCCCTGAAGGCCAGCAAACAGGCGGGGGGCGGGGGGGCGCGGGGAGGTGACCAGGGCTGGTCGGCGCCACCCCCTCCAAACCCCGCCAGCTGGAGGAGCGTCTCCAGCCAAGGCAAGGCTTCCCTTCACACCATCCTGAACTAAGCCAGCTGCAGGGAGACAAACGCCCTAGTGGTTGCAGTCCAGTGTAGACGGCAGGGTGCACACTCACGCCCTAGCCCCACCGGTCCCCTCAGAGGGAGAGCCCATCTGGACAGGGTCGGAGGGGCCCACCCCGCTCTCCTGCATCCCATCCCCTGGACCCAGGCACCCAGCACCTCGAGCTGGCCTGAACACGCCTCTTTCTCAGCTGTGGGCAGGGAGGGGAAGAGGGCACCCAACACTCCCAGTTCATTCCCAGCAGATGGGGGGGTACCCTGTGCTTCTCCCGGCAGAGCCTTCCAGGGAGCCCACATTCTGGAATTTCTGACAGGCCACCCTCTGCACCCCATCCCTGCCTTCTGAGGCTCTCAGCAGACCTGCCCTCCCAACCCGACTCTAATGTCTGTGACCAGAAGCAGGGAAAGGCCTGGCACCGCGGCTGCCCACGGCTCCTGGTGGGAGGAGCATTTGGGGGGCAGCCCGCTGGGGAGCAGGGATCCCCCACAGTGTGCTCCTGGGGGCAGCGCTACACCCCCATAAAAAGGGAGATGGGGTGGGGGCAGGACGCACCCAGGGCTCTGTATCCTTGTAGTTTCTTCTAACAGCGCCGCTTTGACAAACCACCCCACTTCCTTCGAAGAACGGAGAGAAAGTATTTTAATTTCTAAAGACGGTGAGTATAAGTAGGGAGAAAACCTCAATTCTCTGACGTAAAACTCCGGTGTTTCTGGGAACTCTTGAAGTGAACGGGGCAAGGAGAGCTGTTTCTGGGGTGAAGTGCACCCCACTGGTCTGGGGGTCCCAAATGGGGATGGAGTGCCAGCCAGCCCAGGGGAGCCAGCGGGGAACCAGCCTCGGGGCGGCCCAGCAAGAGCTCCCAACGGAGGGAAGACCCCTGCCCCGTGCAGCTCACCCAGCCCTGTGCTCCCCCAGCCCCACCCCATGCCAGGGGCGGGGGGCTCAGGCAGAGAACCAGCCTTGGACCTCCAGCCCAGAAGCCTGTGCTCCTGGGTGGCTCCCGATGTGACCACAGAGCAAGCACGTGGCCTTGCTGAGCCTCCACCTGGACCCCACCTGCCTCAGGACCAGGGGGCAGCAGGGGACTCAGCCCTGAGCCTGAGGACTGACCCCTCGCCCGATTCACATGCTGGGCTCCGACCAAGTGTCGTGTGTGGAAAAGGCTCTGCTGCCAGACCAGGGGAGGGGGCTCTGGGCTGGGCTGCCCGGGTGGAATGAGGTCTCCAAAGGGTGCCCCCCACACAGTCTAGAGACCTCAAGATGCACCATGCCCTCCGGCCACCTGGTCCAGCGGCCCTCGGGAGCCAGGGCCTGGTGGGGCTGCCCTGAACCTCCATCGGCTCCAGGCAGTCCAGGAGGAGTGCCCAGGTAAGCCCGGGGCACTTGCTGACCTCACTAGGGCAGGCAGCTGGCGTGGGAACATCGGAAGAAAGTGCTGTCCAGACCGGACAGCACAAACGTCCTTGTCACCCAAGCCACAGACTGGGCCCTGAGCCCCGTCCAGAGAATGGAGTTCTAACCCAGCTCACTCGTTACACAAACAGTTACTGAGTGGCTGCAGCGTGCAGGGTCACTCACCCTCACCCTGGAATCCCAGGAAGTCGCGGGCTGCCCGGGCACCCTGGCTTCCAACAATGGCCCTCGGACCTCTTGGTGACCCACAACCTTGCGCAGCTGCTTGGGGCCGTCTCGCTGGCCTGTGTCTTGGAGCAGATGTTTGACAGGTGGAAAGATGACGCTGCTCGTGTGCACCTTCCCAACTTTTCTTGATTTTATCTGTATTCACACTCGTTAAGGGCTTTTTAAGAGTTCGCCTAAAGATGCATTGCGATTTAATTTAGATTTAATTTTAATATTAATTTAAAACAAATTGAAAGCTTATTTTTAGGAGACCCAAAGGGATGCAAAATGTCTCAAAAAGGGGACTGGCTTCAGGCAAACTGCCCTCAGGTGACCTGCTGGCCAGGCCTGTGGGAGGCCAGCTGGACAGGGCAGCTGCCTCACCAGGCAAACAGGCAAGTCCTGGGGGGCCACAGGTCCGGCTCCTTCCCCGGCATCCTGTGTAGGGTGAGAAAGGCTGTGCACACAGGCCAGGCACAGAGGGACCTGCTGGCACCCTTCTGCACGGTGCTGCTGAGGCCAGGAGGCGGGCGGGAGCCCCGGTCCTGCCCTCCCCACGTCCATGTCCAATACTGGGTCCTGAATCCCCACCTACCGGCCGCCAGGACCCTATAGGGAGTGATGGGAAGAGGCATCAAGGGCCTGTGCCCCACTGAGTACAAAGTGCAGGCGTGTGAGCGCTGCCTGGGGGAGAGAAGCGACCAGGATCTGGAGACTCAGGGCTTGTGGGGAAGAGCCGCCACGAGATGTGCAGGCAGGGGTGTGCCACTAACTGGCACCAGCCCCGGGCAGCCACGCACCCCTCCCAGACCGGGCACTGGGGCCCAAACCAGGAGCGGCTCCGAAGCCTCCTGGTGTGTAAATGCTGGAAAGCAGAGTGGTGCGGCGAGCGGGCCCCACCTGGCAACACAATGCTCCAGTGCCTGCAGCCCCTCGCTGCCATGCCTGACTGCCCGGGATGGAGATGGAGCAGACGGCGAGGGGCCACAGCCCTGCTCCCTCATCTCTCCTGTGCCCTCATTTCCCTTTTGTTGGTTGTCCACCCCCCCCCAGCCCCTGCCTATGCAGCCACCCACACAGCCACCACAGAAGGGAGAGGAGGGGAGCGGGCAGCTCTCCCCCAGCGTCTGTCCCCCCTCGCCCACCAGGCCCTAAGGCCCAGGTGAAGCCGCTGGCTTCTGTCCTCCAATCTATCGTAGGTGCCCCACCACACATGTTGACGGTTAGGGAGTCACCTGCAGGGGCCAGTCAGGGGACAGGCAGAAAGTGGTCCCACCCGGTGCCCAGCTCCTGCACCACCAGGTCCCTCCCTTACTGCAGGGGGAGGGGGTAGCGGTGTCTCCGCAGGGACAGTCCCATCCTGAGCCCTGTTCTATCTCCACTGGTCCCCCTCTCCACTGTACAACCTCACACGTGCGCCCAGAGGCCAGCACGCATGCCACAAGGATGACGCTGGGCTGCACTGCCCAGTGGACCTCTCACTGCCACCCCCTCACCCCGTCACTGGGTGTGACAGTAAGAAGGAGGGGATTGTCCTCTGTGCCAATCTTTTTAGCTCTGACACCTCTTTTAAATGGAGTGCACACAGTCTGGGAGCCTCTGCGGACGAAAGAAGATGCTTCTGGAAGGTAAGGAGATGCTGACCTGGCCCCTGGGAGGTGGCCACACAGGCTGGAGATACTGCCCACGTGAATGTCCCCATGTATGTGTGGTCGGGTGTCGGGCGGGCATCTTGGTTTTTAGTGAAGAGACCAGGGCCAATTCAGAATCCGGTGTCTCCTGCCCTTCTCTTCCTCGTGAGGTTCTCCCAGAGGGTTATTGTCTCGATTTTCCAGTGTGGGGTCAAAATTGCAGGAGAAAAAAAACGAACAGGGCTCTTTTCATGTCCACAGGCACGTGTGTGCCTTACCCAAGTGTGGACAGGCACGCACACCCCGTCTCGGCCCCAGCCATCCTGCACGGGAGGGAGGCCAGCAACGGCCAGGCCCAGCTCTGGGGGAACCAAGGGATGGAGGGCACAGACACCCAGACTCAGGACGCTGGGGTCCCACGGGGAAGATGGCCCCGCGTGGAGAAGGGCGGGGGTGCTGCAAGGCCTGGGGGGACAGACTGCCAAGGGCGGTCAGGGCCGGAGGTCACGGACCATGCGGGTGGAGCCTGGGCACTGGTGGCTGTAGGGGCTGCCCAGGTGGGGAGACTCCAGGAGGGACAGGGGAAGGGGAGCAGAGGAGGTACCTGGGGCAGCAAAGAGGGGAGTACAGGTGGCCAGAGCCTGTGGGTGGCTTGGCACATGTGCTGAGTGTTGGGAACCTTCGGGGACAGTGATATGACAAGGGTGGTAGGTGGGAGCTGACCTACGGTGTAGGGGGCTTGGGTAAGGGAGGCCCCAAGGGAAGGAGAAGCAGGGCTGAAGGCTCAGACAGGCTTGGGGCTGACCTGCAGGTAGAGGCAGAGCAGGGAAGCTGACCGGCACCTCCTGGAGGAATTGGACGTGGGGATAGCTTCATTCGAAGCAGAAGCCTGGGGCGGGTGCTGGGAAAGGACCAGCTCCAGTTCAGCAGAAGCCAGTGACACAGTGAAGAAGGGGGCTGAAGCGGGGGTGGGCAGCTCACCAGCACCAAGCTCTGCACATCAGGCCCTCAGTCTGCCACCGAGGGTCACTGGGGACCTGCAGGCTCCATCCCCGGCAGGTGGCCAGGAGCTGAAGGATGGAGCAGGTGGCGGGAACTGGAGACAGATCAGAAAGCACATTCCGACTGCGGGGCGGGCTGGCTCTCCCAGGGGCCAACCGGGATGTGACTCCTTGAAGGCCAGTTGTGAGTGTCCGTGAGCGAGTGTCTGCATGAGTGTGAGCAGGTGTGGGTGTAAGGACATGCCTGGGGGTGTGAGCACACGTGAGCAGGTGTGACGTGTGTCCATTCACTGTGGGCTCATGTGAGCTCAGCCAGTTAATGCCCTGGAGGGCCTGTGGGGACGTTGGGGTCTGCAGGGTAGGTCTGTGCCTCTGCCCCCAAAGGGAACACGGGCTGAGCCAGGCAGCAATGCCTGTGCTGAGACGGAGCCTGCCACAGGGTGCTGTGAGATGCTCGTGAGATGCTGGTGGACAGCGGCCTGGGAGCGCAGCCCCTTCCTTACACCCCCACCGCGTCCCCACCCTGGGTTCCGCCCCTTGGTTGTTCCCAAACTGCCTTCTTTTCACCCCCATCCAGCTGTGCTCCCAGCATGCCTGCCTTGATGGTGGGGGGCCCTGCCTGGTCTGGCTCTGTGATGATGGGGCCATGGTGCCCTCCCCAGAGTTGCCTTCAGAAGGAAGTCCCAGGGAAGAAAGGCTCTGGCTTCCCTGAAGGAGGAGCAAAGGGATCCAGCCAAGACTGCCTCTTCCCAAGAAGATGGCAGAGCGTGGTTTAGTTAGTAAACCGCCACTAAAATGTGGCTGATGGGTCTGTCTTACTTGGCGAGGCTCCCCAAGAAGACACCACCCCAGGCCACCCTTGGGGACCCCAGCCTACTGCTCAGAGGCCTCTCTCAGCAGCACACCTATCCTCTGCCCCTTCCCTGCATTTCTGGTAATTTCTAGAGGAAACCAAGTTCCTATACTTAGATGAAGCAGGGCTGCTTGAACTTTCCTTCCGGTTCCAGGCACACAGTGGGTCCCCCCTTCCCCAGCCTCAAAAGTCTTTGGATCTAAAAACACTGGACTCTTTGTTGGGGGCCCTGGGGGAGGGGAGAGGGGGCAGGGAACCCAACCCACCTGTTCATTCCCTCCTCCCCCTCCCCCACCCTAGGTCAGAAAGAAAAAAAAAGCTTCCTGGCTGATCCAATCTGGAACCTAATCGTCTGGACAGCTGCAGCAGCCCTCAGATGCCAGCCCGGCTGGCTCCCAGCTTGGGCACTGGATGCCTCTCCGCCAGGCCCGCAGCCTACTGCAAACCCACACCAATCCCATAAGCGGGGAGGGGGCAACCCCCACCCGGCGCCCCCCTACCTCCTCTAAGCCCACACCCAGTTCCCACCGACCGGTCCCCGTCCTCCAGTGGCAGCTGCTGGCAGGGCCACAGGAGGCAGTAATATTATATATTACAACAAACAGGGGCGGCCCACTGACAAATAGGCCTGCACGATCTAAATGGTATATTATCCCATAAAAACGTCATCGGGCAGGGCGTCAAAGCCGAGACGGAGCAGCGGTCTTGGAGTGCGGGCTGCAAAACCCGAACCTTCCTTGGCGTGGCCCGGGGCTTTGGGGACATGTTCTAGACAGTGCATGCTGGTTGTAATTTTGTTGTTTGCTTTTAATCTGGAGTCTTTGGTGGGAGAAAGGAGGTCCCAGAGGTTAATGGGGACTGGGGAACCCCGGGGAGCCATCCCCTGGCGGGCAAGGCAGGAGGAAGCCCTGCAGTGCAAGTTACCTACTGCCAAACAGACAGGGCACATGCTGCACCCCAAAGCCCTGAGGTCGGCCTCAGCTCGAGAGCTGTGGCGCAAGTCCCAGCAAAGACCTCCAACGAGGGCCGTTCCCAAGGGGTGCCCACCTCTCCAGGAGGCTGTCGGGAGCGGCAGGAGTGAGAACTTTCTCTGGATGGGTGATGATGGGCTAGGCCTTCCTTCCAGAGGGGCTAGGGCAGCACCCCCGTCCTGGGGGGATGGTTTCTGTTCATCAGAAGTCATCCAGGTGGATACTGGTCAATACGGCATTGATAGGGTTTACAGCCGCCTGTCAGTGGGAGGCCGGGGAGTGGGGCGCTGCCCCAAAGTCTGTGCAGGGTTTTCTCATGGGACTCTCTAGGCAGAGATGCCCTGATGCCACCCAGGTGGAGTCCCCACGTCCCTTCCAAGCTGACCCTTTGCCAGTGTGACCAGGGCCCCTCTGAGAAGGCCACGTGCAATGGGCTGGGATCAGGGCATATGGTGGGAATCCCCCTGGGACTCTGGCCACGCCAATCAAGGCAGCTGCCCTCTGCACAGGGTGCCCCTGGGGCAGAGGGGCAGCTCCCATCTTTTGGGGCCTATATTCAGATATTTATGGTAGGGAGGAAGCCAAGCAGGGCCCAGAGGCCTCTTTCAGGAGGAAGGGCAAGGGGTTACTGGAGGTGGCAACCAAGGCCCCCTTCCGCCCAGAAAGCACTCATTCCCAGTGGCACTGGCTGAACTCAATCTGAGCTTGGGAATTCCCAGCTCAGGGCCGGTCCCAGGCTCAGACCCTGGAGCTAGACCAGGAGCATTCTGGGAAGTGTAGTCCTTTGGGAGTTGGGAGGGCCTGCTGGGATTTCCAGGGGCATCTCATCAAGAGCAAGCAAGAGGACAGAGCGAAGGAGGTTACCCTGACTGTAATCCCAAGGTGGAAGTTTGACATTCCTGGGAAATGGCTGAACTTAAGACATCTGCTCCCTGAAAAGATACCAGCCAACGCTGGATTCCAGCCTCAGATCATAGCCGCAGTGGTCTCTCTGAGCAAGCCATCTGGAGCTCTTATTTTGGTGGGAAGACCTGGGAACTCCCCAGAGGGAAAAAAACCCTGCCTGAAGTGCCCCGACTTCTATCCTCTGGCAGCTGCCCCCAGACAGCAGGAGAGACAAGGGTGCTACCTGCCGGGCTCCTGGAGAGGCTGTAGCGCATCCCGCACACTCTCGCACATTATTTATGCTCACAGCCCCCGCTGATGACATATGTAAGTTGACAGCGAACATCCTATCAACTTGCTGGAGTGTATCTTGATTGTTAAAACACACTCTTAAAGGTATACGATCATTTATCAAATTAAAATAGCGGCGCCTTGCCTGTCCTCTTTTCTGCCTTCCCTGACCACTCCCCTGCAGCCTCCCTCCTCTGGCCTCCTGGGCATCCTGCCCTTGCACCCAGGCCCTGCTCCTCGGGTTGGTGGGGAGACACTGCCCTGCTTCCAGGGACCCAGACTCAGCACCCCAACCCCACCCTACCCCAGGCCAGGGCAAGCCCACTAATCGCCAAGAAGTGACAAACGCCAGAAGCCCCACCAATTAAATCTAAACTCAAGCAAAGCTCAGTGGCCAGTAAATTATTATTTTTATTAGCTTGAACCAAGTTCCCGTAAGAGAGAAAGTCAACTTGCTCCCATGAATGGCTCTTGTATAATTTATTTAACTCTGTGCTCTTTGCCAAAGCCTGGAATATTTTTAGCTCGTTCTGTTGTTGGATTTGGCTTTTTTATGTGTGTTTCTGAGGGGTATTTTTAGCTCCCTCCATGTTATTCTAACAGCCTCCTGTGCGTTTTGTCCTGTCTGTGCGGGCTGTTGAACCCAGTCTCACAGCAGACGAGGGAGATTTCTAAGAATACACGGGAGTGTTTGGGGGTGATGAGGGATGGCACAAGGCTGCTCCCTGCCTCGCTGGCTAATTTGCCTTAGTGCTCACATGACCTGGATATTCCTATAGGAATATCCTTGTAGGAAAAATCAGACATGGGGGCAGTACAAGCCCCACTGAGAAAAAACCCACATTCCAAAAATGGCTTCACTGGGGTGGGCGAGGCGGCCACAGCCTGGCCGATCCACGAGGCCACTGGATTCCTGGCTCCGCAGGGCAGCCTTGGCTTTGATGTCTGCTTCTGTCACTTAACAGAGCAGGATGGGTAGAGTCTTCGGAAAGTAACTCTTTTCACACCTACTTAATGTTGGTAACTGTTGCAGAAACACTCCACTGTGTCACTGAGTTAATGAGGTATTTACGAAAATGTATTTTTTTTCCTTTACAAAAAAATATACCATGAGGAGGGAGGGGGACCCTTTGATGGGGTCTTTTTACACCCGGAAATTATCTTTTTTTCCTCTGCATTTTTCTTTTCTTTTTCTTTTCCTTTTTTTTTTTTTGAGATTGGCAATCAGAAGCACTGTTAGCAGGAGAGAAGTTTGTGGTTCTCCCACCAGAAGGAACGTGCCGTCCTGTTTACTCCCAACAACCGCAGGCCCAGGGCACCTGGCTTCCAGGCCCGGCCATTTACACCCCAAAGAAGCCGGGAGAAGGGGCGGAGAGGAGAACCCACCCGCTGTCACATTGCTGAAACCAAGACTTGATCGGCTCCTCCGCCTTCCTCGGGTGGAGACCCGGTGATTCTCGAAGGTTCAGCCCTGAGGGGGACGTACAGAGAAGGATGGAGGGCAGGAGCTGACCGGCTAGAAGAGGGGGCGGGGACTGGGCTTCTCCCAGGCCGGGCTGCCTCCTACTAAACGCGCTCGGAGGAGAGGCGCGATCCCCAATCGCTCCAGGCAGTAGCGCTGATGAAAAATCTTGGGTTGGTGCGTTGTTGATTTTCCTTTTTTTTCCCCTAGATTTCACAGCTTTGCCTCCGGACCATCTGTATTAGAGACAAAATCTAACACTGCACTAAAAATAACGATTCCAAACATTCTAATTACACCTTTTGGTGACAAGGTTACTGGAACAGCACTTTACCATAAAACCCTTCAGCCCGATGGTAAAGCTATCGGCACTTTCAGTTTTAGAAAAACAATGGAAGGAGCCCTGGAGCCCAATATCCCATCGGGGTCCCTCAAGCTGACATTTTGAAAGCACTGGGTGGGGACGAGGAAGGGCAGCACTGGCGGAGGGCAGGAAGGGAGACCCTTGGCCAGGCCGTGTGTCTGTGCCAGGGACGAGCAATCCTCAGAAGCCAGGGACTCAATCTCCGGTGGCTGGATCTTACTCCCATGTTAGAGCCGGACAAATAGGAAGAAGCTCGGAGCAATTTTCCTTTCAGCAGGGTAGTCAGTGCAGGGAGGGGCGGGATGGGCTGCTGCAGCCGTGGCCTGTGGACCTGAGGCCATCCGCGAAAATGGGAAGAAAGTCTGCCAAACTGGCCATTTTGAAATCCATACAAGAGATGCAAAAAATATTTTAACTTAATTATACCTTTTTCTTTTTAAACTAGATCATATACAGATACAGACCAAAGCAAAGTAGTCTGGGGTATAATTCCTTTTAAAAAAAATTGATGTAGCTATATTTTAAAACCAATACAAGATACTGGCTTTCAGCAATTTCAAAAGGCTTTCAGCGGCAGATGTTTCTAGCTGGACGCCCTGTAGGCCAGCCTTCCCGTCACAAATGGGTTGAACATCTCCAAGCACAATAGGTCTCTTTGGTCCCCCAGGAGGTGCAAACAGCCTCCAGGAGCAGGGGACACGTGGCCCTCCAGCTCCCCCCCCCCAGGGTGCCCTGGGGACCTCCAGCGCCTCCTAGAGCACCCTGCATATGGGGGAGGTGGGTAGGGTCTGGGTCAAGGACACAGACCAAGCCAGCACCCATCCAATTTCTCCAAACCCTCCATGGCCTACGATCCAAGAACCACGTGGTCAAACTTGGAATGAACAAGACAATGGTTTGGGCCACCCAGACCACGTTCCCACCTGACTCGGTGGTGCCGGCATCTGGATATAAGAACAGAAAGGGGAAATGGCGGCTGACCAGGACCTGGGGAGGGCCGTGGGCTGTCGAATGGGGACGAGAGAGACAGCAGTGACCTGAACTGACGGGGAATCTGGTCTGGCCCTGCCCCACCCCATGGGGGGCACAGCCCCAGCCTGTCTGTGTACTACTGGGAGAGCCTTGGTGTCGGGGGCCCTTCTGGACCGGTTTCTGTACCCTCCAGGCTAGAGGGTATGGCATATGCGGGGTGTGTGTGTGTATGTGTGTGTGTGTGCAGCCAGAAGGGGCTAGGGAAACTGTAGCACTGTCCCTGCTGCCACCACAAGCCCCCAACCTCAACCCCCCAGTGTGGGCTGAGCTGGGCGGGCAGCATCTCTAATGCAGGGGCAGGAGAGACAACCACAGGAACAGCAAGGACAGATATTTAAAATCACCAATTGCCCAGGCAAGTACTTTTGCTTTTTTGAGTTATAAATCTATAAGAGAAAAAAGCAAGGGAGAGGAAGAAGGAAGAGCAAGGAAGAGAAAAAAAGCAGCCTTGCAGAAGGCTCGCACTGGAACAGGAAACGCGGGCGAAGGGCTGATTCCAGGAGAGTGCTGAGTCCAGCCCCTCTACTCCCAGCGTGCTCGAACTTTTCGTATCTCACGTTGTAAATGCTAAACGCCCATTAGTAATCAAGCAATTTCTCGTATTTTTTTTCTTTTTAGGTAATTTATGTTTTTCTTTCTGACTGCCCTCCCTTCTGACATTTTCCCTTTTAGCCTGACTCTGCCATCCGTTTTAATCCACACACTAATTGTAATCCCATTAAAGCAGATATAATTTTATTAGTATTCACAGTTCATCAAGCTAGCAATAACTGTTACTGCCAAATTAACAACAACAAAAAAAGCGGCAAACAACATTTCTGATGTTTAGAACAAACTGTAAACAAAAGCAAGCCAACCTTTCAGGGTGACCAGCGGGTCCCCACACGCGCAGCCCCTCCAGCTTCCTGCAAACTCAGCCGGCACTGGCCAGTAACCTCCAGGGTCTCAGGCGAGATCGCGGCCCCTTCGCCACCCTCTGCCCGGCCCTGCTTCTCTTCTGACCTGGCTCGACAGTAATATCAAAGCCACCCGAGACGGGGGCTGCTCTGGAGGCCTGGGTCAGCTCTGCCAAGGAACAGCTCTCTCCGGGAGAGAACTGGAGAAGACCCGAGTGCAGGGCGGCCCCAGCTCTCTCCTCCTGGAGCAAATTTGCTGCGAACTCGCCTGCACCGAAATCCGTCGGCGGCCCCCGCGCCGCCCCCAGCCGAGCCGGCGCCGGCGCTGCGCTCCCCCAGGGCGCAGGCCGCGGGGCTGGGCCGCGATCTGGCCACGCTTTGTCCGGCTTTAGCAGGATACCAGAGGCACTTGTTAAAGCAAATGCATCCCCTGCAAACCCATTCTCGCCCTGACACTTCAAGGCTTTATATAGAAACAGGATTTGCTCGTCTTACACCAGCAGTCCCTATTAACGCTCACCCCGCGCACACACCGCCCTAATCCGAGAGGCCGCGGCACCCCCCCCCCAACCTTCACAACGGCCGTTTTGTTCCCGCAGAATGTGCCTCGTTGTCCCAGCCCCGGAATGTTTTAAGGATGTGAATGCAGAATGCAGAATGCAGAAATGAGGTTTCCGCGGAATTTAGTTCTTTTGCAGGAAGGGGTGGGGGAGGGTGGCAGGAGGGGAAAGGCTTTATTTTTAGCCGGCTCCGAGGCTGCCCCTCCGAGACACTGGGGGACCCTGGGGAAGGCCGTTCTAAACCGCGATGATCCGGCTCGGGGCGCCCATAGGATGCGCGGGCCGCCACCGGTGCCGGTGCAGGGAAATGAAACCGAAGGCTTCTCCGCAAATGCTCCAAGGAGAGGAGGGGCAGGCTCCCGTACGACCCTCGACCGTGCCCACCTCGCGGCAGGGCCTCCTCTCCCGCGCCCACCCGGCCGGCACTGACCTGTGTGCGAAGCCATGGGCAGCGGCGACGGGAAGTACTTTCCGGGCTGGAAGTGCGCCGGGGGCTGCGCAGCGGGCCCGGCCGGGGCGAGGCGCGCGGCAGCGGCGGCGCTGCGGTGGCCCAGGCTCCCGCGGTCCGACAGCAGATGCGGCGGCGGTGCGAAGTCGCGGCCATCCATGCCGGGCCCCGGCCCCGGCCCCGGCCCGCCGCCGCCTCCCGGGAGCAGCGCGGCCGGGGCCCGGGGGCGGCTCGGCGCGCGGACGGCGCGCGGGAGGCGCGGAGGAGGCGGCGTCCGGGGTCACTGGCGGCGGCGGCGGCGGGGCCGGTCAGCACGCCGGCGGACTGGTCTCCTCGGCGGGCGGCCGCGTGCCGAGCCGGCGGCCGCCGTGCGGGTCCATAGTCTGCGGAGGCAAGCAGAGGAGACTTGGTGACTCTGGGGCTCGGCTCGCCCGGGGGTCTCCGCCCCGCCCGCCCCCCACCCCGTCGGCCCGAGCCTCGCGGCCAGGCCCGGCGGCCGGGTCCGGAGAGCTCCGCGCGTCTCCCCGCTGCACGCGCGCGCGCTGGCCACCCGGGCCGCCCCGATCCCCGCGCGCACACGCACCGTCCCGGCCACGCTCCGCCCGGAGGAGCCTGAGGGAACCCGGCCGTACAGCTCGACGCTTCCCCTTCGCGGATCCCTGCGACGAGGGCGCCTCGGCGAAAGGCTGCTGGCTCCTCTGGGTGATAAAAACCCAAATCTGCGAAGCCATCACGCACGCACACACACACACACACACACACACACACACTCACACGCACACCCTCTCCCCTCCCCCGCTGCCCAAAGGTGTCTCTGAGGGAAGGCCTGGGGTCGACGCTAGCTTTTTTCCTCTCCCCCCATTCCGAGGTTCAGCTTTTACTGCATTCTGCTTAACCGAATGACCATGCTAATTAAGCGAGTAATTTTATTGATTGTAACTCAAGAGTTTTTTTTTTTTTTTTAATAACCTTCATTTTCTCCCCTCTCCCATCCCCCTCATGCGTCTTTCGGCCCATTCTTTTGAACCCGCCGCGCCCCCCCCAACATCCCTAACGGGACCAGGCCCCCACTCCGCATTGCCGAGCCAGGACCCCGGGCCAGCTCCCCGGAGCCCCAGGGGTCTACGTCCGCCGGCGGCGTCACCTGGGCCGCCACGCCGCAGTGCCCGGTCGGCCGTCCCGGAGCCGGGAGCTTCCTGGAGAGCCTGGAACAATCACCCCGCCCCCCAGTCAAATTCGCCCAGGATCTTCCTCTGAGGATTGGAGGTTTGCAGAGGGGCGATTTGAGAGTCAGAAATTGTTTTCTCTCAACGCCCCAAATCGGCCACATTATTTCTCCCTTCAGCGCCTGCCCCGGGTCGCCGAGCCGAGGCCTGTCTCTGCACGGCCGGGGGACGTGGGGTTTGCGACGCTGGGCTGGGCCCTGGGGAGGCGGACAAGTGCCTGGGCCCAGCGCAACCTTCACCGCTGCCCAGGTCCCAGCAGACCCCCGGCCTCCGTCGTCCACCTCCACCTCCTGGCTGGGCACTTAATGCCCCCCACCTCCCTTCTCTTTCACCCCCACCCAACGCCGAGAGTCCACTCGGAAGCGAAATTGGGGGTAATTTCAGACGCTGAGCGCGGAACGGCGGAGCATACACATAGACTGGACGGCTGTGCGCCCGCGTGGAGGACCGCTTTCATTCGACACATTTCTCCTCATTTCCTAAATCTGCATTGTTTTAATGTTTGATATCACCTTAACAACAGGGAGATGGGTAGGCTTAATATTCTTCACTGTGAACTTTGCAGAAAGTCTTCTGATTTTTTTTAGCCGTCCCATCGTGACAATAAAGCGATTAAGATGTTTTCCATTTTGTGAATACCATTTTAAATTGCTATGTTTAATGTTACAGGTTCTACACGTCTTATTTGCAGACTATTTTGTGTTTGATTTAATCTACAACCGAAAACATAATGTATTAAGTGAATACATATTTGCTCAGCTGATAAGCTTTTTAATATTTATTCGGAGAGCTTTTGCATTGTAAATAAACGGAACCTACACAAAGAGTTCTCTTTGTCTCTCAACTTTATACAAAGGGGTTTGGGGCTTCCTCCCTCTGGGGATCGTCAGCTCTCTACCCCGGTCTAACAAATAACTCGGCTCGCCGCCGCTCCGGCCTGCAGAGCAAGCGCCCGGCCACCAGGGCCGGGGGAGCGCCGGGCGAGGGGGCTGCCCGCGCCGGGGTCAGGGGAGGGAGGGGCTGCCCGCGCCGGGCTAGGGGCCGGGGGGCACGGGGAGGGACAAAGGGAAAGGAGGGGAGGGAGGTCGGGAACCTGCGGCTTCAAAGGCGCGGAGGGCCCGGGGCTGCGCGCGCGGGGGGTGGGGGGCTTCCCGGCGGCCTCCGGGGAGCCGTGTATGCTATGCTTTTGTTTTGTGGGGTTTCTTTTTACCGATAAGAAATTCCAAAATTGTCGAGAAAGAAAGAGTTGCTCTCGATTCTCGGGACGCGGGCTTGGTTACCAGCAGCAATTTTAATCTTCACCTTCAGCGGGTGGATCGCGGGCTGGATTGATCCTTCCCCACTAGCCCGCTAGACTTTTTACGCGGAAGGAGGTGGGTTATTGTCGCTCGTCTGTGCCGCAGAGATTCTTACCAGGTCGGAGGGAGCTTTTCTTTGTGTTCTTTGCTCGCGGGGAGAGGCCGCGCTGCGCCTCACCGCCCGCCAGAGAGCGGCTCCTGGGTGCCTGCGGAACACGAGCCAGGCAGGGAGCGGGGCGGCGACGCACGGCCGCCCCGGCCTGGGCCCGGCGCCCCGAGCCCGGAGCTCAGGCGCCGCCATTCGCGAGTCCTAGGGCTCCGAGCCCCCTCCCCCCAGCTCCAGGAGAGGCCGCAGAAAAGGACAGCTCCAGCCTCGGATCGGGCCGGACTCAGAGAGGAAACGGAGCGAAAACGGTGGCGGGCACGGGGCCCCATGCCGGCTGGAAAATCGCTGACAAGGGTATTTTGGAAACAGCCGAACCTCGGAAAGCCGGGCTCTTCCCCAGGACCCCGCGGCGCGGTCCCTGGAGCCGCCCGTTCCTCTGCGCGTGGCTCAAGCGCTCCAGGATGTGGGGCTCCTTCGGGTTTCCTTCGGTTTTAACTTATACACGGAAAAACCTGCCCTTGCTTCGGCCTCCCGCATCCCCCGGCGCCGTCTCCGAGTGCGCTGGCGTTGTGGGACCTGCAGGCTGGGCTGGGGCCCGGCGCGCGCTGCTCGGGCGCCGCCACAGAACCCGCTCCCTGCGAAACGGTCGCGCCCGACACCATCCCCCCCGCACGCCGGGAGAGGACCGAGGCCCTGGGCCGCGCCGGACCCCCGCACCCCAGGGCGCACCCGCCCGCAGACCCCGCCTCACGGGCGGTGGCCTGAGCCCCGCACACCGCCCGGAATGCGCGCGGGGAGAAAGCCCCGCTGCGCTAGCCTCGCTTGGCCACCTACCTCCTCCACCCTCACCCCCCCCGGAAAAAATTTTCTGAAATGCCCTAAAATGAATTAGGCTCTGGGAAACGAACCCCCCAAAACCTCGCGGTTACCCCTTTCCGCCCGGTCCCTCGCCCCGCACACGGCCGGCGGCCGGCAAGCCCCTCTGTTAGGCGGCTCGGGCCGCCTCGGCCAGCGCGAGCCAGCCGGTTCCCGGCGCCGCGGAGCGACCGGGCGGGGCTGACCCGAGGCTGCTCGGGGGAGGGGAGCAGGGTGTGTGAGGGCAGAACAACTGGGGTTCGTTCGTGGTGCCGCCAGAGCCGGGAGCGCGTTGGGTGCGTCGGGGACCTCGCCGACTGTCCACCCGGAGCCGCCCGCGCGGCTTGCGCCAGACGCAGCCTGGCGGTCCCTGTCCTGTCGCGATCATTTATTTTTAATGCTGGGTGTCGATCGAGACAACAAGCGCTCAGAGCAAAGCAAGGACGCATTACGGGGGGAATTTTAAAGCGATCGATAAGATTTTTCAAAGGGAGAAAAAATCGCTCTTATATATAGTCCATCTTTAAAAAAAAAAAAGCCTGCTCAACATTATAACGGATTTTTTAAAAGGGAAGATATATACTTCTTAACATCGCAACCCTGAATTTCTCCTACTAAAAAAATTGTAAACCCCAAAGCCAAAATAAAAAATAAAATAATAAAAATACAAAAACAAAAAAATGAAAGCAATTTCAGTTACTTACTGGAGGCTGTTTCCTGGATACAATTGAATGCAATACAATTAAACCAGTAAATGTGACTTTGTTTTGTATTCCTATTGGTATTTTCAATGTGCTGACTGTTGCACTGTAAATGCACCGCTTCCACAACAACGACTCTAGCGAGCCCATCCAGAGCGGCTCTCAAACCTGCAGCCCGGCGCGGCGAGCCACGGGCCCTGCATACTAATAAGCTCGTGCCACTCAGCCCCGAGCAGCCTGCGCGCTGATTGGCCGCGCGGCCCTCCTCTGCCGGGAGCTCATGCCACTCATTCAGCGTAAACAGGCCTCCCAATAGGCTGGCGCCGGGCCAGGGAGCTGCCAATCAGGGAGCAGCAGGGCTACTACTGAGCCCGATGGCGCCTAATTCAAGCCCGGCGACTGCGCAGCTCCTTTGCGCAGATCGTTGCTGCTGAATGGGAATGTGTTGGCGCAGGGCGGGAGAGGGAGCAGGGGCGAGTGGGAGCCCGTGTCCACGCCGAGGGGAAGGCTTTTGCTTTTTTTTTTTTTTTTAATTTAACCCAGCAGGTATAAAGTTTGGCGTCTGGAGCACAGAGGCCAGGAGAAGAAACAGCAACACACGTTGAAGCAGATGCTCTTTAAAATACCTGGGATCTGTCTGGCAGGTGGCTGAACCCGGCACAGGTAGGCCCGAGTCCCAAGCATGGAGGCCTCCCCGGGTTGCCCGGCCCTTCCACCACTCCGAGGCCTCCGCCTGCTCTGACCGAGCTCAGGAATGTCCCATGCCCACAACCTGGGTATCACGGGCTCCAGAGTCGCCTGCCTGGTCTTCTCCTCCCCCTGCCCCAGGAATCAGACCCTGGGGAGAAGGTCCTGTATCTCTGGCCACCTATCTGCGGAACCTCAGTTTTTATCTCTCTTGGCTACATTTTGCAACGCAGCACCGATCAAAATGAAAATCGGGGGTTTATGGCCATAACAAAGATTTCCCCTTCTTCATCTGCAACTAGATTTTTAAAATATGTTCACCTTGATACCCACGGTGTGGAAACCATGCATGGTATTTTTCAATGTTGCTTTCCTGCATATCTGCTAAATTCTATGTTGCTTTCCTGCATATCTGCTAAATTCTCGCCTCAATTAAAAGAGCCACTGAACGAATATCTTCATCGTAATCAGATGCAAACTACTTTTAAAGATATTCTCCAAATATTTCTGTTAGATTTGGTTTCCCAACAATATGCTATTTATTCTCTGGAGTCAAGGCGATGCCTTAGTGGCGATGGCTACATTATTTTTACTTCTCTTTCTCCACGTGAAGCTCTGCCTGCCCCTCTGGGGGACCAAAAAAAAAGGTATTTATACTAGATGCCAAGCAACACAGGCACACGCGTTAGAAATTCTCCGCCGGCTCATTCCGGTAGGGACACGAAGGGGTTAAGCCGGAGGCCTTCTGTTGTCACCTTCCTTTCCCCGCCCCCCCGCCCTCTCCCGCAGGACCTCCGGGATTGGCTGGCACTCCGCCAGTAGGCTGTCAATCACCGAGTGTAAACAAGGCGCTGATTGGCTGTTGTCTAGTCCGCACAGGGCCTCCTGAAAAAAGCAATTACTGGCTCCGCGGTTTCAAGGCGGCCCGAGGCCGCTTGATGAAAGGAGATAAGCTGGGGACCGTTTCCAGGACCCCCGCGGGCCGACCCCGGCAGCCCCGGAGCCGAGGTGCTGCAGAGAGCCAGCGGATCAAAGGAATTCAGAGAGAAAGGGGAAGCGGGCGCACGGCCCCGGCCGGCCTTTCCCTGCGGGTATCTCTGACCTGGGTGGGGGTTCGGGCCGCGGGCGGGGCTCCGGAATTGGGAGCCCGCTTCGGGCGGCACGGCTGGCGGGGCAGCTCCGGAGAGCCCGGGGCTGGCAGGTAAGCGCCGGGCTCCGCGGGCCGGGGCCGGGGACTCAGGACAGGGCGCGCGGCCCCGAGTCCCGGCTCCGGCGACACCCCTACCGGGCGATGAGGACCCCCGCCCCCCATGGCCCGAGCTCCTGGCCAGTCCCACTTGGTGCCTTCGGAAGCGACCCCGGGTGGTGCGCGTCGGCCGCGAGAGGAGAGGCGGCACGCATAAATTCATAAGCGTTCGGAGATCTGATTAGCGCACGGCTATTCATTAGGCCGGGGGCGATTGAATTAGGTCCCGGGTGCGGGCCCGGGGGGGCCGGCGCGGGCTGGGCGCAGCCTTCAGGACAAGGAGGATGCGGTTATGGCGCGGACCACCGGGCTTGTGCCATGGCTTCCGGAGGAAGAAGTCAAAGCATCGGCCCCGGAGTGAGTGTTGAGGGGACGGGTTCCTCCAGGTCCTGCCCTAGCGGGTGCGTGCGGAGGCCGCCCGCTTCCCACGCACACCAAGGAAAGCCAGCCTGAGCCTTGGCCCGGCTCCGGAGAAATCGCGCCCTCAGAGGGGTGGGTGGCTGGCTGGCTGGCTGGCTGGCTGGCTGGCTGGCTGGGTGGGCGGGGGCGGCCTCGGCTCCTGGACCCAGCGCAGGACCAGGCGGGGCCGGAGCTAGGCCTGGGAGCAAATAGCTGTGCCGTCCCTGAGCTCGCTGGGCTCCCACCGCCCCTGATCCGGTGGCCTGGCGCGCCGAGGCGGCCGGGTCCGCACGCCCAGGGGCCCCGCCAGCTTCCCTCAGCCCTCGGAGTTCCGGCCCCCAGCAGGGCGCCCCTAGCCCCCGCACGTTTCCCACTCGTTTGGAAGCGGAATTCCCCATTACTTCTCCGATGAGCTTGTTTTCTGGCCCAGAAACTTTTTTTTACCTTAAGTTTTAAAGCTCCATTTGAAATTTTAAAAAATTATAAAAAGTGTATAAGAGAAAAATCCTCCATCCAAGAGAAAACACCTTGGCAACCCGCGGCGTCCCTGGAGTTACGCCGAGTTCCCGGAGCGCGCGCCGCTGCTATCCCGCCGGCGCGCAAGAGTCAGGAAGGGGCTCCAGCCTGTGACCGCCAGGTGGGGGCGGGGCCTCCAGACTCCCACTCTACTTCCGAGTGTGTGAGGAGGGGCATCCGCTGCGAGGCCCCTCCGGGGCCCCCAACCCTGTCCCCATCCCCCGCGGGCAGAATTGTCCGAGGGTCCTGGAGCCTGGCTGATGGGCCCCACCCCAGACACAATCCAAGACACGCAGGGTGCCAGCGAGATGGGAGGACAGAGGACGGCAGGGGTTCGGGTCCGCCCTCCCCTGCGAAGGCTGCCTCAGATCCTTCCAGCTCGCCTTTGCCACATTCCTAATTCAAGGGGTGAGAACTTGCTTTCAGAACCCCCAGTTCTGTCCCCTGCCCCTCCTGTCGCATCCTGAGAGAGAGGCTGCCCGCGTGGGGAGGGCGAAGCGCAGCCCCCTGTTCACCTGGCTTCCCCCCTTCTCTCCCCAGTGTCACTTGAAAACAAATCTAGTGGGATTTTTTTTTTTTTAATACTGTTTCAAAACAGTTGTTACAGCAAATAGCTGCAGACGGGCCTGCTGGATGTGGCAGGGGCTGGCAGCTGCCCAGCGCAGGCGCCTGGCCGCTCGGCAGCTCCCGCAGTACCAAAATAAGCTCCCCGTGTTCCCCCTCGGAAGACGCGGCCTACCGAGGCTCCGGCCGGCCGGGGCATGTTTGGCTGGGCGCACTATCAGGTCAGAGAAAACCTCCCTGGTTTCCTTTTTTACTCTCCCTGCTGTCCAGAGCTAACAAATGTTTTTAATTTTAGAGGAACATGGTGTAGGGATCTGCAGACCAGCCTTCCACTGGGGAGGGAGAGAGAACCAGGGTGGGGAAGGAGAAAGGAGAGGAGATAGAAATGTGAGGTCAGGGTTGAGCTGGGGTGTCCAGGTTTCTGCAGTTGCCCACAGTTTCACAAATGAATGGGCTCCCAGTCAGGCGAGGCCCACCCACCCTGGCACACTACCTGGGTGTCCTTGAACCCCCAGCTCTCTTTTTCTCTGGCAGGGCCACAGGCCTGGCAGGTACCTGAGCTTGGCCTATGGCTCCACGCAGCCAGCTGTACCCTGACACCTGGGCATGCACCCTTGCAGATCACCCATCCACACTCCACTCTCTCACATGCACACACATACATACACAAACATCACATGGGCACATCACACACCGACACGTTCACAGCACACACTGGCACCAGTGCTCTGGAGAACCTGCCTTCCCTCGCCCAACCTATCCCCAGCCCTAGGGCCCCTCCCCGAACTTGCCCCCGCACACTGTTCCCCTGAGAGCAGCAGCAAATCCAGGGCTCCTCGCTCCCGCTCCCGAAAGACCACCATCCCGCTCTGTCTGAAATCATGAAATTAATCATTTTTTAACGCAAGGGGGTGGAGGTGTTGGGTGAGTTACATAAAATTGTGAATTAGTCGCCGCTCTGAATAAACGCCTGCTTGGGCCAGAGAGCAGCAGAGCTGCGCTGGGTAATTGTGTGTCGGGTGTCTCTCCATTGTTCCCTGGGCCATTAGTCAAAGGGCAAATTAGAAACAATTTCTTGACAAAGATTGACTCTTAATTTTTCCCACCAGAGGCACAGGGGGCCAGGTCCAGAGGCTGGGCCAGGGCGCAGGCAGGCCCATCCGGAGGGGCTCCGGGATCACTGGTTTGCACTTGCCCAGCCTGCAGCACGGGGAACTGGGGCCCCAGTGTGGTTCATGGTACCCCCCACCCTCCCTCAGCTGGAGGGCAGCGTTACCCCACCCCACATGGCATCTGGTGCAGGGATTAGGGGTTTGCTTCTCCCTCTCAAGTAAGTGGGGTAGAAGAAAAAATAAAATGCACTCCCAGAGGTGCCTGGGCTGGAGGAGCTCAGCCTCAGCACCACTCCAGCTCCAGGAAGCAGGGCTGGGCCCCACCCCATCCCCTGAAGGAGGTCTTCTGCCACCAGATGTGGGAGGTGGTTCTTTTCACCGAGGCCTTTGGCTGATCGACTGAAGGGGGCAGGGGTGTGGGGGGAAGGTCTGAGGGTGCCAGCCCAGACCAGGCCCCAGAAGCCCCCACGTCCCACCCTGGCTCCCACTCACTAGGCACTCATTAGAGCAGCCTGCGCCCCTGCCTGCCCAAGTGCCCTCAGCTCTGGCTGTGAGTGGGGTTGAGAAGCCACCACCCCATCCCCGAGGGTCCTCTCCAAGGTGCTGCAGGGGGAATTTGTGCCTAGACCGGGGGTGGCCTTCTTTTCGGCCCATCTTCTGTCTGCGGGCTTAAGCTTTGTTGGGGCAGGCCTATGTTGGAGGGGAGAGGAAGGCAAAGATCTCCCAGACACCCCCTACCAAGGGAAGGGGGCTGCCCCCACTGAAAACAAAGCCTCCAGTCACAGCCTCTTCATTATCTAGCAGGGCCTGCAGGGGCCCAGGGGGCTAGGTGGCAGGGGAGGGGGCCGCTCTGAGGCCCAGGGTCAAGGGGAAGCAGCCGACAGAGGATGAAGAGTTGTCAGGAGCCAGGCCAGGCGGGAGGGTCCTCCAGTCACACAGCCCGCCCACGAGGCCTTCCTCCAGCATTTCCCAGGCCCTGTGCGCTGGGCTGAATCCCTTCCTAGAGGTCCCAGCTCAGGCCCGAGCAAGGGGCCTGCATGCTGAGGCCTGAGCCCTGCTCAGTTGGAGCCCCCGGCATGTCAGGGAGGCACAGCTGGTCTCTGCAGGCCACAGACAGGCTCCAAGACAGACTTGGGGATGTGGCTGGAAGTTTTAAAAGGCAACAAGAGCAGCAGGGGAGCCAGACTTTGAAGGCAGATGAACAGCTTTCCCCGGGCCCCGCCCTCCTGGGGGGGGTGTGATTCTGTCACTGGTTTGTCCAACCAGGTCAGGAGGCTGCCCAGCCCCCTCCGCTCAGGAAAGGTTAAACACAGAGTCGTAACTTGCGGCTGCTGCTTTAAATATAAGCCGGTGTGTTCACACGGAAAGTATAATTCAGGGTGCTGGTTGTGTGAGGTTATCAACCAGGAGGCCCATCTGGGTTAAATTGAAGTGATTTTCATAAATGGGTAGGAGCATCCCATTGCCAGGCTCCTCCCTGACCTTTTATTAGTGACAGGGTGATTGTTATTAGTGTTAAAGGGGATAATGGGAGTGGGGGACTCCTGAGACCCCAGGGGAGGGGGAAGGGGAGCCTCCCCACTGCCCTCCCTACTCCCCTCTGTCCTGTCCCTCCAGCCTCCCAGTCACTTTCTCATCTAGGCCGGAGGAAGGCAGGGGACTCGTCAGGGAGTCTTGAAAAGAACCAATGGTGCCAGGCTGCCCTCCCCAAAGGCCAGCACTGCTCCTTCCCCACAGGAAGTCTGGGGGTGGCCGCGGAAGGCAATGGGAGGGAGAGGGAAGCAGGTTCTCTGGGGACCTATACTCACCCTCTAATGCTGAAATTGGGGGTGATGCACTGAGGCATCTCCTCGCAGGCGGCTGACCCAAACTGGGCCCTCTGTCTTCCTGCTTGTAAGGAAGGACCCTACTGCCCAGAGCCCAGACCCGGCCTGCGGGTATAGGAGCAGATGGCAGTGGCTGGAACTGCCCCTCCTGGGGACAAAAGCTCTGCAGGGCCTAATGAGGGGTGGGTTACAGGTTACTTGGTGCTTCCAGGCACACCCCCAACCAGACCCTGGCTGCCGCCCTCCCTGGAAAGACACCTGCCTCCCTCCAGACCCGTCCTCGGAGCCCAGCCACAGGAAGTGCCGAGTAAGCATTGCTGCCCAGGCTGCTCTGCTCATTCACGGCTGTGTTTGGGTGTGTTTACACGTGTCACTGTCAGAGTATGTCTGGACAGGGCCTCCAGGGCTGGACTTCCCAGGCCTGGTCTCACACTGGCGGGAGGGCCCTGGGAGAGGGGCGCAGGCTGGGTGTCAGGGTCTCCCCTGATGAAATCCAGCTGGCCCCGGCAGAGCCAGAGCAGGCCAACCGGGCCAGGAGTAGAACCTAAAGGACAGGGACTGGGACTGGCAACCCCTAATCTGCTGGGCCACAGCTCATCAGCTCCCACCCCCACCACTCTGTCCAGCAAATTCCTCTAAGCACCAATTTCAGAGCCCAGGCGGCAGGAGCGGCATCTGCCCCTTCCACCTCGAAGTCAGCTTCCCCACTGGATTTCTTCAAATTCCCAGACTTGGAAAAGCCCCAGCCCCCAGCAGACTCCCCCTCCCAAATCTGCCCCAGCAGCGGGCTCCAGAGGGTAAAGGGCTGCCCATTCAGACTTGCTTCTGACACGCAAAATGGAGGCCTGGGCGGTTCCTGTCTCAGGGGCCACACACCCCACCCTCCAGTTCTCATCCTGCTCTAAGGTTGTGCCTGCCAAGCTCCCCACTCACACCCGGGCCCAGCAATCTGGGCCCCCACCCCACAAACCTGCCCTTGGGCTGAGTCACACCCCCATCCTGTCCTGTAGCCCTAGGACTTTCTCCTGTGTCTGATGACCAAGTCTGGGGGCTCCCTCCCCAGGCTGCCTTTGGGAAGAACCCAGGGCTGGGCATGAGGGCTGGGAAGGCGACAAACACACCTTTTCCTCCTGTCTCTTATTTCTGGGGAAGGTGGGTGTTGAGTCCTTGGCCTGGTTACCTGCAGCATATATAGACCAAAAATAAATTACTCCCATCAAAATTCCCACAGAGCAGCCAGGGCCTGCAGCAAAGCCCTTTCCCCCCAGTCCTCAGAGGCAGGTAGCCCGTCTGGCGGGCTCAGCTACACCACCACTGATCAGGCCTGGCCTAAGCACGGCCACCGCCTCTGGCCACCGCCTCTTACAGGACAGTCGAACCATTTAATTAAAAATCATTCAATAGGTCTGTTTTCTTCTGACCTGTACAAATACGTATTCCACCCCAATTCATGATTCATCAATACCCGCTACAGGCGGTAATGGGGGGGGCAGGAAAGTGTCCCAAAGGGTGACTCCCCAGAAAACTCCCTCTTCCAACGATTCAAACCAGGATGGCCAGAGGAGTCTACCCTGGGGCCAGCACCAAGCCGGGCTCTGTGCTGCCTGCCCCCGCCCCCGCCGCTTCTGCCAGAGCCTTTCTGACCACCTTCCACCAGGACTGGGTCTCTGGCAGGCTCTGGGCCCAGGTCCATTTCAATAAGCACTCCCCAAGGCTGGCCGGCCGATTTCTGCTCTTGCGGGTGGAAGCGCAGACGCAAACATGGGTTTTTCTTTCCACCAGAACTGATTTTGTTTAGTTTGCGTTTGTATTTTTTAATAGGAGGAATTTTCGATGCAAAAACCCTCCCGAGGCGGGTGAGGAAAAATCAGCGTCCGTACATCCCAGCCAGAAACAAAAGCCCTTTGGAACTGCGCCGCAGGGCGGGCGGAGCCGGGCGCCCCTGACCCGCGTCAGGAGAAGCGGCGCACAGCACCTACCGCTCGGCGGCTCCAAAGCGGTTCCGGCTCCGGTCCGGGCAGCCGGTGTCCGATCTGCTCGCCCGAGTCCGCCCGGTCCCTAGAATGGGAGGGCGGCCGGAGGCGCCATAATCGCAAATTTATGGCCTGGGTGACGTGCTTCCCTCTCCCACAATGGGGCCCGGTGACATTAAACAGAAAATTGATGAGAGCGGAGCGAAATCTAATCTCTCTCCCCCACGCCGGCTCTCCGCGCCTTCGGGGAGGGGCTGGGGGACAAGAGGCCGAGTGGTCGCGTTAGTTGGTGCGCTCGGAAGCCCCGCGCCAATGCTTCCTCCCGAATTCAGGCTCCTGGCCGGCGTACTGGGGGAGGGACCGCGACCCTCGCCCCGGCCCCCATCTCCCGCGGCCCGCCGACTCTCCGCCGGGTTTCGGGCGGAATCTCCGCTCCTTTCCACGCGCCCCGGGCAGAGCGGAGAGCGAAGCACCTCGTTGTCTCCTGCTCGGAGGGCCCCGGGCCGGGATAGGGGCGCCAACGCGCCCCCGGCCCTCCCCACCCCTCGCATCCAGCGCGGAGCTCCCCGCCCCCACCAAGACGAACCGGCGCCGGGAGAAGAGGGGAGGACCCCGGCCACCCAGCCCCCACTCCAAGGAAGTGGGGAAAAGAGGGCAAGCGACCATGCAGGGCACTCCTGGGGCCTCTGGCCGAGAGAGCCCGCTCTCCTCCGCCCGCTGCACAGTACCCGCCGGGGCGCCCCGGGCCCTTTCAGTCACTGACCCCGCCGCGCCACGTCCTTAAAGGCGCCGCCAGTCCTCCCGGCCTTTGTCCCCTTGGCTGGGAAGGTCACGCCAGGGACTCTGGGCAGCCGCATGGCCCCTCGAAGCACTTGCCCCCCACCCTCCTCCACCTCCAAAATTTACACCATGGCCCTCCCTGCCCTGCCCGCTGGCCTGGAGGAGGTCCCCACTTAGCAACCACCTGGCCACGTGCTGCCTGAGACCTCCAGGCTTGGACAAGTTACATTGTCCTGCTGGGGTACACAGCTGGGGCTGAGGAGCTGCCTTTTAACAAGTGAGGGTTGAGGGGGGTGCTTCTCAGAGAGAGAATGAATGAGGGACCCCCAGTGGGGCCAATGGGAGAAAGAACTGCCAATATTCCCAAGAGAGAACACAGCCCCACCAGGTAGCCTTGCTGCCCGCCTCCCCCATAAGGGGCAGCCCCAGGGGATGGACAGAGTCCTGGTTGGGGGCCCAGACTTGGATTCAGAGGGCAGGCTTTGGGCAACTCTACTGGTCTACCTCTTTGGCCTAGATGACAACATGTGCGTTGGGGTGCCAGATGGTGTCCTTAACACCCACTTAATCCTCTGGACAGACTGGGATGCAGATGTAGTGATGATCATGCCCATTTTAGAGATGGGCAAACAGACTGAGACAGTGAATAACTCTCCTATGTTCTCACCCAAGGGCTAGGTACCTGTGCCCCAGGTTCTTCTGCAAAGTCAGGACATGGTTGGCTGGTCTTGGATCCCTGACAGCCCCAAGACTCATGGGGGCAGACTTGTGTCCTGACTCCCACATGCCGCCTACCCTCGTAGACGGAGAACAGGAAAGCGTGGGCCTCATGGCCACAGCTGGGTGCTTCGGGTCGCAGCACACACAGAAGGGTGCCACCAGGGCCCTGTTTTCCCTGGAAAGCCCCCTCTGCAGGCTCTGCCAGGCCAGCCTGTCTGAGTCACTGGGATGAAGGTACAGCAAGGCAGGTCATCATTGCTGCAGCTGGGAAGAGCTGCTGATATATGGCAAGAGTCTGGAAGCCAGATTCCAGAAGGTCACATTGGACTGAAACCAACAAGATTACGTTTAACAGGCTGGATGTGAACCTCCACTTTTAGGTTCAAAAATCAGTTGTAAAAATGCGGGCAGCTTCCCACTGAAGACGTGATGAGCCGACCTGCAGCTGTCTTTACCATTCAGGCAGAAGGGGCTCCCCAGTGCAGGCCCCTTGTGAATTTCCTGGAGCCCCAGCAGCTGAGCCTGCACCCTCAGGGGCCCTCCCGGGATGTCAGGCTCGCTGGGGAGGGAATGCAGCTGGGGACAGCAGAGAATGGGGTCCTTGTGCTGCTATCATCAAACCCAGGGCTGGATGAACACAGCTTTGTCTGCACCAACACTCCCGTGGTGACCACGGGACCAGGGATCAGCGCCTGGGGCTGGGGGCGCTTCAGAACTAGAGTGGCTGCTTTTTGGCCTCCGTTAACCCTGGAGTGGGTGTTGGATGCACTGTCTTTCCCCAATTCTGTGGCTGGGATCCAGGGGGCACAGAGGACCAGGGTTAAAAATCCGTGTCAAGTCCCAAGGTTCAAAACAATGTTGTTAAACCCAATATTTTCCCGATTTAAATAGTGGCAGTCTTTGGGGGAGATGAGAGGGTGGCCCTGGGTGAGGGGACCCAGGTGGGGGGAAGGCTGAGAAATACTCAGCCTTCACCACAGAATCCCCGTCCCACACCAGGTCCAGCTGGGAGCAGGAGCTGCACGTGGCAGCATCCCAGTCCTGGCCTGGCTCTGGCACGCGCTTTGCTTCTGAGGAGTTTTGGGTCATCCAGAGGTGGGCGCCGCATACTAGGCATCCGTTGGCCAGGTTTGGATCTCAGCCCCGCTGGGGACAGCAGGGAGACCCAAGTACAGAGGGGAGAATTGCTAGAGAGCCTCCCCTGGAAGCCGGAGGACCTTGCAGTGACTCCACAGCAAGTGAAGGCGTGGGTCAGGAGGGACTTCCAAGAGGCAGGAAGGGCAGATGAAGGTGGGGAAGGCCGAGGGTTATTTGCGGGCCTGATGGCTTGAATCCGCTGCAGTGGGTCTGGGCTAGGCAGTGACTAAGCATTGTCCCTCTCAGTGAGCAGTGGAGGCGACAGTGGGGCCCACAGAATGCCGTCCCGCAGCCACTCTGTTGGGGAGACCTGGGGCGCCCACTCCCTCACTGGCTGCCCTGTGAATCTGCCCTGGCTCAGCGGTCATGGTTCTCCCGAGGCCCCGGCTTCGCCCCACAGGTCATAGGCCCTGGGGTGCCTCAGTTTGCCCTACCTCTTCCCCCAGGCCCTATGGAGGCTACCAGCTGGACTCAGGGAGGGCACCATCTGCTCTAGCTCTGTGCTCCTCAGTCCACAGCATCCAGGGGAAACGCAGACCAGCCCCCAGAAGTCCTTCCCACTCCCCCAAAGCTGGGGTGCGGCTGGTGACTGAGCGCTTGTCTCCTGAACACCCACAGTATGGTGAGCCCTGGGCGGCTAGGCCCCTGCCCACCAGAGGCCCACACCCCGAACGTGCTATGCCATGGCCGAGGGCACTGGGTGTCCAGTGATGGTGGGCTATGTGGGACCCGGTCCCTTGGGCTGAGACCAGGCTCCCCCGCAGGGTCAGGGGCCTCTGGAAAGGCTCACTCAGGAGTCAGGATCCACCGCTGGGAGGCACGCAGGGCACAGCGCTCCCCCAGCCATCTGGTTGGGTTGGTTGCTTCCCCCTCTCCCCATCCATATCCCCTCTCCCGCTCACACAGGCAGAAAGGAGGGGAGCCAGCACTCGGACGCAGGCCATCTGCCCCAGCCTGAGCTAAGGCTGCTGCCCACCTGACCCCCAACCCAGCCCCACAAACCTCAGGAATGCAGGATTTGGGTTCTGGTGGACGAGCCTCAGAGAGGGCCGCTACTGGCCTCTGGCTCAGGACAAACAGAGTGGACCAGATGTCCACATGGCCAAGGGGGGCTCTGAGAAGTGTTGGGGGGCTGTCCCCCTCCTCGCTGGGCCCAGCCCTTAGAAGCAGGTAGGGTGGGACGGGGAGGGGCTCTCACCTTCCATCTACCTTGGCTCCAGGTGCCCACGGCCTTCCTCACCTGGGAAGGCCTCTGGTGGGGAGGCCAAGGTTGAGCAATGGGGTCCCTGGGGAATGGGCTGAGCCAGAGGCAAGGGTGCCTGGGAGAGAACAGGGTTGGGGTCCCGCCCTAGGGTGGGGGGCAGGCAGATGGCACTCCTGGCAGGCCAGGCCCAGCCCAGTTCCTGCTTCTTTCTCCTGTTGGGTGATTTACATTATTAATGAACCCGAGGTCCAAAGTTCAAAGGTTTGAGTGGCATATCTGCGGCAAAAAGGCCAGTGGCTCCCAGGCCTTGCCTGCTCGATCCATCCCTCGCTGATCAAGGAGAGAGGCTTCCCCAGGCCCCAGCCAACCCTGCCCTCCTCTGTGTGGCCAGGAGGTTGACCCCATACACCCCTCATGTCTCAAGCTGTCCGGGCCATATGTGGCCCCCGTGGGCACCCACACCTGTGCCCCTTTCTCCCATCGAACATCGTGCAAGACCACACCCAGGTCCCACACCACACCAGACACCCACAGGCCTGCCGTGTGCCCTGGATCCCATTCCTGCTGGGACACTCCTGAGGCCCTTCCTGCTCTAGTTTCTAAGGAGCAGCCTAGCATCCACAGGGCCCAAGCCCTCCAATGACATGGGAAGGGACCCTTCACTTCCTGTGTGCCCAGCGGGAGCTGCAGGGCCTCCACCCCCAGACAAATGCCTCTTTGGTGTCAGGAGGCAGCAGGGCCCCGGGCTCAGACAGACCCAGGCCCAAACCCAGGTCTGCCAGGTACTGGCTGGGTGAGCCAGGCAGCTCACTTCACCTCTCTGAGTCCACCTGTCCCCCCACGATCACGGGGAAGACTCTCTCTAGGTGGGGATTAGAGGAGCCAGGTGGATGTTGGGGCGGCCCTGGTGACACGGGGCGGCCCTGGTGACACAGGGAAGCCTGGAGGCGGGGAGTGTCTGTGGACGAGGGCCTCCCATGTGCTCATTCTCCTCACTCTCCTTCTCGGTCAGAACCACAGTCATGGTCGCTGAAGGGCCCCCTGGGCCAGGCTCAGCCCCCACTGCAGGCTTGTTCACGCCTGGCATTTTGGTTAAGGAATTTGGTGGCTTGCCCGCAGCTCTCAGACCCCACACCACACATTCTTCTTTTTTTTTAATTAATTTATTCATTTATTTATCTTTGGCTGGGTTGGGTCTTCATTGCTGTGTGTGGGCTTTCTCTAGTTGCAGCGAGCGGGGGCTGCTCTTCATCGAGGTGCACGGGCTTCTCATTGCTGTGGCTTCTCTTGTTGCGGAGCACGGGCTCTAGGCACATGGGCTTCAGTAGTTGTGGCGCGTGGGCTTCAGTAGTTGTGGCTTGTGGGCTCTAGAGCGCAGGCTCAGTAGTTGTGGCGCATGGGCTTAGTTGCTCCATGACATGTAGGATCTTCTTGGACCAGGGCTCGAACCCATGTCCCCTGCATTGGCAGGCGGTCCTTAACCACTGAGCCACCAGGGAAGTCCCCACAGCACACATTCTTAACCATATGGCCAGGAGCAGCTCTGTTCCTGAGCCTGTGATATCTTGGTAATCCCACTGCAGTGGGTTGGACGGGGGCACCCCAAAGATGTGTCCACCCAGATCATGTGAGTGGCACCTTGTTTGGAAAAAGGGTCATTGCAGATGTAACTGAGGTGAAGCTCTCAGGACAAGATCATCCTTCATGAGGAGGGGCCCTAAATCCAATGACAAGTGTGCTTTCAAGAAAGAAGCAAAGAGGGACTTCCCTGGTGGTCCAGTGGTTAAGGATCCGTCTTCCAATGCAGGGGATGTGGGTTTGATCCCTGGTCGGGGAACCAAGATCCCATGTGCACGGGGCAACAAAGCCCACGCGTTCTGGAGCCTATGTGCCACAACTAGAGAGCCATCGTGCCACAACTAAGACCCGACGCAGCCAAATAAATATAATTAATTAATAAAAAAGAAAGAAGCAGAGGGAGATTTGGGAGGCAGGAGAAAAAGGCCATGGGAAGATGGGGGCAGAGGTTGGGGTGATGTGGCCACAAGCCGAGGGACTTGTGGGGCCCCCAGAAGCTGGACGAGATGAGGAAGGACGTGCCCTCGCGCCTTCAGAGGGAGGTGGTCCTGCGGACACCTGGAGTTCGGACTCGCAGCCTCCAGGACTGAGAGAATCCATTTCTGCTATTTTAAGTCACCCAGTTTTGGGTCACTTAGTATGGCAGCACCTGGACACCAACTCCCTCACTGGCCCTGGCAAGTGGGCTGCTCTCCCCATCTCGGGCGGAAGGTGAGGACGCAGTCTGAGAGGGCTCATGGAGGCAGAGGGGAGCACACGCTGTGGGGGAGCGACCACCAGCCAGTCAGGGAGGATGAGGGTCCCAGACCTGCTCCGAGGAGGAGAGGGGCTCTGAGTTGTGGTGAGGTCTGGCTGCGTTTGCGGCAATTCAGATTGGGCTCAGACAGCAGTTGATTTTCTCCCTGGAGAAGGGCTGTTCTTTCCTCTGGTCACATCCTCATCCTGTCCTCCTGCTGCTGGTCTCCTCCCTGACTCATTTTTTAGCGCTGTGCCATCGACAGGAATATTACGTGACCCACACCTGGGAATTTAAGCATTTCTAGTGGCCACAGGTCTCCATCTCCCCCTTCCCAACATTAATTTCCAGTTAAAATATTCACGCATGTGCACACATGAGCACGCGTGCTTACGCATGCACACTCATGCATGCACACCTGCAAATGCTGGCTTCGGCCTCCTGCCTTAACCTGGCCCTTGTCCCTTCCCCGGAGCAGATGGAGTTAGAGGCAAACACTCTGTGTGCACCTGTGGGAGTTGCCATCTGTGAGGCAGGGCTCGCACGCCCATTTGACTGATGGGGAGACGGATGTTTGAAAGGTAGAGGGAAGTGTCTGAGGCCAAGCTTTGAACAGCAGAGTCACTGACTCTCCCCCCCTCCCCTGGGTGCTCAGCTCCTGTCCAGTCTTAGGGGCTGTGAACGTCCTTGCTCCACATCCGGGCTCCTGGTGGGCTCAGCTACTGGGAAAATCCCTGGAAGCAGAGTTGCTAGTTAAAAGCACTCACATTTTGGGGACAACTGTTGCTAAATGACTCTCTAAGAAGGCTGTCCCAATTCTCAGTCTCTCCAGCAAACACTGAGGGTGCCCCACATCTGGGCCACTTCTCAGGAAGGTTTGGAGAAGGGGGCTCTGGAGCACGGTGGGCCATGAGGTGTGGCTCTCTGGGGTGTGGACATGGCCGGGAGGCTCACACAGCTGAGCCACCAGGGCTGGCCCGGCCTCCCCACACCAAGGCTAGGCCCACGCGTGAGCTCGAGCCACATGGTAGGGAGGCCACCTCCGCAGGCGGGTTGATGGACGTGCAATTAACCTGCCTGTGGTTATGTTGGCAACTGAGCTGGAACAGGAAGTTAGTGTTATAAACCAGAGCCTTTCAAGTTATGACAAATTCATCAAACAAATGAACCCATGAGCACAGAGGGCAGGCGCCTCCCTGTGTCGGGGATGAGGAGTGCTCCAGCCATTTCTAGTCCCTTCCCCCGAATCCAGGCCCCAGAAAGAACCATGAACTGGGCAGAACATGGGGCTGGTCCTGGTGTCCAGACTGGCAGTGATCTCGCTCTGACCCCATCTCTCTGGTGAGAGCCCCCTCCCCCACAAATGGCTCAGCATCTGGTTTCCTTCTTGAGCTCCAGATGCCACTAACACCTGAACACAATCCCCACCCCCGACACACACGTGAGAGCAAGTTCTCTTGTTCCGGACCCCCCAGTCTCTCCAGGGGCTGGCAGCGCTTAGCAGTGCCTCTGGGGAGCACCCCTGCTTGACCTCCAGACATACGGTCCTCTCATCCCCAACAGGCCTGAGCAGCCGACATCTTTCTGCTCAGAGCACGTGCTCATTTGGCCAAGGCTATCTTTTAAGTTTTAGGCCCTGGATGGGTTTCAAAATGGCCCTGATGCCACCGCAGAGCCTGAATGCGGGGGGAGGGAGACACGGCAGCCGTCCAGGTTAGGGGCCTCAGGTCCAGCCCCTCATCTTACAGGTAGGAATCTGAGCCAGGGAGGATTTGGCTCTTGTCCAAGGCCACTCAGCTGTCACACCTGGGGGCAGACCTAGGACTGAGAGAACCTGCAGAGACCCCCTCGGCCAGCATGCTGCCCACCTCTCCCCCAGCCCAGGAAGAACCTCTCGGGCCTGCCCTGGCCCATCCAGACCCCAGACCTTAGGCCTCTGCAGCGCCGAGGCTGAAAGAACCAAGACACAACCTCCCTCCTGGGGCTTGGGGCTCAAGGCGGACTGCGGAGTGGAGGGTCCCCGAGCCAGCACTTCCCAGGCTACAGGCAGAGTGATCAACGTTGTCCCAGACGGGACTCCCACGCCCTGCCCGCCCTGCCTACAGCCCACCCCATCCGTCTCCAGCGCTCCAGGTGGGCGCTGCCCGTGGTTCCTCTGGCTCCTCCCAAAGCCCTGCCCCAAGGCTCCCCCTCTGCCCTCTGGTTCCAGGGCCTCCTCCTACTGAACTCGGACACCAAGCCCAGGAGTCCTGCGAGACTGTGCAGCAGTGAGCCCCTGGGCTTCTCACAAATACAGGTTCCACCGTGCTGTGGGCTGAACTGTCCAAGTCCTAAACCCCCATACCTGTGAATGTGACCTTACTTGGAAATAGGGCCTTTGCAGATGTGATCGAGGTAAGATTAGCTAACCTGCCTGTGATTATGTTGGCGACTGAACTAGAACAGGAAGTCAGTGTCATAAACCAGGGCCCTAATCCAGTGACTGGTGTCCTTATAAGAAGAGGGATTCTTCATGCAGACACACAGAGGGGAGAAACCACATGACGATGGAGGCAGAGACTGGAGTGACGTAGCCACAAGCCAAGGAACACCAGGGGTTGTCAGCAGCCAACAGAGCCGGAAAAGGTACGGAACAGACAGATTCTCCCTCAGAGCCTCCAGAAGGAAGCAACCTGCTGACACCTTGATTTTGCACCTCTGGCCTCCGGACTGTGAGAGAATAGACAGACTCCTGTTGTCCTAAGCCACCCAGTTTGCGGTAATTTGTTACAGCAGCGGCAGAAGGGTAATACCCTCTCCTCTGCTTTGCTCTTCACTTTTTCTTTTCCATTCCTTTCAGTCGGGGCCAAGGAACTGGCCCATGCAGGCATGTGGTTGGAGAGCTAGACACAGGGCAGAACGGTCATTGGTACGTGTTTTGAAGATGAGAAGCCAGGCTTCTCACCTTTGGAGAAGGGAATTTCAAATGTGGGAAGGAGGAAGCCTAGAGTCAGTTCCATGGAGCTAGATTACAATTGTGGTATTGGTATGAGCTCATGTTTTTTAATATAGATGTAGTGGTGTGTGTGTGTGTGTGAGTGTGTATGTGTTTCTTGGCTCTGTTTGCCAAAAGGACCCAGAAACAGTGAAATCACAATAGCAACGAGCACACCTAGTGCCCAGATCTTGGTTTCTAAATGCCCTTATCCACTAGAAGGAACCAGTGCTTTTTGGAGAAATGGCTGATTCCAGGGCCGGGGCAGGGAATCTCCAAATGGAATGTCTTGGGGTGGCAGAAGGTAAGGAAGCTTCAAAGAACGATGGGGGTCAAAAGGTGGGAAGTAGCTTGAAAGGGCTCCTGCTGCCCAAATCGAGAACAATCTGAGCAACAAAATAAAGATAGTAATGGATCGTTATCTTTATTTATGGTATAAATAACTCATGATATAAATAAATGAATGAATACATAAATGGGAGAAAAAGCTGACTCTTAAATGTAGAAGGAATAGTGGAATTAGAAAACTTCCATTTGGCAAACAGCACATTAATAACTGATTCAGGGAAGAATCAATGACAAAGGCTCAAACCGCTGGTGAAAGGCTGATGGGAAACAGGATATTTACATAGAGTCCACTTTTCTCCTCACCGACTGTTTACTAATTATCCCTTATTCACTAGTGAGTTCAAATTCTTATTGATTAGCTTTACAATGGAGAAACCTGGCAGACGCGACCTTACCTGAGTGATAAACGTTACTGCCACCAGCGCTGGAACTTCAGATGTTGCGTGCCTCCAGATATGATGCACCGAGGAGAAAGCGGCATAACTTCTGATATAGTCCTGCCAAAAGCGAAGAAGCGGAATCCAGGCACTGACCCAAACTAAGGGATATTTTACAAAGGCACTTCAAAAATATCATAGTCATGAAATATAAAGAAAGACCAGTTCTAAAGGTAAAGTTTTTTTGTTTTTTTTTTTTTTTGCGGTACGCAGGCCTCTCAATGTTGTGGCCTCTCCCGTTGCGGAGCACAGGCTCTGGACGCGCAGACTCAGCAGCCATGGCTCACGGGCCCAGGCGCTCCACGGCATGTGGGATCTTCCCAGACTGGGGCACGAACCCGTGTCCCCTGCATCGGCAGGCGGACTCTCAACCACTGCGCCACCAGGGAAGCCCTAAAGGTAAAGATTTTTAAGATCAGATTTTTAAAAATAAATTTATTTATTTATTTGGCTGCACTGGGTCTTCGTTGCTGCGTGTGGGCTTTCTCTAGTTGTGGCGAGCAGGGGCTACTCTTCACTGCGGTGCGCGGGCTTCTCATTAGGTGGCTTCTCTTGTTGCGGAGCACAGGCTCTAGGCGCGCAGGCTTCAGTAGTTGTGGCACTTGGGTTCAGTAGCTGTGGCTCGTGGGCTCTAGAGTGCAGGCTCAGTAGTTGTAGTGCACGGGCTTAGTTGCTTCATGGCATGTGGGATCTTTCTGGACCAGGGCTCAAACCCGTGTCCCCTGCATTGGCAGATGGATTCACTGCACCACCAGGGAAGCCCTAAAATCAGGTTTTAAATTAGATTTTTCAAAAGTGATCCTCTCGTCTTCTGACTTTCTGGGTTGCCTTATCAGCTGACAGAGATATTCAGAGTCCTAGCTTGGGATCTATGTGGTCTTGGGAAGGGGCTAGTGAGCCTGGAAACCGCACTGTTGGCCAGTTGTACCATTCGGACTGAGTCCCTCCACTTGCCCACCTCAGTTTGCCCATCTGATACACGTGTTTTGTTTGCTCTGTCTTCCTCCCTGAATTCCAAGGTGCTGACCCTGACCATCAAACCAAAGTGTGGAGGGCTTCCCTGGTGGCGCAGTGGTTGAGAGTCCACCTGCCAATGCAGGGGACACAGGTTCGTGCCCCTGTCCGGGAAGATCCCACATGCCGCGGAGCGGCCGGGACCATGAGCCATGGCCGCTGAGTCTGTGCTCTGCAACGGGAGAGGCCGCAACAGTGAGAGGCCCGCGCACCGCAAAAAAAAACCCAAAAAACCAAAGTGTGGAACAAAAGCTTTCTCAAGCCTAAGTGACAAATCCACAAAGAAAGACTTTGATTTTGAAATTAAGTAGACTAAGGACAAGTGACAACAATCCAACGTGTAATCCTAGATTGGCTTCTGGATAAGACATTATTGAGGCAATCTGTGAAACTCTTCTGGGGTCTGTGAGTAAAGGGCAGTATCATATAAATATTAACGTCCTGATTTTGAACATTATGTGGGTGCTTGTTTCGGGAAATACACAGGTGAGCATTAAGAGATAATGGGCAGGGGCTTCCCTGGTGGTGCAGTGGTTGGGAGTCCGCCTGGTGATGCAGGGGACACGGGTTCGTGCCCCGGCCTGGGAAGATCCCACATGCCGCGGAGCGCCTGGGCCCGTGAGCCATGGCCGCTGGGCCTGTGCGTCCGGAGCCTGTGCTCCGCAATGGGAGAGGCCACAGCAGTGAGAGGCCCGCGTACTGCAAAAAATGGTTCCAAAAATTAAAAACAAAAACTAGAATAAGAAAACATGGTAAAATGTTAATACTTGGGGAATCTGGGTGAGCAGTATCTAGGGACTCTTTGTACTATTCTAGCATCTTCTGTAAGTTGGAAATTATTCAGAAGTAAAAAGTTTAAAAAGAGAAACAAACCCAAAACCCACCCTGTTCAGAGGCCGAAAAGACGAGCTGCAGGCTGGGGGAAGATTTCTGCAAACCGCAAATCCAACCAACCAAAGACTAGTATCTAAAATATGTAAAGAATTCTTAAAGCTCAGTAGTAGAAAAGCAAACAATTGAATTAGAAAATGGGCAAAAAACAGGAGCAGACATTCCCTGAAGAGGCCACACAGATGGCAACTGAACACAGGAGGGGATGGTCCAAATCCTTGTCAGAGATGCAAATTAAAACCACAGTGAGAGGGACTTCCCTGGTGGCGCAGTGGTTAAGAATCCACTTGCCAATGCAGGTCACATGGGTTCAAGCCTGGTCTGGGAAGATTCCACATGCCACGGAGCAACTAAGCCTGTGCACCACAACTACTGAGCCTGTGCTCTAGAGTCCGCGAACCACAACTACTGAGCCCACGTGCCGCAACTACTGAAGCCTGCGTGCCTAGAGCCTGTGCTCTGCAACAAGAGAAGCCACTGCAATGAGAAGCCCATGCATCGTAACCAGGAGTAGCCCCCGCTTGCCACAACTAGAGAGAGCCCGCGCACAGCAACAAAGACCCAATGCAGCCAAAATAAATAAATAAATTTATATATTAAAAAAAACAACACCGTGAGACATTGGTACACACCTATCAGAATAGCTAAAATAAAAAACAGTCAGAAAAGCAAATGCTGGTGAGAATGTGGAGAAACTGCATCACACGTGCATTACTGGTGGGAACATGACATATACAGCCTCCCTGGAAAACGGTCTGGCAGCTTCCTTACAAACTAAATATACAGGACTTACCTGGTGACACAGTGGTTAAGAGTCCGCCTGCCAATGCAGGGGACATGGGTTTGAGCCCCGGTCCGGGAAGATCCCACATACTGCGGAGCAACTAAGCCCGTGCGCCACAACTACTGAACCTATGCTCTAGAGCCTACGAGCTACAACTACTGAGCCCGTGTGCCACAACTACTGAAGCCCACGCGCCTAGAGCCTGTGCTCCACAACAAGTGAAGCCACCACAATGAGAAGCCTGCGCACCGCAATGAAGAGCAGCCCCTGCTCGCCACAACCAGAGAAAGCCCGCACACAGCAACAAAGACCCAACGCAGCCAAAGATAAATAAATAACTAAATAAATACACAGCTACCTTAAATCCTGCAGTTGTGTTCCCGGGCCTTTGTCTCAGAGAAATGAAAACTTACGTTCACACAAAATCCTGAACTTGAGCAGCTTTATCTGTAAGGGCCAAACGTAGGAAACAACCCAGATGAACTTCCAGGGGTGAATGGTTAACCAAACTCATCTGTCCACACTGGGGACCGAATCCTTCTTGGCAATAAAGAGGAAGAGCTGTCCACACGTGCAGCAACCCGGATGAATCTCGTGAGAAAAGCCAGTCCCAGAGGTCACATTCTATAGGAGCCATATACCTAACATTCAGGATATGACAAAATTATAGAATGGAGGAGAGGATGGTGGGGGGAGACTGAGGTGGGGGAAAGAGGGGAGTGGACGTGGCTATAAAAAGGCAACTAGGGGGACTTCCCTGGTGGCGCAGTGGTTGAGAATCTGCCTGCCAATGCAGGGGACACGGGTTCGAGCCCTGGTCTGGGAAGATCCCACATGCCACGGAGCAACTAGACCCGTGAGCCACAGCTACTGAGCCTGCGCGTCTGGAGCCTGTGCTCCACAACAAGAGAGGCCACGACAGTGAGAGGCCCGCGCACCGCGATGAAGAGTGGCCCCTGCTCGCCGCAACTAGAGAAAGCCCATGCACAGAAATGAAGACCCAACACAGCCAAAAATAAATAAATAAATAAATAAAAAGGCAACTAGGGGATCCTTATCGTGATGGAATGTGCTGTATCTTGACTGTATTGATGCCAAAATCCTGGTTGTGATATTGTAGTATAATTTTGCAAGATGTACCATGGGAGGAAACCGGGTGAAGGGTGTGTTGGATCCTTCTGTGTGTTATTTCTGATAACTGCATATGAATCTATAATTCAAAATAAAAAGCTTAACCAAGAAAAATCCTGATTTTTTGTTTGTACATATAATGTTTATGTATAGTATAATATTATATATAATAATATAATGTGATTTTATATGATTGCTAAATATATATTGCTGTATTTATTACATACATCTGCATACACTTAAATAAAATTATAAATGTTTAGAAAAAAGGGCTGGTTCCCCATCCTCCAGAGCCCCTAGACTGGAATCTCCAAAGATCTGGACTCTGTGTGTCAGCAAGTTCCCAAGTCGATTCTGATTCACACTCAGACAGAACCATGAGAGCTCCAGGGTCTGCAGAAAAGAAAAATGTCATCACAAGCCCTCAACCTCCATTAAGTCACAGGCCACCATTCCAGTCCACTCATATTCTCTAGAATGTGCTATGAGAAGGCACTGGGCTAAAGCTGGGTTCCAGAAACCTGCCCTTGGCTCACAGGCTAGGAGGGGAGGTAGGTGAAGTTAATTCACAAAAACAACCAGGAAGCAAGGCCAGTAGCCAAGGACCAACGGCCCTCTGCCCCAGCTCCCATGTCTCCCATCTCACACCTATGCTCTGTACTCTCATGGACCCCTTGTTCACACTCCACTCATCAGTCCACCCTACCCAACCAGGTTCTGGGAGCCACCCTTCAATCACTCATTTGTCCAGCACTGCATGAGGGGTTGGTGTGGCAATCTTGACCACTCACGGATTGGGAAAAAACAGAAGACGCTGATGTTTCTCAAAGTGAGGTTCCTCTGGGAATCTTCATCAAAATCACTAAGGGAGCATGTTACGTAAGCTTCCCGGATCCCACCCCAAATTCATAGACCAAATTTTAAATGAATTTTACATGAACTCTCCTGGGGATCCTTCTGCACATGGAGTAAATCTCAGCAGTTAGACTCTTACTCGCTGGAATTTTGACTCTTGTGCAATGACTGAAATTTGGACATTTCCCTCGTGTGTTGGTTTGAAAAAAAACAGCATGTTCACAAATTCTCTGATACTCCTTCCATGGGTCTCTGTCCCTTTGCCCCTCAATCAGGGCTGACTCTGCAGACAGCCTTTGCTCATTCAGAAAAGCCTTGTGCTTCTACCCAGTTCTCTTGGGAGAACTTTTGGAGCTTTTGGAGCCCTGAGCTAGGATGTAGGAAGTCTGACACCCCTGAGGCAGCCATGCTGTGAGGAAGCCCAGGCCATACGGAGAGACCACAGCCAACAGTGGGCATCAACCACCAGACATGTGACTGAAGGTGTTTCCAGATGATTCCAGTCTCCAGGCCCTTCAAGTCATGCCCAGCTATTTTCTCAGCTGGCCTGAGACATCATGGAACAGAGACAAGCCATCCCCACTGTGTCCAGTCCAAGTTCCTAACTCACAGAATGTGTGGGCATCATGAAATGGTGGTTTTAGCTGCTGAGTTGAGGACTGTTTGTTATGCAGCACTAGAAGCTGGAAAACAGATGATACATCCTGTGATGAAGCCCAAGCAGAAGACCCACAGGTTCCTGCTACTTGGATTTCAGGAACACCCCTGCTTCCTGTTCTGTTGGAAGCCTGGGTGTACAGCTCTCTGCTCCTGTCTGTCAACCAACCTACATCTTTCCAAGTTAGGCCCAAGAATTCTAACGATGCAGCCATGCTGACCATGAGGTGCTGTGAACATCCGAGTGGAGGTGACCAACAGACCAGGTGGTAGTGAAAGTGGCGGGAGTACAAATTTGGGAATTCTCAGCTCATAGGTGTGGTCAAAAATGCAACCTGCAATGTGAAGATGCAGAAAAAGCATGCGGAGAGAGAGAAAATGGGTCCATGGTACCACATTTCAAAGGGTGGGCGGAGGAAGAAGGACCCATGAAGGACATCAAGCTGGGGAGACAGGAGAGAACAGTTCGTGAAGAAAGGGAGCCCAAATGGACAGGGAATTGTCCGGGGAGATAAGGGCTGAGAAGCCACAGGAAGTATTTGGAGACTTTTGCCTGAGCA
Organism: Tursiops truncatus; assembly: GCF_011762595.2. Taxonomy (NCBI): domain Eukaryota; kingdom Metazoa; phylum Chordata; class Mammalia; order Artiodactyla; family Delphinidae; genus Tursiops; species Tursiops truncatus. The sequence goes on from NC_047053.1 coordinate 46,853,551, forward strand.
AGGAGGGCGGAAGCAGAAGCCAGATGGTGGTGGACCCGAGAGCCTGTGGGTGGCTGCTGAGTGGGCAGCACCCTCCACGTGTGGCCGCAAACCAGGGCCCCATGTGGGCTGCATCCACGTTGAGATAAGTACAGAAATCGAGAGGGAGCGTTTAGCAACATTTATAGCAGTCGGACAATAATTTATGTCTGTTGAATCCAATAATAAAAAATTAGGGCCTGCCTTTTGGATGACTTTGGGGTTTTAATTTCATTTTTCTAGTAATTCATTTTATTATATTTTACAGAAGTATTAGTCCGCATAGAATTGGGAAAACAAAACAAAACAAAACGAAGCACTGGCGTAGAGAACCCTTGCCAGATGTTTTGCCGGGAAGAGAGCGAAAGAGCATCAGCTGAAGGGCGTTCAGTGTTAAAGGAGGGGTTTTGGTTGGCTGGTTTGTTGTTGATGATGAAGTTTACTTTTAGGGTGAGAGGAATTTGAGCACGTTTACACACTGAAGATAAAAAGCCAGTTGAGAAAGAAAGAGATGACAGGATATAGCCTATATGACAGGGAAGATATAATTGATGGAGTGAGGTCACCTCTTGAGCTAGTGGGAAGAAGAGAAATCAAGAGTGTGCACACACACACACACACAGAGTAAGAAAAGCGACCAAAAATACAAGTGCAGAATTTATTTTATTATTATTGTTATTATTATTTGCCACACCACTCAGCTTGTGGGATCTTAGTTCCCTGACCAGGGATTGAACCCAGACCCTCGACAGTGAAAGCATGGAGTCCTAACCACTGGACCTCCAGGGAAGTCCCCAGAATTTTTTTTTAAATTATGATAATGCTAAGTACACCTCTGCACCAACAAAATAAAAAGAAATCTAGATTGGATTATTTTCTAGGGGAAAAAAAAGCTAAAATTGACTCAAGAAGAAGTAGAAACAACCATTGGAAGTTGGAAAGGTGGTCAAGAATCAATCCATTAAAATGTGACCAGGCCCAGATGGTCGTAAGGCAAGGCTTACCAAATTCTCAAGGAGTAGACAATCACCACGTATGTAAACTCCTCCAAAGCATAGAATAAGACAGGATACTTCCCAACTCTTCTACAGACCCAAAGTGGAAGCATGAAAAGAAATCTGTATCTCAACTTCCTTTATGAACAGACAGAAAAATTCTAACTAAAACGTTGGGATTTGTCCTTTTGTTCACAAGCTTCACCATTTGAAAGCTTGGTTTGTTCCTCTTCAATTTTTCTTGATTTCCAATAAATGTACTTAATGGTATACATTTTCAATTCTCACTTTGGGATATCCCACAAGTTTCCTTTTTTTTTTTAATTTCTTTTTAAAAAATTAATTAATTAAGTTATTTTTGGCTGCGTTGGGTCTTTGTTGCTGCACGTGGGCTTTCTCTAGTTGTGGCAAGTGGGGGCTACTCTTCCTCGTGGTGCGTGGGCTTCTCATTGTAGTGGCTTCTCTTGTTGCGGAGCACAGGCTCTAGGTGCACACGCTTCAGTAGTTGTTGTGCGTGGGCTCAGTAAGTGCAGCTCGTGGGCTTAGTTGCTCCATGGCACGTGGGATCTTCCTGGACCAGGGATTGAACCCGTGACCCCTGCATTGGCAGGTGGATTCTTAACCATTACGTCACCAAGGAAGTCCCCCCACAGGTTTTCGGATACAGTATTCTCATTGTTTCTTCATTTATAAACAGTTGGCAATTTCTGTTTTGATTTCCTTCTTTTTTTAAAAAAAAATATTTATTTATTTGGTTGCACCGGGCCTGTTGCAGCAGGCGGACTCCTTAGTTGTGGCATGCGTGTGGGATCTAGTTCCCTGACCAGGGATCAAACCTGGGCCCACTGCATTGGGAATGCAGAGTCTTATCCACTGTACCACCAGGGAAGCCCCTGATTTCCTTCTTTGGCCAAGAGTTACTTAGAAGGGTGTCCTTAAATGAGCAAATGACTAATTTTTATGTTATCTTCTTCCTCTTAATTTCTATATGATTTCATTGCAGTCAAGGAATGTGAATTGTATGTTTTTTGCTCTGTTAATCTATCAGATTTCTGTCGCCAAGTGAATGGTCAACTTTTTGTGATTGGTCCACATGTATGAAAATAATAGAGTCTCAGTTCATTAATTACAAGGTTCCACTATATGGATCTGTTGGATCAAGTTTGTTAATTGTGCTTTTGGAATCTGCTACATCCTTATTTGTTTTCTGTCCACGTGGTCTCTCAGCTTCTGAAGCTGATGTGTTAAGGTCTTCTACTAAATGTGGATTTGTTAATACAGGCAGGTTGTCATTTTTTGCTCTATACATTCTGAAGATATATGTTGGTTGGTCCATAGCAGTTCACGATTGGTGTGACAGGCTATAGAAAGAGGTTCGTTACCTACTCCAACCCCTTCTCTTTTGCCTTCCTCTCCTCTATTGAAAGGAAATACCCAGATTCCTGGTGTCGCTGGAAGACAAAGGGTGACCATATGACCTAGTCCCGGCCGAGGAGATGTAGGCGGAAATCTCTGAGGACTTCTCTTCCTAAAAATGAAGGACCAGATTGGTGGAGATAAGGCTTAGGCTTTATCCCTTGGCCCTTCCCCCTTCATTTTTTTGAAACAGGACATAACTAGAGGTGCAGCAGCCATCTTGCAACCATGAGGACAAAAGCCAGATGCCAGCAAAAGCCGGACTCTGTATCTCTGATGAGTTCCTCCAACAGCTGTATTAATCTTGGACTCCACCTTCTATACTTCTTCCCGCTTGAGACAAACTCTGCTTGTGCCGCTCATTATCTGTTGTCTGGTCTCTGCAACTGAAGCTACAGAAACAGCTACTACAGAGGGCCACATATCTCTGTGATGGCTGCAAATGAAATACAGTGGGGTGTTTTTTGGGGGAGGGTCTCTTTAAATGCTTTTTGCCTTGAGTTCTTTTCGTCTGCTCTTTTTTTCTTAGCATTGTCTGATATAGCACGTCTTTTGTAATCCTACAAATTTTGTTTGCTTTTTGTTGTGGTAAAATATACATAAAAATTTATCATTGTAACCATTTTAAAGTATGCAATGCAGTGACGTTCAGAACATTCACACGGCTGTGCAACCATCGCCACGGATACAGCACTTGAAAACTTTGTATTGAAGTACAACATACACGTGTGTAAAAATGCACCTACGTTAAATGTGCAGCCCTACGGATTCTGGAATATGAACACACTTGTGCAATCAACACCCAGACCAAGAAACAGAAGCTTCCCCTGGTGTCACCTTTTCCCCTTTTTCTGCGGTGTTTTCTTTTGGGTGGGTGTGCTGGCAGCAGAAACACTGCCTCAAACTGGCATCGACAGTAATGGAGTTGAATGCTTTGCAGGACAGAGGTGGGCAAGGGCCGGACTTGGCAACTCAGAATCCAACAGTGTCTCCCAGAACCAGGGCCCTGCTCCGACTCAGGGAAGTGGGGAGGCGTCGGTCCTGGTCTTGGCCTGAGCGAGGTGCCTGGAGTTGCAGGCTTCCTGCCCAGGTCGGACAGGATCCGGGGAAGACCAAGGCATCTCCTCCTGCAGCGCGTGCAAAAACCAAGAGCTTGGGCTTCCCTGGTGGTGCAGTGGTTGAGAGTCCGCCTGCCGATGCAGGGGACAAGGGTTCATGCCCCGGTCCGGGAAGATCCCACATGCCGCGGAGCGGCTGGGCCTGTGAGCCATGGCCGCTGAGCCTGCGCGTCCGGAGCCTGTGCTCCGCAACAGGAGAGGCCATAAGAGTGAGAGGCCCGCGTACCGCAAAAAAACAAACAAACAAAAAAACCAGGAGCTTGCCCTGGAGTCCTAGCACACGTCCCCTTGCACGTGCTGTGCCCCCCCTACCCCCCCAGCCCGGCTCTAGCTTCAGCAGTGGAATCACCATGATGGGCCTGGGCCCTTCCTGGCACCTGGTGAAGTCTATGGACCCCTTCTTTGAATAAGCGTTTTTTTTTTTAAATATCTATTTATTTATTTATTTGGTTGCACTGGGTCTTAGTTGCTGCAGGCGGGCCCCTTAGTTGCAGCATGCAGGCTCCTCAGTTGTGGCATCAGAACTCTTAGTTGCGACATGCATGTGGGATCTAGTTCCCTGACCAGCGATCAAACCCGGGCCCCCTGCATTGGGAGTGCAGAGTCCTAACCACTGCGCCACCAGGGAAGTCCCTAGAATAAGGTTTTTAAATATGTAAAATGCATAGGATTATAAAGGAAACCAACTATATGATAAGACAACAATCAAAGTCTTTACATGACTTGTGTATGTTTTGTACACATGTATTACTATATCACAAAAATTGTGATATTTGTGCTTCCTCGTTAACACATTAAATAACTACCGAAATTTTGAAGTACTGATGACAGAAACAGTACTTTAAGATACCTGGAATCATTGCAGTGTGATTTGAAAATAACTGTCATTTCAGTTGAGCCATGGATTCATGATAGAAGGAAATGCCAAATTGTAGAGATTAGAGAAAAGAAAGGGGTGATAATGTGGTTCTATCGAAGGTCATGGACGCCCCCAGACTCTGTCCATGAGCCTAGATTAGGGACCCCTGGCCCAGACCAGTCATTGTTGGGGGTCAGCCTCATTGACAGCACCCTCTAGATGTCAAATTTTAATCTATTCCAAGTGTTTCTGTCTTTTAATGCAAGACTTTTAACTTATTAGTATTTATCATGATTACTGATATACTTAAACCTATTCCTGTGACCTGGTTTCAGGTTTTCGTTACATGTTTCCTGCTGTTCCTATGCCCTCTGCTCCCATTTCCTGCTCTTGTTAGATAAGTCAAGATGTCTTCCTTCCAATTTTTCCTTCTTATGGTTCAGAAGTTTTACTTTATATTTCTATTTATCTAGTAGTTACTTAAAATTTTTAACATGCATATCTGAACTTAGCTTTCCCCACCCATGTCTGTCCCCATGAACAAGACACACCATTTTTCAGTTTTATTTCTCTCCCTCCTCTTCCCTCCACTGCCCAGGATGAGATCATTTGGATTTTCCTCCCAGACTGTTGAGTGTATTTTCCAGCCTGCGTCCCCTGATAAAAATAGTTTCACTGGCTCCCGGAGCCTGTGCCTTCCTCTCGGATTTATTTTTCGTTTTGCTAGAGTGTATAAGCTAGTAATTATTTTAGATGGTATTTGTTGGAAATAAACTCTCTTAACACTTGGCACGACCCAAAAAAGTGTTTGTTTTCCCTCCCAACTGAATGGCTGTTAGGCCTGGCGGAGAATTACAGGCTCAAATCATTTTCCCTCCGAACTGTGAAGGTACCCCTCCATTGCTTGGAAACAGAAGTTATCTGATGTCAGGCTTATCCTCTTCTTTTTCTTCTTTTTTTTTTTGCAGGTAAGGTGTTTTTTCCCCACTGGGAGCTTTTCTTTGATACCTCTCTCTGCTGTGTTCTAAAATGTCCTCCTGTGTCCTCTTCAGCCCAGGGCTGTTCCTGAGTATTCTTTCCTGAATCATTCCTTTCCTTCTTGTCTCTGTCCTTCGGAATTCCTTTTCAATAACTGAATGCAGAAAACTGTGGGCTTATGTCCCATGTTTCTTAACGTTTCCTTCCTACATTATAACTTTTTGTCTCTGACTCTGTGTTCTGGAGAATTCCACAGCTTGACCTTCCAGCTCACTAGTTTACCGCTCAGCTGTGTCCATTCTACCTTTCAGCCCACCTATTGAGTAGTTTTTATTTCAGTGTCCAAATTTTTTTATGTCCTAAGATATCTAGTTGACTTTTGGTAAGTATCTTTTTAATTTTTTTTTTTCACTTACATTCTGGCTCTTTCCTATCACCTCCCCAGTTTTCCCAAATGTTTAGCCATGGCATAACAAGGGAAGCACGTTATTATTTCCAGCTCACCATATCCGTTTCCCTGCCATCCACAAGCCAACCACTAAGCTAACGCCACATATTTTAGGGTTTTGTCACATCGGCTCCCTGGGTACACATTTCTGCATTAGTTAGGCTGGGCGTATTAGTCAGCTGTTGCCACAACAATGCTGCATAACAAACCACTCCAAAGTTCCGCGGCTTAAGCAACAGTCACTGATGCTCACACTCATGGCTCTGAGAGTGGATGCGGGTGTGTTCAGGTCTGCTTTGGGGCTCCCTCATCCTCCTTGGACCAGTGGCTTCCCATTAGCACATGGGAAGGAATTTGGGAGGAAGCGGGGCGGACAGCTGCAGTCTTGGCCCTGCCTCATGGGAAGTCCTTCATGCGTGGTGTTTGGTGCTGCTTCCTCTTCGTATGCAAGGTTTCCTATTTGTCCATCAACAAGTGGTCAGTGGCCTTGAGACTGTGGAGGGTCCAGCCGACTGCTGGGGGCATCAGTGACCGCTCTGGGGACGTGGGGCTCCCTGCTCTTCTAGGTGTTGTTCATCAGTGGGATTTCCCCTCTGTCCACTGCCTGCTGATTGGCACAGCCAGGGTGGGGCTGACCCTGGACACCCCTGTGCATCACCCTGACAGTCGCCCAGGGCCCTTCAGCTGCTGCCTTCGAGCCACCATCACCTGCCAACAGTTTCTTCCCTCGAGCCAGAGCAACAACCCTCCACCCTCAGGATTTCTGCTCCCCAAGGGCACCCTTCTTGTTCTCCTGGTTATAGTGGGTCTTTAAATTTTTCTGTCATTTCCAGGCATTGAGGGTGGAAGTATAGGCTGTTAGGAAACACCTGGATCATCAACTTGATTTAATCTCTTTGAGGCATCTAAACCTGTCCAGTTCTCAGGCCTTGGACGCTTAGCCCCTGGGAGCAGAATTTCCAAGGACCTGTTGATGGGGACTGGGGGCTACAACCTGGCCTGGACCAGGGCAGGCTGCTGGGAGGGGATACCTGCTCCCACCTGGCTGCTGCTGGCCTCGTGGGGCCTAGCTCAGGATCCCCATGACCCCTGCCTGTAGGGAGTAACCCCAAGGTGGAGCCTTGGAGGTCACTGTCTAGTGGCTTTAGCAATGGGGAACTGGATCGTGACTTCGGTGGCAGCAGCTCCAGTGACGTGGACACCGAGAATCCTCAGGCCAAACCCGGTAGTTCCTAGGACATGTGTAACATGGCAGGTCCCTCTGCCATTGGCACCTTACTCACGTACAAGGTTCAGCTCACCCCTGGATGGACAGGGTCCTGCAGGGAGGTCCTTCCCTCATCTTTATGTCCAGTGCTTCCACTGACAGTTTTGCTAGGGTTTCTACTTTATTTGTGATCAAAATTTGAGTGGAGGTTTGGAAACCAATGAAAGTTTGTAAGCCGCCCTCCCTAGGCCTGGGACCACGTGCTGTGGTTCCTCATCCTCATGTAATAAGACGGACCCTGTCTGCTGCTTTTAAGGAAAGTGCAGGACTGGGGTGGGCACAAATTCTCCTCTAGAAGCAAGCCAACCTGCTTTTTGTGAAAAGATGGGAACTAGCAATTTGGGTCCAAAAGAGGATTTATCACTGTCCCTCTTCCTGGGGAGGCAGCAATGAATTAAAGGGTCAGAATCCTGCTCATCTCCACAAGGCTGAGGTGAAGGCACCTCTGGGCAGGGTGCAAAGAGCAGCAGAAGTGCAGCCCCAGCCGTGGAGGCTCCATATCTCAGAGCCTGGGGGCCGGCTTTTCCCCCTCAGTATGACTCAGCCCACGGGGACAGGGGGCCACTCCTCATTCGGGGTGACCCTGAGACAGTCACCAGGCAATAAGTGCGGCCAGGACTGGCTCCTGGGCCCCAATCCCATCCCAAGGGACTGTTCGGGGGCGAAGACGCCCCTGAGCAGCGCCTCCCTCCGGGGCTCCGGAACGCTCCCAGGGCATCCTTCCGGAGTGCTGCATTTCTCTGCAAGTCCCCGGAGAGATGCGCGGGGCGGCCCCAGGCGCTGGACGCGACGGGCGGTTCTTAACCAAATCCCCAGGGTCCCTGGGGTCCCACTCCGCCGCCGCCACGAGGTGTCATCCCCACCCCCTCCACACTCCGGGGCGTTTTTCCGGACAGCGGAGGACGGTTTCCGACAGGGTAGAAAGCCCGGGGTGCTGGGGCGGTGAGTCACCCGCTTCTCAAGACCGTGCGGTCCGCGTGAGCACGCCCGCCCGAAGGCGCCCGCCAGCGCACGACTCCTGAGCTGCGGTGTCTTCCCTCTCGGCCCGCCCGACCCGCCCATTGGCCCAGATGCGCACCGCCCGCGACTCCGCGAGCTCCCATTGGCCTGCGGCTGCGGCCTAGACAAAGGAAGCGGCGGCGGCGGGCGGCGATTGGGCAGGGCTCAGAATGAGGGGAAAGGCGAGAAAGGGGCGGGGTGGGAGGGGAGAAAGAAAGCCGGGGCGGAGGCGCGGGTAGCGGGGAAGACACGCACAGGAGGGGGCGGGGTCGCGGAGTGGGGGCCGGACTGAGGGGAGGGCGGGAGGAGAGCGAGTGGGGGAGGGGTAAAAGAGAGCGGGGAGTTGCGAGAGCAGCGAGGAAGGGGTGGGGGTACGGAGCCGCGCGGGCGGGGTAGGACCGCGGGGCTCTAGGTCCGGGGTAGAGGCGAGGGGTTTAACGAGGGGAGGGTGAGAGTGCGGGTGTTCGAGAGGGAGGACTCCAGTGCGGGCGGAGGCGGGGCGTCGGGGGCGGGGCCTGTCCTCGGGGGCGGGGCCGGGCGCCCCTGGAGGGCGGTGGCCGTGGGGCGCTGGGCGACTGGAGCCCGCCCGCCCCTCCGCCTAGCACCCCTCCCGCCCCGGGGCTTCTGCCCGGACCACGGCCGCCGCTGTTTCCTCGTCTTCCCCGAGGGCTTCGCGTCCGTCTCCGCTGCTCGGCCGGGAACGTGGGAAGGCAGGATCCCGGGCCGAGCAGGACGCGCCCGGGCCCAGGTCTGGACCTGCAGCCGGAGCCGCAGCCCAGCGGCGGAACGCGCCGCCCCTCGGCCTCGGAGCCCTTCTCCGGGACTGCCGGCCCGCGGGGTTCCTCTGCGCGTCCACGCATAGGGAGGAGACGCGGGCCTTGGCTCTGGAAGATGTACCCGACGCCCGGACAGGAAGCTCCTTGCGCTTCCTGGAGAGTTGGCTCGGCGGGGCGCGTCGCCGGGGAGGGAGGGACGGGCCGTGGGGCGACCGGCCGGGCGGGGAGTGGCTTCTGGGGGCCCCCTCGCCAGCGGCGGGCCCGCGAGGCCGCCCTCGGAGCGTCGCCAGGTACGTGCGTTTTCCTTTTTTCCCGCTCCCCCAAAGCACACTCCGGGTAGGGAACGAATAAACCCGGCTGGTGTGTAAGAGCCTTTCGCTGCAAACGTGTCTTTCTGTAGGGCTCAGGGAGGGACGCTAAACGCGGGGTGGACACTGGCCCAGGATGTGCCTGCGGCCTCGGCCACAGGACTGTCCTCCACTCCATCTCGGGGCTCGGTGCAAATGCCCCTTTGGAAAAGCTTGTCCCTTTTCTCCAGGTTCCGTTTAATTTGCCGAGGAGTCCATGCGCCCTTCCTCCGCCCCAGAGCTGGGACGATGGGGCTTTGTTCGTGCAGTCTCTCCCACCCCTACTCTCTGGAACCCCGGGGATTTTCGAGACGGGACGCTCAGTACTGAGGGAGGATCGCGGGAAACTCGGTATGGGGAGACCAGACCTTGGTCCCGGGGTGGGCGGGCAGCTCCCCTTGTCCTGTAGTTAGCCCCACGAGCCCCGGACTTGCCGGTTAGGGGAGGCCCTTAGGCTTTGTTTTTTGGGGGTGGTTTGGGGAGGCCCGGTAGCCAGCCTGGAGCGGGCTCCTTCCCCTCCCCCATGACCACTTCAAACAAAAGAAGTCCTCGGAGAATCGTTTCCTGGGGAGAACTCTTCTGAATGTGAACCTGTATTTCCCCCCGCTCCAGTTCTTAGGATGGCACAGTCTTTACAACAAAGGGGAAGGTTGGAGAGAGTTGAAGGAAAGGGCGCGCTTTTATTTAGGGAGACTTTGAGAGAGAATGCACATTCACTTTCTCCCCATTTTCTTACTTGATTAATGGGGCTTTAGGTGATGTTTGCATTTGGGGTGTTTTTGTTTGGAGACTTTTTCCGGAAAGGAAGAGTGCCAGATAGGTGGGAAATTGGTAATTTGGTCTCTACCCGGTAGGGAAAAATCCCCTATGGAGTGAAATATATTCCTTGCCATTTTAGGGGAGACTGAAAATTAGGGATTCGGTGGTTAAAGGGGAGGGGGTGATTTTGTGTAATTTTCTACCGCCCCCCCCCCCGCCGTAAGTCAGAACAAAGGGCCGAGGTGAAAGGGGCAGAATGGGGTCGGGGTTCAAATAGGGCACGCTGTAAAAACCTCCCAGTCCCCGCGCAACCCCGAATATTCTCATTAGAGTTTGGGTTGGAAAGAAAAGGAGGCAGCCCCCCAGAGTCGGGATCTGTACATACCCAGCTCCCGAGAGCCTCCCCATCTTTTCCCGAGTCCTGGTTACCGGGCTGGGGAGCAGGGGCCCCGAGGGCGGGAAAGAGCTCTCCTGGGGGTAAAGCGCGCAGTTTCGGTTTCCACCTTCCCGGGACGAGCCGAGAGGTTCGCGGTATCCTGGCTGCGCTTGTACCCGTTCGTCCCGGCGTGGCGCTCCCGACGCAGACCCGCATCCACCAAAGCCCCGGACCTCATTTCTCTCGAAATAAAACAAAACAAGCCATAAAAGGCTCCCGATTCCAGTGGAAAAGGCGCCGAAGATATATGGTCCCCCGAATTACCCACACTCTGATCATCCCTGTTTTTAGTTGACTTATGGGTGGGTGACCACTAAAATCATTTTCCATTTTGGATTCTTTTTTTTTAAACGTGAAAAATGCAAGCTTCACTCTTTCTTACCCGCTTGGGCGGGCCTTTTCCGTGCGGGAAGAAAAATCCGGCCTCCCTCTGCCTTCTCTGCCGCCTCGGGCTGGGCGTACCGGACCTGTCGAACTCCTCCACGGCCCCCTTAATTGCAATTTAGGGAAAAGTATTTTTTCTTTCTCCCTCCGCGCAAGGGCGTTAACAAGGCTTCTTCCCTAGAAGCACTGCCCTGTGGCGCGCTAGGTTCGGTGGGGGGACTACGCGGGCCTCAGAACCCCACTCCCGAGCATCCGCTCCCGCCCTGGCCCAGCGGCTGGGGGTGAGCCGAGCTGGAGAGTGAGTCCCCTCCTGGTCCCAGCCCCAGTCTGGTCACCCTCATCCTTCACCCTCTTGGGAGCCCGCGCAGGACAGGAGCCTGGGACGTTGAAGGACCCCACACACACACACTGTTCTGGGGGGGCGATCCCAGACCAATTCCATGCCACTGACTGGCGGCCCCATCCCCCATCTTCTTCCCTTTGTTCGCCTCTCCGGACTCAGAGTTGAAAGTGGCAGGAAAAAAATAATTACATGGAAATCAAAGATTAGACGGGGTGCGCTGGCGGCCTCCACGAGGCCTGGCCCACACTCCGACCGACAGCGCCTGCGCCTCATAAATCTTCGCGGGACTGACAAAAGCTGCGTCCTCCGGTTACCTGGGAATTTGGGAACTATGGATCGCCTCCTCCCAGTCCCCCAACACGCCTCTTCAGGGGCGAGAGTGAAGAGTCCTTGGGGGCCTCAATTTCTGGCCAGTGCAGAGGCTTAGTTCTCAGAAACGGAGGAAGGTGTTGTAGGGGGAAGGGGTAGTCTGGCCAGGGAGTGACTAGGGTCCAAGACCCCCATCCAAGGAAGGGCCACAAATACCCTCACCCAGTTTGCTAACCAAATAAATATTACTAGTGTGCTGCATTTCCCTATCCGAACTGCCTTAGGAGGGTGTGGTGGGGAGGACTAAGAAGGGGGGGCGGGTGGCGGCGGCCGTTAACCCCTTGCTGGTGACTCCTTTGTCTGGCCTGGCCACTGCTGAAGCAAGCGCCCTGGCCTGAGGGCGGGGTACCGAAGCTAGAGAGCCAGCCTGGCTTCCGAGGACCCCTTCCCTGGCTCAGGTGTGCAGGCTGTGGGTGAGGACCTCTGATGCAGGTTCAGCTGAGCCAGGAAGTCTCCGCGCCCTTCTCCAGAGGTCCTGGGGCCCACCTGCGATCATCCACCCAGGAGCTGCGCCCCAGACCAGCCTGGGCAGGAGAGAAAGTGAAAGAAGTCTTGGCTCGTTTAGATTGTTTTAAAAACTCGCATTAATTGGGAAAATAGTAACTGGCTTCCCAACACAGAGAAGAGGTTGAGAGAGGTGTCTTTTTTTAATTATACCCCCTTGTTGTGGCGGTTGTTTCTGACCCTTTCATAGAGTTAGAAGAAATGTTGCCACATTTAATTTCTGTTGCTGTTGGATATGGAGAGGGTAGTCCAACATTTTGAAGTAATTTGATAAGGCTTCGAGTAGCAAATCCGAAAGGGAGGCTGGTGGCCCAGGTATAGTTTCTTTATAACCTGAATTTACAATGAAAGCATTCTCCTTTATGGATATAATAGATTAGATTTCACAACTTAATTCACCGGAATGGCTCCGTTTAAGGGAGCTCCGGCTGATTTTATTACGCCAAGCCAAATTGGATGTTTGTGGTCTTAACGAAAAGTGATTGTGACATAAAACATAAAATTTTTAAAGTAAAAAAACCAACGGGTTCTGCCCTGTCCCCTCCTCTCTCCGTTCTTCTTCCTCGCCCCCGGTTCCCCAGTTTGGGAAATACCGAGAATTATTTGTTAATTTCTGCGGGAGAGACACGAACTCACACCCGGGAGGGGGTGGTCCGGGAAGAGACACTCGGGCCGAGCGGGGGGCTCCGCGGAGCAGCGGGCCTTATCTCCCCGGCTCCGGCCCGTTGGCGGCCCTCACCACGCCGCGCAGGCCTCGGCAGCGGCGCGCACGCGGTGCCATTTCCCCGAGAAGCCTTGGGGTCTTTGGAAGAGTCGAAATGCCCAGCCAGGCTCCGGAGTCTCGGGGCCGTCGGAGCACCCACAGGGGCCGAAGCCTTTGACCGCCCTCGGCGCCGTACAGCTTCCCCCGGCAGCGCGGGTGGGATGGAGAAGGCGCGCCTCTGAAAGCCAGGCGCGCGTTCCCCTGGTAGGGCCCTCGGCAGGACACCGGGAATGGAGCAGGCTCGCGCTACTTTGTGCAAAACAACTGCGCTCCCGCTGGGCGTGCTCCGCGCCCGCCTCGACCAAGAGGGCTCGCCCCGACCGTGAGGGTTCGCCCAGGGCGACCGCAGGAGCTGGCCCCAGGACCCGCCTTGTCCTCCACCTCGTGGCCCGTGGGGAGTGGGCATCCCGCGCGGAACTGCCCAGGGCCGGTCAACCCCCCGCCTCTGAGCTTATCCCGGAGGCCGCCCTCTCCGCGCTCAGCAGTTGACAGTCCCTCCCGGCGGCGGAGAAAGGCGCGGCCCGCGAGGCCAGCGGAAGACCGAGGGGGGATGGGGGACTCAGTGGCCCTGCCCGGGCCTGGCCCGCCAGCGCCCGCGGCCCATTCTACTGTCACTTCCGATTAAGGTCGGGCTCAATTCTCCAGACTGCGACGTCCTCCCACTTCTCTCTCGCCCCTCCCCCATTTAGTGGGCGGTTTGTTGAAGTCAGATTTAGCCCCCAACCCCTCCCTGAGCATCCGGGGCCGGTAGGCAGCCCCAAGTGCGGTCCACCCTTTCCCAGGTAGGACTCCGACCCGACAGCCAGTCTGCGACGGGGGAGCCAGGCGCGAGCCCAGGACCCCGGAGCTGAAGGTCCAGCCGGACGCTCCACGTGGCGCCCGCGCGGCCGGGAACCCCGCACCCAGCACTGGGAGGACCGCATGCATTCCAGTGAGCGGCTGGCGGGCTGCGGGTGCGCTCCTTAAATTGAATCTTCGCAGCGCCTGACCTTGTTTTTTCCTCGGCCCGATAGCGGCAGCAGCTGTTTTTTCCAGAATTCCTGCTGCTGGGGGAGGGGCGTTATTATTATTATTTTTGGTTGTCACAACCTCCTGGAAAAATTCCCTGGTCTCGGAAAGCGTAACAATAGCCCAGCGGATTTCTGGAGGAAGCGCCCCCTGCCCTAATTTCTCCTGGGACGCTTCTGCCCTCAGGCAGCTGCGGGCACCTCAGCTGGGGACCACCTCCCCTGCTCTGGCCCCAGCCCCCTCCTCGGCCTTCAGAACCTTCCAAATCTACCTCGGGTCTGGATCCCAAACCAACCTCGCCTTTGGGGTCTTGCCCCTGCCCCCATCACCCCTGGGAGAGGTCTCGTCTCTCCGAACTGGGGAGAAGTAGTTTCCTCCAGTATCGGTGGGGGTGGGGCAAGAGGTAGACCTTTCCGCACCACCTCACCCCCACCCCCAGCCCCTCCAGGCGACCCCTCACCGGGGTGTCCCTTCCCCTGGAATCCTACCCCTGTTTGCTTTGGGTGTCAGCTCTATACCAGAGACAGTTAAAGATTAATGGGCCTGGGCCCTGGGGGATGGGATGAGGGGGCTGGGGAGGGAGGCTAGCCCCTCCCTGGGCAGTCAGGCCCCTGCTGTCCTCCGCACTCTCTGTTGGGCACATAGTCCTGTTCCCTAATGCTGCCCCCCCCACCCACAGGGCTGAACAGTGGCTTCTTCGAGCTGGCAGCAGCGGTGGGCCCACCTGTCTGGCCGGGGAAGAGGTCGGGTGACTCTGCTGGCCAGCTACACACAGGACCTGGCTTCCAGCTTCTGCCCTGGGGACTCCTGCTGAGGAGGGGACTCTGGCCCTCCTGGCCCCCTCCCCCAGTGGCGCGAGAAGCCCAGAAAAGTGGCCATGGCTGCGCCCAGGAGGGGGCCAGGGAAAGCCAGGCTGGCCAGCTGGTCTTGCAGCGTGTGACTGGTCTGGGCCTCCCTGTGTCAGCCTCACCAGTCTTCTCTGTTCCTGGGGGAGTGGTGGTGAATGTACAGGGCCTTCTGGGGGCCTTCACACAGCCCAGCCTGGGCCTGCCTCTCCTTGCCCGCCCTCTGTGCGCCCTCCTCGGTTAGGAAGGGGAGGGGGGCAGGCGAAGAGGCCTCTTCGCGTCCATTCGTCCCCAGGAACCCCTGACCCCTCACTCAGGAGGCAGGGCCTCCACCACGGAGTCCTTGGGAGCTTCCCTGAAGCTCCTCATCCTGCCTGTAAATGTATTTACACTTGTGTTACGCCAGTGCGTGGCTGTGACGCACAGGTCCCGGGCCTGCACTCCGACAGGAATTGAACTTTAGTCTCCAGGCAATTAAGGTGGCAGGGACTATACTTCATTAATGGTTGTTATGCAATAAAAATGGCCCCTATTTTGTGATTTACAAATGGAATTTATTTTAATTTACGTTTCTAAGTACTTCTGGGGTTTGATGGGGGGGCAGCAGCTAGGGCATAAATTGAGGGGGTTAGGGGCCGCAGCTCCTCCATTTGGAGGATTAGGGAGTGGCCGAGGTGAAATGGGACGTGGAGCAGCAGGAAATGCAGAGGACACGCGGGCCTCTCACTGTTGTGGCCTCTCCCGTTGCAGAGCACAGGCTCCGGATGCGCAGGCTCAGCGGCCATGGCTCACGGGCCCATGTGGGATCTTCCCGGACCTGGGCATGAACCCGTGTCCCCTGCATCGTCAGGCGGACTCTCAACCACTGCGCCACCAGGGAAGCCCTGGGCTGCCTTTTAAAAAGCAATGAAAAGTCACTCCAAGGCCTTGCCCTTCTGTCCCTGGCTGCTGCAGAGTGGGCCGGGGAAGAATTCCTGAGCCAGCTATCCGGAAGCCTGCTGGGCAGGACTGTCTCCTAGGACCCTGGGACCTTTGGCACAGCGGCTTCCCTTACCCCACCCCACCCCACTGTCAGTTGGGCAGGTTCCTCAGGTCCCGAAGCAGCCTGTCTTTGGAGACTCTGTGTCAGGATCCCTGCTGTGGCTCTGTCCCCCTTTTCCTGGCCTTGTGTGTGGATCAGATGTCCGTTTCTACAGCCTCTGGAGGGTCCAGCTGTCCCGTCGTCCCGGCGCTGTGTGCTTAACCGGGACACCATGTGCACTGCCAAGGCCTGAGGGCCCAGACCGCCTCGCAGGTGTGTCTCCCTGGTTTCCTTCTGCGCTCCTCCCCCTCCCCCTCCCCAACCCACAGACAGACCTCGGGCACTTGGAGAACCCAGGATCAGAACAGCCACATTCCAAGCCCAGCCACAGCCCACAGTGGGCACGGGCACTTGAGAGGTCGAGTTGCCAGCCTCGAAGGTGGAGGGGTCTGGCTTCGGACAAAGAAGGGAGAGTTGGAATCCAGCCTCGAAGGTGGAGGGGTCTGGCTTCGGACAAAGAAGGGAAAGAAAGTGCGGGAAAGACCAGGGCGGAACATCGGAAAGCCTGAAACACACTCCAGCCCTGGTCGTCACAGGATCCTCCGCCACCAGCTCCTGCCTTTCAGACCCAGCGTTAACTTTGTCGGGCACTGTCAAAGCCAGGGCTCCCAGCCCAGCCTGTCACCCTTCCCCCAACAACACACAACACCCCCCCCACACACACACCCTGACATCTTGCAGCCCCAGCCAGAAAGACCAGGACTGAAGCAGCCTTGACCTCTCCTGCGCTCGCTGCCACGGGTGGGCTGGGCTGGGAGCAGCCTCCTAACTCCTCCTCACCCTCCAAACTCCTGAGGAGCATGGAATCTACACCTGATGCCCCCCTCACTTCCCGAAAGGACTGTCCCAGGCCTCCTCCCTCTCCCTTTTATTCTGGGCACCTTGGCATGCCGACTTAATTGGCAAACTTTCCCAGAAGTAAACTTGATGAATGGAAATTAATAATTTTCCCAACGACGCACTCATTGCTAATCATGCCGGCTGGGAGGAAGGGGCAGGGGGTGCCTCACTCAATTTAGGGGCTCTGCAGCCCCAGTGCTGGGTGCAGCGATGGCGGGGTTGGTTGAGCCACCCCTGCACTCCCACTCGGGTCTCTTGCCATGTGACCTGGGCCCCTTGGAGTCCACTGGGGTGCTTCCAGCTGGGGTCTCTTACACAATAGAGGTGAGGGAAGGGGGAGCCCTGACGGCATACATGGAGACCTGTGGGGGGATGGGGCCCTTGGGATCCTTAAAGGAGGGGCAGGAGAGGATGGCCGTGGGGACCACGTGCGTCATCAGGGCCACCTCCCGGCTTTGGAGCTCTTCTTCTGGAAACGAGTGACCAGGGTCTCGCTGGTCCACCCAAAGCAGAGGGTACCTCATGCTTGGGGACCTTGTTCCCGGGACTCCAGTCCTATAAAGAGGCACAGCCCCCCATCCCCATCATTCTAGAACCCTGGTCCTGTTGGGGCTGAGTGGAGAATCAGCGCTTAGACAACACAGGCCTCTGCTCAGGCCTTTGCGTCCCCGGGAGCAGCAAGGGCACAGCGCACAATGGCTGGGTCCCCAACAGCACTTCGCCACAGTGCAGGGGTACTCAGGGGCCCCCAGCAAAAACCCATGCTAGAGAGTGGCCTGGGAGGTATGGGTGTGACCAGCACGTACCCCAGATGATTCTGACTCCGGCAGCCCAACTACTGCCCAGGAGACCTAGACCGGCTACAGGGTCAGCGATGGGAGGCAGGCAGAGTGGGGCGGGGTGGGCAGTCTTCACGGAGGAAATGTGTCGTTGAATGAATGGTGGATGGGTAGACGGATGATGATGTTTCGCTAGGTGCAAAGATGATCTCCTTGGCCCTTTTAGTGTCTGCAGCCCGTTTGTGGCGGAGCTGACCTCAGTGGTTCCACCCAGAAATTTTCTTTGAGGATGAGATTAGATCAACCCCCTAGGGAGACAGACAGGGGTTGGGGGAGGGGGGAGAGGGCTTCCTGGCCTCTTCCCCGCAGTGACCAAGCTCACAAGGGACACAAGAAAAACCTTGCTTGACAAGGGCAGGGGCATGTAGCGGGGCCTGGAATGCAGTCCAAGCCAATCTAGCACCCCTCCCCACCCCGCTACCCCAGCATTCCCATGCTGGTGAAATGTGACCAAAGTGAAGGTGGAGGAGCCAGGATATGACTAAGGAGGGAGGGGTGGTGAAATTAGGGGCTGATGAAAGGAGGAGAGGCGGGTAGGACCCACTTGTTCTGGTGGAATCGGCTCCTGGCTGCCTGCCATAGCTGGACAGGGCCTTTCTGCCCACCTGGCAGGTGCAGACCCCCCCCTTGGGCTTGGTGGACTTGTGCTGGCCTACACTGCCAGCCCCAGGCACCATATGGGGATTGCCAAACAACTTTGTCCTGAGGCTGCAGGAACATGGGGGAGGAGGGAGAGGAGAAGGAAGAGAAAGAAGCTGACTCTGCTGGCACCCGTACTCAGGCCACTTACAGCCTTAGCATGTTAAAGATGAAAACAAGAGGCACAGAGAGGTTCACTCACTTGCCCAAGGCCACACAGCAGGATTTGAACCAAGCCTGTCTGGCTGGGAAGCCCGCCTTTGTCCAAAACATGACATATTGCAGATTAATTAAAGTGGTCACTCCAGCTGGGCACCTAACGGTGCCCCACCCCACCCCACCCCCACCTGAGACTGTGCCCATGGCCCCGAGCCAGACAATTGACCCAGCTTCCTGGGCTGGGCAGCTTCTGAGGGGGAGGGGCTCACACCTCACCACATAGCTCTGGGGCCTGGAGCTGGCCAGGGCTTTGGGGTGGGGGAAGGTGGGAGGCTCCACCTTGAGGACATCCCTAGGAAAGGGGGTGCCTCCCCTCCAGGACCATATCTCCCTCTTCACACTGACCACCCCCCCTCCTGCGGAGCCTTGTTGGGTGCCTGGGTTAGATTAGCGTGGGACTCACTGGTCTGATGCTTCCTTTACACCCTTAACTTGGGAACGTGGCCCTTTGGAGCAGACACGCTCAAGCTCTGGCGTTCCAGCTCTGGTTGAGGTCACATCGGACCTGTTTGCTTTCTAAGTTTTGCCGTGACCCTTTGGCCATTCGGCTCTGATCTGGGTCCCCTCCTCTCCCCTCGCCGCCACCACCAGCATGACTGGAGGCCTTGAGCACCTGGGCTGGGCCCCTGTCCTGGTCCCTGCAGGTAATGGTGTCCTGGCCTAGGGAAAGCTGAGGGAAGTTTCCATGGACTTAGGCATATGTTGCAGATGCAGCCATCCTGGCGTGGTCCCTGGTCCTGAAGACATTCCCTCCCGGGCGCCATGGGGGTGTGGAGCAAAAGCATGGAAGCAAAGGGGTGTCGGCTCTCTCTCGAGTTGTGGTGGCCCCCCTCTCCTTGCCCCTGACCTTGGGTTTCACTGAGTCCTGCCCTTTCTGTCCCCTGATATCTTGTCTCTAGCTCAAGGTCTCTCTCTCAGCCTGGTCCTTTATGTGTCACTAGGTCACTGCCCTCCCCCCACCCCGGCCTCCTTCACCCAGCCTTTCTCTGCAGTGGTCCTTATCCAGCCAGAGCACCTTGACAACCCACAAACCATTCCCAAGCTCCTGACGCAGAGGTCCTCTGTCCTCCCTGGCCTTACCTGCCCAGCCCAGCCTAGGATAGCTGTTCCTACGTTGCAGCACCGTGGGACACTGAGAGGGCGCTGCTGGCCTGGTGGGAAGGCCTGAGACCGGGGTGGACAGTGGAAGACACAGGCTCCTCCCCTTCCCATCAGCCGGGATCCTAACAGGGGTGTGAGTGGCCCCAGGTGGGGGCCCTCAACTCTAGGAACGCCAACCTGGGGCTTAGGAATCTGCTGTTTGGTGATGTTTCATCAAAATGGAATTTGTTCTATGCCTGTTTATTGATTTGAGTCAATTGATGGGAGTGGCTTGCTGGCGCTGGACCCGCTGGGCGCAGAGCCCCACTCCGTGCCCTGCTCTGACCTGGGGGCTGATCCTGTGGCCTCCTTGCCCTCTGGCTTCTGGGCGGGTGCGGCTGGGGGAGATGCAGGCTGGAGAGCTGAGGGCAGGAGGGTGGGGAGAGCTGTGTGCACCCCACCTACGTGCACCCAGGCTCTGGGCCACAGTGCCCTCTATGTGCCCTCCCGCCAGCTCCAACAGCACCTTCTCTCCTGCCCTTCCTCCCAGGAGGGTGAGGGTGCCTGGCCCTGCCCACCTCTGTGCACTAGGTCCTTCAGCAAGCTCTCACTCCCCTCGTCTCGCTTTGGGTGGGTCTGCGGGGCCCTGACAGACCCAAACCGCACACCTGCCTGATGACCAGAGACCTGCTTGGGAGCAGCAAGCCCTACGCACTTGGACTGCCTTGGCGACAGCACCGTGAAGGTGCCCCAGAGGCCTCAGAGCCCCCACAGTGAGCTGACAGGGGTCCCTCCTCTTCCAGCCACCTTTGGGATTCTGCCTTCGTAGGAGAAGATCTTGGGAAACTGGTGATGCCTTCCCCCCTCCCACCTCCTTTCTGGGCACTGGGGCTGCAGAGGGAGGAATGCAGGCTGGTCCCAGCCAGACTGCGGGTCCACCCTGCGCCCCAGGGGCCTCAGCCTGGGCCCTTTGCATCCTTCTTGAGACTCCTCTTAGGAAAAGGATATACAGATTCCAGTCTGGACTTTTCCTGGCTCTGCTCTGCCCCCAGTCCTCCAAGGAGCTCTGGCTTGAGCCCCAGATGCTTTGGTCTGAGGATCAGGTGCCCTGGGGGTAACCTTGACGAGCTCCTTGGGCACCCCACCCCTTACTGCCAGCCATCCCAGGTCCTCTCTGCTCCCTGCTGGCTCTGGGCCAGCTCAGAGGTGAAGCAAAAGACAGGTGCCACCTCAAGGAGCCCCAAGTCCACAAAAGTGACAGATATGTGAGCAAACAGCTACTGTTCCAAGTGGGAGCCCTGCCATCCAGGCCTGCAGGTGGCGGACAGCACCCATCGGAGCGCCCGCAGCGGCAGGTGGGGGACCAGGCCCAGCAGTGGTGACTGTGTCACTCCAGCTCTCTGAGCCTCAGTTTCCTCCAGGTAGTTCACGGTGCCACCTGTGTGATGCTCTTGTCCAGGACGCTTAACCTGAGTCAAGCCACAAGGGAAGAATAAAGGAAACCCAGAATGAAGGACATTCAGCAGAACAAGTGCTCTGGATGCTTTGAAGTGATCATTGTTAAAAAAGACAAAAAGAGGGCTTCCCCGGTGGCGCAGTGGTTGAGAGTCCGCCTGCCGATACAGGGGACACGGGTTCGTGCCCCGGTCCGGGAAGATCCTGCATGCCGCGGAGCGGCTGGGCCCGTGAGCCATGGCCGCTGAGCCTGCGCGTCCAGAGCCTGTGCTCCGCAACGGGACAGGCCACAACAGTGAGAGGCCCGCTTACTGCAAAAAAAAAAAAAAAAAAAAAGACAAAAAGAGGTGATACATATATATGATGGAATATTACTCAGCTATAGGAATGAAATAATGCCATTTGCAGCGACATGGATGGACCTAGAGATTGTCATACAGAGTGAAGTATGTCAGAAAGAGAAAGATGAATATCATATAATATCACTTATATGTGGAATCTAGAAAAATGGTACAGATGAACTTATTTGCAAAACAGAGTCACAGATGTAGAAAACAAACTTATGGTTACCAAGGGGGGAAGGGAGGGGTGCGATGAATTGGGAGATTGGGATTGACATATATACACAACTATGAATAAAATAGATAAATGAGAACCTACTGTTTAGAATAGGGAACTCTACTCAATGCTCTGTGGTGACCTAAATGGGAAGGAAATCTAAAAAAGTGGGTATATATGTATGTATAACTGATTCACTTTGCTGTACAGCAGAAACTAACACAACATTGTACAGCAACTGTACTCCAATAAAAATTAATTTTAAAAATAAAAAATAGTAAAATGATCGCTTCTAACACTACTCTTATATACAAATGTTTGCTGAAGATTTTTGGTAGATACTCTTTAATAGGCTAAGGAAGTACAACTTTTCGTTAAAAAAAAAAGACGAAAAGGTGAGGTATCTGTTCTAGAGGAAAAGAGGTTAGTGCGAGACCCTGGAGAGGCTCCAGACGCCACTAGGCATGGGGGTTCGGCTTTGAAGGATTTCAGAGAGAACTGGGGAGTTTTGCACAGGGGCTGCATGGGATCTGAGAGATGGTGCCAGCTACATTTCCGGGGCATGATGAAGTTAGAAAGACCTTCTTGGACTTGAAATGCTGAAATAGTTAGGAGTGAAGTGTCACGGTGTCTGCAACTCACTCCCAAGTGGTTCAGCAATTTTGTATAAAGGGAGAGAAACAGCAAATGCAACAGTATTGCTTAAAAAAGAGCTGTTGGGTACAGAGTCAATAGACACAAATACATTTTATTTATATATATTTAAAAAAAGATGCCTTCCGAGGCCT
The DNA here is from genome assembly GCF_011762595.2 of Tursiops truncatus. Taxonomy (NCBI): domain Eukaryota; kingdom Metazoa; phylum Chordata; class Mammalia; order Artiodactyla; family Delphinidae; genus Tursiops; species Tursiops truncatus. The sequence goes on from NC_047053.1 coordinate 46,875,682, forward strand.
GGAGGGGCCAGATCCCAGATGCTTCCGCAACACCCCATGCCACTGTTGCCCTGCCCACGGGACCTTGGGAGGTGCCCAGAGAGGACAAGAGAGAGCCACGCACAGCGCAGCGCTGTGCTGGTGTTTGCACTGTTCGTGGCGGCGCAGGGTGAGGGCAGGGTCTGTTTGCTCAGATGCTCCTGGAAGGAGCGCTTGCATCTCCCTGGGTGCCTGTCCTTGCACCCTGAGACACAGAAAGGCTCCTGGGGCTTACAGGAAGGTGCTGGAAGAGGAAACCAGTCACGAAGTCTGGTCGCAAACGCTGACATGCTAGGTCCCCATGGCCACTGGGAGTTTGCTGTTATTAAGCCATTTTTAAATAAGGAAACTGAGGCTAAGAAAGAGTAAAGCTCAGGGGAAAGGACAGAGCAGCTGGCGTTGATTTAAACTTCACTGTGCACAGGGCCCTAAAACAAGGCTGCAGACACGCGGCCTCTTCCAACCCTCACAACAACGCCATGAGAAAGGTGTTGAATACTGATCCCATTTCCCAGATGAGAAAGTTGAGGTGTAAGGAATTTAAACGCTGAGCCCAAGGCCCCAGCCAGGGAAAGGGGAACCGGGCCTGGACACTCCAGGTCTCGGCTGCAGAGACACAGACTTGGGGACATTCCCACAGGTCAATGCCCACAGACCTGGCACCACACAGGGGCACCCACGCCTCCAGGAGGAGGTAGAGGGAGCCTGCCCAGGGGGGCTTGCTCTAGGCCCTGTGCTGGGCTGAGTGCGTTACCGCCATGTGCACACGGCATCTCATGCTGGCAAAGTGCAAACCACAGAAGAGGAAACAGGCTTGTTGGGCTGAGGCGGATTCCCCGGAACCTCGAACACGCCCTGCGCTCCGCAGCTCCGGGCAGGTTCCTATAACCCAACTGGCCATGGGCCACTAGGGACTAGGGTCCGTCCCTGTGAGGAGGGCGCGGTGAGCCAGCTGTGGCTCGGGCAGCCCGGGCCTTCTGCATTTTCCTAAGGCCTGTGCAGAGTCTCCTCACCACCTTTGTTCATTAGAGCTTGGAGCCTCCCTTCTCCTGCTCCTCGGGACCCCAGTCAGCCTGCAGAGACCCCGCAGCCTCCCCAGGGCAGCCTGGAGGCCAGGGTCCCTCCTTTGATTTGCTTTCATATGTGTGAATGAAATCTCTGCCCCTGCAGGTAGCTGTGGGACCTTGTGGGGAGGCCAGGGCAGGGGAGGGGAGGGAGAGAAGGAGGGGAGGGAGAGAAGGAGGGGAGGGAGAGGGGAAGGCGGGGAAGGGAGAGGGGGAGGGGACGGGACAGAGGCTCTGAGTCCAGCCTCCAGGCCTGGCTCATTCACTCTCTGCAGCCCCTGCTCTGCATGAGGTCAAGGAGCTCCACAGGGCCAGGGTGGGGTGGGGGGGTGGGGGTGGCGGAGGGGAGAAGGTGGGGGGGTGGACAGCTCAGAAAACCGTCCCAGTGCCCTTCTCTGGGTAGGTGAAGGGGTGGGCCCCGGCCCCCAGAGCTCACATCATAGCCCCTGTCCAGCTCCAGGCTGGTGGCTGCCCCAGGCCCTGATTCTGCCAGGCACACCTGAGGACGTGGCCATGGCTGGCCACACTGACCTGCCCCTCCTCAGCCTTCTTCCTGGTCAGGACCACCCTCCTCTCCTCCCTCCCTTGACGTCCATTCCTGGGCACCCCTCCAGCCAGTAGGCACCCCTGCATCCATGGCAGTGGTCAGTGGGCCCAAGACGAGAACCCGTACTCTCTGAAGATGCTGGGTGGGCCTGAAACCCGGGATACTTGCTATAAATTCAGATGCCCACCTGCACCTGCCAACTGGGACCTCTCAGCCAGGGCTTCTGGCAGCACCCCCCAGCTGGGGGTGGGGGGAGACTCCAAGCCCATCCCCCATCTCCTGGGTCTCGCCTCTCTCCCCATCAGGACTGCTAATACCGTGGCACCCTCAGCCCTGAGGACAGGAGTGGGGCCCCCAGCCGGAGACGGAGGCAGGCAGGGGGCTTGGCACCAGTGGGTGCTGGCCGCCCCCCACCCTGCTCCCTGCAACAGCTCCCACATCCTCGTTCTTAGTCACCCCCCTCCCCCATCTGCGCCGTCCTGCCTGGGAGCCTTTGCTCTGCCAGGAGTCTGTTCCGTGCCCTCCAATAGCACCTCCTTTGTGAGTCCTCGGCTGCTTGGAGAGGCTGGGTGTCCTCGTGCTGCTGGGCCTCCCTTGCTGCTGCCGGAAACCTGCCCCACCCTCCCCGCGTATCCCCAGTGTCAGCGTAGTGCCCGCAACCAGTGGAGGAAGAAAGGAGTGAAGGGGGGACCTCAGCGGCACCAGGCCTGGCCCTGCCCTGGGCTCTCAAGGCAGCTCCCGTGGGAGGGGTTCCCGGGTGGGAGGCCACCCAACTCCTGCGTGGTCCTGGCCCCTCCACCAGGGAGGGTGTGGGAGAGCTGTGACTGTGAAGACCCTGATCCCGGCCCCCCTCCCTCCTGGTGCTGGAACACCTGGTCCCTGAGACATAGGGGGCAGAGGGGAACAGGGCGGGCAGCCTCCAGGTCTCAGGAGCCTGAGGAGGTCACCTGTAAATGCCTGTTGAGCAGGTGACCCATCCAGAGACAGACACAGAGGCCCAGAGAGACAAAGCAACTTGCTTGAGGCCTCACAGCTAACTGCGGATTCGGGTGGGAAACCCGGTTCCTCAGGCCTGCCATCAGAGCAGGTGTTCCCTGCCCAGGGCAGAGCCCCCGAGCCGGAGCGCGAGCTCACCGGGAAAGCGGCCTGGATCCTGGGTTCCAGGCCTGAGGAGCTGCAGCTGCTGTGTCAGCGTGGGGACATTGCCAAGCTGGGCTCAGACGCCCTGGCCCAAGGCCTGTGTGGGCGTGGGAGGGAGCCCGCAGCCCAGCCACACCTGTCCCGCTGCGGGCCCTGCGGTGGGGTTTCCCATCTGTGCTGGAGCCTGATCAGGTTTCTCACCTCACCCCGAGGCAGGGTGCAGGGCAAATAGGCTCCGGCCAGCCGTGAGTCATCGCCCAGCCTGCGGCCAGCCTGCCAGGGCTCCTGACAGACGGAAAAACCTGTGGGGAGGGGCCATGCTGGGAGTATCCTCGCTGGGCCTGGGGCGGTGGCGGGGGGGGGGGGGGGGGGGGGGCCCTCCCACCCAGCCCAGTATCTCCCTCCCTCCCCAGGCCCCTGCGTGGTGGGAAAGGGGGACCTCCCAAACCTGAGTCAGTCAAGGCCCGACCATCGCCAGACCTTGTACCACTGCTTACTCAACAGAGTTCTGTAAGTTCACCTGATCTTGTCCCAAGTGTTAAGATCTGTGAAATCGCGGGCTTGATCTGTTGGTTTTGCTTTTTTTAACAGACGCTAAAAGAAGTCACGTGTTTTAAAAAAGTTTGTCGGGACCATCTGTGGATCAAGTAAGGCACAACTGGCCTGGGGGAAGGCCAGCTCCTCCTTTGGAAACGCAGAGCCCAGAGGGGGTCTGGCTGCAGCTGAGATGATCTGGGAAGGGGTTCTCCCCAGGGCAGCCCCAGAGCATGGAGGCTGTGGTCTTGAGTCCAGTCCAGAGCCCCTCCCCACTACACACACCTTCCACAGGCCTGCCCAGAAGCAGCCTCTCCAGGCAGCCTGGGGTCCCCTCCGCCCTGGGAACAGTGGGCAAGGTCAGGTACACTCCAAGCAGGCTCCCAGTTGGCCTCACACCCACTCACATCTCCCTTCGGCTCACCCCTCTGGGCTGCACCCCTCCTTCATCTCCAAGCCCCTGCCTTCCAGGCACCTCCTCCTGTGCGGGATGAGGCTTCAGCCCCTGAGAACCCTGCAGCTGGGAGAGCCCCCACATGGCCAGGTGACCAGCTTTGTACTGGCCCTACCCCTGGCCTGCCCCAGGCCACTGCCAGCTGATAGAATCACTAGACCGAGAAAGAGTCCCTGCAGCCCCTCAGGAAAAGCAAGGGTGAGGCCGAGATGCAGAGCGCACCCCCTACTGGAGAGAACCTGCATGGCATGCAGCCCCCCCAGCCCTTGGCCACTGTGAAAGCAGAGGACGGAGGAGGCCCCTGCCCCATCTGCTCACAACCTTGCCCCCAGGGTCCCTCCTCTGGGTGGCAAGTAGGTCTTCTTTCTGGGGGTTAGTGAGCTCAGCCCCTGCCCTGGGGTCCTGGAAGCAGTTTAGAGGCAGGAAATGAGCTGATGAGGTCCTTGAGACACAGGCCAGGTGCAGGGTTGGCTAGACCGGCCCACCGTGGTCTGTGTCCTCAAGAGCGAGGCTGTGGGCAGTGAGGGCTGATATTACTGGGGGCTCACGACATACCAACGCTGGCCTCCACGCTGTACCTGGCTTCTTGCGCTGAGCCTACTAAGAGGTGGGTGCTGTTCTATCCACCTTTGACAGACGAGGAAACTGAGGCACTGAGTGACGGAGCCACCCACTCAGGCCCTGCAGAAGCCCCGGAGGGTCAGAGCTGAGACTCAGAGGTAGAGCCCACAGGGCCTGGGCTGCTGGGGTCCCCCTGCTGGCCTGGGTCCTGGGTGTGCGGCCTTCCACGCCCCCTTGCCCACCTGCAGCAGCTCCCCAGGCATTTCTCACCCTCACAGATTCCCCTCTGGCCCAGGGGAGGGAATGGAGACAAAATGTTTTCCTCTAAAAGGTTAAAATCTGGGTTAGGGGACTTCTCTGGTGGTTCAGTGGTGAAGACTTTGCCTTCCAATGCAGGGGTGCAGGTTTGATCTCTGGTCAGGGAGCTAAGATCCCACATGCCTCGTGGCCAAAAAGCCAAAACAAAACAGAAGCAATATTGTAACAAATTCAATAAAGACTTTAAAAATGGTCCACAGCAAAAAAAAAAGAAAAAGAAAAAAAAAACATGTTAATAAATAAATAAGAATCTGGGTTGAAAAAGGGAGGATTGTCTGGTGGTTCCTCGAACATAGAATCACCATGTGACCCAGAAATGCCACTTTGGGGTATATTCCCAAAAGAACTGAAAGCAGGGACTCAACCAGATATTTGTTCACTGGTGTTCACAGCAGCCGAAAGGTGGAAACAACCCAGGGGTCCACTGATGGAGGAAGGACAAACAAAATGTGCTCTGGTCCATACAATGGAATAGCATTCAGCCTTAAGAAGGAAGGGAATTCTGACACATGTCACAACGTGGATGAACTCGAAGACATTATGCTTGTGAAAGTGGTCAGACCAAAAAGGACAAATATTGTATGATCCCACTTATATGAGGTTCTTAGAATGGGCCAATTCATAGAGACAGAAAGTAGAATAGAGGTTACCAGGGGCTGTGGGGAGGGGGGAAAGGGGAGTTATTGCTTAATGAGTAGAGTTTCTGTTTGGGATGATGAAAATTTTAGAAATTGATAGTGGTGATGGTTGCACAACATTGTGAATGTAGTAAAAGGCACTGAATTGCACACTTTATTATTATTTAAAAAAATTTTTTTGCCACGCCACGCAGACTGAGGGATCTTAGTTCCCCAACCAGGGATCGAAACTGTGCCCCCTGCAGTGGAAGCATGGAGTCTTAACCGTCGGAGTGTCAGGAAGTCCCTGAATTGCACACTTTAAAAAAATACTTAAAATGGCTAATTTTATGTTATATGTATTTTTCCACAATAAAAAGAAAGATTTTTTTAGAAGGAAGGGGCCCAGTGAAAGACATGTAGGCGACCCCCTGGGGCCTCCCCGTCCCTGTCCCATCCCTCTGAGAGTCAGAGTCCACCTCCCTGGCAGCTCCCCTGCCAGGCAGGTCCAGCTTAACCGGAGATAAAAAGCAGTTCTGGGGCTTCCCTGGTGGTGCAGTGGTTGAGAGTCTGCCTGTCGATGCAGGGGACACGGGTTTGTGCCCCCGTCCGGGAAGATCCCACATGCCGCGGAGCGGCTGGGCCCGTGAGCCATGGCCACTGGGCCTGCGCGTCCAGAGCCTGTGCTCCGCGGCGGGAGAGGCCACAGCAGTGAGAGGCCCGTGTACCGCAAAAAAAAAAAAAAAAAGTGAAAAAGCAGTTCTGTCCACTTTGCTCCTTATTCAAAGACAGATGGAGGAGAAGTTGACACCATCGGCACATATGAGGTTTGGGGGTCTTGTGTGGATGTCTCACGTCCTGCACCCATAGCAGGAGTAGCTGCCAGGAGGCGGCATTGCTGCCACCATCCTCTTTGCCTGGTTTCGGGGGTGGTATCCTCTCTACCATCCCCCCCTACCTCTGTCGCCAGAAAACCTGTCCTGGGGGACCTGATGCTGCGGTCAATGTGATCCTGAGTTAGGACCTCTTCTGCGACTGCCAGCTGTGTGGCGTTGGGAACACCTGCAACCTTTCTGGGCCGCTGATTCTACACGGAGTCACCCACGGAACATGCAGGGAATAGTCATCTCCGCATGTGAATGGGAGTCACCGGCTTGTGGTGGTGCGTGGTGGCACTCAGAGATGCTGCTCCTCCTCGTGGGGTGTTTCGGTGCGTGTTCAGCATCTTCTGTAATGAGGCCTTATCGCCATTTTACAAGCTTTATTCTATAACAGAGCACAATATCCTGTAGAAAGAGCACAGGCCTTGTTAGAATAGGCTCCACTGTTTCCAAGCTGTGCCATTTCCAGGAGGCTGCTTAACATCTCTGAGCCTCATTTTTCTTATCTATAAAGTAGGATAATAACATCTGCATCCCAGAAATATTGTGAAAATGAATGTGGGAAAGAGCTTATTTGCATGGTACTTAATATAGACTGTGCTCTCAAGGGTGGTTACAGGTGAGGCTGTCACTGTGTTGGGGGTTGAATGGTAGGTATCAGCCCCCCCCAAGAAAAAAGATATGTCCACCTGGAACCCGTGACTGTGACCTTATTTGGAAAGAAGGTCTTTGCCAGCCTCCCCCCAATACCCCACTGAGGGTGGGTTTGTGGAGCTCACTCTTGCGCTGTCTTTCCTGCCCATGGACACAGCGTTTGCCCTCAAGGCTGAGCTCAAGGGCTGCTATGGGGGCCTTCCAGCCTCCCAGGAAGGGATCAGAGCTGCCTGCTACTCCAGCACTCAGATTCTGCTTTGTCCCCTCCCCTGGAGCTCAGGACCCAGGCCCTTCCCAGAGGGCCTGTGTCCAGTCCAACTGGCTGGCAGTGAGAAAGGTGCCAGCAGGGCAACGAGGACCTCGGGAAGAACCGGGGGTGGGTGCCCCAGCCCGCCAGCAACGGGCCCTGGCACATCAGGGGTCCTCTGTGAACTTCAGTCTCCTGGTCGGCTAAGTGGAGCGTATCCTCGGCTCATGTGAGTGTTGGAGGAATCTCTCAATCGTATTTACCAAAAGACCTCAGTGCCTTCAAAGGCAGTTGTGTTACTGCAGTGGGCATGCCAGTATTTCCCAAAGGGGTGAAGTCCCCAAGGCCCCAGTCTTGAGATGGGATGGTCAGGGAGCAGAGAGGATGCTGGGGACTCCCTGGGCCCTCGAACCATGGGAAGACCTTGGCTTTAGCCCCAGTGTGGCCCCAGCTCCCTGGCTGACCCTCTGGGGTCTGGACGGGTGTGACAGGAGGGGCTGGCCCTTCCAGCTCTGCCCTCAAGAGTGGGATGGGGGTTGCAGAGAGAGGAGGAGCCCCCTGACCGTTCTCACCCCCCACAGGAAACAGGCCCTGGCGGCGGTGGCCTTGGCCTGGGCGCCTGGGTTCACGCGCCAGGCTGCCCGGCCCCACGGGTGTGGAACCGATTTATTCGGTAGCTTTGCCGCTGATTAGTTGCAGGTGAGTAGATGGCACGTGGTTTCTGTTGTAACAATATTTTGGGACAATTAGATTGAAACCACATTGTCTCGGCCCTGGTGGTGGCTCGCCCCAGCGCTGCACTCTCCATGCCCTTTGAGGCTCCCGGGCTGGCCAGGCCACCCCAGTCTTCCTGGGGCCCCGGGGCGCAAGGCGAGGGGCCGGGGCCCTTCTGCTGGGGAGCAGGGCCTTCCATCCTCACCCTCACCAGGGCTCTTCCCACTGGCCTCCCACTGACCACAGCCTCTAGTTGTTCCAGAAAACAGCTGCTGGGAGGCTTCCCAGGGCAGGTAGGGAGGGGGCCCTGGGGGGCCCAGAGTGGGACTTCTAGGCTGGAAGGCCACCCCCTTCCCCCCAACATTATCTCAGGACCCCGCAGAGGAATGCACTAAGCATCCCCTCGCCCCCCCTCCAGCCAACAGCACCCCCAGACTGCATGCTCCAGGAGCAAAACCCAAACCCAGTGACCCCAGGGTGGGAGGGGACAGCCAAGGCCAGGTCGGCCCAACTCCTGGGTGGGGGTCTCTTGTCCTGCCCACCCCCCTAGCACCACACCATGGGCAGAGAGGCCTGGATGCCAGGTTATTCCTCTCACTTTTGGGGAACCACACTCCCTACCCAGCCTCTCGGGAAATGCTGAGGGCTCAGCGTCCATCTACAAGGGGTGAGGGGATGCAAGGGGGCCCCTGGGGCCAGGCCCAGGCTTAGGAAGGGGATAGCTGACAAGACCCAGGCACAGGGAGCAGAGTGGGACCCAAGACATGCTCCCCTACAAACAGCCAGCAATACCCCGGGCAGGGCCACGTAGAAGGGCTGGTGACTGCAGGTGAGGATTTTATTTTATTTTTATTTATTTATTTTATAAATTTATTTATTTATTTTGCTTATTTATTTTTGGCTGCGTTGGGTCTTCGTTGCTGCGCACGGGCTTTCTCTAGTTGTGGTGAGCAGGGGCTACCCTTCATTGCGGTGTGAGGACTTCTCATTGCGGTGGCTTCTCTTGTTGCGGAGCACGGGCCCTAGGTGCACAGTCTTCAGTAGTTGGGGCTCGTGGGCTCTAGAGCACAGGCGCAGTAGTTGTGGTGCACGGGCTTAGTTGCTCTGCGGCATGTGGGATCTTCCCGGACCAGGACTCGAACCCGTGGTCCTGCATTGGCAGGCAGATTCTTAACCACTGTGCCACCAGGGAAGACCCAGATGAGGATTTTTAAATTCAGGTGTTACCCGAAACCAGTTTGAGTCTGGGGACTTGTGCAGAATGGGAGATGGGGGTGATGGGGGTGGAGGTGTGGTACCTCCCTCCCTTCAGGAGGAGCTCAGGTCACACTATAGGCAACAGTTCTGGCACAAAGCATTCTGGGACAGCCTCTGGGGTGAAGTTGGAACTAGGCTGGGACCCTGGGGTGGGGGCGGAGCCAGGCTGGTAGCAGGGCTGCCCCAGTTGGGTGGGCAAGTGTCACTGGGGCTCCGCTTCTCAGCCCCCCAAATCCCCCCAGCTCTCAGACAGTGGTGTTCCTGCAGATAGGATCTTCCAGCCTGCTGGAGGCCCTGCCCGGGGTGTACCGGGGCCGTTCCCTGCCTCCCGCCTGCATCTTTGGTCAGGACCTGTGTTGAGATGGGCATGTGGGTGCCCCCACACTGGAGAACAGAATTAAGGGGAGGATTTGCCTTCTGCAACAGGATCACAGTATCTATCAGGTTTCCAATTTAATTCTGATAACGCTCGTTTGCCGTTGGAATGTTTCTAATGCTTCCTGAGCACTTGAGGGAAATTTTTCTGAATGGGATTTTCCTGGAATTCTGCTCACTTGCCCACTTCAGCCCGTGCTGTTCCTTCCCCAGAACTGCAGCTCTCTGCCCGGCCTCTGCTCCAGCCCAGGGCAGCTTCATGCTTCCCAGTGACTCTTGCCTTATGACACGAAACAGAAATACAGGTCCAGGAGCTGAAACCTCAGGTGTGCCTGGCAATGGGGAGGCTACCTGGCTGGGCTGGGAGTTGGTGAGTGGCCTGTGGGCCCCAGCCCAAGGCACATGATGTGGAAAGCTAGCTCTCCCATCCTCCCCAGCATTTCTGCTTCTTCAAGCCCCACCCCCGCCCAATCCATTCTGGGAGGCCCAGCTGTGCTCTCTGGGCACTGGCACTCTGCTCTCCTGGCCTCGGGTCCTGTGCCCATCTCTCAGAGGGACACTGCCAGGTCTCTGTGTCTTTGCCTACCACAGCCCTTCCTGGCCCAGGTTTGCAGAGGGGAGAGGGGGCGTGAGGGCCAGGGCATGGCCTCTGACCCTGTCCTGTTCAGCCCTTGTTCCCACCAGGCAGAGGCCTCTCCGAGCCTTCTTCCCTGAGGCTCTCTGCTCCGTACAGTAAGGACGGTGGCCAGGGGTGGTGTGCCTGTGCCCCATGACCCTCTTCAAACCCTTTTCCAGGTGAGGACCCTAAGGCAGAGGAAGACTGAGCAGCTTGCTTGGTTCTTGGGGAGATGGGGGGTTTTTGAGCCCGGGTGTCAGTTCCATCACTTTGGAAACTCCTAAAAATAAGTGGGATCAGCCTGAGGGGACAATTTCTGGGGACTGAAACCATCACACTTGGGGTATAAAAGGAAAATGTGATGAAACCCCAAAACCACAAACAGAAAAAGAAATTTCTCACACAAAATGTTTGAAACTTCTCCATGATAAAAACATCGTTATTGACAAATGTCAGACAGCAGACTGACCCAGGAAATGCAAGTTATAGCCACAAAGAGATGCCGCTGCACACCTCCCCATGTGAACAAATGCAAGAAGCAGTCGGTATCAGATGCTGGTGAGGGTGTGGAAGGCTGGGCCTCTTGCTCTGCCTGAGGCAACAGAAAATGGTGCAGCCTGGTGGGGGGGGGGGGAGCAGGTGACAGCGCTGGAAAAGGTCACATCCATCTGCCCTGTGACCCAGCCGTGCTGCTCTCAGGTGTTTGCCCAGGAGATGAAACACGTTCACATACAGCCTTGTACTTGAACGTGTTCCTAGCAGCCTGGCTTATTTATAGCCCCAAACTGGACCTGCCCAAGTGTCCAAGCACAGGTGAACGGTGCAGACACGGCCACGAGGCCGTGGACGCTACCCGGCAGTGAAGAGGACACACACAGCAATGGCCTGGTTGAGTCTCAAAGTCATTTGCTGAGCAAAGCAGCCAATACATTCTGCATGGTTTCTTCATTTATCTGAAATTCTAGAAAAGGTGAAACTATTCCGCAGGGGCAGAAAGAGCGGGTCGTGGTGGCCCGGGGTTGAGATTGGGCAGGAGATGGGGATTGACCAGGCGCCTGAAGGAAGATCCCTGGGCTGCTGGGAAGTTTTGTATCTTGACTGTCGGGGTGGTTACACGACTGTACCCATGTGCCAAAACTCATCCGACTGGACACTTAAAATGGGCACTTTTATTGTATCTAAGTCATAACTTAAAGCTGATTAAAAAAAATCCTACCAGACACTATTTGTCACCTATCACATGACAGAGGCCAAAATGACCGATCATCTCTAGCTTTGCCAGGGACGCAGGGAAGCGGAAGCTCTCACACTTGGTGGGTATATACAGGCACACGTTTGCCCAGAAGTTTGGCAATAGCAATCCAAATTTGAAATATGCATGCTTTTCACCTAGCAGTTTCTCTTCTAGGAATTTTATCTTCCAGACACATGTGCATAAGGGCACAAAGATATGTGAACAGAGATGTCCTTCGTTAGGTTGAGAAACTAGCAACAACTGAAGCATCCAACAGTAGCCGCTGGCTGAATACATGGAAGCTGACCCATCCTAACCAACCGTCTCAGTTTCCCTGGCACAAGCAATGACAATCCCACGTCCTGGGACCCCAAGCCCCCTCATACCAGGACACACCACGGTATAGACAAGCTAGGGAGTCATACAAAGTCAGGAAAAATGACAGGTGGGTTTACGTGTGCCAACGGGCGAGGTGTCCGAGAGCCTCTGTGAGTGAGATCAAACAAACAACCAAATTGCAGGTGGCGTGGGGCCGTCCACAGATGCCACCTCTGGAGAATGAGGCTCCGGAAGATACTACTTTCGCTTTGTATCCTTTGTGCCGTTGGCTTCATTTACTTTGTGCGTGTATGGGTTGTATAATTTAAAAATAGATTCTAAAGGACATGTGACCTTGGTCTGTAGTCAAAGGCAGGTGGGTGGGGCCTCTGAGTTACAGCCACAAGGAGGCAGGTACAGGGCGAGGGAGGGGCCCGAGGCCTCTTCAGCAGCGGAGGAAGTTCTGGAGGGGAGGGGGGAAAAAGGCATCCCTAGATCAGGGCTTAGAAGATCCCTTCGGTCCTCCGGGCCCCTCACCCAAGACCCGCCTCCCGGAAACTGACTCGGCCCCTCTTGCTGCCTTTGAACCCCTTGCCATGAGCAGGCAGCCCCTGGGCCCCAACCAAAACACAGCAGCCCAGGGTTGTTACGCCAATGGACTGGTAGGGCCCTGAGCCTAGCTAATTCCTGTGTCTTAATGAGTGGGAAGATGAGGTTTTTATTCATCACTGGGGCTTTAAAAATTGCAGTAAAGTGGCCCAGTTTATAAAGAAAAAAATCAATAGCTAAAAGAAAACAGGAGTATGTAAATGGACAGAGTGACAAAAAACAGGCCAATTACCCCCAAAATGAGACACAGTTATGGGTCCATTAACTCAATTAGATTTTCAAAAGGATTTCTTACGTGGGCCCCACCCCACCCCAACCTCACACGCCTGTAATTTTTACATCAAGTTCAAGCCATTAAGTTGCATTAAATTATTTTGTGGGAGAGAGAGGTGTGTTTGGGAAAGGGGAGCTGTGGTCCTGCCCGGCTTCCCTGGGGGCCCGGGGTCAGGTGTGACAAGTCGAGCCTGGGGGAGGGACTCCTGCTCTCAGCCCTGAGAGATAGTGAAGAGGAACCGCAGACTTCCCCCACGTAGCAGGACCAGCCTGGGAGTCCCCAGCCCCAAGGTCCCCTATGCATGCCCCCCGCCGAATTTTTATTCCCAGATGATTCACTTCTCTGTAACTCCCCCCCACAGTGGGACAGTGGGTGGCCCTGCAGGTGCCAATCCAGATGTGGGCACCTAATCCCCTTGGCTCCGTGAGTTTTCTCTTTGTCTCTTTACAGTTAGGAAACAAGTTTTTGAAGGCATGGGAAAATACAGCGTATTAAAAGCAACCACACCACAAAATTGGGGCCTAAACGGGGATATATTCGATGCCTGCTCTTCATGCAGCCCTTTGCAGGCCCAGAGCCCCTGGATGAGAGGATCCTAAATGACACTGGGAATTGTTTATTCAGCCACCACCTTCCAGCGGCCCCGAGATGCCAGGGAGGCCCTGGAGGCCTGACAGTGCCCACCTGCATTTCCTGACGCTTTCTTAAGACCGTGTCGGCCCTGAGGCTCACTGGCTGTAACCTGCTTTTCTGAGTCTGCTGCCCCCCGTGGAGCCGAGGCCTGTCCTACATAAGCCTGTGCCTGGGCCGCCCAGGACCCAGCACTTAATATCAAGGATTTCAGGCGGAGGCGAGGAAGAGGAGGAGGAAGGGCTGGGGCCCAAGGGCTGGTCAGACAGGCTGTTGCTGGGCAGAATGTCCAGGGTCACTGGGCCAGGTCGCTGGCCAGAGAATATAAAACCAGCCAGTGGACAAATGGACGGGTGGAGACTCAGGCTGAGCAGCAGGGGTGGGGGCAACCCTAAGGCACAAGCCAGGGCCCCCCACTTCCAGGGCTGGGGCAGTGAAGGGTTAAACTACAATACAGACACAAAAAAACAAATAGAATCAACACCCCTCTGCCCTTTGGGGTATCAGACCCAAGACAGGCTGAAGAGAGGGCCAATCTGGGCATGCTGTACAGAGGGGTCCTCAGAGGTTCCAAAGGGCTGTAGCAGGAGGAGAAATGAGGGAGGGGGTCCCCTTCGACCTGGAGAGGGACCATCGCAGGGTGACCTGTAGGGAAGATGGCACCATGGGGGGTGTGAGTGAACTTTAGGCTCTCATAACCTCCATCACCCCACGAGCACCCCAAACTTGCTGTGCCCATGCACCTGGGAGACAAGCCCTCACTCCGTCGGGCCCTCAGCCCCGTTTGAGAGCCTGGGGCAAGAGATTAATGGGGGCACTTCCCTGGTGGCGCAGTGGTTAAGAATCCGCCTACTAATGCAGGGGACACAGGTTCGAGCCCCAGTCCGGGAAGATCCCACATGCCGCGGAACAGCTAATCCCGTGCATCACAACTACTGAGCCTGCGCTCTACAGCCCGCGAGCCACAACTACTGAGACTGTATGCCACAACTACTGAAACCCGCACGCCTAGAGCCCATGCTCTGCAACAAGAGAAGCCACCTCAGTGAGAAGCCCGCGAACCACAACGAAGAATAGCCCCCGCTTGCCGCAACTAGAGAAAGCCCGCGTGCAGCAATGAAGACCCAACAGCAGCCAAATATAAATAAATAAATTTATTAAAAAAAAAAAAAGAGAGACTGATGGGGAGGATAGGAAGGGGCCACATTCCTGGATGCAAGTGTGTGCACACGTGTACATGTGTGTGCGGCTGAGACACGGGATCCACGCCGACTCCCACTGCCTGCCCCCATGTCCTTGGGAGCCTGAGGCTGGGGCAGCATGCGCTCCCAGGCCCAGAAGTGGGTGTGCAAATGAGTGGTGAGGCTGCTTGGAAACGGATCGTCACCTCCATTTAGGGTGTGATCTTGGGGCTTCAGCAACAACAGGAAGGAGTCCCAGGGAGGGAGAGTAGGTGCAATGGCTGGGGCCACAGCAAGCCTGGGAGAGCCCAGGAGAGGGAGACACAGGGCTGGGAGGGTAGCTGGGGGTGTGGAGGCCAGCAAGCAGACCTCTGGGCAGTGGAGGGGGGCAGAGACTCAGCCCAGGGGAGCAGGGGTTGATGGGCCGCCTGAGTGCTGGGGAAGGTCCTACAAAGAGGGCGTTGTGATGTTGGGAGAGCCCCATCCCCACCCACGGCTCTGCCCTACACCAATGCTCCCCAGCTTGTGCCTTTTCACCCACCACACCAGGGCCCTCGGGCTCACCAATCCTCATGACCCTCGGGGACACCCCTTAAGCCCCCCAAGCCCTGAGGATGGAGAGTGGCTCAGAAGGAGTGGCTGAGCCCAGGCCTCTTTAGCTGCCCTCCAGGCTCCAGTTGCCCACCATCCCAGGGGTCTGGGGGAGTGGGGGACCCCGCCTTCCCTGGGAAGGTGTCTTCCGGTATCTTCTCACTCTCTCTTGTCTTATCGATCATCTGCCTGCTCACTGCCAGGCCCCAGGGCCAGCCCCCAGGCCCCCAGCCAGGCCTGCCTCTGCCAGTGAGTGGCCTCTTGCCCACATGCTGAAAGAGCCATTGTTCCAGACGAGATGAAGGGGAAGGGCATGGGGACACATCAGCTGTCGGCCAACCAGTCAGGGTCAGACTCAAGGGCCTGGGCTAGGCCACACTCAGGAGACTCCCCAGGACCAGCCATGCCTGGGCAACCAACGGGGACCCAGGGACAGTGCTTGGAGTGAGGCCTGAATTCAGGGGCTGCCTTTCCTGTTCTCTGCCTCTTCATCCCCATCTCTGCCTGAGGGAGAGTTGGCTGCTGTGGCAAGTTGAGGGCCCAAGTCCCCTGGAGCCTCTGGTCCAGCCGAGACCCCGGGGGAAGAACCTAAGATTATTGACTTCCCGGGCAGCGCAGGGCCAGGATGGGGAAGGGGTGCTTTCTGCCTGGCTCTGCTCAGTGCACAGCCATCCGGCCTCTGCCCTCTGCCCTCTGCCCTCTGCCCTGCCCGGCGTTCCTCCTGTTGGTCTCTCCCTCCTGTCTCTCTGTCTCTGGATATCTCTCCATCTCTGCACTCCCTTCCCACCCTGCACCCCAAAGCACATCCTCCAGGGCAGTCAGTCTGCTAGAGGGACAGAGGGAAAGCATTGCCTAGAGATCCGCGCCCTAGGTGACAGTTTCCCACTGGAGGCCTGGCCCCTGATTCTTGGCCTATGTGGCCGCCTGCCCATCCCCCGCACCCTGACCTGCTCCCCAGCCTTCAGGTCTCTGTGCCCACCCCACCCCCAGACACCTAGGCACCTTCCAGGGAACCTCGAAGGCTTGTGCTTACTTAGACCCTTCGCTCCTAGGGGATGGGGATGTTTGCACCTTTTTCAGTCCCTTGTTGCAGGAAGATGTGTGTGGCTCTCCTGCTGTCTTCTCCCCAATCCTGTGGGAGGCTGCACAGTGCCTCAGGACGAGGCCCCTCCCTTAATCTCTCCTGGCTTTTCCCCTCAGAGAACAAGTGGCCATTCCCCCCGCCCCCCATCACAACTCTAGCAGGTGATGGAGTCCCCAGGAGCCATTAAACAGTTGCCCGAGACCAGTGGCCACAGGGTGGGGCTGTGGGAGGAGGCCAGAGTGCCCCCTGCACGGTCCCCAGGAGCAGACGGCCGCCAGCCTCCTGCCTTTTCCTGGAGATGGCATCCACGGGCCCCAGGTCCCACATCAGCCCAGTGCAGCCAGAGTTGCAGGTGGTGGGGTCACCTTGGAGCTGGGCTCTGCTCCCCCCCAACCTTCCACGTGCTGGCTCGCTGGCCAAGCTCTTCTCAGCTCGGAGCTCCTCAAGGTGAAGAGGGCATCCTTGAAGGCTCTGGCGGCCCCACGCCAAGGTCCAGGCACCAAGGTCACTGCCAGCCCACACCGCAGGAAGGGAGAGGGGTGATCAGGAGGTTACAGCGAGGGAGGAGGGGGCCGGGGGAGGGGAAATAAAAAAAGATTACATTTTTTTAAAAGGCACTCTAGCTGTCTGCTGACACCATCTCTGGTCTCCATCTGTTTTATAGCCGGACGGCTCAGGCCGCTGGGCTTTGCCGTCAGGGCATGTGTGTGTGTGTGTGTGTGTGTGTGTGTGTGTGTGTGTGTTGGGGGGCGGTGAGGAGCCAGACCCCCACCAGCCAGACCAGGCGTCCTGGTAGACGCACCTCCTTTCTGCTCCCACCCCCATCCCTGGCTTCTGCTATGGGACTGCTCCAGCCACGGGCACCCAACCCTTGGCAGGGTGAAGGGCATCCGGTGCAGGTGAGATCCCAAGGGTGGAGGGGAACCTGGCCCCTGGCTGGCGGCCACTATCGCTGCCCATCTATCCCCCTGACAGGTCAATTTTCTCCCGTGTTTTACAGGACTTTTCAGAGCAGGAAATGTGATCTGGCGGCTGATTTATGTCTTTACCTGGTCTTTGTTCACAAGCCTGCTCTGCGGTCCCCTGCTCTGCAGTGCTGCGCCTGTGCAAGTGTCCAGGCCCTGAGTTCCTCCGCAGGGGTCCCCACCCTCGGCTCCTCCTAGGGACTGGGGCCGACTGTGCCCAGCCTGAGCTCGCCTCTGACTTGGGAAGAGGGTCCGAGCGGCTTGTTTCCTGGGAAAGGGGTGGTCTGGGGGCACTTCGAATTTCCTGGCAGAGGGGCTGCCCTCTGGGGGAGGGGAATGGTGATGTGGGGAGAAGGATGGGGAACCACATCTGGGGAGGGCCATGTCCCTTAGCAACACTTCCCGGGTTTGGAAGGAAGGGACGGTTAGGGTAATTGTGTTCTTTACATGTTAAGTTGACTTTTGTTTCTCAAACTGAGTTCTTCCCTGGTGTCATAGTGCACATGGGGCCGAGGCGGGATGCGGGCCTCTCCCCTGGTGTCCTCTCGGGGGGGGCAGCAGTTGGAGGATTTTAGCAGCCACCTTCTGAAATAATGAACATCTTTTGTGTATAATTGACAAACTCTCAGTCTTTTAGAAAGTGGCGCAGAGCACGTTTAGAAAACTTTCAGCGGACATTCCAAGTGAAAACAGCTCTTGGCTCCTGCCCCGCCTCCACCTCCCCCAGGTGCCACCCCCCACCCCTTCCCAAGAGGATTCTGGGAACCTGAGACTGTGGTCTCTTCCTCCGCACCATCCACAGGTTCCGTGTGGTTTTGTCACATACTCCGGGTGCTAACCGAGGTGACCACTGCTAACAAACAAGCTGGATGCCACCTTCCTCCTGTTTCCACCAATGCCCAGGTCTCGCCCCCAAGGCGCTGCCACCTAGCACCCAGGGGCCCATGATATGATGATCACTCGATCGGTGGTCAAACAAGTAAGTGGATTAAGATCCTCAACCCAGAGTCTGTGTGGGTGTCTCCAAGAAGAGGGTGAGTCCTGCCCTGACCACCAGGGCTCCCTGAGGTGGGGAGATGCAAACATGGCACACTGGGGGGCCCGGCATGGGCAGATGGCCTCTCAGCAGACCCCACTCCTGAGCAGTGGGCTCTGCCTCGAGATTAGCAGGGGCCATGCATGATTCTTGCTGAGGTAGGACCCCCATGGCCATGTGGTCTCTGCCCCCACAGGAAGCCCAGACACACATGCCCAGCCAGGACCTGTGTGTGACCCAAACCTTGGCCAGCAGACTCTCCCTGGCTCTTGGTGTTGATGCCTGACCGAGTCACCAGGTAAAGGGACAGGTAGAATCTGTGGGTGTGGCTGACCAGGTGTCCTGGCCCGACTGTACCTGACCAAAGGTGAGTAACGTTACTCCTGCTTCCCGCCTCCCCAGGAGGCCGTTTCCCCACTCCACTTTCCAGCCACCTGTTTCAACTGTGAGATCCTGTTATCCTTCCAAACTTATCCTGTTTAAATGGTGAGAACAGTGTTGGTTTTTGTCTCCAAAAACTGAAAGTATTTTGCTGATTCAAGACCCACCAAGATGAAATTAACAGGGTTGGGACTTGCGGTTCCACTTGGAAAGGACTATAGTCCAGGTCACGCCCACCAACCCACCCATTTATGTCTCCATCCATCCATCATATGTACATTTACTCACCCATCTGTCACCCACCCACCAATCCACCAACTCTCCCCTTCCATCCACCCATCTACCCATGATCCACTTACTCATTCATTCACCTGTTCACCCACCCACCCGTCCACGTGTCCATTCATTTGCTCATCCATCCTTTATCTATCTAGTCCCCACTCCAGCAAGCCACCTTTCTATGAGGAGCACTGACAATATTCCAGGCCTGGTATCAGGTACCAGGGCCACAACAGTACATGAGACCTTGCATTAGTCCCAATCTGGTGGAAGAAATAACATGTAAATCCAGGGGGCTCTGGGGCACGTGAGCAGGGCATGTATAACCCAGTTGGGGGAAAGAGAGGGCCAGGGAGTCTTCCAGGAGGAGGAGTCTGTGGAGCTTCAAGATGGGTAGTGAGGAAGGGCCTGCTGGGCAGAGGCCAGGAAAGGTGGGTGGCTTGAGAAGCCTGAAGAACAGAGTAGGGGGCCGGAAGTACAGCAGGATGCGAGCTGGAGCTGCAGAGCTGATGTGGCGGGCCTCATTCCCAGGCCATTTGGGAAGGGCAGAGGCGTGACCACCGACCAAGGAACCCATCATATCCTTCCTTCCTGGTGTTCCATCTCAGTATCAGCCAACCACTCACGCTGGAAATGATGACATGGAAGGAAAGAGGGGCCACAGCCCCTCTTCCGATCCTTCCCCCATCAGTTTGCTGGAGGAGAACTCGGGCACAGCAGGAAGTGAAATAAAGACAGCAGAGTTAGTTTTGTGGCCTGTCTGTACTGTGTTCATAACAACGGAATACGAGAGCAGGTACCAGCTACAAAATACGAGTTGTGTGATTTCAGTGATTCAGCCTATATTTGTGTTTCAAACGGGCATCACACATTATAAAGATGAATGTTAAACGCATGCTAATAATTTAAAGTTTTCTTTACTTAGAATGACATTACATAGCAACTAAAAAACACCATGACAAGTGGAGAGACCATGGAAGAAAGGGAAAACGTTTATGCTTTCCCTCCTTTGATGGAATTTTCCGTGACTTTTGAGCAGGGTCCACACTCTCCTTTTTTTTTAAAAAAATTATTTTTTATTTTTTAATAAATTTATTTTATTTATTTATTTATTTTTGGCTGCACTGGGTCTTCGTTGCTGCAGGCGGGCTTTCTCTAGTTGTGGCGAGCAGGGGCTACTCTTCGTTGTGGTGCGCGGTCTTCTCATTGCGGTGGCTTCTCTTGTCGTGGAGCACAGGCTCTAGGCGCGCGGGCTTCAGTAGTTGTGGCACGTGGGCACACTCTCCTTTAACTGGGCCTCATAGGTTTTGTAGCAGGCCCTGCAGATGACGGAAGGGACTCACTTTTCCCTGTGGGTTTTGGGTGCAGTGTTAGGAAGGCCTGGCCTGCTGGGGCAACTCTCCCCCCTTAGCCTCAAACACAGGTGACTTCAATCTCTGTCAGCGCGAATTGAGGTGACTGTGGCCCAGCTCCCAGGGAGGAACTCACCAGACAAAAGGGCCCTTTCAAGACCCCTGCTTGGAGCTAGGGGACCCCAGGAAGAGTGGGGGCAGCATCCTGCAGCTCCGTCCTGTGACTGCCTTCCCCAGGGGCTAGAGGATGGGAATGAGGCCAGAGGCTTCTTGTCTGCTTGGGCTTCACCCCCAATCGCCCCCCCACTCCCCCCCACCGTGGTCTTGGCTGCTTCCATCCCCAGGGATGCTGAGCACAGGAGTCGTCTGTGTGAAGCCTGGACGGGTTGGGGGCTGGGCTGATGTGTGACCGAAGGCTGTGCGCTCTAAACCCTCCTGGGTCCGTATGCAGCCAGTCCGACTGCCTGCCCTGTGCAGAGGGAGGAGGCCACACCCCCAGGTAGTGTGGGGACAGCTGGAGGAGCCCGGGCTGGAATCCGAGCCTGGTGGCCCTTGTCATCATCACCGGTCCCTGATGGGCCCTGGACGTGCAACGGGTGCCTGGCTTGGGGCTCAGCACCTGCTAGCCTGGAATTTCATTGGCTCTCCTGTTATCTGAAAACTCGGCCTGTGTTTGGGCACCCAAACAACGGTAATAACACTAGCGGGTAGTGACAGCGCCCACGTCCCATGCATATCTGCTGCTTCCCAAACACGTGGCCCACTCCACCTCCATGGCACCTGACAGAGCAGGCGTGGTGACCACCTCTCCATCCCCGGGGTCGAAGGCCTGTGAGCTGCCAAGTGTCCACAAGCGGAGGCCGGCCTTTCACCTGCAGAGGTGGTGGCAGGGCCCACTGTGGCCACTTCTAGAGGAAGGGGTGGGCAGTGCTGCAGCGGAGGCGGCTCCTCACTGATTAAGCACGTGCTGTGTACCAGGCCCTCTGTGGGCCTCACTTAATTGACTGCTATGGCTGTGGGCGGTGTGTGTGTGTGTGTGGTTAGCGCTATATTTCGGTGAGGAAACCAAGGCCAGATGAAGATGATTGTCCAGCCCGATGGCTGGAAGATGGGGAGAGGCTTTGAAGGTCGCCTGGTGGCTACAGCCCTGTCAGCAGCAGCTCTTCTGAAGGAGAGACGAAGAGTGAGTCTACCCTCGGGCCAGGCGCCAGGTGGGGCTCCTCCAGGTCCTGTTGGAGCAGATACTGTTCCTCACCCTGCGAGGGGGCCTGAGGATTTGACAAAGCCCGGGCGCGGATCCAGAGGGCCCGGCCAGGCCCCCTGCCCTCAGCCCTGCCCCCCCGCCATCTGTAGCCTCCCTGCCCGGGACCCCTGCCTTCGTGAAGGCTGTCGTCCCCTCAGGCCCAGCTCCGGCCCTCTGCCTGGGGAGTGGAGGGGGCTGTGTCCCCAGGGACAGCCCGTCCTGCGCTCCCTGTCTCCATCAGCTCTCGGCTGTCACCGGCTCTAATTACCCAGGCTCCATCTGCCTGGGCCTCTGCACAGCTGGGGAAGCTCTCAGAAGCTGCACCCCACGCCCGGGCATGTCACATTCCTGTATACCTCCCCACCGCCCCGCTGTCCTGCCCAACTGCAGGGCAGCCACGGGTGCAGGGAGCCTGGGGCGGGGGGTGGGGGCTGCCGCTGCTGGATGGGGGAGCCTGAATGCGGCCCAACTGTGCCCCAGGTCTCCCACCTGTGTCTCCCTCACCCCCCACCCCACCATCCTAGTCCTGTCCCCCGACCTAGCAAAGAGAAGTCAGAAATTTATCACTCTGGGTCTGTTGGGGCCACCTGGCGGAGCTCAGTGTTCTAATGGCGAGGGCGAGGGCAGGACTTCCCCACATGAAGGGGACCGTCTGACCTTCCAGGTTTGCCTCCCACCCTGTGGGTCACAGCCTTCCCTGGAGCCCGAGCAGGGCCCATGGGCCCTGTGGTGCCTGGGCAAGCCGTGCTTGGGGCACACCTTTTAGGAGAGATAAGTGACACCTTTGATCCCAGGGACGCTGCCCTGGAAGGGGGCCCATCCTGGGGAGATCTCCCCGCTTCTGTGGCCTGGGAGGACCAGATGCAGAAGGGGCTGAAGAAGGCGGGCATTTGCCGGGCTCCGGCCACCATTGCTGGCTCCTCCCTTCTGGAGCATGAAATGACAGTTTCCTGCCGGCTCACAAAACCTTCGAGGCATTTCACCCTGGCAAGCCTGGGGCACGCACATCTGTAGCCAGAACACCCCACCCTTTGTCCCCACTCCTCAGATGTAGCCTGGGGAGCAGGCGTGAGGCCTCATGCCTCTTGCTGGCCTGCTCCACAGAGGGTCCATGGGGCAGGGAGGAGGGTGAGCTGAGTGCATGCTGGGGTCTCAGCCCGGCTCTGCCCCAATCTGCCAGGCTGAGGCTGAGCGGAAGGTGGCCATGGTACAGCCTGGCATCCTGGCTTAAGGAGGATGGAATCCCAGAGCAGGCGGAGCGAGCACATGGCCTGCTGGTTAGGGGTTGGCCACTGCTGGGGTCAAGTACCAGCTCCTAATCTGCTTGGTGCGCCAGGAGAATGAGCTCAGACATGGCCCTGACTTTCCTGCACCCCCAGATCTGCCTCCAGCCCCAACAGGAAGGGAAACACCTTGTGAATTTCCCAGGGACCTAGGTAGGGAACCCACCCGCCCATGCAGGGCCTGCAGGGATGGTGCCTGGGGGTCCCTGTGTCCAGACGTGGGACTCTGCACCTTATGTGCCCAGGCAGCTCTCGCCTCGTGTCTGGAATTTTTTTAAAAAGGTGGGGGGGAAAGATAAAGTAGATGAAAGCAGTTTTTCCATCTTGTCAAATTCTCAACCACCCCCTCTAATTACAACATGATAATGAGATTCAGGGGAAGTTTTCTGTTGGTGGCCAAGATTACAATCTGAAGCTTTTGTCTGAGCCCAGGGACATCATAAAGGTCACACTGTCTCTCCAGCTCAGCCTGGCTGCACAGAAGGCTCTCCCTGATGGGCCTGGGGACACACTTCCCATTCCCCGCTGCTGGATAGGACCTGGCCAAGGGCTCCCCCCTCAGACCAGGGAAAGGGGAGGCCCCAGGGTAGACCAGGTCTACAGAGGCCACATGAGGCCCCAAAGCTTAAATGAAGGCGAGCTTGGAGACGGGTCTGGAGTGGTGCAGTAGTGTTCTCTGTGTCTCCTTTCCCCTAACGTGGCCTAAAGCATCCCCAGGAGCCAGTCCCACAGGCAAGGTGCTGGACTCCACCACCCGCTAGAAGATGCTGCCTCCCTTGTCTCAGCTCAGGGGGCAGAGGCTAGCAGCCCCTCATGCAGGGAGCTTGGAGCCACAATGACCTGTGCCCAGGCACTTGGCCTCCTGTTACGTGGCCTTAAGCAAATCGCCTTGCCTCTCTGAGCCTCAGTTTCCCCATCTGTAAAATGGAGAGGGTAACAGTTAGGAACTACCATTGGCTGCCTCTAGTAGGAAGTCGAGAAGTTTGCCCTGGCCAGGCTGCTACCAGGACCTGGGCTCTACTCTGAGTGAGAAGAGTTGGAGCTCTGACTTTCTGCCTGCCATGTGATGAACAGACTGTGAGGAGGCCAGGAAGTGCCAAGTGAGGAGAGCATTGCAGTGGTCCAGGAAAGAGATGATGATGACCGGGACCATGGTGGAAACAGAGGAAGTGGTAAGATTCATGGGTATCTGAACATGGACTCAACAAGATTTCCTGACAGATTGGATTAGGGTTCTGACTGAAAAGGAGAAGTCAAGGATGGGTCCAGGGCAGCTGCAGGAGTTCCAGCCATCACATCTGCATTCCAGGCAACAGGAATGAGGCAGGGAGAGATTAAAAGGACCATTGAAAAGGCTTTCCTGAAGTTCACCCAACACTTCTGCTAACATTGGTCAGGTCTTAGTCACATGACTGTCCTGACTGCAAAGGGGGGATGGGAAGAGTAATCTCTTTGCTGGGTACAATGCCATTGACAAGGACAGAGAGATGTTGTTAATAGGGAGAAGGACAGCATGGACACTGGTCAGGAAGCCACTTGGAGATGCTGATCACTATACACTTAGCCCAGGGTCAGTTCCCAGTGGGCACAGGCGATGCCCTGAGCGCTGACAACCTGGGCCAGGTGGCATGTCCCACGGACCCTCTCCACCTGCAGGAATTAGGCGGGAGTTTCTGTGGTTCTCCAGATGAGCACTGCAAATTAGGTGGTGTTGTGAACTTGGCCCCATAGGAGGACATGGATGGCTTGGGCAGCGAGGGGTGGCCAGGAAAAAGGAAGAGACAGGGCCAAGGCAGGGTTGCGGGGTGGCTGAGAAGGGCACCAGGGAACCATTGGCCAAGGAGGGGAAGGATGAACCTGTCAGACGGAGCAGGTGAGGCCGTGGCAGGGGCTATGTCTGCGGGAGGCCTGCTGTGTGGACACTGAGGGGCCTGAAACCCGGGAGTGTCCAGAATGGGCAGCATGGTAATGTTCGTGTCCTAGGGCTGCTGTAACAAAGTTCCAGAAACTGGGGTACTTAACAAATTTATTCTCTCCCATTTCTGGGACCAGAAGTCTGATATCAGGGTGTCAGCACAGTCAGTTCTTTCTGAGGGAGAATCTGTTCCACGTCTCTCTTCCAGCTCCTGCTACTGCCGGCCATCCTTGGCGTTCCTTGGCTTGCAGGTGAATCACGCCAATCTCTGCCTCTGTGTTCACAGGTGTTCTCTCTGTGTGGGTGCCTGTGTCCAAATTCCCCCTTTTTGTAAGGACACCGGTCATATTGGATTAGGGCCCCCCCCCCATATGCTGAGGGACTGGGGTTAGGAATGCACACATGAATTTGGGTGGGGGGGGTCACATCCACCTTAAACCTGCAGGGTAGGAAGGTGAGGGTGGAGACTGCAGCAATGGCCCCAGGCTTGGGAGGTCACAGGCCCTCATTAGCGGATGTGTGGGGTCCTGGGACATTGGGAGGCAGCTCTGCTGATGGCAGCTTTCTCAATTTCTTGTAGAAAACACCCCTTGGCCCTCTCCCTCCCCCACCAGGCATCCTGGGATGGGTCTGTCCAGTGAGGTCCCTGGGGAGGGCTGTGGGAGGGCATCTGGGCCAGGCTGTTGGCTGGGAGAAAATGTAGGTGCCTCTCCCCCGTACCCCGTTCTGGCTTCCTGCCTTCCAGGAAAGGGAAGAGGGGGGCCTCCCTGGGTGCCCCCTTGGGTCCCAGAACCACCTGAGGAGGGGAGACCTGGTCTACCCTTGGCCCAGCTGGCTACTGGTCTCCCTCAGGTCTGGGTCAGCTGGCCTGGCCCCTGGTGTGGACAGAGTCTGCTTGCCTCCTGGGCTTCTGGCCTTCCCAGTCTCCAGAGATTTGGGACCTGCATGGGGGGCCCTGGAGGACTGGATGGTTAGTCTGTGGTTTTTCCAACAGAGGGTCTCATGGCTGCCCCTGCTCCAGACAGAGGCCCCTGGAGGCAGAGGGAACCAGTGTCAAGACCCCTGGAAGACCCTGCCGGCCCCCAAGGCTCTCCCAGGCCCACTCAGCCCAGGTGCCCATGAGCAGCTCCTCTCCTGTCTTCCTCTCCCGGGCTGCTGGCCCCTAGCCCTCCTCCCAGAGCCCGAGCCAGCATTGGTCACCAACAGCTTGAGATCTGGGAAAAACCCTTGGT
Organism: Tursiops truncatus; assembly: GCF_011762595.2. Classification (NCBI taxonomy): domain Eukaryota; kingdom Metazoa; phylum Chordata; class Mammalia; order Artiodactyla; family Delphinidae; genus Tursiops; species Tursiops truncatus. Next base: position 46,901,286 of record NC_047053.1, read on the forward strand.
CCGTGGCTTTAGGGGCTGGGGCCAAGGATGGACTCTCAAAACTGGGCCCACTCAGTGGGGGGCTAAGGGTGGCCCACCCAGCTCCCCCTTGTCAGCCCCAGCGAAGCTCCCTTGCACCTGGGCAGCTCCCCAGGCATCTCCAACTTGGGCAGCCCCTGACAGAGGAGGAGGGGACATAATCATTATCCTCCAGGCCACAGTGGAGCCAGCCCCTGCCTCCCCACCTCACATGCTCCCCTCTCCCAACACAAAGGGGCCTATGAAATGAACTGAGCAAACGTACTTTGGAAAACACCAGGGCCTCCCCTCTCCTCTCACACCTCATTAAGACCTTACCACCCCCACCCAGAAAACCAAGGTCATGGCCAAGTGTGTGGGGGGGGCCAGGGGGCGGGGCGGGGGGGGCGGCAGTCACGAGGTTCCCTGTGAATGCAGTCACTCCACGTGGTTCCAGCACTGCCCCTTCCTCTGAGGAGGAGGCCTGGCGGTAGGACGGGGTTGGTGGATTCCCCCAAGCATGTGATCTAATTGCACCCCGCCCAGCGGATGCTAAATGAAATCCATTCCTGTCTGCTGGACCTGTTGTCAGTTTTATGGCTCTGGGGTTATATAAACAGCGGGAGGAGAGTACAGGGAGTCAGGGCCAGGGGCCTAACAGGCCTGGGCTCCCTCTTCTTTCCCTCGGCCACCTCCCTGGGCTCAGGGCAGCCTCCAGGCTCTGCTCGGACACAGCCTGAAAGAGGGAGAACCCAACCAGAGAGGGGGATGGGAACTTGGATATCTGGACAGTTCAGCCACTGGGCTGGCATGAACATTTAACTCCTGCTTGCTGGGGTGATGAAAGCCCAGACCCCATACCAGGGTCCCTGACGCTCAAGCCCCCCCAGGGCCCCTAGTATTCATTTCCAAGGGACCTTCCTGGCCCCCCATCATGCCTCTGGTTTAGAAGCTAGAGACACAGATGAAAAAGCAGAGGATTGCCGTAAAACAATGATGCTCTCCAGGAGAGAAGGGACCAGCCCTCACTGGGGCTTATACCTGTGACCTCACAGAGAATCGGAGAGCAGGGTCATCAGCCCCATTTTACACCTGAAAACACTGAGGATTGATCCAGTGTCCTGGTAGCCAGGGCACAGCCAGCTCCATGGCCCTGGCTCTGCTTACCACCAGCTCCTGGGGCCCAGGCCACATTCTCCAAGAGCCCTTCTCTGAAGCAGCCACAACTCTCATGTGGATTTAACCCAGGCTGGGTCCCTGCATTTCTCTGGTGAGGACTGAGGTGGGGGAGAGGGAGGGGAAGGGGAAGGAGGTGGTAGAGGGGCTCACCCTTGGTAAAGCAGGCACCACCTCCAGCCCCCCACCCCAGTGTGGGAGAAACAGGATCCTTCTCCTCACTACAGACGTGCCAGGTGGGGTCAGCATGCCCCTCTGTTTGACGACCTAAGTCGCCAGCCTCCAGAGATGGGACCCTCATCCAGCCCCCTTCCCCTCCTTCCCCCGCTGGTGCCCATGGCTGTCACCTCCAGTGACCAAATGGAAAGTTGCTGCCACTTCAGTGATGGGCGCCCCAGGTGCCCCAGAACAGGCTCAGAGAGGTTCATTAACATGCCAGGTCACAAAGCCTTGGTGCTCCAGAAAGCTCCCATGGAACAGTGGTGTCCTGTCAGCTCTGCTGATTGAACTCATGTGTCGCTATCGAGAATGGAGGGGGTGTAGGTTCAAAAATAGCTACAGCCCTGCCCTTCCCTGCTTTACACTTCAGTCCCTAAACCTTTAGGTGGTGCAGGGCGAGGTGAGTGACTGTGTCAGTGGGAATTGCAGGTGGGAGGCCACTCAGAACCAGAGTGGGAAAGAGAGGGAGTCCGGGATGGGGGTGGGGCAGCCCAGGGGAGGGTATTGGAGCCCAAGTGAGGTGGGGGAGCATCAACTCAGGCGTTACAAGTAAGGAAAGGGAGAATACCAAGATGAACGCTGTGGACCTGGACCCTCAGGGTTATTTGGCGATGTTGCTGTGAAAGTGTGGCTTTCAATATACTTAGATGGACGTTGGAAGAAACCGGTATGTGAGCGTGGTACACACATGTGTCTTCTAATTCTGTCCATTGAGGGACCAGGAGCAGTGGCATCCCAATGGCTGAGCACACACCCAGGGCCCAGATCTTGGTCTCTATGACTAGTCTCCCACTGGAAGGACCCAGGGCTCCTTGGAGAAATGATTGATTCTGGAAAAGTACAGGATGAGCTAGGAACATCTAATTGTGCAGGAAAGCAAGGAAGTGCTCAGAGAATGATGGGGACGCAGCACAGGACACAGGAGCCAGCTGAAGGGGCTCTCACCGTCCAAGTCTGGGAAAATTGAGCATCAGAATAACTAGTGATAGTAATGGATGATAACCCATTGAATACAATAGGAAACCACAGTGATATCGATACATTAGTACGTTGCAAGTTTGACAAGGAGCAGGACAGTTAGTTTCAAAGTACCTCCCCACAAACCACTCATTTTTTATAAAGGAGAAAGATGTAACTTTAATGTAACTATCTAATCAAGCAATCAGAGAGAACATCACCAGTAATGGGACAAATCAAAATCATCCGGCACCTGATAGGATTCAGTGGAAACGCAGCAGCACATCCATGATATTCTTGCCAAAGAAACGTAACTTGAATTTCATCATGGGTGTGGGTAGGCAGAATACTGGCTCCCCACAAAGATGTGCACCCCTTAATCCAGGGACCCTGTGAATATGTTACCTTACATGGCAAAAGGGACTTTGCAGCTGTGATTAAGGTTACAGACCTTGCGATGGGGAGATTATCCTGGATTATCCGGATGGACTCAATCTAATCACTTGAATACTTAAAATTGGAAAACTTTTCCTGGCTGGGTCAGAGATGTGAAGCGAGAGGGAGCTGACCCCCTCACCCTGTTGCCAGATTTGAGGTTGGAGGAAGGGGGCCATGAGCCAGGGAATGCAGCCTCTAGAAACTGGGAACGGGCCTCAGTTTTCAGCTGGCAAGAAAACAGGGGCCGTGCTCCTACCACCCGAAGGAACTGAATACTGCCAGCCACCCAATGAGTAGGAAATGGAGTCTGAACGAGAGTTTCCAGAAAGGGGGCAACCTGCTCGCATCTTGATTTCAGTCCGGTGAGATCCATTCTGGACTTCTGAGCCCCAGAACGGTAAGAGCAGATTTGTGTTGGTTAAGCTGCTAAATTTGTGGTGATTTGTTACGACAGCAATGAAAAACTAGTATAATGAGGAGACATCAGACAAACTCCGATTGAGGGACACAGGGCTACTTACTAAGCACATTGAAAGAACGCAAAATTCGTAAGATCAACAGCTAATTAGAAAAATGGGCAAAAATGAATAAGCATTTCAAGAAGAAATGTGAATGGACAGTAAAAATATGAGTAGATGATTAACCTCATTTGTAATTAGGCAGAACAAATTAAAAACCACAGTGAGATTCCATTTTATTCACCATATTGGCCAAACTGATGATACCATATGTATGTGACAATGCAACTCTCAGGGTCGAGTTCCTTGTGCTCCAGGCCCGGAAAGACACGGCTCAGGATCCCAGGTCCACAGGAGGATTAGCGGGGCGCTGGGACAGGTGAGCGGCCGCCCGGCCCCGCCCCGCATGCCCTAGCCTGCAGACCCAGCCCCCACCTCTCATTGGTTTGCGCCTCGTCAAGCCCCGCCCCCAGGCCTCGCCCTCCCGCCTTCCCCAGGCCCCGCCTCCGCAGGCTCCACCCAGGCCCGCCTCTCGTCTTGAGCGCCTTGCCCGAGCCCCGCCTCCTTGTCGTCACTTCCGGGAAGAGGAGCCCGCGGAAGGCGGAAGTGTGTGTGCCAGGGGGGCTGCGAAGCCGGGCTGAGGTGTTCCTGGCTGGCACCCCGCGGCTGCTCTGGGTCTGGGCGTGGGGACACGCGGGTGGTCAGCGAGAGCCAGCGGGGAACGAAGCCATGAGGCGGCCGCGGGGTCTGGCGGGGTCTGGAGGTTGACTGCTCCCGCCGCCTTCCCGCGAGGCCGCCTCCTCCAGGCAGTCACCCGTTCCCCTCAGGGTCTCGCGCCCCGCCGTCGTCCCGGCGCCTTGGACTGGGGCTCCCGTGCCCCCAGCCCCCACGCTATGACTGCGGCCGCCGCCTCCAACTGGGGGCTGATCACGAACATAGTGAACAGCATAGTAGGTGTCAGTGTCCTCACCATGCCCTTCTGCTTCAAACAGGTGAGTCCAGTGGGCAGTGGTCGCCGCCCTCGCCGCCCCGGGCTCATCCCCTCACGGGAACTAGGGCTGGGGGAGGCGGCCCTGCAGCTCTTCCGCCTCGGGACTGCAAGAGAAACCGAAGGAATTTCCTCAGTGAAAAACTTAAGCACAATTAATAACAGACCGAAGTGCAAGTGTAGCAAAAGAAAATGATCCTTCAAAAATGGAAAGTGACCACAGGATTCAGTGTTCTTTTTCTTTACTATTATTTTTTAAAACTCTGACCTGACTGCACTTGTATTCAGAAGCACACAAGTCAAACCCCCAGGCCCTGGAACTAGATTGGGATGTTGGTTACAAGGTGATTACTAAATTCTCCAGAGTGTACGCTTAAGATCTCTGCGTTTCACTGTATGCCAATGTTACCTTGATTGAAAAAATCTGAAATGTTAAAAAATTGGTGTCATCCCAACATTAAATACTGCATGAAAGAAACTCACCTTTTTTTTTTTTTTGAAACTCACCATTTTTGAGGTGTGAATTCATTTGGCTTCTGTTTAATTCACAAATAGACAGGCATTTGGTACGTTAGAAAAGGGAGATTGATGGAATTATCAAATTGGGTAACCTCTTTCCTAAAAATGAACTTCTTAGCTTCCTGTGTGCCACGGTGGAGGTGCCGCTCCACCTGCCTCCTAGGACAGGAGCTGTCCACTACCTGGGTTGCTTAAGGCTGGGGGAGGAGGAGTGGGACACCAGAGAAGAACAGGTGGCCAGCAAGCCTTCAAAGACCAGTCTTATATGATGAAACCAAATAGGTGGAAAAAAGTGAAAATAAGATGGACATTTTGGAACTGAAAATGGGCACCAGTCGTTTAATTTTAGATTAAGACTTTGCATTTTTCATATTTAGCATCTTTTGGATAAAACTAGCAAAGAGAAAGAAAATGAGTTTATGGTTCCCATGTGAGTGGTTGATCTGACTTGGTTGGTGAGCATGTTGGCAGGAGGACAGAGACTGCAGGCCTATGTGGAAGGCCACGCTGGCGGCTTCTAGAAGCCCTGGGGCAACATCTGTGTCTCGGTATGTGAATCCCAGTGTGAGCCGGCCACCTCTGTTTCTGGAAGGACTACATGTCCCAGCGTGCGTTGCGACTTGCCTGGCGCAGAACTGCATCCTGGGATGTGTAGTTGGCTGGTCCTGCGTCTGTAAATGCAGTGCTGTCATCCTTGATGCCTGTCTGTCAAGTGCCACCATGGTAGGGCTCTGGTGATTCAGATTTGAGTATCTGCCATGTGCTGGGCACGAGGCCTCTGCCAGAGCATTTAAACATGGGCCAGGCTGACTTGCCTGGGGAAGAGCTTAGAGGTGGGGGTCTGCATGCAAGCCAAGACCTGGAAGTGGTTTGCCCTGCCCCGAGGGCCTGGCTGAGTTAGGACACTCTCACCCATCTCTCAGCAACTTCTCCGTGAGAAGCCGTCAGCCAGAACACAATGTGAGGCCAATGGGCAATTTGGAGATGTGTGTTTTGATCTGGCAGCCAGGTCATTTAAAAAAAGTTTTGGTTTGCATTTTTTGTTTGTTTGGTTTTAGTAATTTGGGTACTTTTCCAAAAGAATTAACATTTTATTGAAGTGTAACATGCGTATAGAAAAGTGGACACATTTTAGGTGTACTCTTGATGGATTTTCCTAACGTTAACAAACACATGTAGCCAGTTCCCAGCTTAAGGAGCACAGCATTGCCAGCACCCTCCAGCCCTGCCTTCTTACTGAGGGTCCCCCTCCTACCCCCAGTACCACAGGTCAGTGTTGCCAGATTTTAACTTTACGTGAATGGGTCATGTTGGTACATTTCAATGTCTGGCTAGCATTCCTCAATTTATCTGTTTTTTAACCTTTACTAGGCAGGCATGGTGTTTCCTATTTGGAGTGCTTTGGAACTTGTGCACAGGCTTTGACCCCGTGGACGCATTCTGTGGGGTGGTGACCTGCGTGCAGGAGAGCTGGGTCGTGGGCTGTGTGTGCGTTCCGCTCTGCTAGATGCTAGTAGGGACAGTTGGTTGTTTCTTCAGTTTTTGGATTACAGATAAACCTGCTGTAAACATTGGCATGCAGGTTTGTGCATGAACACATGTTTTCATTTCTTTTGGGTAAATACCTAGGAGTGCAATTGCTGGTCAGATGGTGAGTGTCTGTTTAACTTATAAGAAAGGCGTAAATGTCATTTTTAATCTCTTCCTTCCAGAATGTGTTTATCACTCGTAGCTGTTGATCCAAGTGGCTGGAAGGTGGTTTGCTGTAGGGTGTCTGCAGGGAACTGGGGAGACTGGCAACCCCTTGCTGTTCCTTGAGACTCTGGGAGGGGCTGGGAAGGAACCAGTGTCCCTGGTGCTCTTTTGGGGTCATGCACAGGCTTTATGTCTTTGGACAGAACCTGTGGCCACCACATCCAGGAAATTGTCCTTTTAATGCTAGGAACCGCTGCCCATAGGCACGGGAACTAAACAGAGCTGGGGCCTCGTGTCTAGGGGGCGGGGGCCGTGGGGAGGGCTGTTGGTCGTAGCACATGCTGTTCAGTGTGAGAGGTAAAGATGCCGGGTAGCTTTATTTTGTTAACATCTCTTTCTCTCCCAACCCTACAGTGTGGCATCGTCCTGGGGGCCCTGCTCTTGGTCTTCTGTTCTTGGATGACGCACCAGTCGTGCATGTTCCTGGTGAAAGCCGCCAGCTTGAGCAAGCGGAGGACCTACGCTGGCCTGGGTGAGTGCATCGCCTCCCCAGGGAGCGCTGGACCTTTCTCAGTACCTTCTTAAGAAGTGCAGTGGTTTGGGCCTTATTTTTTTTTTTTTTGGCCGTACATGCGGCACGTGGGATCTTAGTTCCCCGACCAAGGATTGAACCTGTGACCCTTGCATTGGAAGCATGGAGTCTTAAACACTGGACCGCCAGGGAAGTCCCTGGGTCTTATTCTTTTAATTACTTTTCTTCCACTTTATTCTTTATTCCTTTGAACAGCAGTTTCTTATTTTAAAATTTAATGCAATTTAAAAAAAACTGTTAACATCAACACACATTTTAAAATTGAGGTGATACTCATTCTCCTGTCTCCCCTTTATGCATATCCACACAGAGAGCCCTCTCTCAGTTCAGGCAGCCTCAGCAGCCTCCGCTCCTGTGCCCAAGAATCCCCAGAACCTTCCTTCCGAGCTGCCTGACTGGGATCTTGCTGCACATCCCCACTTTGAATGCCATGGGCACACTGTCCTTGGGCTCGGGTTTGTAGCTGGGAGCAAGTCACCGTCTCCTCAGTGCCGTCCTCTGTTTCCTGTCGTTAGTTGCAATTTCGTTTCCTCTAGATTTTTCTTGCTTCCTTTGATTTCAGCCGAGGCAGAGAAGGCTGTGCTTTCCGCCTCCTTTCAGTTTGACTATTTCCTGGGAAACTTGGCTCTGAGGGCAGGGTCCCTCACTCTCCTGCCCACCTCAGGGTGATGTGTGCAGGCTGCATTCTCTCCACTGCCTCGGAACTTTCAGCTCTGCACTCCATTCTGGGGATACGTGGTGTGGGTGTTGAAATACCAATGCACGTGGTCTCAGGAGCCGGCCCTGAGCACTTCTAGGGAAAATTCCTGTCCTCTGGCTGGAAGTCTCTGACCCTCCAGCTAGTGTGTGGCCAGGATGCTGCGTCCACTCGTGGAGGGCCTGGTTGGGCCCTCAGCTCACAGCTCTCACGGCAGAGAGGAGGCAGCAAGAGGAAATGATGTGCAGAGTTCCAGGGGCCAAACAAAATAAAAACATCTGCAGGCCCCACATGTGGGCTTTTGGCAGCGTGACCTCTGGTTTCCTTCCAGTCTGCCTACTTTGCATTGGCATGGAGGTACTTACATTTGTTCTGACCTCAAAACTGAAGGGCTACTTCCTTCTCTCTCCGTTCTGATGAGAATGGTGATGTCAGACCTTTTTTATTCTTTAAGTTTTTTTTTTTAAGTAATCAATTTATTTATTTATTTTTGGCCATATTGGGTCTTTGTTGTTGTGTGCAGGCTTTTCTCTAGTTGCAGCAAACAGGGGCTACTCTTCGTTGCAGTGCGTGGGCTTCTCACTGCGGTGGCTTCGCTTGTTGCAGAGCACAGGCTCTAGGCGCGCGGGCTTCAGTAGTTGTGGCATGTGGGCTCAGTAGTTGTGGCTCATGGACTCTAGAGCACAGGCTCAGTAGTTGTGGTGCATGGGCTTAGTTGTTCCGTGGCATGTGGAATCTTCCCGGACCAGGGCTCGAACCCGTATCCCCTGCATTGGCAGGCACATTCTTAACCACTGCGCCACCAGGGAAGTCCCTGTCAGACTCTTATATTGCTATTGGAGTCATTTGGGGAAGTGAAATTTATCAGCTAAATTTGCGCCCCACCCCACCCCACACATGAGACCAAATTCTACTTGGGATTAAATGTGCTCCTGGGCAGGTTCCTTCCTCCGTCTGTGGGGCCATGGCCTTTAGGGTGACTCTTTCTCCCCACTGAGGGTTCCTGTAGCAGACATCCCACGAAGTGCTTGGCTGTGCCCTGAAAGAGGATGGGTGACCCTGGCCTGGGCAGGCCGTGGTTTTTGACAGCTGCCTGTCTGAGTATTCTTAGAAAGTCCCTGAGAAGGCAAACTGGTTTGGCTAGTTGTGAAAGATTGAAGAAAACTATCCATGGACACCCTTCTGCATGGCTGGCTGGGGCTTCTACCTTTAACTGCTTGTGGTGACTGCAGCCCAATTCTAACTGCTAGAAGCAAAAAGGATCAGAAACCACCAGTGGTCTCTGGTTATGTCTTTGGTACCAAACAAGATGGCTCAGTTGTGTGAACTTCCAGAGTCCCCCAGGCCCAGCCTGCAGCATGAGCTGCCCTTCATCTTGGCTCTGTCTTGGCATAGTCTCAGAAATGGACAGGCCCCACCGCTTGGAAAGGAGCCCTAGACAGGAAGAGATGGGAATCTCTCGGACCCTGTGGGCCAGCAACCCTCCCACACTTCCTGAGCCACCTCCTGCTGCCTGCAGGCCTTTCTCTTGGCCTCTGCCTTCTCCTGGCCCAGAGCTTGCGCTGCAGCCAGAGAAGGTGGCCCAGGAGGAGAGTGCTCACTGCATCCTCGTGCCTCGGGCCTGGGGAAATACAGTCTCTGTCAGCGGAGCCCCCAACACATGTTGTCTGCTGGGCCCATGGGCATCAGGCAGGTGGGGGTCAAGAAGATGGACAGACCTGGAGACAGTGCAGGCCATGGTGCGGAAATTCCTAGAAAGGCTGTCGCAGCTTGAACAAATAACCTTTTTAAACTGTCCACGCTCCGAGGAACGGGTCGGTGGTTTTCTAGCGTTTGAGTTTGCGATATTTCTGTTTGGTCCCTCCCTGGAAATAACCATAGCTCTGCTCACTCCGCTCTGGCCAGTGCGTAGGCATCGCTGGAGAATGAACTTTGCCAGTTTGGGGAAATAAACACTGGTGGATTTTTTATTGGTGTTTTGTGTGTGTTTTTGTGGTGTCTTGTTTGCTGCTTATGGGCTGGTCCACTTCTTACCTGCTCCTCCTTTGCCCTGCATGGCCTACTTTTGAGTGGACTTTTCAAACCCCATTTTCAGAAGATATACAGCTATGTCAGATAGTCAACTGCCCCTAGAAGTCGTGGCCCCCTCGAGGCCACTCTGACCCGGGCCCTGCCCGAGGAGGGTGGCCGGGCCTCGCCGTCACCTCGGAGTGCTCAGTTGTGCGCAGCAGATGCTCTGGCACCGTGTCTGTGGTCCTGTCAACCGCCCGCCTGGGTTTCTGTGGCCCTGGTCAGCCTGCTGCCCACTCATGGGTTGGGTGGGGCCTGCAGAGGACCTGTCCCTCCCTACCTGTCTGCGGTTGCGTGACCTGTACCTGTGGATACTTGGCTTGGGAAATGAGGGTCGTAAAACCAACCTTTCTAACACCCAGGATTCTCTGCACCCCCTACCCCTCATTTATCCAGCAAATGCTCATCACCCCCTGGCGGATGGCCTGGCTCTGGGGAGGGCTGGGTTGAGGTCATCACCCTCAGCTTGAACAGCACGATTTGCTGCGTGCTTCCCCGCTCTGCCTGCCGGGCAGGAGGCTTTGGACTGTGGGTGGTGAGTATGGGAGTGGGGCTGGGGTCCCACACTCAACAAGGCGGGCTAAGAGTCAGTTCTGTGTGCACAGCGGCCATGGAGCCGTGAGCGAGGCCATGGCCCCAGGAGGACGAGCTGAGCCAGCGTCTCCGGGGAGACTGGAGAGCCCCTCCTGACACCAGTCCTGGCTCCGCACCTGGTGGGAGTGCCGGCTCCTGGCCCTCGTGAGGCCTGGCCCGTGAGCCGCAGCGAGCCTATCACAGATGGAGAGGGAAGGCCCGACCCAGGAGCGTGGGGAAGGGACGCACCTTCTCAGAGACCACCCCGCACACTCCTCCCAGCCTCTCAGGGCAGGTCTGGTGCTGTGGTTCCGGCCCAGAGGGGCAGGAGGGCAGTCCCCGGCTTGCCAGGCAAGAGGCTGAGGGCCGGGGGGCTGCCAGGTATTTGTATCTGTGACTCGGGATTAGAGGTTACTGAGGGATGGACACTTGAAATGGTGGGTGGGGTGTGTGTGGGGCTGGCCCAGGTGAGGAAAGGGTGAGAATGGGGCTGGAACCACAGGCCGTCTCAGCACAAGCAGCAACTTGGGGGCAGCCCTGTGAGGGTGTCGTTCTAGGAACCAGTCGAGTCTTTCTGGGTGACGAGGTGCCACCTCCCGACTTGACCTCTGGCTTCCTGGAGCCACATCAGCTTCCTCTGTCCAGAATGCAGGTGTGTTCTGGAACTTTCTGTGGCAGGGTGCTCTGAGCATTTGGAATACGCTGAGATGCTCAGCCTCTTTTTGGAGAAGGAAAAGGAATGGGATGGCTGGGCCCCAGGCACCTTCACGTTTGGGGCACCGGGCTCTGTGTCTTAGATGACCCTGAGGTGCGAGTGTCTGTGCAGTAGTCAGACAAGCTGGGAGGCTGGAGTGACCTCCCCAGCAGAGTGACCCCCTTTGCTTCTCAAGGCCACCTGCCCTGTGGCTGTGTAGCCCGGGTCAGGTGCCACGCTCACTTGCTTTTGGCAGTGTCATGCCTTTTCCTAAGTAATTTGAAAGTAACAAGCATCTTTGGACTCATTCATATCAGTCGGCCTTCATGTTCCCTACTTTCCCAGTCTCCTGGGTGGCCCTGGCGCTGTGTGAGGGAGGGACAGGGGCAGGAAGCTGGGGCTGTGCTGTCACACGCACCCCCTTCTGCTTGCTCCTGGGAGACCAGAGCTTCTCTCTGCTCTCGTCCTGCTGGACTGTGGGGATGGGACACAGGGGTTCCCGGCCACTGTTAGGTCCTGGGAGGGACCTGCTGAGTCAGCTCTTAATCTCGCTTCTGCTAGAAGCAGCTCCACTGTCAGGAAGGAAGGGCAGAGGGGCTCCTCTCCGCTGTAGGACGCACTGTTCACCAGCAGGGCAAGTGGGGGCAGGCCCGAATGCACTTGTCCCGTCCTGTCCCAAAGTACCACATCTGAGATTTTCTTCTGAAATCACAGAGGAGACATAGCGGCCCTTAGCCAGGTCCCCTTGGTGTGGCTGTGAAAACCAGATGTACTGGGGCTAGGCTGAAAGCCCTCCTGGGCACCCCCTACCCCTGTGCAGCTCCTGCCCCAGGCAGGCCTCTTTCAGCTTCCTTCACAGCTGCCCGGCTTGCCCAGAGATAAACTGTTACTTCGCTGGGATCGTTTTTCTTGTCTTTTTTTCTTTCCTTTTCTTTTCTCTCCTTTTTTTTTTGTGTGTGAGAAAACCAACCCACACTGGCTTTGTTCTTATTTGCTGTGATTCTTGTTTGTTGAAGGTAGATCTGAAAAAGAGTATGGGACCAAGATTTTAAAATACCCCCTTTAGGGCTTCCCTGGTGGCACAGTGGTTGAGAGTCCGCCTGCCGATGCAGGGGACATGGGTTTGTGCCCCGGTCTGGGAAGATCCCACATGCCGTGGAGTGGTTGTGCCCGTGAGCCATGGCCGCTGAGCCTGCGCGTCCGGAGCCTGTGCTCCACAACGGGAGAGGCCACAACAGTGAGAGGCTCGCGTACCGCAAAAAAAAATAAAATAAAATAAAATATCCCCTTTACATCCATGGAACTCCAGACGTGCAGGTTTTTGTCAAATTGCCTTTCACAGCTTTTATTAGTAACATTTTTACTGATGTGCTTCTCCCACTGTTGGACTGAGCTGTTCATTTTCTCCCCCACCCTCCGCCCACTAGCGTTGCACGCCTACGGAAAAGCAGGGAAGATGCTGGTGGAGACCAGGTAGGTGGTGCCATTCTGTTGGGGTAATTCTCTCTGTTCTTCACCTGTGGCCAAAGAGAAACTGGAGGATTGTTACACAATGAGCCGTATGTTTTAGATGCGGATTGGTTCATAGCTTAAAATATTTCTCTGAAGTGTTACTTACTAAATAGCTGAAAGTTCAGTTTATTGTACTCTTAAAATGATTAGTGTCAAGGCTGAAAGCCTTATTTAAGTCTTACTAAGAAAAATATAAAAATGGAAAACCCAGGGAACATAGCGAGGGGGCGCTCCCACGGCTGCACTTCATCTCTTGGTTCTGTTCCTGAAGCTCGTACGCACCCCCCACCCCGCCCCCTGCCCCGGACACTGTTGCATAAAGGTGGCATTAAACTCATATTCTCCCTTTGGAGTAAAATTTTATGAGATGAAAAAATGGCTGGGAAATTGCACTTTTAGGCTTCTAAATTAGGGAATTGCAAACTGAAAAGGATAACCTTTTCTAAAGCAGTCGATTGTTCTTTTAACTTGTCTAACATCACAGTGCATTTTTGTAGCACCTGAAAGAACTTTTAGAACCTCCTGTAGAGAGAAAAATGTAATGCCACATAAAGAAGAGTTCAGTGTTACTCAATATTCATTCTGAGTAAAATAGCAAACTCCACAGCCAAACCCTGTAAACCGCTGAATGTTGATACCACGTCTCCCACTCAGCCCCTCCCTTGGGTTGTTGCGTGTCAGCGGCCACCCAGCAGGGATGGGGGCACGTCTGGGGCTCCCCGGGACCCTGGTGCTCAGCTCTCAAGCCCGCGCCTGCCTTCCTTGCAGCATGATTGGGCTGATGCTGGGAACCTGCATCGCCTTCTACGTTGTGATTGGCGACTTGGGGTCCAACTTCTTTGCTCGGCTGTTTGGGTTTCAGGTAAGGACATCTGCAGGTGTGTTGGAAGGCTTGTGGCTGCTTGCGTGGCAGCCCAGGGACACTGTTTAAGTCCACATCTCAGATGGGTAGTGGGAGGGGGGCCGAGGCCAGCATGCTGTGTGGTGAAGGGCCTTGGGTCAGTTCCGGGGCTCTGGGTGGGAAACCCAGGGATTAACTGGGGCAACGCCTGGCGCTCCCTGCAGGTCACGGGCACCTTCCGCATGCTCCTGCTCTTCGCAGTGTCCCTGTGCATCGTGCTGCCACTCAGCCTGCAGAGGAACATGATGGCCTCCATCCAGTCCTTCAGCGCCATGGCCCTCATCTTCTACACTGTGTTCATGTTCGTGGTGAGTGTTGGGCTGCCAGCTGCCTTCCAAGGATGACAGGAAGGTGCTGCAGAATTGTCCACAGGGGCGCGGTGGATAGACAGGGCCGGCAGGGGAGGGGAGGCCTCCAGGGCAGGGAGTGAAAGTGTGATGCTCCTCAGTTCACGAAAGACCTTTCATATGGGGTTTGTGGCCAGGAGTCAGGAGGCCAGCCTTTTGTCACAAGGGGGCGAGCAGCTGTTTTCCAGTGAGTGTTTATCACAGGCTGGGGGTGGGATACAGCGTGGAGTTGACACTCAGGGTGCCCCTTTCCTCCCAAGCCTGGGAGGCCCTCAGTGGGAGCCCCTGGGCCTGAGCCCCTGATCAGTCCTGCGGGAGCAGAACGTGAGAATCTGTGCAGTGGGCTTTCCTTAGAAGACCAAGCACCCGGCGGTGTTCCCAGCGTCCCTTGGCTGTGAGGGCCAGCCCAGTGACCGTTCCCCTCCTTTCCAGACAGCCCTGTCCTTGATGGGTTTGTCTTTTTTTTTTTTTTGATGGGTTTGTCTTTTAAATCATGTCCGTGCAGGACTGGCAAGGACCTGCCAGGTTGGGGGACTGTCCTGTCCCGGAGGCGACTGGGGCCCACCAAGTGGGCCTCGTTGCTTACCGTCTGCACTAAGCAGCCCTGGACAGGCAGCTGCCCCCGATGTCAGGAGGCCCTGCAGCATGCGCTTCTCTGGGCAGCACCCGGCCAGCTTGCAGCACAGCAGAGGGCGGTGGCCCCGGGACCGTGCACCACCCCCGGCCCCTCCAGCTGGTGGCACCAGGCGGCACTGTGCCAGAGGCTGCAGGCTGTCTCTTTCCCACTGTGGTGCAGGCAGCATCCATTCTTTGCCTGGCTCTGGCCTGAGTCCCACCTGTGTCTGCTGTCTGGTGCCAAGCTCCGCTTTCTTCTCCTCACAGATCATGCTCTCCTCCCTCAAGCACGGCCTCTTTGGTGGGCAGTGGCTGCGGCGAGTCAGCTACATCCGCTGGGAGGGTGTCTTCCGCTGCATCCCCATCTTCGGCATGTCCTTTGCCTGCCAGTCGTAAGTACTGCCTGCTCCCAGGGCCCCGGGTGTGAGTGTGTTATGAGGTGGGGCTATGATCCTGGGAGAGGGAAGCACTGTTTTGTTCAGTGGTTGATCCAGGCCACGAGGAGTAATGTGTTCTTCACCGTGGCCTTCCTGCTTTGGGTTCAGGGTGGGAGTTAGATGTTTAGTGAGGGAGAAATCGACTTTATTCCCAAGATGTGTTGCCGGCACGTTGGTGAGAGCGCCGAGTTTGCCAAATCCCCCACGAGTAGAGTTGGCTGTGGGGAACACAGAACAGCCCCAAACCATCTGACTCACAGAGTCCCGAGCATTTTGCCAGAATTTAGCTGCTCGTGTGAGAATATTTAAGAGGAAATTGCACAAACATTGACTTCAGACTGCCGCTGGGATGCTTTCGGAGGCCTGTGTGTGTATGTGCGCGTGCACGTGAGCAGGCGTGCGCTCTCTGGCACACAGGGCTTTGTAAATGCAGAGCAGCTATTTCCTTAATTCCAGCAGCCTTATCTTCTCTACCAAATGACAGGAGCCTGTGATTCATGCCCAGTCAGGTGGTAACCCGCTCAAAAGAGAGGCATAAATCCGGCGGGGATAGGAAGGGACCATCGGTGGCGGGGGGCTGGCAGAGCAGCCCCCCACAACTCTACGGGCATCAACTGTGCCAGTCGTAAACTAATGTGACAGATGAGACTGTTCAGACTGCTGTGTTTACACCCACACGCGAGATCCAAATCGTGGTTTCCCACTTCTCGTCTCTCTTGGCAGCTTGGTTTCCACCAGAACACTCTCCACTCTTGCTGTTTAATGTCCCCGTTACAATCAGTGACAGAAGTTACATCCTTTTGCCATGTACCTAGTTACCGGTTGTCCTTTTTGTCTGAGTTTGCTTCTTTGAAAATAAACCCTGGTCGGGCTTTTGGTGGTGGCTGCTCTGTAGTCAGGCACGTCTGCTGGGTTTGGTTCTCAGGTGGAATTATGGGTTCCGGAGGGGTTGTGAGCACATGTCCCGTCTGCTGCTCATGGAGGGCACGGGGCCTGCAGAGGCACTCACGTTCCCTAGGGAGCGGTGCTGAGGGGTCCAGAGCTGGGGGCATCCAAGGGCAGAGACGGCTCTTCCCTCCCCTGCAAGTCTGCCCCAGAGCACGTGTGGGGCGGGGACCTTGCTGCTCTTGCTGAGTGACCACGGGCCCGGCTGTGTGGCTGGTCTCCCCATCCTGGACAGACCGTGCCTCCACTGTGCCATCACTGTGTGGCCCTTTCTGGTCTGACTTCGCAGTAAATGAGTACGTGTTGGTGCAGGACCACTTGGCCCTGCGGCCCAGAGAAGCTCGGAGAGAGCACTGAGCACATGGAGGCCCAGGCTGTGCAGGGAGACAGGTGGACTCCTCTGACTCAGGTAAACTGAGTCACAGGGCTGCTCAGCGAGGTGGGCAAGTGCTCTGTGGGTGCTGGGTTGGCCCACCACGGGGGTCTGGCTGCCCCCAGCAGGGGTCCTTGGGGCCCAGGCAGGATGGGAGCAAGGCGGGGACCGTGGTCGTTCCACACGCATCCATCCCCACTTTCAGGGCACAGCCGCCTCCCCTCAGTGTCAGCGGCTCTTGGGCAGGGACTTCTCCCTGTGTGCTGGGGGCTGGGGCTCCCTGGCATGGACCCCACTCTGGTGCAAGGAGCTGGTCAGCACCCAGATGATGGTGCCAGTTCCCCTACAGGTCCTCTGCCGCCTCCCTGGGCTGCATGGGCGTGTGGCCACCCGCTGCCCTCTGCCGGGCCGAGGTGAGGACAGCTGTCTGCTGTGACCCTTGCCCACTGGGGGTAGCTGATGGGATGGTGTGCAGGGCCGGGGGATGGTGCCAGCTTCTGCCGGCCAGGCCTCCCCCATCCTCATCCTTGTCGTTTGCTGTTAATAACGTTAGCGGGTCCTCTTTGTTCTCCTTTCACTTTTTTAAAGGCGGTTTTGGGATTTGGCTCCACTGACTATTGTGGTTTCATTTATGTCCTGACGCGCCCCCTCCCGGCCTCCCGCGTGGCGTGACCGCTGGCCCCGTCTCCCTTGGTGCTGAGCCTGAGCCTTCAGCATAGCGTCACCCTGCTTTCTCCTCTCAGGGCTGCACAGGAGACCCCCGTCCCCCCCACCGCCCCTTCCTGTTTGCCTCCGTGGGGCCCACGTCTCGCAGGTGCAGGGTCCCTGCCTGCTGTTTGCAGAGAGCCTGCATGGACGCATCCCTCCCAGGCCTGGCGGCACTGCCCTGCTGGCTGTGGGCCGTGGGACTGAAGCCACTCTTCCCGTCGCAGAGCTGGGTCCACGCCGGCTCTGAGCCCCTCGCTGAGGCGCTGAGATGGGCAGGCAGCCCGGCTTGTTTGTTTAACTTTCCATTCTTTTGACAGCGATGCTCTGAACCGCTTCCTGCTTCCCCTGTAAACACGGGGTGCTTCAGCCCAGCCCGGAGCGGTCACGCTCCTGCTGCAGTGGAACAAACGGCCTTTCATCCTGTGGCACTTCTGAAATGTTTACAGAGATCACGTTCAGGGAGGGCTCTGAGTACTGTCTGTAGTATTGTGAGAGCTCGGCCTCGGCTCCAGTGGTGGCCAGCGTGGTGGGAAGGCAGGTGTTGGAGACTCGGCTGGGGCTCCGGGGGAGGTGTGTCTGTCTCTGGAATCGGCTCCGTGAAGTCGCTCATTTTTATACAGCCAGGTCCTGCCCACCTATGACAGCCTGGATGAGCCATCAGTGAAAGCCATGAGCTCCATCTTCGCCTCCTCCCTCAATGTGGTCACCACCTTCTATGTCATGGTAGGAACCCTTTCACACCCCACCCCCTTGCACAGTTCCTCCAGTCCCCCAGCGCAGGCCTGCCCTCTCTCCTTCCCATCCCAGTGCCCGCTCAGCTCCAGGGCCACCTGTGAGCCCGCTCCCCAGGTGGTGGTGTTGTCCCCATCCCGGGAGGAGCGTGGGTGCCTCAGCGCAGGGCCTGGAGCCTCCCCAAGAGCTCTGCTGATGTGCTGTAGAAAGGTGGTCCATCAGTGAGAAGTGGGAGACAGTGAAATAGCAGAGAAAGGATATCACAGGTTCCAGCCCACAGGTGCAGATACAGTTCATGTTTTGGGAGATTTTCCCTCCAGTCTTCTTAATTCTCCTCTTTGTTGTTGTTTTCCCCCCGGTACGCGGGCCTCCCACTGCTGTGGCCTCTCCCGTTGCGGAGCACAGGCTCCGGACGCGCAGGCTCAGCGGCCATGGCTCACAGGCCCAGCCGCTCCGCAGCATGTGGGATCCTCCCGGACCGGGGCACGAACCCATGTCCCCTGCATCGGCAGGCGGACTCTCAACCACTGCGCCACCAGGGAAGCCCCTTCGTTGTTTTTTTACATGGCAAATAGAGATATAAATTCACTGAGAGTCTGGCTTGTTTCCGTGAACTTTGTGGTTCCACCATTCTTGTTGGTTTTTACAAATGGTCCGTCAGATTGTTGTCCACGCTGAGCCTGAGCTCGTGGGGACCTTGATTTACCCCATGGTTTGGGTTTTGAGCCAGATTAAGTCCAGCCCCTCTGCGGGGCTCATGGGGCATTCCGATGCTCCCTTTCCATGCAGGCAGCTCCCTTCTCTTGGTGCCCTGTTGTCGAAGTGGGGAGAAGCCACATCGGACTCTCACCTTTAGACCTTCAGCCTCTGCTTGTCAAGGAGGTTGTTTACGAGCCAGGAGCTGGGGGGCCTTGGTCTTGCTGCAGCTGCTCGTGATGAGGCTCGCGGCTGTTCCGGGGAGGGTGCGCCCCTCTCACCACATGCTCCCTCCATCCCTCTGTCGTCCCCCTGCAGGTGGGCTTCTTCGGCTATGTGAGCTTCACCGAGGCCACCGCGGGCAACGTGCTCATGCATTTCCCTTCCAACCTGGTGACCGAGATGATCCGTGTGGGCTTCATGATGTCCGTGGCCGTAGGCTTCCCCATGATGATCCTGCCCTGCAGACAGGCCTTGAACACGCTGCTTTTCGAGCAGCAGGTAAGGTGCTCAGGGCCCCTCGGACGGCGTTCTGCCCGAAATTGTTTCTGCCCTGGTCTCAGTTATGTTGTCCTCAAGTGGCTTTTGCTAGTTCTTTATTTTCCTGGGCGGTAGTAGGAAGAGTTTTTCCTAGTTAAAAATTAAAAACTCCAATTAAAATGAAATCTTTTAATAGGGATCTTTTTTTTTAACCAACTTTGGAGAACAGAGCCTCAGATCAATCGGGTCGATTCCAGCAGGAGATGTGGAGTCAGGCCCAGTGTCCAAGCAGGTTAGGCTCGTGTCCTGTGACTTCCCTGCTGTCCCCCACATCGGAGAAGTAGCAGGAAATCAGGGGCTTGCTTCAGCACAACCCTGTGGGAAAGGAGTGGTTGGGAACTCAGAAGAGCTGGTTTAACTGACAGGAGCTGATAATGGCTGGCCGGGTGGGCAGATGAACGCTGGGCTCAGGCCACCATTCTCTTTACATTTGTGTAAGGGAAAGTTTTGATAATTTGACAAAGGACATCTGAACCTTGAGAGAGGCTGAGTTTTGTTTGCTGTCGTGTGTGTAGGCCCAGCGCCATGTAGTCCTGTGTAAGCAGTTTTCCAAATGTACAGTGGGAACCCACATTCCCCGGCTCTCTAACTCCTGCCCGTTGACAACAAGAGGTGCAAGTGTGGTAGCTCGTGCCCAAGGGCGAGGGCATGGGGTTGGCCCTGTCTCTCTGCGGTGGTTCTTGTGTTCCTGCCCGAGTCCTTGAGCCTGGTCTGTGGCGTCAGCCAGGACTCCTGGTGGCCACTTGAACTGCTTAGGCCATGGTGGCGGGGAGGGGAGAGTCTGGTAGGCAGACGGGGTGGGTGGCTGCCTAGGCCTCAAGGACAGCTGGAACTGGGCTCGTCCATGTGGCTTGGCGCATGGTTGAGGCAGCCTCCCACAGATTCTGCCACCAGGGATAACACCTTGAGGCAGAGCTCCAGTCCTGAAGAACTGGCTGCCTGCCCCACCCCTGTTAGCTGTTCAGGCACCTGGGCACCAAGCAAGGCTCTGTCCCCTGGGGGGCGCGGCAGGCTAGCTTATACGGCCATGGGGTCCTCTGATGCAAACATGTACTTCATATCTGAACAGCATTTGTGTTTCTGTAAATAACATGTTTTTGTGATTTTTTTAAATTAGAAAATCAGTAGCGGTATTAAAGGAAACGTTAATTCAAGTGGAAAACTTACCTGCATGCCTCCATCCTCATTCGAATGACCCGTTCTGCTCCCCTTGGCGTTTGTGTGCATCTCTTTGCAGATTTCCTCTCGCTGTGTTTTCTCCCGTCTTTAGTCCATGTGTATCCATAGAAACCCCCAGCATCACTAAGCCCTTGCTCTCACTTCGTGTTCATTGCTGGTCTTTCACCCTTGACCTATCACGGGTGACTCTCGTGACACCCTTCCTGCATGTAGCTGCCCATTTCTTCTTCTCCTCTTGGAGTGTTTCTTGGGTAAATTTCTGTAGGTTTCTGAGTCAGAGGGTGTAGACCTAACAACCTCCCTCACTAGTCTGTCCTAAGAAAGCTGCCTGTGCAAGTCAATTCTGGATATTGGGTGCCTCCAAACTATAGTTCTGGAAGGGTCTGAAGCTTCACTTGAGTGCTGTTTTCCTAGCCCAGCAATAGTAATCATGGCTAGCCCCTCCTGTGTGCACAGCACTGTTCTAGAAGCTTCACTCCCAATCACCTCCTTTGGTCCTCACCACAGCCTGATGAGGTGCTTCCGGTGCCCCTGTGCCTATGGATGTGGAGGTGAGGCCAGAGGTGGTCTCTTTGGCTTGCTTACAACATGTAATGACTTGACTTGCCCCCTTGTCTTCTTCCTGGACGCGCCTGCTGGAGACGAGGATGGCGCAGCCGAGCCTGTCTGCGTGCATGGGGGGCCCACTGCACCCTGAAACCCACTGCGTGTCACTGTGAACTGGGGATGTGTTCTGTTTCCCGTGCTATGCCGTATTTTTAAAAATCTCTCTCACAGCATTGCTCTAAAAGGAGAACAGAAGGATTTGTTCTTCGTATCTCAGAACGAAGTTGTTATTTACCACCGTAGCTGCTGTGAGGAGCAGCCTGGACCTTCCTGGGGTCCGCAGTTCTGGTTGCAGGTTCACGTTCAGGCACATCTGCCTGTGCCCAGAGTACTCGCCTGCCACCTCCCGGGCAGACCTACCTGGGGTGTTGGCAGAGCCCTTTAAGGACTTGCTCACTGCAGGGTGGAGAGGAAATTGGTCACTTCAGAACCTTGTTTTTATTTTCTTTCATGTAGCAAAAAGATGGGACCTTTGCCGCTGGAGGCTACATGCCGCCCCTGCGGTTTAAAGCCCTCACCCTCTCGGTTGTGTTTGGAACCATGGTCGGTGGAATCATGATCCCAAATGGTAAGTGGGGCTGCTGCAGCGGCTGGCCTCCTGCTGGCCTGTTCTGCCCCGTGCCCCCTTCCTGCTGTTGTGCGCCCCTGCCTCAAGTCTCGTGTTCAACCAAGACGCTCAGAATCTCACCACCGTCCTCTCTGGTCAAAAAAAAGTCTAGAGACTCTTGGGCGCTTTTTTCTTTGGCCTGAGAAAGGCTTGGGAGAAAAGGCCGCAGCTTGATGTGACCACAAACACGTGGGTGGAAGCTGCGATGCGGGGTCCCCACCTGATGTGTGAAGTTAGTGGTTATAAAGAAGCTCCTGACTGCTGACTCCTGATTTCGTTGACACGTCACCCAGGGAAAAGGGAAGGGCCCTGGGCAAGATTTCTGTTGTCCGATGTCCTGCTGCAGCACAGACAGAGCTCACTGTCCTCAGACATCGAGTGGGCCCCGCATGCCCTCCAGAGAGCGACCCCCAGGCCCCACACTCCAGGCTCCCAGCTTCCCCACGCAACCAGGACAGGCCCTGCTCAGTCACTTGCTGGGCAGCAGGTGGGGTGATGTAAGATGATCCGGCCCAGAAGCCCCCGCTGGCCGCCCAGACGCTCTGCGAGGAGCCATAACAGCATTGTGGACCCAGCATGGGGCGGGCAGTGCTGTTAGCCTCACCTCACTGGCGAGGAAGCTGAGGTACAGAGTGGAGGGGACTTGCCTGAGGCGCCTGGCCCGACGCTGTCAGATCGGACACCCTAAGGGTCCTTGCAGGCACAGAAGGCTGTGCCCCGCTCCTCGCTGCTGTCCGGCGGCACGCGTAGATGCGCCTTAGTGGCAAGGCTCCTCACCCTGCTCGCTGGAAGCTCACCCCTCCCTGTCACTCTTGTTCCCAGTGGAGACAATCCTGGGCCTCACGGGCGCCACGATGGGAAGCCTCATCTGCTTCATCTGCCCGGCGCTGATCTACAAGAAGATCCACAAGAACTCCCTCTCTTCCCAGGTGCGTGCTGCACGGCGCTCTCAGCCCCACTCAGGGCGGGTCTGGGTCGGGGAGAGCAGGAGGCGGTGTTCTCTGAAGTTCCTGTGAACTCGTTGTGTTTCTTAGCACAAAAGGATCGTGGTCCTGTAGGTCTGAGAAACGTGGGGTTAAGGCAAGGTGAGCGGCCTTGCACCGCAGGGCCGCCGAGCCGAGCTGCTGACCACGCTTATCTGAGCATTGAGTGCTGAACCGCTTTCCCCCGCCTCTGTACAGTGACCGGATTATCTGTGTGTGCCACACGCTCACGTCCCCGTCTCCATCCCCTACTGAGGACATCCACACTGTCTCGCTGGGGACTGTCTTGTTGGTGTCACCTCTCCAGTCTTTCACTGTTACAGACAATGCCAGGGTGACTATCTGTGCCCACGAGCATTTCTGTATATTTGAGAAAGTACCTATAGGAAGCTCTCTGGGCCCCGGGATCCCTATGTCAGGAGTGGGAGCTTTCCCCCAAGGGCCCGTGTGCAGGTTAGCAGCCAAGCTCTGCCTCTCCCCTCCGTCAGCCCGAGGATGGTGGCAGGTCTCGGCTGCTCTGGAGTGAAGGTGAGCATTTCTCTTTCCATGAACTGTCCGTGCTTTTTGCTCACCTTTAATGGAGTTGTTGAGCTTTTTCTTACCGGTTGATTTTGGTAAATTTTTTAGGAGCGTAGTATACATATGGCAAAACACATAATTCTCAGGTACAGCTTGATACATGTCGGCTAAGTTCCACACCTGGAACCACCTCCAGGCCAGATACAGAACATTCCAGCACTTGAAGCTTCCCTGGGGCGCCCCACAGTCTTTCCTCCACTAAGGTTACTGCCTGTCTGTCTTCTAACATTTTGGAATAATTTTACCTGCCTTTCAAGTTAGTACAAATGGAGTCTCACAGGAAGTGTCGGCGTGTGTCTAGCCTCCTTACTCAGCATCATGCCTGAGTTCCTCCGCGTTACTGCCAGGGTGGCCAGGGGTGGTTTGCCCGTCTTCCCTGCCATGTGATTCTCCACTGTAGGAATCTACAGTCACCCAGAGCAGGGTGTCCTGGACGGGCCGTTCTGCACGTCTCTCCTGGTGCAGCGTGTGTGCACTTTTGTTCGTTATTCACCTAGGTGCGGAATTGTTGGGTCCTGAGGTTATGTCTGTCCAATTTTAGTAGATTTTGCCAGACTTTTTCCAGCTTTCCAAAGTGGTCCTCAGGCACCATATTGGAATTTTAGTTGCTTTAACATCTACTGTCCCTTTGTTAGATGCTAGCCCTTCCGATGGACGTGTAGCAGTACCTCATTTGGGTTTTAATTTGCAATTTCCAGATGACTGTTGAGCACCTTTTCATACTCTTGTTAGCCGTGTGGGTGTCTTCTTTGTGAACGCCTTTCAAGTCTTGCCCATTTTTTAACTATTGGGTTATTTTTTTCTTATTGATTTGTAGAGGTTTGTAAAAGATTCTAGATATAAGACTTTTTTCAGAAGTATATATTACAAATGTTTTGTCTCATTCTTGGCTGCCTTTTCACTTTCTAAATGACACCTTCTGATCAACAGATGTTCGTAATTTCAGTGTAGTTCAGTTTTTTGAGTTTTTCTTTTGCTGTGTGCTTTTTATGTACTACTTAGGAAATTTGCTTATCCCCAGGTCCTGAAGACCGTCTACTCTGTCATACTGTAGAAGCCTTGTATTTTCTCTTTCACATTTAGATCTACTTCCCATCTGGAACGCTTGGTGTGTGGCAGGGGTCAGGGGTTGTGTTCTGTGTGACTCTCCAGTTGAGCAGCAACCCCTTGCCCCAGCGTTGCTGGGCACCGTTGTCATCAGTCACCTGTGTACGTGTGAGGCTGGGAACTCCCATCCACTGGTCTGTCAGTCTCTCCCACACTAGCGCTACACTGTGTTGGTTGCTAAGGTTTTGTAGGGAGTTTTGATACTGGCTGCTTTAAAGATGGCCTTTCCTATTGTTGGCTGTTTGCATTTCCAACTCAATTTTATTTTTTTTAATTTTTAAAATTTTTTGACTGCACCACGCAGCATGTGGGATCTTAGTTCCCCGACCAGGGATGGAGCCCGTGCCCTCTGCAGTGAAAGTGCAGAGTCTTAACTGCTGGACCGCCAGGGACGTCCCCCAAGTCAGTTTTAGAAGTGGCTTCTCAGCTGTTGGCATTTGACTGGGATTGCATCAAACTATAGATTGAAGACTTGACATCATCATTTTGCAGTTTTTCCTAATTTCCATCCTTATTTCTTTTTTTTTTTTTTTTTTTTTTTTGTGATACGCGGGCCTCTCACTGTTGTGGCCTCTCCCGTTGCGGAGCACAGGCTCCGTACGTGCAGGCTCCGCGGCCATGGCTCACGGGCCCAGCCGCTCGGCGGCATGTGGGATCTTCCCGGACCGGGGCACGAACCTGTGTCCCCTGCATCGGCAGGTGGACTCTCAACCACTGCGCCACCAGGGAAGCCCCATCCTTATTTCTTATTTCACCACTGGCTTCTTTATTTATTTATGTATTTTTAATGCTAATAATATAAAATTTTAACTTTTTCTCTAACAGCAAAATCACAAACAGAAAAAACACTGTAACGAGTTATGAGAGAGACCACAGAAAAAAGGGAAAACATTCTAGTACTTTTAATGGTACTGTTTACCTGATTTTTGGATAAAAGGCCACACATCTTCATTTTGCACTGGGTCCTACATATTAGATTATATTAGCTCTGCTCTTGACTGCTGTGCTCCTCCTGAGGCAGATATCAAACCTTTCCTTATCGGAACCCCCTTCTGTCTACAGCCCTTTGGGGACTCTAGCTGATTGTCACCAGTAGCTTCTTTAGATTTCCAAACTTTGGGGGATTTTCCAGGACTCTCTTTTATTTCGAGCACAGTCCCAGTGTGATTCGAGAACACAAGCTGAAGAACTTCAGTCCTCTGACATTTCTTGGGGCCCAGCAGATGGTCTATTCTGATGGCTGTTTAGCTGTCTGTAGAGTCTGCAGTTGTTGGATGCAGTATGCATCCAACATGTGGTTGAGTTGAGTTTAGTAACTGTGATTTTTAGATTTTACATATTCTTACTGATTTTTTAATCTTCTTGTGTATCACTTATGAAAAAGGTGTGACAGTTCCCACTTTAATTATAGGCTTATTTGTCTTGTTATATCAATTTTTGCTTTTTGTTTTGAAGCTATGTTATTAGGAGCATACAGTTTTAAAATGGCTATATCTTATTAAACTGACCCTTTTGGTTGTGAAATGTCCCTTTTTATCTTTGGAAATGCTTCTCTCCTTATAGGCAGCCCTGTCTGAACAGTGTAGCTAATCCAGCTTTATTTGGGGTTTATATTTGCACAATATTGTTTTTATTATCCTTTCTCTTTTGATCTCTCTATGCCTTTATATTTAAGGTATGTCTCGGGTAAGAGCATTTAGTTGGCTTTTGTTTTGTTTTGTTTTGATCCATCCTGATAATAGGAGTATTTAAGACTATTTACAGTTAATAAAATTACTGATTTGGGGGGATTAAAGCTTCCGTCTTACTCTTTGTTTTCTATTTGTCCCATATGTTCTTTTTTCTGTTTCTTTTTTGCTTGCTGCCTTTTGGATAAATCAAGCATTTTAGGTATTTATTGTCTGTTCTTCCATTAGCTGCTGTACGTTTCTGTTCTACTAGTGGTTATACGAGGCAGTTTAATGTGAATCCTCGGCTTATTAGAGTTGACCATAAGTTAGTTTTTTTTGACTGTTTCCCAGATGAGGCAACTATCCAATGATATTTTAACTCCATTTACCTTCCTCTGGCCTTCGGTGCTGTTGTTTTTATGTATTTTAATTTTACATATATTTTAAACACCACAAGACATCATTATTATTGTTCAAATAGTCAGTTTGTTTATATTGATCCTTTGCACCCTCTTGGTTTTCTGGGGCCTGGTCCTGTCCCCTGACATGCTTGGTACTTTGTGTAGGTGTATGTGAGAAATCGTGGAGCCTCTGGATGATGTTGTCCTCTGTCCAGCAGATGGAGAGGATGGGCAGAAGGCCTGTGTCCACTTGAGGCCAATCTGTTTCAGGTTTGCCCTCACCCCTAGAGTGGAGCCCTTCCTGAGTCTCAGTGCAGTCCCCCGCAGATTGCTAACTTATCTGCTTAGCTTTCATCCTCTTGGCAACTGCTCTCTGCACAACTCTGCCCAGCTGGTGGCTGGCACGTGCCTCAGGGGAGAACTGAACACAGAACGTGGGTGCATCCTTGGAGGGTTCCTCTTCTCCAGGATTGTAGCCGCTCCGGTTCTGGCTGCCGGGGAGCCCTCACTTCTAATGCCTGGGGCCCAGTCTGTGTGTCTGCAGGCTCCAGGGCTGTTCAGCACTGCTGACTGGGAAAAGCCTGGCCTGGTGGCCCCTCGGTGCTTATCTGTTCTCTGGAGTCTCTCACCCTTCAAGTCTTAGCTGCTGAGGTTGTTCACCAGTCTTCAATTGGGGATTTTGGTGAGTTTTAGGAACTCCTTATAATATGAGGAAATTGGCCCATTGCCTGCCAAATTGCAAATGTTTTTCCCAGTTTGTGAAGTACCAGTGTTTTAGTCTATCAGACTCTTTGTAGGAGAGAAAAAAGTCATTGTTAAAATGACCCTTCCACTTCAGTATTATTTTAAGGAATTCTTCCCTCAGTTCTTTCAGTAATTCCATGATTTCATTTTTCCATTTAAATCTTTGACCCATCGGCATTCTATTTTGGTGTAAGAAACAAAGTAGGTATCCTCAGTTTTTCTAGATGGCTTTCTAGTTGTCAGAACACTGTTCGTCCATCAGTGATATGAAATGTTACTGCTCCTGTATATTAAGTTCTTGTATGTATTTGGGCTCATTTGGGACTTGTATTTTAATTTCCTGGATGTCCCGTCCAGTGACGTGGCCGTCCACGCTGTTTTAATTACCCAGCCTTGTGATGGTGCTCCCTTGTTGTGTGGCTCTGAAAACGTTTGAATTCTAATCTCTTTTCTTTCATTAATGACGTTTCTGGATGTTCTTGCTTGCTTACTTTTTTTTTTTTTTTGGCTGCTCCATGTGGCTTGCGGGATCTTAGTTCCCCAAACAGGGATTGAACCCAGGTCACGGCAGTGAAAGCCCGGAATCCTAACCACTAGGCCACCAGGGAACTCCCTGTTTACTTTCTGTGTGAATGTTCCAGTCAGCTGATCTGACTCTTAACAAAAATAAATCCACCTTTTTGGTTTTGGTCTAATTGGAACTCGTTGAAGCTGTAGATAACTTTGGAGAGAATCATTCCCTTGATGCTCTGGCTAATCTGCAGAGTGTATTTGTGAGCCTCCCAGTGTGATAATGGGGTGTGGCGTTCAGTCGTCACAGCTGCACTCAGCCCCCCTTCCCCGTCTCCGTCTGCTGCACCAGCATCCCTCTGCTACATGTGCCTGTGATACTGGGACCTCTCCTTCCTCTGGCTTTCCTGATTGTTTGTACGTAGGGAGACTATAGATTCTCATATATTAACTTTTTTTACCTTCTGACCTTACAGCATCTTTTCTTAATTTCACCTCCCCCTTTCCAGTTGTTTCTCTCTCATCTGTGTCGTCCTACACCTCTCGCCGTGGCGCTGGCGGGGGCGCGGGGGGGGGCAGCTAGTCGTCTTCCCAACTCAGCTGGGACAGCTTCCAGTGTTGAATTGTCGAGCGTAATGCTGGTTTTGGCTTCATGTACAGAAATGAACATGCGCATTCAAACGCCCCCACGTGTCTGTAGACGTGAACACATGCAGAATCGCGTTAAAGAGACGTCTATCTGTGCCTGTGTTACTATGGATTTTTAAAACTGGAAAGCATATTAAATTATATTAACTACTTTCGGACTACGTGCACAGAAGATGGAAAGTTTCCCCTTTGGACTTAGTGTCTTGGTGAGGTACATCGCAGATCAGTCGTAGAATCGACCATCTGACTGTGGCATACCGTTTATATGCCCTGCTGTTTTATTTACCACGGAGTTTTCATGTTTTGAGGAAAATGAACCTTGCAAGGGGCATGCTCAGAAATGTGGCTGGTTGAGAGACCGCCTGCCGATGCAGGGGATACGGGTTCATGCCCCGGTCCGGGAGGATCCCACATGCCGCGGAGCGCCTGGGCCCGTGAGCCATGGCCGCTGAGCCTGCGCGTCCGGAGCCTGTGCTCCGCAACGGGAGAGGCCACAATAGTGAGAGGCCCGCGTACCGCAAAAAAAAAGAAAGAAATGTGGCTGGAGTCTGGTGTGCAGACCTAGGGCCCGGAGGGTACCCGCTTGGAGTGTGTCCCTCCTGTCCTGGGAGCCCCGGCTGCTGCTCCCTAGGATGGCACAGACCTGGCGTTAGCCCGAGTCTACTTGCCCCAGATGCCTGAGCGCTGCTGGCACAGAGGTGCTTGTTACTGGCCCCGGACCTTGGGAAGAGCCAGGGAAGGTAGGGGGCACGGGTGATGGGCCCATCATAGCTGTGCCGGAGAAAAGCATAAAAGAGTATTCTGAGAAACGTCCTCAGAAGAATAAGCAGGGACCGCGAAAACACAGTTGGCCCCTAGCAAATCGAAAAGAACCTCATCTGTCATCACTAGTTCATCCTTTATCTTGAAAATTCGAGAACTCAGAGGGTCTCTCCAGTGGGGCTGAGGCGGAAGGGATGGGTTTCACCGTCCGGAGTTGATGCTGCGGCCGGGAGCCGGCAGGGGTAGCAGGGCCACCTGGGACTCACGAGAGGCAGTGGAGCCCTGAGCCAGAGCGGCACCAGCCTCCATAGCTGTCCTTGTGTGGAGCACTGGGGAGCATCCGCAGGGAGGGCCAGAAGGCGCCGCTGTGCTCCTGAGACAGGGACACAAACGCACACCAGGACCTGTTGGACCCCACCCAGGCTGTGACGCCCTGGCCTCTGGGCTAGGATGCCTGCCATGCCCTGATCACACTGCCCTGAAGACCCAAATTGGGGTGCACGGGGCGGGCTCCGGAGCCCCTGCCTCGAGGTGGTTTCGTTTGAACGTGTACATCTTCAGTCTCATATGTGAGCAGTGAAAGGGGACACCTTCTTCCCAGCCAGGGCTTGTCTCTGGTTCTGAGTCGGGGACCCCAGCAGATTGGGAGCCTTGGGGTGTCGCATCGCACATGGTCCCCAGGCCAAGCCCCTGGTTTTGCCGTATGTACCTGGGCTGAGACGTCAGGATGTGTTTGTGTTTCTCCTGGCGGCTCTGCAACTGGTTAAGAAGAACAGAAGTCAGGGCTGCGTGATCAGACGTCTGGTGCACCCGGCTCGCTCACCAACCTTGTCCCGTTTCAAAGCAGCTCTGGATTTGCAGGAAGTTGTACCTGGAAGACGGGTTCTGCAGGCACAGGTGCCCTCCTGTCCCCGTCTTGAGGCCATGACAGCCCTGTACCCCAGCTGGCTCCCCCGTGTTCCCCATCATTCCATCACTGCTGGCTGGTGTGGTACAGACCTCAGCTGTGGCCCCTTCTTCTGGGAGCAGCATCTCTTCCTTATCAGGACTTTGGGGGAACTGATGACTGTCCCTGTTCACACATGTGCGGCATCAGCCTCCCAAACTTCATGGCAGAGCGGCAACCTGGGTGCTCTGGCCTCTTGTGACCCTGGGGGCTCATGGACGCCTCAGGCCTTTGGTGGGGTAGTGGTGGGGGTCTGTGGTCAGTGCATACTTGTCATGGCTGCCCCAGGGAGTTGGCCAACACCTGTGCCCTTTCCAAAGTCTGGCCCACCTGGAGCTCCTGACACTGCCCTGGGGGCCTTGTGCCCACCGTGGCTCTGGCTGACTCTTGCCTCCCCACACATGCCTGCTTGCAGACTGTGATCTGGTCACTGCATCAGCATCACCCGTGGACCTAGATTCCCTCGGTGTGAGGCATGGCCCTCCCACGTCCTCACTGACGCCAGCCTGCCATTAATCCTCTGCTCCCCTCAAGCTGGGGTGGCTTTGGCTTCCCTGCCTGGAGGTTTCTGCGGACCTGTGGCATTTCTTCAAAGCAAAGGGTGAGAGTGGAGAGCTGGGACTGTGACCAGTTACAAAGGCTCTGGCAGGGCCAGCAGGCTGCTCATGCTCAGACAGTGGTCAGCTGGCAAGTACCCCGCAAAGCCCAGGGCAGCTTGAGAGCCAGGTGTGTCAGGGGACGAGGGGGGGTCTCGGCGAAGGGTGGGGTGGAGACTGCCGCCGGGTGGGGGAGCGTGGGTGGGGTATCTTCTTGGACAGGGTGGAGCCAGGGAACACACTTGGCTAGTGGGCTCGTGGGATGTCTGGGCCCGGGGCAGTGGCAGGTGTGTGTGTGACGCCAGGCGGAGCTTCCTGGCTCTGTGCAGGCTCTTCTTCGTAAATTGAATTTAAGTTGATGCTTTCTTGGTCTTTTTTTGGGAAGCTTGCTGTCTCCCAGCATTGATGGAGTTAACGTTTTTTATTTTGTGTGCAATTTGTTTCTTTAAGGCCAGAAAGCCAAGGGTTGAAATAAATCATTCAAAGCCAGGGATGAAATGTTGCCTTTGGCTTGTCCATCTCCCGTGGAATGTTCAGTGATGTCCCCGTAAAAAAACCCAACAAAAAACAACCAAGCAGATTGTTTCTTCATCTTCATCTCTGTGTCAAAACCATTTTAGGGGCTGTCCAGATCAGGGCCTGGAGGGGAATGGGGTTCTGCTGGTGAAGCCCAGACTCATTGGGATCCCCACCTGGCGCTGTCCTGGGGGCCCTTCTGGAGCTGTCATCCCCCCCTCTGGCCGGCCACGCAGGCAGAACCACTTTGGCCGTTTGAGTATTTCAGGACTCTCACTCGGTCTTGTCCTCATCCTGTCAGTGCTACGGGGTCCAAGTCGGGACGGGAAGTTCTTTTTGTTGTTTGTCTGGAGAAATGCGAGATGCAAGGGATTTAAAGTTTCTTTTAAATTTTTTAAAACTACTTTGGTCGCCTCTGGATACCATTGCTCTTTGAATCTTCCCTTCATGGCGAGCGGGTATAACATGCTACTCTTTGAGCACACAGCGGAAGCTGGGAATCCACACATTTTTAAGAAAATAACTTGGGGTGGGGGGCGAGAGTCAGGAGCTCTTGACCCCAAGCTGCGTACAGTCTTCTGATGCTGCTCAGACCCCAGGGGCTCAAATCCAACAATGTCCCCATGTGCACCTGACTAAGGCCGGCTGGTGGTCAGTGCCGGAGGGGCCTCTCAAGTCCATGGTACTGACCAGGCCTCCCTGAACCATGGCTGATCCCGGAGCACGGCCAGCATTTTGCTTCCATGAGCCCTGAACCAGCTCAGTGTTTTCAGAGTGGCAGCGGTTGAAACAGACTTTCTCCCCAAGGTTCTCCTCATTTGCTGGACCCACCTTCAGGAGCACAGGTCCTTTCTTCCTGCACAAAATCTTTCTTCTCTAATTGTGTTGGGCCTGGGAAAGTCTCAGCGGTTCTTTTGAACAGATATATTTCAAAGAGTCAATGTGCCTTTCGGAAAAGGTTTGAGTTCTGACTCTGAGAGCACGTGGAGGTGGGTGGTGGGGCCCCCTGGCTCTTCAGGCAGGCCGCCTTGTGGTCCTCTCTGCGGCACCAGGAGTTATGGCTCCTTGGGCAGAGCTGCATGGGCTGGGCCTGGCTGGGAAGGGCAGAACAAGCAGTGTCCACTGCTGTGGCAGCAGAAGTAACATGGAGAGGGTCGGCCCAACGTGTACAGGAGCTGCAGGGGAGACAGAGTTACACAATGTGGGGTTCGTGTACTGAGTCACCGAGGGCAGCACTTATGATCAGCCTGGGGGCCACAACAGGAGGGACCAGGTGGGGATGAGGCCCCTCGGCGAGCAGTAGTGCCTTCAGCTCGGCTCGCTGGGCAGCACCGATGGGCACCGACGGCCAGAGGGGGCGAGGAGCCACCTCCTTCCCAGCCGTCTCCCCGGCTGTGCCCTGCAGCTGCAGGTGTGTCTGGCTTGCTGGGTGATGTTGGGGATAGGTCATTTGTAGCCGGGCACCCAGTGGTCTGGGCCCTCTACTGGGTGAGGGGGTGGGATAAGCAAGGGCCCCCTTCAGGTTAGGCAGATGCCCCAAGATTCTTGCTCTCCTGGCCAGAACCATCAAGGGACCCAATCTCTGCAGCATTAGGCATGGGGAGGCGTGGCTGCTGGGTTCTCCAGGGTGCCTGGCCGGTGGGCTTGGGTCTCTCCAGCCAGCAGGCCCCTCCATGTCATACTTGCTGCCCCTGCTGTCTTCAGGCTCCCTCACGGCACCCCTGCCACCCCACCGGCCCCATCACCAGTGTGGCTCCTGCAGATGTGGCCCATGATTCGGTCACGCTGATCAGTTAGTGACCATCATCTAGTGGTCAGTGTGGTTGGGGCCTCTGTGGGCTGTGCCCCACCCCCCAAGAAGGGCAGGGGCATAGGGACTGCATGACCCCTTTAGCTCTTGGGGTCTTTGTCTTGTCCAGGTGGTGCTCTGGGTCGGCCTGGGCATCCTGGTGGTCAGCACACACACCACCCTGTCCGTGAGCCAGGAGGCCCCTGTGGACTTGGCAAAGGAAGCCCCAGGCAGCAGACTTGGAGAGGCTGAGGGCGCGATGAAGGCAGAGGCAGCCCAGCTCCCAGGTACGCGGCTCCCAGGTACGCGGCTCTCAGGTATGCACACAGGCCTGCAGCCTTCTTGGGGACACCCCAGCAGCGTCATCTTGGGGTCACGGGGACCCAGGTGGCACTTCCCAGGCTGTCTCACCTGCCCAGTTGCCTCCATCCTGTTTGGGTGATGGAGGGGGTGGGGGGCCTCCAGGGGGCTGGCGGGTGCGGCCACCTGCGTGCAGGGGACAGACAGATGGCAGGCAGCCGGGCCAAGATCTGAGCACCCCGTTCAGAGCGCTAACAGGTGAGTAAACTTGGGGGTGTCGTTCACGTTTGCCTGTTTTGTTTTGAGGGTGTAAATTTTAAGCTAGGTTTTCCTGGACAAAGTCAGTTATGCCCCTCAGCTTTGTTTCGTGTTTCACTTTATGTATTACTTGTTGACCTGCCCGTTGATAGAGGGATGAGCCACACTCCCTCATGAGCTGCAGGCCTGCCTTGGAAGGCCCCCCAGTGCAGTGGCCCCATCGCCCATATGTGGCAGGGCCCATGGGGTGCAGGGTGGTTTCTAAGTGCGGCTTTCTGGGGTACAGCAGGAGCTCCGTTGTGTCTGGGGGGATTGGGAGAGAAGAGGTGTCTTGGAGCCTGTGGCCTTCCCAGGCCTTAGATGGGAGGGGTGCGGGGAGGGCTCCCTCCATCTGGCCTCTCGCCTTCTAGGAGCTCCGAGCGGCATCAGGTTCGGGTACTGGTCGTTGGTGCTGTCTATGATGACGTTCATTCCAGGGGCTTCTGCCCTGACAAGGGCTGGGTTTTGTGTATTCATACTAATGGTGTGTGCGTGTCTGCTTACCTTCCCTGCAAAGAAACCCCTGGCTTGGATTGAGATTCCCCAGGCTGCCTGCCTGGCATTCCCCTCTGGGGGAGCAGTGCTGGTTGCTGGTGGATTCCAGGTCCCTTTGAGTGGTGATGGCTAAGAAGCCCAGAGGAGCCCTGGTCTCCTCAGCTACTGTGATTGACAAAAGGAAAGGTCCCAAGGGCTGTCCAGGGAGGCAAGCGTGCTGGGTGCTTGCAGGGCTGGGCTACCCGCAGTTGGAGGTATGGGGCTCTTGGATGTGTTGCTGTCTCTGTTCCAGCCTTACCTCCCTGTGCTCAGAAAGGCCCTGCAGTGCCAGCACCCCACACCAACTTCCTGCAGAACAGTCTATCCTGGGGCTCTTTTGGGGGAGCTCTGAGCCCAGAGTAGCTGGGCATGCTCTCCTCTGCCTTCCTGGGATGGCGAGAGCCGGCTAGAAGACTCTCCCTTTGGGGGTCCCCTGCAGAGAGGACCCCTGGGAATAGCGGGGCTCAGCAGAGAAGTTAATCAGAGTGGTCAGAAGCTGCCTGGGGGACTTGCCTGGTGGTCCAGTGGTTAAGACTCCTCGCTCCCAATGCAGGGGACCCAGGTTCGATCCCTGGTCAGGGAACTAGATCCCTCATGCTGCAACTAAAAGACCCTACATGCCACAACTAAAGATCCCACATGCCACAACTAAAAGATCCCTCATGCCGCAACGAAGATCCCACATGCGGCAACAAAGATCCCGCATGCCACAACTAAGACCTGGCGCAGCCAAATAAATAAATAAATATTCAAAAATAAAGAAGAGGGCTTCCCTGGTGGCACAGTGGTTAAGAATCCGCCTGCCAATGCAGGGGACACGAGCTTGCGCCCTGATCCGGGAAGATCCCACATGCTGCGGAGCAACTAAGCCCGTGTGCCACAACTACTGAGCCTGCGCTCTAGAGCCTGTGCTTCAGAACAAGAGAAGCCACCCCAATGAGAAGCCCGCGCACCGCAGCAAAGAGTAGCCCCTGCTTGCCACAACTAGAGAAAGCCCACATGCAGCAACGAAGACCCAATTCCGCCAAAAATAAATAAATAAAATAAATAAATTTATAAAAATTAAAATAATAAGCTGCCTGGGCATCCCACAGCAAGTTGCATGGATTCAGTACTTTGGATGGGAAAAAAGCCTCCTTGAAGAGGGAGATAGGTGTTGCTCCTCCACCCCTGTTGACAGCCCCACTGGGTCCCTCACTCTCGGGTGTCCTGGCCCTGTGTGCTTTAAGGGCACCTCCAGCAGAACTAGACTCGGACACCAGTTTCGCATCTCAGCTGGCTGTGGGCCCGCCCAGTAGGGCTTCTCGGCATCAGTTGACATAGTCGGCACTGGGCTACCTGTCCCCACGGCGCTGTGCAGCCTCCAGCCCACGGCCTGCACGAGCAGCTGCATCCTGTCGTGGAGGCAGGCCCCCGGCTCACCTGGAGCTGCCGCGGCCACATCTGGTTTCCATTTCTTCCACGAGTCTGTAACAAACACATGGCCTCTCTTGGAACCACATGCCGTTTGTTTAACTCAGTCTCCGTGTTTCTTGCCCCCGGCCTCCCCGTCATTGATGGGTTGCCTCGTTGAAGCAGAGCTGGGCCCGTGGGGCCTTGGCCACGTGCCCTGCAGACGTCTGCCCATCAGCGTGTGAGGTGGGTTTACTGGCCTCTTAGATGTCGAAGAGGCCAAAATGGTATGAACTTTCCTTAGAGCCCGAGCTGGCCTTAGGACTGGGGGAATCCTGCTCTCCTGGGGACATGCGGGACTGGCCACCCCCAGCCTGTCACTCTTAGCAAGTGCAGAGCCCAGGACGCACCTGGTGTGGACAGAAGAGGTGGCCGAGCCCTTTAGGAAAGGCTACGAGGCTGCTCACCTGAGGCTCATGGCCTGCTCAAGGCTCTGGCGGGTGGGTTCAGAGTTGGTGATACTCTCAGCTCCTCCTTTGAATGTGGCCTTGTCCCCTTTCTTCCTCTCCCGCCCAGCCTGCAGCTTCTCTTGGTGTTTGGGGGCCGCCTTGGCCACACCCATTACACAACTCATCCCTTTCCCCATCAGGGACACGGCCCGGCTTCTGCTGGATGGGGAAGAAGAGGAAGGGCCAGGACGGGGCCTGTGGGCAGCAATCCGTTCGTGTGGGGACACAGGTGACCTGAGCGGGAGCTTGCCCCCCACAAGCTCCTACCTAATTGTTCTTCCGAGGATGCGTCCCTTGTGCTGCTGCGC
Organism: Tursiops truncatus; assembly: GCF_011762595.2. NCBI lineage: Eukaryota > Metazoa > Chordata > Mammalia > Artiodactyla > Delphinidae > Tursiops > Tursiops truncatus. The sequence continues at coordinate 46,937,148 of NC_047053.1, forward strand.
CAGCTGCTGGTGCACACAGACAGGAAAGCGTCCAAACTCCTGTGACAGATGCCGGCATGCCCACGGGGAGGCCCGGCTCCACGCCTGCCTTCTCTCCTTGGTCCCCACAGCTCTCCCTGTGCCCTGCAGAGAAGGGGCTATTAACACCGCTCTGCCGAGTGGCTTCAGTTTTTCTGCCCGTTTGTCAGGACAAGGCTGTGAGCTTATTTCACCGGTGCTAAGATAACCACGCCAGCCGCGGCTGAACCCAGAAGGACTCCTTGGGGGCGGGAGGGGTGCTGCCTCCCATGTCCAGCCCCGAGTGACCGGCCCATGCCCCCTCCACCTGCTGCCCGCGGGCAGACGTGCCTGTCTGCAGGAGAGCTGTGACGGTGAGCCAGATGGGGCCACCGGGCCACCCGGCTAGGACTTTGGGTCAGGGGCCCATTGGGATTCCTGCACATTCAAAAGGGTGTCATAGTCAGCGTTTCTCTTGCTGCCTGCCGAGAAGAGTTGGGGGTAACAAGTAAAACCTTCTCAGGGCAGCAGCGAGGCGGGCACTTCGAAGGCTGTCAGGAAAGTTACTCAGGAGCAGCGTCTGGCCTTTTAAAGGAGCGTTGGTGGCTGCTCCTGCTCTCCGCATGGCCCTGGGGTCCCGTGTGTCTCCTGAACTTGGGGTTCCCCTCCAGTCAACAGGGACTCCATCTATGGGACTCAGGTGTGATTTTGAAAGTCACTTCATTTTTGTGCTTGGCAGTCAGAGAGGACTGCTTCCATCTTTACTGATCACAAGATACAGAAAGAGACGCCCCTGGACTCAGAATGGGGTCCTGCAGGGGAGAGTCGACAAAGAGGAGCCCCCAGCCCAGACCCTGTCTTCCAAGGTGGAACCAGCCTTGAAGGCAGATTCTCGTTGCCGTGGACAGGCCTACTCAGGACGTCGCACCTGCAACCTGACACACATACCCAGATTTTAGAACTGCAGGTGTCTATGGCCTTTGGTCCCCTGTCTCCCTAAGCCAGTTACAGAACCACCTGGCGCCTGCACTGGACATGGGAAGGAGAGTCTGATGGGTGACTGTCCATCGGCCTGTGTGTCTTGGGAGCTCCTGGCCAGAAGCACCATCAGGAGGGTCTGAGTGTGGGATGAGGCCGTGCATGTCGGGATACTCTACCGCCTGGCAGAATGAGGCAGGCATGGCGCATGTCTGTGTGGTTTCCACTTTGGGGAGCAGAGGCCATGACCTTGAGAATGAGAGGAGGCCCTTCCAGGCCGAGGCGCCCTCTGCTGGCCACCCCCTGCTGACCCACTGCCGCCTCCAGGAGGAGAAACGGTCCAGGGTCGGCCTGGCAGCCTTCGTCCTTCCCTGGGGTGATGACCGATGACCGCACGGGCGATTTCCTGTCTGTGCCACCGCGGGCGCCTCATTCCAGAGCCTAGCTGCAGGGCAGACGGAGTGTGGGCTGGTTTTCAGTTACTAATTAGGAAGTTCTGTGTTAGTTTTACTGTGGCCCAGAGGCATTGCTGGCAAACTGTCCTCATGAGGAGCTCCGTTCCTTTTAGGAAGCGCTATGTCCATTGCCAAGGACAGCTGTGAAGTGTCGGAGGCCCGGCCGCTGCAGGCAGGGTGGCTGCGCTGTGCACTCTGTGCCCCTTGCACACCTGAGTCTCCAGGTCGTTCCTTTGCCTGACGACCAACAGGTTTTGTTCCTTGCTGAGAACATGACTTGTTCTTATGACGTAATGGAGTGGTTTTCTGTTTTGTTGTGTTCTTCCTTCCCTTCCCGGCCCCCTTTCTTCACTTTGTGATCCGCTGGATAGACACCTCTTGATTTTGAGCACAGGGCTCTCTGCGGGCTGGGGATGGGGGTGTTAACTGTGGTGTGGCGAAGAGCCACATGCTTATTAGAATCAGCTGCTTGATGGAACTGTGGAGTCCCGAGTCTGGCTCCTGCCCAGCACGATCCCCCCTACAGTTTGGACACTAAACCTCAGCTGCTGAAGGTGCCCCCGGCCAGCATGGCAGGTCAGCCTGGTCCCTTCTCCTCCTTTGGGGGAGGGAGCAGGCCCACCTGAACAGGACTGTTGTGAATCCCCCCAGAGGCCCTTTCGGGATTCCGCCTCCCCTTTTGCAGGCAGCTTGTGCCCTGAAGGGGGAAACCAGTTGCTTTAGGCCTCTGGGATGAAATGATTCTTATTTATTTATTTATTTATTTTTATTTTTGGCTGCGTTGGGTCTTCGTTGCTGTGTGCGGGCTTTCTTTAGCTGCCATGAGCGGGGACCACTTCGTTGCGGTGCGTGGGCTTCTCATTACAGTGGCTTCTCGTTGCGGAGCACAGGTTCTAGGTGCACAGGCTTCAGTAATTGTGGCTCGCGGGCTCTAGAGCGCAGGCTCAGTAGTTGTGGTGCACGAACTTAGTTGCTTCGCGGCATGTGGGATCTTCCCGGACCAGGGCTCAAACCCGTGTCCCCTGCATTGGCAGGCGGATTCTTAACCACTGCGCCACCAGGGAAGCCCCGAAACGATTCTTTTTACACGTGTTTTTTCCCCAGATAGTTTTTTCCCCAGATAGTTTTTTAGTTTCTGCCACGTTTGCCTAACAGGTAGAAAGTGGTTTTGTTAATGGAGAGAGTTTCCTAATAGGCTCCATTTTGGCCCAGTTCGGCGGGCCATCCTCGTGCACCTCTCCCCGAGGACCCGGGGTGACTGTGCAGGTGAGCTGTTGGACCTGCTGGAGGATGAGATGGCTTGTGGGATGCAGGCATGTGTGGGAGGCAAGAGGGTCCAGCTTTGTGGGCTACACCTCTTTCTCACCTTCCTTTTGATAGGAATTTTCACTTCTGCAGCAACAAGTTGACAGAATTGCAAATCAACCTCCCTCAGGCATTTTCCTTAAGCATCCCTCGTCCTCCCCTCCCCCCTTGGCCTACAGCAAGGGGTTGGTTGCGCTTGGGCAGGATGGCTGTCCCCAGGCCTCAAACGCTGGGTTCGTGCTGCCACCTGGTGGTGATGGCCAGGCTTATGCAGGATGTCGCTCTTCTGCACCCAGTTAGGTGTAAATTGTATTTTGACATATTTTTGTTACGAACACACATGAAAAATGACAGGTTTCTATACTACTTAGGTGCTAATGATTGAACAGGAAATAATATAATTGCTTAGGCTCTGCCATTCGACTGGGAAATGTGATTACAATCCAGGGAAAACTGCCCAGTTGCCGTGCTGATTGGCGGTGTGGCCATGTGGAAATACCGCTCAATTATCTGTGCCGTGCTTACAGGCCAGAATCCAATTGTGGACGTGGCCGAGGACAGCCGAGATAAGCCGAAGCTACCAAATGAGAAAGATGAGATGGAGCAGGCCCAGATTAAGGGCCCTGTGAATGTGCCCCCAAGGGAAGACGCCAAGGAGAAGCAGGAGGAGGCACAGCTGGATCGCCCTGGTCAAGGTGCTGTGACGGCCCGGGCGGGGGTTGGGGGGTGGTGTCCACGGGGGAGGGACCTCAGCTGGACATCAGCCACGTGGTTGGTCGGGAACGAACTCAGTTCACAGGCCTGGAGAGGGAAGGCCACCCTGGGAGGGAAGGCCAGGCCACCCCACCCACCCCACCCCCACCCACTCCCCCACCTCGGCCGTCTCCTTCCAGGAGTTGCGGTACCTCTGGGCGAGGCCCACCGCCATGAACCCCCAGTCCCTCACGACAAGGTGGTGGTGGACGAAGGTCAAGACCCAGAAGGACTGGAGAAGGAGCATCCGTCCAAACGTGTGGATGAAAGGGCCCTGGGGGGCAAGGGTCAGATGGTGCTACCACTGCTGGATTCAGAACGAGAGAGACCCAGACAGGACCAGGCTTTGGAGGCAGCGGGTGGTCTTCCTAAAGATCCCCAGAAGGTTCCAGAAGAAAATGGTCAGCCAGCCGTTGAGCCCCTGAAGGAGGACCTGGGGCTGGTCGACAGGGGTGCGCATCCAGGGCCCCAGGCAGTGCTCCCTGAGGGGCAGGACGTCCTGGTGGCAGGTGCAGGGGCCATAGCAGACGGTGCCCTGCTGCCCGGCCATGCCGTGGGGGCCATGGGCAAGCTGGTGGAGAAGAACGAGCACGGTGGGTGTGGGCTCCTTCCATGTGGGGCCTGGGAGAGGCTGCGGAGGGGGCAGAAGCTGACCGTCCTCACTTCTGTCCTACTGCCTGTCTTTTCTCGCAAGATTGGCACGTGCGTGCAGCAGCCCTTCTGCAGCTGTCGGGGGCTTGGCAGCTCTCCTGATCAATCTGTCACACGCTTGTTTGCCAGACCCGTAAACGTCAGGTGCTGAGCCAGTCCTGTGTGTCTGGGCACACACGGGGTGCCTGGGCACACACACGGGGGTGCGGCGCACGCCTGACCGGGTGGGTGGTGCATGGTTAAGTGCCGTCTCAGAGCTGCTGAGGACGGTCCCTGCGTGTTAATTGGCGAAGGTAGTTAACACTGGCTCCCTGCCGCCAGCCTGTGACATGTTAAATATCTTTTATTACCTCCCTGGTACTCATCGGGTTGAGTATACACTGCCACAGGGGAGGGAGGGGCGACGTGGAGGGTGATTTTAGGAAACCTCTGCCTCCTTCTCTTGTCCCTTCTCTACGTTCTTCTGAGTCTCCTGCCAGCCTCCTGAGTTTTTGCCGTGTGTGCAGGTGGGAAGGCTCCCCTCCCGGAGGAGAAGCCAGGCCCAAGGGCAGTGCTGCAGGCAGAGCCTCGAGAGCAGAGGACCTTGGAGGGACAGGGCGGGGACCACGCCGGGGACCACGCGGGCAGCAAGCTGGAGGGTAAGGCCTTCACTTTCTCTCTGCATCCTCTGGGGGCCTGGAGACACCTGCCCCTTCCTTCCAGAAGCGGAGTGATGTAGGGAAGGAGCCACAGGTGCCCGTTGTCTTGGGGGCCTTTCCAGGGCCTCAGCCTCTACACTTGCCAGTTTCCTGCTGAGGAAAGATCTTAAATAGCTCCCGTGCCCACTAACAACCTTTTCTGCTCCTTTTTCACCTTTCTAGGAACGTTTTCTACCTCCTTTTCTCTCCCTTTTTAAAATAACCTTTCACTGTCACGTGACTTTCTGTTACCATTTGGATCTCATTTCAAAATAGATATGTTAATATTTCCAACAAGTCGGCCCAGTGTGGGGGCATTAGTGAGGGTGGGAGGGCTGGTGACTCACTGCTGTCTTAGCTCTCCCCCCAACCCTGTGGCAGCGGCTCCCACCCCTTCGTCTTAGCTGGGGCAGGGGTGGGGGAGGGGGGACATTTGTGTCCACCTGCAGTGAAGACCCAGCACCTGTCCCAAAGCAAAAGCTCGTCTTTTCTCTCCAGTGAACAAAACTTGCTCTGCATCCTCCTCCATACCTTCATGCCCATTTTGGGGTGCTCCCAGCTCTTGGCTTTTGACTACCCTCCTCGTGGGCCCACCTGGTTGGGCACTGCCCCTGCGCTAGAGGTGGTGGCGGCCGTCCCAGCGAATGATCACCCATCCTGGTTTCTTTGGTCCCCGCCCAATCTGAGTCGCTGCGGTGTCACCATATTTTGTAGCAGTGTCCACAGAACGGCCCCTGGGTGTTTCATTCTGTGCTCTGGGAGTCTTGATCTGTGCGTGGGGATGGCGGTACAGCAGACTTGGGTGGGTTCATGGGATGCTCGTGCCTTGCTGCCCCATGAGCTGCTTCCCAGCGGATCCTGCAGCCTCGGGATAGCTGGCCCAGAATACTGCGCAGGGATGCCAGCCGAGCCTCTGCACACCAAGGCTAGGAAGGCAGAGCCAAGGGTCCTGGGGTTTCCTGCAGCTCGGGAGCCGTGGGAATTCCACATGTTACTTGGTTTCAGTCTGTTTACTGGTCCCGGTCCTTATAATCTGTTATGTAAGCCTGTTTGATTCTTTGGCTTTTTCTTTCCTGAAAAGAACTTTCATGGTTTCCTATTCTGCCTTTCTCCAAACGCCTCTCAATGGGACACGCACAGCTGAAATCAGAAAGATGGTGGCAGGTAGGAGTCGGGAGGAGCATCACAGTGAATGCGTCTGTGGGGGGTTTAAAGACGCGAGAGCAGATGGTGTGGGCCCCACATCCAGTAGCGCCTTGCATGGGGCGCATGGGGCAGAGACCGGGAGCCACACACGGTCTGCCCCCCACCCCGGCTCAGCCACAGCCCCTCAGGTGGGGGTCCCCCCGATGCCCCAGCCCACTCCCTTCTTGTACAGACACCCTGGTCCCTCTTAGCCCTGCTGGGGCTCCACTGCCACCGTAGGACAGCCAGGTGCAGCCTGTAAGCGCCTGGACTCCCCCAGAGACGGGGCGGGGCCTGTGTGTGACTTCCACCGTGTGCATGGCCTGGTATTAATGTGCTCTGCACGTATGTTAATATCCGTGCAGCTCTCATCCCATCCACGAGCCTGGTCCCCGTGGTCCTGGTGGGCCGGGCAGGAACCCAGAGCCACATGTGGGGCTCTGGCTGGGAGCTCACTTTGTCACCTCCACTCTGCTTCACGCCTGTCCCATGTTGCTTCTGGCTGGACATGGCACACTTCCCCCCTCCTCCAGCCTCAGTCCAGGGCTGGTCCTCCGAGGAGCCAGTGAGGCAGGGGGCCTGCTCCTCAGGAACCCTCCCTGGGGGCAGGCGGTATTGGCAGCACGTGGGACCATTAGGTGGTCATGAGCCACGGGCACCCAGGGTGACAGCATGGCCATGGCCAAGGGAGCTGGTCTAGAACCCTGTGGGATGGCACTGTGCACATCCCTTGTCTAAAGGGGGTGTGCGGAGCCACGAGCCAATCTACGGAACATGGGCTTTCTCAGGCAGGCATCTTGGTCACCTTAGGGTGTCTGGATGTGTGCCTGGTGGGGAGCAGGGGGCTGGAGCGCCTGGGCTGGCCGAGGGGCCTGTCCTCCCTGTGGTCGGCCTCAGCATGTTCTTCATGGGCCTGCCCGCCTGTACGTCCTGGCACCGGCCTCTGCAGGGGAGAAGCCATGGCAGTCCCTGACAGAAGGCCAAGCCCACTGGGTCACAGATTGCCGTTGGGGAGGACACGTCAGCACATCTGCGTGTGCCCGGCACTCAGGGCCCTCGCTGGGTGTTAGCTCTCACCACTCACAAAATGTTCTTCTTTCTTTGGATTTGAGCTTCTACATCTGACAACCTGTACAGTTACATCATCTTTCAAAGCTTCCTGTCTAAAGACGGGAAGCTGTGTTGTAAAAGTTACTTAAACCCAGATTGCTGGCTGTAAAGAACTGACCCAGCGCTGAGGTGTTTGTAGTGCAGTGGGAGCTCTCCGCACCCAAGGTGTCCAGCCTTGGGGCCTCCTCTTGGTCCACAGTCTGTGGGGGGCCCTCCTACACACACCTGCTGCAGCCGGCCTGCCCCTAGCTCACCTGGCGCTCCTCCCGTGCCAGCTGCAGCCATCTTCCTGGGGGAGGTGGGGCCGGTGGGAGCACTGTCACAGCCCCCATCTCACTGAGGTCCCAGCTCTTGTCTCTGCTGAAGAGGAAGATGGTTCTGTTTGTTTTTAAAATACACACCTTGGAGGAAATTTTCTTAAAGCACCGATGTTCTTTCTTAGAGTAGTTCATAGTTCACGTCACCCAGCCCAGATCACCATCATTGTGGTTATGGCGCGTGACCTCTCTCTTGGCTCTCATAACCCCTGAGCCACTGTGGGAGTGAAGCAGTAGGAAGGGTGTCTGGTCGCTGGAGAGAGGCGATGGCTGTGCCCCAGGGTGGCCTGGGCACCAGCTCAGCCGGCTGGAGAGGAACGCCCGGGGATGGTGTCCCGGGGGTGGTGTCCCGGGGAGGGGCCCACAGGCCGCCTTGGCATTGCTGCATGCATCATGTCACCCTCTGCCCAGCAGAGCGCCTTTGCAGCCTTCAGGCTCTGACTGCGTGTGTTTTCCGAACTCCAGAAGCTGGCCGGGCGGAGATGCTGGACCATGCCGTTCTGTTGCAAGTGATTAAGGAACAGCAGGTGCAGCAGAAGCGCCTCCTGGACCAGCAGGAGAAGCTGCTTGCAGTGATCGAAGAGCAGCATAAGGAGATCCACCAGCAGAGGCAGGACGGCCAGGACGGCGAGGACGGCAAGTCCGGGGGAGGCGGCAGGGGGAGGGGGCCGGGCCTGCAGGGCAGGGGACAGTTGCTGCATCTGCTCGGGGAAGAGGGGTTGTCCCTTAGTGCACGAACGCCAGAGTCTCCGGGGGTCCCTGCGCGGTTGGGTCTGTGGCTCCATGCCTAGAGTCCTGCTGGGCAAATTTAAGCTGTGGTTTGTGTTTCTTGATTGCTGGCAAGCTGGGTTCTTTAGTCCCTGCATTGGTAGCTTCTGTTCATTTCTGTGGCTAAACCGGTGACTGACTTCATTTGCAGCGGACGTGCAGCCTGAGCTGGGGGTGGCCGGGCCCAGAGGTAAGGAGCAGGAGGCCCACGCCATGGGGATGGCAGAGCGTCCCCCACCACACCCTTTGGGAGCTGTGCCCGAGGGCGTGGACGCTGGCCTGCAGGAGCGGGTCCCTGTGCTGGACCCTGCCAGGGCACCCGGGAGCCCCGAGCAGCACGGCGCTGGAGGCGTCGCCTGGCAGAGTCGGAATGTTTTTGGTGGAAGCTCCCACGAAAGGAAGAAGTCTGGAAAGGACGAGGCAGCCGCTGGCACAGACGCTCAGGAGGCAGATGTGCTGCGGGCGGGGGCAGCAGCTGGGGGCCCTCAGGTAAAGTCCCAGCAAGCAAGCCAAGACCGGGCACCCGGAGGCCTGTCCAGCAGGTCGGGGGGAGCAGCCCCTCGGGCCCAAGCCGTGTTACATCAGCCGGAACAACAGGCTGTCTCTGCCGGAGGGCAGGGCGGGCAGCAGGGCGGTCATGAGGAGGCGAGGAAGGAGCACGTGCCCGCTCCCAGGGAGGACGCCGCCATCCAAGAGCCCGAGCAGAGGCTGGACCCTGAGCTCGGGCCCAAACCAGCCATGCTGGGGGATCAGAAGCCAGACAATGCCAAACCCAACCGGGACCTGAAAGTCCAGGCCGGCTCTGACCTTCGGAGGAGACGGCGGGACGTGGCTCCTCGTGCAGAGGCGGGGCCAGCCCCAAAGGACAGGGTCATCATCAGCTTCAACCCCCTGCCTGACGTGCAGGTCAGTGACCTCCGCGGCGCCCTGGAGACCCAGCTGCACCAGGCCGCGGGGGGCGCCCTGCGAGTGGTCCCAGGCCAACAGATCAAACAGCTGCTCGGGGCCCTGGAGGAGCCCTGAGCCCCGTTAAGGCCACAGTGCTCCCTGTCAGCCGGCGAACCTGGACCACGGTGGGCGCGAAGTCCTGGAAGTCAGGCCCAGGGTGGAGTGTGACAGCTCTCCAGCTGCACCCTGCTTCCAAACCAGCTTTGCCATCCCTCTCTCCTCTTACACTTCCCGCTGACTCAGCTCCCTGAGGCCACCGAGAGAAAAAGTGGCCTCAAGAAGAAATAGCCGCTTGCTGAGACCCAGGAAACGTGACTGGCCACCAGCCACACGGCTATTGTTACCCTGAACTTTCTTTATTGATGTTCTCTGTGAGTGTCATACAAAACCTAAGGAAATGCTTCTGCCTTCACCCTTCTTCACAGCAAATGCTGCTTCAAATCTCAGAGGCTGGGCAGGTCTGTGAGTCCAACTGCTTCTGCCCTAGAACTCTGCTCTGCATACTCTGGTCTCCCAGTCGAGTGGTTGTGAGATTTAAAAAGTAAAACACACCGCTGACGTCTGGTTAGTGTGGTTGGTGTGGAGGTGAATCACCCAGAGGACCCCGTACCACAGACATAAGCCATGACTGTCAAACCCCACAGTGACACGTGCTCGGAGCCTCAGCTGGGTGCCAGACCCGCAGGTGTCGGGGGTGGGAGTACACAGCCAGCAGAGGCTGCTTCTCCCTTCTTCCGGGGCAGCTTCTCCCGAGTCTGCACCTCTGGCACCTGCTCATCTGTTGAGAGGGCTGTGGTTTGAGAGGGTTGTGGTTTCGTGCTGTACTTTGTTCTCAAGGGGCAGAAAGGCCGATGGTCACGCCCGACCCCTGAGGCTGGTCAGCAGGTGACCCGGCAAGTATGCCAGGCCGTCCCGCTGCAAGCCCGGGGCCTTCACCTGCTTTGTGCTGTGTGTGCCTCGCTGCCCTCTGGGGCTAGGGGCAGCTCCAGACCCTGCCCCGAGGGGTCCATGAGTGGGCCACTTGCTGACCACTGGCCAGGGGTGCCCAGGGCATGTGGCAGCTCCAGCCTCGGCCTCAGGTCACACTCTTCCCCTGCGCCTTCTGAAATTTCTGTGTCATCTTGAAGACTAGAAATGAGTAATAAAAGGAGTGGAATCTTCTGGAGGCCAAGCTGATTCCCCATGAACCCCGGGCACTGCTCACATAGAGGGAAGCTCTGTGAAAGGGGGCCGGGTCTCAGTGCTTCCCACCCTCCATTCTTAACTAAAAGCAATTCCAAACAAACTGTGCTCAGTGGAAGTTTCCCTCAGGTTGGAACTCCATTTGTTAAGGTCTTGTAGTGGGACTTTGTTTCCAGCTCTCTCTACCTGAATGTCTTACCTTGACCCAGTGTTCGTGTCCTCTGGAGGTCACACCACCCTCCTGCTCTTTCTGCCAAGATAACTTTCTTAGAGCAGGGCGGCCCGAGCCTAGGGTGAGAGCAGCAGTGCAGGGCCTCTTGCTGCGGCCTGCCATCCCCACACACCCTGACACTCGGGGTCCTCTGTCCCAGTTAACGCTTGTTCTCTCCTCCTGGCTTTCAGCTCCACTTCCCTCCCCAGTTGGCAGCCCCTTGGGAAAGGAACCCGAATCTTCCCCAGAATCTGGGCAGACTTCTGGGTGGGGTCACCATTACCAGTAATGCAGGGAGCTAGGAAGGGCCCCGGGACAGTGCTTTGCTTTCTGACCACAGACCACTCCTCCATCTGGGTCCCATGGCTGGCACGTATGGCCAGGGGTCCCAGCCAGAGCAGCACACTGGGCCACCAGTGGGCGACCTTCTGTGCTGGCAGCTACACTTGGCAGACATGGGGCCATGCTGGCCTGGGTGACTGGGACAGCACCCTGTCCATGCTCCTGTTCGAGAGCAGGGCCACTGAGTCCAGACCAGGGTAGGAATAAGCCAAGGCCGAGGCTGTATACTGCCTCCACTGGTGCAGCTGAGCTCTCGGTCTAAGGTCAAGACAGGTGGAGAGTACAGAGCCGCATGGGGTGACTTCTTCATGGTGACGCAGCTGCAGAAGCAGCAGAGACCATCTTTCCTGCATCCTGACACAACTTGGTTGAATTCCCTTCAATAAGTAGTCTTGAAGACAGGGTGAGTTTGGGGAGGCGAGCCGGGGAGACCTGCAAGGTGACTTCAGTGTGTGGTGAGCGGCCTGGCCCCGTCAGTGGACCACATCCGCAGCCCTAGGCTTGAGACGTGAGGTGGCAGCTTCATGTGCCTCCAAGAACTGGAGTCTGAAGGGATGGCAGGAGAGAGCACTTGGCGGCACAGTTCTGGAAGGGGCCAGAGCACCTGTGCCCAGCAGAGATGCCGGAAGCCCTAGCCAGCAGGCTGTCAAAGGTCACGAAGGATCAGGAAGAGAAGGCCATCCTCAGGCCGGAAGCACGTGCTGGGCAGACGCTAGGTCCGGGTGGACGCCAAAGTGGGGAGGCCCACTCCTCCCCACAGCCTTCAGCCTATCTGTGGGTTCGTCACCCCTGGCAGGGATGGGGGTCGTGTCATCGGTGTCGAGTCCTGAATTCCAGTGTTGACTGTGACATGTGACCGCCCAGCGGGACAGTTTCTAACAGCCCTGAAGCCCTTGAACGGCGTGTGGCTCCCCTCCGAGGCCGCCCTGGGAACTGCATTTCACTGGGATGATGTCTCAAGAGATGAGGGGTTTCACCACCTGGGGGAAAGTCGGGCTGATTCTGGAGGAGCGTTTACAAGAGGAAACAGCTCCAGGACTCAGGGCGAGGGTGCCCTGGCACGAGGCTCTGGGACGCCATGGCCTGGATGGAGCCAGAGGACAGTGTGACCTCCACACCCCGGGGAGGGGGCTCTGGGAGCACAGTCCCCACACGCCCAGCAGGCGGTGCTCAGGACCTTGGAATCTTCAGGCCGTGGCACCAGGGTCCTGTCAGGTCTCCCTGGACTGCGCATGTGCATGTTGGGAGGGGCGCTGCTGCGGCCTAACCTTAATCTCAGGATGACAGGTGGAACCAGAGCCAGCAGGAGCCTGGCAGGGATGGGCTTGGGCTTGGACTCCAGAGGCTGCAGAAGGGTGGGTAGGAGACCCCACGGGGAGGGTCTCACTACTGGGTTCCTAAACCGGACCCTCCCTCGACTCATGCCTTAGTCTGGAAGAGCAACCCCTGCCTTTTTTCCTCTCCAAGTCTGAAAAAACCATCAGTATCAGATTCCTACAGCGGTTACCTTTCCCTCGTGGTGTCGCTCTTCTCTCTTTGGTCCGTGCTGTAAATTGGTAGTTACTTCTAGAGGCCTCGCTAGACTCAGACGACACGGCTTGGGTGAAAATTCTTTAAAAAATGAGACTCGGGCTTCCCTGGTGGTGCAGTGGTTGAGAGTCCACCTGCCGATGCAGGGGACGCGGGTTCGTGCCCCAGTCTGGGAGGATCCCATATGCCGCGGAGCGGCTGGGCCCGTGAGCCATGGCCGCTGGGCCTGCGCGTCCGGAGCCTGAGCTCCGCAACGGGAGAGGCCATAGCAGTGAGAGGCCAGCGTACCGCAAAAAAAAAAAAAAAAAAAAAGAGAGACTCGAGAGGCAGGGTGTTCTATGGCCCGCGCGCTCACCCTGCAGACAAAATAGATCTTATAGCATCTGATCTGGTCTTTATTGTGAGTTCACTTCATCTTATTCTCCCTTGAATCCTTAAGTGAGCAAAGTTGGAAAACCCATTCCCCTCTGCCCGCACTCGCCTAAAGTGTTTCCGGTCCTTTTAGCCTCAAGAGCTTTTGAGGTTTTAGACAGTTGCCCCTCGGGGCCATCAGTACCACACACCCGGGGACGTGGAGTGGAGCTCGCAGTCCTTCCTAATGGCTTCCTGTCAGGGTCTTCTTGGCCTGGAAGAGAAAGTTCTTTGTCTGAATGAGTTGTTTTCAAGTTAGACGTGGCTCTAAAGTAAGAAAACTGCCACACCAAATGCCATCTTCTGGCAAATAACTTACAAAGAGCCTGGCCATGGATTGCAGCAGGGGGCCCCTGGGGCTGGGTCTCTGCTCCCACCTCCACAGGCCACAGAGCTCAAGCTGCTCTGTGGCCTCAAAGCCACGCCCACCTGTGCCAGGCACTGTGCACCAACGAGTTACGTTTAGTTTTCCCCCTGTAGCGGAAACTCTGAGGTCAGAGATGCTGAAACACTTGCCCAGGGACAGGGCTCCCAGGGACGGAGCTGGAAGTGGCGCCCAGAGCCCTCTGCCTCCTCGTTCAGCCCCGTGGAGTCTCAGGGTCCAGGCAGAGTGGGCAAAAATGCGTTCACCGGCTTGTGTTCTTAGGTGAGAAACCCCCAAGTTCCCTGTTCTGAGCTTCCAGTGCCCAGGGCCTGCAGTTAGGTTACCCTCAGTGGAAAATGGCACGAGAGGCAGCGACATGCTCCCGGGGGCAGGATGACGTGACAGAGGCAAAGGAGCGTAAGGAATCACAGATGACCAGATACCTGTAATGGGTGATTCCTGACTAACCATAGGCGGTAGAGAAAAGCCTCGCGTGGCCAGAAGTGTGTGATCTTTATCTCACGTGTGAATCCTTCCAACCAGTGACCACAGAATGAAGGTTTGTCCCCTCCCCGAGGGAACACTCTAAGTAAAGCAGGGAAGCTGCCAAGAGGCAGGAAGCAAGTCCAAGGGACACATGCAGCTTGGGTGAAGGGCACATGTCAGATCAGAGGTTGGTGACAAGGGCTGAGGCCACACGTCCCAGCCACAACGATGGCAAGGAAGGTGCAAGGAGTTCTCTGAGCCCTCCAGGAAATGAGGGATAGCCCACGCATTCTCAACCATCCTGGAACATCAGGAAACTGCCTTGGATTCCCTGAATTCTGCTAGGCTGACCCAACTGCCCCTTCTTGGGTCCAGTTCTCGAGATCAGCAGTTCTGGCAAACAGAGCTGACCACTGGCATCGTGGCCCACCCCAGACCCACTGGCCAGGAGCACCCAAGGCCATGACACCAGCTCAAAACCCTGTGTTAAAGCCTCATTACAGGCGGTCTCCACACCCTCCTCTTGAGAGACTGGAACTCCCATCTCGGTTCCCCAGAGAGCTCCTCTCCCTCAGTCAGTGTGGGTCTCTTCCAACCCTACTTCCTCCCCATCCTTTATAATAAACGCATCAACACAACACCATAAATCTTTACTTGTGCACGGTGTCTATTTTCACTGGCATAGCATTTGATCAGATGAGGATCAGAAAACGCCACAGCTCAGAAACAGAAACCACCTGTTACAGAAGGGTTAGAGGCAGAACTGAGTCCAGAGCCAAGGAACACACTGTTGTCACCACAGCCCGCTTCTGCGCCAGTGAGAACCAACCAGCACGGCTGGGTGGGGGACTTCTCAGCCTCTGTAACCTTGGTCATGACAACAAACCTAAAATACACTCGTTTTTTCTCCTTTCACCCTCTGTGAAATGGGGTAGTCGAAAGGAAGGCGGGGGTCGGGGTGCCCGGTTGCAACTGCCCACGCACAGCACACACGTGGGGTCCTAAACACCAGAGAAACTAGGACAGCAAGGGCCGGGACCCCCCACCAGCAACAGTCCCGCAAAGGGTTACAAGGCACTGGCAGGTACACGTTGAGAGCGGTGCTCCCCCAACCTGACGGACACTGGCACGCGCGCTCCATGGCGGCGGGGGTCGCGCCGGCTGATGGAGGGTGTGCCGCGTCTGAAGCACTTGCTGGCGCCCAGCACCGCACCCAGAAGGAAAGGAAGCCGGAGGGCCCGCGCAAGCACGTGGGTGCCAGCCTCCCAGGGTCCGTTCCCCGGGCGGGGCCGGCGCCTACCTACCGCGGCAACGAAGCAGCTCCGTAAGGCCTCGAACTCCTGCGCGCACAGATCCTTCCTCAAGCGGCCGCCCGGGGCCGTGGACGCCTGCACGCACCTGCCGTAGGCCGCGGCCTGGGGGCGGGACGGGGACGGGCGAGGGTCGCGGCGGCCCCCACGCCCGCCGGTCACCCGGGCAGACCCCGTCGCCGCTCCCCAGTCACCACCACCCCGCCAGCCCGCACCCCGCCCCGCGCGGCCCTTCCTGCCCCGCCTGACGACTCCGCACCTCGGCCCCACAGGCCGCCAGGCGATCGGGGAAGGCGCGGAGGCGGCTTCGCACGCGACCCCACACCGCTCCGTTCCCCGACATGAGCAGCTCTTTCTGGCACCCGTGGGCGCCGCCATCTTAGGTCCAGCCTCTTCCGGCACCCAACAGCTTAATAGGTCGGAGCTTCCGCCCACAACCTTTCTTGCGCTTTGTCATTGGCCAGGCTTCAGCCCTCGCCTCCGCCTCTCCTCCGGAACCGCTCCTGGTGTGCCAGAGCCTTGCAATTGGCTCGCGGTTTTGTCTGTCTTTGTCCTTGGACTTTGGATTGGTTCATGTGCAAATTGTTTCCCGAAGTCAGCCGCAGGGCCCGCCTCACGCGAGTGATTGGCCAGCGGGGTCAGACCCGCGCAGTTATTGGAAGGGGCTCGGGCCTGGCGGGAGCTGGGCGGGGCCGGAAGCTGACCGGCACCATGGCGGCCACGGTGCCGCTGCGGGACCGCCTGAGCTTCCTGCACCGGGTGAGTGCGGGGGGCCCCGGCCCCGCCGCGCGCCGCCTCCTGGCCTCGTCCCCGGCCCGAACCGGCCGCCTCCCTGGCTCCGCTCGACCCTCGCGGCGTCCCCGCGCCGGGCTCTCCGGCTGCTCCTGAGCTCGGCGTCCCCTCCGTCGTCCCCCGGCCCCTCCCACTTATTCTCTCTACTCTTTTTCACCCCCTTCCGTCCCCTCCTACACCCCAGACCCCTCCTCCTCTCCCCTCCTACTCTTCGGCCCCTCCCAAAGCTGGGGGATCCCACAGCACGTACGTCGAGGGGGCAGGTCAGGCTACCCGTGTGTCAGGTCCACTGGGGACAGTGAGACCCCCTTGAACAAAATCCAAGTTGGAGAAGAGAGCTGTGGGACCCCAGTTTTTGTTTTCTTACCCAACTTAAAGTATCAATAACCTTACAGAAAAGGAAACATAGTGACCCCAAATTCTGTCTAAGATAAACACAACCAGACACTGGTCCGGGAAACAGGGGAAAACCTTTTATTCAGTGGCTCAGGCGGTGGGGGAAGCCCTGAGCTCCACTCCAAATTGTGCAGAGAGGACTGAGAGTTTTCAGGACAGAAGGAGGGACGGGTGGAGCTCAAGTGAAAAATTATAGGCAGTTGGGCAGTGTCCACGGGATACCGGCTGCTGTGCTGATAGCTGGTGGTTACAGAAGCTAGGATCCCATCGTCCAGTAGCGACTGGGAGACAGCCCCTGTCCTTCCTGATGGTTACATTTAGAGGAGTGGCCTTCAGGTCCTTGAGAAAGATACTCCCGAGTTGTAGGAGTTCCGTGTTCACAATTGTAGGTCCTTCTTAGAAAATGCTTCTGAAATGACCCAGTAAATTCTCCTGGCACCTCGAGCTTCCTCAGGCAGGCGGTGGGGATGGGGGTGGGGGGATTCCCGGTTCACCCTCGTGCTGCCAGAAGCACGGTCAGTTCTCTTTGAGCAGAGATTTCGCTACGTGCCAAGCATTCTACGGTTCTGCAGACCTTGCCAGCTCCCCTCTGGGTCTTGGTGGACAAATAGCTAAAGACTGTGTACACACACAGCCTCGTGCGACATTCAGGCAGACCGTATCTGTGGCCAGCACCTCCCGGAGTGCACGTGAAGTCTGTCTACACTGAGGCTTGTGCCCCCCAGATGTTCAATGATGTGGAACGGGTGTTTCTGGGTTTTATCCCTGTAAGCTGTAGGTCTTTGTGCTGAGTCAGCTCTTAATTTCTGCCAACAGGTAAACGTGAGACACACAACTAAGTTGGTTGTTCTTGCTTTGGGTTGTTTCCATGGAGTCCTTTCATAGAAGTGGAGCTGTAGGTCGGTCAGGCTGAATGGTTATGTCACTTTGCTGATTTGTGTTCCGGAAAAATGTAATCTTCCCAGTGCCCTGCGTGGGAAGTGGGAAGGGGGCTGACCCCAAGGGCTTTTTTTTTTTTTTTTTGCCAGTCAGTAAGTAGGTAAACTAAAGGTGGTTTTAAGTTGTGCGGCTGTAAGCATAGGGGTCTGGGGGCCATGCCGAATCCTGACCCAGAGGGCCCGTCACCATGGAGACCACCACCCATTTCCTCTTCCCAGGCGTTCATGCTGACCTCCACAAGGGAGGCTCCTGCAGGCTTCCTGTGGCCAGTAGGACCATAACTGCCCTCTCTGGGTCCCCTCACCCTGTGGCATGCCAACAACGAGATGTGTGGAGACCGGTGCCCCGAGAACGAGGGCTCCTGTGGCCCATCTCAGGAATGGGTGGCCCCTTTGGTGTCCGGGGGCCCCCTGTGTGCATGGCCACTCACTGTGGGCAGGGCTCTCCCTCCCTTTCAGCTCCCGATTCTCCTGAAGGGAACGTCGGATGATGACGTCCCGTGTCCAGGCTACCTGTTTGAGGAGATCGCCAGTATCCTTCCTTGTGGACACATGTGGGGGCCCTGGAGCAGGGTTCCTGGGCTTCTACCCTGAGCGGGCCACGGCTCCTTTTCCATAGTAGCCAGGTGTGAGCGGGCTCTGAAAGCCGCACTACTGATGATATGAGGCCCAGGAAACCCTCGAAGCCTGATGCTCCTGAAACCAGGGCCTGGGTGGGCGCCTGCTGGGGGGACACGCTGAGGAGCGTGTGGCAGGAAGGCCTGGCTTCTCGCCCAGGCCAGCGGCCGTGTGCGGCCCAGGGTCAGCTCGCCCCTTCCCTAACCGAGCGCCTCCCAGAGATCACCCACGAGTCCCTGGGCAGCAGCCAGTGCCTCCTGGAGTACCTGCTGAGCCGTCTGCAGAGCGGCTCTGGCCGCGTGAAGCTCAAGGTGAGTCCGTGAGCGGCTCCGCAGACTTTCCTGGGGGTTAGTTTAGGGCCCAGTCCTGCCCCCGGTGGTGAGGCTGGAGGGGAGGGGTGAGCCGGGGGCGCGGTGGCTGTGTCGGGAGGGGTGCCATTCTTTGGGCCCAGCTCTGCCCCATGTGCCTGCTCCCCCAGGTACTGAAGATCATGCTGCACCTGTGCGGTCATGGCTCCTCGTCCTTCCTGCTCATCCTTAAGCGCAACCCCGCCTTCATCCAGGAAGCCGCAGGTACAGCACCGGCACAACCCAGTGGAGGTGCAGGGAGGAGGGTGGCCAGGGCAGGTCTTGGCCAAATCCCATAACCCGGGCCCCCACTCCCCCACCCCTTACTCATGCTCCCACCCTGTGCTCCGTCCACCCTGTCCTCTGCTGCCAGCTCCTCTGTGCCGGACCCTTCCCTCCTCCCCAAAGGGCCAGGCCAGCTCAGCTGGGGGCTCCTCCAAGCCCTCCCTGCGCTTAGCCCCCTGCTCCTCCCCTGTGTTCACCGCACTGTACAGAATGACTGGTGTCTGTCCGTGAGCCCTGCCAGGCCCTTGCGGCCTGGACCTTTCCTGTCCTTGTGCCCTGCACACGGTGGGCGCTCGGCAAGCGTCCGCACTGCCATCCCTGCCACGGGCTCTCTCTTCTCCCCAGGGCTGCTCCTCAGGGCCCTAGTAAGCCTTCCGCTGTTGGAAGGGCTGTGGGAGGACGGGACTGGTGAGGCCGGCAGGAGAGGTGGGGCTCTGGCCTGTCGTGGTCCAGGCGACAGGTGGGTCTGGGGTGGAGCCCCATCACTCACCCACCCCCAGGCCGGAGGTGTCCGTGCGTCTCTCATCTCTTGTTAACAAGGACTTGTGGGGACATGGCCTGAGATCTTCTCCTCGGGTGGGGCAAACTGAACAGGAGGGCCTTGGTGTTCAGGCAAGAGCCCACCCTGCCAAGCTGTCCCTGAGGGGCAATGCCACGGAGGGGACTGAGTCCCTCGGCCACTGCTTGCTTGCAGGAGACCCTCAGCAGTTAGCGAGTTAGTCCCACCCACCAGGTGCTGGGACTTATCCCACCCACACCCCAAATCCACTGTCCCCCCTTTACTGCAGGCAGGACTGAGGCTGGGGTGGGGCTGGGCTGCCCGTGGGCCCTGGGCCACTATGCCAGCGCCTCGGAGACAGGGAATGGCCTTGAAGCGGGCACAGACCATGACTCAGCAGATGCCCAGAGGCATCCAGGGGGCTGGGGGTGCACTTGTCACGGCTTAGCTCCCCGGAGCTTGTGCACTGAAGCAGCACGGCTGGTTCATACTCACCAGCCAGCTGGTCAGAATGGGCCTGTCCCGCTGGGCAGCTCATGTGACCATGGCTGGTGCCAGATGTCACCTCTATCCTGGTCTCCAAAGAGGGCAGATGAAGCAGAACAGGGACAGCAGACCGTGGTTTTCTGTTGGCACCAAAATCGCTTGAGCTCTGAGCACTGCCCCCAGAGGACGGGTGCCCAGATAGGCCTGCATAGGCTGTGAGAAGAGATGGTGCTGGGAGCGGGAAGGTACACAGAGAGGACGGCCCTACTTTGGGGGCCAGGTGGGGGTCCCCTGCAATTCGAGGCTTGGGCCCCACAGGGAGGGTGGGAGCTGTGGCACAGCAGCAGGGAGGTGCCCGCCCTACCTGGTTGCAGGGCCGTGGTCTGCACACCCCGGGGCTGGCCTGCCAGGGTGGAGACAGTACCAGATGGGTGAAAAGTGTGATGTGTTTGGACAGAGGAAACAGGGAGGCCCTGCTCTTCCTCTCAGCTCTGAAAGGATGAGGTGGAGCCAGGCATAAGGTGTCCTCCAGCTAGTGCAAGGGCCCTGCGGCAGGGAGAGCCCGCGAGTGGCTTAATGAGATTTAAGCTCGTTTGATTCACCACATCTGAAGTTTTATGAGCAGGAGACTTTTCAGACGTGGTAAGGAACTTGAGTTTTATCATCTTTGAGCCCCTGGAAGCGCTAAGTGTTTTGAATCGAACAAGAGCCCCCTCTGGTTGCCTCTGGGTGGAGAAGGGGTTGAGGGGAGGCAGTTAGGCCGCGGGTGCAGGAGCTCAGGCGGGGGCGGCAGTGGGGTCAGGGAGTGATGCAGCCCATGATGTTCTGGAGGTCGGATTGCAGCCTCGCCGCTGGGGGTGTGGGCCGGGGGAGCCGAGGGGTTGTGAGGGCATAGCCACCTCAGGCCTGGGGATGGTGGTGCATCTGTGCTTTAGGAAGCCCCCAGGGACTCGGGGGGGATGCTGAGCAGGGGCTTCCTGGGGGGCTGGGCGGGGCCGAGGCTCACCACCTGTGTCGGGGGTGGGCTTTGAGGCTGGGCCCCTCGGGGTGGTTGGCATAGCCCAGCTCAGCTCTGCTCCCCTCTGCCTCCGTCCCGCAGTTTTCACGGGACCCCCGGATCCTCTCCATGGGAACAGCTTGTACCAGAAGGTGCGGGCAGCCGCCCAGGTGAGCCCAGGACCCAGGTCTCTCCCTGCTTTTCCCACCCGGGACTCTGGTTCCACTCCTGCTGCGGGACAAGAGCCCCTGTGTGTGGCCCTCAGAGGAGAAGGGGACAGGGGTGCAGAGCAGAGGGGTGGGCGGGAGGACAGCGGCGTGTGGCTGTGCTGAGTGTCCTCTGCCTCTGCCTAGGACTTGGGGGCTGCCTTGTTCTCGGACGCCTTGTCACCTCTGCCTCCTTCCCAGCCACCCAGGGCCCTGCCTCCAGCAGGTATGCAAGTACGTCCAGCCCCATCACCAGGTTCCACTCTGCGGGGGCTCACGGCCTCTCCTCCCCTGAGTATCCGGGACTGAGGGTGGGGGTCCCCGCCGCTGCTGACGTGGGCCCCCCCACAGGCATGGGCTCCCAGTCCAGGCCCCAGAGCTCCCTACAGGGCTTCGGCTACAGCAAGGAACGGGGCCACACAGGTGAGTGCTGTGGGGATGAGGGGCCGGGCGAGGGGTGGGCGGGGCCTGTGCGCCCCCCGACTGACTTCCCTCCCACCCTGGGGCGGCAGGGCAGGTGCAGCTGGCTCTGTTTAACCGACAGGTGAGAAGCCAGGCTGAGGGTCAGCCTTGCACTCGGGCCCCCAGCGCTGGCTCCTTCAAGGAGCCGAGGGCAGAGGGTGGTGGTCCCGGGGTGATTTAGAGCAGGCCGGGTGCCGGCCCTGCTTGCTGGGAGAGCCTGAGGCCCCAGCAGGGCCACTGGGCCGTGTCAGGCTGCTGTGCTGACTGTGTGGTCACGGCTCCCAGTTCCCTGGCACTTGTAATTCCCGAAGTGGGTCTGCCTCAGAGGCCCCACCTGTTCCTAATTTGGGGGTGGCCGCCGGATCACCCTCTGTGGGGCACTCGTGGGAAGGCCCTTCAGCCCTGGGCGTGAGCACTCCTTAAGCGGCCACGGAGATTGTGGTTCTCAGGACAAGCACCTCAGGTGGCCCCCTGCTCCGAGGCGGGGACCCAGGGGGCACAGCGGCACAGCTTTGCTGTGAGCTGCCGAGCGTCCAGGTTCCACGGGGCCAGGATGCACTGAAGTGAATTCACCACGGAAGCTTCTGGAAGGGCCCTGTCCCTCCACACGGTCTCCGCTCTGTGACTGCAGCTTGTGTCCTGCTTCCAAGTCCTGGGTGGGGAGCAGGCAGGGGCACCTCATCCTGGGAAAACGGGGCAGGACTGAGAGGGGCTGCGCCGTCTCCTCTCCGTCTCTGGTGCAGGCTCTGCAGGCGAAGCCTTCCTGTCCACCATCCAGAAGGCCGCAGAGGTGGTGGCCAGCGCCATGCGCCCTGGGCCTGAGAGCCCCAGCTCCCAGAGGTCCCTTCTGCGAGGTGACGCCTACCAGCCGGCTGTGACACCTTCAGCCGGCCTCGGCCCTCCAACCCCTGGGAACCCTCTCCCCACAGCCGGCCCAGGTGCCCGAGGTATCCAGCGAGACTCCTCCCCTGGAGGGGTCTGGCTTCCCCCTCCCAGGGCCCTGGGCTTCCTGTCACCTGTTCGGGCCAGGCCGGAGCTGATGGGGGAGGAGGAAGAAAGCAGCCCACCCATGGTGGGAGGGGGTACGAGCCACACCCTGCCGCTCCCACGACATCTCTCAGAGCCAGCATGCTCCATTGGCCACGTGGGAACCCCCACAGAGCCGGCCGCCCACACGACTCGAGTTCCCTGGGGCCTCTGCGGTGGCTGCCTTGTCCCTGCACTGTCTGACGTCTCTGTCAGTCTGCTCTGGGTGGGAACTTGGGTGGTAAGGCCCCACGAGAAGGCGGGGTCCGCCCAGGATCCCAGCTGCTCAGACACAGAAGCAGGACTTGAGCTGGGACGGGAGCCCAGCCCCAGCTCTTGTGCATTCACCCAGCGCGTTCAAGCGGCTGTGCAGCCCATCAGGGCCCAGGGACAACAGGGAAGCCCCCCACAGGGGCCAGGCTCCGTGGCACGTGCGTTCTAGTGGTGAGCTGTAAGAAAGGAAGGAGGGGCATCTGTCTGTGATCTCCGCCTTTCCCAGAAGCTGCTGTCACGTTTGTCTGGCTAGAAGGAAGAATGTCAGGACTCACTGGGATTTGAGAGCTGCTGTGCTGGGCGCCGCCCCGCTGCCCCAGCCCGCTGCCCTGCGTGTCCTGCCTCCCGCCTGGCCTGTGGTGCCTGGCACTGCTTCCTGCATCTTCCAGGCTGGGCGTGTCCCGTGCGGGACCCCCCACCCTGGCCCTGAGTCAGAATGTGCCCCATTCTGTCCCGTCTCCTCTCGCCTGGTGTTTCCTGGAGCTGGAGCCCAGGCGGCCACCCTGTCCACATCTCGGGACCCAGCCCCCAGGCCCTTCCCTGGGTCTCCCCATCCAGGGCTCCTGGAAGATGGACATGGGGCCAGTCTGAGGCCCACAAGGGTCTTACCCTTGGTCACTGTTTCTTCCAGCCATGAGACACCAGCCTGGGCAGGCCGGAGGCGGCTGGGAGGAGCTGGACAGCAGCCCAAACTCTCAGGATTCTTCCCAGGAAAATGACGACCTGGGCAAGGCCTCGGACTCAGGTAGTCCGTCGGGCAGTGACAGCCCCTCAGGGGCCAGCCGGGCACCCAGCGACCTGGCAGAAAGGTGAGCCAGCACCCCAGGGCACCCCTCCCTGCCCTGCTCCAGGGTCCTACCCCGATGGGGGAGACTTGACCCGGAAAGGCTTAACCCCTCCTGGCATGGGTGGAGTCCACTCTCTTTCCTGACCTGCGTGCCCCCGACAGGGTCGAGGCCGTGATCCTGAGTGACTGCCAGCAGGAGCTGAGCCTGGTCCGGGCCGTGACACGGGGGCCACATTGCTTCCTGAGCCGAGAGGAGGTGCAGCACTTCGTCAAAGAGTGAGCCCCGGACCCACTGCAGGCCCCCCAGCCCTGCGCCCCCCCCCCGCCTCTCACCCTGGCTCTGCACACCGCCCCCCTCTTGCTCTGCTGGCCCAGCCCCATTGCCCGGTGCCCCCTACATGCAGGTGTGGACTCCTCAACTGTGAGGCCGTGCTGGAGCTGCTCGTCCGCCACCTGGGCGCAACCAGCGAGCGTGTGCAGATGGTGAGGGGGGGCGGGGGTGGTGGTGGGTGAGGGGGGAGTGAGCACGGGATTCCGGTGGACCGCCCAGCTCGGCTGAGGGCCGAGAGGAGGGAGGGAGCTGGTCAGACAGCCCTCCCTGGGGGTGGACCCTGCTGACATCAAGCCCGCCCCGCAGAGAGCCCTGGGTGCCATCGCCTCCCTCGGGTGCACCGACCTGCTCTCCCAGGAGCGAGTCCTGCTCCTTGCCCGGCCTCGGCTGCAGGAGCTCAGTGTGGGCAGCCCTGGACCCGTGACCAACAAGGCCACCAAGGTGGGCAGCCTCTGGGACCCAGAGAAGCGGGCACAGGACGCCTCGGCAGCCCCACACCGTCTCCCCCACCCTCCACTGCCTTCCCTAGACCCGCCCCTCCTGCCCTTGCTGGACAGGAGGGACAGGTCATGCCCTTAGGACAGCGGTCGGGGGCCTGGCCTCTCCCCCGCCCTTCTGCCCAGCAGCTCTGCCCTTCGGGCGACTCGCTCTCCCTCAGGGCTCGTCTCCTGTGGGAAGCTCTCCTCGAATGCTTGGATGCATCTGTCCCTCTGTTCTGTACTCTGGGTCACAGCTCGTGGGTCTGAGCTCTGCTCCCAGATCCCCAGCTCCAGGAGGACAGAAATGGTTCCGTTCGTCTGAGTCTTCTTTCCACTGATGAATGTGGGGAGGCCACCCGGGATCTTCGCTGGGGGCCCCTCGGCAGCAGCCAGGCCCCAGCACCTCCGCCCGCTGTTGGCATCCTTCGGCTTCTGGTTTCCTCTGTGGTGGCTGAAGATTCAGATCCTTAGTCACCTGTCCCTAAACTGCCCTTCTTCAAAGCACTAGTGAACCTGCCACACACGAAACACGTTGTGGGCATGTCACGGTGGTGTTTCTAAAACCTGGGAAGGACCCAGGAGTCTGGCAGGTGGGAACGATCAGGGGGTTTAGACATGTCTGTTCTCTCCGCGTGTGTGTCAGGTGCTTGTGTGGCACCTGACCAGGGGGGCTTTTCCTGCTCTGGCAGGTCACACGGCAGCTTGACGCCGGGAAAGTGTCCATTTGTGTGACAGTGGGTGGGGAGCAGCAGCGCTGCAGTTGGGGGAATGACACGAGAATAGTTGTGAGCGGCTAGCGGCCCTGCCCCCTGCTCTGGGCAGCGGCATTGAGGAGGGAACTGGGAGGGCCATGTCCTCTGAGATTCCTGGAGGAGCACAGGAGCCCTCACTGATTCCCCTCTTCTTCCCTCGTTCAGATCCTGAGACACTTTGAAGCCTCCTGCCGACAGTGGCCCCCTGCCCGGAGGCCCCCAGCCGAGCCTGGCCCCGCAGTCGCCCGTGTGGGCCCATCAGACCTGCTGACCGACACCCTGCCTTTCACGGGGGGCCAGGGTTTCCTGCAGCCTCTGAGTTCAGCTCTGTTTTCGCCCAAGGGCACCGCTCCCCCATCGGGGCTGCAGCCCGGCCCTGTGCCCCCGACTTCCCTGGAGGGCTGCCCCCTTCCAGCCCGTGCGGATGCCAGGGAGGCCAAGACCAGACTGGCAGGTTCCAGAGAGCAGGGGGCTGGATCCGAGCGGGGCCCGTTCGGCACAGACACTGCAAAGAGAGGGCCAGAGCTTGACCCGGGCCCCGGGGATAGCTGTGACTCCTTGTTCGCTGGCATGGAACTGGTGGCCTGTCCCCACCTGGTGGGGGCCGGGACTGCTGCAGAAGAACCCCTCCCAGCCTGCCAGGCTCCCTGGACGTCGTCACAGAGGGTGGCAGCAAAGGAGCCTTCTGGCTCTGAGCCATCAGCTTTCGCATTCTTAAACTCATGATCTTGTCAGCCTGGGCCACTTGCAGAGTCTGTGTCCCCCAGCCCCTCACTCCTAGGACTCTGTGACTTTGTGCTGTCCCCATGTGCCCACAGCCTCTGTGTCCCACCAAAGAGTGGCTCCCCTCAGGTGTCTGCAGTCGGCCTCGCCCTCCTCTGGCCTCCTCCCCTCACCCACTGAGGCCTTGGTGAGGGTAGCCACCCAGCCAGGTAAGCTCAGAGTGGACAGCCCACCCAGTGACGAGAATAGCCACCAGTAAAACACAGATAATATTTCAGGAGTCCACGAACCAGCAAGAGCCAGGCCGGCACTGCTGGAAGGGTCATCCTTGCCCATGGGGGCTACTCCCCAACCTTGTCCCTGAGGTGGGTTCCCCATTTTTCTGCTGGGGGGCAGGACCCCCCCCAGCCCACCCCGTGGGTGTGATGGCCGAGGAGCAGCCCCCCAAGCAGCCCGCAGGACACACAGGGAGGGCGGGACGGGCACAGAATGAGGAGCCGAGTGCTTGCTGAGACTGGCAGCCGGCGGGCCCTGGGCTGCCGGGTCCCCCACCTCACAGCCATCTGGTCTGGCCGGATGAGCACACCACCCGCTTTTCCCAGTTGCCAAAGGGATCCTAAGGGAGGACAGTGGGGTGGGTGTATGGCGTGGCCTGCCTGGAGGGTGTGGGCGGGAAGGCCTGCTGACCGAGCTCAGAGACCAGACGCCCCTTGGAACTGTCCTCAGTCCCCAGGGTCCTCACGGGCACACAGAGAGGGGCACCAGGGGGAGACAGACAGGTCCTGTCTGCAGGCTGAGCCCAGGCCCGGCCCCCAGCCAAGCTTCTGCTGTTTCCAGACGACAGGCCTGAGAGGAGGACCGCAGGGCCACCTCAGTCATTCCCCCCTGCCCCCACTGTCTCCTTGGCCAGAGACTGGCCATTTGGACTTGAATTCCTATAGCAGCAGGCAGGCACAGGGCCTCACAAATGCTGACCTCGGGGTCCCCTGGGGAAACCCCTGCCTGCCTGGCCCTCAGAAACAAGGATTTTTGGGTGGATTTGGAATCACTGCTTGGGTCTTTGAGGTCAGATCCCTCTTTCAGCGGGGGTAGCGGGGGTGTCCTAAGCAGCGTCACACCTTCTCGTCCAGCAGGATGGGGTCCTTTCCAGCACTGGGTCCCTGTGTGACCCGTGTCAGCTCCCCCCTGCCGTGACCACTGCCTGCAGACTGTACGGCCACCTCAGAGCAATGGCTGTGGTCCTTCTTGGAAGAACTGGGGTTGACCTGGGGTCACACCTCCTACATAAACACTGCTGTTCACACAAAGCTGCACTGTTTGCTTTTTTTTTAAATTTTCCATGTTTGTGTGTCTGTGTGTGTGTGTGTGTGTGTGTGTGTGTGTGTGTGTGAAAATGGCCCTAAGGGGCACACAGAGAGACTTCTAAAAGCAGGGACAGGTATTTCTTCCTTAAATGTTTGTTAAGACTCCCTAGTGGAACTATCTTGTCCTGTAATTTTCTAAATTGCAAGGTTTTTAACTATGAAGTTCAATTTCTTAAGTAGATTTAGGATGATTTGGGTTATCTATTTCTTCATAGGCGAGCTTAAGTAATTTTTTTTTAAAATTTATTTTTGGCTGCATTGGTCTTCGTTGCTGCATGCGGGCTTTCCCCAGTTGCAGTGGGCGGGGGCCACTCCTTGTTGCGGTGCACGGGCCTGTCACTGCAGTGGCCTCTCGTGGAGCACCGGCTGTAGGCGTGCAGGCTTCAGTAGTTGTGGCATGTGAGCTCAGTAGTTGTGGCTCATGGGCTCTAGAGCACAGGCTCGGTAGTTGTGGCGCACGGGCTTAGCTGCTCCGTGGCATATGGGATCCTCCTGGACCAGGGCTCAAACCTGTGGCCCCTGCATTGGCAGGCGGATTCTTAACCACTGCACCACCAGGGGAGCCCCAGCTATAGAGTTTTTCTAGCCTACTTTTCATTATTCTTTCAATTTCTATAGAGTCCCACCTGTCATTTCTGTTACTGATAATTTTTCGCCTTGGTTAGTCTGATTAGAGGTTTATTAATATTACTGACCTTTTCGAAGAACTAACTTGGTTTAATTCTATCTACTAGTTTTATGTTTTCTATTTCATTGATTTTTGCTCTTTATTATTTCATTCATTCTGGTTGTTTTTCTTTCTCTAGTTTTCTAAAGCTTAGATTATTGATTTGAGAACTTTATTCTTTTCTAATACAAACGTTTTAAAAATATTTATTTATTTGGCTGCACCAGGTCTTAGTTGTGGCATGTGGGATCATTTTCTTTTTTTTTTTAGTTGTGGCATGCAGGATCTTTAGTTGAGGCATGTGGGATATTTAGTTGTGGCATGCAGAATCTTTGGTTGAGGCATGTGGGCTCTTTTAGTTGCGGCAGGCAGGATCTAGTTCCCTGACCAGGGATCAAACTTGGGCCCCCTGCATTGGGAGCATGGAATCCCACACGTTTTCCTCTAGACACTGCTTTAGCTGCATCCCATGAATTTTGAAATATTTTATTTTTATTCAGTTCAAAATATTTTCTAATTTTCCATAAGACTTTCTTTTTGTCTGATGGATTATTTTAAAGTGTGTTTTTTTTGTTATTACTACTTTAACTCTGATGTAAGAGAACATATTTTGTGAGACTTCCATTATATTGTTAAAGATTTCAAACTTTTGTTAAAGTTTGTTTAGTGGCCCAGAATATAGTCTATCTTGGTGAATGTTCCATGTACGCTTGGTCTAGAGAACTACAGACCAATCTCCTTCATCAACATAGATTAAAAAAAAAATCCTCAACAAGATATTAGCAAAACAGGGCTTCCCTGGTAGCGCAGTGGTTAAGGATCCGCCTGCCAATGCAGGGGACATGGGTTCGAGCCCTGGTCCGCAGAGCAGGATCCCACATGCCGTGGAGCAGTGAAGCCCGTGTGCCACAGCTACTGAGCCTACGCTCTAGAGCCTGCAAGCCACAACTACTGAAGCCTGCGCACCTAGAGCCTGTGCTCCGCAACAAGAGAAGCCACTGCAATGAGAAGCCCGCGCACCACAACGAAGAGTAACCCCTGCTTTCTGCAACTAGAGAAAGCCCGCACGCAGCAACAAAGACCCAGCGCAGCCAAAAAATAAAAATTAATTAATTAATTAAAAAAAATTAGCGAAACAAATCCAGCAATATACAAAAAGTAATACACCACAATAAGTGGAGTTTTTCCTGGGGAAGGAAGGCTGGTTCAACATCTGAAAATCAATCAGTGCAATTCATCATATTAACACACTAAAGGAGAAAGAATCACATTATCATTTTACACAGAAATAGCAACAGAGAAAATTGAACATTCATTCATGATTTTTTAAAAAACCAAGCTAGAAATATAACAATTTCTTTCACCTGGTAAAGGGTATCTACAAAAATCTCGTGGCTAACACCATACTTAATGGCAAAGGACTGGATGTTTTCCCCCTAAGATTGGGAACAAGGCCAGGTTGTCCACGCTCATCACTTCTGTTTAGCATTGTCCTGGAAGCTCCAGCCACAAAATAAAAGAAGAAAAAAATAAAAGGCAAACACATTGGAAAGGAGGAAATAAAACTTTCTATTCACAGAGAGCATGATTGTCTATGTAGAAAATCACATGGGATCTACACAAAACCCTAAAACTAATAAATGAGTTTAGCAAGAATACAGGCTACAGAGTAAATTATACCATGAACTGTATTTTCGTATACTGGTGATAAACAATTGGAAATTGACATTTAAAAAGCTATTATTTATGATAGGGCTTCCCTGGTGGTGCAGTGGTTAAGAATCCACCTACCAATGCAGGGGACACGGGTTCAAGCCCTGGTCCGGGAAGATCCCACATGCCGCGGAGCAACAGCCCACGCACCACAACAACTACTGAACCTGCGCTCTAGAGCCCACGTGCCACAACTGCTGAGCCCACGTGCTACAACTACTGAAGCCCGTGTGCCACAACTGCTGAGCCCACGTGGTACAACTACTGAAGCCCACGCGCCTAGAGCCCGTGCTCCACAACAAGAGAAGCCACCGCAATAAGAAGGCCATGCACTGCAAAGAAGAGTAGCCCCTGCTCGCTGCAGCTAGAGAAAGCCTGCACACAGCAACGAAGACTCAACACAGCCAAAAATAAAAATAAATAAAATAAATTTATTTAAGAAAAACAAAAAAACACTATTATTTACAATAGCATCTGAAAAATGAAATAATTAGGTATAAATCTAAAAAATATATGTAGGCTCCGTATGATGAAAATACAAAAGACTGATGAAGGAAATCAATGAAGACCTACATAAATGGAGAGATATACCATGTTCACAGATTGGAAAATTTTACTGTTAAGATGTCAATTCTCCCCAGATTGATCTATAGATTTAACATAATCCCCATCAAACTCACCTTCGATTTTTTTGTAGATGGAGACAAGCTGATCCTAAAAGCTACAGCCAAAGTCAAAGCAATTAGAATAGCTAAGGTGATTTTGAAAAAGAACACAGAAGGCTCACAGTACCTGATTTGAAGTGTGAGATGGGTGAAAGTTCAGACACAGATCAATGAACCAGTACAGACAGTTCAGAAACAGACCCACACAGATATGGTCAATTGGTTTTCCACAGGTGTCAAGGTAATTCAATGGAGAAAGGATAGACTTTCACCGGATAGTACTAAAACAACTGGAAGAAAAGAATGAGGCTTGGCCCCATCTCATATCTTACACAAGTTTTTTAAAATTTATTTTATTTATTTATTTTTGGCTGTGTTGGGTATTTGTTGCTGCACGGGCTTTCTCTAGTTGCGGTGAGCGGGGGCTTCTCTTCATTGTGGTGCATGGGCTTCTCATTGTGGTGGCTTCTCTTGTTGCAGACCACAGGCTCTAGGCATGTGGGCTTCAATTGTTGTGGTGCATGGGCTCAGTAGTTGTGGCTCACAGGCTCTAGAGCGCAGGTTCAGTAGTTGTGGCTTAGTTGCTCCGCGGCATGTGGGATCTTCCTGCACAAGGCCTCGAACCCATGTCTCCTGCATTGGCAGGCAGATTCTTAACCACTGCACCACCAGGGAAGCCCCTCTTACACAAAATTTAAAGTGAGCCACAGACCTAAGTGTAAAACTTCCAGAAGAAAACCTAGCAGAAAATGTTCTGTCCTTGGATTAGGCAATGGCGTCTATGAGATACAAAAAGCTCAAACTGTAATAGAAAAAACTGGGCGTCATCAAAGTTGAAGAACTTCACTTTGAATGACACAGTGAAGAGGACAAAAAGACAAGCCACAGACTAGAGAAGATGTTTGCAAATCACAGTCCTCAGGAAGGACTTGTATCGAGAACATATAATGAACACTCAAAACTCGATGATAAAACAAAAACCCCAGTTTACAAAGTTGGCAAAAGATTTGGACAGACACCTCACCAAAGAAGGTATATGAATATAGGGCAGAGAAGCGCATGAATAGATTTTCGACATCATTAGGGAAATGCCATTGAAGACCACGTGGGATACCATTACACACCTATTAGTATTACTTAAAAAAATAATAATTAAAAAACCCAGTAATATCAAGTGTGAGAGCAATGGGGAGCAACTGGAACTCAGCCGCTGCTGGTGAGAATGTAAAAAGATACACCTCCTTTGGAAAAGTTGAGCGGTTTCTTAAACAGTTAAACATGTACCTACCATACAATTTAGTAGTCCCCTCCTAAGTATTTATTTACCCAAGCGACATGAAAACTTATGTTTATACAAGAGCCTAAAAGTGAATGTTTACAGCAGTTCCATTCATAATTGTCCCAAACTGCAAACAACCCTATGTCCTTGGGTTGCTGAGTAATAAAGTATGGTTCACGCATACTGTGGAATACTAGTCGGCAATGAAGAGGAACATGGATGCCTCTCACACCGCTAAGCGAAGGAAACCAGACCCAAAATGCTACACACCGCAGGACTGCATTTCTATGACACTCTGGAAAAGGCAAAATCATAGTGACAGGGGACAGGTTAGTGGTGGCTGAGGCAAGGGGTGGGGAGGGTTTGGCTACACAGAGGCAGCCCAGGGTTTGGGGAGGGGAGAGAATGTTCTGTGCCTTGTTTGTGTGGTGGTACAACAACTCTAGGCATCATCAAAACTCAGCTGTACACCCCAAAATGTGATTTTTATTGACATAAATTTAAAAATTTTAAAGTAAAAAAGTATTTGATTTGTAAAAGTGGGGCAAAAATCAGCAAAGTGCTGTTATTTTGAAGGGAAAGACGACTTGTTGGTGAGATCAGAAGTTTCGTGGAGGAGAGGGCGCTTTCCTGGTGAAGGGATCACAGACCGGTGGAATCTGACCGAGCAGCGCGGCGCTGGGCGTGCTGGGTCCACCTGCGCGCTGGGGAGGACGCACCGTGCCGTTCGTGGGACACCTGGGACACCAAGGAGGAGAGGCCCTGCCAGTGGGGCCTGTGGACATGGGTTATAATAGGAAACAACCCCCAGGTGCGGGGGTGGAGGTGGGAGGATTAAAACTTTCGAGAAGGAGGCCAAAAAAAAAAAAAAAAGGCATCGTCAAGACAGAAAAGATGGAGACAAAAAGGGCAACGCCACCGCGCACTGGGTGTGGGAGTCAGTGTCAGGGCCGCCCGAGAAAGGGCACCCTATTGACAGCTTCACGTTTCCCCCAAGGCGGGCCTCCCTGGGACTCGCAGGTCTGGACCCTCAAACGGAGCTTTCAGAGGGTAGCGGGACCCACGTGTGACGGGTCTCGGCAAGGAGGGAGCCCGGGGACCGCGTGGGAGCCGAGGTTCCGCGTGGGATCCGGGGGGCGGCGTGGGAGCCGAGGTATGCGTGGGAGCCGGGGGACGGCGTGGGAGTTCGGGGACCCTGTGGCAGCCGCGCAAGCTGGCTGAGTTGGGGTGAAAGAGAAGCTTGGAGCGACCACACACCCCCGGCTGCTGTCCCCGTACCCCGCCCCTTACTCCTCCTCCCCCATCCCTCCCCACAGGCTCCGCCCAGGACCCGCCCCCACGTCTGCTGAGACCCCGCCTCCCGCAGCCAAGTCCAATCGGCAGCCCGCCGCCACCACGGGCTCCCAGCTCTCTGCTGCTCCTCCCACGCCTGAACTTCCCGAAGGACAGCCGAGCGGCCCAATGAGCTCCCGGGATGTCCGGAGCGGGCGGCCGGAGGGCCAATTCGAAAGCGGCGCGGGCAGGAAAGGCGGGCCTCCGTGACGGACGGGGAGGAGGTGCTAGGCTGTTTGCTGGTTGCTAGCTGCTGCTGCTCGCCCGGCTTCCCGGCCGTTTCATTGTCACCGGGCCTCGGAGTCAGCGCCGGGGCCGGGGGCGTGAAGTCGCCGGCCCGAAGCCTGGGCTCCGCCGGTCCCCGCCTGGAGGGCCCCGCGCACCCCTCGCCGTTCGGCCCCGCAGGCCCAGAGTCCCAGGCCCGACCCGCGCAGGTGAGGGGATCCCTGTGCTGGTGGGGTTGCCCTCGCAGGTGAAGGGGGGTCCAGGGCCTGCGCAGATGATGGGGCCCGCGCAGGTGAGAGGGTTCCTGGACCGCGCAGGGAGGGGCATCCCGGGCTGCGCAGGTGAGGTGGAACGTGCAGGTGAGTGGGGCCTCGTTCTGATGAGGGCGTCCCCGCGCAGGTGAGGTGGTCCTGGGCCCGCCCAGATGCGGAGGCCAGCGCAAGTGAAGGGGTCTGGCCCTCGCACAGGTGAGGGGGTCCACGCAGGTGACCGGGGGGGGGGTCCTTATGCGGGTAAAGGGGTCTGCCCAGATGAGGGGGAGGGTGCAGGTGAGGGCCCATCGGTGCCCCCGCACAGGTGAGGAGGGGCTCATGCCCCAGGGCCATTGAGCTCCTCCTGCCTTCCCAGGAGGATGGGGTGGAAACCAGTCAGCAGCAGTCCGGTCTTACCACCTTGAACCAAACCGCAGAGAGATGGGGAGGTGCCGGGCAGAGAAGCTGCCTGGGGTCCTGGGACAGCCCATCTTGAGGGGTCCAGGCAGAGACTCTGGACACCCACCTTCAGGTCCTGGGAGGGACACCTCTATATGCAAGGTGAGGTCTGGCCTGGAGGTTTCCACGCAGAGGCGGTGTTTACCATCCCAGAGCCCTGCAGGCTCCTTGAGTGGGCCAGCCTGGGTCCACGTGGGTGTGGCCAGTGCCTCAAGGAGAGGAGGGTGTTAAATTTCACCCCCAGGACCCGACCGGAAATGCATAACTGAGGACACTGGCCTGGTGAGTGGCAGGGACAGCCTCTGCCCTCACGCTGGAGAGTAGGGGCAAAGCCTCTGCTGTGGGTGTTGGGGCTGAAGGAGGCTGCAGTGCTGACCTTGGGGGACGATGGTGTGTGCCCGCTGGCCCACCAGAGTCCTCCCTGGCACAGAGGGCTGTGCTCATTCCTCTCTGGTCATTCCTGGTGCCGCTCACCCCCTCTTATTACCTGAACACCTGCCACGTGCCGGGTTCTGGGGCTGCATGGTCCCTACGCTCATGGACCTTACATTCTTACGAGGGCGTCAGGCAGTGCACAGACCAACCTGTGTGCGCAGGTGGTCAAGTGAAGAAGAATGAAGCAGGATGAGGGAATGAAAAGTGACAGCGACAGGCAGCCCTCTGAGTGAAAGGGGGGCCTCGTGACATCCCAGGGAAGGGTCTCAAGCAGATTGAGGAGGGAAAAGGGAGGCAGTGAGGAGGTTACAGAGGTTAGGGTCAGGTCTGAGGGGCATTAGGCATGTGGACTTTATTCTCCCTGCCTGGGAGTCCTCGGAGGGTCTTCACTGGGGGCATAGCCTGATCTGAGACCCGGTTCAGAAAGATCAGCTGTGGCTGCCCTGCGGGGAGGGGCTGGGCCGGCCAGGCAGGGCCAGAGGAGGGGCTGCTGCGGTTGTCCAGTTTGAGGAGATGGGGGCTCAGATGGGGGTTGTGGAGGGAAGGGACTGACGGGGAAGGGGCATCGGCTGGGTTGCTGAGGGGGCAGGTGTGGAGGTGAGGGGGAGGATGTCGGGACGAGACCTGGATCTTCGGTCTGAGCCGGTTTCAGAAAATGCCCTCCAGGGAAGGGTGCTGGAGGTGGTGGTCAGGAGTCCGCTTGGGTCTGAGGTGCCAGGGGCTGCGTGGTTAGCTAAGTTGGGAACTAGGGGACGGGGGGCGGGAGGTATACCTGTGGGAACCGGCAGCCCATGGATGGTGTTTGAAGCCAGGAGGCCAGAGGCAGTCCCCCGGGACGAAGAGAGAGGCCCAGGGCTGAGCAGTCGGAAGAGGAAGGGCCAACACGGGCCGCTGCAGAGGTGGCCAACCTAGGAGGGGAGGAGGGGAACCTGGACACGAGAGCAGATGCTGCCTCCCAGGAGCTCGTGGATATTCTGGGTGGTTCTGAGGAGATGGAGGGGGTTCTGTGGTCAGATAAGTTTGGGGGCCCTAACCCCAGTTAGAATATCGCCTGTGGGGTGCTCACCACGTGCCAGCCTCACAGCCGTCTTGTCTGAGCCTCATGATAACCCCTGGGGAGGCACTTTTAAAGGCCCATTTTACAGGTGAGGCATATGTGGCCCAGGCGGGTGGAGTACCTGCCACAGGGTGGGGGCTCACAGCCATGACTGCCGCAGCCCCCAGCCACCCCCAGCAGTGCCCCTCCGGGGAAGGTCGTCTTGACCCCAGGAGGCCCTCCTTTAGCCGTTTGTGCTCGGGGTCCCACTCTGTCACTCGCTTCTGCTCCTGATGAGGAGATGGCCACCCAGTGAGGAGGGTGGTGGGCGTGGCAGGCTTCTGGGGAGCTGGGTGGCAGGCAGACTCAGGCGCCCTGGGCCCCTGCGGCCGGGCCAGAGGTTATGTGTGCGCATCTGGTTCCTCGGAGGACACCTCCTCGCATCCCTTCTTCCCTGCTCAGGGCCTACTTGTCCACCATGAAAGGCTCCAGGGCCCTCAGCGGCCCCTCCGGCCCTCCCGAGGGCAGCCCGGAAAGCATGGACCTGAGTCTGACAGGCCTCCCTCCGCCCATGTCCCGGCGTCCCAACAGTGCCTCCACCGCCAAGCCCATCGCCCGCTCCATCTCTGTGGTCACTGGCAGCGAGCCAAGGAGGAAGATGCTGGTGAGTGGTAGGGCTGGGCCTCAGGTCCAGGGGTGTCCAGGGCCCCCTACCTCGGGGTGGCGTCTGACTCCTGGGTAAGCTCCACACCTCAGCAGGCACCTTCATGTCCATCATCCGGTGCATCCCTGGGGCCACCCCGGGGCAGGAAGGACTCTGGCTTGGAGACCAGGGAGCTGACTCACCAAGAGGTCAAGACTGGGGTCGGCTGGCCCCGGGCAGAGCCTAGATCCTGCCGGCACCAAGCCCTCTGTCCCTCCTGTTCCAGCAACATTTGGATTTGTGTGATTCCTCTGTAAACGGGGTTGATGTGTGGGGAAGGAGGAGCTCCTGGTGGCCTTGAGATACCAGGCAGGGCAGGGCAGGCGGGCAGCAGGATGGCCACGGGAGCTGCGGGACGAGAGCTGCAGGGGGAGTGAGCGGCCAGGCTCGTTGGTTAGAAGGTGATGAGGAGTATGGCCAGCCTTTGTTGCGGCTCCTGGGCGGGCCTCACACGCTTCCTCTCGGACCTTCCATCTGCCAGGGGTGAGGAGCTCCCACTTCGTGTGAGAGGCCGAGGACCTGCCCCCGCTCAGCAGGTCAAACCCAGGACCCCCATGCTGCTCCCCTGCCCACCTGTCTACGTGTGACCCAGGAGGGCCTCTCCCTAAATCTGTGTCCACGCCTAGCCTGGTGCCGCGTGGACTGGCGAGGGTCTAAAACCTTGGCCACATGGTTGGTTGCTTCCCTCCTTTTGGCAGGAGGCCCCAGGGCCCGGAGGCTCCCGGGCCATCAGCAACCTTCGCAGATCTAACAGTGCCACGCAGGTCAACCAGCCACAAGCCAACCAGGCATGGCCTGGCCCCCTAAGGTAACCTCTGACCCCTCAGGTACCCCCGGCCTGCTCTCTCCTCCCTCTGTTAGCCCTTCTCCCAGCTTCACTGGTGTGAGCGCTGGCTGGACGGGGGGCCAGCCCTGGGCGGGGCGGGTGGGATGAGTCTTGGCCCGTCATTTCCTGCGCAGGGATGTGGACCTCAAGGCCACCATCCCCCTGCCTGCACCTCTTCTTTGTCCTTGCTGCGCTTTCCCTGAGGTGTTGTGGTGGCCACAGGACAGGTGTGAGCACCTCTTCCAGGCGCGGTTGTCAGATCGGGGCTGAAAAATGATATTTTATGCTGTGGGCTGGGGAGCAGGAGTCCCCACCGGTGACCTGGTCCCTCCTGTCCCCTCGTAAGATGACCCCTGTCCGGGTTCCTGGAGCTGGGCTCCCCGGGCCCAGTGACTATCCCTGCTTGCTGTCCTCTCTGTGACACAGGCCAGAAGAGCCCCCGGACTTCCTGACACTCTTCGAGGGCAGCCCCGGTGGGAGAAAGAGGCCTGCCGGTCTGAGCAAAGCTTCCAGCGAGAAGGGAGCCACGTGGAATGTCCTGGTGAGGCTGCAGCTGAGCTGAGCGGACAGGACGTCACGCGGCCCATGTCCGTTGGGAGTGACACCTGGTTCCGGCTTCGTTCTCGCTGCCCCTGCAGGTTGGGCCAGCAGGGGGTGGGGGTCATCAGTGTTAGTTAGCCAGCTTTGACCACAGCGGTCAACGTAAGAAGGAGCAGCAAAGAATGTCCCAGCCCTTAGGCCATCCCACTGCTCCCCATGTGTGTGTGGGACAGTGGGGGCAGGGCAGGGGCCCTGTGTCAGTGGCGTGTGCAGCGAGGTCACAGGCTGTCGTCTATGTGCAGGATGACCAGCCCAGGGCCTTCACCTTGCCACCCGATGCCCAGAGTCCTGGCACCCTCGACGTGCCGGTGGGCCCACGGAGGAGAGAGTGCACGGTGCCCCTGGCCCCCAACTTTACCGCCAACAACAGGTGCGCCGGCTGCAGGGCCACACGGCCCTGCCCACCCAGAGCTCCCGGGGGTGGCCGCTTTGTCTTACTTGTGTCTGGACCAGGGTGCCTTGGAACATTTCTGTGGGCAGGTTGCTTAACCCTCCTGGGCCCCAGGATCCTCATTTATACCAAGGGGATAATGGTTGTGTTTGCCCCTCAGAGTCAGGAGGATTGAGGGATCCAGGATGTGAACCTCAGAGCAGAATCTGCTCAAGAGACGTTGTTGATGTTTGGGGCACACTTTTGTTTTTACCGGAGTTAAAAATGATCTCTTGTTTTCCTCCTTGGTTCGTCGTCTGTGTGTGGGTCACTTCTTCTCCCAGACTTGGCAAGAGAACCTTAGAACTCCCCTCCAGCAGGCCAGCAGGTGCCCTGCCTGTCCACCTTCCTCCAGAGAAACCTCTCGGAGCCCTGTCTTCTCTTGCCTGGGTCCGAGCTGGCCTCCCTCTGCTACCCCCTCCCTCCTGGTAGGCCCTCCGTTTCCTCCATCTCTCGGGGAGCACATCCTCCCGTAGATTCCTCGGGAAGGATGTGTGGGAGGTAAAGTTTCTAAGACCACGTGTGCCTGAACATGCCGTGACCGTTCCACCGACTGAGAGTTTGGCTGGCGCTGAGTTCTAGATTGGAAAGCCTTCCTGACATCTTGAAGCAATTGCTCAGTTTCCGTGGAGAGCTGTTGTGAATTCACTGCCTTCCTGATCCCCAGTCCTTTCACGTGTCTGTTTTCCTCCCTCTAGAAGCAGTTTGAGTCATCTTCTCATTTCTCTGTTGTGGAAGGTCCCAGGGCCAGGCCTTCGACGTGCTTCTTTCACTCATCACACTGGGCTTTGGTGGCTGGTCCATGTGCACACTTGTGCTGTTCGGTCCTAGGAAATTTCCTCTTGTCATTTCTTTGACAGTTTTCTCCCTTTTCTTTTTCCCGTTCTTTCTGCGACTGCGGTTATTTGCACGTTGGGCCTCCTGGGCTGGTTCTACAAAGTTGGCGTCTTCCCTTTTCTTCCTCTTCAGCTTTGGGATCTGCTTTCTGATAGATGCACTTAACTGTGTATTTCAACCCTTTGCTCGCTCTGTTTCTTCTCCTGTAGCTCCTCTTGTTCTCGAGTGTCTCTCCATCCTTCCTCTTTTGTAGCATCTTGTTCTTGTTTCGTCTCTCACGTGTTTGAGGATTCCACGCAGCGGCGGCTGGAGCTGCCAGCACCGGCTCACTAGGCCGACTGTCCTCCTCTGCCCGGCTCTGGTTCCAGGGTGTCTGAAATCAGCCATGGTGGGAACTATTGTCACTGACAGTGGCAGATGCTGCAGATAAGAGCTTTTCTCCCTAGAGACTTGGCTGTTAAAGATTTATCAGCACAGCCTGACACTGAGTGTACATTTGTTGAAATGTCCTGTTCTTTGCTTGGCCTTATTTCCATCATATTCTGTTTGTTGAGTTTTTACATGTGGGACTTTCCCCAAATGTCTGGAATACTGGCTCTGTCAGAATTTAAGAGGGAGGCCCTAAAAGTTGCCTGGAGGCTTCACTTTGGGGTGATTGTGTGGGGACCAGGCTGCTGTGCTGGGGGCTCCCCACCTGTCTGCGTCTGGGACTTTTCTGCTGGGGCTGCCCAGTGTCTCCAGGGAGAGATCCTCCTGTCTCCCCCGTGGGGTTATTTGCGGGCTGGCAGGAAAGGGCTGGGGGTGTCCTGGTCCAGTGCACAGACTCTCACCTGGAGACCTAGCTGCTTGTCTTCTGCAGGAGGAGGGGTGGGGCAGGGCGGGCTTGGCCTGATGCTCAGTGAGGAAGGGGGTGCAGGCGCAGCTGCTGCTTTGGAAGAGCCAGGTGCCCTTGCTTCCCGCACCTCCCTGGATTCTGGGGTGCAGACCAGCCACCTCATGGCCCCTGCGGCACCCAGGTTTCCCCTCACTCACTTTGCGAGTCAGTCACCGCTGGGCCCTCTGTTCCTCGTCCTCAAGAACTTTGTGGACATCTCTTTGCCGCTGTCTCGTCTTCTCATCCTTGTGTGTTTGTACATTTTTTATTCCTTCTGGCGGGTTTGAGAGGGGCAGAGAGAAAACAGTGTGTATTCCATCCATCACATGTAGCTGGCAGGGGAGCTCCTTTCTCTGTTGACTGGTCTGTGACCGTTCCCCCACCCTGTCGCAGGCATGTCCGAAGTCAGGGGCCGCAGTTTTCACCCTCAGACCTTGGGTTCTGCTCGGTGGAATGCCCTGGCGGAGCTTTCTCGGGTCCCAAGAAGGGCCCCACCGGCAGGGACGCTGAGACGATGCCACGGTGAGCCCTGGCATCAGCAGCACGACTCGGGGGTGTTTCCCAGAGCCTGACCCCCCTGCCCCGGTCTCTCCTGGCAGGAGCAACAAGGGCGCCGTGGGCAACTGCGTCACCACCATGGTGCACAACCACTACACCCCCTCGGAGAAGGTGCCGCCTCCCAAGAGCTCCAACCACATGGCTCCCTCCCTCAAGTAAGGCCCTGGCTCCAGCCTTGCACGGTGCACAACCTGGGCCACACAGGTGGGCCCGGGCTCTCTCCAGCCTGAGGTCCTGCCGAGGAAGCCGCAGCCACCCCCTGAGTCTCCGGTCCCCGGCTAAGACCAAAGCCAAGGAGGGTCTCAAGCAGGGCTGAGCTGAGCTGAGCAGAGCAGCCCCTAGTCCGTCACCCCTACATCCGCTGTATAGTGTGCTCAGGTCAGGGACGGCCCATGGGTGTCTTGAGTCACCATCTGGCTCTGGGATCCTGTAACATTTGAGACCTTTCTGCTGTTTTAAATGCAGTGCCCATTAACCCTGGGTGCCACCAGATGGGCTCTGGTGGGGGCAGAGTAGGTGACCCGGGCAATGACCAGCAAGTCAGAACAGGGAACAGGATCTGTGGGTGCCTCCTGCCAGGCCCAAGGCCCCAGGACCAGGCCGAGGCACCTCCCCGGGCTGCGGGCAGAGCCGTCCCCCGGGGGCCAGGAGATGGGGGCCCTGTCAGGAGGCTGTGAGCCTTTCTCTGCCCTCCCGGTCAGCAACATCATCAAGGCAGCCACGGACGAGGGCGAGGGCAGCAGCCACGGGAAGCCGCAAAAGAACGCGGCCCGTAGCAACCACACGGTCCAGAACAACTCGGGGGGCACCGCCGGCCAGCTCAGACGGAAGGAGGTGACCGAGGAGGAGGCTGAGAGGTGACCGCAGCTGGGGCTGGGAGGAGCCCGGAGGTACCAGTGGGAGAAATTTCCATTTAAGAGTTGTTTTAAGATATATAGGCTGAAAAGACCACACGTACAATTCTTTTTATATAAAACGTCAAGAAAGGCAAATCTGCAGAAACAGAAATTAGAGTGGTGGCTGCCTGGGGCCAGGGGAGTGCTTTGGGTGGCGACGGAAACGTTCTCAAACCGGGTCATGCTGGCGGTCCTACAGCTCTGTAAATTTACTAAAAGTCATTGAATCGTGTACTCAAAATGGGTGAATTTTATAAGTATGTAAACCATACCTCAGTAAAACTGTTAGTTAAAAAAACATTAAGCAGAAAGAAGATATAAAACTGAAAAACTCCAAACAACTGATGGAGCCGCCCCTAGAATCTTGCCCCAGGCGAGCGTGGAGGGTGGGCGTGGTGGGACCTTTTGCTGCAGCCCCAGGTCTGTGACGTTGTGCCCTGTCAGGAACCACTTAGCGATCAGAGGCTGGGCTTTGAGAGCCTCACCTGGCTGAGCAGTCACCCCTGCTGTCCCAGTAGAGCTTGGGACTGGGCCCTGGAAGTGGGCAAGCGGGACGAGCTGGGTGAGGCCCGGGGGTCCCCGCCAGGGCTCCCCTCTGCGTGCATGTCCCACGGCCGGTGACTGCTCACATCCTAGATGGTCCATTAGCACCTTTGCTGAGTGAATCAACAAAGTGTCCCTGAGAGCCAAGGTGAAGGCTTTGGGTTTAACCCGCTTTACTGAGTATAGTTCACGTACAACAACACACGCCCCCTTTAGGGCACAGGTCTATGAGTTTGATGCACGTGCAGACGGAATGATGTCACCCCCTGGGATCCCCTCGCATGCCTCTCGCCCAGCCCCTTCCGGCCGAGACCCTGGCCACACCAGCCTGTCCCCTGCAGCTTGCCTTCCCTAGCGGGCCCTGACTAGAGCACTGGCCTGTAGCCTCCTGTGCCTGGCCCGCAGAGTCCCTGGTTTGTTGCTGTTTGTCTGTGAGTGATGTCGCTGCCAGGAGCACACGGTGCTCACCCGTAGGTGGTGGGCCTTCGGGTTACTTTCTGTTTCTAGCAATTGTGAATAGCCTGTGTGGGTGAGCATTTCCATTTCCCTGGGGAACGCTGGCACCTGAAGAAGGGCCACGTGCACAGCCGCCGACTTCTCTGCCTGCCGGGCCTTCTGGAGACCCGGGGAGGGAGGCCTTGGCTCAGCCGCCTCCATCCTGAGCCCCACTTTCTGGCAGGTTTATCCACCAGGTGAACCAGGCCGCCATCACCATCCAGCGCTGGTACCGACATCAAGTGCAACGGCGCCGAGCTGGAGCCGCCTGCCTGGAGCACCTGCTGGCGTCCAAGCAAGAGGTCAGCGTGGGTGTGTGAGCCATACCTTGAGGGCACGGGCGAGAATCCCAGGGGTCCAGCTATATGGCAGGGTTTCTCGGACCAGTGGGGTTGAACCTAGAATTGCCCCATGGGTCCCCCCCATCTGGGGGCCCAGCTTCCTCCCTCCTGAGTCACTCGGTTGGCAGGGCCTGGGTGCCAGGTCACCCCTGCTGAAAGGTGGGGTGGGTTTCTGGCTGGGATGCAGAGCCATCTCCCACCTGCAGGAGCCGCTGGCCACCTGGGAGAGGGGGGGCTTGTTCTCTGTGGGGCAGAGAAATGGCAGGATGGGGCAACCCCATCTTCCCAGTGAAACCCACCATGGCTCGGCTTCTGCAGGGGCAGCGGCAGCGGCTAGGAGAGGGGACCCTCCTGGACCGGCACCAACAGAAGGAGGTGGCCAGGAGGAAGGCCCGGGAGGAGAAGGCGCGCCAGGCCCGGAGGGCAGCCATCCAGGTGAGGGGTGACCTGAGCCACATGGGGAGCCCGGTGCTAAGGCAGGACCCCCGGGTGCCGAGAGCACCACTGCGCTCCTGGGGGCCCCGCCGCCCCCTTCCCTGAGTCCCTGGGTGTGGGGCCTTGGGCAGCACGGCTTGGGGAGGACAAGGGGCCGCCCTCTCCCCTGGGCGGGGTTGCTCACAGGTGCTCCCCACGGCAGGAACTGCAGCAGAAGCGAGCCCAGAAGTCAGGTAACGCTGACCTTGGGCTGCTGAAGGGGCCGGGGGAGCCGGGGAAGCCCCAGACCACCCAGGAGCCAAGCCTGAGGCCGGGGAGCGCCGCCCAGCAGACCCGCAAGGCCAATAACACTGGTGAGCAGGTCTGAGAGCCCGGAGGCTGCCCTGCCACCTGCCCACCTCTGCCTCCAGCTCTATGTACAGGCACCCCGGGTATGGTGACCCTAGCTGCAGCCATCCCTGAAGGCGGACACCCCATGCCCAGACCTCTCCATCCCCTTCCCTCAGGGAGGCCCGTGGCTGAGAAGGAGGTGTGGCCTCTGCCAGTGTCCTCTGGCCCCCTGTGCCACTGCCCTGTTTGTGGCTTCCATCCGTGGAGGAGGGGCGTCGTTCTCAGCAGACGCCAGGCCCTGCTCCTCCACCTGTGCCCCAGTTACTCTGGAGCTGGACACAGGGTCCCTACAGAGCAGCTGCACCAGCTACCTGACCTCTCGCCCCGGGAGGTCAGGGCTCTCCATTGTCCCCGCTGTTCCATGCGGTCCACTGTGGCACGTGCTGTCCCAGGCCTGCATCCCCCTTCCCTGGCCTCTTCCCAAGGGCTCCCCCGCGTTCGCTGCCCCCAGGTGGGCTGACGCTGCGTTCCTTTGTGCAGGGGCTGGCCTCCGCACTGCGGGCCCGGAGGACCCCTGCCAGCCTGCCCGCGACTCGTCGCCAGAGCCCCGGCAGCTTCCAGAGGACAAGCCTCAGGTCTCGGCACAGCCCTTCCTGCCCTCCCTGCCCGGCTTCAGCTCTGGGGTGCATCTGTGCTTGCCCTTTCCCTGCCCTTCCCCGGCTGTGGGGTCACTCA
This sequence comes from Tursiops truncatus, assembly GCF_011762595.2. Classification (NCBI taxonomy): domain Eukaryota; kingdom Metazoa; phylum Chordata; class Mammalia; order Artiodactyla; family Delphinidae; genus Tursiops; species Tursiops truncatus. The sequence continues at coordinate 46,980,554 of NC_047053.1, forward strand.
CACCAGGAAAGGCCACCCAGGATGGGTCTTGTCACTCCAGCGGAGGGCTGGGGTCTCAGTGGTTGCTCTGGAATCCCACTGGGTCTTCATGGACACTGGGGTGGAGCCTGTGCAGACCCACAGAAGAGAGCTGGAAGCTCAGAGGTTAGGTGTTGGCCAGTGCCTCCAGCCTGAGGGACGAGGAGGCCAGGTCCAGACCCATCTCACTCGGCCGCCCTTTTTGTTTCCCTGGAGGTGGGTTGGGGGGCAAGCCCAGTCCCTGTGGCTGAGCGGGCAGGCACCCGTGTGGAGGAAGCCTCACCCCGGCCTCTCCCCACACCGTTCTCTGGTGGTCTCTGCCTCTAATGGCCCATCTGCTGCAGGATGCCAGCTCCCAGGACGTGGCTGGCGAGGGCCTGGAAGCTTTGGGCCCTGCTGGGAGCAGGGCCAAGTCCAGGGCAACCCTGGACGAGCTGCTGGACACGCTGAAGCTGCTGGAGCAGGAGCCTGAGCCGCTGCCCCGCCCCCAGGCCTACCACAAGGACAAATACGCCTGGACTGACGAGGTGACCGTGAGCCTTGCCACTGTCCACGTGGTCACAGGGGCACTTTGGGGGCCAGGGAAGTCCACCGGGCTCCTCCCTGCTCTAGTCAGGATGCTAACGAGGGCCAGATGGGACCTTGTTGAACCCCCCTGTCATCCCCGGGCTCACTAAGGTTTAGGACCCCCAGAATAACCCAGGGGTGGAGATGGGGTGGGCACCACCTCTCTGCCAGTGGTGCCCCCAGGTGATGGATGCCCTGCCAGGGTCTGGGCAGCCCGAGAGGCCCTCCCTCCAGACCAGGCCCTCCCCTGCCCCAGGGGGCCCTGAGCAGCTCCTAGAAGGCCAGCCCAGAGTCTTCCGCTGCGCCCCCGCCCCCCGCAGGAGGACGATTCCAGCTCCCTGACAGCTGACAACCTGGAGAAATTTGGGAAGCTGAGTGTGGCTGCTTGCCCCCGCGAGGACGGGCCCCTGCTTTCGGAGGCCAAGCTGCAGAGTATCATGAGCTTCCTGGATGAGATGGAGAAGTCTGGGCAGGGCCCGCCGGCCTCGGCCCCCCAGGTGTGGAGGGGTCTCCAGGGGCCCGTGCCGGAGGAGGGGCTGGGGCGCCTGGAGCCTGCGTCCGAGGTCAGCACATCGGTGATGCGGCTACAGCTGGAAGTGGAGGAGAAGAAGCAGGCGATGGTGCTGTTGCAGAGGGCGCTGGTAACGTCGCCACCAGCACTGCCTCCGTCCCCATGTCCCCAGCTGGAGCAAGTGCCCGGCCTGCCCCCTGAGGGCCTCATCTCTGTCTCATCTCCCGCACCCCCCACAGGCGCAGCAGCGCGACCTCACCATCCGGCGGGTCAAAGAGACGGAGAAGGAGCTGGGTCGGCAGCTGCGGCAGCAGAAGGAGCACTACGAGGCCACCATACAGCGGCACCTGTCCTTCATCGACCAGGTGCTGCCGCCTGGGAGGCGGGGCTTGAGGGCAGGGCTATCAGGACCTGAGCAGTCAGGGAAGAGAACGGGACTGGGTTCCCGACCAGCTCGGGCCTCATGGAGATTTCTGGAGCCATTGGCCTCCCCTGTGGGTCTCCTTCTCCTTCTGTAGAAACGGGCAGCATCTTCCCCTGTGGGGACCAGGGCTGGTCCTGTCTGTGCACACCAGCCCCACTGGGTGCTGCTCACCAGCCCCCAGCGATGCTCCCCCCAGCCATAATCCTCCCCCCACCCATGGCCGTGCTCCCCAGCCCAGCATGGTGGGCGGGCAGCAGGAGCTGCTGGGCAGAGCACATCCAGGGTGGGGTCCAGGCATGTGGGATCACTCAGAGGACCGCTTGGTCCTCTGGGGGCCTGGTGGGAGGCGTCCAGCAGGACACACCCTGAACTTTCCTGTGCCTTCCAGACTGTCCGTGTCCCGGGGAGGCCACTCCTGGTCTGCTGGGGCTGGTGGGGCAGCCAGAGCTCCCTTGACAGGGTGGTGGAAGCTTCAGCCCCACGCTGTGTTCAGTCAAGCCCCCCCATCGGGTCCTTTTCTGAGGAAAACTCTGGTGCAGGGTCTTTGAAGAGAGGCAGGCGCCCAGAGGAACCGAGCGGCCTCCCGTGATCATTAGCGACACTCTGCCTGGTGGTCATAGGTGTCTCCAAATTGGGGGTCTGCCTGGAGCCCTCAGTGAGGCTGGGTGCCATCCTGGGGCTTCACAGAGACCCCTTGGCAGGCGACGGGCAGGCCCTTCTCCACAGGCCAGGTGACGGGGTCAAAAGAATGACCCCCATTCCAGGAAGCTCCTGATGTGGCCACAGTGGAGGGCTTGTGGCCAAGGCACCGTCCCTGCCTGAGCTCTGCTGACACCAGCCAGGTCTCAGGGGGCTTGAGGGCCGGGGGCAGCTGCAGCCCCTTGTCCATGTGTGCACACCCTCCCAGACCCAGGGTCCCGCACAGACCCAGGAGCAGCGGGGTGTTTGGGGATTTGGTGCGCTGGCCCCCGGGTGAGGGGAGGCGGGATCTCCTGGCCTCGTGGGGCAGCAGCTTCACCTCCGCCCCTGGTCGCAGTTGATCGAAGACAAGAAGGCTCTGGGTGAGAAGTGTGAGGCCCTGGTGGCCGAGCTGAAGCAGGGGGACCAGAGGCTCAAGGACAAGGAGGCCCAGATGCGGGAGCAGCACGAGCTGGTGAGCCCCTCGCCCTCCTGACACCTGACCCCAGGCCTGCTGTGCCTGCAGGCCCTGTGCGAGGAACCCCAGGACAGGTGGCCCCAGAGCCTCATTCCCCGACCTCCGAGCTGCTTCCTGCAAGCCCAGCAGGTGGCACACCCCGGGGCAGGGACTGAGGGACTCGCGGGGCCCCTCCCATGTCACAGATGAGGAGGTGGGGTTCAGAGGAGGTGACCGAGGACATGCCGCCGCTCTGGTCCCTGGTCAGAGGGATGCCACTTACTACTCCTGGCTTTCGTCAGACAACGACCCGCAGCCCCTGGTGCTTCCTGCTCTGCCCGAGGTCACTGTTGAAAGGCCGCCTCCTGAAACCCAGAGGATGGCCAGAAGGGGGCTGTCATTTGCATCTTCCCGCTTCGCACAGCTGCTCTGTTGACTCTTGTTTCCTTGCTGGTAGGAGATTAAGAAACTCAAAGAACTCATGAGCGCCACGGAAAAAGTCCGCAGGGAAAAGTGGATCAATGAGAAGACCCGGAAGATCAAGGAGATCACGGTCAAAGGTGGGTGCCGCTGTGCCCAGAGCTGCCACTCGGGCGGAGTAATCGTGGGGGTCTCGAGTGAGAACAGTAGTTCCAATTGCACACGTGGCGGAGAGGCTTCCTGGGAAGCAGTGAGACTCAGGGATGCGGCCCAGCTGGCTCGAGGCCAGGAGGAGCAAGGGAGGCCGGCGGCACACGAGCTTGGCCACAGACCAGCGTCCAGACAGAGGGCCCGGTCCGGGTTGGGGGGCCTCACCTTCCCTTGGCTGGGCTCCCCTTGCTGGGTCTCCTGGTCTCCTCCCGCTTCCAGGGGAGCGAGCCATATGGGGGTTCGGGGTGGGGGCCGCCTGCTGGCGGCACAGTCGCTCCTCTCCCACTTTGAGATCCCTCTGAGGGCTGATGGGGCAGCCCCAGCTGTGCCTGCCCATGCCCGGCCCTCCTGCCCCAGGACACCCTCTCCAGTGAGCCCCCTCCTCCAGTGGGAGACCCAGCAGGCCAGAGCACCAAGGAGGGAGTCTTGGTGCAGTGGGCAGGGAGAGATGCCATGGGCACTGGTGGACTCAGCTGTGCTTTGGGCTGGAGCCCGGGGTGGGGGGGTCCTCTACCCAGACTGCAGCCCTGGTGTCATGGTGGGTAGAGGTCAGGGGTCCCCCACAGTACAGAGGGGCGAGGGGCAGCGCCCCCGCAGTGGTGGAGGAGGGTCCCTGCAGCACGGTCTCCCTCCACGCCCCCCAGGCCTGGAGCCTGAGATCCAGAAACTGATCGCCAAGCACAAGCAGGAGGTGAAGAAGCTAAAGAGCCTGCACGCGGTGGAGCTGCTACAGGCGGACGAGCGCGCGGCCCAGCGCTACGGACGCCAGGCGGAGGAGCTCCGCGAGCACCTGGAGCGGGAGAAGGAGGCGCTGGGCCGTCAGGAGTGGGAGCGTGCCCAGCAGCGGTGAGGGGCCCAGCCCTCTGGGGACGTGGAGGGTGGGGGTGAGGCCTGGGGTGTGCGCAGACCCCCCCGGAGCGAACAGCACTTCCTCCGCAGTGGCCTCCCTCGGAGGACAGAGAAAATGGGGCGGTGTAGGACACCGAGGGATGCGGCTGTACTGGACAGTTCAGTTCTGAGGGGCGTGCCCGGCTGGCGGCTGGGGTGGATGGGGCGGGGACTCCAGCACTCCGGCGGCCCCACCTCCAGCGGGTCCTGTGTCCGCAGCTTCGAGCAGCACCTGGAGCAGGAGCAGCGGGCGCTGCAGCAGCATCGGCGGCGGCTCTACAACGAGGTGGCCGAGGAGAAGGAGCGGCTGGGCCAGCAGGCCGCCAGGTACCGCGGGGAGGGGAGGGCCCCCGCCCTGCCCAGCCCCGCCCCACCCCGCCCAGCCTGACAGAACTGGCCTCTGTTCACCTGCAGGCAGCGGGCGGAGCTGGACGAGCTGAGGCGGCAGCTGGAGGAGAGCAGCTCGGCAGGGGGCCGGGCCTTGAGGGCCGAGTTTGAGAAGGGGAGAGAGGAGCAGGAGCGCAGGCACCAGGTCAGCCCCGCCCCATCCCGCCCGGGCCCCGCCCCTCCAGGCCAGCCCAGCAGCAGAGCACCCATACCACCCGTGGAGAGGGGCCACTGCCAGGAGCAGCGCCCACCTGCCAGGGTGGCAGCCACTTGGAGTGCTACGCTAAGCCTGGATTCCTGTGACGGGGCTCCCCAGCTAGCTCACCACAGACCCCCAACTTGACCGCAGGCCCCATCCAGGCTCTTGCAGACACTGCCCTGGGTGGGGAGCAGCCAGTGGGGGCTGCTCTCACCCTGTCACTGGCCCCCAGATGGAACTGAAGGCCCTGAAGGACCAGCTGGAGGTGGAGAAACAGATGTGGGAGGCCAACTCCGCCAAGAAGGAGGTGGGAGGCGGGTGAAGCTGGGGCAGGGGGTGGGGTCTTCCTTCCCTCTCTCCCCTCCTGCCCGGCACCCCAGGCTTCAAAGCTGGCTTGTAGGCTCCACCTCTGTGGCCTCCCCTCGGGCACATGTGGGTTCTGGCTGCCCAGGGCTGGCGGTGTGATTCTGACTGTACTTGAGTGAGCTTCCAGGTGGCCTCGGGAGAGACCAGGAGGCTGGAGCGAACCCCACTTGATGGTGGCGGGCATTCCTCACCCTCCCCTCGCCCAGGTAGCTGCTCTCAAAGTTGACAGGCTGACCTGCAGCCAGTGTAAGGGGCCCACGCAGGAGCAGGCTTTTCCTTGTCCTCTCATGCCTTTTACCAGGTGTGCTGTGTCACCTCTCCTGTCCTGGAAGGAGGCTGTGGTGGACAGGCACCCGGGGCCACACAAGGCATCAGCCTGGGGACAAAGCCTGAGCAGTGGCCCAGCAGCCATGCTACTCCCCACCCCCAGCCACGCATGGAGGGGTCCCCGTATCTGTGGGACACGTTCCCAGACTGTTTGCTGAGTTAAAGGGTGCGGCATGTTAAACCTAATGGCGCTTTCCAGGTTGCCTTCCAACAGGCTGCCCCACTGACGCTCTTGCCCCCAGCTTGGGGCACCCGGCCCTGCCCTCAGCAACCGGATGAGGTCCCTTCTTGTATCAGGAGGGTCAGTTTGGCAGCAGACGCGGTCTCTGTGGCCTTGGTCCCAGGTCTCTGGCGGGGGAGAAGCACCAGGCTGTGCTAATGGTTCTTACTCAAGCCCCTGTTGTGTCCCACGCTGGGTGCTGATGACAGGACGTGGCCTCCACCCCTGAGGACAGGTGGGGCCTGGGGTAGTGTGAGGCCTCTCCTTCCCTGCCATCAGGGCATTCCCAAGAGTCCATGTGGCCATCCCTCGTCCTCCGCCAACCTCAGCCGGCCCCCCCAAACCCCCTGGGCCTCCCCTGCAGGAAGCGTGGCTGCTGAACCGGGAACGGGAGCTGAAGGAAGAGATCCGGAGAGGCCGGGACAAGGAGATCGAGCTGGTCATCCACCGGCTGGAGGCCGACATGACGCTGGCCAGGGAGGAGAACGAGCGGGCCGCCGAGAGCCGGTGAGGCCCCGAGAACCCCGGAGCGAGGTCCAGAGACTGGCAACGGGGCTGCCTCTGACCCTGCTTCTCCCGCCCCCAGGGTCAAACGCCTCCGGGATAAGTATGAGGCGGAGCTCTCAGAACTGGAACAGTCGGAGCGGAAGCTCCAGGAACGGTGCGCAGAGCTGAAGGGGCGCCTTGGGGAGGCCGAGGGGGAGAATGTGCGTCTGCAGGGCCTGGTGCGGCAGAAGGAGAAGGAGCTGGCGGATGTGAAGGCGGTGAGCAGGCGGGAGGGGTGGCCGACCACCAGCCCCCAGCCCCCGCCGTCCCCTCACGCCGTCCCTGTCGTCCCCCCCGCCACCCCACCCCAGGTAAATGAGCAGCTGGCTGGCGAGCGCAGCAGCCTGGCCCAGGTCCTTCGCCAGGAGTTCGCTGACCGGCTGGCAGCTTCTGAGGAGGAGAACCGGCAGGTCAGGGCCGAGCTGGCCGAGCTGCGGGCCCGCCAGCGGCTGGAGCTGGAGCAGCTCACACGGGAGAAGCAGGCGGAGCTGGAGGAGGTTCACGGGAGGTGGGCCGCAGGGCTGACTGGGGTCCTGGGGAGCACAGGGCTGGGGGAGGCAGGCGGGACCCTGTGGCTCCAAAGAGGACGCTGGGCCCAGGAAGGTGAGCAGGCTGTGCGCCCTCCTGCCAGCTTCCTGCCGACGCAGAACTGGGCCCCATCACCGCAGCTGCTCCAGGCTCTGTGTTTGAGGCTCTGTCGTCCTCTATGTGATGCTTGGCCCCAGAGCCTGGGAAGAAGCCCAGCCAACCCCAGCCAGGGCGGGTGCCCTATGTGTGGGCGTCCGGAGAGGAGCTCCCTGGCCCTTAGCCCCCTGGGCCTGGGTGGAGTGGGTGCTATGCAGAAAGGATGGACACCCTCCACCCCCTACTCCCCCTGTCGCCGTGGATCCCTCAGTCCTTCCCTGGTCCCTACCTGCCTGCCCTCCGTGGGTGCTCTGCAACGCAGGCACGTGGTGGGGGCTTCTCGTCCTCCTCTCAGCAGGGAGCCCTTCCCAAGGGGCGTGGATTCACACGGGGTCAGCCGTGGGGTCACAGATCCTGTCATTGGCTTCTCCAGGCGGCCCAGTGCCGCAGTCAGCAGGGCGGGACAAGGTGGGCAGGAGTGGCCCCTCCTGTTCTTTGGGGGATGGAGGCCCCCCACTGGCCACCCTGCTGCACTCAGAGCTGCAGGCCGGCGTGGGGGTCCGGCAGGGGCATCGCACAGAGGCCCACCGTGCGCTCCCCCGCAGGGTGAAGCTGGCCCTGGCAAAGAAGGAGGAGGCCGTGAGCAGCCTCCGGAAGCAGCACGAGGTGGGTCCCCACGCCGGCCTTCCTTGGGGGAGCGGGGGTGGCTCGGGCCTGACCAGGGTGGACGGCCTGTTGCAGGCCGCGATGAAGAGGGCCGACCACCTGGAGGAGCTGCTGGAGCAGCGCAGGCGGCCGTTCCCGAGTGCCAAGTGACCGCCGACAGCAGCAGGCTGAGGGCGCCTGGCGGGAAGTGCTCTGGCCCCCCCTCAGGTGGAGCACCGAGGCTACGTCGTAACAGTAAAGAGGTGTCTTTTAATACTTTGTGTGACCCTGATTTGTCTCTCCTGGGCTGGGGCCTGGGGTGGCGGGGCTGGAGGCTGCTCAGGGCCAGGTGTGAGGTGACCCGACCTAGCTTTGCTCTTGGCCTGCCCCCCATGTTCCCTGCCTGGCCCTGCGGTTCCGCAACTCAGGCCCCAGTCCCAAGCAGAGAGAATGGCCCTCTGTTCCAGCCTGGGCCTGGACGAGCCCCATGACGCTCGTGCCCCCTCACCGCACCCCTCGCCCCTGGGGACGGAGCTCTGAGCCTCCTCCCTGACCCCTGCACAGGCTGCTGTGTGCCCCCTCCATGGTTAGAGAACTGGCCAGCCTCCCTGAGGGCCTCTCCTTCCTTCCCCCACTCAGGACACCCCCTGGAGGTGACAACCTGGAACCTGTGAGAAATGGGCACTGGACAGGCCCTGCCCACGAGGAGGGTGGAGGCCCCTCCTGGAAGGTCTGGGCAGGGGAGCGGGAGGGCAGCGGAGGGGACACTCCCCCTCTGGGAACTCTCCCCCGCTGCCCTCCCGCCAGGCACTCGTCGCTGCTGCTGCCCTGGCCGAGGGTGCTGGGACCAGGTCGCTGGGGAGAGCCGGCGCTGGCCAGGACAGCCCTCCTACTGGCCCAGGCGCCACCCTACTTGTGGGAAGGCGCAGGGCTGGCCCTAGTGCAGGTGGAGCCCCTCCTGCGCCCTTGAAAGGCCCTGGGGCTTGGCCTCTCGCTAGTGTGAGTCCCGGCAGCGATCACTCTCAGTCTCAACCACCAGGAGGGCATAGGCAGACGCCCCATGGGCCTGAGGCAGCTCACAGGAGCGCTGACCTGCAGGCCCTCCCGGCACCCGCATCCCCTGCTTTGGGGTACCGGGGGCTCAGTTTCCTCATCTGCACGGGACGGCTCCTTCCTTCCTTCGTGCCAGAGCTGATTGCTCGCAGAACCCCAGGCCAGAGCTGGATACAGCAGTGAGACGAGCAGGGCCGCTCTGGGCCTGACCCCTCCTAGGTGGAGTGCCTGGCCTGGTCCCTGGGCAGAGCACATGTGTGCCATCCATGTTCCCTCCCTTGCGGGGCTGTCTCATCACCATGAGATGACCGGGCAGAGAGCAGGCCTTGCAGCCCCTCCAGCTCCAATTGGGGCTCCCAGTCCTGGGGCTCAAGGTGAGGAGGAGGTTTGCTTAGTCACCCACAGCGCTTCTGGCCCCTGCCTGTCTCCCCTTGGGACAGCTTTGCTCCTAGAACCCTTCCCACTGGGCCTAGAGCCCCTCCCAGCTCCCCACCCACTTCAGCCAACCAGCTGTCTCTGCCTGCTGTTCTAAAAGCCAGGCTGGCCATTTGAGGCATTCCTCCTGAGTCCCAGAAAAGAGGTGGGGAGGGGCTGGGCCCCAGGGGCAAGGTCTTGGGAGTGAGCTCTGCCAGGCGAGGGGCGGTGGGTCACCAGCTCAGCAGGCTGCGGGCTTCAGAGGCTGGGTCTGCTCGACCCTCCCTGAGCTGCACAGAAGCAGAGGGCGCTGGCTGCTCCCTGGTCTCCAGGCCAGAGGCTCTGGGGGCAGGGCAGGGACCAAATCGGGGAGAAGCAGCCTCTGGATGCTCTGATCCACCCCCAAAATGTAGTTTTACCTGAAGCTGTCGTTGGGAGTTTCTAAACGATGGTATTTTTGCAAGTAAGGTTTTCAGCAGATGGGAAGACAGGTACTTGGGGTGACTTTCAGGGAAAGATGGTGGCACAGCCAGAGAAGCAGAGGAATGGATGGTGGTGACTTTCCAATCAGGGAGATGGTGCCTGACTCCCTAGCTTCTGATTTACGGGTTTCCACCCACCCACCCACCCACCCGTCCACCCACCCATCCGACCACCCGTCCACCCATCCACCCACCCGTCCGCCCACCCATCCGCCCATCCACCCATCCACCCACCCACCCATCCATCCATCCACGCACCAACCCACCCACCCACCCACCAACCCACCCATCCACCCACCCACCCATCCATCCATCCACGCACCAACCCACCCACCCACCCACCAACCCACCCACCCACCCACCCACCCATCCACCATCCATCCACCCACCCATCCATCCACCCACCCATCCACCCACCCATCCACCCACCCATCCATCCACCCATCCATCCACCCACCCACCCATCCACCCATCCACCCACCCACCCACCCATCCACCCACCCGCCCACCCACCCATCCGACCACCCGTCCACCCGTCCACCCACCCACCCACCCACCCATCCACCCATCCACCCACCCATCCGCCCACCCATCCACCCATCCACCCATCCACCCACCCACCCATCCATCCATCCACGCACCAACCCACCCACCCACCCACCCACCAACCCACCCATCCACCCACCCACCAACCCACCCATCCACGCACCAACCCACCCACCCACCCACCCATCCACCATCCATCCACCCACCCATCCATCCACCCACCCATCCATCCACCCATCCACCCACCCATCCATCCACCCATCCATCCACCCACCCACCCATCCACCCATCCACCCACCCACCCACCCATCCGCCCACCCACCCACCCACCCACCCACCCATCCACCCACCCACCCATCCATCCATCCACGCACCAACCCACCCACCCACCCACCAACCCACCCATCCACCCACCCACCCATCCACCCACCCATCCACCATCCATCCATCCACCCATCCATCCACCCACCCATCCACCCACCCATCCACCCACCCATCCACCCACCCATCCATCCACCCACCCACCCATCCACCCATCCACCCACCATCCATCCATCCACCCACCCATCCATCCATCCATCCACCCATCCACCCATCCATCCACCCATCCACCCATCCATCCACCCATCCATCCATCCACCCATCCACCCACCCATCCATCCATCCACCCATCCATCCACCCATCCATTCATCCATTCATTCATCTGTTCACAAGGACAGGTTGGGTGTCCTTCTGTACCAGTCTCTGCATCCCTTATACTCCTTCATTTCTGCTATTATCTGAGCTCTTTGCTTTAATTTTATTCAAGTTTTTGTTGTCACAGATAATTTGCTCCTGACATTAACTGGTTTGGAGCTTTGTGTCATCCTGGGTCTCCGTCGTGCCCATGGGCCTTGTGGTGGCATCTCACACGTCCCAGCTGGTGGAAACGTGTCCCTGAGAGGCTACAGTGCTGGGGGTGGGGTGGGAGGCCTGCCCCGCTGGACTGTTCCACCTGCACAGGTGTGCCCCAAAGAAGGGGGGCTGAGACGCCATTCCTGTTCCCTGGGGTAGGGATAGTGGGCTGGGTGGCACCGTACGCAGGGGTGAGGGTATCTGTTAGGCCCCAGCCTCCCAAGAAAGGTCTCCTTGGCCTTCTAGCTCCTCTGGTTAATCCATTGTGTTTTTTTAAGTCTTCTATATCCTTGATGATTTCTTTCTTACTTGCTCTATCAGTTCCCAAGAGAAGAATGCTAGAATCTCCAACTGTGATTGTGCATCGTCTCTTTTTCATTTTAGTTGGCCCATTTTTGCTTTATGCTCTGAGACTATGTTAGTAGGTGCATACAAATTGAGAGCTGTGTGTCTTCCTGGTGAGTTGACTGTTTATCTTTACAGACTGTCCCTGTTTGCCTAGCAGAGCTTCTGGCCTTAAAGTGTCCCCCATCTGATAGTAGCAGCCATACCAGCTTTCTTTTTTTCTCTACCAGCCACAGACAATATGCAGACGAATGGGCACAGTCAGGTGTGGCCTGCATTGAGCTGAATTTGGACCCTGGTCCAGAGGAATTACTTTTGCTCTGGTGGCAGTTAGGACAGGACTGGGCTGGCTGAGGCTGGGCTCCAGTCTCTGTGAGGACTGGCTTCATACTCCTGTCCTCCCTCCTCACTCCTAGCCCCATAGGACCCACAAGCAAAGACCCTCCTCCCTGGCAGGTACTGAACACCCAGGAGACTGCCGGACGCCCTCCTCAGCCACTCAGCGTCTCCACCAGTTGCAAACCCTGGCAGGGACCCTGTGCCAACGTCAGGCTCACTTCTTGGGTTTTCCTCTCCGGGATCTCAGAACCCATGTCCTTGATGCTTTGCTTGCTCATAATAGACAATAAATAAGCAACTCATATGGTATATTAGGGGATGCTAGTGCTATGGAGAGAATAGATTAAGGAGAATGCGGAATGCTGGGCAAGGTAGAGAGGAATGTGAAACAGGGCGGAAGGGTTGACCTCTTTGGGATGTAACATTTGAGGAAAACATAGGAGATGAGGGAGTTAGTCACACAGACAGATGTCTAGGGAAGAGCATAGCAGGCCCAGGAACATGCAAAGGCCCTGGGGCAGGGTGGTTCCTGGCTGGGGAGCAGTGGGGTGGCCAGTGTGGCTGCAGTGAGGGTGGGAGGGTCTAAAGTCAGGGAGCATGTGGGTATCCCAAGGACTTGGCTCTTCTGCACGAGAGGGGAGCCTCTGGAAAGTTCTGAGTGAAGCCACAGGTCTGACTTGTATTTTAAAAGGACGTCTCTGGCCGTTATATTGAGAACCCACTGTTGGAAGGTAGAGGCAGGGAGGCCAGTCTGGGGGCCAAGGTGGTCATCTGGGCAAGAGCTGGTGGTGGCCCAGATGGTGGGGGAATGGGGCTCTGGATGCATTTTGAGGGCGGAGCTAGTGGGATTACCTTGCAGGTGGGTGTGAAAGGGAGAGGAGCCGAGGATGGTGTGTGAGCTTGGCTCGCAGGCTGCTGCTCCTGCAATAGCCCAGCCTGGGGGCTCCTGAGAGCAGTGCCTTCCCCCTGGGGTGATCCAGCCACCTTTGGCCCCTCCATCCTAGAGAGTCTGGAGTCCCGTGGCAGCTGGAGGAGGGAACTCATCGCACGCACGTGGATGCAGGGGGCTGAGATGGGGGCCTAGTGCTCTCCCGGCTACCCGTCCCCAGGATGGAGTGGGAAGCACATCCACACCCTCTGCATGGTGACCACAGAGCTCCCGGCCTGAGCAGCAGAGGAACGACGCAGCTAACAGATGGGAAGACTGAGGGTGGGGCTGTGGGAGGAAGACGGGAGCTCAGCCTTGGGCACGTTAAGCTTGAGACGCCTCCATCACATGAAACGGGGTGTCAGGCAGCCAGAATGGGCACAGGAGTCTGGAGTACAGGAGAGAGGTGCTTAAAGCACAAGAAGGGAGCCCACCGGGTGGGCGAGTGTGGCTGGCACAGAGGCTGGAGCAGGCGGGTGGGGTGGGGGAGGACTCCTACAGGAGGATGAGCTTGGGGAGAAGGGGAGGAGGCCTCAAAGAGAGGGAGGTGGGGGCTTCCCTGGTGGTGCAGTGGTTGAGAGTCCGCCTGCCGACGCAGGGGACACGGGTTCGTGCCCCAGTCCGGGAAGATCCCATGTGCCGCGGAGCGGCTGGGCCAGTGAGCCATGGCCGCTGAGCCTGTGCGTCCGGAGCCTGTGCTCCGCAACGGGAGAGGCCACAACAGTGAGAGGCCCATGTACCGAAAAAAAAAAAAAAAAAAAAAAAAAAAAGAGGGAGGGTTCTCAAAGACCGGGAGGAGGAGGCGAGGAGATATCGGCAGAGATCTGAGCCCTGGACACGTCTAGCCCGGAGTGCAGGGTGCAGGGCTGGTGCCAGGACCGCTCAGAGGCACCCTGGGGCTGAAGCTGTCCCTGCGCTGTGGACTCGAAGCGGCCTAAGACCCAGCCTGGTGAGCAGCCTGCGCAGAGCCCAGTGGAGGCCGGGGCTGGGTGTGTGGGGGGGGTGGGGGGGGTCTGGGCCCAGAGAGCACCACGCTGGGAGGGCAGATCCAGGAGGTGCCGGGGCTGGAGGGGGGACTGCCCTCTGAGGGTGCCCCCAGTGAGGCAGGAACAAGAAGGGGCAGAGGAGGCTGGACACACCCACCACCCGGTCTTCCATTTTCCCTCCTGCACCCCCCATGCCACCCTGCCCGCCACCTGTCGCCCAGAGACCCATGACCCTGCCCCTGCCCCAGCTGACGCTGCAACACCCAACAGACACATGGGCTGCGGTTCATTTAATGCTGTTTTTCTTCCATTTTCCTGGCTCAAGCTGCGTCCGCTCCCATGGCCTCCATGGGGCACTCGCGAAACCCACGGTGCCCCTCGGGGGATGCTCAGCCGGCCGGGGCTGGACGTGGTGCTACTTCTTTGCAATGTTCTCCTTTTTGATCAATTCAGAAAATTCTAGAACAGGAGACAGATTTCTAGTAAATAACCCCCTGGCTCGTGCCCCACCAAGCCCTGCAGGCCCAGCGGGAAGCCTCCTTTATGACGGGGCAACTCGCGGTCCAGGGGGCCCTGCATCCTGCCCTCCTGAGTCCTGGGTGGGGAGCAGGAAGGACCGGAACTTGGCTGCCCGAGTGCCCCACACCGTTGTCGTGTGCCCTGTGCCCGGCCAGCTTGGCGGTAGGGAGCTCACCCACCCTGGGTCTTACGATCAACCCTCAGCAGTTCCCCTCAGAGTCTCTGAGCTGGTGCTCCTGTGGTCATCATGCCTTCAGTGGGGAAACTGAGGCACAGAGAGGCTGGGGGGCTGCATCCTAAACAGACCCCTTGGCCTGGCTGCCCCTCTTTTAAGTCTTGCGACCACCCCACAAGTCAAGGTTTGCTGGTATTTGCGGGCAGCAAGTGGAGGCCTGGGGGGTGAGGACAGGTCCCCAGTCTGTCTGGGGCTCTGAGCCTGTGCTTGCCTGTTCCCAGGGCCATCCTCCAGGCTTTGGGTCAGCATCTGGGTGGGTGGGCAGCAGGATGATGCAGACCCCAGGGCAGCCATGGGGAGACTCAGGGAAGGCCTGCCCCACAAATGCCTTTCCTCCTGGGCACCCCCCTCCCGCCCGCTCAACTCACGCACAGCTGTTGGCCCACCTGACCTCCTTCCACCTGCGTCCACCTCTGCAGCTCCTCAGGCCCTGGTCTCTGCCTCAAACCTTCCTCCCCATCTCGGAAACCCCCCATCTAATCTGACCCCTTGACCTTCCCCAAAGCCGGCTTGGGCCACCTCTCCCCTGCTCAGAAACCTGCAGCAGCTCCCCTGGGCCTGGTGAAATGCCCAAGCCCCCTCAGCATCCCGGAGACTCAGCCTCTCCATCTGTGAACGGGGACGATGGTGACCACCACAGGTGGCTGTAAGCTTTGGGAGATGGGGTCCCTGCCTGGCAGTGGGGAGCCTGGTCAGCCCTGCACAGAGACAGGCTCTGGACATGGAGCAAACTGAGTGCGAGTGACGGGCAGTGGGGGGCAGGAAGGTCCTGAGAGGTATCCCTGCCCCTCTCATCTCTGCTGCCCCACCTTCAAAGTCAATCCTCCCGTCCCCATCCGTGTCGGCTGCTTGGATCACGGCCTCAGCCTCCTCGTCCGTCAGTGGGGTGGTGGGCCCGCTGCTGGGGATGATGTGCAGGATGTACCTGGGGCCGGGGGTGGGCTTGGGTCAGGGCTGAGGGGGCATCTGGCTGGTGCCCAATGGTATACAAGGTACCTGCTCCCCTCTTTACAACTGGGGAAACTGAGGCCCAGCTGGAGAGGGGTCTCTGGGCCTAGGCCCAGTGCTGTGCCCCTGTTTCTAGCCTGGCCCCATCTCCCACAAGGCCTGCTGGAGCCCAGTGGGGGTACCAGGTCTTCTGGGGTGAGCATGGTAGCTGTAGGTCAGGGAGGGGGCCCAGAGCTCAGTACCCCCTCATCCCCAGCCACCACCAGGGAGGGGGCCCAGGGCTCAGGACATCCTGTCCCCGGCCATTGGCTGTTACTTGATCTCATTCCACTCGATGAAGCCACTCTTGTCCTTGTCCAGGGTCTGGAAGGCCTTGCGGATGACACTCTCCTGCTGCCCCGAGGCCGGGAACTTCTGCATGTACTCGAAGAACTTGATGTAGTTGAAGGAGCCTGGGGATGACTGGGCGTGTCACTAGGGCCATCCGCCTTGGGGCTGGACTGCCAGGGCCTGAGCCCAGAGGGGGACTCCTGCCCTGCGGTGGGGGCTGCCGGGTCCTGTGCCCTCCCCCAGCCCGGGGGGGCTCCTGCGTCCACAGTGGGGCTGGCCCAGGGCGGGCGGGGGCGGGCTGTACCATGGTGCCTCATGTCGGTGGGCAGCAGGTCTATGTCCTTGTCTGACAGGGATGTGCCCATGGCCAAGGCCATCTTCTTCATCTGGGAGGAGAAGTCCTCGTCCATCCTGGCCCTGCAGGGGACAGGGAGCCGGCTCGGCGGGTGTGCTGGGCAGGAAAGGGTGCTCTGCCTGGACCCTGCCTGGTGCCAGCTCCTGGCCCTAGACTGGGGACCCCAGGCAACCAGACCCAGGCGGGCCTCTGGCTGCAGAGGGCGGCTGGAAGGGCCAGCTTTCTCAGCACCCTGGGGCCCTGGCCTTGCAGAGGCCTTCGTGGCCAGGCCCTGAGGAAGACAGCTGGCCACCCTGAGGTGTTACCCCACTTCACAGAAGAGACCGAGACTTTGAGATGATAAGTGATAGACACGAGGTCCTTCACTCTGCTCGGAAGAGGTGGAGGAGGCGTTGTCTGACCCCTCAATGCTGCTGGGTAGTTTCCTCTGTCCTTCCAGGCTCACCTCAAAGCCACCCCCTCTGGGAAGCCTTCCTGGTTACCTGAAGCACCACCTCCTCCTGCCGGGACTCAGGGCCCAGGGCCTTAGTCTCTCTCTCCCGCACCCCAGACCGGCGGGCCTTGGTCATCCTGGCTGGGCACTAGCCGCCAGCTGGGAGGCATGCTGCGCGCAGGCCAGCCTTGAGCCGGCCCTGGACTGAGCAAGGTCCAGACCCGCTCCAGCAGGATGGCCCCACCCCCTTCCCAGGCGCTCAGGAGGGCGGCCCGCTGTGCATGTGCCCTGAGGAGGTGCCCGCGGCAGTGTCCCCCCTTCTTGGGGGTTCAGGCAGGAGCCACTGAGGCAGGCCGGGATTCCAGCTGGGCAGGTGGGGTCTGGGCACAGGGACCGGGCTGTCCCGTGCCCCCACCCGGTGCCTTGTGACCTGCGGAGCTCTCGGGTTGCTGTCCCCAGGGCGGGTTGGGTTCTGGGGCTTGTGGCAGAGCAGCTATTTCAGAGGCTCGTTGGCCTTTTCTGAAGTTCACGGGGTGGTGAGCCTTCTGGAACCTACTCCCGCCGCCAGGGGAGGCAGCTCGGTGACCTGCGGTGCATAAGCCAGCCGGGCAGTGGCCGGAGGCGGCTCCTTCCTCCCAGTGGAGAAGCCACGGGTCAAAGGTTGCAACTCAAGCTGCAGCGGAGGGGCAGGGAGGGCTGGATCCTGCCCAGGGCTGTGTCCTGCTTCCTGACCCGGGCGTGCCTCCCAGCTGCACTGGACCTCAGGCTTCTCATCTGTGAAATGGAGAGACCCCTGCCCGCCCTGCCCTGCCCCTTCACAGGGTCATGCAAGGAGCCACGAGGGAAGGAGATGGTGGGGAAAGGGTGTTGGATCCTGTGGTGCGTGTCACCCATAATGGCAAGTCCCTGCAGCCAGTCCGGGAGATGGGGTGGGGGTGGTCAGCTGGGATCAAGGGCAGGCCCAGGCCTTGGAGGCCCAAAACAGACCCCACTACCCTGCATCCCATGGTGAGACCGTGATTCCCCTCTATAACCTGGAAT
Organism: Tursiops truncatus; assembly: GCF_011762595.2. Taxonomy (NCBI): domain Eukaryota; kingdom Metazoa; phylum Chordata; class Mammalia; order Artiodactyla; family Delphinidae; genus Tursiops; species Tursiops truncatus. The sequence goes on from NC_047053.1 coordinate 46,997,890, forward strand.
CATGGGGTCCATTCTGGAGGGAAGGGATTCCCTGCCTGCCACTCGGGGCCTTGCCCAGGGCCAATGTCACCCTCTTTATGGAAGAGGGACAGGGCCAAATTCCAGGACAGGTCTGGCCAAGCCTGGGGTTGACATCCTGACTGCAGAGCGCTGTGGGCGCCCTGTGCTGGGCTGTTTACCACCCTGCTCCCACCCAGTTGCTCTCTGGGGCATCCCCCCACCCCCATCCCCCATGAAGGCAGGGGAGCCTGAGATCAGAGCTGGAGACAGCAGGAGAGGCAGGGCCTGGGCCTCAGGCCGTGGTTAGTGTATTTATAGCATCTGGTCCAGGGCCTGGGATGGAGTCTCACTTGGCACACCTAGTCAGGGTAGGAAGCGGGGAGGGGGGTGGGGAGGGGGCTGCCTGGCACCTCCTGGGGTGCCCCCAGCGCCTGGAAGGGCCCTGCCCTCTTCGCCCTTCCCCCTGAAAAGGCCTTCCTCCCTCTCCTCCCCCCTCACTGCCTTCCATAGCCAAAGCTGGTCATAGCTTTAAGGCCTGGCTCCGCCCCCCCGCAGACCCCCACGTATGCCCAGTATTGCTGCGTTCTCTGTGCCCCTTCCAAGGCTGGCAGGGCCCTCCCCTGTCCCCAGACCATTCTGGACCGCCCATGTGGCCCTCCTGGGGGCTGTGGTCTGCGTCTAGCACCTGAGACTGAATCACCAACTTCAGATGCTCAGTGAGAAAAAGGCCTCATGGCTGGAGAGGGTGGGAAGCGGTGATGGAGGCCTTGGGGCCCCACTGGGACGGGGCTGGGCACGTGGGCCCAGAGCTGGCTCAGCATGCCTGCCAGAGTTGGTGGGTCTGGGGGCCTTGGAGCCTCTGTTCTGCCAGGCCCTTCCCCCACTCAGCACTGGGAGCCCTGTGAGGTGGTCTCAGCCTCCCCCTAGTGACCCCAGCTTGCAGCCATGCTCTCAGAGGCCTGCCTAGGCACGTGCGTGCACACGTGCCCACCCCTGCAGACTCAGTTACCTTGGGGCTGCCCCTCTCCTTCCTCTTCTTTTTCTTCCTCTCCTAGACCTCCCTGGGGGTCCCTCAGCACCCAGGGCCTCCCCTTGTCCAGCGAAAGACGAGGCGCAAGCCCCTGCCATGCAGCTCGGGCAGCTCTGGCCCGGCTGGGTGCCCACACCACCGCTCCCCGGGCAGGGCTCACCTTCGCCTGGCTTTCTTCGAGGGCTCTGGGAAGGCGGGTCAGGCTGGGGCTGCTGAGAGGCTGTGGGGGCTCCAGCCTTTATACCTGCAGCCGCTCGGCCTGTTTACATCTTGGGGCTGCAGCTGTCCTACCGCCTCTCCTGGGTACTCCAGCCTGGCACTGGCCGCCCCCAGGGGCTCGTTGGCACTTGGCACGTCCACACCAGGCTGGGCAGACTGACCATTAGCAGCGCCTGGCCTCCCCGAGCCTGGGGTGGGGGTAGGGAGAGTGATGACATTGCCGAGTGAGTAGACTTGCTATCTGTCGCAAGAGGTCCCACCCTGCCTGCTGGCCTCGTGGGGGTGAGAGGGGGCGGCGGTCCAGGAGATGGCCCAGGGGGTACAGGCTGCCAGCGTGTCCGAGATGGCAGCAGAAGACTGGACGACTGGGCCTCCTCTGACGAGAAGTCAGGCTGGGCAGCTGTCCTTTGTCCCTGGGTCACTGTGGTGGGCTGGGAGCCATGCCAGGGCTGGCTGTCAAGGCGAGAGGAGGAGAGGGAGGTCTCCGTCAGGCAGGATGACTGCTGCAGGCACAGGGAGCAGGGCTGTGTGACCCCGGGCGGGGCTGGTCTCTCTCCCTGGGAAGGGCCCTCACAGGGCAGTCACCAGGGTGAGGACGGGGGACCAGAGAGGGACACATCGCCAAGAGCCCCCCCGGCCGTGGCCCACCTGGAGGGGAACGGCTCAGTGTCCATTCACTTTCTCGGCCTCAGTATTTTACAGAGTGGTGCCCCTGCCGGTGCAGACGTCTGTGCAGCCTCTTTCCAGCCCTCCATCACCAGCTGTCCCCTGCGGGAGTTTCTGCCCCCGTCGTTTTACGTGGCGCTCCTATAGCTCTGAGGTCTGCTTTCTCTGCACAAAAGTTTATCATGTGTCGCCGCACTCTGCCATGACGTAAGACAGCTGTGTGTTAGGCCAGCAGGCTGAGGATGTTCTAGTAAGTTCCTTGACTGACCACCTGCTGCTGGACCCGGAGCAGGTCCCAGTGCTTTCCTTTCTTTCTTTCTTTTTGGCCATGCCACGCGGTATGTGAAATCTTAGTTCCCCGACCAGGGATCAAACCCGCGCCCCCTGCAGTGGGAGTGCAGGGTCTTAACCACTGCACCACCAGGGAAGTCCCAGGTCCCAGTGCTTTTGTCATCAGAGACACTGTGGGAGACCAGAGTGGGAGGACCAGGATGAATGATGGAAGTTTCCATGGTCCTGCCACGTTCCTCTTCAAAAGGGTTACCCTACAGATTTCCAGCCGAGGCTGGGTGCCCCGCGCCCCCTGCACACCCACACCTGCACTGCACTCTGGTCCCCAGCAGGCAGCAGGGACATCTCTCAACACGTCTGTCCATAGAGTTGAATGTTATCCGCATGAAAGGAGCAAGGCACCGACGCTCTCCAACACGAATGAGCCCTGACAGCCCCACAATGAGTGAAAAAAGGCAGTCACAAAAGGCCACATATTCTGTGATGCCGTTGGTATCAAATGTCCAGGAGAAGTAAATCCATAGAGACAGAAAGCAGATTGGTGTTTGCCGTGGGGCTGGGGGAATGGGGAGTTACTGTTTAACGGGTACAGGGTTTATTTTGAAGTCATGAGAATGTTCTGGAACTAGATAGAGGTGACAGCTGCACAATATCGTGAATGCACTAAACGCTACGGAGTTGTGCACATTAAAATGGCTTATGTTATCTGAGCACCCCCTCCGCCGGCACCTTCCAGAAGGCCCTATCCGTGCCCACCCCTGCCCAGGCCATGAAGCGAGGGCTGGGGAGCGGGTGGGCGGGCTCCTGGACCAGCACCTGCCCGGAGCTGACAGATGGCCAGTCCCCTGGGCAGTCCCTCCCGTTTCATTTCGGTTCAGAGTTGGGCCGCCCCTCCTCTCCTGAAGCCCTGGCCCTAGCTTACCGGCCCCCCTCTGGGCTGAGCTGGCCTGGAGGGGGCCACGGGGACCAGCTCACAGCTCTGGGGATACTGTTTTCCCCTGTGCCCAGGCACGGCAGGCTCTGTCCCCTTGGGACACTCTGGTCTCTCGGGACCTCAAGGGGCTGGCACTGCCCCCCGCCCCGGCCTGCCTGGAAAAACTTCGCGGGAGGGGGGCTGGTGGGCTCTCGGCCCTCCTGCTGCAGACTGGAAACCCCTGCAGAGACCCGCAGCCCAGCCCTGCCCCATGACGTGAGTACTAGACACCTAAGAGGAATTAGCTCTTCTTTTCCAGGGAGCCGTTTTTATATAAGGACAAAGCTCTTTCAAGCCACAGCCTCCTCAGAGCGTGGCGTCTCCCCCAGGCTGGCTCAGAACACCAGGCAGCATCTTCCCGTTCCTGGGGAGGCCGGGCACCCTTGGCAGGTGCACCTGCTCTGAGGTCTCTTTGGCAAATGCTGGAACCCCTCTCACCCCCACTTTGCAGAGCACAGCTGTGGTGGGTGGGCTTGTGGGGGAGAGGTTCGCCTGAGGTTGGGGCCTATCTGCGGGCAAGTTCGGGTGGGGGACAGCATTTCCCCTTGGCACCCCTCCTGTGCACACAGAAGTGGGGGTGGGGAAGCGTGATTACAACAAGGGACATCTGTTTCCCTGCCTCCATCCCAGGCCGGGACCACATCCCCGTGCAGCAGAAAGGGGTGGGCTGGGGGAGCCCGCTGGGGGGTGAGATCCCGGCAGGCAGGGGGGTCCCTGGGGCCCTGCACTTTGGTGCCCAGCGTGTGGGTTTGTGGGCTGAATCCGGGGCAGCCTTTCGTGCAGAAATGCTGATGCGGGTTATTACAGGAAGGATTCAAGAGGTGCTGGCCATCCCCATGGTCCTGCCCCTGTGTCCTTTACCACAAAAGATATGTCCATGTCCTAATCCCAGTACCTTGAATGGGAGCTTGTTTGGAAATAGGGTCTTTGCCGATGTGACCCTTAAGACGAGGTCACACTAGATTATGATGGGCCCTAATCCAGTGACTGGTTCCTTATAAGAAGAGGGACACAGAGAAGAGGGAAAGGCCATGTGGCGACGGAGGGACAGAGGCAGAGGTTGCAATGATATGGCCATGGGCCAAGGAACACCTGGGGCCGCCAGGAGCTGGAAGAGGCAGGGAGGGTCCTCCCTTAGACCTTTGGAGGGAGCCCGGTCCTGCTGACACCTCAGTTTTAGACTTCCAGCCTCCAGACTGTGAGAGAATCTATTTCTGTCGTTTGAAGCCCCCAGTGTGTGGTCATTTGTTATGGCCGCCCCAGGACACTCAACAGCCCCTTCCCGGGACCCTCTCATGCCCCCCTGCTTCCGGCCCTCTCTCCTACCGCTGTCTGCCCGACCCCCGGCCCACCGCCCCCTCTGACCCCTTCCTGAGCCTCGGGTGAGGACCCAGGTAGGATGTAGGCCTGGGGCCTGGAGGTTCCTGGAGGGACACAGAGGCAGCTGTGTCCACCAGGCTGACCAGGTGCCTATCAGGGCTGTGACTTTAAGGGGCACCAGGCTGACAGGTGAGCCGTCCAGAGCGTCTCTGGCCTCAGGCTCCAGATGGCTCACCACTGTTTCTGCCCCTGCCTTGATTCAGAATTGCGATATGTTGCTCATAACGGATTTTTCTCATTAATTTTGATTCTTTAAGATATTGCATTAAAATATTAGTTACCTTGAAGACCAAGTTTGTTTTTGACAGCTTCATTGAGATATAATTCATATGCTGTAAAGTTGACCATTTCAGGGTGTACATGTCATTGTTTTTAAGTATATTCACAGGGTCGTGCAACCATCACCTCTATAAAATTCCAGACCATTTTCATCACCCCCAAAAGAGGCCCCGTACCCCCATTTCCCCTTCTCTGGACCTCTGACAAGCATCCATCTACTTTCCGTCTCTGTGCATTTGAACGGCCTGGGTCTTTCCCACGAGTGGAATCCTGTGGTGTTTGTCCTTTTGCTTTTTCCACCGAGCACGTTTCCAAGGTTCATCCGTGCTGCAGCGCGCGTCAGCGCTTTGTTCCTTTTTACTGATGGTAATGTTCCCCTGTACGGATCCACCGCATTTTGTGTGTCCATTCATCTGTCGACGGATGTCCTTACTGAGTTTTTGGTGCCCTGTGGTGCCTCCCTCGCCTCACCTGAGCCCTGGTCTGGCCCCCATGTTGCTCCTGACCTGGGAGGCCTCTCCCCTCTGTCCCAGGGCCTTGGGCCCTCTTGGAAATCCTCTAGGCCCAGACTCCCTGGGGGTCGGCTCCTTCTAGGGAAGGTGCTCCCCCCCTACTACCCCTGGCTTGTCCTTGACTCCATATTGTCTTTCCTGAGGCTCCTGCCCGAGGCTTCGGTCGCCACAGGCCCAGGGTGCTCTCATGCCCGTGGAAGAGAAGCAGAGACGAGGCATCCCCACCAGCCCGGCCTTTGAAGGTGGAGGCATGCCTGAGGCAGTGGTCGCTCCACGTGGGGCACCCCAGCCCTCACCGCTGTCAGGCCTGGCCCCTGACCCGGCTATGTAGGGCTCTGGGGCATCTTGCCTCCCTCCAGGTGGTGGGGCGGGGGGCACATCGGCAGGGATCTCGTACCACTCCGGGATTGGCAGAGGCCAGTTCTGTAGGAGTCCTGGGGCAGGCTGGCCACTGGTCACCCCCGATTGGCAGGTCTACCCCTGTGAGCCCTCACCCCTGCACACCCTGACCCCAGCACTGGAGCGAGAGAGAGAGCGAGAGCGAGAGCGCGCGAGAGAGCGAGCGCGAGAGAGCGGGAGGGTGTGTGTGTGTGTGTGTGTGTGTGTGTGTGTGTGTGTGTGTGTGTGTGTTGGGGACGGGTCCTTGGGTCCTGAGGCCGAGGAGAGAGCCCCATGCCCCAGGCCTCTCAGCTCCACCCTTCCCAGGGCCTAGCGCTCTGTCCTGTTTGGCCTTGTCATGCCAGCTGAGGGTTGGGCTCGTGGTTGGCCTGGAGGTCTTGAACTCAGGGGACCCTGAGTCCAAGACAGCAGTTCTGTCCCAACCCCAGGAAGAGTGCAGATAAGCCCTCCCCACTAAGTTCCAGTGCCAGGCTTCCTGCCCCCCACTGTGGTAGCCAGTGAGTGCTGGTGGCCGGCCACACACAGGAATCGCTGGCCAGAGGAACAGATCAATGGTGGAGGAACTCAGGGCACCTCTGCTTCAACGGTCACCACGGCAGGGGAGCAGCAGGGCTCCTGGGTCCAGTGAATCTCAGAGGACCCCAGTGCACGGGGGGAAGGTGTCACTCGGGTCAAATGGAGTAACAGTGCTGGACCTGCAGCCCTGGGTGGACTTCTCCTGCCCCACCTGGACCCTGGAGGATATCTGCAACCCTAACGCCCCCGAGATCTGGCCTTCTGTATGCCAGTGTGTGCACTACATGTGTGTGCACTGTGTGTGTGTTCACTGGTCAACCCATGTCACGGAGGTCTTCACAGAGGGTCTTCTGATCCTGGTCACTGAGGCTGGCCATGGTGGCGCTGAGAATCTGGACAGGGACAACTTAGGGCCACTGGTCATTTCCCTGCTTGTCCCTAGGGAGTCCCCCGGTTGTGTCGAGGTCCAGGTGTCTGGGGCATCTTCCTGGTGGGCAGAGGCAGGGCCCATGGTATGGGGGTGGGCAGTGTTGGGCTTTCCTCCTAGGTGGGGAGGGGAGACCCCCCACTGTGGATCCAGCTCCCTCACACTGTGCACTTCTGGATCACAGCCCTCAGCCCTCCTTGCGCCTGTGGCTGCTGCCCCTCCAGGCCCCTGGGATCTGAGCCCCTCTCCCAGGCCAGGCCCTCTGCTGGCCACTCCCCTGTGGCTCCTTCCTCGCCAACAAGGCCTTTGGGGCAAAGCTGTTTAGAGTAGTGGCCACAACATCAGGGCCAGTAAGAAGGTTCTGGATGCCCCATGCTCCTCCACAAGCCTGAGGTTGTCAGGGCCACCCACAGCAGGGGACCCCGAAGGTCTGAAAGGAGAGGAGGCCCCTTCCTTTGCCCATGGGGGAACTGTCTACACGACGGGCCATCTTAGGTTAAGAAGGATGTGTCCTGGCATCCTCTCCTGAGGGCTGGCCCTCACCATCCTTTCTCTGTCCCTGGCCACCCCTGTTCCATTGATCCTTGCTCTTCCCCAAAGCCTTAGGAGCCCCTCCTGCCCGCACAAACCCCCTGCCTTCCAGCTGGGTCAGCCAAGCAGCTTTGCTCATCTGGCCGGAGAATGAATGGATGGACGTAGAGTGAGTGACCCAAGTTACATAAAACTCAAATCCTGGCTACATAGTAACTCTCTCTCCTATCCCAGGGGGTGGGGAGGGGACGGTTCCCAGCCCCCTGCGCGCTCAGCCCGCCTGCCCTCCTGAAGCCGCCTCATCCACGCAAGATGGCGCGGCAGGGCGCGCAGCCGGCGGGGAGGGACGGTCCCTCGGTGCCCGGCGCCGCCGCGTCCGCCCTAAACGCCCGGCGCTGTTCCCTCCCGGGCGGGGGCGGCCGCTCCTTCTCCACGGTTGTCGCAGCGTGGCACAGGCGCGGGCGGTTTGGGCAAAAATAGCCCCCCCACCCCGCCGGCGCGGGCGCCGCCCAGAGGGCGCGGGGCCGGACCCAAGCTGCCTCCGAAACCGGCGTGTGCAGGCCGCGTGCGGGGCCCCGACCCCCGCGTGCCGGGGCCCGCGCCTCCGGGCCACCCAGCGCGCGCTTTCGTATTGCTCCTGCGTGCCACCGTGCCCACCCCCGCGCGCGCCGCCGCGCCCCCGCCTTCCCGCTCCTCCCCCCACGCCTCTGCCCACCCCCGCGCCTCCAGGTGCCCCCTCCCTGAGTCTCCGTCCCTCCCCCCTCCCCCCCCCCGCACTTTTCGCCTCCGAGCACCCCTCCCCCACCCTCCGTGCCCCCGAGCCTTCGGGTCTCCCATCCTACGTCTCTTGAGCTCCCACCGGCGCCTCAGTATCCCCCTCCCCGCCCCCTTCCCCCCGCACCTTCCGCCTCCCAGCGCCCCCCCATTCTCCGTGCCACCCCCGCGTCTCCGGATCTCCCATCCTGCGTCCCTGTGTCCCCTCGTGCCTTCGTGCCCCGCCACGTCTCCGTACGCCCCCAGCCTTCGGGTACCCCCCCCGCGCGTCTCCGTGCCCCCCCCGCCGTGTAGAGAGCCCCCCCGGCGCGCGCGCTCCCGCCGGTGTTTTCGGACTGCACCAGCCCGGGAGCCCCGCGGCGCCGCGGCCGGCCGGGGGAGGCGCCTCGTCTGTCGCCGCCGCCCGCACACGCACCGGCATCCGCACCCGCACCCCGCCGGGCCCGCGGCTGCGGCTGTGGGCGCTGGGCGGGCGCGGCGGCCAAGGCGCGCTCGCACCTGCGGCGGCCGGGTGATGGCGCGGCGCGGGCCGCGGGCGTCCTGAGCGCAGCGCCCGCCGGGGGATGCCAAGACGCGCTGCTGGCCCTGGCCATGTCGTCGTCCTTCTTCAACCCCAGCTTCGCCTTCAGCTCTCACTTCGACCCCGGTGAGTCCCCTGGCCGCGCCCCTTGCCGGCCCTCTGCCCGCTGCGGCTGCCCCTAACCTGCCCAACTGCGGACATGATGCTTCCAGAGCCCCCGTTTCCTATTTTGCATGGAAGTTAACCCTTTCCTCACTCTGAGTGGAGCCGCAGAAGGAGCGGCTTTCCCCGCAGGACCCCCTGGAAGCCCGGAGGCGGGCAGGCCTTGGGGCTGGCACTGCACGGCTGCGGCCTCCAGCAGCGGGGGTGGGCAGTGGGGCACTGCCCTGTCTCTGTGGAAGCTTCCGTCTCAGGTAACGGGCAGGACGGCCCGTGTTGGCCCCAGGTGTCCGGGGGAGGAGGTGGCCAGGACTAAGAGCCCCCCGGGAGGTGTGGGAATGTCGCCCCCCAGGCCCAGGTGACCATGGCCCCTCGTGGATTTACGGTCTTAGCATGGGAGGCATCTCCCCAGGCTGGGAGCTGGTTCTGGGGAGCCCTGCCAGGCCACCCAGTCGCCCACATGGAGAGGTGGGAGCAGTGGTCAACCCACAGGACAGAACCCACTGAGCAGAGGCTCGGAAGAGATGGGCCTCAGTGGATGCCCAGGCCCTCCGGGCAGGGAGAGGCCCAGGTGGCGCTGTCAAGCTGGCTGCAGGGGGCGTGGGGCTAGGCTGGCGGCCCTGGCAGCCTGTTTACCCATGGCTGCCTGATCTCCTGGCAGCTGTGGGCGGCCGTGGTGGGCAGAGGGACCAGGGGCAGCTGGAGGCCCGCATCTGTCACCAGGAGGTGTAGGCTTTCTTCCCTCTGTCTTCGCTGGCCTCAGCACCCCCCTCCTTGGCCCGAGTGGGAGATAAACCCCTGCCCTGGAGCCTTGGCCGAAGGGCCCAGAGTCCTACCCACATGTCACTGGGGCTCTGGCACAGGCTAATCCAGCCAAAACAAAGCCGGGTGAGCACGTGACGGCCTCTCCTGGGTCTCCCTCCCTGGAGTAGGGTCCAGTTCGTGCAGTGATGCACAGGGTCCCCTGGATTCGGCCCCATCTGAAGGCATTTGCTCTTGGGGGAGGGGACCTGACAGCAGGTTCCTCTGCTGGGCTTAGGGTGTGGGTGTCACTGGCTCAGAAATGACTTCCCAAGGCGACTCCTGGAGCTTGGAGAACGTGGAGTCACCAGTGGATGGCCCAGAATCTGCCAGCGACAGCCCTGGCTGGGCTCTGAGGGCAGGGGCTGGAGGTGGCCCTGCTCAGCAGTCCCAGGCCCAGACAACCTTTAGGGACACGTGTCCTGCTGGCTCCGAGCCAGCGCTCCATGCAGTGCGGCTGCTGGGGAGTGAGGGTCCAGCCTTGGAACCGTTGGCAGTGTGGCGGGGCGTGTGCCAGGACTGACCCAGGGTTGGCGACGCCCTCCCCCACGCCCTGCCTCTTGCACTCTTTGTGGGGCCCAGACTTGCCCTGTGTGTGTGTCCCAGCACGAGGCCCTTCCCCCATCTTAGAGAGACAGCTGAGCTTGGCTCCTCTTGCAAGTGGCCCTGTAAACAGCTGTGATCAATGTAATTATAATGTGTCAGTTTAAGGACTTATGAGGGAAAAAAGTTGTCAGGAGGCAAGGGGAGATCTTCTGTTTGCAGGTGGAGTGAAGGGGAGAACTGTGCCCCACTGTGGGAGGGGCCACCCTAGATGGTGGAAATGGGTTGCTGGCTGGGGTGCAGGGCTCTGTGCTGGCCCCCACGTGGGCATTAGGGAGGGGGTGGGGTGGGGTCCGCTGCCCTCCTGCTAAATGCCCAGTGTTCAGAGCCCAGCTCCCACCCCCTGGAGTCCCCCCCGCCCACCCTTGCCTTCCAGAGTCTCAGTTTTCTCACCTGTAAAATGGGATAGCTGTGCCTACCCCAAGCTCAGTTAGCGGTTAAGCGCCTGGTGAAAACTTGACTCTCAATGAGCAGAGGCTGCTCCTATGGGGGGGCGGTGTGGAGACAAGGCCACAGTGGCGCGCGGCTCTCCCGTCCTCACAGCGGGGAGAGATGGTTCTGTTTGAAGTTGGCTCCTGTCTAAGGAGGGGACCCTGCTCGGGGTCCTCCAAACTCGGAGGGCAGGGGATAGTCGTGTTTGTGGCTGTCTCGGAGTTTGTTTCTGTGGTCACTCAACACTCAGGGATGGACAGAGGAGCCTGGCCCAGGCCGAGGGTCCTCACAGTGTCACCAGGCCAGGTCTGCTGCCTACTGCCAGCTCTTTGTCTGTCATGGGTCCTGTGGCAGTTCTCCACATAGGTGGTGAAAATGGTGCGGTTATGTAGAGAGTGACAGGGGCTGAGTTTGAGGCACACGCTTGAGTGAGGCCTGGGGGCTGGGGGACCTCATTTAAACTGCTCTCCTGCTTGGGCCACCACCACCTACCAGATAAGGGCAGGGCAGGCCACTGGAGGGGGCCAGGCCCAGCATGTGCTCCTGGGGCGATGGGCCGGCGCGGGTGGGCATCCGGAAGGGCTGCCTCCTCTGGGGTCCAGCTCTTCCTTAGGATGTGGGTGACCCTGGGGGATTTCTGGGCAGTCACAGCCCTGTGACCTCAGCACTGTGTGGCCTTGGGCCAGTCACTCAACCTCTCTGAGACTCAGCCCCACATAGGTGAAACCTCACTCTGGGGAGACCAGGTGGTGGGGTATGGAAGCCAAGAGCTGAGGGGTGATGAGGGTGCCACGTGGGAATCGGGAGCACCTGGGTCTGGCTGGTGGGGGGAAGGTGTGGCTTCTAAGGGGCGGGGCGGGGGGTTGCCTCTCCTGCTGGAATGTCTGAGGCAGGGAGCTGCCCTTGTTTCTTACCCTCTCCGGCCCCGGGTGGACTGGGTACAGCCCAGGCCTTCAGCAGGTGCCTGCCAGGTGTAGGCCTCAGTCAGAGCTCTGCAGTCCTGAGCCTGGGGGCCTGGAGCTTCTGAGGACCCCGTAGGGCAGGTAGTGGACCAATCCCTCCCTGATCCCATGGCCCTCTCTGTGCCTCTGTTTCTTAATCTGTAGGTGGGCATTACTGTGGTGTCCCCTCCTGAGGGTCACATGTGGGTGACTGGAGTGCTGGGTGAGGGTCAGTCCCCAGGGAGCACCACTCAAGGCTGACCCTGGGGTAGGGGTCACCGTGGACCATTTGGCGGGACCTGGAGTTTGGGGAAGCTCATGGAAGACAAGGCAGCCCCCAGCCTCTCGGTCACATGCTGCTGCCTGCCCGCGTCCTCGTCCTGCGCCTGGCCCCCCTGGGAGCCGGCTCACCAGCGTTAATGTACGCGAGGTGCCGGCTCAGGGCTGGGCATGCCCGGGCCTTACGGAGAAGGTGTCGCTGGGGAACAGGGCGCAGGGAGGGCATTCCGGCTGGGCCTGATCTATCCTGCACGGGGACAGGTGCGCCTGGGGACTTGAGGACTGAGAGGCCCCCAGGAACGGGCTTTTGCAGCCCTGGGGGTCCCTCTCTCTGGCTGACGGACACGTGCTGGCAGTGGTTCTTGAACTTGGTGGCCCACCGCTCGCTGGCTGCTGCCCACGGGGCCTAGCTGAAGGCAGATGCTGCCTGACACAACCCGCCCCCCGTCCCCTCCATCAGGCCCTCCCCAGATCGACTCAGGCTGGGGGGAGAGGGGCGTCAAGGGCCGGAGTGTTACTCCCTCCCCGCGCCCCGAGAAAGGCTGGCCGCAGGGTGGAAGCTGTGGCTCTGGGGCTGAGTCTGGGGGTGTGGGCCAGCTCAGGGCAGGGGGGAGGCCACAGTCCTCCCTCGGGCAGTTTCTCTGCATTCTAGCACATTCTCCAGCCTATGCTCTTCTCACAAAGGGGCTGCTTCTCCCTCACGCAGGGTAGCTTTACATGCGCCGGTGCCCGGGCTCACGCAGGCACTCGCACACGTGAACACACACGAATGCACGCATGCTCACAGATGCCTTCACCTGTGTGCGAGCCTGGGCTGGGCCGTGGGCGCTGTGGTCTCCTGCGGGGGGTGGTCAAGGTCATGGCTGAGGGGAGCCAGACCCCCGCCCCACCCTTGGCCCTCAGCCTCACCCCTGCTCTCATTTCAGTTGATGGGCTGAGTCACCGGGTCCCGGTGGCCTGAGGCTTGAGGAGCCTGGAGCCGTCCCTCTTGGTGGCTGGCCCTGAAGGACTGCCCCACTGTCACCCGGCCACCTGCAGTCACTGCCCTTGAGCAGGTCCGCCCATTCTCCATCCTCCTCCCTGTTCTGCACCTTCCCCAGGTCAAGGGCTCATGGGTGGAATAGCATCCCCCCAAATTCATGTCCACCTGGATCCTCAGGATGGGACCTTGTTTGTAAATAGGGCATTTGGAGCTGTAATAAGTTAAGATGAAGCCATCCTGGATTAAGGTGGCTTAATTCCATGGCTGGGTCCTTACAAGAGAGCAGGGGGAGATTCAGGAGGGAGGAGGATGTCCCATGCCACATGACAATGGAGGCAAAGCTGGGCTGATGCAGCCACGAGCCAAGGAAGGCCTGGGGCCTCCAACAGCTGGGAGAGGCAGGAAGGGCTGTGCCCCGGAACCTCTGGAGGGAGTGTGGCCCTCATGCAGGACGTCCGGCCTCTAGAACGTCAGACACTCCATGTGCGTTAAGGCCCCAGTTTGTGGCACGTTGCGATAGCTGCCCCAGGACACTCCTGCAGGGCGGCTCTGAGCCCCACGGGGCGTCATCTGGGGCCGAGCCTGCCTCTGCCTTGATGCCAGCCTCCATCTCCTCTGTGTAAACTGGGACAGCCCTACCCACCTGGACATGTCTTAGGAGGAAAGCAAGGTAACACGTGTGCAGGCGCCTCAGAACACGCGAGTTCACTGGACCGCGGTGAAAGGAAGGCAGCTGTGGCCCAGGCCAGTAGCCCTCATCTGGGCACCTTGGGGCCTCGCTCTCGGCGTCCAGCTGCGTCTTGCAGAGGAGCCAGCACCAGCAGGACAGGCGGCCCGTGGCCTCCCCTCCCCCGGCAGAGGAAGCCGGCAGAGGAAATGAGGGCAGCGGACGCCGGGCCAGAGCCAGCTCCCAGGCAGCCTGTCTGGCCTGTCGCAGTAGGCAGCGTCCCCGCCGGGTCCCTGCCTTCCTCTGCCAGTGTCAGCCTGAGGGGCAGGGGCCAGGGTGCCCTGGGGTCAGGGAAGGTCTGCTGAGGGTGACTCTGGAGTTAGCAGTTGGAGCCGCGCGGGAGCGGCCGCCAGAGCTAGGTATGTGGGGGTTTCTGGGAGGGTGTGGGCTCTCCCACTGCCAGCCCTGGGGCCGGGCATGAGCAGACAGGGGCTCGTACTCGCGAGGTCCCCAGCCCCTGCTCTGGCTCTGCCAGAGGAAGTGGCAGGACAGGAATGGGCAGGGCCAGGGCACTGGGTGGTTCTGGGCAGCCTGGGGGTCACTTGCTACAGAGGGTGTGTGAGGTGGGGCAGCAGGATGCTGGCCGGCATCTGGAGGCTGGGGTGGGTCCCCGGTCGCCTCTCATGGTAGGATATGGCAGGTGGTCGCTTGTAGAGGGATGTGTGGTGACTGTGTAATGGGCTGGTGGCTGTCTGCGTGGAGCTGCCTGTAGTCCCGGGCAGGTGGTTCGGCTCCACTTGCTGTGAGGCCCACCTGGCTGTCCGGGCACCCCCCTGGGAAGAAGGAATCCCGCTTTTGGGGGACGTCACCCGCACAGGATGCTCATAGGAAGGAGTCTGGCTGGGCGCGCTCGGCCTCATGCCCGAGGTCACTCCTTGTTGACAGCGAAACGGCAGGTTCTCTGCCCAGCCGTCGACAGATACTGCCTTCTGCCCAGCTCCAGGCATCCCAACGCCGTCTCTTCCCTCTTTTTCTGACAGCTTTATTGAGATATGATTCACGTACCGTATGATTCATCCATTTCAAGCGTACACTTCAGTGCTTTTTACTGTATGTACAGAAGCGTGCAGCCGTCACCACTGTTTCAGAACACTTTTGTCCCCCTCGTGCTAGCCGCACACCCACCGGCAGCCCCTCATGTGCTTCCTGTCTCTGGAGATCGCCTGTCTCTGGAGATCGCCTGTCCCTGGAGATCGCCTGTCTCTGGAGATCGCCTGTCTGGACATTTCCCACCTGCAGGCGTGCAGCTCAGGTGTGTCTGTGTCTCTCTCCATGGGCCCTCCGTTTTCTATCACTGGAACATAGGGAGTGGGCCTGGGTCTGGGGGCAGCTTTCGTGGATGCTGAGGGCTGGGCCACCACACGCAGGCCCCTGCCCAGCACTCAGCATTGAGGCCCTGCTCCTGCAGGGCCACAGCGTGGCTCGCCTTTTCCGCTGCCTGACGCCCTGGGTGCCTTTCTGGGGGCTTGTTGGCCATTTGAAGTCGCCTTCTGGGATTCCCCGTGTGAGCCAGGCCTGCCCGGCTGTGGGTGGTGTTTCTATGTTCTGGAACTGAGGTCAGAGGTGTGCATCAGGGCTGATGCTTTCACACCTTAGCCGTCTCACTGGTCTGGGGCAGGGTATGCAGGCACCGCTGGGGCGAGTCTTTCCCGATCCCCGTGCTCAGTGGCATCAGGTTGGTGGCTTGAGACGGGCTGTGGTGGGAGAATTTGCGCCCCAGGAGCCTGCAAAGCCTCCACGTCAGAAACCTCCTCCGTCTCTTTCTTCCCGAGAGCCGGTTGTTAAGCATTACCAGCAAACCAGGGGTGTAGGCCAGCTTGTTAATCCCAGGAAGCCGCCTGGAATCCTTTTGGCATGAGGCAGGCGTCCTCAAGAGGCAGTTTCTGGCCCCTGGGGATGAATGACCCAGAGGGATGGTCGTGCCCCTCTTGGGCCACTCAGCCCTGGAGGGAGCCCCTGGCTGGGGCCTGCTCAGGGAGGGCGGGGCCTGCTCAGGGAGGGCGGGGCCAGGGCTTGCACAGTCCTGCCCCTGGCTGAGGCCGCACCTGACCTGAGCCCTGCCCCTGCTGCCCCAGCCCACCTCACCCCACTCTCTGCCCGCACTGGGTTCCAGGCAGAAACTTGGAGGCCAGGATGGCAGGAAGTTCTGGGCTTGGGCTGCCCTCCCACCCTCAGCAGCTGGTGCTGGAGTGGGAGCCAGTGCATCGGATTCTGCTTTATTTTTCCTTCTTGTGATGGGCGGCCCTGCAAGTCCTGTCTGAAACTGACTGGCTGCAGTGCTTCCTGGGTCTAGCCGTGCATCTGTAGGTTTTCTCCTGGGTGGATCTGAGCCTGGCTGCCTCTGGCCTCTGCACAGCTGCTCCCCCGATGCTCCCCCGCCCATGCTTGTGAGAGGGACTCATTCATCCAGCTCAGTACCCCTCGGGGCGACCCCGTGCCCAGCAGGTGTCAGGGCAGGGTCCTCAGATGAACAGGGTGGGCAGAGGGGGTCACCCTCAAGCCCCTGCAGGGAGTGGGGGCCGAGGGACGTGCAAGCCGTGGAGGGACCGGCAGACGGAGGCTGGGGGCCAATGAGAGGCCGTTTGTGTAGGGGAGACGGTGTCAGTGGGAGCGGCCCCGGGAGCGGAGAGACGGGACTGCAGTGCCCGTGTTTCCCTGTTCTCACCCAGCCACCCCCCACCCAACCACTCCTGCTGTGTGCCTTGGGCTGCTCGGTCACCAGGGCTTGGGGGGCCAGGGCTGAGGACATCCTGCGTGCCCACCCTGCCCCAGGACTAGCCTTGGGGTGGGTCCTGGGGCTCCTGGGAAAGAGTCAAGGGGCCTCTGGTGGTGGCCAGGCTGGCCTGTCACACGCCGGCAGGAGGGGTGTTGCTCATTGGTGCTGAGCTCGGGGCACACACGCGACTGTGTTTACGCCCAGTGCTGGTCCTGGCCTGAGGGGGACCGGGCTGGGTGTCCAAACCCATACTGCCAGCACGTCTCCTGGCGTGAGAGGTGTGAGAGTGGGTGGGTGTGATGTGTGTGCTGGGAGTGTGTGAGCGTGAGCATGTGCGCAGGGGTCTGAGTGGGGGTGAGGATGTGGGGGGAGTGTGTGTGTGGGAGTGGGTGAGCACACGTGTAAACATGAGTGCACCTGTGTGAGGACGTGGGGACGTGTGTGTGAGTGTGTCCCCTCTCTGGTTCTCCGGGGGGAGGCCCAGGCCCCCGGCTCTCCCCTGCCGCTGGGCAGTGAGAGCCCTCGGGCTCCCCTCTTAGGCTCTGGGTGATGGTGTAGTTCCTGACCCCCTGCGGACGGCAGGAGGGGGGATGACACCCCCTTCCGACCACGCCGACCGTCCAGCCACCTGCCAAGGGTCTGCGGTCCGGGGTTGGGGAAAGAACCCTCCTGTGTAGGCGGCTGCTGTGACCCGTGTGTCCGTGGGGGCCTTGGTGGGGGGCCTCCCAGCTGCTTGTTTGTGTGTCCGTGGACTTTGCCGGGTCTAGGTCCGTCACTTCAGGTTGACACTTAAGCCGGCAGAATGGCTGCAGCCACTTAGCCGCCGGACATTTGAGCTTCGTCCCCCGGAGGCAGCGCCCTCCACCTTCCAGCCCTCCCCTCAGTCCTTGGGGTGCAAGACTGTCCAGGATGCCTGCTTGCCGGCCCCTTTCCCCCAGTGATGTCCTCGGCCCCATGCGGCCCCAACGCCGTCTGTACTCCACGCTGCAGGTGCCATCCACACCTGTCTCTGTACATTAGGACATCCAGACTGCAGGTAAAGAGGTTTGGAAGGTCCTGGGGTGGGGGCAGTGGGGCGCAGCCTCCCCATGGAGACGTGTCTCGGGCCCCTCTCACCTGCCGGGGTGGAGCCTGGGCGGCCGCGGAGGTGGGGTTGCTGCACCCCTGCCCAGAGCTGCGTTCTGAGGCGGTCAGGGTGAGCCTGGTGGGGTGGCGGGCTGGGACTGAGAGCCGTCCGTGACTGCCCCACCCAGCGCCAGCTCTTGGGATGGGGGCATCCTGTAGCTGTGGCTTTCATCCTGGCAGGCCCACGGGGAGGTGGGTGTGCCGGGGCCCAAGCGACCCCTGTGTCCGAGCAATCAGGGCTCTGATATCAGTCACCAGCGTCCTTTCATTTCTCTACTTGACCTCAGAGATTTGGGGGAGGAGTGAGGACATGGGCCTGGGTCCTCCAGGATGGGGTGGGCCTGGGTCCTGCCTGGGAGGCGCCACACAAGTCCAGTGACCTGCTTCCCTTCCTCCGCCAAGAGAATTCTGTTCCTCTCCAGGGGAACTTCCATGTCTGGGCCTTTGGGCAAACATTTGCCAAGAAACTCCACCCCACGGGCCCCTCAGCGCTGGGTCCACCTTCCGGATGGTTCATGGGGGTATGAATGCCCCTCCTACTTGCCCTCTGTCCGGGGAAGCCCCAGACTCTTGCCACTTGCCCCAGCTGTGGGTTGGGAGGTGGGAGTATAAGGGACAGATGATGGGCCCCTGGAGGCCTGGGCACGCAGAGCTCTGCCCTTCGTGCTGTCCGCTCACCTCGGCCTCGTAACTCAGATATGCCCGCCCAGGTTGCACAGCTTCTTCCTGCACAAGATCCTGTTTGCATCGCTGGGCGGGCTTGTTGGGCAGGGGCACTGGTGCCAGGATGCCCTCCGATGCCCTGCCAGGGCCCCGCCCCAGCCTGCTGGTGACCCCGGGTGTGAGCCCCTGTCGGCTGCATCCGCACCAGGCAGGCCAGCTGGGGCACTGGGAATACCAGGGGGCGTGGCTGTCTCGCTCAGAGCCAGGCTCACTGCCTGGGCTGGGCGGAGCCCCTCAGAGGGCCTGGTTGCCCCCACTGGAACCGTAGGCCAGTGGGGGCTGGGCCGGCTGTTCTGTGTCCTCATGTGGTACCGTGGTGCCGTGGGCTTCGGTGTGAGCCACAGGAGCAGATCCTCAGGGCCTCAGAGCCTGTGGCCGGCCCTGGACTAGGTGCGGTACGAGGTGGGGGCACGCAGGCGGCTGCCAGGCGCTCAGAACAGCAGTTTGGCTGTACTTGGGGTGGGTGACCCCGTGGGGGTATTCGAGGCTACTCGGCCACGGCAGGGATCTGAGAGCTCCCCTCCTTCCACAGGGGAACATGTTGGGGGCCAGGAAGGGTGCTGGGCCCTGGTGGTAGGTGGGCACAGGGTGGACGAGCGGACAGGGTCCTGGCCTGTGTGTTCCTGAGTAGCAGGGGTGGGGCCGGGTTCCCCCTGACTTCCGACAGTAGGATGGAACGTCCAGTGAACCTCAAGGGCCAGACGGGGCTGTAGCAGGGAGGCAGTTGGTGTTCTGGCCTCGGAGCCCACGGCCCCCGGCAGAGATGCTGGTCGAGGAGTGGGCTCCCCATGGTGTCTGGCCGCGATGGGGGGTCGTCCAGGACCCTCACTGTTGTGGAAGTGGCCTTTGTTCCAGGAGGGTTTGGGCAGCGCCCCAAGGGAGTGGGTGAAGGATGAGGCTATGGGCGTCTGGTGCAGATTGGAAAGGGGCTCTTGGGGGGAGCAGTGAGCCAGCCAGGGGCGCATTGGGGGTGCCCGCCCATGGGGGCCGGCAGGGTTGGCACACCCCTGACCCAGTCTCCACAGGTGTCAGACCGCTTGCTTAACATCTTTTTAAGTTGAGGTGAAATTCATATAACGTGAATTTAACCCCTTTAAAGTGTACGGGTCAGTAGCATTTAGTACGTTCACAGTGTTGTGCGGCTACCACCTCTCTAGTTCCAGAGCCTTTTCATCACCCCAAAAAGAAGCCCTGTGCCACTGCAGTACCCGTCCCGGGCCCTGTCCCCTGGACCCGCCTGTTCTGCACACTCCATAGGGATGGACCACGCAGTGCCGTGGAGGGGCCGTCGGACTCGCCCACGGCTTCTCCACCAGCTGCGCGGGGGCTCCTTTTTCTTCTACATCCTCACCAACACTGTTATTTTCTGCTTTAAAGATCATGGCCGTCCTAGTGGCTCAGATGGCTCCCTTACTCTTCAGAGTGGCTGCTGAGCCAGGCGGCAGCACGCGGCCCCTCCCAGCAGACTGGGAGACCGAGGCACTGGGCCTTGAGGCTGGAGGGGGCTGACTGGAAATGCTTCCTGAGTGCCGTGTGTCTCAGGCTGCTGGGGATGTTGGGACGGGGCCAGGCCGAGGGGCCAGCGAGGATGAAGGTGCAGTGGGGGAGTGGCCAGCAGTGGGCAGGCAGGCAGGTAGAGGGCTCGGAGGGGGCTCATGGGTGGCGCTTTTGGAAGGTGGCTTCAGTCCCAGGTGAGGAACCGCCTGGAAACCACAGACCCCCGAGGAGGTTGGGTAGGGTCTGGGCCATGGGGTGGAGCTCAGTGGCCTCAGCAGGGCTGGACGTGGGGAGGGGGCAAGAGGAATCCAGAGGCAGTTGGGGTCTCCCACTTGGGGAGGGGGTGGGAGGGACCCAGGGAGCGGGTTTGCCTTGAGGGGGACAGGGACTCCATGCTGGCTTTGGTTTGAGATGCTCCAGGACACCCAAGGGAAGGGCCAGGGCCAGGGGGATATCGGGGTCTGGGGCCCCAGAAGAAGCTGGGGACCAGGGTGGGAGCTGGGGCCCTGACGGGGTCAGGAGGGGATGTAGGCCAAGCCTGGGTCCACTTGGGAGGAGGATGGCGTCTAGCCCAGGACAGTGAAGGGGGCGGCTGAGGAGGTGGAGGGTGCAGGGGCCACCCCGGGACCCAGAGTGAGGCACAACCTGCTTTCCTTCCTGCACTCTGGCCGCGAGACGTGGCTCCACTGACCTGAGGATGGCTGGAGTCACTGACCCTTCTCTTCGCCGATCCAGGCCACCTCCACCTTCCACCTCTGTGTCCCCATTGTTTCCCTGGGGAAACCTTACGGACCTCCAGCCATGTGGCTCCCGCAGGTGGGGTTTGAGTGTGGGGTGGGGGGCAGACAGAGACCTGTGGAGACCCAGGACCCTGTGACGCCAGGACAGGATCTGGGCTCCATTCTGTTTACGGTGAGACCGTGGGGGTCTTTAAAGACGAGAGGGATGGGGTTAGGCGTGGGTGATAATTAAATAAAATTATACACATCTGACTCTCGACGTAGTACATGCTTATTGTAGAAAATATGAAAACTGCAGACGAGAAGGTATTAACTACCCAGAATTCTACCACCCAAGACAATCACTGTTCACATTTTGAGATATTTTCTTTCAGTTAGTTTTTTTTTTTTTTTTGACATGGTTGTGATCAGGATTTATAAACAATTCTATGTCCTGCCTCTTGTTCTCAAATTTACTGAGGCATAATAGAAATAGACTAAACTGAGCATGTTTAAAGTGTTGGGTTTGATGGGTTTGGTGTACGGATATGTCAGAACTCATGAAGGATATATATTTGGGAGACCCCATGAACCCTTGACCCCGTGGTCAAATAACAAGCATTTGCTTTGAGCCCAACCGTTTCCTTGTGTATCCACTTTTTAAAATTCGCATAAAGTTGATATTTCCTCATTTATTTAAAACATCTTCTTAAATTCACTCTCTGTGGCTTCTTTTGCAAATGTACTGTTGTTTTTACGGAATCTTTTTATTGTGACTATTTAGGCTGGTTTTTACTCTTATAAACACCACTGCAGGGAACATCCCTGTGTGAAGCGATTCCTGCCTGTGATGTTAACTTGCTCCTTCCTTTGTTTTTAGTCTGGATTTGTGTGCCATCCAGGCTGCTCTCTCGTTTAAATTCCCAGACCTGGAATCACTAGGCCTGGGAGTTGGCAGGTCTCCCAGGCCCTGCATGCATGTCTCCAAATCGCTTTCCAGAGGCTGCTCCAACTTACGCCCACCAGAGCGCCTGGGCAGCTGGTCCTGGTGTGTGGGCTTCGGCCAGACACCAGCTTCTAAGAATTCACGTGGTCGAGAAGCTGACATCGGGTGTGACATTTCGTTTCTTTTATTATGGACGAGGCTGCACATTTTCCTGTGGGCTGGTCAAATTGCATTTCCTTGTTTGTGGGCTGACTGTGTGGTGTTTGCTTGTTTCTGTTTTGGGGTCTTAATGTATTTTTTTAGTTTTTGCTGATTGTGTGCTCCCAAAAGTAGTCACATCAGTCCTTGACAAATTTTCTGTCAATCATTCGTCCTGGTTTGTTGTTTCCTTTTAATTTGGGGCTTTTATGGAACATATGTTTCTATGTGGCCAAACCCATTGATCTTTCATGATTCCTTCCGTTGCTTTTAGCTTAAAAATCCCTCTCCATTGAGAAGCCTGATATTTATCTATTTTCTTCTCAGATGCTATAATTTGACTCACTGATGTCGATCTGAAGTTATCCTGGTGTGTGGTCTGAGGCAAGACCACACGGGGCCGGGCATTCTGTGCAGGGTCTTCCGCTGAGGCCAGGCCTGGCTCTGGGCTGTGATTTCGCTCTTTACCTGTTGGCCCATCTCTGCTGCAGAACCATATGGTTTTAATGATTGTAGCTTTTGGACATGTTAAGAGTTAGAAAGGCAAGATCCCTCTCTCTGCACTTTTTCTAGTTTCTCTTGTTTAGAGCTTCATCCACTACAAGGCCATGGGTCTTGTTGATGGGTGCCTGGGAGGGGGTGAGGGAGGTGGGGTGACCCAAGTCGTGTGACAGCCCCCTGATGGACACCACTCACCTGACCTCACCCCCACTCATTGGTGGAACAAGTCACTCCTTTTACAAGAAGCCCGGCCTGGTACCTGGTTC
The DNA here is from genome assembly GCF_011762595.2 of Tursiops truncatus. NCBI lineage: Eukaryota > Metazoa > Chordata > Mammalia > Artiodactyla > Delphinidae > Tursiops > Tursiops truncatus. Next base: position 47,020,022 of record NC_047053.1, read on the forward strand.
TGTTCAGAACTGCTCCCTCCCCTCCTCACAGCTCCCCCCACAAATGGTCCATCCCCCTCCTCCCACCAGCCCCTCGGAGCCCTCCCTGGAGACGGACCGAGGCCAGGACCAGAGAGCACCAGCACCGAGGGTGGTTCACCAGAGGGATCTGCTGGGTACTGATGTCCACCCCCTTTGGGGAGCATAGGATCCGTGTCACCCCTCCCGTGTCACCTGCAGGGCCAGGCCCCCCAAAAACGGAGCCCCTTGTGAAGGGCCCTGAGACCTCCAGGGTGGGCCATGGGGGGATCTGTCCCCAAGGGACACCCAGGTCCTGGCCCTGCAGCCTCCACCCCAGCTTAAACCAGCTTCCCTCCCCCATCCTCTTCCATGTCCATCCACTGAGGGCCATGGGTGGTGTGGCTCGTGCCCAGACCCTGACGCTGGACCCCACTCCTGCCCCCTGCTTACCCGCCCTCCCAGTGGGATCAGGCTGGTCCTGGAGAACTGGATAGGACCTGTCATGTGGCGGGTGTTACAGTCGTGTACTCGGGGGACAGGGTGGGGGCAGAGTCCCAGAGCCAGCACCTGGCAGGTTTTATGGGGGACTGTGGGATGTCCAGGAGGCAAGGAGGGCTTGGGGACATGGGACTCTAGCCCTGTGGGGTCTGGAAGGAGGGTCTTCTGGCCCACCTGTCTCCCTTGGGTTCCCTACCCCAGTTGCAGGTCCCTGAGGTGATCTGGGGGACAGCAGAGAAGGTGTGGGAGGGGGGAATCCTCAAAGAATGTGTTGAACTTGAAAACGAAACAGGAAAAGCAGGAAGGGAGAAGGGGGAGGAAGGAGGGGGAGGGGGAGGGGAGGGAAAGGAGGGGTGGGGACCCATTGGTGGACCCGGTGTCCCTGCCTTGGGAGGTGGTGCCTGGCTGCAGCTGTGTGGGGGCTGTCACCCTGAAATGACCTGCAGTTCAGACCCCCACATGTGCCTGGCCCAGTGGAGGTGGGGTGGGGCCAGAGAAGGGTGGTTCCAGGTGGGAAGCTGGGTGGTACGGGTGAGATCTGACCCATGAGGCTGGGGGGTGGGGGCGGGCTCTGTTTGCTCATCATGAACTGGAAAGGGGCCCCTCCTGGCAGAGAAAGCATCCACGGGAGACCCTCGGGACACAGCAGTGCCCGGTAAGCGTGAGTTACTCTTCCTAAACGTGGCCATGCAGTTTTACCGAACGCTGTGCCTCCTTGGAAATGGCTGGGCCTTGCCCAGCAGTGCTCATCAGGCCACCGGGCTGGCCAGGAAGGCAGGGTCCCCTTCAAGCAGCAGAATTGGGCCGATGGAGGCCATAGGCCTGCTGGGTCGGGGGGAAGCTGGTCGTCTCTGTCTTGTTTTCTCTGTTGCTTCTGCAGGTGGATAGAATTATTATTTTAAGAAGTATCTAACGAAACAGGGTCCACCATCAATCATCCCCACAGGAGGGCGCCGCAGAGGCGGGACCTCAGACAGAGGAGCGGCCAGGAACGCGGGGTGGTTCTGGTCTACCTGCTGCTCTGGCTCAGATGCTGCGTGGGTTTTGGGGTGTTGTAGGGGCTGGTGGGTGTCAGAGGTGAGCTGCTGAGCATTTGTTACCCTGGGGTGTGAATACTCCTGGGTGTCAGGGAAGATGGGACAGGCGCCTCTTGGCTCCGCACACACCACCTTTGTTGTGATGGTCGATGGTTAACAGGTGTTTGTATTGTATGACCATGTCGGCTTTTACAACCTGCGTTTTCGCATAAGGGAGCTGGACTCTCAGTCCTTTCCTGTGTGAATTCATCTGATTAAAGCAGAGCCTTAATCACAACAAAAAAGAGCTCCTCTTACGCCAGAAACGTGACCCCTGCTGGTGGAGGTGGGGGTGGGCTGGCCGCTGCTCTCAGGGAGCACCACCCCAGGGACCCCCCACCCCCACCCCGTGAGGCTTCCTTCCAGAATCCCCGGCCCAGCCCCTGCCTCTTCCAGCCCCGTAGGCTGTGGGCCCGTTGAGGGGTCTGGGCCCAGGGTTTGCCCTGTGTGCTCTCAGCCACCCACGGGCGCTGCTTCTCCCTGTGATGTCACCACCCTGTTCCCAGTGTCCTGGCTCCCTGGCCCCAGTTCTGCCCACAGAGCGGGCATGGGGCACTGGGGAGGGCAGGGAGGGGTCCTGGCCGGGGGCCCCAGACTCCTGTCTGTTACTTCCTCACCCCAGCCCTTTGGGTGAAGACAGGCAGGCTATGTGCCTGCCAGGTGACCCTGGCTGTGGGTGCCCCCGGTTGTGGGTGCCCCCCACGGCGAAAGGGGCCTTGGGGAGTGAGCCCTACAACGGTGGAGGGCTGTGTGCCAACGCCCACGGTCACTTGGCAGGAACCTAGCCCACGGCTGAGATGCCACCCATCCCCCTCCCAGTGAAGGACCACTTTGGCCACCTGCCCCTGCTTAAGGAGGCTCTGATGGGGGCCACCTGCCCCTGCTTAAGGAGCCTCTGATGGGGGCCACCTGCCCCTGCTTAAAGCAGTTCATATTGAGGCCACTTGCCCCGCCCAGGGCGGCTCGGATGGAGGAAGCTTGCAGAGCGGCTCCGGGGACGCAGGCGGCTCGGCGTCCGGGACGAGGCTCCAGGGACTGAGGAGCTCACCTCGCTGTGGGGCACACGGGACACATGGGGAGTGAGCAGACCCTGGAGACCCTGGAAGGCAGGGTCTAGAGTTCAGAAGGAGGCGGGTGTGAGCTGAAGCAGTGGGAGCCTCACCCCATGCCGTGGAGGCCACACCGCATGAGTGCCCTGCCCCCGCCTTGATGCCTCCGAGGCTTGGACACGCCGGAGGAGGTCTGCACAGCCCCAGGGCAGACCTGGACGATGAAATGGACCCTAAGAGAGAACTTGCCAGCACTCAGCAGTCCTGCCTGCCCTGCCCCGTGTGTGGTGGGCCAGCCCTCCCCCATCCCAGCTGGACCGAGATTGGCGAAGTGGGGCCTGAAGGGGCTCTGGGATCTGGGTGCCCGCGGGGGCTACGTTTCCTGCCTGGAGGTGAGCGAGTGCAGGGGCGGGGGGCTCACTGAATGGGGTACAACCAAGGGCTCGGGCTGCAGGGCCACCCTTGGCCACTCCCAGGTGACTCCCGGTGGTGTGAACTTCACCTGGGTCTGTGGGTTATTTTTATAATCTTGGCGTGCCCTCTGGGCAGGAGTATGGGGGCAGAGAGGAGCAGGTGGTGAGCGGCCGCCCTGTGGCCTCGCTGTGGGGCCAGCCTCTGCCCCTGCTCCTCCTCTCCTCGCCCTCCGCTCAGCCAGCAGGAGGCCTGGAGCACCTTTTAGCCCACCCTTCACCCCTTACCTGGGGCTGAGCTGGAGTGGGAAAGGGCGGGGGGCGGGGTCTTGTGGTAGGGGGTCTGTGGTGTGTACCAGGCCTAGCTGACACCTTGGGTTGGTGTTCCTCTGTTGCACACTCGGTGTGGGGTGGCCCCATTTCCAGATGGGGAAGCTGAGGCTCAGGGTCCCACAGCTGGTGGAGCTTCCAGCCCAGCGAGGCCCTGAGCCCCCTCCCAGCCTGGCCTGGAGCTGCCCCAGCGCAGCCTGGGGAGGGTGAGCAGGTAGCTTCTTCCCACCATGACCAGGAGCCCCCTGGTACTGGCACATGGGCACAGAGACGTGCCAGCACTTGCCCGCCAGGTGCCCATCTCCTGTGGGGAGGACCACGGGGCCAGGCCCCACGGTGGTCGAGTGCCCCAGCGTGCAAGGGAGGCTTCTTGGCCGGGGGTTGGTCTTCCTCTGCTTAGCAGGCTCCCCTCACCTCTGGCCCCGGCACCCTCCCTTCCTGGAGCTGCACTGGGCAGCCCAGCCTGCGGCCCTTGACTATGACCTGACCTGGGAGCTGCTGCCCCCGCCAGGGCCCTCCGAGGCGGTGCCTGTCCATGCGTGGCCACTGTGCTCTGTGGGGCTGGGCAGTAGCTGTGGGTGCCGTGAGGGTCTGGCCTTCCCTTCTGCTTTGGGGGCAGGGTCTGGGGGCAGGGATGGAACCTCTGGTGACAGTGCTGCAGAAATGGGTCCCGGAGGCATTGGGTGGACAGAAACACCCGTGGAGGCCTAGGGTCCCCCGAGTGGGGGCCAGCCAGCAGGGCAGTGCCTCAGGGGACCCTCCTGTCACAGGGTGTTAGCTGAGGCCATGTGCCACGATGCTGGTGGGTCCCAAGTGCAGTAGCCGCAAGCTTGGACCCCCGGGTGGCATGCACCCCTCTGAGCCAGCCACCAGCCGCACAAGCGGGGCGTTTGTTCCCCACATCCAGGGGCCTGGTGCCTGGTACCCAGCCCTGCAGCCCCCAGACCTTGGCTTCAGTTCTGGAGCCCCTCACGGTTACAGAAGGGGGCTGGCACGGTGATGTATGTGCTGGGCTTCATGGCCATGTCCAGGGGCTGGTGTTCTGATCCTTTCTCACCTGCCCAGAGTCTACAGGAAGGCTCTCCCCGCTGAACCCTTGGACATAAAACGGCCAGAGAGTGCCACCTGGTGGGCGGTGAGGAACACCCCCCCACCCCCACCCCGACCTGTGTCTCACTGCCAAGCTGCCCTCCCGCGGCCTGTGTAGTTGTCCCCCAGGCCAAGGGTAGAGCGGCAGGCATCTGGGCTTGGGGTACGGTTGGAAGTGGGCCTTCCCGTGCTGGGCTCGCGTGGGGCTGACGGTCACGGTAGGGTGAGTGGCCACAGCGAGGTGAAGGGCTCGGAGTTTGGGAGCAAAGCCGTGGCTGGATGCTCTCTGCTGCAGAGGTGAACGGCCTGAGGTTTGTTTGAATGGGTTTTTCATTTCCGAAACAAACAACAAAGCCATTTGCAACTTTTGTCTTCCCGGGCACTCGTGGTGTCGTTCTGGTGTGTGAGTGGCCTGGTACTGGGGGGATGGTTTCGGGGTCACCGCTGCCAGGCCCCCTCAGTGGACAGAGCATGGAAGGACATGTGTGCAGGCGCACGAGTACAGACACACAGGTCAGTGCCTGTCTGTGCACTATAGGTGTGCCAGGTGCCCATACCCTGGGGTCGTGCAGGCACCGCCACCCGCCGCGGGCACCTCCGGCTCTTCCCCGTCCTGCACTGGCTCCAGTATGTTGCTTATTTGCTCTGCGGAACCAAATACCCACCTGAGGCTGCTCTGCCCCCTCCTCGTGGCCCCACTGCCCCAGCGTCAAACCTGATGGGCCTCTGCGCCCTTTGTGGTCCTGGCACTGTTCTCTTTCCTCCATCAGTGAACACAGGCTTATTGGTGTTTCCAGGCCCTGAGTGTTCCTCTAGCCCTTGACACAGAGAGCATCCCTGGGCTGTCACACCTCTCACTGAGGTTGTCAAAAGAATGAAACGAGGTGCTGACCCCTCTTGCCCTCTGGGAAGAGGTGGGGCGTGAATGGGACCCCATATGGGCCTCCCAGACTGTTAGTGGGCGCCGATCTTAAGGGCACGAGCGGGACCTTCCCCGTAGGCATCTTTGGTGGATGGTGGAGGAGCAGGGAGCCAGGAGTCAGGAGTGGGTCTACCCAGGCCCCCAGGCACCAGCCCTGTCGGTGTTTGGCTGCATCTATAACTTCCTTGAGCCTCAATTTTCTTACCTCTAAAGTGGGCACAATGATACCTCCTGAGCAGGCTTGTCGGGGGGACTGGAAGAGAGGGTATGTGTGTGTGCGTACATAGTGTGTGTGCCCCCGTGTGTGTGTTCGTTCACGCTGTGTTGATACAACAGGTGTCTCTGCCAGACACTGGTCTGTTTCAGGAGTTCACGGCCAGCAGGGCCCAGGCTGTAGGCGCCGGCCTGCGGGCTCAGAGAAGGGCTCCGGGAGCCAGAGCTGGAGGTGCTGAGGGCGTTGGTGGCTCCCTCCTGGGGGTGGCCAGGGTGCAGTGAGTGAGTGATGCCCATGTGTGGGCAGGGGGTGAGCGGCCCCTGTGCGGCCTTGGGATCTGGGGGTGACACTGGAGGGGACAGGTCCATCTGACACCGAGGGGCTGTTGGAACCCTCCTTCTCCCACCAGGATCATCCTCTGACCGCGGAGGGCAGGGCAGGGGCTCCCTGGGGACCGAGAGCAGTCGCCTAGCTTCTGACACGGACCTCCGTGTCCTCGTCTGCAGAGTGGTTCTGAGGGTGACACTCCTGTCACCTGCTGTAGTCTCGGGGAGGGGGGCAGGGTTTCAACTGTTCCAGCATTGGTGGGGCTCCAGAAACTGACATGTTTCGTAGATTTGAAAATTCAAGTCCACAGCCTCTCAGCCGCTTCTGCCTCTGCCCATTTGTTTGGTCTTCTCCCCATCCCCGCAGATCCACCTTCAGGGACGTGGGCATTGGATGGTGGGGGAGGCCCACTCGGGGCCCCACCCGCCACCTTCCTCTGCTGCTGAGTCGAGCACATCATGCTGAGTGCCCACCCACCCTCAGCCCAGTTCTGTGACCAGGGCCCGCCAGGGGCTTGGGAGGGGACCCACAGGAGGGCCGCACCCCAGGACTAGCATCAAGGAGGCTGAGGGCAGAGGCTGAGGCTGGGCCATCTGAGGTTATCCTGCCCGACAGCAGCCTGTGCGGCCCAGAGGGGCAGGTGGGTGATGGGCCTGGTGCCTGCTGCCTTCTTCCAGGCCCTGGGACCATCCAGGAGATGGAGATGCAGGAGTGCGCGTGCAGGCAGAGGTGGCGGGAGGGGAGCCTGCTGAACGCCCATGGGTTGCCATGGCAACAGCACATCCTTGGGGGCTTTCATGGCTTCTTGGGGGTGCGGCAGCCAGCGCTGCTCAGCAACCTGTGAGTACACGCTATTTGGGTGGGAGAGCCCAGTTGGGGGGGTGATGCTTACACAGTGGGTGGGCCCCCCACCCGAAACCTGGCCTGTGGAGGCCCCTGTGAAAGTATCTGCAGCCCCACGGGACTGGGGAATACAGCCAAAAGTTCCAGGGTCTCTTCCAAGGGCAGGCTGAGCTGGTTTCCCCTGCCATGGTGACCCTGCCCTCCTGGGCCCTCAGCCTCGCCTCTCTTCCCTGTGTGTGGGTATCTGGAATGAGCTCAGAAACTTGAGTAGGAGTCCAGGCCGCACTTGCCATTGTTCCAGCCTCTTGGGCTCACACTGCCTCCAGGAAGTCTTCCTAGATACCCCATTAACTGGTAGCTCTGGCTTCCCATGTGGGCGCAGAATGCCCAGGAGCAGAAGCACATCAGTCAGAGGTCAGCTGTGCCACCTCGGGCAGGCTTCTCACCCTCGCTGAGCCTCCATTTCCTCCTGTCCAGTGGAGACAGGCATGGCAGCCACCTCAGTGCCAATTAGGACCCGGTGAGGCGCTGCTGAGACCTGCTCTGACCTGAGGGACCAGTGATGGCAGGTGTGCTGGGTGGGATGATGGGGTCCTGAGGAATCAGCCATTGGGAGCTGGGGGGCTGGGGTACACAGTGGGCAGAGGAGCTGGGGACAGGCAGGAAGCCTCCAGGGTCCGAAGGGAGGACGGGCAGAAAGAAAGTCCTCGGGAAAGGGGCGTGCACTGGAGCCGGTATTGTGGGACAGGAGGGCAGGCCAGGGGTGGAACTGCCTGCCCAGCGTTTAGGGGACCCCGGCTGGCCCCACCACATTGTCCTGCGGGCACCAGATGGGCCAAGCTTCCCCAAAGCCCTGGCTCAGCGGGGGAGTGGGGGCAGCTTGGAGCCCTAATTTGGGGGCCATGCTTGTGTGTTGGAGGGCCACATTGTGCTGTCCTGGGCACCACAGTTACCCCATCACAGTTACCCCACCCTCATGAGGGTGAGCCATGAGGGGCTCACATGGACCAGGTGCTGCAGAACGAGGCACCCTGCTGTCCTCAAGACAGAAACAGCACCGGGGGTCCCTTGGTGGGCGTTCAGTAAGAGGGTGACTTGGAAACGCCAGACTGCATGGAGGAACTCTGCTGCCTCACCTTCTTGGGGACGGTGACATCCCTGTCCTCAGAGGTTGGACAGGTCCCGGCCCTGACCCCCAGCAGCCAGGTCCTCAGTCTCTCCCGCTTAGCGGGGCCCTGGTCCGCCTCCCAGCAGCCCCCTTCCCGGGTCTCACAGCCTTTACCAGTGCCATGCCATAGCTATGGCAACGATGGCAGCCCCCGGGGCCCACTCCACAGGGGTGGGTGGGCTGGCCAGTCTGAGAGACGTGGGAGAGGGTCCCCATAGCCCCAAGACGCTGAGCCCATGAGGGATGTCCACAGCCCCCCAGAAGTGGGAGCTGAGCAGGCCTCGCCAGCTCAGCCAGCCCCTTGTCCCTTGGCAAGGCCAGTGTGGCACCCAGGGGCCGGCCATGGACTGCAGGCTTGGGCCACCGTGGCCAACCCGTGTGTCCACCGGCCCTGGGCCGGCGGCTGTGCCTCCGAGTGTGGGGTCTTGGAGCAAGGGTAAGGGTGCTGAGGCTCAGACCGCAATGAATCGGGGGGCCTCGGAGCCCGGCGTGGGGATCCGGCTGGCCCCAGAGTGTGCCTGGGGGACTGGGTGCAGATGGGGGCCGGGTCGCAGAGCTGCCCTGTAACTCTCTCTCCCTCGGCAGACGGCGCCCCGCTCAGCGAGCTCTCCTGGTCGTCCTCCCTGTCTGTGGTGGCCGTGTCCTTCTCCGGGCTCTTCACCGTCATTGCCCTCATGCTGGCCTGCCTGTGCTGTAAGAAGGGCGGCATCGGGTTCAAGGTGAGGGCTGGGGGTCGGGGGAGGCTGTGGACGAGATCCTGAGGGCTGGCCCTCTGGTGTCCACTCGGCACTGGGCTTCCTTCCCTCCTAGGGCCCTCTGGGGACTATAGAGGCCAGGACCCCACAGCCCTTCCTCTGGGGGCAGCCGATGGGAGAGGCCTAGGGGCTGTCAGGGGCCCCTCCCACTGCCTCCCCCATTTTGGGTCCCCCTGTTGGGGAGGCATGGCCTCACGCTGTCATGTCCCAGCTCAGGGTCAGGCCTCTGTGTGCGGTGCACCCCGGGACGGTGAGGATGGGCCTCAAGGGGGCCACGGGGGCTCCTGAGCCGCTGTGGGAGGGGTCTCTATGCCTAGGGGGTCCTTGAATCCCTGCTTGTTCGAATCAGCAAAGGGAAACCAAAGTTGCCCAGACACGCTTCTCGGCATCAGAAGCACCTCTCTGGCTGGGGTCACCTTACTTTGGGCGTCTTCTGCCCCACGAGGAAAGGACTGTGCGCCACGTGGGAATCAGGGCGGTAGGACAGCAGGAGTGATCATTACTGTTCATGGAGCATCAGCTAGAAGGCTGGGCCCGCCTTCTCTCTGGCCGCCCTGGCAGGGCTAAGCTCCCGGGGTCATCCTGGGCAGGATTCCAGGGCTGAGGTGCCCCTCCTAAGGATGGTGGCCCAGAGGCATCCCTGGGGCGCTGTTCCCCAATCCTAGAAGCGCCCACGGCTGCTCCCTACCTTTAGCTGCAGCTCTGAGCATGGAGGACCAGGAGAAAAAGCTGGGAACTGAGGGGCCCAACCAGAGCACCCCCCCAGCCCTGTGGGCTGAGTTCTGCCGACTTAGCACATAGCGCCGCCTGTGGTCATTCTCCCGCCCACTCAGCTGCCCCGCCCTTGGCTGGAGGTCAGATTCCCGGGCCTGGTGAGGTCAGGAGGGGAGGGGCTGTCCTGTGGCCCAGCACAGCAGCCTGCCACCCCAGTCATCTCCATACTAAGTGACCCACATTGCAGCCTGGTCACCCCCATTTTAGAGAAGCAGTGCCCTCCGCCTCCCCCTGCTGTGTCTCATCACAGGGGGGCCGGGGAGCTGGCATCTGCGCAGCACTTGCCTTTTACAAAGGTGTCTTTGCCACATTTCACGGCAGGGCCATCCAGAGCTGTCTGAGGGGTGGGCTGGTGGAGCTCAGGGCCTGGGCAGCAGGGCCATGGCCCTGGGAGCCTCGGCTCTGCATCCAAGCCCCTGCCTGGGTATCCGCATGCCTAGCCCTGTCTCCCTGGCCTGCAGGAACACAGTGGGCTGGGCCAGGCGATGCTGGCATTTTCCTGGAGGATCCTGGGGCCAGAGAAGCAAGCGGGAGGGGGAAGGGATGGGAAGGGGGGAAGGGAAGGGGGGATGGGAAGGGGGATGGGAAGGGGGAAGGGGAAAGGAAGGGGAGGGGAGGGTGGAGGGGAGGGGAAGGAGGGAGGGGAAAGGGGGGGCCAGGGCTGGGCCTTGAGGCTATTGTATGTCAGCCCCTTCTCAGGATGCTGTGAGAACAAGGCCCCAAACAAGGGCCAGTGCGGCCCCCTCCTACCCGTGCCCTCCTCACCTCCTGGGAACATGGTGCCCGGAACATTCCAGCACCAGTGCGCCTCAGTGGGAGGGCCTGCCTGCATAGCAGGCTCCCGCCTGGGCTCTGGGGGGCCAGTGCTGGGCTCTCCCACCTGGAGCTGTGCTGGGAGAAGGGGCTGGGCAGTGATGCTCACACTGTCCTATCTGATCACCCGCTCTGCTGGCTCCATCCGGTGGGCCTCCAGGTGGCACCATCAGGTAACAGGCTGGGGCCAGGGCCAGACCCCGAGGTGGGTGGGTGGGCGGGCGTCTGTGCCTCTGCGGAGCCGCAGCTGGGATTACAGGGCGAGGGGGTTGGTTCTGACAGCCCCGGGGCCCAAGGGTGGTCTCCCGGGCCCTGGAGAGGGGGAGTCCCTGCAGGCCTTGTCCCCAGTGGCTCTGTCATCTCTAGGTACAGGCCGGGACCGGCCCGCAAGGACACCCAGAGGGCTCTCAGCCTCCCTGTTGCAGCTGAGGAAATCGAGGCCCAGAGAAAGGAGTGTCCTCGGGTCACAGGGCCGGGCAGGGAACCTAGGCCTTGCGGCTCCTAGTCCAGCCGCCTGGCCACAGGGGCGGCCCCGCTGCAGCTGCTTGGAAGTCCCTCGACCTGTTTCCCCACCTGGCAGCGGTCTGTCCTGGTCAGGCAGGCAGGCCTGTGGCGCTAGTACTGTGGTTCTGCTTGTGGCCCAGGGCTCCTGGGAGACTTGGCCGTGGCTCAGGAATGTGAGGGGGCTTCCTCAGACAGACGAAGGGGCAGCTGAAGTTGAAAATAGCCGGGCCAGGTGGGGCCCAGCCCGGTGCCCAGGGCCAGGCTCTTAAGGAGCCCGGGGAGCGGACAGACGCCCGCCCTCCTGGGTCGAAGTCCAGGGGCCCTGCAGGCAGATGGCCGCGGTAGGTGGTGCTGCCAGCTACCACCTGCTTGGGGGTGAAGCCGGGGGGTGGGCTCTCAGGAACGCTCCTTGTCTGGGAGGAGCAGGGGCGCTTAGTTTCTTGTCTGCTGGGTCAGGGTGGGTGGGATGATGGAGCCCCTGTCCTGGATTCCCCAGCCACGACCCTGAAGCCACTGACCATGGGGTACCCCCGCCCAGGGCAAAGGCTGCTGGGAGGTGGGGTGGCTGAGCGGCGTGGAGGGCTGACTCTGGATGGGCAGGGGCAGCTGGCCTCCAGCCGCCCCCCCCCCAACCAGTGCTGCCTACCCTGCCCTGAGCCTGGTAGGCATGGATGTGGGTGGGCTGAGGCTGGGCGAGGCATGGCTGCCCTGGGGCTCACGGCCACCACCCTTGAGGCTCTGCCCGTGGGAGGTGAATCCCCACTCCCCACCCAACACAAACCAAACCCCGCCCTCCTGGGGCAGCTGGTGCCCCTGCGGAGGGGGCAGCCGAGGAGTGGGGTCTGTTCTCTGCCCTGAGGAGCGAGGAGGTGGGTGGAGGGGGCAGCTGGCAGGGCTGCTGGGGGGAGCGGGGCTCTGGGAAGAAAGGGGCCTTTCAGAGCTGGCCTGCACCCCTTGTTCTCTCCCTGCCCTGCCCCCTGTCCCCTGCCCCTCCCCCTTCTGGGGAGCCCTGGAGCTCACCGCGTGTGTCACCCATTTGGCCCAGGAGTTTGAGAATGCCGAGGGGGAAGAGTACCCGGCCGACTTCTCGGCACAGGGCTCCCCGGCAGCAGCGGCTCAGAACGGGCCTGACGTGTATGTCCTGCCACTCACCGAGGTCTCCCTGCCTATGGCCAAGCAGCCCGGGCGTTCAGGTGAGTGAGCCCCCAGGTGGGCCCAGGTGGTGGGCGTAGGGTGTGGCTCTGGGGTCAGTGCTCCCGGGGAGGGGAGGCAAGGAGCTGGTGTGTGTCCCCTTTTGCTGGGACCTGGGGCGCTGTGAGCAGGCTTGGGCCAGCTGGGGCTACTGTGCAAAGGGGGTGGGGGTTGCTCCCTCTGGTCCTGGGGTGGGCACCTATGTGCTGGGAGGAGGGACTTCTCTGCGGTCCCTGGGATGCTGGACCCCGTACATGGGTTCCGTGGTGCCCAGGAGCAGGGCCCACCCACTGGGGGGGAGGGGCTCTTTGGGGCTCCTTCTGTGGGTGGAGCCTTTTGCTCAGGACCCTGGGGTGGGGGAAGGAGGGGCCTGGGTCCCCCCAGCGCGTGCAGGTGCAGGCGGGGCCTCTTCCTGTGGCTTCCTTGCCATGTCTCCCACTCGCCCCATCCCGTGGTCCCCCCAGCAGGCTGGCAACCCACATGGCAGATGCAGGGCCCACACTCCAGAGGTTAAAGGTCAGTGGCCAACCTGGGCTTTGAACCCACATCTGCCTGATTCAGCACTGCAAGAACCCCCCAGTTGTGTCTGGAGGCTGGTGGGTGGGGTCCCTGGCCCCAGGCCCCCTCCCTGGCAGCTCCTAGGTCAGGCCTGCGCCTACCCCCAGCTCCTCCAGGCTCACTGAGTAGGGTGTCAGGCCCAGGGGGGGCTCTGTTGGCACCAGGGCCTGTGATGGGTAGGCCTGCCCCGCCTGCGTGTGTTCTGGGCTCTGCTGGTCCTGACCACGGTGCTGCCCACCCCGAAGCCCAGCCCTCGCCATGGGCTGGGGGCCTCCAAGGTGCTGGCCTGGGCCCAGCACCCCCTGCACCATGACTGTCACTCCCCCCCCCTTGCAGGTGTCTCCTAGAGGAGACCTCACCAGTTAGGCAGGAATTTCAGGTCCCACTCTGTTGAGTGACTCAAAGGTCCACCCCATAAAATCTTGAAGGTGGGGTCTCTGCTATAGGAAGCCCCCCAACCTTCCTGGGTGACCATGGGAGTTTCTGAGCCTGTGCTGACAGTGCTGGACGCTAGGAGCTGTTGCGGAGCAAGGGGTCCCCTCAGGGGACACTGTACCCCTGGCCTGGGCCTGTCACCTGCCCCTGGCAGTGTGTGCCTGGGACGCCAAGGAATCTTTGAGACCCAGTGTCTTCTACCGCTTAAGGGACTGTCCCTGGGGATGCGGGGGGACAGGGATCCAGGAGGGGGCAGTGATTGCATGCTTTTTTCTAGTTTTTAGCTCTGTTCTGTCCTTTATAGGGTGCCCTGCTTCTGGGGAGGGGAGAGATTTGGGTGATGCTGGGAGGGCAGCCCACCTGGAGGTCAAGGATTAAAAACCTGGGCAGCAAGTACTACCCCTCGAAACCGTGGGGGAAGATGGCCCAGCCTTCAGGCTCCCCAGCCTGGCTCTGTAGGTGCTGCCCCTTGGGTGCGGACCCCAGAACCCCGGGACCCGGCCTGCCACGCCTCCTGCAGCTGCCAGGAGACCTTTCCCGTTGGCTGGCAGTCAGCACGCTCCACCTCCATCACTGCCCCACTGTCAAGACTGCTGAGCCTGCTTGGGGAGACCCCAGGCTGGACCTCAGGGGGAGGAGCCCCGGGACTCAGGGCCCCAGTGGGACCCCTTACCCCCAATTCTGCTCAGCATCAAGGTCAACATTCCATAGGGTCTCCAGTCCCTGGGAGCAGCCCCTCACCTTGGAGTCTACTGGCTGCCAGGCTCAGCCTGTCCCCTGGGCCCTCCGGGCAGTTGGCGTGGGAGCAGAATTCGGGGAATCCCTTGGGGCACAGGCGGGGTGTGGGTGGGCTCAGCAGCTCTGGCCCTTCCTCTGGGGCCCTCACTGACCCTTCCTGCCTGCTGACCTCACCCAGCCCAGCCTGCAGGAGAATGGGCCCAGTGTGTTCCGTACAGGGCTGTGCCAAGCAGCCCCCAACAAAGGAGCCTTTGGCGTGCCTGGCGCTGGAATGCCAGCCTGCGGCAGGGGTGAGGGGACGGGCCACTCCACTGCCCTCCTCCCCATGGCCTCCGCCCCAGCCACACTGCCTGCCCAGCGTTGCCTGTGCGCTGGTCCCGGCTCCAGGCCCTGATGTTTCCAGCCTGGCTTGTCCCTGTAGCTTGGGGCACAGCCTTCCCAGACCCACTCAGAAAGATGCATGGATGCGGCTTGCAGATCCACAGCTCCCCTGGGCAGCAGGTGCCCTGCTCCTGATGGCCGCCTCCATCAGGAGGGAGCAGGGGGCTCTGGGTGGCTCCCCAGAACAGGCCATGCAGGCAGCCCCTCTAGGGGCCAGGCGAGAGAAGATGGGGCAATGATGGAGGCTGAGCTGGCCTCTCTGAGCCCCCTGCCCTGTTACAGTGCAGCTGCTCAAGTCCACAGATCTGGGCCGGCACAGCCTCCTGTACCTGGAGGAGATTGGCCACGGCTGGTTTGGGAAGGTGAGTTGCCGTCCCAGGGGTTGGTGGGGATGGGGGAGGGACTGGCAGCGTGGTCCGCTCTTTTGCCTGGCAGGTGGAGAGGGTGGGTTGGCGACCTGCTTCTCCCAGAAACTTCCCCAGCCCTGGGGTCCCCTCTCAAGGCGCACTCTACTGGGCCCCTCCCTGGGGACCTCAGGGTCCGGCAGCCTCTTCTCTGCAGATCCTGGTGTCATGCTGGGAGATGCCTCTGAGTGGGCAGGGATGGGGAGCAGTGTCTGGCTCCTGGCTTCTCCCTGACCACCAGCCTGGGTGGGACAAGGAGTCCATCTTCCTCACTGCAGACCCCCAGAGCTCTGAGAACAGCCGGGGACCTTAGGGGAGGCAGACACAAAAGACGGAGTATTACAGCCACGAGGGCTCGCTCTCCCAGGAGCGGTCCAGAACCCATTTTGCAGATGAGTACGTTGAGGCACAGAAACAGACTGCTTTGGCTGGAAGAGCAAGGCTGGGGGCAGAGCTTGGGGACGGTGGAGTCCGCCCACCTGGTGACGCCTGCCCCGCAGGTATTCCTCGGGGAGGTGAACTCGGGCATCAGTAGCACCCAGGTGGTGGTGAAGGAGCTGAAGGTGAGCGCCAGCGTGCAGGAGCAGATGCAGTTCCTGGAGGAGGCGCAGCCCTACAGGTGGGTGGCACCTGGGGACAGGCTTAGCCGGAGGAGGGGGTGGGCCACTGGCCGGGAGGTGGGGCTGTGGGCCCTGTAGACAAAGGCAAGCTCTGTGCTGCCCCGCTCCTGCCCTGCCCTGAGTGCGAGTCAGGGGGCAGCCTGTTGGCTCCCACAGGGCCTTGCAGCACAGCAACCTGCTCCAGTGCCTGGCCCAGTGCGCCGAGGTGACGCCCTACCTGCTGGTGATGGAGTTCTGCCCGATGGTGAGTCGCCCGCTCCCTGGCCCTCCAGCCCCTGCCCTACGCTACTGGAAGGTGGGCCTGGCCTTCCTGCTGAGCCGGGGACCCCTCACCCCCACCCTCTGGGCCTCACATGCCCCCCAAAGTGGGGTCCAGGTGGCTCTGCACCACTACCTCCCAGAGGCGGCCTGGGGGAGGAAGGAGGTGGCCCCCGCTCAGAGACAGCGGCCGTCCGGGCTGGGATTCCACTGTACCCTAGGGGAGGGGGGCTCCCCCATCTGCCTGTGCTGCTCCCAGTCACGGAGGTTTTCCTGAGAGGCGCCCCGGCCCGCTCGGGGGGCTCACGGCCCTTGCGTCGAGTCCACGGCCTCGCCCGTACTTTGCTCTCAGGCCCCCCGCCACACACACACACACACACACGGCTGAGCCGCTTGCCGACAGGGAGGCGGCCTCCACAGACGTGGGCCCCCCCACCATCTAGTTTCTGGACTCCTGGCGTAGCCTCCCGGGGCTTCCCCAGGATGCCTGGGCCCTCCCTGGAGCTGAGCGGCGTCAGCAGGTCATCAGCGGGTCAAGGAGTTGCCAGAGGACACTCTGGCCACCGGCTCTGGGTTCCGCCCAGGCTCAGCGTCACTGCTCGTGTGGCCTGTCTGCCACCCACCAGCTGAGAGGTGGCGAGCATCTGGGCCCCAGGGGTCTGTATGCGGGATGTGACCCTGCTGGCCCGCAAGCCTGCCTGGGGCTGGGGCTGTCAGTGTGGGGAAAGTGTCCGCTGCCTGCGGGGTCATCCTACTGAGAGCTGGCCCCTGGGGGGCGGACACGGGCTTCTCTGGGCAGCGGCAGCCCTGTGGCAGCAGCAGGATGCCTGGTCCCCCCGTGGGCCCTGCTGAGGAGGGCGGGGCCGGGTGGTGGGCTTGCACGGGCACCCACTCCCCACCAGCAGGTGACAGTGCTGCCCTTCTCGGCAGGGGGACCTCAAGGGCTACCTGCGGAGCTGTCGGGTGGCAGAGTCCATGGCGCCCGACCCTCTGACCCTGCAGCGTATGGCCTGTGAGGTGGCCTGTGGCGTCCTGCACCTGCATCGCAACAACTACGTGCACAGGTGAGGGCGCAGGTGGCCCACGAGCTCTGCAGGGCCTCCGCACCTGCTCCGGGGGCCGCGTGAGGTGGATCCTCAATTAACCGGGTTAGTCTTTGTTCAGCCTCTAGGGACCACTGTACAAAGGGATCTTGTCAAATAATAACCAGGCAGATGGGAGTTGAACACCTGCTTCTGCAGGAGGGTTAAGCCAGGCGACGTCCACTGTCCAGCTGGCCTGGCTGGGCATGCGGTAGGGCCTGAAGCCCATCCTCTGTCGCCAGGGTGGTCAGCGCCGCCTGGTGGCCCTACGGCGGCCCCTACTCTCCTCTGTCTCTCTCAGGCCCGGAGGGAGGGGTGGCTCTGTCCTGCTTCCCGCCCTGGCCCCTGGATTCGGACAGACGGGCCAGGGCCCAGCGTAGGGGGACATGCCGGAAGAAGTGGCGCTGCGTGGCCCCGCCAGCCGCGGACAGCACTCGGGCCGTCCTCCCCAACAATATCCTGGTGCTGAGTGATGACACAGGCAACTCCAGCATCAGTGATTTTGTTGAAGAGGGCCGCTGCCAGCCTCCCGACCGGCCCGCCGAGCCCACCCAGCCCCAGGCGCCCATCTGTGGCCCCGGCACAGCAGCATTTTGGCCGATGTGTGCTGACCCCGCGTTTGCCCCAGTGCCCTGGGCCCCAGACACCCATGGGGCCACAAGGCAGGCAGGGGAGGAGCCGGCAGCCAAGGCCGGCCGTGGGTGGGAGGCAAAGGCGGGGGTGAGCGGCACTGCTGGGCGGGCACTCCACACCCCCACCCTGCCAGGGGCCGTGTGTGCACAGGGCAGGGGCAGGACCCTGGGGCACTCAGTTGCCTCACTGATGCCTGCCTTCAGGGAGCTGAGGGTGGCAGTGTGGCGGGCGGGAGGAGACTGCGGTGTCCCTGGGCTGGCTCGCCCCCGAGGGACTGCTCAGCAGACTGGTGTCCCAGGAGAAGCAGGGGAGTGGACTGGGGTCAGGGGATGGGGTTCCAGTGAGGCAGACCTCGTCCAAGGAGAGCCCTTGGGCACCTTCTAGCTGGCCCTGGGCCTCGTTTTCCTTGTCTGCCTTCTAACATGTGTGGCCCCATCCACTCAGACCCTCAAAGTGTCCAGTGCTGGGTGAGGGGCAGGGCGGGCAGCCTCTGAGATGCCCCTTTCCACCCACCCACCGACCGAACCGAGCCCAGGATGCCCTCGGCGACAAGCGGCCCAGTCCCCTCAGTGCCCTGGATGCCCCAGCCCGGCACTGCCAGCTGACCCCACCCTCCCATCCTCCCACCCTCAGTGACCTGGCTCTGAGGAACTGCCTGCTCACAGCCGACCTGACGGTGAAGATCGGCGACTATGGCCTGTCTCACGGCAAATACAGGGTGAGTGGGCCGGCTCGGGCCGGGGCAGGGCCGGCCACACTTGCCCGCGGGGTACCACTGTCCCGTGTGCCGACAGGAGGACTACTTTGTGACGGCTGACCAGCTGTGGGTGCCACTGCGCTGGATCGCGCCTGAGCTGGTGGACGAGGTGCACTGCAACCTGCTGGTGGTGGACCAGACCAAGGCCAGCAACGTGTGGTGAGTGTGGGCCCGGCAGTCGCCATGAGGACTTGGACCCCTGAGAGCCGACGACTTGATGCTCACCTGCGGCTGTCAGCCCTCATGGCTGCCCTGTCCGGTGCCGCGTGAGTGTCCAGTGAGGATGCGGGGCGCTGGGGGGCTGAGTCCCACCCGCCTGCCGGCTCCCTGGCATTGGAGGGGATGCAGGCTGGCCGCGCCAAGCAAGGCCACGTGTGTGAGGACGTGTGTGTTTGTGCAGCCCTGTCGCTCTGTGGGAGGTGGCCACATACACCCCCAGGTGAGGTCGTGGGGGTTCTGGGGCCCCCTGTCGCTGCCCAGTGCCACGGCCCACAGCACTTGGGCTGGCAGAGCGGTGGGGTCTGTGGAGGAAGCCCTGCCCCTCCCAGGGCCCGCTGGGCCGATGCCCGAAGACATCAGGGTCAGAGCACTCGGGCAAGTTGATGAGACGTGGGGCCTCGTGGTAGCACCTGTTCCCATTGAGAGGGGACAGTGGGGCTGCGGTCTCCTGTGACTGCAGCCTGGAGGCTTGGGGCTGGGCACAGAGCGGGTGCTGGGACCCAGGACTACAGCCTCTAGAGGCTTGGCTGTGGTGGTCCCCTGTCCCTGGCCTTGACTAGCCTCTGCTTCCCCCTCCTGCTTCCTCCCAGCCTCCCAGGCCTGTCTGGCCCCCCTCTGCTCCTGATAAACCCTCAGGGCCTGGATCCAGGGCCCAGTCCCCCTTCCTGAGCTCTCCAGGGGTCTCCCCTGAGCCATTAACTGTACCCGTCACGGACACTCCATTCCCCCGCTCGCCTCTCCCTCTGGCTGACCTTCCCCTGCCTGCCCACCAGCCCACACTGACTGGGGTCCCTCCCCTAGACGGCTTTGGCCAGGGCCACTGTGACGTCTCTGTCGCCAAATCTGCTGTCCCTCATGGCCCCAGTTTCGTGGAACAGCCGGGGGTCCCCGGGAGCTGGGTGAAGCTGCCGCCCACTGGAAAGATCCCAGCTGCCTTCTCACAGCCCCGCGTGCACTGGCTGCCTGGCCTGCTGGCTGGGGTGTCCCTAGACTCACCCCTCTCTCCGCCTCACACCCTGGCACACTCCCTCCCTCTGGCCTCCACAGGTGCCTGGCAGGACTGGGAGCTTCTCCAGGGCATCTCCTGCACCTGGCAGTGTCTGCGCTTCAGCCCGGCACGGGAGTGAACGAGTGAACAAATGGACTGGGTTTGTGGGAGGCCAGTCTGGCGTTTATTTGTCCAAGCACCTGGGCGTGGGCTCGGACCCGGCCAGGGGGCACACGCTGCCCATTTACTGAAGGAAGGCGCCGTCTTCTGGCTGCTGGTGTGATGACAGGAGCTGCCCTTGGCACCCAAGTCTTCGAGACCCTTTGGAGCCGTGCGTTGGCCAGCCGTGCCTGCCCTCTGATGGCTGTCACCCCCACAGGTCCCTGGGCGTGACCATCTGGGAGCTCTTCGAGCTGGGAGCGCAGCCCTATCCGCACCACTCCGACCGGCAGGTGCTGGCCTATGCGGTCCGGGAGCAGCAGCTCAAGCTGCCCAAGCCCCAGCTGCAGCTGACCCTCTCTGACCGCTGGTGAGGACCCTGTGAGGCCAGGCGGGGCTGGGGGTGTCCCCAGCAGGAAGGACAACACAAAGGGGGGTGCTTCGAGTCCCCAGAGCGTAAGTGGCTCCCCCCGGCCAGCAGTGACCTCTGGGCCCCACCCTGTGCCTACACTGGAATGGCCGCTTTATCCAAAACACAAACTTGCCTGCAGCCCTGGCAGGGATGAGCTGAGGGAACAGTGCCCTAGTCCACTGCTGTCTCCCACACCACCGCGCCCACTTCAGGAGATGCCCGTAACTGCCCTCGGGATTCTGAGTGTGAGAAGGGGCGGAACTCAGACCCTCATGCTGAGGGCGGACTGGCTCACTCCCTGGGGGTTGGGGTCCTGGCCAGGCACTACCACCCGTGGGGGGGGCAGGGACTGAGCCCTAGGGCATCCCTTCTCGCAGGTATGAGGTGATGCAGTTCTGCTGGCTTCAGCCTGAGCAGCGGCCGACGGCCGAGGAGGTGCACCTGCTGCTGTCCTACCTGTGTGCCAAGGGTGCCACCGAGGCAGAGGAGGAGTTTGAGCGGCGCTGGCGCTCACTGCGGCCTGTGGGGGGCAGTGTGGGCCCCGGGCTGGGGGCGGCAGGCATGGCACTGGGGGGCATGGGCGAGCTTGCGGCCACCTCATCCTTCCCACTGCTGGAGCAGTTTGCTGGCGACAGCTTCCACACGGATGGTGATGACGTGCTGACGGTGACTGAGACGAGCCGTGGCCTCAACTTCGAGTACAAGTGGGAAGCCGGCCGCGGCTCCGATGCCTTCCCGCCACCTGAGGGCGCACTGAGCCCGGGCCGAGACGCGCGTCTGCAGGAGCTCTGCGTCCCTGACGGTGCTCCCCCAGGCGTGGTGCCGGTGCTCAGCGCTCACAGCCCCTCGGTGGGCAGCGAGTACTTCATCCGCCTGGAAGACCCCGCGCCTGCCGCAGGCCACGACCCCGACTGTGCCGGCTGTGCCCCCAGCACCGTCGCTGCCACCCTGCGCCCCGACGGCAGCGACCATGATGACGACTCTGACGGCAGCACGGCCGCCTCGCTGGTCATGGAGCCACTGCTGGGCCACGCGCCGCCCGCTGATGGCCCCTGGGGCCACTGCGACTACCACCTATGCAGGAGCCATGCCCGTGACCTGCCTTGCACCTCACGCTCACCCTCCCCAGAGACCCCGATGCTGGCGGAGCCCAGAGCAGAGGATATTGACTGGGGCGTGGGGGCATTCTGCCCGCCCTTCTTTGAGGACCCGCTGGGCACATCCCCCTCCGCGAGCTCCAGGGCCCAACCATCCCCAGGTGGGGAAGAGCTGGGAGAGGCTGGGATGCCCAGGGCTGCCCAGCACAGACACTGGAGCTCCAATGTATCTGCAAACAACAACAGCAGCAACCGAGCACCAGAATTCTGGGTCCCGGGCCTCTCAGGTTACACGGACTGCTGCCCTGGTGTGAAGCAGGCCCTACAGACCGTCCCTGAGCTGGGCCATCCTCTGATCCCAGAGGACCTCAGAGAGCCTCTCCTTGGGCCAAAGGGGGCCTCCTCTGGTAAGGAGATGGGCCGCTGCCTTGGCCTCCCCCATCTGTATCCTGCTGAGGGCCTGACACCTGCCCCGTGCCTGGTCACATCCCCGTGGACAGAGGCAGCCAGAAGTGGTGGTGACAGCCCCCAGGCAGAGCCCAGGCTTGCAGAGGAGGCCGAGGGCTCTGCTGGACTCCAGCTGCCCCTTCCCTCCATCCCATCCCCATCCCAAGAGGGAGCCCTGCTTCCTGCCGAGGAGGCCAGCACCCCGCCCACCCTGCCTGCTTCACCCACGCCCACTGGCAGCCCACAGCCTGCCACTGAGCCAGTCCAGGCCCTGGACAGCGACAGTGGCAGCAGCTCCCCTGAGCTGGAGGCACCAGGCAGTGAAGACGAAGACACGACTGAGGCCACTTCTGGTGTCTTCACTGACTTGTCCAGCGACGGCCCGCAGGCTGAGAAACCAGATGTGACACCAGCCTTCCGCTCCCTACAGAAGCAGGTGGGGACCCCCGACTCCTTGGACTCCCTGGACATCCCATCCTCAGCCAGTGATGGCGGCTCTGAGGTCTTCAGCCCATTAGCTGTTGGCACCCCTGGCGGGCAGCCCCGAGCCCTGGACAGCGGCTATGACACAGAGAACTATGAGTCCCCTGAGTTTGTACTCAAGGAGGCCCATGAGCCCTGTGAGCCTGAGGCCTTGGAGGAGCTGGCCTCAGAGGGTGAGAGCCCCGGGCCAGAGACTCGTCTCTCCGCCTCCCTGGGTGGCCTCAGCGAGAAGAATCCTTACCGCGACTCTGCCTACTTCTCAGACCTGGACACGGAGCCAGAGCCCCCCTTGGGCCCCAAGGAGAAGCAAGGAGGTGTCCCAGTCCCTGGGCCAGAGCCCGATCTGGAGAGCCTGAAGAGCCCCAGGCTGCCGTCTGCACTGCCCTCCCCTGAGTCGGGGATGTTTGGGGAGGCACAGGGCTCTGGCCCCAGGGAGGTGCCGCCACTGCCACTGTTTGAGGGCTCTTCCCCAGAGCCAAGCGCCGGCCCCGGGGGCCCCAGGCTGGAGCCTCCCTGGCCCCAAGACCCAGCCCAGGCGCCACCCATGCCCAGCCCCGGGCACTCTAAGATTTTCCTGCTGACTCCGGTCCGGCCCAGCTCAGAAGGCCACCGCCCCGAGCTCCAGGAGACCCTGGGACTGCTGTCAGGGTCGGGCCTGCAGGAACGGACAGGGGGTCCAGGTGCCCCCAGAACCCCACTCTGCCTGGCCCTGCCGGCAGTCCTCGCGGCTCCAGAGGGGCGGCCGGAGGAGGAAGAGGACGACAGCGAAGACAGTGACGAGTCGGACGAGGAGCTCCGCTGCTACAGCATCCAGGAGCCGAGCGAGGAGAGCGAGGAGGAGGCGCCGCCTGTGCCAGTGGTGGTGGCGGAGAGCCAGAGTGCGCGCAACCTGCGCAGCCTGCTTAAGATGCCCAGCCTGCTGTCTGAGGCCTTCTGCGAGGACCTGGAGCGCAAGAAGAAAGCCGTGTCCTTCTTCGACGACGTCACCGTCTACCTCTTCGACCAGGTGGGCAGCCGCCCTGGGTGGGCTCTGCGTGGCGGAGTGGGGGTCTGCGGCGGGACGGGAAGCCATGGGAGACTCGTGCTGTTCTGATCCTCCAGGAAAGCCCCACCCGGGAGCTCGGGGAGCCCTTCCCTGGCGCCAAGGAGTCGTCCCCCACGTTCCCGGTGGGCAGCCCGGGCTCCCCCAGCACCCCCGGCCGGCCTCGGCGGGCTGACCGCTCCCCCGACGGCCCCGCGGCCGAAGAGGGTGAGCTGGAGGCGGGGTGACGCGGCGGCGAGGGTGGGGCAACGGGGGTGGGTGGGGCAACGGGGTGGGTGGGGTCCTCATGGAGGCGGGGCAACATGGCGGGGTGGGGGTGGGCCTGTGACTTAGCTGGTGGGCGGGGCCTGGACGTGACTTCTTGCTCCGGGCGGTGTCTCCCCCATCCGGTCCACAACTGACGGCGGGCACCTCGCAGGCGGAGGGTTCGAGTGGGACGATGGCCTCCCGCCGACGCCGGCCCAGGAGCCTACCCCGTGCGTCCCCGCTGCGCCCGCCAAGCCCAGCCCCTTCTCTCGCTTCACTGTCTCACCAGCGCCTGCGTCCCGCTTCTCCATCACACACGTCACCGACTCGGACTCCGGGTCCGTGGGAGGTGAGGCTGCGGTGGGGCTGGCGGGAGGGGATACTGAGTCAGGACAGTGGTGAGGGCGGCTGGGAAGGGCACCTGCTGGGCGCGAGGCCCTACGCTCGTTATTTCGTGTTTTCTGGACAAGCTCAGTTTTCAGACGGGGGAACTGAGGCTCAGAGAGGTCAGGTCACGCCAGGCCTGTTTGTTGTGGCCACCTTGGCACGTTTCCTCACCGCCCTGAGGAGATGCAGTGCCCCAGACAAAGCTGGCTCAGCACTCTCGGGATGTAGGTTGGATGTCCACTCCCTGCCCCACCCCCACCCCCCGCACCCCCCCGCTCTTTTCTCCCTCCTCCGAAGGCACCAGGCTGGACACTGAGTGCCCCCCACCCTGCTCTCTGACCTGCAGCAGCCTCTCCTGCCAGAACCTTCCCAGCCCCTGCTGGTCTGCCTCATCCACCAGCCCCCCATCTCAGATCTAATGGCTTGTCCAGAGATGGTGGTGGTGGCTCAGGTGCCCACGTGGGGCCCTACTCAGGGGCCTTAGCTCACTCCTCCCTCCAAGCTCTACTCCTGTCAACCTCAGACCAGGTGGGCTCATACCTGCCCAGTTGCCACCACCCCATTCTACTAGGCTTCCCTGAAAGCTCACCTTCACTAAGATGCCCCTACTTATCTTGTCCCCCTGGCAGACCCAGCCCCTCCCTTGCGGCCCTTGGCATGTGGCTGCAGCCTCTAGGGAAGGATGTGCTGGTCTGTTTGTGTCACACAGTGTGCCCTTAATGGATATCTGAACAAGCAAGCAGGTCACCAGGAGGCGAGTGTGTGACCCTGGCCAGCCCAGTCCTGCTCGGGTCTCAGTTTTCCCACCTGTAAAAAGAGGACTCAGAGGGCTGACGTTGAGCTTTGTTGGGCCCGATCCCTGGTGATGTGGCGGGAAGGATAATCGTCTGGCTCCTACCTAGATAGGCAGGCAGGTAGGCCTGCTGCAGCCCCAGCTGCTCAGTGGCCCGTAAGCCAGGGATTGAGGCCAGGTGAAAGCCCTGGGCGAGGGGACTCTGGCTGTCCTTGGAGGGGAGGGTGCTCTCAGGAGTCCCTGTGGCCCCAGTGTCTCCCTAAACATGTTTGCCAGGTCCTACAGCAGGTGCTGGGGGCAGCTGTAAAGAGGCCTGAGCCCCAGGCAGCCCCTGCTTGGATCCCCTGCCGGTTCTCTCCCCGGCAGCAGCGAGGATGGTGACCAAGAGTGGTGGGGACTTTCATCTTGGCAGTGGTCAGCAGCAGCTTCCAAGCGCTTCGGTGCCCCATGCAGCACCCTGGAGGAGCAGGGCAGGCGCTGGACATAAGAGCATCTGTGCACACCAGCCCTGTGCTGCCCTGGGGGCAGGATTTGTCCTGGACACTTGGGTTTGCTGCTAGGCCCTAGGGATGCCCTACAGCCGCCCCTCACCCTGAAGCTGCCCCCTCCCCCCCGGCCCCCTGCTGTCAAGACTGCTTGGCCTCTGAGGCCAGGGGCCCTCGCACGCCCTGCCTACAGGTTCCTGTGGTGTATTACAGGCTGCTGTGTCCTCACCCCAGGTGAGAGGGCAGGTACAGGCCTGCTAGGACGGCCTCTCCCTGCCCCCTTTGCCCCTTCTGCCGGTTCAGGGTTTGCTCAGTGCAAGAAGAGGACACCGGGCTCGTGGGTCCCCGCTCCAAGTCTGTGGCTGTTTCCCCTTCACTGAATCAGTTAGACCGTAAGCTCTCCCTTCCCACAGGGTATGGGCCGGCTCCTGCCTGGGTCCCACTGGAGCCCTGCGAGGGGACTGAGGTGGGCAGCCCGAAAGATGGGGGGCTTTCAGGTCGCAGTCCTGCTGCTTCAGCCCCTGTCTGTCTAGAGGTGTCTGTGGCTCCCCTCTGCAAGGTAGGGCCCAGCCCGGCCCAGCTGCCAAAGGAAAGTGGCGGCTGCCCCCCACGGTCAGTGTCAGGGGGTTCCTACTGCAGGGATGGAGACAGTGGGAAGGGGTGGAGCTGGGAGGGAGGGTGGGGCAGGGCAGCACAGGTGGTATTTTTGTAACGCTGTTGTCAGAACAGATGGAAGAGGGATGCTTTTAAGTTATTGTTGCCAAAGAGACATAAAATTTATTGTTGCTTTTGGGGTGGGGGTGTGGGTGGGGACTTGTTTTGAACTTGTTTTTTTTTTGTTTATTTGAGGCTTATGATGCTGGTACAATGATCGTCTTGTTCCTTTCTTGTCTGTTTTTTAAGAGAAATCAAAACTAAGGAAAAAAGCCTTCGTGCTAAGCGTGTTTTCTTTCGGAGTCTGCAGATAAAGCCTCGGGCAGGAGGGGGCATGGGCTGTGCTGGGGTGGGGTCCCTATAGTCCCTTCTGACCACTGGGGGATGCAGGAGGGAGACCACCCCTTCCTCTAGCTGTCCTTGGCACACCTTGGTGGAGGGACACAGTGACCTTGGGCCCCTAGGGTGCCCAGGTTGGGGTGTCTTCCCAGAACAGGGCCAGCGGACTGACGCCTGCAGCCCTCACTTCCTGCCTGGAAGCTGGCCCTACCTAGGTAAGGGTGAGAGGGAACCTCTCCGGGAAGCTCTTCCTCCTGCCTCTCCAGGGGTGGCCCCTGTCCCTCAGCACGGGGAGGCCGGGTGAGGGGGCGGTGAGCTGGGAGCAAGGTGGGTTGTGAGGAGGTGGGGCTTCTGTGCCCCTCCACCGCAAACATCTGCCCTGTGACCCTGCCTCGCCTCACCTGGCCTGCCTCCAGCTTCTGCAAGGTGAGAGCCTCTGGGGCCCCAACCCCTGTGCTTCGTGTTCTGGGCTGTGCGCAGAGCCCCTCCTGGGAGGGTCTGGGAGGAGCAAGCGAACGCTGCCCGGAACTGAACGTCTCCTGAGGTAAGGACTGCTGTCACCAACGTGGTTATTAGCACGGCTGTATTTCAGCCTTAAATGTCAAACAGCATGGATCCGATAGCTTCTAAAATCTTATATTTCAGCTGAAATATGGAAACAGCCAGAGCATTGAGGGGGCCCACCCAGGAATCCTGGGGTAGGCCCCCTCAATGGCACAGAGCTTGGGGAGCCAGGCCACAGCACCGACCACCCTGGGGACAGGGAGGAGAGCTGGGGGCCCTGCAGCCAGTTCTGGATGGGAGTTAGGGTGTGGGCAGGGAGAAACTGGGACAGAGAGGCCCACAAAACTGCCAGTGGCAGGGGGGAGACCCAGCAAAGCCCCAATCAGGGGTCTGCCAGGAAGTTGTGCTCATACTAAATCCAAGGAAGGGAGGCCGGCCCTCGCTCTCCCCTTCCCCTCCCCTTGCCCCTGCATTGCTGCCGCAGGCACGTACTACAGGTGGGCGGCCTCATTACTGACCAGACAGGGGCTCCCCTTACAGCTACAAGCTGATGCGATGGCCCTCCCTGCACCTTGGGGGCTCCCTGGCCCACACGACAGATGGGCCTGATTCAAAAGGTTGGCCGCCCAGCCCAGGCAGCAGGTCCCTGCTCCCCTCACTCTCCTTGGCCACGGCCATGCCACCTCCTGACCCTGTAGGAACAGCCGGGGTCCAGCCTAGGCCAGATTGAGGTGGGGGCAGAAGGGCTTGGAAGGAGACAATTCTCTAAATGGGGAGCAAGCAGATTGTAACAAAACAGGTTACAGGTCAGGGTGTGGGAGGAGGAGCCCCACAGGCAGTGGGTGCAGATGTGGCCGTCAGCTGAGGAGTGGGGCAGACCTGTCATTGGTCACCGTCGGCTTCAGCTGGACGCTGGCGAAGGGATTCCTGAGAAGAGGAGAGAAGAGTGGTTTGAGTGGTTTTCGGGAGGGGTGCTGAGCGCCGCCCTGTGGCTACAGACGGCACCCACCTGGACCCCGATGGCCCAGCCTCTGAGCTCAGGGCCCGGGGGTGGCAGAGGCCACAGGGGAGAGCCAGAAAGGGGCGCTGTCCGCAAGGCCAGCTGAGCCCCAGCGCGCCACCCTCTGCTCACCCCCCCCCAGGTGCCCCACCTCAAACCGTCAACCCTCCCACAGGCAGGGTGGGTGGGCATGGGGGGGGCCCCGCCACATCAGCCCTGGTCCTTTCTCTGCAACCTGAGGCAGCCCCACATGAGCCGCACCCGAGCTCGGTGCGCCGCCCCCCAAGGCCAAGCGCCCCCGTCACCTGCCCGGGAGCAGCAGCTGAGCCCATCTGCAAGGACACAGCTGTTGACACATAGAGCCACAGCTCAGCAGAGTGCACAAGCCCAGCCCATGCATCCTGGGGGCCCAGAGAGTGGCCCGTCCCATGCCGACATGACAGACACGAGGCGCAGGCACCCCAGCGACAACGGGGCTGGTAGGAGTGGACGCCCGCAGCCCCTGCGGAGGGGCTGACCGCCTCCTCAGAGAGGAGCCGTGCCTGCCCCTGCGTGCCGAGGCTGCGGCTGACAGACAGACAGACGCACCAGACAAGGGGCTGAGATGGAACGAGATGAGTGCAGGGTGGGGCTGGCACCTGGCCTCGTGCTCACGGAGGCCTCTCCTCCTCGGCGGGCTCCGAGGACCTGCCCAGGTGGAGACGGCACAGGAGAGCAGGCCAGGGGACGTCAGGCAGTCCCAAGGGTGACAGCACGGATGGCGCGTGGGACACGGAGGGCTCGGCCTGAACGGGAGCCGTTACCTGGGGCGGGAGTGGCCTCTGACATGGCTGGGCGTCCACAGGAGCTGGGTGGGCGCTCTGTCCAGGTGCCCAGGAAGATAGAATGTGGGGTGGGCAACCCTGTGTTTGCCTGAGGACCTGGCATTTTCTAAAACACTGAGGCACTTTGAACAACTGAGTCCAAAGGATGAACTAGTGAGAGGAGACTGATCTGCATCTCCAAGATGCTGCCTGACAGTTGGCAGCACCCGCAGCCGTTCCACCCCTGCCTCGGAACATCTGCACCTGATGAAAGGCCCTTCCAGCCGGCGGGGCCTCAGTCTCCCTCATTCAGGGCCTCTCTGGCCTCCCAGGCTTGGGTCTGAGCAGATGTGCTTCAGCCCCACTGGCCCCAGGCAGGGGCAGCCTGGAGATTCTGAAACCGAGGTTCTGCTGTGACCAGCGTCACCTGCCCTGGGACGGAGGATGCAGGGCAGCCACGGGGGCGGCCGCCTTGACTGGACTCTTGTCCTAGAGGAGGGCTCCATGCCCTTGGCGGTCTGCAGCCAGGGTCATGGCGGGGGGTCTTGTGGGGCTGGAAACGGGGCAGGTTTGTCCATCCAGAGTCGGGGACCCAGCAGGGGAAGGGACCCAGAGAAGGGAGGATGGCACCTGTGCTGACCAGAGCCAGGGGCAAAAGGGAGTTCCAGCCGGGTGTGTCCTGACGCACCTACATTCTCATCAGAAAGGGTCAGTGACCAGCCACGTGTAAATCAACGAAGTTACAACACACCCTCAAACCATATACAAAAATAAACTCAAAATGGCTTATAGACTTAAATATAAGACACGACACCATAAAACTCCTAGAAGAAAACATAGGCAAAACATTCTCTGACGTAAATCGTACCAGTGTTTTCTTAGGTCAGTCTCCCAAGGCAATAAAAACAAAAGCAAAAATAAACAAATGGGACCTAATCAAACTTACAAGCTTTTGCACAGCAAAGGAAACCGTAAACAAACAAAAAGACGGCCTACAGATTGGGAGAAAATATTTGCAAATGAAGCAACTGACAAGGACTTAATTTCCAAAATATACAAACAGCTCATACCTCTCAACAACAAAAAACCAAACAACCCAATCGAAAAATGGGCAGAAGACCTAACTAGACATTTGTCCAAAGAAGACATACAGATGGCCAACATGCATATGAAAAGATGCTCAACATTGCTAATTATTAGAGAAATGCAAATCAAGACTACAATGAGGTACCACCTCACACTGGTCAGAATGGCCATCATTAAGAAGTCTACAAATTACAAATGCTGGAGAGGGTGTGGAGAAAAGGGAACCTCCCTACACTGTTGGTGGGAGATTGGTGCAGGCACTATGGAAAAGAGTCTGGAGGTTCCCCCCAAAACTAGAGTTGCCATGTGATCCAGATGAAACTAATTCAAAAAGATCCATGCACCCCTATGTTCACAGCAGCACTATTCACACTAGCCAAGACATGGAAACAACCTAAATGTCCACTGACAGATAAATGAATAAAGATGTGGTATATACACAATGGAATATTAGCCATAAAAAAGAATGAAATAATGCCATTTGCAGCAACATGAATAGACCTAGAGATTCTCATACTAAGTGAAGAATGACTAATAGCACATGATATCACATATATAAAATCTAAAAAAATTATACAAATGAACTTATCTACAAAACAGACTCACAGACATAGAAAACAGACTTGTGGTTGCCAAGGAGGAAGAGGGGTGGGGAGGGGTGGATTGGGAGTTTGGGATTAGCAAATGAAAACTATTATATATAGAATGGGTAAACAAGGTCCTACCGTATAGCACAGGAAATTACATTCAGTGTATCCTGTGATAAACCATAATGGAAAAGAATATAAAGAAGAATATATACAGGTATAACTGAGTCACTTTGCTACATGGCAGAAATCAACACAACACTGTAAATCAACTATACTTCAATTAAAAAAAAAGGGTCAGTGGCAAACCCACACTACCACCTGAACCAGGAAGACCTCCCTGAAGAGGGTGTCTGGCCTCTGACCCACACCGTCCCCCAAAACAGTGTGACCATGGAAGAAGCATGTGCTGTCCACACTGCAGGTTCTGAGGAAGGAGGTGGCAGCTGTAATCACTCCAGACCTCTGGAGCGACTCCCTCCTGCAGCCCCAGCCAGAGACCCCTGGGTGGGACACTCCCACCCTTCAGCATCAGAGGAAGTGTGAGGCCCCCTTGGGTGCTCACCACCTTCTGGGATGTTCTGTGAAAGAACAGGCTTAAGAGCTACCCCCGGGGAGGGCACCTGAGTGACCCCAGGTGAGGGACTTGGGTCAACACTGGGATGACAAAACATGACAAGATTTGGACCTGAGGCACTGCTGATCCTGCTGTCCTGCAGACGTCCGTCACTGCCCAGGGGTGGACGCCGGGGCCAATCAACAGACGACCACCCAGACACAGAACAAGCTCTTCTTGACCCAAATGGGAGACGCTGGAGTATGCGAGAGCCAGTGCTGTCAGGATGCCAGGGCCCCTCCCCAGGCAGGGCCACCAGGCACTCAGGTGCCCGACTGGTGGCTGGGCTCTGTCCCCCTCCTGAGCAGGGACACAGGGACAGCCGGTAGCTTTTATACGGAATGGATTTGTATCCTCCGGGGGGCAGGCCTGAAGTCCCGGGCATGGTGAAGGGAGGCATGAGCCAGGCCCCCCGCCAGGAATGGCTGTCCCCACCACCCAGTCCTCTGCAGACCCCCACAGCCTGACAAGGTGGGACCCCTGCAGCCAAGCAGCATTCGGGTCCAGGCTCATGAAACATTCGTCACTGAGGATTTGGTGGAATCACCTTCGGTTATCTTCTGAATCCACTTCTTGAATAAGAAAGGGGGTGGTTCTGAGAACAGCCCGGTCAGCACGAAGCATGGCTTGTGTCCTGTGGTGACTCCGGGGCAGAGAAGGAGCGAAGAGCAGTCACAGCATAGATTTCAACTTCCTCCACGTTTTCCTCTTAAAACGTGGCACAACTTCAGAACGTCGGCCCTTCTGGACTTGAGTCGTTCTCCTCCCCGGCCCTCCTCCCAGGGCTGTGAGCTCTGGCAAAGTTGAGCAACGTCCCTCAACCAACCAGAGGTGGCTTGTGACACCCCCGCACCTGGTAGGATCATCAGGACAGGCAGACCCTGCGGCCGCCGTGCTGTGAGCTCCCAGAGATGAGTGCACCCCCGCCCGCCGTGCCCCTGGGGCTCTGCCCTCCATCCAGGGGTGGGGTTCTAGGCAGAGGCCACACGAGCCTCCCTGAGCCTTCACCCCCTTCCAGTACCTCCAGTGGGTGAGATCAGCTGGGCTCCACCAGCTCAGAGGGACCACGAGGGCAGCAGAGGTGGGGGCGGGAGATGCAGGTGTCTCAAAGCATCTCGGAAGAAGAGGGATAGATGCAGGGGAGGAGAGTGGCCCAGGTCACCCACTGCTGAGCCAGGGTCAAAGTCATTTCTCCCATCCCCCAATTTCAGGAGCACTTGTCTCTAGAGTTTTCCAGAACTCACACTGCAACTCATCAAGAGAAAGGCAGGAAAAAACAAACAAACATATATATAGATAAAAAACCCTGGCAGTCCAGTGGTTAGGGCTCTGCGCTTCCACTGCTGGGGGCCCGGGTTTGATCCCTGGTCAGGGAACTAAGATCCCACAAGCCACGCAGTGTGGCCTAAACAAACAAACACACACACCAAAAAAAAAAAACAAGAAAGGCAGTGAAGGAGGGAGAGGGAGAGTCCAGGACCTGCTGCCCACAGGGAGGGAGGATGGCATCTCCATGACACCCAAGGAGGTGAAGTGATGACCATCTTTGTAAAGGGCCCACGTGCCAGCTTCGCGCAGCAGACTTCTCAGTGACAGGGCTGGGGTGGGGCAGAGGGGCAGCAGTGCTGCCCAGACCCAGGCACAGGAGCCCAGAGCAGTGGGCTCCCCCTGCACGCCCCACCCCAGCTGTTGGCGCTTGCTTTCCAAGGGCACAGGGGAAGGGACCATCACCAGTTGGGAGCTGGAGGAGGCCCCTGGGGCCTGCTCTGGAAGCCTGGAGTAGCCCCCTGGAGCCATGTCGGGGCAGACAGCAGCTGAGCCTGCGCAGAACGGGGCCACTGCATCTGCTCATCCCCTGCGGGGCAGATGCATGCTGCTGCTCCCGCGTGCCTGTGGCTCTCACCTGGGCACAGGCCATGGCGCTATCCCCACACCCATCCTGGTCTCCCCAGCCCTCGAGGGGCTGCGATACTCACCAACCCAGGAGCCAGCCAGGCCGGGCTCAGACCCACGCTCAGGGACCGGTCTGAGGGGCACTCAGCCGAAGGAGCCCAAAGCCAGCCTCGCAGCTGATCACCAGGCTTCACCCCGATTATGGCCAAAGCACCCAGCAGAAGCAACAGGGAACCCAGACAGAGGGCCAGGACAGACCCGCAAGCTTCCAGAGGGAGGAAATCCGAGAGCCCAAGGAGAGGTCCAGGGAGGCAAAGACCCAGAGCCGAGAGCAGACGCAGGCTCAGCAGACCCTCGGACCCCAGCATAAGAAAACCAGGGCAACTTACTAACTCTAGTCAGGGGCCGCTCAAAATCTGGCCACTTCCACATCGGCACTGCAAGGAAACACAGGGCTCAGTTGATGCACGTGGAGCAGGTGGGAGTGAGGTCTGAGGACTCCGAGGGGACATAAGCCGGATGGAGGATGGGGGGACGCCTGGCAGCTAGCATATGCTGCCAGGAGCATGTACCACCAGCCACAGGGCAGAGCTGGCTCTCCAGCCCGCGGGAGGGGTCTGCAGGGAGGCAGCTCCAAGGAGCAGCTCAAGCAGGGCGTCCCTGGATCAGGCCCATGTGGCTCTCCCCCAGGTGCGGGCCTCCCCAGGCGCCCCCAGGGAGAGCAGTGTGGCCTGGCACGCTCTGCACCTTGGTCACTCTGTCGGCGAGGAGGCCAGGCTTTGCACGTGGCCCGGACACACGCAGAGGGGCTGGAAGGAGGCGCCACACCCAACTCGATGCAATAAATAAAACTTTTATTCAAACAACTGCAGTACAGGGCACAATTCAGATTAAAAAAAAAAAAAAGACGAAAGGAAACAGGAAAAATATTTTCAGCACTTTACATCTTCATACAAGTTTTGCGGTTTTGTGTCTACATTCATCCATTGAGCATGGAATCCCCTGGATTTGAGATCTTTTAGCAAAATTAGAACACCAACATAGAAGGCTCTTTTTACAAAGGTCCATGTTCTGGCTTTGTTTTTTCCTTAATTATAAAACAGGGTCTGTCTGCGTCTTGAGCTGCTTCTCTCACAAATGCTACCAGCCATGTTCTAGTCCACGGGAGGGGGTGGGAGGGTTTTGCTAAATCACATCAAAAAAAGGAGCGTCCACAGCTTCACGGGGGCTCCCGTGGCGGGAAGGACGGAGCGGCTGCGCCCTCGCTCACTTCCCAGATTCAAGGCGTGAAGAGGCAATACCAGTAGCCAGCCACTCAGTCCAGCATGTCTGTTTCTGAAGTCACCAAGACACACAGAGAGACGAGAGCGTTTAGGGAGGACTGGGCAGGGACTGCCTGCTCCCCGACGGCAGGTGCAGGGGTGTAGCGCCCAGAGCCGCCCTCACTCCTTCACAGGCTGGTTAAAGAAATGATTTCCAGAACACGTGGGGTTGGGGGTGGTCTCTGGAAGTCTTTGGAATGTCCGAGTGCGGCCGGTCCCCCTCCCCGCCAGTGCACTGTGCGGTCACGGCGCCCCGAGGCTGGCGCCGTGCTCTGGTCTGTACATCGTCCAATGGCGTCCGGGACAAGGAAGCGGTCAGGAGCCCGGCCTGGCGGGCAGGCAGGGCTGGGGGCTGCGGCCTCCCTCACAGGAGCGGCCAGCTTCCTCAGGAGGCCCCCCGGCTCAGCCCGAGCCCTTCTCTGGATGCGGCCTGGAAGGATGCCCCCGGGGCCACAAGCCTTGTGGAGCCCCCAGCACCCTCCCTCTCCTGACACAGGTGCCAGCGTGTGCTGGGGGGTCAGATGCAGAGATAACAGTACGTACACCGGAGTCCATGCATATCTGTTTTTGTTTTTCAGGAAAAAAAAGTCCTTTTCCTGTTTTTTATCTTTTTGTTTTTTTGTTTTTTAAAGATTTTTCTTTTTCTTCAAACTTTTTAGACCTGGCTCACGGTGAGCCTTCAAAGAGGGACAGTGTGTCATGAATACGGCGGATGGGGAGTAGCGGCGAGGACACCCCGCCCGCGCTGCCCAGCGGCAGGTCCCAACACACGGGTGGGGGCGTGTAAACACAGGGAGCGGAGATGGGGCAGCACCATGGACCCTGGGGGATCACAGAGTCTGGGGTCACGAACCAAAAGGCGGGGGTGAGGGGGCAAGTGGGAAAGAGAAACAACCCAGGAAGAAACCAACGAGCGCCGAGGAGGAAACCGATGGAGACCAGACAGACCGGGGTGGGGGGGGTGGGGAGACGGCGGAAGCTCTTCTGAGCAGCAGCTGCCCGGGGTCAGCGTCCTCACACTGTGGACACCAGCGTGCCACTGCCGCTGTGAAACAAAGCACAGGACAGCTGCCGGGCCGCACACCTCCCCCGCAGCTGCCCTCCCAGCCGCGCGACTGGCCACCGGCCCTGGGGGAGTGGTGACAGGAGACCCCCAGAGCCTGGACAAGGGCTGCGCCCGGGTCAGGGGTTCAGGAGGCTGCAGCCCTGAGCCATCTGCACCGGCCTGGGCTGGTTCCGGGGAGACGAGCCCAGGGGCGGGCCCCCCTCCTGGCCGAGGTCTGGACAAGCAGGTGTGGACGCCAGGAAAGAGCAGGGCCACAAAACCACCAGGTGAGGGGGTCATGCTGCGGCTGTGGGCAGCCCGAGGGCCCCACCAGGAAAGAATGGGAGTCCCAGTAGTGGCTGCAGTGGGTCCCTGACTCCGGCCTGGGCACAGGGCCAGGCCCGGCTTGCTCCAACCCACCCACCTGCCCGCAAGGGGAGCATGAAGGCAGCTCCAGGAGGGGCTGCCTCCCCCACTCGGCGTTATCTGGGGACCCTGGGCTACTGCCAGGGGACAGGGCATCCTGCACCGAGGGCCCTGCCCTACAGAGCGGACTGGGGGAAGGCACAACGCGGTGAGGGGCAGAGAACAGGCACCCTGGGCCCCGCTCACTGACTCAGAGTGGCGACACCATGGTCTCCAGCCAGGCCCCAACAGAGCAGGCCTGGGAGGGGAGACACCCAACTCCAGCCTCCGGTGGGACAGCTCCCCAAAACCACAGCTCCCCAAGACGAGTCTCAAAACCCCTTACCTGCTCACGGCCCGTGCCCCGTAATCATCCAAACCCTGGGGAGGAAAGGAAGAAACAGGTCAGGCTGGGGTTCAGGGGGTGAGGCCAGATCTGCAGGGCAGGGTCCCCTCCTAACCCCAGGGTGTGCAGTGCTGCCTGCAGCTGAGGACATGAAGGGGCCCCTCCCCTCCTGAGCAGTGACCTCCCAATTCACAGGGATGTCTCCTTATCTGGCCAGCGGCCGACGGTGAGCTCACGCTCCCGGGCACACA
Source organism: Tursiops truncatus (assembly GCF_011762595.2). NCBI lineage: Eukaryota > Metazoa > Chordata > Mammalia > Artiodactyla > Delphinidae > Tursiops > Tursiops truncatus. The sequence goes on from NC_047053.1 coordinate 47,055,460, forward strand.
CAAGACAGACCACCTGATGATGCCCTTCCAACCATGTTCCCTATGGCTCTTAGGCCCTGCAGGTCACATGGTAGGAACACCTGGCAAGTGAGGGCTTCCTGGGGAACCCAGAGGCTGAAACCACTGACGGTGGGGCATCGGGGAAGCCAGGCTGGCGGAGGCTGGCGTGGGGAGGGCGGCTGCACCGAAGGTCACCCGCACGCCTGCCTCATGCATGCCTGTGCCGGCCCCTGAGCACCCCACACCCAGCTGCAGCTTCCTGGCCCTGAAGCAGCTGCCGCCCCAAAGCCATTGAGGGGTACTGGGGACACCCTCCTCAGCTCTCTAAGCATCAAAACCAAAACCAGCAACCAGGAAGCGAGAGCAACAAGCAGTGGTCAGACCTCTCCAGGCCAGGCCAGCCGAGGCCTGGGTGAGGCTGCAGAGGGACTGAAGCGTCTCACTGCTCCGCAGCCTGGCCCTGTGGCCCCCCGAGGCGCCACGCCTCTCCCAAGGTGGGATCAGCCTCTCCCTCCCTGCTGCTGGCCCTGGCCACTGGTCCCAACATCACCTTCTCTGAAAGGTTCCATCCAAGGGTCCGGCCACACCACCTCGGCCTTCCCCTCTCACCACTTAAGCTGTCTCGAATCACGTGTTCACTCTGCCTGAGCCGTCGATTCCCTGAAGACGGCTCCCTCCACCCTCGACACCTCACACAGCATATGCCAGCTGAGCCCTCCTCACAGGAAGGAGAGGTGGCCGAGGACAGGACAGGGACAGCTGGAAGGGAGAGTCGGCCACCACGCACCCAGAGCCCTTCCCTGCCTCACCCACTTCTGACATCACACTGTCAATATGGGAGCCCCAGCTGTTGGGTCAACTCTCTGGCTGCTCAAACCCTAGAGAAACCTGAGTTCTCTTCTCTTCTCTCCCATCTGGCTGGGCCCCCCAATCCCCAAACCGAGGGAGGCCCTGCCCTAGAGAGCGGCACCGGAACAGAGCTGCTGGCCCCCACCTACCACGCAGCCACAGCAGATGAACGTCCTGGAAGCCTGGGCCCCCTCCACCCCACGAGCTTCCCCAGCAGAGCTGTGCAGCACCGTCCACACTCACACCCCAGCCCCGCCTTGACCTCAAGACCACCAGGCACACGGGGGATCCATCAGGGGATCCACCGGGGACCCAAGCCTCAGTCTTCTGCCTCTGGTCGCCTGGTACCAGGTGGCCTGACCTCACGTGCCCGGCCCTGCCTCCTAAGGGCCCCAGAAACACACTAACTAGAAGGTTCCGGCCACGTCTCAGGCCCTGAGTGGCAGGCACTCGTCTGCACTCGGACCCATGATGGCAGGAGCCCCACGGCTCTCAGGGAAGGGGCTCCTCCCGAGAGGCAGCGTCCAGTGCAGTCTCAAGGCCGGCAGCACCCGAGCCCGAGGGAAGGGCAGGCAGAGGGGCCGCCGTGCCTTCTCTAGAGCCCTGAGACTATAGAGGACGTCTGGCCGTGCCCCCCGAGGTGGCCACAGCAGGGGTGCAGATGCCAGGCCCAGACCCCCGAGCCCACGGCCTTCCGGTGGAGGTGCCAACACAGGACTGCAGCCGAGCCCACCCATCAACGGCCCCTGCCAAGGCCCCCAGCTCACCTGGGAGAAGGCAGGCATGGCCACGCTGTAGGGCCTCTGCTTGAAAGGGCCGGCCGTCTGGGCGGGGAAGGCCCGGGATGATGTGCCGTAGTCGGGGGGCGGGAGCGCCAGGTCTTCCTTGTCCAGGAGGTTGCCCGTGCTGCTGCTCTTCCCCTGCTGCAGGCTGTGGGGACGTGGCGCAGGGCCGTCAGCTCGGGCCCCCCACCTCGCCGGGCCCCGCAAGGGAGGCGGAACGAGAGGCTGCTCTCTGGGGCCTGGGGTGCAGCCACGCCGCCCCGGTGGGCCAGCCCCCTCCTAGGAGCGGGGTGTGAAGCGTGCAGGCGGGAGGGGAGCCGAGCCCTACGGCAGCCGCTCAGCCCCTTGCTGGCTCCGGCAGCGCGTCTCCTGCTTTCCCGAGGGCCAGAGGGACCTGGGGGGCTCACGGGGCCCCCACCCCGCCCCCCACAGCTGGCAGCGACCCCCGGGGCTCTCAGACGCCGCCCTCAGAGCACCTCCGCGCCCCTGCACCCTAGGGCCTCAAAGGCGCAGCCCCTTCCCAGAGCTATGGGCCACCTGCCCCTGTCGGCATGCTCACCTCATGTGCAGTCTGTCACCGCCGTCGCCGTCCAGGACCCGGGTATAGGAGAAGGGAAACCAGCCCCGCCTGGAAGAGCAGACCCTGTCAGAGTGTGCCAGGGCCTCTGCGTTCCGGCGCCAAGTCCCACCCATTCCCCGGCCTGGCTGCACCTGAGGGAACACGTGTGCGCGCTCCAGGGAGACCAAGAGACCGCAGCACCCACGCGGGGCATGCATGCAGCTCGGAACTGCCCTGCTCCGGACGGGAGCCAGGCTGGGGGTGAGGGAAGGTGCCAGGACCCAAGCAGGGCTCTTACTTCTTCAACAAACAGGGCTGGTTTCCTGCCACGTGGCCCAGCTGGGCGGAGCCCCAACTGGCCACACAGAACCACGGCACCAACGTGAGAGGCTGCCTGGGGGAGGCGGGTGCCCTGCCGGTGCCCCCGCTCCTCAGAGCTGCCCCTCAAGGGTGGCGGCTGCCAGTGGGCCAGAGCCAGGCTCCGCGCAGCATCTTCCTCCCGGCTAAGGCAGGCTGCTTCTGCCCCGGGGCAGGGGTCTCTCACCCGGCGGACAGACGCATGCAGACAATGGTGGTGGCGGTGGAGTGGGGTGTGAAGCGTGCAGGTGGGACGGGACAGCCCCTGACCTGGGCGGGCCCCGGCTGAACAAGAGCCAGGCGTTGGCGCAGCCTCTGGGCAACAGGCGTTCGATTAAGCCGTGACGGCGCGGCCCATCCGGCTCAAGGCCACTTCTAGAACCCCAGCGCGAGGGCTGCTCACATGCACGGAAAGGTTTTGGGGTGGAAGGCTGGCCTCTGCTGACTGGGAGGGCACACGTGGGATGATGGGCTAGGTCAGGGGATGTGGAAGTGAGGGACGGTGGGGGGCCCTCGGCTACATCTGTCCCTCCCAACAGAAGCGTGGGACCTGGACCATCAGTTCAAAGGAGGACCCAGAGCCCAGAGTCAGGACGTCTGAGGACCAGGTCATGAGGCCGACGTTCCCACTGCCCACACAGGACTCACATCTTGGTCTTCTCGCTCTCGCCATAGTGCCAACCGTCACGGGCCTCAGGCACCAGCAGGGTGATGAAGTCGCCCTCCTTGAAGCTCAGTAGGGTGCTGTTGTCCCCAGCCGCGTGGGAGAAAATGGCCTTCACCCGCATGCGGCCATTGCGCTCCAGACCAGCTGCCATGGAGCTCGAGCGGGGCAGGGTCTTGTTCTCGGCTGCCGGGACGACAGGGCAGGTGTGAGGGGGATCTCTGCCCCGAGCGGGTAAGGGCACGGTCACCCTCCCGTCAGCTCAGCTGCCCGACGGTGAGCGGCTAGGAGGCCCCAGGTGGGCCTGGAGGTGGACTGTCCATCCCGATGGGCGACTACCAGGCCTCCAGGGCTGCGTGGCTCACACTGCGGAAGGGCCGGGAGCTGGGGCGCGTGCGGATTCAGCCTCTGGCCTGCCGCTCATCAGCGGGGGCAGTTCTCTGGGCCTGAGCCTCAGCTTTCCCATCTGCTACTCAGGAGACCCTCACGGGCCGAGGCCACCGGTGGGGCTGCAGGAGGGAGAGTGCCGACCACGGCAGACGTGGGAGGGCGGGAACCTGTGCCACGGTCGGCAAAGCCCTCCCCAGCGTCATCCACCTGCTCCTGTCACCAGCTGAGCTGCTGGCGTCCCCACCCTGCCCCGCCCTATCATGTTCACTTAATGGGGGAGCCTGGCCAAGCCCAGGGGTCCAGGAAGGCAATCTCAAAGGGGCCCCCGGGGTGCTGCACACAGGCATGCACACTTGCGAGCCTCTGGACCTCCCCAGCCTCCCCTCAGGTGTGATGTTACTACTACGGGCAGGGCCGGGGCCCCAGCGGAGCTCTTACTGGTGGCGTAGCTGTTCTTGGGGGCCACGCTCTTGCGCACAGGAAGCGTGTTGGAGTAGGAGTCGCTCAGCTTGCTCTGAGACTGCGGAGGAGATGTGGACTTGGGCTGGGCGGCCTTGCGGTCAGCCCAGGGGTTGTAGTCCTCGTTGTCGGGGCCTGAGACGCCATTCATGACCGGCGTGTTCTCCTGGGCAGACAACCGCTGTCGGGAAGAGGCGGCATGGGGGCGGTGTGGCAGGAGGGCCCGGCCCGGGTGAGGCCAGTGTGGAGAACCCCTTGCCCCCAGCAGGGGCGCACCCCAGCTGCTACGGGATGCCAACCGTTGGTGCCAAGGGGGGCCATCCCCCCACACCCCCATAAAGCTTTCCAGAGCAAGGACTTACCCCCACAAACGGGGCCAGCTCAGGGGGCACCGGCAGGGGCTTGGCCCCCGGAATGGGGTCTGAGATGACCAGGTTGGACTTGGAGGCCGACAGGCCGCTGGGGAGTATAGACCCATTGCTGCTGGCCATCTGCTGCATCAGCTGCACGGCGCGGTCTGGGATCTTGTTGGGGTCGGCACAGGCCTGCTGCCACAGCGGCAGCTTCTGTGCCAGCAGCTCCTTGCCCTGAAGCGGAGAAAGCCAAACAGGGTGGCAATGAGGGCCGGCCGCAGGCTCCTGTAGCCTGCCCGCAGGGCTGGGGGAGCCCAGGGCCTGCTGCCGACCTCACTGATGCAGCCCCCTGGCTCCCGCCTGGCACCCCGGGAGGGGCACACCTGGCTAGGGCTGCTCTTCACCAGGTGGGTACCTTACAGCCAGATGAGCCACCTGTAAGTCCCTGACCCCCGACCTAGGAAAGGGGCTGAGAAGATGCAGTGAGCTGTGCAGTCGAGGGACCCTCAGGAGTGAGATCAAACCAAGGCCTGATCAGGGCGGGCCTCCCCAGGGGCCCGAGGGAGCTGAAATGGACAGGTGCTCAAGTGGTCAGCCACGGAACAGAAAGGCCCTTTGTGGGCAAACCATGAGATACTAGGAAGAGCGCCACTTGGGCAGACTTGAGGGCCAGGAAACCTCGCAGGGACAGAGGAGACCGTGGGGAAGGGACAGAGCTGCCCAAAGCCCAGCTACGATCAGGGCACCACCCAGGGGCCCACAAGCCCAGCTGTCCCTCCAGTGTGCACCAGGGCCTGCCCAGGACACAGCTAGCCAGAAGAGCACAGGGCCTGACAAAGGATGAGGAAGCCACAGGCCTGACCGGGGCCCCAGGATGGGGGTGCAGCCAGAGTGAGACACCAGCCTGAGGTTCCCTGCAGCCCATTCAGGGGCCCTGTGTCCACGACACGGACACACTCAGGGCCTGGGGTGCAGCTGTGCCCTCCCCCTCTCCTGGCCCTCTGACCAAAGTGGGCTACCCTACCTGCAACAGGTGACACAACCCATGTTCCACTGCAGACCCCAGACCCCCCCTGGGTGGAGCTGCCCCCCAGCTTGGGGCAGTCACGGTCTCCAGGACCTCGGAAGGGTCTGTCCAGCCCTCACTGTCTCTCCTCACTTATCTTCCCACTTTCCCCCCCCCCCCCCCATTTTTTGGCAGTGCTGCGCAGCATGAGGGATCTTAGTTCCCTGACCGGGGATTGAACCTGCACCCCCTGCAATGGAAGCGCCGTGTCTTAACCACTGGGCCGCCAGGGAAGTCTCTCTTCCCACTTCTTTTGACCTGTGTCTGGGGCAGGGAGGTGGCGCCCACATGGGGAAACTGGAGGTTGCTGGACAAACAGCCCTTTGGAGCAGGCTGTGGCCCCCTCTACCACCTGTTGCTTTAAACCAGGGGCCAACAAACAACCACCCGAGGGCTGGCTGCTCGTCTGTGAACAAGGTTTGAGTGCAACACAGCCACGTCCGTTGGTTTACCCATCTGTGGCCACTTCTCTGTGCAATAACCAGAACGAGATATTTACTAACTGGCTCCTGGTTGAGAGAAATAGCTGATGGGTCTGGGCTGGTGGTGAGAAAGCGGGTCAGCAGGGACCCTGTACTAACAGGGACAACCCAGGATCAGGGCGCCGCAGCCCAGGGCTCCCACCCTGATGACGGCCCTGTCGCTGTCGGGCCTGAACCCAGGCACAGGGAAATGCCGGGCGCCTGCTGCTGGGAATAGGTTGGGGTGGTGCTGCCTTCGTGCCCCGGTGCCCCAGCCCGGGGGGCTTGTGCCTCTTTGAAACCTACCAGGGGCCTGGCGTCCAGCTCCCTGGAAAGTTAGCTGTCGTGTCTCGCATACACATGATCAGGCCCCCCAGGAGACGGAGATGGTGGCATCCTGGAAAAGGACTGCTTTCCTGCCCTTCCTGCACGTATGGGCCTGCGCTCTCCCTGACCAGTCACGGGGCCCAGCCGCCAGAGGGCGCATATGCCTGCCACAGTATTGCCTGGGGCCGCGTGGGCGCTGCGGAGGCCCTGCTGGAGAACTGCAGCAAGTACCGCCCTGCTGCCAGTGAGCCCTCGGGGCACAGGGCCTGCCGGCAAAGCCGCACTCGGTGGGGTGGCCCGACCCCCAACCCTGCAAAGGACGTAAGTCCTGTCACCGTCCTTGCTTTGCACCTGTGGTGGCGGCAGGCCCTTGGGCAGGCCCAGGCAAGCAGGAGCCTCTCCGCGGAGGGAGGGCATCTGTCTCCTTGGCAGCTCCCGCCTGGGGACCAGAAGCTGAGTCAGATCAAGCATGTGTATGAGGTGCTGACCCGCAGAAGCCCTTTATGGAAAAAGGACACAAACGAGGGCCTCCCCGGTTGGCTGAGCTGCCTAACCACACCTAACTCTCAGAACGTTCTGGAATGTTCCCGCAGACAGCTCTGACCCCACCCCAGCTCCTACCTGTGCACTACAGGAACAGAAGCCTCAGTGAAGCTACCTGTCCCTGCAGGGGAGGTGTGTCCTCTGGGTCTCGCTGGCCCCGGGGGCCTAAGCTGGCCTCTGTAGGGGTTCCCTGGCACTGCAGCCCCTCCCAAGGAGCTCGATCCCTGGAGGAGACCCTCTTAGCGGGCTGTTAGTGTGAGTGCTCTCAAAAACACAGCCCGCAGCTTCTAACGGGAGTCTTAAAACATCTGCAGCTTTAACCTGGTAACTCTCCTTCCAGAACTCCCGCCCTGGGGAAATCCAAAACACATGGGATGTTCAGCACAATGTTCCTTCACAACAGCTCCAGGCTGGACGCGTCCCGGTGCTCCCGGGGGAAGCAGTCGTTTCGCCAACAAGGGCTCGGCCCCGCGCAGAGTGAGCACCCACCTTGGAGTGGTAGGCGGCGGAGTTCTTGGCCACGGCACACTGCTTCTCCACCAGGAAGCAGAACCTCCTCCTCTCCTCAGTGAGAGCAGTCTTGTAGCCGTCGGACACGTAGCTCTCCAACTCCCCCTGCTTGTTGCCGATGGCGTCGATGTACTGGGGGTGGGAGAGGGGATAGAAGAGGCAGATGAGCCAGCGATGGGACAGCGCGCGCTCACCTCCAGTTCTGGGTGGCCCCACGGAGGGGGAGCACACCTCCCGGCCGGCGCACTGGTGTGGGGCTTGGCCGTGTGACTCACCCTGGCCATGGGGCTGCCCTGCTGTGCCACTGCCCCCTGGTGCCCCAGCAGCCGTCCATGTGGGGACCATGCTGGCAGGTTGCTTGGTGAGGCTGGTGGCGGTGGTCACCTCCCTCGGACCCGGACTCCAAACCTAATAAAAGCCACCCTAATGCTCGGTAGACCAGGAAAGCTCAGCTGGCACTGTGCTGGAGAATGACTAATTCACACCCAGATCCCATGGGGTGGGCAGAGAACGCAGACACAGGAGACCCCGCTTGATACTGGGGCACCCCAGAACGTTCTCTGCAGGTTGGAAAGTTTCAGTAATAAAGTACCAGCAAGACTAGGGGCAGCTGTCCCAGGGGGGCCTGCAGGCCCCTCTCCACGTCTGGGTGTGGGTCTGCAGGGCCCAGCTTCCTGGGTGTGGGAGCCCTGCCAGCCCCTTCCTGTCTCCCCTCTCGCCCCTCCACGCTCCACACGGGGCACAGACTCCCCGCCCCAAGCTGGTGTCGCTGTCCTTTGGCCGGCCAGGGAGCAGCCTCTGCCCAATCAAGCCCCATCCCCGGCGGCGCGGGCAGGTCCAGGCCACGAGGGGGCGGCCTCCCCCGCCTGACTCGCCCGGCTCCTCCACCAGCTCTGACTCAGCGTGGGTGGGCGGTGCGGAGCCGGTGGGCGCAGTGCAGGCTGTTCCTGTCACCTCCCCTCCCCTCCCCTCCAGCGCGCTCAGCTGGAGGGCGAGGGCCTGCCTGCCGGGCGTGGGCCGTCCCCAGCGCTCTCACCAGTGCACAGCTCAGCTCAGTCAGCGTGAGTGAGCACACTACCCCAGGCAGGGCCTGCCCAGCGCCCTCACCAGGACTGGGACCCTGCTCCCCCCTCCAACGCCTGCAGATCACCCCGCCTTCAACACTGAACCCCCTCTCCTCGCCCTGGGAGGGCAGCCAAAATGGGCCAGTCCACTACCCCAGCCCTAAAGGAGCTGGCCCTGGTCCTCCTGAGCAGCTGCAGGGCCGCCACACCTCGGGGTGGGTGTGCCTGAGAAAGTCAGTGCAGGAGGAGAGAGGCCTCCAGGGCAGCCCTGCCTCCACTGCCGCGGCCCCCCACCCCAGCAGCCCGAGCAGCTCCAAGTGCTCTCCTCCGGGTTCTGAGACGCGTGTGCATCAGAGCCTGCAGCCCCTGCTCCTGCAGAACACCCCCTGCACTGTAGCTCCTCCAGGAAGTAGGGGAGCAAGTCTGCAGATTTGGGGTGCTACTGGGGGCCTGTGGAGGCCACCGTGGGCAAGGCTGTGCTGTGTGGGGAGGTCCCTTCAGATGCCGCCCACCAAGGGGGAGTGGCTCACACCCGAAGCCCTTATGCGGACAGGAAGCCTGGGGGCGGGAACACCCTCTGGACAGAAGGGCCTGGAAGGGGCAGGGCTCCCTCACAGAGAGGGGGACCCTGATGCACAACCCCGCTGCGCCTGCCCTATCACCTAAACAATACCCAATGCTAGACTGAAATCCCCCGGAGGGTCCCACGCCCGCTCTGCTCCGTGGCTGTCCTACCACGTCCAGGGGATGGTGGGACGTCAGCGTGGCCTTGCAGGCTTCAACCAGCCCTGAATAAAGACGCCTCCCTTAGCCTGTCCTGCCCATCCTTGCATACAGGGGCACATACAGGGGCTCGGCTGGGGTCCTGGGAGCCCCTTAAGGGGCAGCCTCAGGAAAAGTTCTGCGAGGCTCCGGAAGGAGTTTGGCTTTTAACCCCAGGGCAAGCCCCAGCCGGCCAGCCCTTCACCGGGGTCACCACCTCCTACCCTCCCTGGGGGCTGCTCCAGTGCTGGCCAGGGGTGGGCGCGGGGTGAGCCAGGCACGTGGAGACCCCACGCCCAGGCAAGAGGGGCTGAGACACTGAGAGATCAGCACGGAGCCTCATGCAGGAAGGCCCAAGGGAAACCTCCCACTGTACCCTAATTCGGGACTTTGGGGAGGGCAAGGCACCTCCTCCAGCGGTTACCCCAGGACAGCAGCGTAAACTGGGACGTGGGCCCCCAGGGTCCGCCCGCCCTGAGCCCACTGCTGAGGACGGCTCCTCCTCGTGCCGGCCCGGTGTCCCCGTCCGTCCTGCCGACGGTTTCTGGGTTTTCAGGCTGCGGTAACATCTTTCACCTCAACGCTCCCACTCCCTGGAGGGGAGAGAAACCAGCTCTGGACGAGATGACGCGGGGCACTGGCCTCATTAGCTGCCTGGCAGCCTCCCGTGCCGAGGGAGGGAGTGGTGGTTTATTTTTAAGATTTCCATTTATTCAAACGAGCCCCAAGAATGGCCAGGAGCAGCTCAGGTCTCAGGCAGGGAACCTGGGGCTACGAGAGCCACCCAGTGTCTTCCCAGGGACCACAGGTGCCTGGGATAGGCCAGGAGAGATGTCGAGCTACACCGGCCAGGAGGGCCAGCCCAGGCGGGGGCCACAAGGACCTGGAGAGCCGACCCTTCCTCCACGGTCCCCACACCAATCATCTGGCTTGGGCAGAGAGCTACCCGGCCAGGACACTGGCTGCCACTTCTGTCAAGGAACGACGGCAGGCCCTCCTGACCTCCTTTCCCAGGACGCTGCCTCCTTGTGGAGAGAGGCCACCACTTCACGGGCAGATCCTAGAAATCGAGGCCAAGTGAGGAGCTTCACCCTCGAACGGGCGGAGGAGGAGAACACACACCCCCGCCCCGCCCCCCGCTGCAGCCTCCAGGCCAAGCTGGCTGCTGGCCGCTGTCGGCAGGGACACTCCCCAAATGTGCAGGAGTGGCCGCGCTCTCTGGGACGTGCAGAGGACAGAACGTGCCTGACCCTACAGCTCTGATGACTTAGCAACAGGCCCCAGAAAACGCCCCAAGCCGGTCCCTGCCACGGGCAGGCACCGTGGCCAGGCTCCTGGCGTCCTGCATCCTCCCTGCCCCCACCTTCCCCTGCTCCTTGCTTAGCGGGTGCTATGGAGACCACACTATAGAAACACCCAGCTGAAAGCATTTAAGACCCACAGAACGCTCCCACTTAGTCACCCTGGGCTGAACAGCCCTGTAATCCGAGAAGACAAAAGTGATCAGAACACACGTCTCCTCTCCTCCGTGGAGCAAGCCAGTGACTCAGAGCGGGGGAGGGGCATTCTAGAAAACACCCGAGGCTTTGGTTTCCCTCACCGGATAGGCCATCGTGGCTTTCCCACGTTTCTCAAAACCCCAACGCTGCCCCTAACCACTGCAGCTGGTGAATGACAGCGGAATCCTTGGGCCTCAGCTGTCACCACTAGTAACCATTACTCCAAGGAGACAAGGAGGGGACCCGATTAGCTGCGATGTACAGGAAGGTACAGCCAGAATCTGCTGCCCCCAAGCTGCATTCATTCAGCCACTGGGCACCTTCTGGGGGCAGCCCTGCTGACCGGGCCCGTGCCCACTCCCTGGTCTGATGCACCTGGCACCCAGGCCAAGAATAGGGAGGACAGCCTGGGTCAGTGGGTGAAGCTTGGTGAGGGCTGTGGCAGCGGTTCAGTGGATTGTTGGAGGACCCTTAAAAATCTCATTTAAACACAAGAGCTCAGAGCAAGGCTCGGGAGAGGGCAACTGCGCCCTCCTGCCCATGGTCCAGCAGATGCAACAGCTAGCAGGCAGCTCTGCGGGGAATGTGCTGTGCGCACACCCTTAGGCAGAAAGTGCAGTGCCTCTTGCAAGCATCAGGGACCCATGGGCCCCGGGCTTCCTAATTTCCTGAGAAAGGGCCCACAGCCATCACTAGATTGGGGGGTGGGGTGGGGTGGTGGTGGTGGTCCGTGACCAAACAGATCCCACTGCCCACGCCCTGCGCAGCACACTCACACGCTGGCGTGTCCAGAAAGGATGTGCTGGGAGGGGTGCGCCCATGGGCATCCCCATGCCCAGACCCCAGGAGAGAACGTGGGGCCACTTCTGTCCACACCAGTGGGCTGGACATGCTGACAAAGGCTTGCGGTCCAAGGGGACGAGGTCTCAGCAATCTGTGAGCACGCTGAGCCGAGGCCTCGGGTAGCCACCAGGGAGCGCGCCAAGCCTCCAGGACCCACGCCTTCCAGGTCTGGGGTCTACTCTGCTGCCCTGGGACCTGGAGGAGGATGGAGCCCGGGCTCCTGTGCCCACCTTGCTGGGTGGTCCCTGCCAAGTCTCTGGACCCTTTGGGTCTCAGTTTCCTCAGGGGCTGAGCCAGATCGTCAGCACCCGACATGGCAGCCCCTGCCTCACATGATCTTGGAGGTTCTGCAGGTACAAAATTCACATCCAGCTTCAAAGACTCAGCAGAAAAACAGGAACGCAGAACACCTCACTAGTATCTGTTACAATGATTGCGTGTCTAAATAACACTCTAGACATGCGCCGCTAAATAAACACTTCACCTGTTTCTTCTCACTGTTTTACATGCCCACCTCTCAGGGTGAAAAGACAGGTGCCGTGTGCCCGGTGCTGCCCCCGAGAGCCCTCCCAGCTCTGACAGCATAAGATGCTCCCGATTTCCCACGGTGCTATCCAAGTAGGCAGCCCGGTCTGGAGGGGGAATTGTGTGGCTTGATCTGGTGAATTGGGGGTAGGTCTGGGAGGGACCAAGGGAAGGGAAAGAGTCCCCAGAGGACTGAGAATCCTGATACTATCTGTGGACACAGAAGCCCTAAGAGGACGCAGTGGCTTCTGGCTTCTCAGTTGTTCTTTTCCAGGAAGACCCCTAACTGCTTATACCCCAAGGAAAGAAGATGTCCCACTGCTGGGATGCAGTGCCTTGTCCACAGACCGCCTTTCACACTGAAGAGCTTTTTAAAATGAGAACAGCAGATGCATAAGGGGCTTAAATCACGGCCATCAAACTCCACGGGTTAACAGGAGCAGCCTCTGCCATTATCTTTTTTGAAGATCTAAATTATGGTTATTTTGTTTTTGCTTTATTACACATCCCTTGAAATAGAACAAATCTCTCTCTCCCCTTTCTCAGAGGGCAATCTGGAGGCGCCTTCCGGAACAAGGGAGCCCAGCGAGGGGGAGCCAACTGCAGGAACCGCCTGCTTTACTCAGCACAGGCCCCGGCAACAGCCACACCCCACACCCAGAACACTCGAGGCCCCACTCTCTGGGTCTCAGAGAGGGAACGGGGAAGATGGATCAGGGCAGAGGAGGGGGCCCCTGGCAACCTAAACCCCAGCTGGGTGGGTGGGCCCTCTGCCGTCCCAGCAGCAGAAGCCTGCCTTGGGGCTGTCAGCAGCTCCAAGTGCTGGGCTGCTGAGAGCCTGGCACTGGGCTGGCAGGGACCATCCAGGGCCCTGGCCCTCTGCGCTCGGGCAGAAGGTTTGGCCCACACTGGGGGTGACCCCGCCCCACACCCACGCCCATCCATCTGCCTCCAGCCTTCTCTTCCTGGGCTCTCCCCTCTGCTGCAGTCTTGGCGGCCCCTCCCCACAGAGCTCAGAGCCTACACAAGGGGTGGACAGGGCACACTGCCTCCCCGTGGCCCCCACCGGCCGGCCACACACCAACGCGAATCCCAAAGGCACAGATGACTGCTGGGTTTTCTAACAGTCATGGTGTCCCTTGGAGGACGAGGACTCCTGCCTAATCAGAGCTGGGCTGGGGGTGGGGCCAAAGGAAACAGAAACGGGAGAAATCCTTGGCCAAGCCCCTCCGGATCTATAAGGGGATCGTGCACCCAGAGCCTGACCAACTCCACCCAGCACTGCTTCCCAAAGTGCTTCATCCGGGATGGCTCTCGGCACCAGTCCCACCCCAGCCCGGACCCTTCCGTCAGAAGCCCTGGAGACCGCCAGCCAGCCAGGGGCCGGCTGTCCATCAGAATCACCCCGAAGCTTTGAGAACCTGACAGGCTAAAGTACAACCACGCACCCGCATGCCTGGGGAGGGGGACCCTGGGCCAGAGACAGGGCGCCAGACGAGGCCTGTGACCACGCCCTGTCAGACACACGGTACGTCCTCCACTGACTGTCCCCTGTAGCCGCCTCCACAGAGATGGGCGCTTCGGTCAGTGCCTGGTCCGGCGAGCACGGCAATGACCAGAGGTGCAGGGCGTGACCTCAGCCGTGTGGGCAGTACTTGGTGTGCTCCCTACTTCTAGAAAAAACCCTCTGTCCTAGTTTGTGCCCCAAATGCCTCTAAGTGCCTGTTCCCTGACCTATAATTAAAATCAATTCTCTCGCTGGAAATCCCAAAACACAGTCTCAATTATCAGCAGTTCACGAAACTGGCCCAGTCCCACTCACAGGGAGTCCATCCCAGACGGACTGACAGACAGACAGACACGCTCACGGGGGACAAGGCTCCGCCCCATTCAGGAGCTGAGGTGCCTCGGGGGAGGTGTGTAGGTGCTCCAAGGGTCAACCCCTGCCTGGAGGGTGCTCGGGGGCCTCTCTACCCTCCCTGGCGAGCATCCTGCCCACACTGAGCTCCAGTCAGGGAGGGAAAACACATGGACCAGGGGCGCCAAAAGGCTCACAGGTGACCCCAGGGATTGACCCAAGGAAGTCCACCCATCCTGGGACCACTGAGTCAGCCCACACCTGCATCCACTTGTGGGAGCCCTGGGCAGCATATCCATACCTAGAAAACAGAGCTGCATGGGCTTCGTCGGTCTGGGGTCCCACCTCCTCTACCAAGAGGCGCTGCAGCTCACGTCAGCCCAGGGGCTTCTGTGGCTCGGGGATGCCCAGGTGTGGCCCCTGTGCCAGCTGTGGGGCCCAGGCCCACACCCACCTACACATACTGCCCACTGGGCTACATGTGACCCAGGCCCCGGTGAAGGTCCCCGGAGTGGAGACCCTGGGGATACAGAGGGGGCTTCAAGAGAGCGGGGGGGGGCACCGGTGCCTGGGGTCCTTCCCCACCTCCCCAGGGGCCCAAACAGTCTGGAATCCTGCCCCCACTTGGTGACAGCGTGCAAACACATCTGCTTGGAGTAAGCAGGTCTAGTGGCCAGGATGTCCTGTGGGTCCAGGTGAGGCCAAGCTCTCCAGGGCAGGGCCATGAACTACAGTCTGGACGGACAGAGCTGCCCCCACGGCTGATACGCTACAGGAGTGGACTGCGTGTGAGCTGGGGTGTCGGCCGTTCTACGAAATGGAGACAGGGAGAACAGAGTCCTGTTCTTCCTCAGGAAAAGAGTGTCTTGGGCTTCCCTGGTGGCACAGTGGTTAAGAACCCGCCTGCCAATGCAGGGGACATGGGTTCGATCCCTGGCCCGGGAAGATCCCACATACCGCGGAGCAACTAAGCTTGTGCGCCACAACTACTGAGCCTGAGCTCTAAAGCCTGCAAGCCACAACTACTGAGCCCAAGTGCCACAACTACCGAAGCCTGTGCGCCTAGAGCCCATGCTCCACAACAAGAGAAGCCACCGCAATGAGAAGCCCACGCACCGCAACGAAGAGTAGTCCCCACTCGCCACAACTAGAGAAAGCCTGGGTGCAGCAACGAAGACCCAACACAGCCAAAAATAAATTAAAAAAAAAAAAGAGTGTCTTAAACAGACCATTTCCTGTGACTAGCAGGACCTCAGGCAAGGCGAGGGGCAGGGCCGGCTCAACACACCTGCCCTGCCCAGGCATTTCCTCTAGGGGAAACAGTGGGGAGGGGAGGGGCTGTCACACCAAAAGGTGCCTAAGGCCCTCCCAGCCCCCAGCAGCCACACCTCAAAGGAGACATCAGGTCCTGGCTCCTGGCCAGGTCTGCAAAGGTTCCAAGAACCAGAAGGAACAGACCCAGGTGCCAAAGGACCCTCACATGCCCAGGTGGGCTGGGCACCTCCACAAGGCCACCAGGTAGGCCAGAACTGTCCACGGGACAGGTGGCCAGCATGCCTTCCACGGTCTCACAGCACACTGGGCACCCACCCCCTCCGGCACAGACGCGGGATGAGGGACTCTGAGCGTGCCCCAGCCTGGCCTCTCAGGTTCAGCGCCACCAGGGAACAAAAAACGCACTGGCTGGACTGTCGCTGGAAAGACAACCACAACCGGAATAACATCACATGCCACCTATCACCGCGTCAGCAGCCTGGGCTGGACGGCGAGAGGGACAGTGTGGAACACAGCCCCCAGCCCTCCCTGGGAGGAACTCGATTACTGGGGGAGAACCGCTGCAGTAACACCCTCAGGAGGCCAAGGGGCAGGTAGAGAGGGGGTTGGGGTGGGTCTGGGAAAGACAAGGGAAACCGAGGAAGTGCACAGAACGGGGAGGGGTGACCTCGCTTTGCTCAGGCCCCAGGGCCCTTCCCGCTCTGAGATGGGAGGAAGGCCGAGGTACACCCCTCCGAAGCGGGGAAACCGAGAGAGGACATGGAGCTCACCGTGACCACACGGCCAGTGCACACGGGGCACAGCTGGGATCCAAACCCAACGGCCAGGGCCTCATGGCTATGCCCAGGCGGTGACAGGCCACAGCGGGGTGAAGAGGAGGCCCCTGAGAGAGAGCCTCAGGGCAGATACCCGGAGGGGACTGGGCCTCAGCGGGGGCAGCAGGGCTGTGCTGAGGATACAGGGCAGAGGGGAGCCTCAGTTGTGGGGTGACCCTTGGACATGGGAAGAAAGGTCAGCACTGGATGTCTCCCAGGTCCCAGGAGGCCAGGCTGGACATGGCCGGCCTCACCAAGCTGGGGAACTGCTGGGAGGCCCCCCCCAAGGAGAGAACCACCACCCAACTGCCCATACGGAAAGACTAAGGTTTGCAGAGCCTGTGCTGTGTCCCCCTGGCCCTGCGTGGCTGGGGGAGCAGATCCCACCCTCTCGGCCCTGCAGGCCCAGACTCCAGAGTGGAGCAGTCAGGGCTCTCCAGAAGAGAGAGCTCTTGCAGTGGGTGGCAGGGGCTCTGGGGCAAGGGGAGTGGGCCACTGGGAACCACAGGCAGCAGAGCCACGATGACCCAGGCCTGTGTGGCTCCGAGTCACGTAGGAGTGAACACCATGGATGACGCCAGCCCACACGCGCTGACGTCTGCCCGGCCTGTCCTCTCCCAGCCACAGGATGCACCGGCTGGGACACGGTCCCTTCTGACGGCTCTCAGCAAGCTCGTCACAGCAGCACCAGCTCGTCCAGGGAGAGGGCCTCGGCACAGGACGGAGCCTCCAAGTCCATGGCCGTAAAGGGGAACGAAGCACGGGTATGTGATGATAAAAAGGAACAAAGCACTGACACACACAGCGTGGACGAACCTCAGAAACGTCACGCCGAGGGCAAGAAGCCAGACGCAGGTCACTTGCCGTCTGATCCCGGTCATGCCGCCGGGGGGCGGGGAGGGACCAGTGAAGACGGGCTTTCTTTCTGGGGCCGTGACAACATTCTAAAATGGACTGTGGTGACAGTTACACAACGCTATACGAACGTACTCAAAATCAAACGGGTGAGTTATATGGTATGTGAATTACCTCTCGATAAAGCTGTCACCAAAAAAAAAGCACCTTAAGGAGCGGGGAGTGCACAGGCTGAATCCCTGGAAAGCCAGCCTCCTGTCCCTGTCACCAGGCCTCCAAACCAGTCCCCAGGGTTCCCTCAGATAGGGCTCTGAGGAGGCCACTGCCCTCCCAGGCAGCGGGTCAAGGTTTTCAGGAAACAAAATGGCAAAACACGTCAAGGATGGGACAGAACAGAAAAACGGACACACACCAGTGCAGGTGTCTTTCCAGCCCCGACCGCATGACACTCTCCCAGGAGCACATCCCGGGCGGGGGTGACTCGGGAGGGTTCCCTGCAGCAGCGCTCTCGCGGCGGGGAGGGGAGGCCTCGAGGTGGTGACGGATTACAGACGGTCTTTTGAGACGATGGTCACGAGACTGTGGATGTGGGGAAACGCGTCTGACTTGGGGAAGGGATGCTAGAGAGAGGCGGGAGTTGAGTCACTGCGACTACATGAGGAACACACCTGAGTAAGGGGCTGCAGGAGACTGGCGGCTGCTTCCCACACGGCAGGTTGTGGTTCTCAGCTGCCGCTGCGCCCCCCCCCCCATCCTCTCCACTGGGTGCCCCAGGCACAGAGGGACGCAGAGGCCGGGCCGCCCCGGGGGAGCAGGAGGCCTGCTCGTCTATGCCACACTCAAGTGGGCAGGACCGGCCTCTTGGCCCTGGCGTGCTCCAGAGGTGCTTGCGGGCAGCGGTGTGGGCACCATGGGGCATGCGCGGGCACCATGCACAGAGGGCCCCAGGCAGTGCCCCCAGGCTCACTGCCCTGATCACTGGCAGGAAGGGTGGGGCTTCAGGAGGTGAGGGGTTCACCCCAGGGGTCACCCCCATGCCTGTGCCCAGGGGAAGCTTCCACTGCCGACCACTGGGGGCTATCCTGTTCCTCCTTATCTGAGACGTGCGACCTTGGAGAGCAGCGTCTGGGCCTGATCTGTGTCAACTGGCTGCAGGGTTCTGGTGAATCAGGTGTATCAGGGTCGTGCCCGTCACAGGCCACGCTGTCCTAAATCCTTGCCCCTCACCCCAGCATGTAACGCCTACAACCAGGGCTGCCCCTCCCGTGCCCTGCAATGCCACCTGCCTCACGCTGAAGAGTCACTGAAATGCTGGACCAGCCAGCATCTGCCTGCCCCGGGGTCTCTGGGTCTGTGCTGGGAGCAGGCATTCACAAGTCAGTCAGAGTAACGGTCTGGGATCTCTGGCCGAGGTACGAATCAGAGCAACAGGCAGGAAGATTCCGTCTGGGTTCTGCTCCTTCGGTGGAGAGCCCTCTGGTACCCACCGAGGCTACAGGATGGGACTGCTGTCCTGCTGGCTCCGGGACGCCGGGCACCCAACCACCCAAAATCCCCCAGGAGAGTGGAGCCTGGCTCTGCCCAGTTTCATCAGGAGGGATCAGCCTCGCCCCCCGAGACCAAGAAGGGTGAGTGCTGGGGACAGACAAGAGCGCCTGCCCTTCACCGCTCACTAAAAGGCCCGAGAAGTCCCAAAACCATGACCGGGGACCCAACACTCCTGTGTCCCCAGGCAGAGCCCCCAGCACGCGGCGGCCGAGTCCCACCTGCAGCTCCTTGTCCGAGTACTTCTGGGGGTTTTTGCTCCCTTGGCTCTTCTTGCGGAGTTTCTTCAGCTCGGCCTGGCACTTGTCCAGTGCATCACCTTTGCTCCTTTGCTCCGTCTGGTATTTCTTCAGCGCAGCCTGAGATTCAAACAACAAAACCACGGGCAATGAGCTGGTGCGCCCCTCCCGCTCTCAACTGGGCCACAGCAGCCCCAAACCTGTGGACGGCAGGAATTGTGCAGCTGCAAACCTGAGGCCTCAGCTCTGCCCACCCTGGAGGCAAAGATCAGGGCTGGGAAAACCAGCCAGCCTCCCTCTCTCCCACCGAGCCTCGAGCCTCGCTCTCTCCCAACGCAGGGCCGGAAGTGCCTCAGGTCAAATCATGTAACGAACACTGACAGAGCCCAGCCCCTCGCCCTTCTTGTCAACCTGGGAGAGGTGACAGGGCAGGGTCAGGGCATGAAGAACTCCAGGAAACGACAGCAGGTCAGAGGAGTTCACACAGGTTCCACAGGGCGGCTGCCTCACATCGTTTTTACAAAAAGCGGCCGAGAGGCGCGGGTAGTGGAACCTGGCATGTGGGGCATCAGACGCAAGAGTCCACTCACGGGGTCACATTTAGTTTCAAATGGGCATGAATGTCAGAGGAGCTGCAGGAAACCCACAGGATGGAGAGCTCACAGGAAGATGAAAACCGTTCAGACAGGGAAGGATTCACACACAGCAGAGCCCAAGCAGCTCAGGGTGACCAGCAGGTACAGGGTGGGGGCTACTTACGCTCAGGTACCTGGAGTCCAGCTCCACCTTCTGCTCCAGCTGCGTTAGCAGCTCGTTGTGAAAAGACTTCAGCTGGACATGGAGAGAAAACAGCCGTCAGCTCCGACGTGCGGCTGTCCCGGGAGAGGGGGGGCGGTCACCACGACCATGGCACCTGGGACGCTGGGCACCCCAATGGGCGAGAGGAGCTTGTCTGATCCAGGAGCCGATGACCCCGCAGCGACAGGTGGGCCCCGCGGGGCCACGCGGCCCCGGGAGTGAGTGCTGAACTGAAGCCTGGCCTTCGACAGGCATGGAGCCTCGCTTCCCTCGGGGAGACAGAGACCGCCTCCCCACTGTCCCTGCTCTCCCGTGCTGGTGGGTAACATAGGCAAAAGCTGACACGAGCCGTAGACCTGCTAGGTCCTGGCAGGACCTACAGTCTCGGTGCACCTGTGCTTCCCCAGGCCACCACTCGAGATGTCCCCATGTGGCCCTGCGTGTGAGCCAGCTGAGAATAACACCCCATCTTGGCCGTGTCCTTTTCTTCCAGGTCCGTCTGTATATCCTCAGCCCCCATGGTGGTCACATCCCTGGTGTGTGACTTCTCTCTCAGGCCCTGGGGACACCCCCACCTCTCTGGGTATGACCACAGGAAGGCACATACTTCCCTAGTGGATGCACGGCCACAGCACATGCCCGGCTCTTCCCCTCGCCTCTGACAGCGCCTGCTCACCTGCATCTGCCCCTCCCTCCCCGGGGTCGCACTGGGAGGCTGGGACTCACCATTTCCTCCAATTGATTTTGAATCTGCCTGTGGACTTCGGCCATCTGGAAGAGAACGTCCCCTGGGAGGCAGATGGCAGGAGAGAAAAGCAGGAGGAAAGTGAGCTACTCAGAATCACTGTCTTATCACTCCCTCCACGGCTGGGGAGCAGGTACCAGTGGGCCAGGCACTGGGGTTGCTGTGGTCTGGGGACCGGCGGGCAGGGGGAGGGGTGCCTCTCCAGGTGATGCCGCCAAGAGGAGATGGGAAATTCTAGAATGACAAGGATACACAGTGGCTTGGTGTCTCTGGGGGTTTGGGGGCCTCAGGCATCTGCACTGGATCTGAGATTCATGGCAGAGGTAAGAAGACCGGAGACCCTACGTTTGCAGGTTTCAACCCTGCGTGCGACCCTGTGAGCACATGCATCTCCTCTCACAGGCGCCAACCACCAGCGGCCCACCTACCTCGGGCCCAGGCAGAGGTAGCCACAACACGTAGCCCCTGTGCGTCCCGGGACGTGGCGTGGAAGGAAGGTGGCCGTGAAAGGAGGGACCCCACGGCCCAAGACACGTCATGGTCAGCAGAGTCCCGACACCCACCCCAAATCAACACTGTGGAACAGAAGCTCCGAGCTGGGGCACTCATGGTACCTGCCTCCGAAGACCCTCAGGGCCACTGCCCACACCCACAGGGTCAGCGTGAAGGACTTCCTTGCACAAATGGCTCATTTCCTCCTCTGCAGAGGGTGGGTCTGGAACGGGCAGTGTGAGCTCCATTCATTTCATTGGCAAATATTTGCTAAGCAGCCACTTCTGGCGGCAGGCACTAACCATGCGCTGTGGCCACGTGGAGGAGGGCCCGCCCCTGCCCTCGGGGGCAGTCACCTGCTGACTAACCCTGTCCCAAGGTGCTGCTTACACCAGGACGACCCTCCCCTGCTCACATCCAGGCCACTCAGGGGTCACGTGACCCAGAGGATCCTGTTGGGGGCAGCCACAATGAGCACCTCTGGTCCCCATGAGGCCAGCCAGAAAGCAGAACAGTTCCTGTGGCCCCTGCCCTAATGGGGTGACGCTGCCCACCCTCCAAGGTCATAAGGACAGCACGTAGATGATCCCCTGGGGTCGCTTGCCCTCCCAGAAGCACAGCTGGGTTCTGGGGACGGCCAGCTCCCGGTCATCGGGCCGTTCGGTCAGCTGCTGGTGCTCTTGTGGCCCTGATGACCACAGAGCACAGTGATCACCACAGGCAGAATTAGGGACAGATCGCCAATCCTTGGGGCAGGCTGCCCGAGGTCAGTGGGCTGTTAAATGGCCGCAGTGCTGGCCTCCGCTGGCAGGCCCCGGGCCTTGCCTCCCAGGGTCACTCTATGTTGCTGGAGTGCACGCGAGGGCGGCCTCACCAGCCAGCGGGTGCCCCGCCCCCGTCTGAGTTCTGAGTTCTCACTCTCAGTGCGCTGCTGGGCTGAGTGCCCAAAGGCCTGGCTTCGCCTCGGATGCACAGATTTCTGTCGAGGGAGGAGGAGGAGGGGAGAAGAGTGCTTCCGAAGGAGCCCCAAGGGTCACCTGTCAGCTGGGAGGAGCCACGGTGTGCCAGGGGCTAGGCCCTGCAAAGCCAACCGCGTGTCCCTGTCAGGAGACAAGGTCGGGGGAGTTCCCTGGCGGCACAATGGTTAGGACTCCATGCTTTCACTGCTGAGGGTGCAGGTTCGATCCCTGATTGGGGAACTAAGATCCTACAAGCCATGGGGTGTGGCCAAAAAAAAAAGAAAAAGGGAGACACAGGCATGCCGGTGGGTCCCCTCCGGATGGGGTCAGACCACACATAGTTGTGGTTCGCTGGACCCTGGGCTGAGTGTCCAGCAGGCTGCCTGTGCCGACAGTGCGAAGACCCCTTCCCAGGCACCACATGAGGAAGCACAGACCCCTGGGGGGCCCAGGCTGGCACCCAAGGCACCAAGTTGCTTACAGCTACTGCAGAGAGAGGAAGACGCCCAGGCCCAGCCCGAGGCTTCGAAGGATGCTTGCGGTCAGGGCCAGTGCCACGCCGTGTGAGCGTGAGTGAGTGGGTAGTGTCTGTGTGGTGTGAGTGGGGGAGGGCGTGTGGGTGCCAGAGTGTACACGTGTGTGCATGTAGGTGCCCACGGTGTGCATGGGGGTGAGTGCGTGCATGGATGCAGGGGTGTGGGTGTGAGCGTGTGTGGCTGTGTTGGGCGTGGGTGTTGAGTGGGTACACGTGTGGCTGTGTGCGCCTCAGTCTCCATTCTCTCTCCCCGCAGCCCTGGGGTGCTGCTATGGCCCCGTGGACGCGCGGCTCCAGGAAGCTAAGTGACCGGGCTGTGACTGGGTGGGCCACAGGGATCAGAGCCGGTCCACACAGGTCTGCCTCTAGGACCATGCTTGTCCATGAGCCGGGAGGGAGAGGACGGAGCGGGGAGATGCACGAGCAGGGGCAGACACCAGAGCTCCTGATGCACAAATCCCCTAATCCAAAGTGATAAACATTTACTGAGCACTGCGCATGCTGGCAGGGCCACGGACACCAGCACCAGGGCACAGGGGGAGGCCTGGCGGGGGCCCAGAGTCCCTGGAAGTTACTTTCCACTCAGGCTCCAAATGGCAGCCTGACCTCAGGCCTGACAGTGCTGTTGGGTGTGGCGGGGCAGGGGGGGCGGCACCTGGGGACAAGAAGGCCCCGCCCCCACCGCGGCTGCCTGGGGGCAGCATGGTCGATGGTCAACCAACCACATACACTGAGGGCTGAGCTGCGGCTGAGCAGCCCCAGCAGGATAGGATGTGAGTCTCACTCATCCTCTCCTGGCCCTGACCCCACTTCTACCCCGTCCCGACCCCAGGGGGCGGTCTATGAGTCAGGGAACTGGCCGAGGACAACAGGGGACAGAAGGTGCCTGGTCCCCGCCCTTGGCTGAAAAGGAACCACCAGGACAAATACAAGCAGGCAGCCCAGGGGACAAGGCCAGGCTGCCACCACCCTGACCTGACCTGCTCAGACCCGCAGCTCCCGAGTGGGATGAGGCTCCCGGCATCGCCACGGCCTTTCCGCATCCCCAGATCCGATATGCTTGGAGGGGATGCTGTCCTGTGTGTCAAGGGTGGCACGCACAGAAAAGCCAGACCCACAGGTCACCCTCTGGCCCTGTGGGCTCTCTCAAGGGACATGAAGTCCATAAATAAGACACAGAGCAAGTGGCACCGTTGGTCACGCTTGAGGCCCCAGAATCGTAAATTAGTGTCCGGATCAAACTGAACACATGTATTTCCTTGAACGGCCACACAAAACTAGTTGAAAGAAAACATTTGAAAAATAACAACAACAAATACCAAGTCCTTTAGATAAAGAATTCCTGTTGCCAAGAAGAGTGTGTGAAGCTTCTTGAGGATTCTGGACACTGCACCGCATCGCCTCCGCCCACCGGAGCCTCCGCCTGTGTCCCTGCGCATGCATGCGGGGAGTGGGCACATGCTCTGAGCTGCAAGCCAGTGGCTGCCACAAGCCGGTCCACACGGGGAATTTTTAAGGTGCGTTACACAAGCAGCTGCAGGAAGCCACGTGTACATGATGGTGGTGTGAGCGTATGGACCCTGGAGCACTGTGGGGGCACTGGGCCAGCTGCAGGGGGCGGTCACCCCTGCCCGGGGATGAGGCTGTGCCCCGAACTAGGCTTCCCAGGAATGCGGGGGGCCTCAGGCATTGGCACGGACACTCTCTCGTCCTCTCACCCAGGTCCCTTCCGGGTCCTGGGAGGCGGGCGAGTGAAGGTCCTTGGAGCCATGGGGCCGGCCAGAGCCTCCCCGCTTCTCTGGGCTCAAAGGCCAGCATGAGGTGGGGACACTTTCCCAGGCCCACCCCATACGTGGAGGAGGAGGCCACCGGGCTTTCTACCAGGCCTCATCTGGGAACCCAGGTCTCGGTCCACAGCACAGGTGGGCCCTAAACTCGAAAAACCAGGTTTAAAATAGAGCCCAGACCCAGCCTCGCCAGAGCAAAGAGCGGGGGAGCAGGGTACTCAGTTGTCACCACCGATGGGACCGCCAGGGTCTCGAGGAGTGTGAACAGAGTGGGAGGCAGGCAGGTGGCCAGGCCCCAGGGCGCCACAGGAGGGGAGCGGGCAGGCCACCCTGGCACTGAGGAGGGGTTGGGAGCAGGCCATCGGGAGCAGGGACAGGAGAGGGCACACTTGGGTGCCATGAGGCTTCATCCAAGACAAAACCACCGACAGAAACACAGGCATCTGAGAACGAGGCGACGCCCTCCCACCCAGTGTTTACCCTGTGAGGAGGCAGCCAGGTCAGCAGTGAGTCACCTCCGGCTGCACACCCTTCAGCTCTGAGTGTAAAAATTCCTGGTACTCTTGGTAACCTTTAACACCAGCCTTGTGTCTTTGGGTTAAGAGTGGAACTCGGTACACATGGCAACTCCCCTCCCCCAGGAAAGGGGCTGGGGCAGCAAGCGCAGGAGCGCACGCGCACACACACACACACACACACACACACGCACATGTCGGCACATGCTGCACTTCCTCACCGACACAGGCGACGTGCTGTTCACCTCCCTCCCCTCCAACACAGTCTGGCTGGACACAGGCTGCTTCTGTCTGGTGTGGCTAAGACAGCACAACGTCGGGACAGCCGCCACCACCTTTGCTCTGCATGACTGTGGCCTGGGAGCCTGAGCATCCTGCAGACGGTGCGTGTGCCCCTGAAGAGAGGCTGTGCGGCCTCGGGAGCCAGGGTGTGCCCTTGTCCCCCAGGGTGGTGGCCTTGCCCTTGGTGACAGGGGCAGAAAGAACTGGTCCAGCCTTCCAGCAGGGACAGGGCCCCCAACAAGGATGCAACACTGGAGCTGGGGTGGCTGGACAGGGAGGGCTGAGGCCCAGGCCTGCGTAGCCCCTCACAGGCCACTCTGTCCTCAAGGAGCATCCACCACTCCTAATTCCAGAACGTTCTCATCACTCCAAAAACCTGTCCCCAGCAGCAGTCACTCCCCTTTCCCTCCAGCCTCGGGCAACCACTAATCTACTGTCTGTACGGCTCTCCCTGTCCTGGGCGTTTAGTATCAGTGCGATCCCGTGACACAGGCCTTGGTGTCTGGCTTCCTCGCGGAGCATGTTTTTGGTGTTTGAGGCTCACCACGTGGCAGTGTGGCAGGGCCTCATTCCTTTCCCAGCTGGATGACATTCCAGGGAATGAGCCGCATTTTGTTTATCCAGTCGCCCATGATGTCCATCGGAGGACATTTGGGCGTTTCCACTTTCAGGCCGTTACAAATAGTGTTGGCTGTTGTGATAATCAGCTCTCCTTAGGAAGCAGTTTTATTTTATAATAACTCTGAATTCTTTTTGTACACAATCTTTGCAATATGATTTTTGAGGTTTTTCCCATCAGCCTAGAGCAAGAGTCCACTAGCCAGAAGACCCTGGGGGGAGGTGAGTAAAAGGGGAGTCTCCAGCCAGTACTGTGAGCACGTGGGGGCTGGGGCCTCAGAGCCGCCAAGCCCTCCCAGGTTCCTCCAGAGCCACACCGAGCCCCCCACTGCCAGGAGGGAGCCAGGGTCAGCGCCCCTCCAGGCGCCCACTGCCATCTCTGAGGGGACCGCTCCCTGCTCCAGGCTAGTCCAAACGCCCCTGGGAAGATGAGGCTGCAGATAGGAAGAGGAATTGATTCCACAACAGGAGCCCGCCTCTCTAGCAAGTCTGGGTGACTCAGCAACCCTCTCGCTTCCCAGCTGAGTGGGGAGGTTGGGGACTGTCTGCGGGGGACCCTCTGCCCCCGCTGGCCACCCCCAGCAGGAACTGGCTTCTGCCAAACCTTGGGATCGTGAGCCAGAGCGAGCACCACGGCTCAGTCGCTCTGCTTCTTTTCCTTAAGTGTTTTATTTCACCACCGATATGAAAAAATTCCCAACAGACTCTCAAAAATGTTCACAGCCCCTGGCAAGAACCTCAGTACAAGGACAAGGTGGAGGGGCCTGGCACTGGCCAGTGTGAGTGCTGGCCAGCACCTGGGGACCGAAGGCACCCACTGAGGGGAGAAAAAGGCAGAAGCTAGCGACCCCGTCAGCACAGAGGGGCCGGGGCGATAAGCTGGAAGGTGCAGGGCACAGCTGAGGAGGGGGAGGCCCAGGTGCAGGAAGGCCCCACACCCGGGAGGATGGCAGTGGGGCAGACTCTCAGCAGAGCAGTGTTGGCAGGACCACAGCTCACAGGAGGGGAAGGGGCGGAGCTGCTCTCGCTTGGAGCTCCAGGCAAGGTCAGGACTCGCACCCCTGCTGTGACATGGCCCCGTCCTCTTAGCAGACGACAGAGAGGGATCAGCCACCCACCCCGGGTGCTCTCAGAACTTGTAGACGGTTCGGAGGAGCAGTCGATTTACACGTGTTCAGGGACGTAGGACCCACCACTGACATCTCAGACCTCAGAAACATTCAAGTGTTTCCCCAAACTGGGCTCTTTGGGAAAAGATAAAAGATTCCAGAAGACTAGAGAAAATTACAGGTACCAGATTTTTAAAAGGGACCCACTCTAGAAATTGCAGGTTGGTGTCTTCATGTGAGAGCTGTTACTGAGATAAAGGTGACCCGCTCGCAGCCTGGGGCACTCGTTCACCTTCATCGTCACCACACTGACGACTGCGCTGTGAGCACCTGCTCCGTGCAGGTGCCGCTCCAGGTGAGACAGTTAACCAGAGGCCCTGCCTCTGTGGTGCCTGCATTCTTTCCTGGGAGAGGCAGACAAAACGTGGGCCAGTGAGGAACGAGGAAGAGTGAGGGGCAAGTGGGCCAGGCAGGTCGGGAAGGAGGGCCGCCCGAAGGCCGGGAGGACGAGGATGCCTGTGGCTGCAGATGGCACAGAGACGGCGGGGAGGTCTGGCAGGGAGTCTCATCTCACTGATTCTCGAGCCCCAGACCAGCACAGGTGTAGCCCCACCTCCTACCTGGGCTCCACAAGGCACCAGACACTCCCCCAGGGCACTGAATACTGACACAGGGGACCTGAGTGTGGCTGGAGGCCAGGTCTACAGCCACACCCAGAGGGTTCCATCCATGGCCCGGGAGATCAAAGGGGCCGTGAATTTGTTCTTATCAGCGCTTAGAAGACAGACACTCTCCTCTCAGCCCAACCTCCAAACCTCCCGAAAGCGGCCAAAATAACAGAGCGGGTACCCGCTCACCCCTCACCAGGTTCCCCGGCTCTCTTTCCGACACATGCACCCAGGTAGCCGTGCACACACTTTTTGGCGGAACCACCTGAGACAGTAGTGAACATCACGGCGTGGCCAGCATGTCAGCTTCTGCACCTGGATAGCACGGACTTGTGTGCACAGGCCCACGGCCATCCCGACCCAAGGACAGCGGCCACCGACACAGACCCTCTTCCTTCAGCACTCGCACCTCGGAGCCTGGGTGCCCAACTCACTGCCGCCTGTGAGCTGCTCCCCAACCCTGGACCTCACGCGCGGCTCTTCAGGTCTCTCTCTGTCTCTCTCTCTCACTCTCTCTCTCTCTCTCAATAAGTCAGCGTACTGTTTATCTAAATGCTGCTCTGTGAGCATCTGGAACAAGTAAGTCATAAACAGGCTTAATCGTGGGTTATGAGGACTTAACCTTCAGCGGCACCGGAATTCTTATCTTTCCTCTGTGGAGTCGGGAGTCTTCAGCCTCTCTAATCCAGCAGAGTCCTCTCGAGTTGCATCTCTCACAATGCTGACATTTTTAAAGGCTCAGGCTGCTTTTCTGGTTTTTTCTTTCTTTTTTTTTTTTTTTTGCAGAAAAAAACACATGTTCTTATAATCTGCAAATGACAAGAAGCTGAGAGGGAGCGTGGATCTGGGAGACTGGGAACAAGCCGGGGTGGGAGCGGGGCTCAGGCCCCGGAGTCTGGCCGCTCACAGGCCGGCGCCCGGCAGATCTGTGCAGCTCCCCACCTTGTTCTATGAGCCGAGGGTGGACCAGACTCCACCTGAGGGCCCCTCCTGGGCCATAATGCTAGACTCCTAATCCCAAAGGAGCGAGGACAGGATTTCAGGAGAAGATGAGTTATCACCATTTAGGCTTAAAAAAGAACACATTTTTGCCAAAGCAACACAGACCCGAGAAAGCCTGCTTTGAGATGGTTCTCATGAAGACAGCCAGCGGCCTGAGCTGACCCCCAGCAAGAGTGAACAACAGCACGGGATGAAGAGGGTAAGGACCCGGCTGCCGGATCCCGGGGCTGGGCACAGCTGCATGGAGGGCCAGGTCCCCCAGAGCACTGTGACCCCCACAGCGAAGCATCACCCCCGAGATCAGTGTCCAGAGGGCAACCCGGTGAAACTCCTAAAACCTGATTAACCCAAGAAGCGGGAGGAAGCTGGGGACTTGAGGTGGGGGAGGTCACAGAGGGCAGTTTCAACCTCTGCAAGGCACAGGCGGCTGAGCCCTGGCTGGGGGAGGGGTGGGAAGTGTGGAGGTGGGGAGGGGAGTCCAACACCACCTACGGAGGGGCCTCCTCCAAAACCCACTGCCACACAGCAGGACCACCCCCCAGGGCAGAGACCAGCCTCCATCCTGGTGCCCGTCCACCAGCCAGGGGATGCCTGTCAGGGGGGCCGCCTGGGGGTGACAAGTCCTGATGCCTGATATCAGATGCCTGATAGTCCAGGCATCTGCGGGGAAAGGGCTCCAGGCCTGCCTGGGCTGACCTCACTGTCTCATGGGTTACGCGTACATGTTTGTACCTCATCCCGGGATTAAATCAGTAAGACCACGTGTCTCCTGATTAGGGGGTTGGGCTGACAAGGCACACGGCACAGCCCCTGCCCCAGAGCTGGGCAAGTGTTTGCCCCTGCCAGTAACAGTGACAAGGACAGCCAGGAACCTGGGTGCAGCTCCACCTTGACACCAGCGGTCCTGCCACACACCCCCTCTTTCTTTAAGCAGGAGGATGGTGGGTGAAGAGGTTCAGGAACTGGGCAATAAGGTAGGGAAAGCCCCCGGCCCACATGCATGTTCCGTCCTTCTGAGGAGCTGGGCCCCGGCCGGCAGGAGGGTACGACCCACGTGTGGTCAAGGGCACCACTGGTGCCCTTTTTTCCCCTGCCTATGCCCTTCGTCCCTGATGCCAAAGTCAGGCCTGGGCAGGGGTCCCGAGTGCTTGGTCTCTTGCTCACAACCCCCATCCTCACACCTGTGTCCTTCCCACTGTGAGAGGGCCGTGCCTGTCTCTGGCCCTGGCCGTGAAGATGGGACACTGCACAGGGCTCTGTGGACAAGAGCCTGGGGGGCTCCCATGAAGGCACAGTGTCAGGGTGCAGGGGGAGCTGATGCTACGAGAAAGTGGGTGTCTTCAGCAGCATTACAAATGTGGTGGACGCTGATGAGAGCCCGGCTCCCCAGCTGCCTGGACCTGGACCTCTCAGACCATGCTGGGCACTCCCAGAGCATAAGCCTTCCAGGACAGGATCTGAGAACATGTGGGAAGGATGGGAACATCCAGTGCCAAGTCCCTGCCCACGCGGCTCATCCTTAAGGGCTCCCTGTAACCTGCTGGCCCCCCGCCTAGTAGACGTCAAGCCAGATCACCCCAGGACATGAGCACCCCAGCCAGATTCCCAGCCCAGACGGGTCCCCAGGAGCAGCCTTATTGTGCGTTGGGGAGGGTCCTACCATCCCTCCACCGCCAGGAGCCGCCTCCCGAGGCCCCGCCCCAACTCCAAAGTGGCTGATACTGCTCCCTCCTGGGGATAAAATTGGGCGACCGGTCAGGGGGCAGCCGAGCCCCGATGCAGCTAGAAATGAAGCCGTCTGAAAAGGCAGGGTGGCCCAGGGCTGTCGGCTGCACCACAAAGATCAAAGTCCTTCCACACCTGGGGTTACAGTGCCAGGTCTCTCCAAGGGAGAGTGGCCCTTCTCTACCGGCACTGCCACGTCAGGCAGGGGCTGGGGTTCACCGAAACACCAGGCTGGGGCGGCCAGGAGGCTGTGGCCCAGGTGGAATTGAGAGCAGAACGTCCGCACGGTTACAGACCAGTAACAAGCCCACTGACCAGTGCAGGTGTCACATGAAGGATGATCTGGGTGGGGTGACGAGGCACGACTGCAGGGGTGCCAGGACGGCCCCTCTGCTCCCTGATCAAGTCCAGCCAGGGCCACCTTAGCAACCCTCCCCCCGACTAGAGGAGCCCAACAGAGTGTGAGGGGTGGAGCTTGGGGGACCATGGTGAAGACCAAAGCAGCCACAGGCCTGCCGGGAGCCCTCACCCCACCTGGGCACTGACACCAGACCCCTGACTACCTCTCCAGGAGAAGCAGAGGTGAGACCAGCACAGCCGTGACTCTGCGACCATGAGACTCACGTGTGCGGGCGTGTGCCGCGGTGGGGTGGGCAGGAGTTCTCCGCCTCCTCCCAGGTACAGCAGCCCCAGATGGTGCTGGGCGCACAGAGAAGGTGTCTGACCTTCCTTTAGAGACTAAACCTCCAGCCCTGTCTTCGCAGAGCTGGACTTGAACCTGGAGAGCAGGACGCACTATTACTGCCAAGTGGTCATGGCGTTCCTTTTGGTCACTGGCAGCCACCGAGGGCGCCAAAACACTCGTTTCTTGAGGATCTGTCATTTCAGGAGGAGCCAGAGCTCCCGTTCCCTGCCGGTGGCCAAGGGGCTCTTGAGCCAAGGGGTCAGCTGCTCAAACTTGGCTGGGAGCGCCCGCTGCCTCCTGAAGCCTTCTGAAGCAAATATCCATAATGCTCAATTATTCTGGCGGCTTCCAGAGCGGAAAGGCGCCTCTGAGAGCTCATTAGCATACGCCTGAACAAGGCACAAATATAGAGCTCTCGCGTTCTGGGAAGACAGACAGCCAAGGGCTGCGGGGGTGTCGCGTCGGCCTTGAGAGCCAGCGGTATGGGATGCGGAGCTCAGACAGCACTGAGGGACCCCTCTGGGATCAGCCACCAACCCCCCCATCCTCCCTGCTGGCCTCAAAGCCACCAGTTCCTCCCTGGTAGAAGCAGGGCTCTTCTCTTGCCTACAAAATGGCAAAAAATGGCAAGTGGCCAAAAGGATAACCAGGACAAAAATCGATGGCTGTTGCCATGGTGATGATAGCGGACAGGGACCCTCCCTGACTGCTGCTCTGAAGGAGAGCAAGACCACACAGCCCCTCGGTGTCGGTATCAGTGCTGTGTCTAAAGTGGACGCCCAGGCACCGGAGTGTCATGGAATGAGGTGGAGGAGGCACCGACCACACGTGGCCCAACCGTCTGGGCTGGCCTCCTTCCTGTCCTGAGCCTCTGCCCTACCTACTCCGGGTCAGGTCCTGGACCGGCGTCAGCCACACCGGGAGTCTGATCAGATCTCAGAAGCTCAGGCCTGCCCCGGGCCTTCTGAAGCCAAATATGCATTTGGACGTGTCCTCGGCCAATCCACAAGCTCTCAGGCACCCACAGTTACACTCGGGGCTTCGGGGTTCCCAGGCTGGCCGCCCAGGCCGACTGGAGGGCTGCTTCAAGGAACTGGCCGACAGGAGGCCGTGGAGCGCGTGGGCTGAGCCTGGGCGACAGGGAGGCGGGGACTTAGGGTCAACCTGGAGTCCTCTGCCCATGGGCTGGGTAGGCGCTGGCTCAGCCGGGTCCCCGCAGCAGCAGCAGGAAAGGGCACGCTGCGAGACGCTGGCTGTGCTGCTGGGAGACAGTGGGGCAGGAACTCACATCGACAGACCCTCCACCCGCCAGCATCACCGTGCTTCAAAATGCCGTCTTTTCTCCTGCCTGACGCGACTCACAAGGGGACAGGGAAACGTGGATGTGGACAGAGGGAGGGGTTTTCCTCCCACATTCCCACCCAGAGCAGGGACATGAGTGGCCAAGGCCACAATCCCCGACCACAGGAGGCCACCTGGACCTCGGCAGGGCGGGCAGGCCAGGGCCAGAGCTGGAAGGTACGTGGATGACCCTCCTCCAGGGCGGCCACCCTCCAGGGGTCACAGAGCCCGTGAGGCTGCGCCCCAGGCCGGGCAGGCACTGCTGCTCCGATCCTCACCAAGTGCCATGAGGACCCGCATTAACCTGCCCACTCATGCCCCCGATTAACTGTCCAAGTGGACATCAGCTCTCCTGGGGACGGTTTCTCAGGCATCAACTCGCTCTAAATCATGCGAGACACAAACAGGAACAGGCCCCGTTGAGGACCGTTCATCATGGAAGCAGTCCTCTGCGGTCAGAGCGTCCACAGTGCCTCTGACACACCTGCCCTCCTGCCAACGCCGGGGACCCAGGGGCCAGCACCCCTCGGAACAGGTGGAGACCTGCCACAGAGGCTCCCGAGACGGCATCTGTGCCCACCAGGCCCCCCGCCATGTGTGGGATGCTCCAGGGCCACGGGCTCCCTGCTGGAGGATAAACAAAGGACCGCTTCCTCCGCCCTCTCACTTGGGGGCGGGCAGCTGCAGACACACTGAGAACACAGCACACGCTGCCGGCGGGACCTCAATTCACGGGAGACACGGCGGGGTCACAGGACTGGGGGCCCCCAGGGCCCTCCAGCCACCCAGGCACTCGAGTCAGACTGGCCGTGGTGGGAGAGCCCTCACAGGCGTGCTGCTGCAGTATGGGCTTTAAAAGACCTCGGCGAGCCTCCTGCTGTGGACCCCGGTCAGGTCACATGCCCCCCCACCCAGTGGGAACAAGCCCCAGGCCCGGTCCTCACAGACCCTGCCAGCCCCACCTCACCACCAGAACCAGGCTCAGAATGAACCACAGCTGGGGGCCCCCTTCCCCTCCTCCCAAGCAGGACCCCCAGGAACCAGGCCAGAGGGTGTAGGGTCACCACAGCCACACACCGCTGTTCTCTATGGATGTTCCCACCCTGGAGTGGGCCCTTGGACACCGAGGAAGCATGAAAACACCCTGAGCCGTCTCTCCTGCTATGGCCAGAGTCGCTGAGAACAGGCAGATCCCATTAAGACGTTTATTAATCCCTCCTGACAAAGGCTCCAGCCTGCCCCATAAAGCTCTCATCAGGGCAGGCCAAGTGGACACGCTGGAGCCCCTGGCCCTTCACAGCAGTCATGTGAGTGCAGGGGGCCCTGAGAGGGGACCCAGGTTGCCCTCTTACCCTGTGCTCAGCCCCAGGCTTTGACCGGTCTAGCGTCCACCCAAAGCCGGACACGAGGGCCGCGACTCTGCAAAATACCTGCCTGGTGTCAAGATCTGCTCGAGGCCTGAGGGAGGCCAGGAGAGCGTGGACCCTATTCCTGGGGCTCCGGTGACCGCCCGTGTGCCGGCCACTTCTCCCAGGGGCTAAAGGACACTCCTTCCATGTGCCATGGCGGGGGCTGCTGGTGTTATCAGCTGGGAAGAGGAGGTGAAGGAGTCCACTCCAGGCCAGCCTGGGGACGCCAGGCCATCATGGGACCACAGTGTAGGGTGACGTGGGGCCTCTGAGTCGGGACCCTCAGGGATGTGAAATCGACCTGCCTCCCACTGTGCGGCTGTAATTAAGTCCTCCAAGTGGCGGCTGTCAGGTTTAGCAGTCAAAGGTGGGTCCTGCTGTTAGGGTCTGACAGCACGTGGACGTGAGACAGACCGTCCCCCACCTGCAGGGAAGGCAGGGCCACACTCGGGCTCCCCAGCCAGGTGTTGACAGCTCTGCAAGACATGGAAGGGGCCGTGATGCAGCCCGACAACCTCCCGGCCTCACAGGGAGCACAGGAGCCAACCTGGTGGGCAGCCCCCCGACCTGGTGGATGGCCTGTGGCACCATCTCAGAACTACCTCTGCCAAGGAAACTATCCGGCAACAGGCTCAAAGGCCCCTGGGGTCACATGGCCCCTGCATTTCAGTGACCCACACGCAGGAAAGGGCCACCCCGTGCCTCTAAGCATGAGGCAGTCGTGGGAAAGTCAGCCGGCATCTACAGGAACCAGAAGAGGTAGCCAAGTCCCACAGGGCGAGTCTCCAAAGGTGGCATGGGACTGCCTGCCTCGGTTCTTCACTCAGGTAGCTGGGCGTGGACAGCAGCCAAACGCCAGGGGAGTGTTCAGGCCACACCTTAATCCAGTGACTCAGCGGCCAAACCTGGCGCAGTTTCAGGCGCAGGGAGCCGCCTCCTGCCCTGAGGCCCCGCCCAGCACGGAGCTCCTGCTCTCTCATGGGTGCGGTGCAGATACCAGTATGGGTGCAGGCAGGTGGCAGCCAAGCACAGGCCCAGGGCACCTGCAAGCACACACATGCCCGGGATCACAAACAAGCGGGCTCTTCAAAGGCAGAGAACGCAACAGAGGCCTCAGGAGATGGTGAGGCCCAAACAGAACAGCCGCTCAGCCGCTGGCCCTCGGCTGCGCAGATGGACGAAATGTCCAGGTGAGGCTCTGGCAGAGGCCCCGGACACAGGCTCGGGAGGGACGGGCCCAGCATGAAGGTTGGCCACGCACGGAGGAAACAGAGGGCTCAGGGCAGGCTGGGCCCTTCGCTGCAATGATGGCCTCATGTTAGTGCTGCCGGCCAGGAACGCCTAGAATGCTCCACAGGATATGTCACCGTAACCTCCTGCACAGACACAGGGCAGCTGACTGACCCTCTTTTCTTGCATGAATGATTCTGGCACAGAGCCCCTGAGTCACCTGCCCACCTGAGCACTGTGCCCAGAGCCCAGGTGCACTGGACTCTGGCCTCCACCTCCTACTCCTGCCTGTGCTGGGCTCAGCCCTGCTCTTTGCACAGTGGCTTTGGGGAGTAGAGCTGGGGGCCTGGCTGCAGGGGGCCACCCAGCGGGCAGGATGTGCTCAGGAGTGCCAGCTCCCTGGGGGCTCCTGCAGATGGTGGCACGGCTTTCGGGGAGGGGGACAGGACAGTGGCCTCCCCTGCACCAAGGATGAGGTCAAGGTCCATGGTGGCACCCCCAGGAGCAGGGCACCCCAGGAGCCAACACTGGGGAAGAATCCAGCAAGCAGGACAACAGAGACTGATGCTGCACCAGGCCCATCCGGCGTGGCCATGATGCTGGAGCAGAGGGCCCGGAAGCCAGCCTGTCCACTGCCTGGACTGGGGTACCTGTGTGCTTTCAGCCCCATGGCCAAGGCCGGGCTTGCCGACGGTGCACACGGAGGCTGGATGGAGAAGCGACGGGGTGCCATCGGGATCACCCCAGGGGAACAGTGACAGGGCGCGGCTGAGATGCCGCCGTACTTGGTCTGTGCCAGTAGGTGACAGGCACCGGTGGGGGGGGTCTCCACCTGCTCTCTCTGCTTTGACGTGACCTGAGTGTCCTGTGACTTAAAGCTTAAGGCAATGGGAGAGCCCAGAGAGGACATGGCACTGCTGACAGTGCCTAGGATAAAAGGACAGCATCTGCACTGTTCCCTCCTTCAGGGCAAAAGGAGCCTGCCCGCCTGGAGGTCCAACCTCCTCCCCGAGCAGCCCCGGAGCCCAGGCCGGAGCAGTCTGGAAATGCCCACTCTGCGCCATGCTCCCCACCATGCTGGCATTTCAGGCTGCCCGTGTCAGGGGGACGGGGAGAGGCTGGGTGCACCCTGCTGTGGCCAGCAGCAAAGGAGCCACCTGCCCCCTCTGCCCTGTGGCCCCCAGGCTCAAGGTAGAGACAGAAGCAGGAGAAACAAACATGAAAACATGCTCACTCCCAGATCTTAGCAAACCCCCAAGTTTGTGGTCAACGAGTTTGGAGAGTGAGCCCCCGCGGGGTGCTGTAATCGGGGTCACCCTCCCTTGGGCCACCATCCTGGCTCCTTGGCCTGGGGAAGGCCTGGGTCTGCACACACCGGGGACTGGCCTGGAGCCTCGGACCCAGATGGGACACCTCTGCTGCCCTGAGCTGCCGGTCAGTCCCACGAGCACAGAAATCCGTGAGGAAAGCAAGCAGACAGGGCCTCGGAAAAGCTGCCCCGAGTACACAGATCAAAGAGACGGGGGCGGCACCAGGTGTGCCTCAACGGAGCCGTGAGGGGGGCGGTTAGGGAGACAAGTCCACGGCAAGTGTGAGTGGCTGGTGGCGGGGGATGAGAGGGCGGCGAGGCGATGGGGAAGGCGGGCATCCCTGCACCCCGACTAAGCAGCCTGCCTATCAAAGCGAACCCAGAGCCGAGTGGAGTGAAGATGAGAGGCCGTCTCCTCTGTGAGGTCTGGAGCTGCAGCCCCAAGCCGCCTCCTGGCCACGGGACCAAAGGCAGAGTGGCCACTCGCTCTCCACAGGGACGAGGAACAAAGGGGCAGCAGCACAGCGACTGGGCTGTGACTTCTGACCTCCACAGGCCTCAGCCTCGCTCACAGCAGGAGACCTCACGTCAGAAGCCTCTGCTCTGGTGATAAGGGGTGCAGCTCTGGGCAGTACGTGGTTGGCTGACGTGGCGGGGGGGTGATGTGCTGCTCGGGACCCTCACTCTATGCAGGAAGGATGCAGCGCAAGGCTCGTAGGGAGATGGGGAGGGGGTGCAGTACCCCCGACGCATTAGACGAGGGTCGGCATGGCTGATTCCCACACCGTCCTAGTGGGCTGTTGGCCCAGGGAGCAGAGCGGGAGCCATACAGCTCCTGCCCTTCGTGGCAAAGAAAAGGCAAGAAGAGCTGGTAGAACGGGGCAGGGATCAGCGGAGGAAGGAGGGGGACCGGGGAGTGGCCGGGGTGTCTGCCACTGCTTGCCTGGCAATCCCTGACCCCAAGACCATCAGGGGCCACACCCAGAGGGATCCCAGCAGGAAGTGGGCAGCAAGAGGGCAGATGAAGCCCCACTTTGCAGGGCCTCGAGATTAAGTCTCTGGTCAGAAGCCCGGCGCCTGGCTCAGGATGTCATCAGTGTGAGCAGAGCTCCCTCCAGGCTGCTGCCACACCTCGGCTGGAGCACCACCTCCCCAGAGGCACTCACCCCTTGAGGGCTCTGGTTGATCCCCAGGACAGCAGAGACCTTGCATCTCTTCCCTTCCATCCTGGGGAGTAAGGTCTATCGAGAAGAAAGTGGTCAGAAACGAGTAATTCCCCAGGGCTGCAGACAGGAAGGGTGGAGGAAAACAAATTCAGCATGAAACAGAACAGACTGAAAACAGGGTTACTGAGAACAGAGGAGTTCCCCTCATAAAGTTCAGCCTGTCAGGAAAACACGACCGCACATAACTTGTAGTTTACGCACTCAATAACTCAGCTGGAAAACACATAAAGCAAAAACCTCACGGAGAAACTGATGAGCCCACCTTCCTGGCGAGTAAGAAAAATGCCTCTCACTTACTAATTAGGAGGTGGAATTACTGAAGATTTGAACACAATTAGGAACCCTGCACCCAGAATCGGAATAAGCAGGGAACATATGTTCTCTTCAAACATAACAGAAACCTATAAACATGGGCCACATGCCAGACCAAACAGCCTGTCAGTGAATGCCCAAGATTCAGATAATTCAGGACTCAGCACAGGCCCCCCTACCTGGGGTCCCGACCAGCTTTTGGGGACGGGGAGCTCATACAGATGCCCAGGGCCACGGGCAGAGCTAACGAGACCAAGAAACTGAGAAGAAAACGTTTCCTAGCAAGTAACCCAGTGACACTGTTCCATGAGGACAGTGGCCAAAGTGCACCACCAAACCCCAATCCCCACCACACTCCAGCCAAGAGCCAAGGTCCCCAATTTGAAATTTCTGCCACTTCTACCAGGGCCTCAAAGCTCAGAAGGACCTGGAAGCCCTCAGCTTTCTCAGCAGGTCACTGCAGGGCAGCCCCAGGACGGGCATCCCCCCTGGGCTGGGTCATTGGCCCCTGGTACACCGGCACCCAGCACGCCCCAAGTTACAACAAAGCGGAAACAATTGTCCTGCTGGTATCCGAGATGCTGGTCCCGGTTTGGTTTTCCCCTCCCCTCCAGCACCAGGTGGACCAGAGCTGCTGCCTCGGCGCCTGGGGTTTGGGTGGCCTGCCGGGTGGGACTCGCCCACACAGAGGGGGACACGAGGGCACGGGAATAGAAGGCAGCGGTGCCCAGCCTCACTCAGACAGGAGCAACGCGAACCCTCACACACCGGTCATGTGGGAGGACAGCAGGGCCAGAAGGGAGAGCCCCGTGGCGTCACACCGGTGAGCCCTGGGGCAGCGGCTGCTGTGGAACCACGTGGAGGTCACCCCACGGTGGGCTTGGCATCATGGTCCTGAGGACTAGCTCGTTCAGAGCAGCAAACCCACCCCCACCGGGAGTAACCCAAGCGCCGATCGAGAAGACAGAGAAATACACTGTGTTCATCACGTGTTCACGGAATATTCTACAGCAGTGAAAACGCAACACCCGCTACTGCAGGCAACAGGCGGATCGGAATGCGGGTACAACAAGCAGGCTGCACAAACCCAGCTTCCCACGGCCAGAAGCCCCAGCTCCTGCCAGGCCCTGCCCCCTTCCCCCAGCCTCGCCCTCCTCCCTCCTCTCCAGACTTTCCCATTTCTGCCAGAATGCCTCGTTTTTGTCCACCTTGCACTTGTGGACATACCCTTGCTCTTGTCCTCCGCCCCTCCTGGTGCCCTTGCTGGCCTCACCCAAGGTCGGAGTTGCAGCTTAACCCCTGCCCCGTCCTGTGGCCCGGGAGGCCACACACCACACCCACCCTTGGGATGCTTTGTTCTCCAGGCCCCCTTGGGCCCTCCCCCAACATACACACTGGAGCTACGTCTGGAAATTTCACAACAGCCAACCAAGGACAAAGATCTCAAAAGCTTCCAGGAGGGAAAAACAAAAAACTCACGGTTAAAAAAAAAAAAAAATCAGCCAAAACGACAGTGAAGACTGCAACACCAGAAGTCAGAGGACGGGGGTGAGGACCCCGAGGGAAGGCGGTCTCCCACCTGGAATTCTAAGCCATCAGTGCGAGGTAGAGAAACACCCGCAGACAGACATGGGCTCAGAAACGTTATTTCCCCTCTTCCCGCTAAGGAACCATTAAAAGGAAGGATGATCTCCCTAATTGAGGGAGTAAAACAGGACCCACGACCCAGAAAACATGGTCCCAGACTGGAGAAGGGGTGTCCCATGCATGGCCCAGCCACCGGCCCAGGGTATCAGAGCAGGTCGGGGCTCCAGGAGGCAAGTTCCAAGAGGGGAAGAAGCAGCCAGATCAACAGGACTGCGGCCGGCAGGGAGGAGTCCCAGAGCACGGTCTTGGGTTTGGGAGCGAGTTAATGATCGCAAACTGACGACTATGCAAATGAAGGGAAGCAATTATTAACTCCAGCAAAAACAAAGTTGTCAAAATAGTAACAAAAACCTATGGACCACAGCTCAAGAAAAAATATCACTCAACTGGACTTCATTAAAATTAAATATTTCTGTTCTAAAGCCACTGTGACAGGGGTTTCCCTGGCGGTCCAGTGGTTAAGACTCCACGCTTCCACTGCAGGGGGTACGATCTCTGGTTGGGGAACTAAGACCCCACATGCCATGTGGTACGGCCAAACAAATAAATAAACTACTGTGACAAGAATGAAAGGCCAGTCTGGGAGAAAATATCTGCAAAGTATGTATCTGAGAGAGCACTTCAACCTAGAATACACAGATAACTTTTTTTTTATATAAGATTTAATTTTATTTATTTTTGACTATGTTGGGTCTTTGTTGCTACGCACAGACTTTGTCTAGTTGTGGCGAGCAGAGGCTATTCTTCGTTGCGGTGCACGGGCTTCTCGTTGCAGTGGCTTCTCTTGTTGCGGAGCATGGGCTCTAGCTCTAGAGCTCAGGCTCAGTAGTTGTGGCACATGGGCTTAGTTGCTCTGCGGCATGTGGGAATCTTCCCGGACCGGGGATTGAACCCATGTCCCCTGCATTGGCAGGTGGGTTCTTATCCACTGCGCCACCAGGGAAGTCCCCCACAGAGAACTTTTACAACTCAATTATAAGACAAAAACCCAACTGAAAAAAGGGAGACAAGGATCTGAAGAGACATTTCACCAAAGAAGATAAACAAACAGCAAACACTATGTGAAAAGATGCTCGATGTCGTTACTTCGTTAGAGAAATGCAGACATGGAAATGCCCCAAACTGGAAACAACCCAAATGTCCATCAACGGAAGAATGTATAAACAATGGGTCACCTCCACGCAGCGGAAACTACTTGCCACGAAGGCAGGATGGTCTGGAGGTACGTGGAACATTGGGATGACTTTCAAAACAATCATGAGATAAGAGGCCAGACCAAGAGAGAGCACAGCACACACTACTCGAGTCCATTTACACAAAACTTGAGCAAATGCACACCGAGTCTCAGGGCAGAATACACAGCAGTGGTTGCCTGGCAAGGGGTGGGGGGCACGGAGGGAGAAAGGCATGAGGTTTTCTGGGGGGGCCCCAGGAAATGCTGGGGGTGACAGGGCCATTTGCTAGCTGGGCAGGTGTGTACTACCTAGGCAGGTGTGCACGCATGTCCATCTCATCATGCTTCCACTTCAGACGTGCAGTCCGCTGCACTGCAGTCAGACTGCTCTGTCTGAGCTGAGTATTCCCGCCAGCACCGCACAAAGGCTATACTGGACACCGATTTAAGCAAGAGTTGTCATCGTTCTATTGGGTGGGGTGAGAAGTGGTATAAAAATGCTAAATCCAAATCTCCTAGAAAAACATTAATTAAATAATGTCCAAAATTAAAAAGAACAGCACAGGGACTCCCCTGGCGGTCCAGTGGTTAAGACTCCGTGCTTCCACCGCACGGGGTGCGGGTTTGCTCCCTGGTCGGGGAACTAAGATCCCGCATGCCGCACGGCATAGCCGAAAAATTAAAAAAAAAAAACAAAAACATGAAAAACAGCAGCACAAACCTGCCTGTTTACATGTATGGAAGCAAACACAGGCAGACGACATGCAGGGCTGAGAAGAGGGCCTCGGCACGTGGGGGGCAGGGAGACTTATTTTTAAACCAGGGTGTGTGCTGCTTTAATATAAATTCAACTCCAACCGTGTGACTCAGTAGTTCCCCTCCCAGGCATACATGAAGTGTCCACACAGACACTTGTGCCGACTGCTGACACCAGTGCTATGGAAACTGGTCAAAACATGGAAACAGCCCAGATGTTCATCAACTGGGGAATGGAATCCACACAATGGAATATTATTCAGCTATAAAAAGAATGGAGCCGACACGCTACAACGTGGATGCACCTCGAAGACACATGTTAACTGAAGGAAGCTGGACACAAACGGTCACAATGGGTCAGTGCACGCTTCCATCCATACGAAACATCCAGAGCAGGTAAAGCCACAGACACAGAGAGCAGATCAGTGGCTTCCAGGGGCTGGGGGAGGGGGAGGGACTGCTAATGGGGACGGCTTACATTTTGAGGGTGAGGAAAAGTTTGGGAACTAGATATGGTGATGGTTGCAGAACTCTGTGAATACATCAGAAACCAGTGAATTGTACACTTTCAGTGCTGAGTTGTATGGCATGTGAATTACATCTCAGTAAAGCTGTCGCCAAAAGAAAAAATTCAGTTCCCAGAGCAGGGCTGACAGTGACCTGAGAAGAAAGGCACACTGGTCTCTGCCCCCGTTCCTGGTACAGAGCTCCTAATCCCTTGTTATCTCCTGGTGATAGCAGCATCCTTTGTTCTAATGAGGCAACTCTGGGTGGGCTCCTGGATGGGGGTGGTCACCAGAAAGACCGAGCCAGGGCTAGAAGTGGCACTTTGGGCCCCACCCCCATCCTCTGGGAGAGGGGCTGGAGACGGAGCCAACAATCGTTCATGCCTGGAAACCCTTAAACCACTGCGTTCAGAGAGCTTCCAGGGTGATGGACACAGCCATGGACTGGGAGGGTGGGGCACCCCGACTCCACGCGGACAGAAGCTCCTGCGCTCGGCACCCTCCCAGACCTTGCCCTGTGCAGCCCTTCCTCCGGCCGTTCACCTGGGTCCTTCGTTATACCCTTTACAACAAACTGGGACTCTGAAGTAAGCCTCCCCGAGTCCCGTGAGCCGCTCCAGCAAACTACCAGGTCTGAGGAGGGAGTGGTGGGAACCCGATTTGTAGCCAAATTGGACAGAGTTGTGGTGAACTGGGGACCCATGACTTGTGCCAGCCTATGGGGTGGGGGGCAGTCCCTCGGGATGGGGCCCTCACCCTGTGGGTCTGCACTGACCCTGGGTAGATGGTGTCAGAAGTGAGCTGAACTATGGGACGCCCAGCTGGGGTCCTCAGAAACTGGAGGGCTGGCTGGTGCAGGAAAACCCACATCTGGTGTCAGAACCGTTGGGAGTAGAGGAAACAGAGTCCTCACCAGCCACCTCCGCAGATGCACAAAGCCCCAAAAGCCCCTGGAGAGAGTTCAAAAACCCACAAGTAAACCAGAAGCTCCCTGATTCAGGCCGGAGCCCAGACAGCTCCTAGAGTGGTGGGTGGAGGGATGTTCCAACCCCCCGCCCGCCCCTTCCATGTGCGGACTCCACAGCAGAAGTCTGCCTGCTGTCCTGCTCACGGGGCCTGCTGTAGCAACAACTCCCAAGGACTCTGCCCACGGGAATCTCACTGCGGTTTCGCACATGCCCACCCTCACTATGGGGCCACGTGGGACCCGATCTCCCCGTGGACAGACCCTCCCCTTCCACACGTGTGTGTGACTGCGGGGAGAAGGCCACCACGATTAACCACGATAGGAAAGCGCCCCTTTCACAGACAAGAGCCGTGTATAAACACACAGGATCACACACAACACCCAACTTTCTTCCAAGGGGTCCAGACAGTGGCTGCAGGAGTCGCAGCCGGGATGCCCAGGAGTGCTGGGCGGGGCCCATGCGTGGCCTCTGAGCTCAGAGTCGGTTGGTTCACGGCCATCGCTGATCACAAAGGGGTCCAGGCCTCCATCTGCCCAAACATCCAACACGTCACCAGCCAGGCCGAGCCCGCAGGCCTGACCACAGCACCCCGGCCTCCATGTCCTCACGGGGCTGCCCAGGGCAGGTCAGCTGAGCATCCCCAAGAGGCCAGCAGGTTTCCCTCTAGAGCCACAGAGCCGGACACCAGCCAGCTCTGTAGACACTGAAGAAAGGCCCACATCCAGGTGAGCAGAGCCCAGCCCACATGAGGAGTCCAGCCCTGGTCACTCATTCCGCCCAGCCTCGCCTGCACATGGTCGCCTGCCCCTGCTCCCAGCCCAGGAAGGTCCCATAGTTGTGTCTGGCTTTTACACTGTTCTCTGTTCTCAGGAAAACCCGGACGCCACTGTTGCTCTGCCGGGGTGGCAGTCACGACACACAGCACACACACCTGGCAGGCCTGCTGGGGAAGGTGTGGACCCAGGGCCGGGACGGCAGGGCCAGCTGGGCCACCGTGTCCTCAAACAGGGAGCAGCAGAGGGCACCACAAAGCCCGGCAGTGGGCAGGCCTGACTTACGGGGTAGGGCGGTGTGAAAAGTTTGAAGGGCGGTGCTGCGGGCGAGAGCGGGCAGCCTCTGCTAAAGGCCG
Organism: Tursiops truncatus; assembly: GCF_011762595.2. NCBI lineage: Eukaryota > Metazoa > Chordata > Mammalia > Artiodactyla > Delphinidae > Tursiops > Tursiops truncatus. The sequence continues at coordinate 47,098,987 of NC_047053.1, forward strand.
CACCATAGATAAGACAGAGGCACCTCTGGGAGCTGGAATTAATGGACACACAGAGAAAACAAACACCCTCCAACCTGCCAACAACCGAGAGCCTCTCCAAGGGAGCCCACAGCTCTTGCCATTTCACACTGTGTGCCCCGACTATAAAAGTAACGTGAGCTCATGCTGGGAATGTGCAAAACCCAGTAAAAGCATAAAGAAGACAACCCATCCCAGGAATTCTACCTGCTGAGCTTCTGGGGTCTCCTCCTGTATTATGAGACAAACGGCCCCCAGTGTATTTTTACAAAATCTGGTCACACCATGCTATGGGTTTGCATCCTTTTTTGCTCATTTTTTTTTTCCTTTTTGGCTCATTTTTATACCAAGAACCTTTCCCCACACCATTAAAGACCATCATCTGAGTCCAACTTTTCACATGGCTCCCCTATGCCGACCATTCAAGTTTTGCCACAAACACCCCCGTAAACGTGGATCTGCCTGTCTCCTCATCCCCACACCGTGCTTCTCAGGGGACCTGGAGCCGCCCGGTGCGCCCCATTCTCAGCAGGGTGTGTGCCCCACAGTCCTCGCCAGCTCCAAGGGAACTGCCATTTTAGGAAGTCTTCCCTTGTTGGACAGGGAAAACTTGATCCCAAATCAAAGGACCAGACACAGGACAGGGCGGGGTCCCAGATCGGCATGGGGACATCCAACGACTTCAGGGACTTCCGGGGTCTCTGCCACATTTAGGGGTCTTACCGAGTTCTTTGGAGCCCTGGCTCTCGCTAGCCAGCTCGCCCATCTTCACCAGGGCATCGAAATAGCCTTTGGCAGCATACGTCACACCTGAGAGAAGAGGAAGGGGCAGTCACTTCCCTCGCTGGGAAGTAGCAACACCCGCAGCACCTACTCGGCGATCCTGCCTGCCTGGCAGTCAGCCGCCTCCCCTGTGCCCAGCAGGCTCCAGCCCCGGCAGGACCTAAGCCCGTTTCTTGTTGATGTTCTCTCGTTCCAATCCTGAGAGCTCCTTCTCTGTGTAAGAGCACAGTGTACCGCTTGGGTCCAGAGCTTTTCAAGTCAAATCGCAGTGTGCCACCCTGACCACAAGGCCTGGTGTCTTGACGAGACAAACGCCAACCCCAGGCAGGAGACTTGCAAAGTAGGTCGGCAGGAAGACCCCCCCAGCCAACCTGGGTTGAGGACTCTGTCCCCGTCTGTGGTCTCAGAGAGAGCAAGTAAGTGGGAGTGAGTCACACGCTCAAAGTGGGCTAAAGGCAGCACCACCGGGACGGAGCCGGGGGACTCACACCACTTCCCAGGGCAACTTCTGCTCTAACCTGACTTCGCAAGGGACTGGCACGGGAAGCGCCGGGCCTGCTGACTTCCTGGGACCACACCTGGTGCCCGCTGCCCACTGCCTGGGATGGAGCTTCCTCCAAGAACTTGGAGACCCTTCAAGACCCCGGGTGTGCCCACAAACTCCTTCATCAGAAGAGCCCCCCCAGCTGCACTTCACGCTGGAAGGAGGACGAGGGCGCCTCTGGAGCAGGACCATGGGGAGCACCCGCCAGCAGCATAATTACTATTTCTAATCTGTTTTCTCCAGAACCCAGTTAGGGACTTATTACTGGACACTTGATCACATTTTATTTAGGTAGTTTTCAATTAAGCACACGCAATTTGCTCTGCAGTCTGGAAGTGCGTGCGGGCTCCGCACCCCAGCAGCTGGAGCGCGTCTGCTGCCGGGCAGGGTGGGCTCCTTCAAAGAGATGAAAGGAAAGCCTAGCGGGCCCAGGCCTGGCCTTGGGGCGGCCGAGGGCAGCTGAGGGGCTCTGTCCTATGGGGCAGTCCAGGAAGATGGGGAAGGGAGGACACCTCCAGGCCCCCCCTCCACAGAACTTTGTTGGGGGCCCAGGTGGGGGTGGAGGAGCCTGGAAGGAGGCCTGTGCCTCATGTCCAAGGGCTGGGGCACGTGAGTGGGAGACCCCAGGCCGGGCCTTGACGGATTCACCCTAGGCCATCGACGCTGGGCAGCTGAGAATGAAGTTACGTCACTCTGAGAGAAAACCCCCGGGGGTAAGATGTCCTTGGGTGATGCTTTCAGGAAAGGAACCACCATCGGCCTGAAATGTGCAGGCCGATCCCCCCAGCTCCAGGGTTGGAACCATCCTGCCACTTTTGGCCCCATGTCCACAGTGTGCGCTAAACATCATGGCCCTCCGTGGTGCAGCACCTCCACCTTCACTCTGCCACGGTGTGCTTCTGGAAACACCGCAGTCCCTCCCTAATCAGGCCCCAGGAGCTGTCCACCTACTGAGATGTCCTCACTCGCACCCGCGGGCCAGGGACGTCAGCCTCACCTGCCAGCGCCTTCTCGTAGTTCTTGCCCATGGCGATGAAGTTCCGCAGGCTGGGGTTGAACTGCTCCATGATGGTCTGGAAGAGAGCAGGGAACGGCATCAGAGGCAAGGCACCCGGCGGCTTGGGGGCCTGAACGGCGAGGGGAAAATCCCACAAGCATCACATGCGGGGTCAAGACCACGAAGCCATGGCCGGGCCCCGGGTCCAAATCCCAGCTCTGCCCCTGTTGAATGTCCTTGGGCAAATGACCTTCCCAAGCCTCAGTTTTGACACCTGTACGATGGGGGAAAGAACAGAACCTGCTCCATAGGGGCCTTGCAGATTAAACAAGTGAGCATGCGTATGACACGTGGGGCAGTACCCGACATACATCCGGCGCTCAGATATGCTGCGCTGAGGTGCCATTACCCCGTCTGGCAGGGCTGAGTCAGCGAGGAAGGTCCCTCCGCAGGCCACACACAAAGGGTTCATCGCTGCCTGGAGCCCCCTCCCACCACGATCTTCATTCAACACATCAATTACGAAACGTCAGCTCTGATTAGAGCAATGCACAGCCTGACTGCAAACACCACACGATGAATAATCCAGCAGGCTCTGGATCCGCTCGCCTGATGGACTCAAGTCTTGGTGCCAATACCACTAGTCCTTAGACTGAAGAAATTAGATTTTCACTGCGAAGGCCAAATAAATGTTTTAATTACAAGGCATAAAAACAGGCACACACAAACAACAGCCAAACGTGAGCGCTACTGGGTAATGTACCCTGATGGTTGGGTGCCAACCCCAGCCAGCGAGAACACTGCAAGGAGCTTCTAAGGAGAACCCCACCTCGGCCACATCCTACATCTTCGGGTCAATTATCGTGATATGTGTCTGATCTTTCCGCAGGGTAAGAGAGAAACGTCACCAGGGAGGGAAAGTTGCCTGGCCCCGTGGGCAGACCGCAGAGCCCCAGGTGCTTCTGCATGAACAGAGGCAGTGCCCGCCCCATCCCGGCCAACAGGCCAAAGGCAGCCCCAGCCCCAGGTAACACCCTTCTATCCCTGTTCCGGGCCCTCAGCCAGCAGGACCGACAATGGATTCCGAGAAGGGCTGTGGGATCTGGGCTCCAGAAAAACCCACTACTTCTGTCGCCCACCCTGAGGAGCAGCCTGGAGTGTCAGCACAAAGAGGAACAGAGACCTGTGCCCAAGGGTGATGAGACCCCGAGCCTGAGCCACCACCTCCTAACACCCGGGGCTGGGTGCCCACCTGCTCTACGCCGTGCAGGGAACCTGGGAAGGAGATACACCTGACACATGCCTGAGTCCAGAGAGCAGGTGCACCTTCCTTTCTGGACACGACAAAGGCGAGGGCACCTGCCACGTGCTGCACCGGGGCTGAGGCACACAGGGGGACGCAGCAGTGACCCCATGGGACAAAGTCCCGAGAGGGAAGGCAGGCCCACCTCACACACCGGGCAGGACCCCGTACCTGGAGAACGAGACAGCAGGACACGGCTCAGGGGACAGCAGGGGAGAGAAGCATGTCGTCGAGAGAGGAGGGCTGCAGGCAGGGGCATGCAAAGGCCCCAAGGCCAGGGCCTGCTGGTGTCAGGGACAGGATGCCAGGAGCAGGGTAAAGGGTGGCGGGAGGTAAGAAGAGGCAGGAAGTGTGCAGTTAATGGCCCAAACCTACTGCCTCGCAGCCCGTGGCAGGGACACCTGCTTTCCCTGACAGGAAGCCGAGGGTCGATCCAACTACATTTCAAAAGGAAATGTACCCCTGACTGCTCCAGGGAGCCCAGGTTGTAGCTGAGACCGCACAGACGCGGGAGACCCCTCAGAGCTGCACAGAAACCTAAGATGTGAAGGTGGATCAGAGAGCTGGCCCCACTGCAATGTGGGATGGGGTCAGGGGGCAGTACGAAGCTCAGTGGTCTGGGGACGACTCTGCAGGGGGGAACCCAAGTCTGGATGCATCCAGTCTGAAGAGTGCCCAGCAGTCAGGGCAGGGATGTCACGTAACAGGCAGCAGACGAGGGACTGGCGTCCGGGCAGGGCGCGGAGGGGAATTCAGTGTGGGGCTGTCTGCCAAGGGTACACGCACAGGCTGGCTGAGCCCTCAGCCTCGCTGCTCAGCGCCACCCAGACCTGTGTCGGGGCAGAAAAGCACTGGAGGGCGGATGTGTCTGCTCAAAGGAAATGGACCGAAAGCAGGGTATAGACCCAGTAAGGGTGGCTTCTGTCCCCGATTCTGGTGTTCCAGACATGCACATGCACATCTGTGCATGTGCTCGCGCGTGTGTACAGCATTTCAGTGTAAGATGCATTTCTCGCTGCAGCGATGGGCACAGGGCTGAAAAAGGCCCTAGGGTGGGAATATGTGAGGGCAGACCTGGGCTGCAGAGCTCTAGGACTGCAGCCCCCACCCATCCCGGGGGCAGGAGAGGAAGCTCCACAGCTCCCTCCCTAGAGCCCCAAACATCCTCAATGACAGCAGGAAATAGGCCAGCAGCCACCCAGGCCAACAAAGAGGGTCACCTCGGCAGCCCACCCACGGCCGCCCAGTGACACACGGGGACAGCCGCCAGGTTTCGCTTCCTTAGCACAGCTGCTGAGCTCAGGCACGAGGAATGTGGGAGCGAGGGGCAGGGCAGGAGGGGTGCTGGGGTGTCGGCCAGGACACCTGGCCAGGGCACTGCCGGGTCACACAGGTGCCGCTGACTCGCCTGCCTGGAGGCAGTGGCAGAGGCATAAATGCTGGGGGGCTGGTGTCCCAGGGGGGCCCTCCTTCCCTGGCCAAAAGCTATTCTTCCTCCCTGCTCCTCACAGATGCTGCCCTGGCCAGAGAGCGGGCTCCCATCCACCTCCAGGTCACCGATCTCCTAGAACCGCGACCACCAGAGACCAGCCAGGTCCAAGACGACCTTGTCAGGAGGGACCCTGGTGGCCCAAAAAGGGCCTAGCCCCTCTGGTGGGGGATCCTCTCTGCAGGGGATTTCTCTGTGGGAGGGGGCCCCCGACACTGGGGGCCTCTCAGAGCCTGAGTCCACTGCCATCCTAGGGCTCAGGCAGAGGCATTTGGACCCAGGGGGCCGTGCTAGGCCCATGATGGGCCCAAACCCACCATCAGAAGCCTGGAGTGGGGCCCTGCCACGCCCACTGCAAGTGAGCGCTCCCCTAACCAGGGGCCTGCGCAGCCCCTCCACGCACCAGGGGGCCCTGGGAGGGGAAGCCGGAAGCCAACAGAGGCACGGTTGCCATGGCGAGGAGGCCGTGGGGCTCTGCTACACATTACCCGCCCCACGATACTTTTTCAGAAGTGATGGAACGACGGTGTCTTTCCATGGGACTCTTTACTGGAGCAATGGAGGGAACTGAGATGCAAACCCCAAGACGTCCTCCCACGGAGGGCGGGAAGAGGGAGACCTGTTTACTTCCCAAAGGGAAGGGAATGCATTTCCTTATCGACGCCAAAGGGTGTGTGCAAACGAAGGCCAGGCCAGGAGGGCGGCCTCCCCGCACACACCTCTGTCGTGAAACGCCTGTCGTGAAACTCAAGGGCCTGGGAGAGGCTCTGCATCCTGAGACCGCTTTTCCGCAGCCGGGACAGAGACCCGACAACGTGGGCAGTGACCAGCACCTTCTCCAAACTTGACATCTGTGCTACGCAGATGAAACCAAATCCCTTCAAACGCCATGCCGTGGCACGTGGCGACTGTGTGTGCGACCCCCTTGCAGGGGGCGTGGGCCAAGCACTGCGCTCAGCACCTTCTATCACTCCTTGGTTGGCTCAGTGCCTATGAGGTGCCCTCAGGAAGCTGGGCTGCCACAAGGGCTCCCTGCCACCCCACCACACAAGCGCCCCAGAAAGGTCAGGGAGAGGAGGGATCTCTGCCGGAGACTCTTGCAAGCTCAGGCGCGGTTCATGGTGGCCCTCTTGCCGAGATGTCCCCACACTGGATGTCCCTGCCACCCCTGCAGTCCCAGGAATCCAGGCCTTAAACCAAATCTCCACGGTAGGGCTGGCCCGCCCACCCCCACCCCGGGCCTCCAGCCCTGCATGTCCAGGGAGCCGATGGGAGGGGCCGGGCCTGGCTGCAGGGGCGGTGGTGTCAGCACCCCAGCAGCCGTGAGCGCAGAGGACTTCCTGCCTGGCCGGCTCCTGGGCAGCTCAGCGTCTGCACAGTGACGCCCATTTTGAGTGACCTGGATCACGGGTCTGCCTGGCCAGTGAGGACAAGGGGCAGCAGGACGCCCCTATCCCCAATTTGGGGTCGCAAGGAGAGAGGGGGCTCTGTCCAGGGACTGTGCTCCAGTTGCTCCCACGCCCGCGCCCAGGGTCTGCCACTCGCCAGCGCGGGAATTCTATTTATCCCTCACGGCTCTGGTTCCTGGCGACAGCCCCCCTCCAGCACTTTCCTGGCAGGGCTGCCACAAACAAAGAGCAAAGTTTCTCTGCTGACACAGGGAAGTGACGTGCCTCCTGCTTCCCCTCCTGCCCTCCTGCAGTCAAGGAAGGCAGGGTGGGGTGTCTGCCTGCGTCCAGTGCACACGTGCGTATGTGTGCATGTATGGGTGTGCACGCGTGTCGTGGCCAAGCCAGGCTGCATCCTCCCTACACAGTCGACGCCTGTTATAACAAACTCAGGGGATGAGACCTCGCTGGGCTCTATCTGCCATCTGGGGAGGGGCGGCCTTACACCCCATCACCCCGAATCTTCACTGGACTGGTGGGGGGCGCCACTGTCCATTTTACAGACGGATGGAGAGAGGCTCGGGGAGGCTAAGAGCCAGCCTTCTGGGTCCTGGTGGAGCCAGTCCCGGCTTCGACTACAGGCTGGCTGCACAGCCCAGCTTGTCCCTTTCTCCACACGGGCCTCAGTGCTCTCTGGACAGGTCACCGAGGCAGGCAGGACAGGACCAGGTGCCACACAGCAACTCCGCCTGCCCTGGGCTCCCTCACAAGCCACGTTCCAGCAACGTCAGAGCAAGGGCAAGGGCTGATGCCAGGATACCTGGTCATCTGAGGGGGGGGCCTGGTGCCTGACTACCCCTGACCACCTGTCCTCTCATCCCACCTCTGTGGCAGGAAGAGCAGGCGCCAGCTTTGCAGCCAACAACCCACATCCAACGCGGGGCCACTGTCCAGGCACTGCCAGGGGAAGGTGGCAGCCGTCCTTCAAGGGAGGCTGTCCTTGCCTGCTGTAACTGCCCTCCACAGGAGCACCGACTACCTGAGGCTCTGGACAGAGGGCCCAGCTCACACTGCAGCTCTGCATGACTCCTGCCTCTGCTCCCCTATATTAACTGGGACATCTGTCCTGGGGACCATTCTTAAGGGAAGAAAACCAACTGGAGTTCAGTGAGTGCTGGGAGGGCTTCCTGGAGGAGGCAGAACTTGCGCTGGATCTCTCTTGGTTACAGCCAGAGAGAAGATAACAATGGGTCTGCACTTGACAAAGTGAGTGGACGCAGCAGCTTCCAGAATGAAATGGCCTGTGAGGTGAGGACAGGACAGTCAAAGCTGGTGGTGGCTGCAGAAAAGTCCCCCGAACGAACAAGAACAAACCAAGCAGGGATCAACTCCGGCTGATTTCACTTTAACAGCACTAGGCCCCCCTCCCCACGTCCTCCATGAGACGCCCCCCATGGGCCATGAGCCCCCCACAGACCACAAGAGCACCCCTCCCCCGCCCCCAGGCATGCATGTTCTCAGCCCAACCACCTCCAGCGGGGACAAGGGCCAGGGTCCCACCAGTGCACAGAGAGGCCAAGCTCACCACAGCCTCTCAAGAAGGGTGCACAAAAGAGCATTTGCAGCAGGACCCAGCATCAGGAATCAAGGCACCCATGCTGCCCAGGACAGTCCCCTGCCGCCGAGAGAGGGGTAGGCGGTGGGAGCACAGCTGGCTCTTTTGGGAGCCAGAGGAGAGGCCTGGGGGGCAGCCGAGCTGGCCCTCATGCTGGGGGGGGCGCTCCAGCTGGCCTGGCAGCCCGGCCAAAGGGTCGCCCCGGGGCGTGAGAGGCTGACAAGCGGCCCTGCAGCGAAACGTTGGTTCTCGGCCTCCGCCAGCTTCTGGGGAAGCTGCCAACATTAGAATAAAGTGACAACTTATGTCTTTGGCATGGAGCCCAGAGTGACACCAGGGAGCATGGCGGCCTCCCATGAGGAGGGACCAAGGGGGGGGGCGGGTACCCCTTCCCGTCACCCCTACGGCCCTGAGGCAGGGGGCCCAGGAGGCCCTGAGCCACGGGGTGGGCGACACCAGGAAAAAGACAAAATTCTGGCCAACTCTCCCGGTCCTGATCTGAGGGCGGGAACTTTCTGGGCCCCTGCAGGGGATGGGCATAGGTGATGCAAGGTGAGGAAGGGGCAGCCAAGCTCCCACAGCCCCACAGGCCCACGTTCAGGGACCGAGCACCATCACCGATTCCTGGGGCTGTGGACACCCGCCTCCCACCCCTGCTCTCCCTCAGGACCTGGATCCTCAGGTGCCCCCAACCCGACTGACCCCTCCTGGAATAGGTCTTGGGGGCAGGAAGCCACAAGTGGGCTCAGGTTGGAGAAGGGGCCAGTGAGTGCTGGGTGGGGTCTGTGCCACTGGGAGAGCCTCCCCCTCAGACCAGGAGCCGCGCAGCAGGGTCCACACGCGGGCCCCACCAGCCCGGCCACTTCCTTCCTATCCAGAGGCACATCCGGCCAGTCCCGACTTCAGAGGAGCAGGACGCTGCAAGGCCGCAGACGCCTTCCAGCATCCAGGCCCTGCCACACCTGCCTGACTTCTCAGCCCTGCCCCAGGGCACGTGGTCCCCCACATACCAGCCCACTGCACCTTGAGGTGGGGGCCTTACGGCTGCTGGGTGTCAGGGACTGAATTCGTCCCCTAAGAATTCACGTGTTAGGCCTAACCCCAGCACCTCATTGGTGACTGTTTTTGCAGGGAGTCTTTACAGAGACAATCAAGGTAAAACGAGGTCATCTGGGTGCGCCCCACTCCCATAGGACTGGTGTCCTTCTAAGAAAAGATCAGGACACAACACTTAGAGGGAAGACCATGTGAGGACACAGGCAGAAGGTGGCCTGCACATGCCCAGGAGAGAGACCACAGGAGGAACCACCCTGCCCACACCTGGACCCTGGCCTCCAGGCCTCAGATGAGACACACCTCTCTGCTGTTCAAGCACCCGTGGCGCTCTGTTTGGCTGCCCGAGCAGACCCAGTCGCTGGGCCGATCCCCACTCGCCCTATGAAGGCCCAACCATCACTTCTCTTATCATCTGGTTACTGCTCAACTGGTTAGAACATTCTAGGGCCGCTGACCTGTCCTTGTCCCCGACAAGGCTCTGACCCGAGTTTCACAGGGCTGGGCTCCCCGCTGGACGAGGAGCCTCGATGAGCAAGCAGGGACACAGCCCCGGAACACTCTGGAGCTGCCTCTCCTCCTGCCGCCCTCCGCCGGGTGGGACGAGCCAGCTGGGGAGGCTGTCATGCCGGTGGGTACACAGGCCACTCAGCACCCAGGAAATCAGACGGCAGCAACAGAGGCCTTGGCTGGGCCTCCCTGCCCTCTCCACGGACTTCCAGCTCCTCCAAGAACTTTCCATCCTGAAAGCTACCAACCATAGCCACCACTTTCCTGATGCTCCCTGCGGCCAGGAAGGGTTCTCTGGTTCCAGCTAATCACGAATGAGACAGTGGTGGCACAGAAGCTAAAAACCCTCGCCCGAAGCCCTCAGGGCTCCCAAATGGAAAAACAGAGAAGCAGGATTGAAGCCACAGGGCCCAGCTCAAGCAGGCTCTGGCTCAGCCGGGCACCCGGGACGGGCTGCGATGTGCTGCTTCATGGCTCTGAGCCTCCCCCACCCGCTGGGACACCCAGGGCCCCTCGTGAAGCAGGTTTAGAGATAAATGAGGCACACACACTACTCCCAGCATGGTGCCTGGACCGAGCAACCCACTGAAGGTTCTTCACGATGATTCAGGATTACCAGCCAACTGCAAAGCCCAGGCGGCCACGGCACCTCCCACAGCGCAGAGCCAGAATGAGAGCGTGAGACGGTCCAGCCTCTTCACCCAACTTCATGGTCCCCTGCCCAGGGGGGCCTGTGCAAGAAGCCTGAAATCAGGTCTCCTGCCGGGGCTTGACTGTAGCCCCTGGCTGCCTCCCTGCCTGTGGCCAGCAAGGCCCTGGATCCCCAAGGGCAGGACTGGCCACAGCCTGGGAACCACTAGTCCCTGGATTGCAAAGGATGTGCCTTCCGTGGGAGGGGCAGGAGGGAATAAATAGAGGTGTGGACGACAACTGCTTCTGCCAAGGTGCTGGCTAGGGCAGAGGGGCTTGACTTGCCCCACAGTGGGTTCAGAGGGGCAGTGGGTGTGGAGGGACCCCCGGTCCCCTCCACCTGGGGCACATCAGCACCAATGCAGGCTCTACCACACCCCCTTCTTTTAATAGCCCCGCTGGAAGCAGCCAGGCCACTCTGGCTCAGCAGGTCAGCTCTGCCCACGCTTGGCTCCCAGAGATGCAAACGCCCTGCTGGATGGAATTCTAGCTCCCAGAGGTGGGGGGCACAGCCCCTCCTCCACAAAGCTCCCACCCCCATTCCAACGTCAGGATGTCGATTTCTTTCACAGCACAGACACCTGTGAAATCCCAGCACGTTTCACAACCTGTTACACGTGTGTCGTCACCCGGCACAGGGCTGCTTGGTGACTGTTCCTGGCACCGCTGGGCAGGGGCAAGCGGGGACATTACATCTACAGACCACTTAGCGAGTAAGAAGGAACAGAGATCCTGGCTGTCGTGGGGAAACCTTCTTTGGTCAAGAAACAAAATGCCAGCAAACGAAAGTGGCAGAACAAGGGTTTGAGGGCTTGGAAGAAAAGCCCACAGCCGTGCTCAGGAAAGCCCCCATTTCTCCAACACCTGGATGGCCAGAGGTGAGGCCCAGGCGACACCCTGACCCTGATGACTGTGAGCGGAAACAAAGCTCCGAAGAGTCAGACTCTGAATCCGAAGAGGTTTTAGGAAAACTCTACCAATTAATCTCATGTCTTTATTATTATTTTTTAATTTATTAATTTATTTAATTTATTTTATTTTTGGCTGCATTGGGTCTTTGTTGCTGGGCGCGGGCTTTCTCTTTTTCTTTTTCTCTTCATTGCAGTGCCTTCTCTTGTTGAGGAGCATGGGCTCTAGGTGTGCGGGCTTCAGCAGTTGTGGCTCACAGGCTCTAGAGCACGAGCTCAGTAGCTGTGGCGCATGGGCTTAGCTGCTCCGTGGCATGTGGGACCTTCCCGGACCAGGGCTTGAACCCGTGTCCCCTGCATTGGCAGGCGGATTCTTAACCACTGTGCCACCAGGGAAGCCCTATGTCATGTGCCTTTGACATATGACTTTTAAAAAACCTGTCCAAGTAATTCTAAAAGAACTGTTTTCATAACTAGAAAATAAATATCCCAAGCAAGAAAAAAGCACGCTGTTCCCGCTGTTGGCCCTGATTCCTCCTTGCGGTGTACAACCTCTCCCAGCCCCTTACGGCACAGGGTACTCGTGACCCAAGGGCGCGGGTCCCTCTCTCACGCACATGCCCCGAGGGTCTGCAGGAGGCCCTCGGGATGCTCAACTCACAGCCCAGGGCGTCAGGACTGGCTCCACCAGGCCCCAGACAGGCACTGGAGCTGCAAGGGGAGCCTGCAGGGACCTGGGGCCATCCTGGTCATTGTGCTCGCTGCAGGAGCAGAGCACCAGACAAGACCTCCAAGGCAGAGGATGGCTCCTGCGGTGAAAGTTGGGAGGAGGGGCCAAAGGCAGCTGGAGGGGCCAACCTGCCACCCCACCGCCCCTTGACAGACAGAAAGGGGTCCTGCTGACACCCACTGCATGCTCACTCGCAGGTGCAGATCCCCTGCCTGCTCCTGAGGTTTCCAAGGTCACCTCTTAGAGACAGGACTCCCATCAGGCCCTGCCTTCACACCAACTGACCCCTTGGGCCCCCAGGACATGGCAGGACCAGGTGCTTCTGGCTAACACCCTGGCTTGCCTTCAGGCCCTGAGAAAAAGGAACTCTGCGTGGGGACAGGAGCCTGGCACCACCTTCAGAACTTGCGGGGGTCCTGGGCCACTGCTTGTGGAGCAAACAGCTAAGAGAGCAGACTCACGACAGAGATGGTCACAGTGAGCAAAGCGAGAGCCCCAGAATCAGAAACGAGGTCCATCCATTCCCAAGCACTGACACACATGTGCTGGCCACCCTTCCAGGCCAGGGTCCCCACAGTCAGGGGCCATGTGGGTCCTGAGTCACCACACCTTGTTGCTCGGGAGCACGTCAGGTAGGGACAAAAGGATCTTCTCCAATAAGAGAAGCCTGGGTGCCAACCTCCTCCCAGGCCTGCTGGCTGGAGCCCTTGGGAACCCACCTGGTGGGGGAAATGGGTGCATACCCTCGTGCACCCTGCACCCTCTGGTTGGGGCCCCTTGAGTCATCTCACAGCTGTGCAGCACAATCAGGGCCCAAATGAATCAGAGCTGGGGGGTGGGGGAAGTACAGGGCAGGCACAGTCCACACCTGCCTGTAATTGCCACGGCCGCAGGCAGCAGACAGTAGCAGAGTGCTGACAGCCCCACCGGGCACGCCGGTGCAGCGTGTTCAGCGGGCACAGGCCTGCACCGTAATGAGGACAGCCTCTCCACTCTGAGGCCTCATGGGAAACTGCCCGAACACAGTGGCCAGGAAGGCCTCATGGGGTGGGCCCTGGCCCGGTGCACTTGAGGGTTGAGGAAGGAGGACGGGAGCCAGCCAGCCAGTGCCCCAGGGAGCCCCCCACCAGATCACTGCTCAGGTGTGCCTGCCCTTGGAGGGCAGCCCAGGCAGCGCCTGTCCCGGGGGCCACGCAAGCCTGAGTGGGGACCGCCGAGTGACAAGGCCAGCCCTGCCTGCCACACATTCAGTCCTGTGCAGGGCTCCCCTGAGCAGGACCCAGACCTGCAAACTGGGGGGGGAGTGCCAGGAGGGCCTCGGACTCCCTGCCAGCCTGCCTTCCTGCCCGGAGGGGACGGGGCCCTCTGTTCAATGGCCTGTCCTCCCCTGAAAGGCCCCAAAACCTGGGCAGCCCAGCCAGCACCACCTGTGCCGAAGAGGGAGGGGAGGGAGGGAGGGAGGTGGACGGACCTGCTGGCTCTCAGGCCTAGAGGAGCTCTGGCCTAAAACAAGGTGGCAACAAGCATGCAGCTTCCACAGCACCTCCCATGGCCCTCCCCACTGATGCCCCGAGAGCCCTGGACCAGTACCCAGAGGCTCAAGTGCACATGGTCTGTCCCAAGCAGCCTCCCCAACAAAAGACACGTTCTCCAGGAGAGACCAATAGGGATGGCAGCGCAGGCAAAACACTCCTGGCCCAGTGAGGAACTCTGCAGAGCCACCACACCCCAGGCACCAAGCCACCTCATGACCATCAGCAAACTTCGGCAATGTCCAGCAGCAACCTCAGGGACGTGACCTGGGCACAAGCAGCTGCTGAAGCCAGTTGCCCAGAGATCAGTGCGACAAAGAAACTGCCCTGGCTACTCCAGAAGGGATGGAAGGCGCAGTACTGCTGCTGCGCTGGTGGTGGAAAGAGTGGGTACCACACAGCGCGCTCCATGGAAGGGCAGCTCTGAGTCCACTCAGGGACATCAGGCCCCTCTTTTTATGAGAAGATTCTACCCCAATGCGGCACTCGAGTCACCTTTAAAGCAAAACAAAGCACCACATGCACACACATGCGTGCACTCAGGCACACACGTGCTCACTTGGACAGACTTGTGAATATACCAGCAGGCACCTGCATGCATGTGCTCGAGCTCACACACGTCTGCACATACACACATGTGCACACATGTTCCTGCTCACACAAGCACACACTCACATGCACACACACAGCCCTCAGGGCTGCTCCCCAGCAGGCGTTTCTGTTGCCAAGGAAGCGCCTGTCAGAGCAGCACTTCACCATCCCCAATGGGGAGCTGGCGCAGCTCTGTCCACTCTAGGCGCCAGGCTTCTGATGGCGGCCAACAGTTTGCTGTGACTGCTGAGCAGTGGAAGGGGGTCTAGGGTCAGCAGTAGAGGACCTGGGCCCTCGTGCTTCCCTCTGCTCCCACCTGGAGGAGGGTGGCGGGCAAGGCCTGGCCAGCAGTGGGCTCTCACCTACCAGGTGGGGTCTCTCCTGCCAGTGCTGACGCCCACCACCTTGCACCAATGGTGGCAAACCTGACCGACTCCGGCTGCAGGAACCTGCTGGCCACAGCAGCCTTCGCAGGGCGGGTACGCAAGGCCAGGCCAGCTTCCCCACACAGCTGCAGAGTGAGGACCACTGGACGGCCTCTGGTGACCAAGGCCCAAGGCCCACGACACCCTGAAGAGCCATGCCTGAAGCTTTCCCAGAGACATCCTTCTCCTCAGGCTGTCCCCCACCTTCCCACATCCTCAGGACAGGACAGAGACCCGTGGTGCTGTTCCTACAAAAGGTGCCAGAGCCGCCCCCCTCCCAGGTCATTAGGGTGCCTGGAGCCAGGGCTTCTCTTGAGATACAGGACCGAGAGAAATACACGAACCTGACAGTCACTCTCCTGAAGCCGGGGTCTAGGGTCAGCTGTTAAAGAAGGCCCTCTCTCTCCAGCACAAGGGGATGCTTGGCGGCCTCTCCCAAGAGAGCTGCAATTTGGGCTTAATCCTGAGCAGCAGACTCCCCACCCCCACCCCGCAACTCTGTTCCTCACCCCAGGCAATTACCCAGGGCTGCCTGAGAGCCAAGTCCTGGGCTCCAGGCTCTGATGCCTGCACCCCCATCCCCTGAGGGGCCCAGCCCAGGGAGTCCCCAGAGGGCTTCAGTCCCTGTCCCTGCACCCGCGGTCTGAGGGTGAGCTCTCAGCAGATGTCTGGAAACCATTCCATTTCTCGCCCCTTCATCGTCCATGAAATTCCCCGAGGACACAGCTCCCACGGGAACCGGGCCACAGGGAGAGAGATTAAATCCGGCGCTAGGGCTTCTTCCAGGGAAGAGAATCAAAACTGTACATTTTAGTCTCGCATTTTTAATCAGCAAGGCCAAGGACAAGCGTCCCCACCGTTCCCTTCTCTGACAAGACAAACACCACTTAGAACTGCAGCTGATAAGACACAGGGGCCAAAACAAACAGCTGAGCTGCAGCTTGGGGTGACACTAAGCAGGGCCACATCTCAGCCACTCTCCCACAAGTTGCCAACCCAGGCACAGAGGCAGCAGCGTCCCTGGACAGAGCAGAGGACCAGCCGGACCGGCCTGGGTCCACACACAGTGGCTTTGGCTGTATCCTGACTGCGCCTCAGGTGGCCTGGTCTCTGCCCAGCCAGTGTGCTGAAGCTGCCCAACCTGTCCTGGCTCTGCTGCAGAACCCGAGCTCCCAGTGACAAACCACAAACAGTAAGAGCACCGGACCAAAAACCCACCAGTCAGGTCGCAGAGTGGCAGGGGAGCACCGCCCACAAACCGACCTGCCCACGGGCTCTGCAGCCGTCACCAGCCAGGAGTGTGTGAGGTGCCCAGCCTGTGGACACCCACTTTCCGATGTGTCCAACGTGAAAGTCCTTGGTCTCAGCCACACCTTCCCATGGGAGCTCAGTCATCAGCTGACCCGCCGAGCACAGACCGCAAACTAGCCTGTTGAACGTGTGCCCCAACCCCCCAAAGCTGGGATCCTAACCGTTTTCTGCCACCATCCTGCCGACAGATTTCACTTCAGACCTACAGACAAATCATAGCTCCATCCAGAAGCTGCTCAGCTGGAACAACACGCCTGACTGCTCGGTTTTAAGTGTTTTATTAAGGCTGATCATGGGATTCTCCAGAGCAAAGCCACGCCACACACTCCCTCCTAGTTCTCGCCATTAAAGTTCCTGTTTGGTGGTTTCAGTGCAGAAGCAGGGAAAACAGGGGGAAAAAACCTCCAAGCCAGGCATTTCTCTTCTACCCCCTGCAATAATGAGCAAGTCGAAATAGAACTAATGACTAATAATTTAATAAACCTCCCTCCCCTGAGAGCATTTACAGAGCAACACAACCAAAAACCTATGCCACCGACTCTACGTGAGACAAATATAAAACCCCCAAGAGCTGTTCCTTTTACGTGCTGCTTCTTCGGCAGTCTCCTGTTTACCAGCACCTCTAACATGGCTTCAGAACTGACTTAGTCTACCCTGACCCAGCTTCAGGATTCTTCCAGGTGACCTAGCTACAACTTTAAAAACCTTTATTAGCAGCCATGATCGACTCCAGCCGCGCCGGACTCCAGCTGAAAGCTAACGGCCCCCCAGAGGCCTCTCCCCGCCCTCCCCCGCCGTGCGCAAAGAGGGCTTGGCAGGCCGCTGGCTAAAGAGGCACAGCGTAGTTGTTTAACACAATTAGAAACTGTTGCTCTGCCAGCGCGCTGCAAACCCACTCCGCCGCCATGAACCAGCCGCCGCCGCCGCGTAAATACCAACTCCGAACCCCCCACCCCTCCCCGCCCCCGACCACCACTTAACCCCGAGGCACAGTTTTGAAACAGAGCACGGTTTTGTAAGAGGACTGCGTGGACCGCCCAAGGAACGAATCTCCCGTGAGGAAATGCTGCCGGGAACAGCCCTGAGCCACCGGAGCCTGGGTCTGTGCTGGTGGGGGCGGGGGTCCAAACCGAAAAAATGGATGCTAAGAAACTGAAACTCGGGTGTCTGCCCACGTGCACACAGGCGCAAAACATGCCGGGGCGGGGGCGACGAGGGTCCGGCGGGCACACCCGCGTTCCGCACCGGGGGCTGCGAGCCGACTCCTCACACATCAGAAGCAGAGGCGGGCGCGCCAGCCTCCTACACAATTAGTCTTCTCCCTCCGCGGTTACATAAGATGACGGATTATCTGTCCACCCATCGAAGCTGCCCCTGCGCGACCTCCCACCCGGCCACGTCCACAGACGCCCGGGAAGGAGTTGTGGAAAGGAAAAGCCTGTTGAGAAAAAAGTGCCCGAGGCTTGCGTAACCGCGCCCGGCGGGACCACCACAGAGCGCAGAGCGACGAGGAGCCACGGCCCCGGACCCCGGCAGACCCCGGACACCGCAGCCCGCGCCCGTGCCCCCACCTCACTCGGGTCCGAGGGCTCCAGCCCCCGGGAGCGCGGGGGCAGCAGGGGGCTGTCTGGACGAGGGCGCCCGCGCCAACTTATGCCGGGCCGGTGCTGGGTCCCCGCGGCCGCGCCGGGACGACCCCCGAAAGCCCAGGGACCGCCCGGGCGGGCGCGAGCGCGCGGGTGGCGCAGAGCTCACCTTGTAGACATTTTCCGTGAGCCTATGCATCTCCTCCGACCGAGAGAGCGACATGGTGCTGGTCCGGTTACACCACTGACCGGAGCGGGGGCGCAAGCAGCTGCGACTGCGGACGCGGCAACGACTACCAACGCGAAGCGCGCAGAGCCAAACCAAAAGCGCGGCGTCCAGCCGGCGTCCGCCTTTATAGCCGATCAGGCCCCGCCCCCTGAGGCCCCGCCCACCTCGTGCTCGCCCCCGCCGCACCCGGATCTCCGCCCCCGGCCTGGCGCCCCCGCCCAGTCGCTGCTGCTAGGCAACCGACAGGCCCCGACCCCGCAACGCCTTTCCCATTGGCGGGTTCCGGAGCCCGGGGAAGGGGGCGGGTAAGGGGCGGGGCTTGTGGGCCGGCTTCAGGCAGCGATTGGGCCTTGGCGCCGTCGATCGCGGGGGAGGAGGCGGAGGCGCGGCTCAGGCTGGGGCCCTGGGAACAGCCTTGGGGGCCCGGGCGACAGCCGGGCTGGGGGCGGGGAGGCGGGGGCGGGGTGGCGCAGGAAGAAGGGAGCAGAAGCGGGGGGGGGCACGCCGGCCGCGAACGCGCGTGGGGGAGGCACTCAGCAAAGTGGCGAGTCGGGGTGGCCGTGTCCTGGGCGCCGCTCCCCCGAACGCGGTCGGGGTCGGGTGCCCTCGCTGGGTAGGGGAGGGTCCCTGGGCGCTCGGATGCCTGCCGCACGGGCTTGGTGCAGGATGGTGAGAGGCCGCCGCTGTGCCCTGGGGGTCCGGCCGCGACCCGGAATTTTAGTAGGTAAGTTCACTGGGTGGCTGCGATCCCCGGGCCAGCCCTTCTGGGGAGGGAGGACCCTGAAGGAAGTCTCGGAGGAGGGAGGACCCTGGGGAGAACGCTGGAGAAGGGTGGACCCTGTGAGGGGTGCATCTTGAGGGGGGCCTGAGGCTGGGATTCTGGAGAGGGGAGGGCCCTGGGTTGCAGAAGAGGACTCTGGGGAGTGGGGATTTGGGGGGCAGATTCTGGAGGGGGTGTGGGGAGACGATCCTGTGGGAATGATTGAGGGCGAACGCTTAGGGAAACAGAGGACCCTCGTAGTGGCAGAAGATCCTCTTTGGGGGCAGTTTCCTTGGGGAGGGAGGACTCAAGGGGAGGGGGGGCAGGGAGCACTCTGGTGGGGTGGGAAAACCTGGGGGAGGGGGAACCTTCCTAGGTGGATCAAGGGGTCAGAGATGCCTGGTTTTTGAAGGCGATTCCTGGGAGGTTCTGCTGCATAAGCTGACCAAGTTGGCACAGAGGGTTCCGTACAATTCCCTTGGAGAAGTATTTACGTAAATTAGACTAACGTAGAGGAATTATTTGCTTTACATCGTAAAACACCAGATCTAAGTGTTTCCCTTTAATTAAACCTGACAGTCTCTGCCAGCATCCCATCCCTGGACAGTCATCCCTTCAAGTGCAGGTGCCCCAGGAGACAGACTCCCTCCCCACCCCCGCACCCCACCCCAGACAGGTGGGGGAGTCCAGAAGACAGCAGGGACATAAGACAGGTTTCTTCCACAGGGTCATTGACTTGAATGGACTACACTCTGCTTTCTTCTGATTCGAAGAAAATGGAAGGGATATTCAGGAAGCATTTGCCTTCTGTCCTAACCTCCAGCCTTCGTTCACAGAGATTCTTCTTGGTTTAATTTCCTTTCTGCTACCAGCCCCCGTTTTATTGCTTGCAGTGTTTTAAGGTAGATTCCGGTGTAAGTAATTTCTGGGATTCTTTTGGTTGCAAGTAACAGAAAGCCAGCTCAAACTGGCTCTGACAATGAGGGCGTTGTTGGCTCAGGTGACAGAAGTCAGGCCCGTCTTCCTCCCCCAGCTCCCTTTCCTCCAGGCCAGCTAGATGCAGCGCACGCTTACATCCTTCCAGCCCTAGGACTGACATCCATTGACCTGCATGGAGTCACGGGCCAACATGGAGCTGGGTGGGTGCAGGGCAAGAGCTGTTGCTCGTCTTTAGGGAGTGGAGTGACCAGGACCAGGGGAATGGTGGGTGGAGGCTGGCCGGAGAAAACAGGGTCTCATCACTCTGGGAGGGGAATTAGCTTGGGGAGAATTCTCCCGGGCTGTCTGCTCCCATCAGCCACAAGACAGTAGAGAAAGGAGAGGGGCCTCACCAGAAAATCTTCCATGGCTCTGAGCCCCGCCCCACCCTCTAGAAGGCCCTGCTCCTGACTGCCCTCCTCCTGCCCAACGGGACGCTCACATTTGGTAGCAGCTGAGGCAGGAGACCCACTCAGCCTGGCCTGCCTGATTTGGGCTAATTGCTTTGCAGCCTCACCTCTGGCCTGCACCCTCCAGCTGACAGCTGGGCAGGAGGTGAACAGTTAGGAGGGAAGCCATCAGTAAGAAGTGTGCTCACAGAGCACCTGGGGCGAGTGAAAATAAGCGCGTTGAGCCCAATAGCACTGAGAAACGCGGGGCTGATGGCAGGTGCAGAGCAGGACTGGCGAGGGGGTCGCACCTGGGCCTGGAGAACCGCAGCGAGAAAGTCCGCCCCCTACCGGGCGGCTTCCCCCAGCCACCAGCCTGCCGAGGTGCCCAGCGCTGGGTGCTCACCGCTTCAGCTGCAAGGAGGTCAGAGCCTCGGGCCAGGAGACCACCAGTGTCCTCTCAGGCCTTTCTTAGGTGGGAGGCCTTTCAGATGGCAGCAGTGTCTGGGCAGGGCTGAGTACCACAGGTGAGGACCTAGAGCCTGAGCAGTGCCCAGGGCCAGGGGGTGGGCTGGGTGCCAAGGCAGCCCCAGTGCCACTCCTGGGAGTCAGGAGGGCCTGCTTGTCTCGGTACCTTTACCAACCCCACCTCCTTCCCTTCCCCTGGACTCTGAGAGTTCGTCGGGGTGCTGTGGGATCTAGTGACTTGCCTGGAGGTTGGTGGTCAGTGCCGCGGGGGTTGTTTAGACTTGGGGTCAGGCCCATCCCTCTCCTAGACCCGTAAGAAGCCATTGTCATGATGGAGAGCCTTTGCTTTTCCCGCCTGCTCTGCAGGGACTAGCAAGAGGGCCAGGACCAGCCAGAACACTCAGCCCCCAGCACCCCAAGCCCACTGCTCTCACCCGGACCAGGGTGTTGTTCTTCCTGCACTACTTGGGGTCGGGGAGCGGCTTTCTATAAATGAGCAGCTCATCAGGAATCACTGAGAAAGCAGATGGGCTGGAATCTGCCCGCTGCCGGTTTCCCGTCACTTCTTACTGCCGGTCCTCACCTCCACAGGCCGAGCGACGAGGGAGGTGTGTAGCCATGGTGACCCACAGCATCCCACTTCTGAACCTGAGGTCCCCCTGCCCCATGCACCGGTGATGGGGCCTCGCGCACACAGGGTGCGGAGCAGGGGTCGGAGACAAGAATCTGACCACGTGGTGCTGCGGACACTGACCCTGGGTCAACTGACCCCAGCATGGGTGGCCCCGGAGAAAAAGGCTAGAAGCAGGGAGAATCAAAGTGCATCTCTTCATCAACTTATTTTTAGTTGCGTTATGTAAGTGGTTTCATTTCAACGTCACGTAGGGAGGGGGGGTCTCAGATTTAATTACAGGATGACAGCCTCTGCTTTTCAAGCAAGCTGTTCTCCTGGCAAGGCAGGCACAAGGATTTGTGAATTTCTGCTAAACAGAAGGAGCCCTTTCTGAGGTGACCGCAGAACTTTGAAGGGTTTTCACCACCATCTCTCTCTCTGACCAGCCCAACCCGGTTTCTGCTGAGCTTGGCCTAAGGGGGTGGCGATGTGTCTCAGATCACAGGGAAATTTCGTGCCTGTCAAGGGAGCTGTTTCTCCACCGCCCCCCTCCTCCTGGCAGCCTCCCCGTCTCTCTAAGAGAAGAATCCACCCAATCAGAACTCCTCTTCCTTTTCTCCTTCCTGGATTAGAGCACTTGTAATCAGTAACCAGAAAGTTCCAGAGCAGGAGAGAGTGGAGGCATGGGCACTGTCTCATCTTCCCCATCCTCTCTGGCCACTGCTGCCTCTTCCTTCCACGCCAGGTGCTCTGGGCGACCGGCCCGGGCAGGGTCACTGGGCAGAACTGTCCGACTTGTGTCCAGAGTACTGTCTTTTTGGTCCTCGGCCCACATTCTTCACACTGTCGGCGTTGTCAGCAAGAAGGCATGGGGGTGCCTGGAGCCAGAAGCTCCGGGGTGGGGGGAGGCCTGTGTCCTGCTGTCAGGAAGGTAACCTCAGCGGCTTCTAGCACACTGTGGCTTTGTCCAGCATGAGGCAGGGCCATGTTGCCTGCCACAGGGCGAAGCCTGGCGTCTACCTGGGGCTGCTGCTGACGGCATGACCACCGACTTGGGGAGCCAGTACCCGGGGCCAGTTGCTGGGACAGCAGCAGTGTGACGGCCATGGGGGCCTGGGTAGATTCCAGGTGGGCAAGGTACCTGAGCAGGGTGTTGGGAGAGCCGAGGTGTAGGTGGCAGAAAAAGCACCGAGAACTGTGCCCGGCACATGGCGAGCCGTCGGTGTGTCTTAGAGATTGTCATCGTCAGTGGTTAGACAGGACCTTCCAGAGAGCACCCGAGTGCCCGTGGGAAAGCACGTGAGAAGCTGCCCTTTACAGCGGCTGCTCCAGGAGACCCCCAGCTTCGGTGTGGGCTGCACGGCGACTTCCAGAGAGCACAGGTGCCAGGAAGACGTTGACAAGCACACCTCAGCCAGGCCAGCCAGGCCACACGCGCAGGGTGAGCCACGGGGACTGTACGTGGCCTTGACGTGCTGAGAAAGGCACTTCGCTGTACTCTTCCTCCCCAAACCTATCACCCCAGGCTTATCATGAGAGGAACATCACCAATCCCAGCAGAGGGACAGTCTGCAGATCCCTGCCCAGCACATCATCTGAGCCAGGGAAGCCTGAGACCGTCCTGGCCAAGAGGAGCCTGAGAAGACATGATGACTAAATGTCACCTGGGGTCCGGGACGGGTCCTGAAGCAGTAGAAAGACACGAGGTAAAAACTAAGAAAACCTGAATAAAGTCCAGACTCTAGTTAACAACAGTGATTCCATGTTGGTCCTTTAATTGTAGCAAACACATCACAGCAATGTGAGATGTTGACAATAGGGGAGACTGTTGGGTGTGGGCTACCTTTGCAGTAATTTTGTAAATGTAAACAGTCCTAAAATGTAAAGTTTACTAAAGGGGGGGGGCACCCATGACCTTGGCACAAGCCTTCATTTGGCCTGGGGGTCTGAAGGAGGGCACCTGCACCTCACCCCAGAGTCTGGTGCCTGTAGGTTCAGTAGGCAGAGCAGTGGCCCTGTCCCCACAGGGTGCCCCGCGCCCGCTCTGCCACGTGTCTTCTGTGCAGGAGGCTGGCACGGGGGGCGTGGGCCCAGCTGATGGCCGATCTCCTGCCACCCAGATGCGGCTCTTAGCTCCCTCCTCCCCAGGCTTTTACTTAGATGTGCTCTTCCCTCAAAACCTGCTCCCCCTTGAGCTGAACGTGGTTCAGAGGCTTTCATCTCTCTGATCAAAATGTTGGCTGCAGATGGCACGGGCTTCACCCTGTGCCTCCAGGGATCAGTGACATTGCCCTCTTTGCCCTCGCAGGACCTCTGAGCCGGGCCCCGCCTGAGAGGCGGGGACGCCTATCTGCCCGGCCATGGGCACCGCCTGGACCAGCAGGGCCCTCTGCCCTCTCCGAGATGAAGGAGTGTGGCTCCCATGCCCTTCCTGGTTTAGCTTCAACCCTCTTAGCAAGGCAGCTTAGAAAGTTCCCAGAGCTTCCCTACTGGCCAGGCCCAGGAGGGGCCAACAGGGGCTTCCACTGAGGGTGGAGGGGCCAGAGGAGGTGCCACCCTGTCACCGGGCTGGGTGGGGAGAGGTTCGCCAGCAGCGGGCCCTCTTACATAATCCGGCGCATCGGCGTGACTCCAGGTGCCTGTGGGAGGCAGCGTGGGGGTGAGCGCAGGGGCGAGGACGAGTCTCAGCTTCACTCGGTGTTTCTCCCCCTCTTATTACATTTCAGCGTCATCCTGCGTCTGCCAGCTCGGTCACCCACTCGCTTGTTCGAATATATTAACTGACAATGCAGATTTAGATAACTTGGGCAGGTGATGAGGCCTTGGGCAGAGCCCCCTGTACCTGGGCCTCCTGTACTGGCCCAGGTGAGGCAGGAGGGCTGGGTCAGAGGAAGGACGCCAAGGCAAGCTGCCTGCTTGGGCCTTGTGTCCAGAGCTGGACGGGGCGGGCTGGGAAGGGCAGCCCAAGCTCAGGGGCCAGGTCTGGGCTGGGTTGGGTGGGGAGGGGGAGCCGAAGGCAGGCAGCCGAGGAGCCCACCCAAACACCCCCCCCCACCCCCATCTCGGGCACACTCACCACCTTATGTGCAAACCCAGCTTGCGACAGGGTTCTGTGAGCGGGGAGACCGCAAACTAAGGAAGCCAGCGTCGGCCCTCGTGCAAGCCCCTGGGTCAAAAGAACACGGCATTTTGGGTCAGGAGGCCAGAGGTGAGCGACTTGAAGGGCCCAGGGGCTGAGTGCTGTGTGCCCAGGCCGGCCACCGCAGGCACACCGGCTCGGTGGTCACTCGGCTTCAGGGGAAAGATGAGGAAAGACGCTGGCTTCACCCTCAATGTAATTACTTCCTTTACCCCTGAAATGCCATTTTTTCTTATCACTCTGCCTCTTAAATGACTTAAATTGCCTTGAAAGTGATCTCAAAGGTATGTTTGGAGTGGAGAGGAGGAAATCTGTTCTTTGGAACGTGAACTTAGAGGACACTCCAGGAAACAAGCCTGGATGTCCCGGCAGAGAGGGCAGACCTGTACCTGCAGCGCCGGCTCCTGGTGCTGCTAGCGAGGCCCAGGCTCTGCCTCGCGTGCGCAGATGGCTTCCCTGCCCAGGCTGCTGCTTCTAATTTCAGCTGCTGGGGGCTCCGCACTCTCTCTCTCTCTCTTTTTAAATTCCATGTTTATTTAAAGCCAGACTAGAAAATGTCTTCAGCCCTGAAATCTGACTTTCTCCTTTTGCTGCAGGTCCTAAAACCCCACCTAGGGTCCCACAGCTCCCGAACGGGGAGCTTTGAGGCCGACTCGCGTGGGTCTGTGGGTCAACTTGACGGTGGGACAGACGCTCCCCACCCCCACCCCCGGTTGTCCAGCACGGTGGCATTTGGACAACTGGAGGATGTTTTCCTATCAGGGCAGTCTCGTGTGGTGTCGACACAGCCAGAACACGGAGAGCTCCGCCCCCGCCCCCCTGACGTCCTCGGTTCCCAAATGCACGAGAAGCAGTGTACGGGTCTCGGGAGAGGCGAGCACATCCGCCTTGGTGCCAGGTGTTCCCAGGAGATGGGGGTCTGGAGCCACCCGCCTATCGTCTCCTTGTCTAGGCCCTAAGGCAGCTGGGCCTGCCTGGTCCAGGTGTGTCCCCTGGAGGTGGGGAGGGACCAGATGGGCAGTTCCTGCGCACTGGGCAGCAGCTGCTGGCCTGCAGTGTGGGCTTCTCTCCCACCTCTGTTCTTTCTGGCACTCAGGTCTCCCCGTTTCTCTTGTATTTGGGAACCAAGGGTATTGAGGGGGCTCTCCGTGTTCTGACTATGTGGACACCAAACGAGACTGCTCTCATAGGAAGACATCGGCCCACTGTCCACCTGTGGGTTTGTACAGTGTGGGAAAGCCAATGCTGGATGGCCACTGTGGCCATCAGACGCCGATGCTGGACAGCGGGGGCTCTGTCCCACAGGCGAGGTGACCCACGGACCCAGCCCAAGTGGTGGTGGGCGCTCAGGAAACATGAGGTCCCGTCCCTTTGAGTAGCACGTAACCACCCGCACCTGCTTCTGTGGCTCACCCCAGAACGTGCTAGAAGGACTGTGATGACACTGGATAGTGAGAAGGCAAAACTGGCTGAGGGGCCAGGCTGGGCTCCACGGGCCTGGGGGTGCTGGCTGGACCCCTGTGTGGGACCGAGTTTATTTGTCTGACCACGAGCTCCTGCAGCAAGTGGCAGGAAGCCTGAGAGCAGAGGGGCTGGGGTCTTTGGAGAATCTGCGACGCCCCGAGTCCAGTCTGTAGTGAAAGCAAACCCCGGGCCCCAGAACCACCCAGATGCCTGGGCAGGTCCCCCCAGGAGGCCCCACGGTGGTCCAGCGAAGACTGGGCTGAATTGATGCCGGCTGCAGGGACACGGTGGGGCACCCCTTTCTGTCCAGAACCAGGCAGCTGTCTGAACAGTACTCAAACTGCTGCCCGAGCTGTCAAAGCCTCAGGAAGCATGGAGTGGTTTGGAATTTCTTCACTGACAGGTCCGGTCAGAAAGTAGTAGGATTTTGAAAAAAATTATTTTAGTGTCAAGCTTGAGAATATCATTTGCCCCGTTAGGCTCTTTTTTCCCCTCAAAAATTGGAAGAGACAGACATCTTTGTAGAGGTTCATGGAAAACCTTAGCTGTTGACTAGCTGTCCAAACAAAAAGAAGATTCCATCCATGGGGGAAAAACAATTTAAACAGATCCAGGTGACCTTTAACCCCCAGTCCAACCAGACACTGGCTCCACGTGACCTTTGCAGTGTCGCTCTGTTGCTGGCAGAAACGAGGCCCCTGTGGAGATCTGGCAGCTCAGCCCCTGGAATCTGCTGTTAATTCTCACCCAGATTTTGAGATTTTCTCTGCGGCCGCAGGAGCCAATAGAGTCCTTTCTGCAGCCTCAGGTCTTGGGTTTTCAGAACCCCTGGGGCTGGTGGTGTTGGATTCGGTTGTAATTTTCCTTCATTCCTTGGCTCATAGATTTCCCACCAGGAAAACCCCAGAGACCTTGATTCCACCTCAGGAAAAATCAAAGCCAAGCCTCCCCACCAGGCACAGGCTCCCTGCTGGAAAGTGGTGGGCTTGCTGTGCAGCCCTCCCGGAAAGCTGAGGTGGTGGCTTGCAACTGGTTCCGGGCAGGTGGGGTCTCATGGGGTGTCAGCTGCAGGAGCACGGCCCTGTGGTGTTTTGCGGGACAGACTCCAGCCTTCAGGCTCCCAGTGCAGCGTCTGGAGCTCGGCCTCCCGAGTTGGGCAGAGAGGACTGAGGTTGCGGCCGTGCTCGTGCTGATGACGAGCTCTGCCCTGAGGGAGATGTGATCCCGGCATCTCAGCTTCTGGTCTTCAGAGAACGTGGGGTGCTGGTGTTGCTGGTAGGCAGGGACTCCACATGGGGAGCCTCCGCTGCCACCTGGTGGACAGCATGGAAAGGTGACGGGACGTGTGGCAGGCTCAGAGAGTGGTGGCCCCAGGCCAGAGGAGGACACCCCGGTGGATGGGCTGCAGGGAGCAGAGCGGTGGAGACAGGGAAGGGGCCACCTGGCCTAGGGTGGTGGTGTCCATGCTTGCCCCTGAAACTGGGCAGTCAGCAGGTGGCTGTCAGGGCACTGGCTTTGGGGACCAGAACTCTCCTAAGACGCATCTTCAGGAGGGGAGTACCACCCTGCCAGGACCCAGCAGGGATGAAAAGATAGTGCATGGGAGAGGCCGCCTGGAACCTCCAGAGGGAACGTGGGGATTGTGCGGACCCCCGGCCACTTACGCTCTATGAGAAAATTGCTCTCTGTGACATGTATTTTCAAAGGGTCCTATGACATCTTTTTTTTTTCAAAATTGAGATAAAAGTTACATAACAGAAAATTAACCATTTTAAAGTATACAATTCTGTCCACTTTAGTGGCGTTTTGTGCATTCACAATGTTGTGTAGCCACTAACTCTATTTAGTCCTGAAACACTTTCATCACCCGAAGGGAAACCCCGTGCCGTGCCCATTAACAGTTAGGTCTCGTTGCTCCCTCCCCCAGCCACTGGCCTGTCTCTGTGGTCACTTCACATCAGTGGAATCATACGAGGTGTGATCTTTCGTGCCTGGCATTTTTCACTCAGCGTCTGAGGAGCATCCATGCTGTCTCATGTGCCAATGCTTCATCCCTCCTCAGGGCTGAGTAAACATTCCAGTGTGGGGAGGACCACATTTTGTTCATCCATTCATTGGTGGTGGGTATTTGGTTGTTACCACCTCTAGGTGACTGTGAATAGTGCTGCTATGAACAGTCAAGGACAATTTTGGTTTGAACACCTGTTTTCAGTTTACTCTAGGAGTGAATTGCTGGGTCACATGGTAGTTTCATGTTTAGTTTTTGAGGAGCCACCGAGCTGTCTTCCTAGCGGCTGCACCCTTGAGCACTCCCACCAGCACAAGGGTTCCACTCCCTCCATATCCTCACCAACACTTGTTATTTTCTGTCTTTTTGTTCTGTTTTAATTCTAGCCATCTTAGTTGGGTGCAATCTTATTGTGGTTTTAACTTCCCCAATGCCTAATTGAATGTCTTTTCATGTATATGGCATCCTTTTTATTTAATTAATTAATTTATTATTTATTTTTGGCTGCATTGGGTCTTTGCTACTGTGCTTGGGTTTTCTCTAGTTGTGGCGAGTGGGGGCTACTCTTTGCTGTGGTGCGCAGGCTTCTCATTGCGGTGGCTTCTCTTGTTCTGGAGCACGGGCTCTAGGAGCGCAGGCTTCAGTAGTTGTGGTTTGTGAGCTCTAGAGCGCAGGCTCAGTAGTTGTAGAGCACGGGCTTAGTTGCTTCGCAGCATGTGGGATCTTCCTGGACAAGGGATCAAACCCGTGTCTCCTGCACTGGCAGGTGGATTCCTAACCACTGCACCACCAGCGAAGTCCAGCACCCTTTTTAAAAGGAACCAGAATTCTGTAGAATTTCAGTACCTTTCCTTGAGAACTCCATCAGGGGAGTGAGCCTGGGATACTCCATGGAGGCCAACCAGCCTGTACCTGGGCCTCCTCTCACAGGCTTCTGACCAAAACTTGGCTTCCCCAGCTGAACGAGGGGCTCCCTGGACCCAGTTCAGCTGCATCTTCCAGCCTAGCAGAGTTCTAGAAGCAGCAAGGACCACCAAAACTACTTCTATGAGTTGAGCAATTCCTGTGTGCCTTTAAGTTGAAGCCTGTGGTCTGATGAGAGTGGTGTGTGGACTGGGGGTTCCCGAGCAGACCGGGCATCTGAGATGTGTGTTAAGAAGGCCCTACAGGGCTTCCCGGGTGGCGCAGTGGTTGAGAGTCCACCTGCCGATGCAGGGTACGCGGGTTTGTGCCCCGGTCCGGGAAGATCCCACATGCTGTGGAGCGGCTGGGCCCGTGAGCCATGGCCGCTGAGCCTGCGCGTCCGGAGCCTGTGCTCCGCAACGGGAGAGGCCGCAACAGTGAGAGGCCCGCGTACCGGGAAAAAAAAAAAAAAGAAAAGGGCCCTACGGCCCCCACCCTTGGCCATGCGGAGTGAGTGGAAGTCCTGACCTGCTGCCTTGGGTGGGAGCCCAGACTGTCTGAGATCCTGGCAGGATTGTGCTGCCAGGTGGTGGCCCGGAGCCAGGGAGCCGGGCTCAGCAACCCCCCAAGGCCTCTGACCACCAGCCCACAGGACAGGCGGGGCGGGACGGACATCCTTTAGCCTCATCGCGCTGAGGCACCGGCTGGGAGGGGCTTTCCCAAGGCCACGCGGCTGGCCACGGGGAGTCAGAGCCACCCCACCTAGGGCATGGGCAGCTGCATCTGCTGGCCCTGGTGGGCGAGAGCCTCAGAGACTCCAGCAGAAATGGGCTTTGTTGAAAGATCAGGTAGATTACTGGGTTTCCAGGAAAGCTGGAGAGCCACCTGAGCCAGGCCTGGCCCAAGGACCACCTGGTCCATCAAGCAGGCCCAGCTGGCCCTGCGAACCTGACCCGGGGGCTGCTGCTGTCGCCGCCACCTCTGCCCACTGCACTCCCACAGCTGGCACCACGGCTCCCCCTGCCTCCCAGCCCCCTCCCATCCTCTGGTGGCCGTCTCCACAAACTCCCCACGCTGAGGGGCCCCCGACCTGAGAGGGGGAATCTGACACCCGCTGTGCCAACTACTGACTCATGGCGCCCTCACTCACCTGCCCTGACCCTACACCATACACAGCTCCCAAGATCACACCTGGGGACACACACATCGTACTCATGCAGA
Organism: Tursiops truncatus; assembly: GCF_011762595.2. Taxonomy (NCBI): domain Eukaryota; kingdom Metazoa; phylum Chordata; class Mammalia; order Artiodactyla; family Delphinidae; genus Tursiops; species Tursiops truncatus. The sequence continues at coordinate 47,128,632 of NC_047053.1, forward strand.
TGGTTTTAACTCTGGAAACCCCCAGAGGCCCTGTCCTCCCTCAGTAAGCCCCAGTCTTCCTCAGGGTGCTAATCAAGGGAGCCCGAGCCTGAAGGTTTCCTGTGAAGGGCTGCCAGTATCGACAGGCCTAAGAATCAAGTTAATTTCTCAAAACAAGCACAAGAAACGGTTGCAGACTGAGGCACCCGAGGGCCCCAGAGCAGCAGGAACTGACCGTGACTATTTCCTCCACGGGCCACACCAGGTGCCTCTCCACAGCTCACAATGTCGATTCGACTGAGGCCCTCATTTGCTGATGAGGAAACTGGCCCCAGGAAGGAACTGCCCTGGGCAGTGGGGCTGACCAAGACCCCAGGCAGGGAGTCAAGAGGCTGCCTCACCTGCTCCCCTGGGACCACAGAGTGAGCCTGGTGCAGGGCCCCTGCCTGCAGGCCCGCCCCTCACTCACCCCGGCTCCTGGTAGAGCTCAGTTCCCCCCTTTAAACTCAGATGGCTCCACAGTATGTATTTCCTGCCCAGACCTCTTCCTTGGGCTCCAGCTCTGACCACCAACCCAGAATCCCCTCTGTCAGTCCCCCTTTGGGGACCAAGTCCAGGTCCTGTCCCACCACGGCTTCTCCACCTTGGGTGAGTTTCTCTTGCTTTACCTGCCCCCCGCCCCGCCCCCAAGCCCCTCAGCTTTGTGCTCCTAATTCTCCAATCCGCCCCTCCACCCTAGACCCAGGCACTGGTCCCTCCCCTGATCCCCGCATTCTTCTGCCCCGTACAAACCAGTCCCTACACTGCAGCCCCGCGAGGCTCTCAGATGTAGCCCTGACCCCGTCCCCTGTGGCGCTGCAGTGCCATCCCACAGCACCACAGGGATGAGGATGAGATCCTCGAGCAGCCCCTGTACTCCCACCTCACTGCCTCCTCCCCCCAGGGCCGTGAGAGTGACCTTGGACGCCTGTGTGGTCCTCTGTCCTTGGCCTCCTTACACCAGGCTGCTCACAAGCTCCCCCACAGAGCAGGCACACAGGAGAGGGGGCAGGGAAGGGGGCCTATGACCTATGTAGGACAGACTCAGCCGCAATGGGGACCCTCACCCCCACCCCTGGCAGGCAGTTAATGTCCTCTGGCCACTTATGGTCACAAGAACAGCTTCATTTATCAGGTGAAATATCGAGACGCAGACTAACTTGCCCAGGATGAAGTGACTTGTGCTCAGACCTGCTTGGACAGGGAAGCTTGGGGTTTGCAGACTCTTAAACGTTTGTTTATATAGATTCCGATTCTCCATCTTTTAATCTACTTTCTCCACTGTTTCCTCTATTTAGAAAAACGTTCTGGTTCCAGATCTTTCAGAGTTCTCACCTGCTACACCACTGCCGAGAGAACCTGTGGACCTGCTGCCACTGATGGGTTTTTCCTCTTGGTTTTCAGTCATCTGGCCCTCTGAATGCATGCTGGTGTCAAGTATTAAAGATGGTGGGAGCAACGGATCAGGGGTCAGCTAATTAGAGCCCAAGGGTCAGATACCTGTTTTTGTAAATAAAGTTTTATTGTAACACAGCCATGCCCATTTGTTTACACAGCATCTCCATGGAGACAGTAGAGTTCAGTAGTCAGAGACCATACCTCCTGACATTTACTATCTGGCTCTTTAAGGAAAAGTTTGGCAACTCCTCCTCTAGATGATGATGTGTTCCAGCAGGTAAGAATCAACCTTTTCCTCCATAAGAAGGCTGACCACCTTAACCCAACCAGGATGGAGCTGCACTTGGAGTGGTTTATGGTTTTGGTAAGTCCATCTGCTTCTCCTTCCAGGGGTTGGTCCTCCAGGACATTAACCAGAAAGCCCGGGGTGAGCACCGGCGCCTCCCTTGGTGGGTCTTTGTGTCCTCAGCACTGAAGGATGGTAGACAACTTTCCAGAGGTTCTCACATTAGCTCTTTAACTAGCATCCTCATATGTTCCTAAATTTGTCAAAGTCTTGAAGGAAAGATCGGCCCCCAAGTCTCCATTCTTCTCATGATTAGATGCCCCTCAAATCTCCAGGTCTGTCACTAAACCCAGCATAATCCAACGCTTGGCAAGCACTGCCTACAGATGGTCAGCTCATCTTTTTGTTGTTCTGCCCCCTGTTCATTTCCATTGCTGCTGCAGTTCTCTGATACATTTAAAGAGATGATTTATATATTTTGTCTAGCTTCTCTAGTTCTTAGCGGGAGCACTGATCTGCCACACACTGTCCCATCCTGCTTGGGAAGTCTGTTTCCCGTGTTTAAATTTTTAATTTCAGTTTCCAGTTGTTCACTGCTAGGAAACAGAAATACGTATTGAATTTTGCATATTTGCATTCTGTCATCTTGCTAAATGTACTGATTAGTTCTAGTAGATTTCTTAAAAATTCCTTTGGGATTTTGTACATATGTAGTCTTGTCATCCACAAATAGAAACAGTTTTGTTTCTTCCTTCCCAACATGTGTGCGTTTTCTTTTTCTTGGTTATTATGCTGACTAGGACTTCCAATGTGATGTTGAATAGAAGTGGTAAGAGTAGTCATCTTTGCCTTGTTCCCAATCTTATGGGGAAAGCATGCAGCCTTTCACCATGAAGTGTGGTGTTAGCTATAGGGTTTTTGTAAATGGCTTTTAAAAAAATATTTATTTTATTTATTTATTTGGCTGTGCCGGGTCTTAGTTGCGGCACGTGGGATCTTTGTTGCCATGTGTGGGATCTTCTTTGCGGCATGCGGGATCTTTAGTTGCAGCATGTGGGATCTTTTATTTGCGGCATGTGGGATCTAGTTCCCTGACCAGGGATTGAACCTGGGCCCCCTGCATTGGGAGCGTGGAGTCTTAGCCACTGGACCACCAGAGAAGTCCCTGTAAATGACTTTTATAATGTTAAAGAAATTCTCTTTTACTCCTACTTTGCTAAGAGTTTTTAAAATGCTTTTCTGGTATCTGTTGAGATATCATAAGGTTTTTCTTCTTTAGTCTGTTGATATGGTGAAATATATTAATATTTGAAGGTTGAGCCTACCTTGCATTTCCAGGATAAACCCCATGTGATTTATCCTGTAAAAAACAGGTTATTCCAGGACAAAGACCCCTGTTTATATATTGCTGGATTCAATCTGCTAATATTTTGTTGAGGATTTTGCATCTACGTTCATGAGGGATAGTAGTCTTCAGGTTTCTTGTGATGACCTCATGTGATTTGGTATCAGGGTAATGCTCAGGTTGACCATATCCTTAATGACTTCCTGCTGTCTCTCACTTAGTGAAGGAGGGGTGTCTAATTTCTAAGAGACTATTTGTCCTTTAATTGTCAGTTTTTGCTTTCTGTGTGTTGAAGTTCTACTGTTAGGCAAATACACATTTAGGATTATTATGCCTTCTTTTATTATGTAATTATCTCTGTATGATATTAATATACCACTTCAGATTTCCTTTGATTAGTGTTTCCATGGTATATTTTCCCCATTTCTCTACATTTAACCTATCCCTGTCTTCCTATTTAAAGTGGGTTTCTTGGGGCTTCCCTGGTGGTGCAGTGGTTAAGAATCCGCCTGCCACTGCAGGGGACACAGGTTTGAGCCCTGGTCTGGGAAGATGCCACATGCTGTGGAGCAACTAAGCCCGTGTACCACAACTACTGAGCCTGCATGCCTAGAGCCTGTGCTCCGCAAGAAGACAAGCCACCACAACGAGAAGCCCACGCACCGCAATGAGGAGTAGCCCTCGCTCGCCACAACTAGAGAAAGCCCACACACAGCAACAAAGACCCAACGCAGCAAAATAAATAAATAAAATAATTTTAAAAAATAAAGTGGGTTTCTTGTAGACAGCATATAGTGTTTTTTTTTTTAAATTCCAATTTGACTGTCTCTGCCTTTAGTTGGTGTGTTCAGACCATTTACATTTAATGTAATTATTAAAGTAGTTGAAATTCGGTCTCCCATTTTATTGTTTTCTATTTGTCTCCTCTGGTCCCCCTTTCCTGCCACCTTCTGGATTATTTGAGAATCTTTTGACTATTCCACTTTAACTTACCTACTGACTTTTAGGCTGTATCTCTATTCTTTTAATGGTCACACTAAGGATTTTGATATATACATTCCTATCCTTTCACAGTTTATTTAGTTAGTGTTATACCATTTCAACTAAAATGTGGAGGCCTTACCCCCATGTAAGTTCCTCTACCTTCCCCATTTGTGTTATAGTTGCCACACCTATTACATTTACATATGTTGAAAATCCCACCAGGCAACATTGTAATTTTTGCTTTCAACAGTCATACATACTTTTTAAACCTTAAAAGGAAAATTTATCTTTTTCATTTACCCATATATTTACCATTTCTGTTGTTCTTCCTTCATTTTCCATCTGGTGTCATTTCCCTGCAGCCTGAATAATTTCCTTCAGTAGTTCTTTTAGAGCAGGACTACACAGTGAATTCTCTTAGTTTTCCTTCATCTAAGAATGTCTTTAATTTCCCTTCATTCCTGAAGCATATTTTTGCCAGATATTGACTCTGGGTTGACAGTTCTATTCTCTGGTACTTTAAATTTATTTATTTATTTTAGGCTGCATTGGGTCTTTGTTACTGTGTGTGGACTTTTCTCTAGTTGCGTCGAGTGGGGGCTACTCTTTGTTGCGGTGTGCGGGCTTCTCATTGCGGTGGCTTCTCTTGTTGTGGAGCACGGGCTCTAGGCATGCGGGCTTCAGTAGTTGTGGCATGCAGGCTCAGTAGTTGTGGCACATGGGCCTAGTTGCTCTGCGGCATGTGGAATCTTCCCAGACCAGGGCCTGAACCCATGTCCCCTGTATTGGCAGGCAGATTCTTAACCACTGCGCCACCAGGGAAGTCCTTCAGTACTTTAAAGACACTGTTTCACTATCTTCTAGCCTCTGTGGTTTCTGATGAGAAATCTGTAGTCATTCACATTGTTGTTCCTCTGCATGTAATGTTTCATTTTTATCTATCAGTTTTTAAGATTTTTTCTTTGCCTTTGATTTTTAGCAGTTTAATTATGATATGTCTAGGCATGTTTTTCTTTGAATTTATCCTGTTTGGGGACCCAAGCTTTTTGAATCTCTAAATTGATATCCTTCACCAATGTGGGAAATTTTCATCCATTATTTCTTCAAATGTTTTTTCTGCTGTAATTTCTTTCTCTTCTCCTGGGATTTTAAAAACACATGTTAGTCCTTTTGATATTGTCCCACAAGTTCCTGAGGCTCAGGCTCCCCCTCACTCCACCCCACCCCAATCTTTTCTCTTTCTCGGTTCTACCTATTATTTGAGTAATTTCTGTTGCTCTATCTTCAAGTTCACTGAGTCTTTCCTCGGTCATCTCCTTTCTGCTGTTGAGCATGTTCAGTACTTTTTTAGATTTCTGGCACTTTATTTTTCAGTTCTGAAGTTTCCATTTTGTTCACTGACACAGTTTCTCCTTTTCAGCTGAGAACGTCTACCTTTGCATCTGTTACAGGTATGTTTGACCTTACCTTATATGATGCAGTCACAATAACCACTTTAAGGTTTCTGTCTGATGATTCTACCACCTGGATCATCTCAGAGCTGGCATCTGTTCATCGTCTCTCTCCTTGCATAATTTGGGGTTGTAAATTGGACATTTTGACTGTTGTGTAGACTCTGGGTCTGGAGAATGTTGTTCTGTCTCAGCAGCCCATCAACCTGGTTAGCTCAGACCACAAGCCCCACTTGCCTTCAGTGGCCAGTGGTTCCCGTCTAAGTTCAGTTATCAAAAGCTTTTTGTGCTGCTTTGGGTCTGTCCTGCGCATGTATAACATGGAGGTGAGCCCAAGACTTCTGCTGGTTTATCTAGAGCACAGGTCCCTTTCTCCAACTCTCTCCTCTCCAGGACCCTTGCACTTTCCAGAACTCAGCTCCTCTGGTAGAGTTCCTCTTGCCAGAAAGACAGAGTTCTATCAGAATTTTTGTTTGGTGTTGCTGTGTGGTCCTGCAACTGAGGCCGCCCACGGCAAAAAGAAAAGAGAAAATAAAATGGGAACTCCTCCCCACATGGGTCACAGCAGCAAGTCTGAACTTGCCTCCACAATCCACCTGCTTTGGTTCACTTTGCAGAGTCCTTAGGGAGCTCCTTTTTTTTTTTTCCCTTGAGTTTTCAGTTGTAACAGTGACAGAGATGGGCTGAAGTGGGCTTATGCTACCATAACAGAGCCAGACACTCCATATATTACTTTAAAATGGAAGAAAAATAATCTGGAGATGATGCAGTTAATCCCAAACAATTGATTTGTAGAATTTCTACTTTGTTTGAGGTTTCAGCTTTACCTATTATTCAGAACTTCACTACGTCCAAGTTCCCTTGCTGGCTGTGTGCCACATAAGTCAGAATTAAAGTGTGTTTCTGGGCATAGAGGGAACATACCTCAACATAATAAAGGCCATGTATAACAAACCCACAGCTAACATTACATCAATAGTGAAAAGATGAAAGAATTTCCTCTAAGATCAGAAACAAGACAAAGACACCCACTCTTGCTACTTTTATTCAACATAGTATTGGAAGTCCTAGTCACAACAATCAGAGAAGAAAAAGAAATAAAAGGAATCCAAATTGGAAAGGAAGACGTAAAACTGTCACTGTTTACAGATGACATGATACTATACACAGAAAATCCTAAAGATGCCACCAGAAAACTACTAGAGTTCATCAATGAATTCGGTAGTTGCAGGATACAAAATTAATATACAGAAATCTTTTGCATTTCTATACACTACCAACAAAATATCAGAAAGAGAAATTAAGGAAGTAATCCCATTTACCATCACATCAAAAAGAATAAAATACCTAGGAATAAACCTACCTAAGGAGGCAAGAGACCTGTACTGTGAAAACTATAAGACACCGATGAAAGAAAATGAAGATAACACCAACAGATGGAAAGATATACCATGTTCTTGGATTGGAAGAATCAATATTGTTAAAATGACCATACTATCCAAGGCAAACTATAGATTCAATGCAAAACCTATCAAATTACCGATGGCATTTTTCACAGAACTAGAACAAATAATTTTAAAATTTGTATGGAAACACAAAAGACTCCAAATAGCCAAAACAATCTGGAGAAAGAAGAACAGAGCTGGAGGAATCACACTCCCTAACTTCAGACTATAAAAGCTACAGTAATCAAAACAGTATGGTACTGGCACAAAAACAGACATATAGATCAATGGAACAGGATAGAAAGTCCAGGAATAAACTCACACACCTACGGTCAATTAATCTATGACAAAGGAGGCAAAAATATACAATGGAGAAAAGACAGTCTCTTCAATAAGTTGTGCTGGGAAAACTGGAAAGCTACTTATAAAAGATTGAAATTAGAACATTCTCTAACACCATATACAAAAATAAACTCAAAATGGATTAAAGACCTAAATATAAGACTGAATACTATAAAACTCCTAGAGGAAAACATAGGCAGGACACTCTTTGACATAAATCAAAGCAATAATTTTTTGGAACCGTCTCCTAGAGTAATGGAAATTAAAGCAGAAATAAACAAATGGGACCTAATTAAACTTAAAAGCTTTTGCACAGTAAAGGAAACCATAAACAAAATGAAAAGACAACCTGTGGAATGGGAGAAAATATTTGCAAACGATGTGACTGATAAGGGATTAATTTCTAAAATATACAAACAGCTCATACAGCTCAATATCAAGAAAACTAATACCCCAATCAAAAAATGGGCAGAAGACTTAAACAGACATTTTTCAAAAGAAGACATACAGATGGCCAACAGGCACATGAAAAGATGCTCAGTATTGCTAATTATTAGAGAAATGCAAATCAAAACTACAATGAGGTTTCACCACACACCAGAATGGCCATCATCAAAAAAGTCTACAAATAAATGCTGGAGAGGGGTGGTAAAAAGGAAACCCTCCTACACTGTTGGTGGGAATGTAACTTGGTGCAGCCACTATGAAGAACTTGATGGAGCTTCTTTAAGAAACTGAAAATAGAGTTACCATATGGTCCAGCAATCCCACTCCCGGGCATATATCCGGAAGAGACAAAAACTCTAATTCAAAAAGATACATGCACCTTAATGTACACAGCAGCACTATTTACAATAGCCAAGATATGGAAGCAACCTAAGTGTTCACTGACAGATAAATGGATAAGATGTGGTGTGTGTGTGTGTGTGTGTGTGTATATATATATATATATATATATATATATATACACACACACACACACACACACACACACACATACACACACAATGGAATATTACTCAGCCATAAAAAAATAATGAAATACTGCCATTTGCAGCAACATGGATGAACCTAGGGATTATCATATTAAGTAAGTCAAAGACAAATATCATATGATATCACTTATATGTGGAATCTAAAAAATAATACAAATGAACTTATTTACCAAAGAGAAACAGATTCACAGACACAGAAAACAAACTTATGGTTACCAAAGAGGAAAGTGGTGGTCGTGGGAAATAAATTAGGAGCTTGGGATTAACATATACACACTACTATATATAAAATAGATAAACACAAGGTCCTACTGTATAGCATGGGAAACTATACTCAATATTTTGTAATAACCTATAATGGAAAAGACTCTGAAAAAGAATATCTATATCTATCTATATTTCTATATATATCTCTATATATATCTGAATCACTTTGCTGGATACCTGAAATGAACACGACATTGTAAATCAACTATACATCAATTAAAAAAAAAAGTGTGTTTGCTTCCCCTCATTTCCCTTCATGCCAGTACACTGAGGGTAGGCAAAGCAACAGATGCACAGGATAAGCCACAGGTCACCTCCTCCACATGAGGCTGTTCAGTCGGTAGTACAGGCACGAGATGTGCCTCAGTGGGTCAGACGAACGGTCTGTGGGAAAATGGGTTTCCTCTGGGATATCACCCTTGATAAGGAAATGCCCACTTCCCCTTGTATAGACGAATGTGTTCTTATGGCTTCTTTAAATCTACAGCTAAACTTAGGTTAAATGCTACTGATTTGGAACTAATGTAAAGAAACTGAGACGGGTATATTTTTATATTATTTATTAAAAAATAAGTGGAGTAAGAAATAAGTGAAGTAAGCAAGACTACAAGGGGGAAACTACAGTACTAAGGCAATACTGTATTTAAGAACGTATTGTTTTTTAAACACACGAGGAAAACAATATATAAAGACACACAGAGACCCTCTCTCGCTCTGCAGACGTCACTGGGGAATGACACGTTCTGCCTGAGGAATTAGACGGCTGCAATCTGCCTGTTTAGCCAGTGAGCACTTCGGAAATGTCGATCATCGTGAATCGAACACAGCTGTGGGGGTACCTATTCTATGAGCACATCAGCACTCAGGAGGCTGGGACAGCACAGCAAACACGTCAGACCCGTCTCTGCCCTTCTCCGTGGCACTGTTTGCTGAAGCAGAACATTCAGAACCTAGCCTTTTACTGCTGACGCAGGGGCAGCACTGTAAACGTAAGCTGGTGAGGGGACTGCAGCATCCCACTAAGAGGATATTCTATTGGTGAAGCCTAAGGTTCCATCGAGGATTTAGCAGCTGCACCCACAGTTCACCTGCAGAGTTTGCAAGCAAAATTCCCAGACCTTCTTCAAATACATCGCTACCAAACAAGGCTTTAACCTATAAACCCATACACTGGCGGCCTTTATGGGACTTAACACGTCCTTTGTTAACACATTTGTCTGGGGGCTTTGGTTACCACTGGGGCCATCATCTTGAGTGTTACTCACTCTCTTGCTGCCCCTCTCAGCTTGGAATCACAGCATGGGAGATCTTCTCCCTCTGCTGCTGCAGAGCCACTGGCCAGTTCCCGCCTGGCAGCAAACCCACCCACGATGATGCCATTATCAAGCTCACATTTCACGACGGAATCCACGGGAACATCTCAAAGACTGACAAGTGCAGCTTGAAGACCGGGTGGGCCAGGCGTGACCTGGCCTGTCAGCCCCACCCCACCCTGCTCAAAAAGAAAAGTAGAAGAAAGGAGAAAGGTAGGAAGGGATGAATGGGAAAGGAAAAAGAAATGAGCTGGATTTTGTTCAAAAACTTGTAAGGACTTGTTCTTCCTGTTTTTAGTATTTTAGGGGTGGGAGTGGAATAGAAACATATAAAATGAAGATATCCATTTCTAGTCAACCCTGCCCTGGAGGTCTCCGCCAGGGAAATTAGGCAAGGAAATGAACTAAAAGACATCCAGTTTGGGAAGAAGTAAAACTATCTCTATTTGCACGTGATATGATCTTGCATATAGAAAATCCTAAGGGTTGCACTAAAAACCTACTAGAACTAATACACAAGTTCAGCATGGTTGAAAGATACAAGATCAACATACAAAAATCAATTTTATTTTTATACACTTGCAGTGAATAATCTGAAATTGAAATTAAGAAAAAAACTCCATTTACAATAGCATCAAAAAGAAGAAAATACTTAATAATAAAGTTAACAAAAGAAGTATAAAACTTACACTCTGAAAACTATAAAACATTGTTGAAAGGAATTAATGAATAAATGAAAAGACACTTGTGTTCATGGATCATAAGACTTAATATTGCTATGATGGCAGCACTCTCCAAATTCATCTATGGATCCAACAAAATCCCCATCAAAATCTCACCTGGCTTCGTTCCAGAAATTAACAAGCTGATCCTAAAATTCATATGGAAATTCAAGAGACCCAGAAGAGCAAACACAACCGTGAAAAAGAACAAAGTTAGAGGATTCACACTTCCTGATTTCAAAACTTACTACAAAGCTACAATAAGGATATAACGATAGACATATAAATGGGATAGGATTGAGAGTCTGCAAATAAACTCTCACATTTGGTCAACTGATATTTGACAAAGGTGCCAAGGATTCAATGGGGGAAATAACCGTCTTTTCAAATGGTACTAGAATGATTGGAAAAGAATTAATCAGTAAGCTTCCACATTAATGAAAGTTGACCACAGTTATTCCCGAATAAACAGAAACCAACTCTAGCCGTGGAGCAACTAAGCCCATGTGCCACAACTACTGAGCCTGCGCTCTAGAGCCTGTGAGCCACAACTACTGAGCCCGTGTGCCACAACTACTGAAGCCTGTGCACCTAGAGCCCGTGCTCCGCAACGAGAGAAGCCACCGTGATGAGAAGCACGGGTGCTGCAATGAAGACTAGCCCCCGCTCGCAGCAACTAGAGAAAGCCCACGCACAGCAACGAAGACTCAACGCAGCCAAAAATAAATAAATGCAAAATAAATTTATTAAAAAAAAAGAAACCAACTCTAAAAAAAAAAAAAAGAAACCAACTCTTAAAAAAAAAATCCACGTGCAAAACAATGAATTGGACCACCAACCTAACATCATATAGAAAAATTAACTCGAAATGGATGAAAGACCTAAATGTAAGCGCTAAACTATAAAACTCTTAAAAAAGCCCCATAGAAATAAATCTTCATGACCTTGGATTAGGTAATGGTATCTTAGATATGACACCAAAAGCACAAGCAACAAAAGAAAAAATAAACTGGACTTCATCAAAATTAAAGAACACTTGTGTTTCAAAGGAAATTATTAAAAATGTGAAAGGACCAACCCACAGAATGGGAGAAAATTTTTGCAAATCTTATATCTGATCAGAGTCTAATATCAAGGATTTATAAAGACTTGCAACTCAATAATAAAAAACAACCCAATTAAAATGAGTAAAAGATCTAAACAGACATTTCTCCCAAGATGTACAAATGGCCACTAAGCATAAGAAAAGATGCTCAACATCATTAGTCATGAGGAAAATGCAAATCAAAACCACAATGAGATAACTCCTACTAGGATGGCTATAATGAAAAAGATATGAAATAGCTAGTGCTGGGCAGGCTGTGGACAAAGTGGAGCCCTCACACCTGCTTCTGGGGATGAAAGATGGTGCAGCCATTGAGGAAAACATGCAGCACTTCCTCCAATGGCCAAACGTTAAGAGTCACTGCATGACCCAGAGTGGAACTCACTCTGGGTTTATACCCAAGAGAAATGAAAACTTGTCTACACAAAAACGTGTACAGAAAGAAGCATTATTCATAAAAGTGAATAAGTGGAAAAAACGCAAACGTCCATCAGGTGATGAACAGATAAAATGTGGTCCATCTACAGAATGGAACATTATTCAACTATAAAAAGGAATGAAGTACTGACACACACTCCAACATGGGTAAACCTCAAAAACATCACACTAAGTAAAAGAGGCCAGACACTAAAGGTCATTCATTGTGTGACTCCATGTGTATGAATGTCCAGAATGGGCAAATCCATAGAGACAGAAAGCAGACTAGTGGCTGCCAGGGACTGTGGGGAGGGGAGATGAGGGCACTAGCGAGAGGGTACAGGGTTTCCTTAGGGATGATGGGACTGTTCTAAAATTGATTGTGGTGACGGTTGCACAACTCTGAGAACATAATAAAAATGACTGAACTGCACAATCAATGAAGCTTTTACCAAAAAACCCACAAAAACGAAGTGAAGATCACTCTTCGGGTGTCAGAGCGCCGCCAAGCACCTTGCATCCACAGTTCAGCTTCCACGGTCCTCATTCCCTGTGCTCTTACTCTTTTGAGTTCGTTTCTGAACTTCTGCTTCTTAAGGAAGGTTTACTTACTCCATAAGCTAGATCAGAGGCCAGTGTCGCTCATGACCCTTAAATGCCTTCCCTACACTAGCCCGTGCCTGCCTCAGGAAAGAACACACCTTCCTTCCTTCCAAGACCAGTCCTCAGACTCCTCAGGAACAAGATCACAAGTAGCCAGAGCAGCCCTGGAGGATGCCACAGCCCCCAGCCTGAGACCTGGTCCTTGGGGAGGGCGGGGCACCAGGGATGAGATGGGGTTGTGTGCAGGGTCACTCAGGAAAGCTGGGCGGAGAGGGGGCAGATGACTAAGGAAGAAACATCTGGAGTTTCCCATTTTCTCAGTGAGATCCCCAGACACAGGGCCGCAAGGATGCTAGGGATCGTTGAAAGGGTGGAGAACATGCCAAGGTGGCAGCTGTCCTGGCCAAGGGGTGCAGGTGTCCACTGGGGAGGCCCCAGGCTGGGTGTCTTGGCTCACGCAGTCAAGGCTCTGACTGGGGCCATGAGGCCAGCTCCACCTGCTGACCTGCTGCCCCCACCCCAGTGGCCGAGCACCTGCAGAGATGGAAGGGGTGGTGGGGTCTCCTGCTGAGTTTGGTGATGTGGCCAGTGACCTGGCTCTGGGCCTCTCCTGGAAAGGCAAAGCTCCCATGTTGTCATGACAACGCCCCACTTGACATCACCAGGTTCTCCCCATGGGCAGGTGGGGGTCACCGGGAGACCCCATGGGGCAGCAGTGGGTAGGGGGGAGGGCAAACACCTCCCCAGGGCAGGGCACACAATGCAACCAGGACACGGCCCCCACCCTGTCTGGGCACCTCCCATTCTGTCTCCCCTACCCTGTCCCAGTAGTACCCCCACCCAATCCTGGGTGCCCTCTTCCCCCAACTCCCCATCCCCTGCTTCTCTACTTTCCACGCTGCTTGTACCACAAATGCGCCTCCAGCCAAACGGTCCTGGTCCCTGGGTCCTTTTCTCTACTGTCCCGGTCTATCCCTTCTGGACGCCAGGCTTGCCAGCTTCCCAGGAAGTCCTCTCTGTGGTCAGAAGGCCCCCATGGCTCCCCCTTACACCTCTCTCACCCACCAGGCACAGCTGCTACCAGGCCCTCTGCAGGTGGCTCACTGCGGCCTCTCCTTTTCCTCCAAGCCCCCCACCAGGCCCCCACTGATCTTGGGCAGGATGCCAGCTCTGCTCCCAGATTTTGTACTTAACTGTGACTGGTTTGTGATCGTCATGAGTTCTATGCCCCCCAGATTAGGAGGTCAGGTCAGGCTCACACAGCTGGTATTTTAAGACCGGGGCTCAGCGCTGGGCAGGAAGATGTGAGTCTCATCCTGGCTGCATGGGCTCCCCCTGCCCCAACACACACACAGGGGGCCTATGAGCCAGGTGACCTCCAAGGCCGGAGCCTAGGAGTCAGCTCTAGGTCAGCTGGGTTTCAGAGTACGGCCTCCCTAGGTCCAGGGATGAACTTTTACAAAGAAAAAGGCATGTTGGTTGGTACGTGAAATCTCACTTGTTGACGGCGAGAGGATGAGGGTCCCCTCCCCAACTCTTGGGTTGTTCCACACGAGGGTACCCCTTGCCCAGGTCAGGAGGAGGCTGGTCATGACCTTCCGGTCCTGGGAACGGGTGTATCCCAGGGAGCTGGGCCACACACACCCATGGGCAGGTTCTCCAAGCGCTCACCAGGGCCGGGGGTTGGTGCCCCACAGCCCACCACACAGCTCCCAGTGGTGAAACTGTTTAAGAGACGAGGCAGGGCACTGCCATGGGCAGCTTCCCAGGCCGCCCCAAGCTCTGGGTCCTGGGAGGCAGAGGGAAAGGGGAGGTGTCCACCCTGCTTGTGGGGTCCGGAGAGGCTGCCCCTCCCTCCCCCGGCCTGGGACCCACTGCTGCAGAGGGACGGGTCACTCACAGGCAGGAGAGGCCGGACCTCCTTCCCCTCCTCAATCAGAACTGCCCCTAGGACTGGGGTGCGGCCCAGCAGCCAGAGTGGCGCTGGAAAGGTCGGCTTCTGGCAAAATCCCCCAGATCAGCTGGCACAGAGCCCCCTCCTGGCTGAGGCGCACATGCACCTGGTAAGGGTGCTTTCACACAAAGCAAGACTGCCCACTGAAAGCCTGGGTTTCCAGCTCCTCTTGAAGAACTCCAGACCTGGCAACTTGGCCACAGCCCACCATACCCTCTGGGTGGAGGGTGTGGAGGCCCCCCCTCAGGTGGGACATCCACTTGTCTGTCCTTGCTGTTGCCTGCTCGCTCCCTGAGGCATCTGGCTTCCTACCTAGACATCAGGACTCCAAACCAGACCCCCACACCCCAGAGGCACCAAACTGCACGCCCTCCCAGCCACCAGCCACGGGAGTCACACAAAACCCCTTGAAAAATGAGAAACCACCAGCACCCCTTCTAAGGGAGGTGGGGCCAGAGTACCGCCCTGCACCTTGCTGCAGGCAGGTGCCCACAGGTGACTGCCTTCCACCCACAGCCGGGCAGGGCTAGAACCTCACTGGCTCCTGAGGCCCCAGCCCGTGTGGCGCTGACCAGCCAGGTGCCAAGTGCCCCGGGAGGGTCAGGGGACTGTGTTCCAGGGACCTGAGGGAGGAACCACACCAACGCGCCCTTCCACGGCCCCCAGTCCACAAGGCAGCAGGCTGTGTGGGTGTCAACTTTAATAGGGGGCTGGCTTGTCTGGGGGGCTAAGAGGGTCCCCTTTGTCTTCCTGTTGGGAGTGAAATCTCAGGGAGATTGTCTAATTCCAAAACGAACCGTGAACTAGGGAAGTCACTTCCATCCTTCCCAGTCTCCACTTGGCTGCTAACAGCTCGAAGCTGGCAGCTCGGGAACCCGCAGCCACACCGGCCGGCTATCCTGGAATGTCCGTCAGCAGGACTGGGCCTCTGTACGGCCCCAGGAGTGATGGGGTGGGCAGACCTCCTAGAGTCATCAAAATCCAGCAGGGACGCACCCCTCCTGGTCCACCACCCACAAACGCCGACGTGGAAGCAGAGAGGTTACCACCCCCAAGTCTACATGGAAACTGGGCACGTCCGGGAGCCAGGCCAAGGGAGGGCCCCCTTAACCAAAGCCCTGCCAGCTAATGGGAGCAGCAGGAAGAAGGGAAAGGGAAGGGTGGGGAGGCCAGGTCTGATGTGCCTTCCACAGAAGACAGGGTGGCGGAGACACTGGCCCGTGGAGCCGCGCGACCCGGGACGGGAGGTGTGACCAGCACCAGGAGCGTTGGGCCTGGCCGTGGCCCAGGGGAACCACAGCTGCAGAAGCTGCGTCTGGCCGGAGAGTTTGAATGTTGCCATTTAATCCAGAAACGAGAGCAAGACAGCAGCGCCAGGGAAACGCTCCGTAGTCATCCTGATCCGGAGCCCTGTGTGTGCTGTGCTGCTCCGTCAGCTCCCGGCCCACCTGGCCCGGCGCCAGCCTCCTGGGAGCCCGGCCAGGGCCGGACACGCACCCAAACTCTGTGGGCCCCAGTCCTCTGGAATCCCCGTGAGTCCCACACAAGTTACGAGGCTGCCACCACTTCCGCCTGTCGGGGCCTGGCCTTGACGGGGACTTTCTCTGTGGAGGAAACATAGAGATGGCTGTCGCGTACAGAAGACCCCAGAGGCGGGAACTTCCCGAAAAGGACAAGAGGCAGCAAGGAGCCAGGTCAGGGCTTTGCGCTCTGGGAAGAACGGGCACAGCTCTGAGAAAGGCGAGTTACACACAGAAGCCGGGAGGGATGACAAACAGCAGGCACTGGGCACAAGCACTCAGGACGTGCACCCCTAACCCACGGACCCCAGAAAGGAGGCCAAGCAGCAGCAAGGGAGCAGAGAGAACTGAGGAGGAATCGCGAAAGACGAGTCCGGGCGGATAGAGAATTTCTGAAGGCGTGTTATGCGATGCCGCGGGGAAGGTCGTCCCAGTGACGTTTAGTGGACGGCTGGTCCTGGGCTGGACCCAGAAGAGCCTGCACAGCTCAACTGGCCCTTTCCCGACTCTAACTTTGGGATTCGCCTCTCTGAACGGGGTCTGGCTCTTACAAGGTTACCGAAACTGCTCAGAAGCCTGGGCTCAAACCCAGGGCGAGGCCTGCACTCCGCCTGAGCTGGTGCCAGCGAGCACGCCCACCAAGCAGGGGGGTTGGGGCCCGACCCTCACCAGGCAGGAAGGGCAGGGCCCAGAGGCCAGGATATTTTGCTTTGCTCTAGAACGCACGGTTCTCCAAAGGACATAACGAGGAGGGTACCTGGGATCTTTTCAGGAAGGGGTTCTGAAGGAACCTCTGGCAGCTCTATCTGTTCCTGCAAGAAACAGAGGATAAAGGCTGTGAGATACAATCACCTTGTCCTTCTCTTGGAGAGAACAGCATCCTGTTCACTTACGCTCTCAGCGGGATTTACATAGGACACAAATCCTCCAGCACGCAAGCCCAGGGTGCATCCTCCCTGGCTTCTGGCATCTCTGCAACTCATATCACCGGGGGCACAGTGACCACAAAAGGTGGCTGCTTCCAACGGCCCAGAGCCCGAGGGGCTCCCAACCCAAAGTTCCATTCTGAGTCTGAGACAAGGGCTTTGAAACACGCACCCATGCAGGTCAGGGGCCCCAGTGGCGCCTCTGCCTCAGGTGGTGGTACCTGGGTGCACCCGCTGTTCCAGCGAGTGCTGGTCTACCTCTCGGGCCTTGGGAGGAAGTAGTTCAGCAGGCAGGTGCACACAGGGCCCCCAGGCAGCGAGCAGCAGTGCTAAGGACCTGCTTGCCTGGCCTGGTCTATGGCTGGGGGTGGCAGGCTGGTGGGCACGGTGTGAATTCGGCTTGCTTAGGCAGGGGCCCACAGAGATGGAGACGCCCTCCATCAGGGAGCAAACACAGACTCAGGGCCTGAAGTGATGGCTGGCTGGTTAGAGGCCTCTGGGCCAACACATGGAGGCCCTGTGTGTGACAGCGAGTGACCGGCCACAAGAGGGAAAAAGCCCCCATTTGATCTAAAACCCACACACTGCCCACTGGGGAGGAAAGGGCTGAGGGAGCTAGGAGGGTCGGTATTCCGCTCTGTCCTGGCACCTGGTTCACTCTGAGGCCTGCAACACCTGGGTGGACAACCTGCAAAATGTTCTTTCCAGGCCAGTCCTGCCCTGCAGTCAGCCAGGTGGATGGGGAGAAGGGACCTCAGTTTAGTACAAATGCCAGTTGTTTTAGGGAAGAAAACCAGCTGCAGAACCAGGGCTGTGTGCTCAAGTGAAACCTGACACAGTCGCTCGCCGAGGCCAGTGAGCAGAGCCCTCCTGGGGGGGTCCCTACACCTGGGCCTGTGTCAGTGCCGGGGGTACTGTTACCTGAGTGATTGCGTCCAGCTCCTCCAGGATGGCATCTTCGTCCTCCTGAGTGAAGCTTCCTGCCAACAGCTCATCTATTTGCTGCAAAAGGAGGAGCAGAGGTGAGGAGCATGGCTGGGCTGGGGTGGGGGAAAGGTGGGCCCTCGTGGAGGAAGGAGACAGCCCCAGCTTAAGGCTCCTCTCACTCGAAAGAAGGAAGGCAGCCCCCACGTGGTGCGGGAAGGCCTGGCCCTCGAGGGTGGCGCAGGACATTCAGCGAGTTGGCCACTGTCCTCGCTGGCTGCCAGATGGCGGGCCCCGTGGTGCGGCAACACCTACCCGCTGGTACTCCACAGCCTCCTGCGTCTCGTCCAGTATCCGCTCCACCTCTTCTATGGACATCACCTGATCGGTTACAAGTTTTTGAGCCTTGTCAGTGAAGCACGTAACAGAACCCCCTACACGAAGGCCACCTGCATTGGCAGGGCGCACGGCCTAGCCCCTCTGTTCCTGTTTAAATGAAGCCACGCCAAGCGGGATATAACACATCTTTGGTTATTTCTGTCCCAGGCAGGGCCCGTCCACAGAGGCATGGAGCTGTCAGACAGTCTTTTCAGAAGCCTCAACTGACCTCCTTGGACCCCTGCTGGCCCTTCTGGCACCCAAACCAACCCTAGCGGTAGTCAGAAGTATAACAATTTTTCTCTGGCCAGGTGACTTGATTTCTTTTGGGTTCAAAGCGGCACCTTTGCAATTCTCATATCAGACAAAATAGACTTTAAAACAAAGACTATTAGAAGAGACAAAGAAGGACACTACATAATGATCAAGGGATCGATCCAAGAAGAAGATATAACAATTGTAAATATTTATGCACCCAACATAGGTGCACCTCAATACATAAGGCAAATACTGACAACCATAAAAGGGGAAATCGACAGTAACACATTCATAGTAGGGGACTTTAACACCCCACTTTCACCAATGGACAGATCATCCAAAATGAAAATAAATAAGGAAACACAAGCTTTAAATGATACATTAAACGAGATGGAGTTAATTGATATTTATAGGACATTCCATCCAAAAACAACAGAATACACATTTTTCTCAAGTGCTCATGGAACATTCTCCAGGATAGATCATATCTTGGGTCACAAATCAAGCCTTGGTAAATTTAAGAAAATTGAAATTGTATCAAGTATCTTTTCTGACCACAACGCCATGAGACTACATATCAATTACAGGAAAAGATCTGTAAAAAATACAAACACATGGAGGCTAAACAATACACTACTTAATAATGAAGTGATCACTGAAGAAATCAAAGAGGAAATCAAAAAATACCTAGAAACAAATGACAATGGAGACACAACGACCCAAAACCTGTGGGATGCAGCAAAAGCAGTTCTAAGGGGGAAGTTTATAGCAATACAAGCCCACCTTAAGAAGCAGGAAACATCTCGAATAAACAACCTAACCTTGCACCTCAAGCAATTAGAGAAAGAAGAACAAGAAAACCCCAAAGCTAGCAGAAGGAAAGAAATCATAAAAATCAGATCAGAAATAAATGAAAAAGAAATGAAGGAAACAATAGCAAAGATCAATAAAACTAAAAGCTGGTTCTTTGAGAAGATAAACAAAATAGATAAACCACTAGCCAGACTCATTAAGAAAAAAAGGGAGAAGACTCAAATCAATAGAATTAGAAATGAAAAAGGAGAGGTAACAACTGACACTGCAGAAATAAAAGAGATCATGAGAGATTACTACAAGCAACTCTATGCCAATAAAATGGACAATCTGGAAGAAATGGACAAATTCTTAGAAATGCACAACCTGCCAAGACTGAATCAGGAAGAAATAGAAAATATGAACAGACCAATCACAAGCACTGAAATTGAAACTGTGATTAAAAATCTTCCAACAAAGAAAAGCCCAGGACCAGATGGCTTCACAGGCGAATTCTATCAAACATTTAGAGAAGAGCTAACACCTATCCTTCTCAAACTCTTCCAAAATATAGCAGAGGGAGGAACACTCCCAAACTCCTTCTACGAGGCCACCATCACCTTGATACCAAAACCAGACAAGGATGTCACAAAGAAAGAAAACTACAGGCCAATATCACTGATGAACATAGATGCAAAAATCCTCAACAAAATACTAGCAAATAGAATCCAACAGCACATTAAAAGGATCATACACCATGATCAAGTGGGGTTTATTCCAGGAATGCAAGGATTCTTCAATATACGCAAATCTATCAATGTGATAAACCATATTAACAAACTGAAGGAGAAAAACCATATGATCATCTCAATAGATGCAGAGAAAGCTTTTGACAAAATTCAACACCCATTTATGATAAAAACCCTGCAGAAAGTAGGCATAGAGGGAACTTTCCTCAACATAATAAAGGCCATATATGACAAGCCCACAGCAAACATCATCCTCAATGGTGAAAAACTGAAAGCATTTCCACTAAGATCAGGAACAAGACAAGGTTGCCCACTCTCACCACTCTTATTCAACATAGTTTTGGAAGTTTTAGCCACAGCAATCAGAGAAGAAAAGGAAATAAAAGGAATCCAAATCGGAAAAGAAGAAGTAAAGCTGTCACTGTTTGCAGATGACATGATCCTATACATAGAGAACCCTAAAGATGCTACCAGAAAACTACTAGAGCTAATCAATGAATTTGGTAAAGTGGCAGGATACAAAATTAATGCACAGAAATCTCTGGCATTCCTATATACTAATGATGAAAAATCTGAAAGTGAAATCAAGAAAACACTCCCATTTACCATTGCAACAAAAAGAATAAAATATCTAGGAATAAACCTACCTAAGGAGACAAAAGATCTGTATGCAGAAAATTATAAGACACTGATGAAAGAAATTAAAGATGATACAAATAGATGGAGACATATACCATGTTCTTGGATTGGAAGAATCAACATTGTGAAAATGACTCTACTACCCAAAGCAATCTATAGATTCAATGCAATCCCTATCAAACTACCACTGGCATTTTTCACAAAACTAGAACAAAAAATTTTGCAATTTGTATGGAAACACAAAAGACCCCGAATAGCCAAAGCAATCTTGAGAACGAAAGAAGGAACTGGAGGAATCAGGCTCCCAGACTTCAGACTATACTACAAAGCTACAGTTATCAAAACGGTATGGTACTGGCACAAAAACAGAAAGATAGATCAATGGAACAGGATAGAAAGCCCAGAGATAAACCCACGCACATATGGTCACCTTATCTTTGACAAAGGAGGCAGAAATGTACCGTGGAGAAAGGACAGCCTATTCAATAAGTGGTGCTGGGAAAACTGGACAGCTACATGTAAAAGTATGAAGTTAGATCACTCCCTAACACCATACACAAAAATAAGCTCAAAATGGATTAAAGACCTAAATGTAAGGCCAGAAACTATCAAACTCTTAGAGGAAAACATAGGCAGAACACTCTATGACATAAATCACAGCAAGATTCTTTCTGACCCACCTCCTAGAGTAATGGAAATAAAAACAAGAGTAAACAAATGGGACCTAATGAAACTTAAAAGCTTTTGCGCAGCAAAGGAAACCATAAAGAAGACCAAAAGACAACCCTCAGAATGGGAGAAAATATTTGCAAATGAAGCAACTGACAAAGGATTGATCTCCAAAATTTATAAGCAGCTCATGCAGCTTAATAACAAAAAAACAAACAACCCAATCCAAAAATGGGCAGAAGACCTAAATAGACATTTCTCCAAAGAAGATATACAGAGTGCCAACAAACACATGAAAGTATGCTCAACATCACTAATCATGAGAGAAATGCAAATCAAAACTACAATGAGATATCATCTCACACCAGTCAGAATGGCTATCATCAAAAAATCTACAAACAATAAATGCTGGAGAGGGTGTGGAGAAAAGGGAACCCTCTTACACTGTTGGTGGGAATGTAAATTGATACAGCCACTGTGGAGAACAGTATGGAGGTTCCTTAAAAAGCTACAAATAGAACTACCATATGACCCAGCAATCCCACTACTGGGCATATACCCTGAGAAAACCATAATTCAAAAAGAGTCATGTACCAAAATGTTCATTGCAGCTCTATTTACAATAGCCCAGAGATGGAAACAACCTAAGTGTCCATCATCGGATGAATGGATAAAGAAGATGTGGCACATATATACAATGGAATATTACTCAGCCATAAAAAGAGACGAAATTGAGCTATTTGTAATGAGGTGGATAGACCTAGAGTCTGTCATACAGAGTGAAGTAAGTCAGAAAGAGAGAGACAAATACCGTATGCTAACACATATATATGGAATTTAAAAAAAAAATGTCATGAAAAACCTAGGGGTGAAACAGGAATAAAGACACAGACTTAGTAGAGAATGGACTTGAGGCTATGGGGAGGGGGAAGTGTAAACGGTGACAAAGCGATAGAGAGGCATGGACATATATACACTACCAAACGTAAGGTAGATAGCTAGTGGGAAGCAGCCGCATAGCGCAGGGAGATCAGCTCGGTGCTTTGTGACCGCCTGGAGGGGTGGGATAGGGAGGGTGGGAGGGAGGGAGATGCAAGCGGGAAGAGATATGGGAATATATGTATATATATAACTGATTCATTTTGTTGTGAAGCTGAAACTAACATACCATTGTAAAGCAATTATACTCCAATAAAGATGTTAAAAAATAAATAAATAAATAAAATAAAAATGTTTGAAAGATCCTAAAAAAAAAAAAAAAAAAAAAAAAAAAAGCGGCACCTTTGCTTGACTGGTCACCATCACATTGGACAGTCAGAAAGGCAGTGTAACCTCAGCTCTCTGCCCAGCCCCACTGCCATCCACTCATCAGGAATGAGATGGGGTGGGGGCCGGGGCACGCCATCTCTGCGCCTCACCTCTCCTTTCACCATCCACCTCTGTGCTGTTTCTTGAAATGAAGCTGTGTTCACCTCCTCTGGGAAGTCCTCCAGATTAGTTCACCCCCCCCCCCACTAAAACCAGACTGTCCCTCTAGTCACTTTAACATCTCTGGACACGGTACAATTTTTTTTTGTACCACTAGACTGTCACTCTCTCCCATCACCCTCTCCCGGTAGTGACTGGCTTTCCCTCATGCCCAAAGGCCTGCGTGCAGGTGTGGCCTCAGGGACTAACCCTCTCCTTGTTCCACTGGCTGCCCTTCCTCTCTTTCCCCAGTCCTGCAAGACTTACCTGGTGCATCTTATTCAGACACTCATTTCCAAACTGCAGCCCCTCGATCACCTTCATTTCAATCTGGGTGAACTCAATACTCTGGACCTGAGGAAGAAACCCATGTGGTCAGGGGCCCACCTTCTCTGCCGCCTCATGCAGACCCATGGAAGGGAGTTAGGATCACACTATCACTGACAAAGACTGCTGGGCCTCAGAGCAAACTGTCTCTGCCTTCCTCCTCCTTCTATCCTTTCCCGCTGCCCTGACCAACACTTGGGCAGAACT
This sequence comes from Tursiops truncatus, assembly GCF_011762595.2. Classification (NCBI taxonomy): domain Eukaryota; kingdom Metazoa; phylum Chordata; class Mammalia; order Artiodactyla; family Delphinidae; genus Tursiops; species Tursiops truncatus. The sequence goes on from NC_047053.1 coordinate 47,152,133, forward strand.
GAGAGGGCATGGGAGGAACCGCAAAGTAGACTGCTTATAACCAGCAGCTCTGTTAGCAGAAGAGCAGAACTAGAGCTCTGGGTCCTGAAACTGGATCATTTCGGGAGCCTCCTGCAGATCCCAACACCTCTTCAGTCACTGGGGCAGACTCCCCGCCCACTCCACTACCCATAAGTGGCCTAGTCCCCCAGCCACCATCCTGCAAGAGCCAACCTGCTGCAGCCCCTTAAGACGGTCAGGCTCCCATCAAAGATTCTCCTCCACCTCCAGGCCTGACCCATTCCATAGCCGTGGGCTGAGAGGTCCAGGAGAAGAAAATGATAGGTTTCAGTCCTCCGAGGGGACTCTGGTGCCTACATGGTCCATGGCCCACACCCCCCGACCCCTACTAGGCCTACCATGGTCTCCAGGCTGGTGATCTGGTTTTCTGTTTTGTCCAGGAGCTGCTCCCGGTATCGCTTCTTCTTGAGCAGCAGCTTGGCCCGTCTGCAGAGGGAACCCAAGCAGTGACCCAGCAGCCATGGCCATCAGCTGCCCTGGCCTGGCACTGACCAGCCTCCTGGCCTACCCCACCTCTGCTCTAGGCCGATGGGGGACAGAACCCATCTCCCGAAGACCGGCCTCCAGCCCCACTCACTCCTTCCTGCCGTCGCGCAGGAGCTGCCGGGCAATCTCCCGCTCCCGCTCCAGCTGCTGGGTGATCCTCTTCTGGTATTGCTTCAGCTTATCCCGCTGCTGCTTCAGTTGCTGCCGGGAAAGCAGGCCTTGTGTTGACACCAAGCCCCCTCAGGGCACGCTGGACACTCACCGGGCTACCCGGTGTCCAGGAGAGCCAGTACAGAGGTTGCTGGGGTCACTGAAGGGCCCCCCACAGGCCAGGCTGCCCCAACTGTCACCAATGGAAGCACATCCTCTGAAACTGAGTTCTCCATGGGGACAAGTTTGCCCCCCAGGGCAAGTGGGACACTATCTGGAGACATCCCTGGCTGTCACACTGGGGATGCCACTGGCATCTAGGAGGTGGAGGCCAGGGATGCAGCTCAATATCCTACAAATCTCCCCCACCCCAGACAGAGAGCCAGTCCTAACGTCCTCAGCACCGGGGTGGAGGGCATGCTCTCACCGCCGTCAGGGCGCGGCATCGCCGTCATGGCAGGGCATCGCCATCAGCGAGGAGTGTGAGCGCTGGTCAGGGAGTGTGGCCAGCACCTCCAAGGTGAAGAGACGACACAGAAGTCGCTGGTGACAGTCACCCGAGTGCCACCATCCCAGCCCAGCCATGGCTGGAGACTGGGGCCTTCCCTCCCAGCTTCACTCCTCTATGGACTTCAGCCATTTGCCATCAGCTCCCCTGCTCTTGACACTTATCACCATACGTGAGTGGACAACAGATGGTGCACTGAGGTGAGAGGTTCACGTGACCGTGCCAATCACCTAGGACCCCAGTGTCCCAAAAAGGATGCAAGGCCATTTTCAAGCCTTAGTCTCTCTTTCCCTATTTTAAGCCATTTACATTTCTTCCAGATTTCATCATTTCAGGTAACGCTACAGTGAGCACCTGCAAGCACAAGGCACTTGTCAGATAGAAGACTATGTCTTCAGGGTCGGTTATGGGGAGTGAGTTAACTGGGTCAAAGGTGTGCACCTCTTTAAAACTCAACATGATGAGAAATTAGCCCCCAGTGTAGACGTGGTCAGTCTGTCTCAAGCGGCCGCTCCCCAGTTCCCTCCACAGCTCCATTCTCTTTAGAGGCCGTCTGCCCCAGCGCAACCCATGGCCGGTGGGTCAGGCTCAGCGACAGCCGCACGTCCTGTCCCTGCTGCCGTGAGAGGCGCCCGCCTTCCCACCCCGTGACCAGCCTGCCCGCTGACAAGGTACAACCAGGAAACAGTGAAACGCGGGCACCGCCTCCCGAGACCCGAGGCACAGCTCAGTCGCCGCACTGGGACCGCCTACACCCGCAGCGACCGGATTCGCTCAGACTCGCTGGGAACCGGACCCGGACACGCTCCCCACCGGCAGCCCACCGCTCACCGCCCCAGACGGGCTCTGGGGCTGCGGCCCCGGCGTGGGGCTGGGCGGCCGGAGGGGCCGAAGCCCGTGGCGAGAGCGGAAACGCAGCCGGTAGCCGTCGTGCCTCGGTTTCCCCGCCCGGCCCAGGTGTCCCCGGCTCGCGTCCACCCGCCTGCAGGGCCCGGCGTCTTACCAGGATGGCCTTGTCCTGCTCCGTGACCCGGCTCTGCTGCTTCTTACGGCCGAAAAGGTTGCCCATGGCGGCCGGCGCGGCCCGGCCCGCGCCCCGCCGCCCAGCCCGGTCGGCTCCGCACGTCGCGGCCTCCGTAGTTCGGACCCAACCCACCCCCGCTACGGCGGCCGCGCGGGGCCAAGCGCCGCAGAACGCGGAACGCGGCTGTCCGCAGACGGAGGCCCCGCCCCGAGAAGCGGCCGGGGTTCTGGGGCCCTGGATCGCGTGGTTCACGTGCATTTCCAGAATGCCTCACCTGCGCGGACTTCAAGACTAAAAGTTTCATCTCCCACTACGGTGGGACCCTCGCAGGGTGACAGCGTGTACCGTCTCCCGGACGGTCAGAAATCTTGTTCACAAGTCACTGCGCCGCTGGCTCGGACCACAAAATGCTGCGTTTAGTGATGTTACAACCCTGGGCGTCAGAGTGTCCGCTGAACCGCGCCCTGCGCAGCATGCTCCACCCGCTCTGGCCTTCGGGCCGGTGACTAGGCCCCGGAGGAGCCCACCTTCTGGTTCCGTGGGCCCGGGCAGAAGCCCCTACGGGGCATCGGGGATATAGGGCGGGGCGCCACGTACACCTGCAGCCTTGGCTCCCACCCGTGTGTCCTGGCTGGGGTGGGGGTCATAGGATGGCACCCAGCCCTGTTTGGTCTCCCCAACTGATCCCGCAGCCCAGTCTGCATGGGCCCCGCCACCTTTCTAGCAGCCTAGCAGCTCCTGAGCGGTGGGTCATGATAAGATGAGGCGTCCCATGGCATGAGTCCAGCGCTCACCCCTTTCTGTGAAATGAACTCCTTGATCAGAAGCAGTGCTGCGAGGACACCACGATGGGCCTCTCAGTCCACAACAGTGCCGCTGGCAGAAGCCCCCTGGGTGAGGGGGGAGGCAAATCTGTATCCAGAGTGTCTGTTCCCGTGAGGACACGTCACTGCGCCCTGAGGGAAGAGTCCTGATTAGCTAATCTGCTGTTTGGCAGCTGGCTGGTCCCACAGGTAATAATGCCATCTGGGGGGCTCAGTGCTCTTGACCCACTGGGCCCTCAGCAGCGGTGGCCAGGTGAGCCTCAGTGAGGGGAAGTCCATGTAACTGAGCCCCGTAGAGCCTCCATCCCTGCCCACATGGTCACTTTGTCCATACGCCCATTGACCGAGCGCTGGGGGCCTTGGAAAAGCCGTTGGCTCATGTCCAGAGATTGTGCATTGCATCCACCTGGCCATGGAGAGCCTCCTGGGCAGAGGGTGCTCTTTTGTGAGCCTTCCCTGGGACACAAATATGTTGTGTCCACTCTGAGAAGTCCATCCACATCTCTCCCCCAGACTTCCTGTGACCAATCTTCCAGGTCCTGTTTCTTCCAAGTCCCTGCCCGTTCAGTCAAACCTTAGCAGCTGCCTGTGATTCAATACAGATGTAACTTCTTGCCATCCCTCACTGCACACATACAGGCACGACTCCGAGATACTGAGGGTTCTGATCCAGACCACTGCAATAAAGCAAATATTGCAATATTTCACAGGAATTTCTTGCTCTCCCAGTGCATATAAAAGTTATGTTTTATGCTATACTGTAGTCTATTAAATGTGCAATAGCATTATGTCTGAAAAAAAGATGTACATACCTTTATGTACATACATTAATTTTTTTTATACCTTAATTTAAAATGCTTTATTACCCCCAGTCCATCAAGAGAGACATTGGAAGAGAGAAATTGTGTTCTATGGCAGGATCCCCAGGGGCACCTGTCTTGAAATACTCAGAGGTCTTTTTGTATAACTGAATCGCTGAGTTGTCCACCTGAAACTAACACGATATTATAAATCAACTATACTCTTTTTTCCATTTTTTTATTACATTTGGACCTTTAAGAAACATATACCATCAGTCATACCACTATTCAGTAAAAATCTATTTTAGTTTTTAGAATTAGAAAATAAGACTCAAAAGTATGAAAACCACATGGGCATATATAGTAAGTGCTCAACAAATGTTGGCTTTTATTATTATTAGGTGATCATGGGATTGACTTTCACTAATTTGCTCTTGAGTTATAAGCTGCTGTTGACCCAGGGATAGTTTCTAAGAAGACCAAGTTCCTGCCACTCCAAGGAATATAAGGGAAATACAACTTCCCTTTAGTGCAGTCTACCCCAAAGATGGACTGGATAAAGCCCCAAAGAGCTTTATCCAGACTACTACGTGGGATCCTTCAGGTGATTTTAGAGGGTGTGCAGACCTTTTAAATAATGTTCTTTAAAATACTATGTATTTAAGGGGCTTCGCTGGTGGCGCAGTGGTTGAGAGTCTGCCTGCCGATGCAGGGGACACGGGTTCGTGCCCCGGTCTGGGAAGATCCCACATGCCACAGAGCGGCTGGGTGCATGAGCCATGGCTGCTGAGCCTGTGCGTCCGGAGTCTGTGCTCTGTAACAGGAGAGGCCACAACAGTGAGAGGCCCGCGTACAACAACAACAACAACAACAACAACAACAAAAAAAAATACTATGTATTTAAGAATAAACATAACTGGTAAAATATCTATGTTTAAATATATTTTTATGACAAAAGACAACAGTTTTGCATTTATGCTGATATAAAGTTTCCTTTTAAAATAAATTATTAAAGTGTAATAAGTAAGTTGATTCAAAGAAAGCTGTTAAGTAATCATAGTAGAGGTGGTACCCAGAAACAGTAAAAATTGAGGAGGTGGTATGCAAATGATTGCTCCTTGAGAAGTGCTGTGTGATGAAGCGAACCTGCCTCCTCCCCATTCTGCTACATACGAAAATATTAACACTCATTTTATGGAGTTTACATATATCACACAGTTATAAAATTTTCGTACTGGACAAGACCATGAGATCATCACAGAACAACCCTCCTTGTTTTAGTTAGGTGGATTCTGAGGTCTAGAGATGCTGTGCCTTGATTAAGTGCAGTACGTTCTGGAGGAACTGGGATTTCACCCTGTTAGAGAAAACATTCATATTTTCTGGTGGTCTAGACCCCGAGTAGAAAAGGAATTTAAATTAAGGTATAAAAAATGCTTTATTGGGGCTTCCCTGGTGGCACAGTGGCTGAGAGTCCACCTGCCGATGCAGGGGACACGGGTTCGTGCCCCAGTCCAGGAGGATCCCACATGCCGTGGAGCGGCTGGGCCCGTGAGCCATGGACGCTGGGCCTGCGCGTCCGGAGCCTGTGCTCTGCAGCGGGAGAGGCCACAGCGGTGAGAGGCCCGCGTACCGCAAAAAAAAAAAAAAAAAAAAAAAAAAAAAAGCTTTATTGCTGGGACTTCCCTGGCAGTCCAGTGGTTAGGACTTTACCTTCCAATGCAGGGGGTGTAGGTTCGATTCCTGGTTGGGGAGCTGGGATCCCTCATGCCTTGCGGCCAAAAAACCAAAACATAAAACAGAAGCAATATTGTAACAAATTCAATAAAGACTTTAAAAATGGTTCACATCAAAAAAATCTTTAAAAAAATGCTTTACTGCTTAAAAAAATGCTGAAACAGGGAACTCCCTGGTGGTTCAGTAGTTAGGACTCCATGCTTTCACTGCTGAGGACCCGGGTTCAATCCCTGGTTGGGTAACTAAGATCCCATAAGCTGTGCAGTGCAGCCAAAAAAAAAAAAAAAAAAGGGGGGGCCAAAACAATTACAATACAGGTGTACCTCGTTTTATTTCACTTCACAGATATTGCATTTTTTAACAATTGAAGGTTCATGACAACCTTGTCTTGAGCAAGTCTATTGGCACCATTTTTCCAACAGCATTTGCTCACCTCCTGTCTCTGTGTCATGTTTTGCTAATTCTCACAATTATTTCAAACTTCTTCATTATTATATTTGTTATGGTGATCAGTGGTCTTTGATGTTACTACTATGACTTGCTGAAGGCTCAGACGATGGTTAACATTTTTCATTTTATTTTTTTTGAAATTTTTTGCCAATTGGGTCTTTTAAAAAAAATATTTATTTAGGCTGCACCGGGTCTTAGTTGTGGCATGCAGGATCTATTTCCCCCACCAGGGATCGAACTCGGGCCCCCTGCACTGGGAGCAGAGTCCTAACCACTGGACCACCAGGGAAGTCCCCTGGGTTTGCTGCTTTTTCAGTGACCTGCCCACCTTAGCTCTGGGCCTTGACCCACCGGGTTCCCAGGAGAAATCAGGGACCCTGTTTTGATGGCAGCACCTCTACCGTCATGCCTGGCCTGCAGACTTTGGAGGGCTTTTCAAGAACCCGAGGTCCTCACCAAGGGCTTTCTTGCGGCCTCTGTCCAGTGTGTGTGCTTCGGGGCCACGAGGGGCTCAAGGAACGGGTTGCACCTGATAAATTCATGTCAAGTCCTTGTCTGCCCCAGCCCTTGTAGTCTTTCCTCTGTATTATACCAAGAAATTCCTGGCACCTTAGCTGGGCCATGTTAAGTCCAAGTTTCCAGCAACAAAGGAGCTTCTCACAGACGCAAGCAAACAGTGGGGCCCCGAGTCTCAGGTGCCCATACATACACCGAGTCTCAGGTGTCCAGCTCCCTGGGGGTCGGCTGCCATGGGTACCTGTGAGGGATGCCCCCGCAAGACTTTCCAGTGTGAGTCAGCAATATCTTGGTATTCTTGGGGCGTGAAGCAGGTAGCTGCTTCGGTGGGGTCTTCACGAGTGGGGGCGGGAGGGCTGCCTCAGACAGGGAGCAGGGTTGCTTCTGCTGGGAGGCAAGGCTCAACGGATTATGGGGGTGTCACGATCAGTCCACTCAGCTCTCTCCATCTGACTCTTTCACACTTAAAGCTCTGACCTGGTGAGGCTGAGAATTCAATTTACACTGTAATCCTACAACCCACAGGATAAAACTTGGGGAATGATCTCCAGACACAACAGTCTTGCTACAAGAAACAAGATTTTCTTTTATAGTAGTCCTACACATTTTCTGCTTTTCTGACTCTACCTTGAACAGAGAATTTAAAGCCCCTTGCTTGTCATTTAAAAAAAGGAAATCTTCCCAGTGTGGTCAGAAATCACCAGCCCACCCCACAGTCCTGATTTCCCCCAGGATGTTGCTTTGCAGCTGCTTGGGCTCCCAGAACCTGGCTTTCAGGAAACACTTCCTTCCAGGTCATCACAGAAAAGTGTGTGGCTGCAGCATGTCTCCACCACCCGCGTCCAATTTGCCACAGACTGTGTTAGTCTCCCTGGCTGCCATGACAAATTACCACGGGCTGGCCACTCAGACAACAGAAACTTATTGTCTCACAGTCTGCAGGTTGGAAGTCTGAGATCAAGGTGTCGGCAGGGCCGGCTCGCTCTGAGGCTGTGAGGGGGACTCTGTCCCAGCTTCTCTCCCCGCTTCTGGTGGTTTGCCAGCAAGGCCTGGCATGTGGAAGCATCACCTGGCCTCTGCCTCCATCTTCACGTAGCCTCCTACCTGTGTCCAGATTTCCCCTTTTCATAAGGACTCCAGTCATGTTGGATCAGGGCCGACCTGAATGACTTCCTTTTAACTTGATCACCTCTGTAGAGACCGTCTCCCTAAATAAGGGCATATTCTGAGCTATTGGGGGTTAGGACTCCAACATCTGAATTTTGGGGGGACACAGTTCAGTCCATAACACAATAATGAGATCATCGCTGCGCACAACCAGTTCTGGGTTTCCGTCTTCGAAGGTCTCTGTCCTGGACTGACTTCTGGCACTAACTATGCATCAAGCAGGAAGATGTTTATTACAGAGATTATTACAGAGATTCAGCCCTTCAAAACCAGGGTTTCAGGAATGAAGGTCAGGGGTCCCATCACTGGATCCTGGGGGCGTGGGAGCTTTCGTAGACTCGAAAGGAAAGGCTCGGCACAGTGACCCCCTGCCTCACAAACACACCTGCCAAGGCCCCAGTTGGCCGCCCCTACACCTCTTCCACCATCCACAGCTCGGATGGAACACTTAGTACCAGAGGAAATTAACCTGGAATCCTGATGGGAGGCCTTCCAGGGAAGGTACAACGGGATGGCCCTTACCTGACTCGCAGACTGGGGCAAGCAGGTGGAGTGCAAGTGCGGCCGCGCGGGCCGGTTTGCTCACAGGTGTAGCTGACAGGGCCTTGCGGGCCGGGGTGGCGGGCCAAGGAGCACATGGCAGGACTTGAACCTCCACCAACTGAGGCCGCCTTGGGTGACCAGCGCGGGAGGCCATCCGGGACCTCCTGCCCCTCATCGTTCCTCGGCCTTCATCCTCCGTCCACCTTCTCTGCCCACCTCTCAGCCTCCGCTGGGTGCCCACCTTCCCAGGCCTCCAGGGTTCACTCCCAGACAAGGGCTCTGATTGGTTCTCTCCAGGCCAATCAGCTGTGGCCTTGCGGGCGTCATGCCTTCACCTGAGCCAATCCGCAGATGGGTGGGCGGGTGCTCGCGGGCAGAGAGGAGGGAATTTCCTCCAAAATAGGCGCTCTTCGAGGCCACGAAACGCCAGCGATTCTGGGACAAGCCCAACATGAGAATGTGGGTCATGCCGATGCCTGGTCGGGCCAGGACACCCCAGGGAGGACGAGCTGGGGGGTTGGCCGGGGGTGAACGTGCAGCATGTTAAAAACTGTCAGGGTCCTGGTCAGGGGTCCCCAGGGTCAGGGGTCCTGGGGGGTCAGACTAAGGAGGCGGTGGGTGACAGCAGCAGAGAACGCGGGGTGAGCCAAGGAATCTTTTGGAAGAAGTCGGAAGAATCCAGGCCAAGTCCCAGACATTGGGTATGAGCCCAGGAAATAGTGCTGAAGACACAGATGAGGTGTTGGCGGGACCAGCTGCATGGACGCTACGTGGGCACAGAGGATGGGGCAGCCCCGGGTGCGGGCCGGTGGGAGTTCCCAGGTGGGCGTCCTGGGAGGGGGGACGTCCTGGGGAAGGGCGGAGCTCAGAGAGGCCGCGGGGAGAGGGACTGCAGGGGAAGGCCCTGCCTGCTGGTGACCCTCGAGGGACCCATGAGTGGGGACGCTGGGCCGCAGCGGTTCAAGGGTTGAGACACATCTTTTGAGGGCTTGAGAGCAGAAGAAACGCGGGGCCTCGGGGAGGGGTGCAGGGCCGCAGGGGCGTCCACCTTCCTTCCTGGAAGTGTAGCGCAGGACGCTCAGCCGGGCTGCGGGAGGGCAAAGGCTAGCCCCGCAGCGGCCACGCGGTGGCGCTGCAGGACAGCCGGGCGGCCGCGGGACAACACCAGGGCCTGGGATGTGGGCCGGCTCCCCGCAAGGCGGTACGGATACCCGTCCCCCAGCACTCCGCATCGCAGCACTGGGCACCTCAGCACTCCCACACCTAGAACCCCGCACCTCGCACCCCACACCGGGCACCCACCCCCGGACACAGGCCATCTGGTACCCCAGCACCTGGCACCCCTCACCTCGGCATCTCGGACACTGTGCCCCGTGGGGAGAGCACCCCCACATCCCAGCACTCTGCACCGGTCCCAACACACCAGCCACCTGGCACCCCAGCATCTGGCATCCCACACCCAGCATCGTAGCGCCCTGGCATCCCTGCACTACAGCACCCAGCACCAACAGGCAGCGACCCCTGCAGGGCTTTCAGGAAGGTGGGTCCAAGAAGAACAGATGGGGTTGAGGGAGGATCTGCCATGGGTCTGCCCTAGCTGGGAGAAGCTGGGAGAAGCCACGTCCTTTGAGGTGTTCTGCAGATACTGAAACCCCCACCAGGTGGAAGAAGTTAACTGTATGCTGCCCACAAGCATGGAGACCCCAGAACGAACGATTGGAACCAGAAGGTTGATGATGTTTACTCCCAATTACCTCACCTCCAACCAATCAGAAGAATGTTCACGTGCTGATCACCCCCTGCCCCCCCCACCCCCGCCCCGTCTTTAAAAACTTTTCCCTGAAAGCCTTCAGGGAGTTTGGGCCTTTTAAGCACTAGCTGTCTGGACTCCTTGCTTAGTGCCTACAATCAGTGCTGCGCTCCTTCACCACAACCTGGTGTCAATAGACTGGCTTTACTGTGTGTGGGCAACAGAGCCAAGTTTAGTTCCATAACACATCTTCTTTGGAGAAATGTCTGTTCAAGTCCTTTGCCCAGTTTTGAATTGAGTTGTTTGTTTTTCAGTTGGTGAGTTGTGAGAGCTCTTTATGCGTTCTGGATATTAAACCCTTATCAGATATATGATTTGCAAATATTTTCTCTGTAGGTTATTTTCTTTCACATTCTTTTTTTTTTCACATTCTTGATGCATGAAATTGTTTCACTTATATGAAGTCCAGTTTATCTGGTTTTTGTGTTGTGCTTCTGGTGTAAAATCTAAGAATCCATTGCCAAACCCAAGGTCATGAAAATTTACCCCCATGTTTTTTTCTTAGGAGTTTTATAGTTTTAGCTCCTATATTTACGTCATTGATCCATTGTGAGTTAGTTTTCGAATATGGTGTGAGGTAAGGGCCCACCTTTTGTGTGTGAATATTCAGTTGTCCCAGCACCATTTATTAAAGGACTATTCTTTCCCCAGTGAATGGCTTTGTCACCCTTTTTGAGAACCAGTTGCCTGTAGGGAACTCCACGTGGTTCTGCCTGGGCTTTGGTGATGCTTGTTGCTGGCGGCTGCCACCTTCCCTGTGGAACTAGGGCTGCTGTCCAGTGTGGCCGGGCTCTCTCACAGCACAGCCCCCAGGCCACTCCTCCTGCAGGGCAGGGCACAGTGGGTGCTGCTGACAAGCTCTGGACCGGGGCCCCTCCCTCCTCACCCCAGTCCCTCCCCCGCAGTTGGGGGGGCCTCTCTGGGAGCTCCCCTGTCTTGTCTCCTGTGTGGAGAGGCACTGGGCAGGCTCTGCTGGACCAGAACCTGTGTCCCCCGGGTGTCTGCCCCACACTCAGGCAGTGGCTTGTCCCCTCAGCTCCTCTTTCACGGCCTCTCCTCCTTCACACAGCAGCAACGTCTGGGTCGGTGTATCGGATGCCTCACCCGGATTTCTGATCCTCAGCCACTTGTCCCAGCTGCACACTTTCAGGCCGTGTGGACGTGGGGCTGCGGCTTCCTGTGCTGGCCCCTGGCTCCCTCCCTGCACATCAGCCCTGGGGACCAGGGGGGCTGGCGGGTGGGTGGGTGTCTCAGGATGTGCCTGCTGGCTGGGGAGAGGGGTGGGGACATGAAGCCCACCTCCCACCATCGGAAAAAGTCCCGGCCCCACCAGGTGGAGGCAAAGGAGACCTTTGCTCCAAGACGCAGATCCAGGGGCTGCAATCAACCTGCCAGGGTGTCTCTTCCACCTGATGCTGCTGAGGAGAAATTGGTGGAAACCAACTAGCTCAGGGGCTGACAACAGCCCAATTCGATCTCTCCCCGAAGCCCCATCCTGACCCTCGAGGCCGGGCCACCTTCCAGGACCACAGGGCTCGGGAGGGGTCTCTGCCCTCCCCACCCAGCCTGGGTCTCCCACATCCTCCCCCACTTGCTTCTGGTCCTATGAGACTCGGCCTCAGAGCCACCTTGTCCGTGCCTGCACCCCATGCTTTCGCCAGAGTCCCTGTCCCCACCCACCAAGCGCCACTGTCCCCCCTGTCCAGCACATGGCAGGGGCTGTGCCGAATTGGCCCCTCCAGACGGGGCGCTGGGGCAGGGCTGCAGGGAGTTAGGGGGGTTCAGACTTCAGCCTGAGTTTAGAGGACACAACTGGGCACATACCAGCTGCCATCCTCTCTCTGGTCCCCCTCTTCCTTCACCTGTTCTGGTCGTACCCCATCTTCACCTGCCCCAGGCTGTGAGGCACTGGCCACTTTTGGGGGCACATGGGCCTCCAACGAGCTGTGCAACTGAACCTGAGAAACAGAACAAACTTGAGAGGTCAACCCCTCTGACCCCTTCCCAGAGGAACACCTGCAGAAATTCCAGGAACAAGATAGTGGCCGGCCAGCCTCATGGCACCCCCAGCCCTTGTCTGTAATCACCTTCTCCCAAACTCCCTCTGCCGGCCCCACATCCTGAGACTGGAATCACCACCGCCCGCCTGCACGCGCATGTGTGTCTGCGTGTTGGCCGTGGGGAACACGTCTTTGCCGGGAATTCTTGGCCCCTCCTGTGTGTGGAAGCACAGCGTCAGCACCGGCAGCAGGACCAGGCTGTGGCCACGTGTCAGGTGGTCCTGTGCCGAAAGCTGCTGAGCCAGGAGGGACCTTCCTGGTTCCAAGTGACCCACAGAGCAGAGCCTTGCCGAGCTGGATGACCTCATGAGACGCCACTTCCCTGCCCACTCTCTCCTCGGCTGGATGGCTGTCTCTGCACAGCTGCCCCATACAGTTGTCCCTAGCTCCTGGCCTGCAGGCCGACACTGGTCATTTGGTGCAGCTGGGCTCTCTTTTCCGGCCCTTCACCGCGGCTGTGCGGCCGAGTGGAGGGTGTGGGCCTGGGCCTGGCCTGGCGCCCTCCTGTGGTAGCTACTTCCACGTGCCCATCTTTCATTTTTATGAGCACTTGGTTTGTACTCAAGTGCTGGTGACAGAATAACTGATGCTAATGGGAAAAATATTACTCTCTCCACTGAAGCGTGTCGGGTGCAGCTGAGTAAATGCTGGGTATCCTTCTTGTTTAAAACAAACCATAATTTAATTCAGGAGTTCCAGCTGCTCAGAACCTGGGTTTCTATGGCAACAGCTCCCCTCCCCACCTTGGAGCAGGCGCTGTGCTGGGGAATCCACCCACTTCCCGGCAGCCTCCCTCATGCGCCAGGCCTGGGGGCCTCCCCAGGGATGTGGGGGCAGCTGGCCCTGCACGGATGGCTCTGGAGAGCAGGGGCCATGGCCTGATGCCCTTTTCCCAGTCCTCTCCTGGCACTGAGAACAGGGATTGACGTCTTCCTTCCCATCTCAGCGTCCATCCACCTCCTCTTGGCCAGCCCCCGCCCCTCGGCCTTTGGGGGCTCTGCTTGGTGGGGGACTTGTAGACAGAGAGAGTGGTCAGCAGAATGAAGTCTCCCAAAGGGGCCCACATCCTAATCCTGGGAGCTGGGACCTTGTTAGGTCACGTGACAAAGGGGATTAAGGTTGCCAATCGGTGACTCGTGTGGGGAGAATCGTGGATTATCCTGTGGGGCCATGTCATCACAGGGTCCTTGAAAGAGTGAGGGGGCAGAGTCTGAGTCAGAGTGATGCCCTATGAGAAAGACTTCACCAGCACCGCCGGCTCTGAAGGAAGAGGAAGGGGCCACAAGCCAAGGGATGAGGGCAGATTCTAGAAGCTGGAAAAGGGGGAAGAGGGATTCTCTTCTGGAAGCTGCGGAAGGAACCTTGCTGACTCCTGGTTTTAGGTCCAGCGTGGGGCTCTCCAGGATCGGGAGGGTAAGTCTGTCCTGGCTAACACGTTTGGAGTGATTTGCTACAGCAGTCATGGGGGCTGACATGGGGGCTTCATTGGTCTGGGACCAGGGGCCGGGTGGCCCGCCTCCTTCCCAAGTCCTGGCCCCTTTCTTCCCCCTGTGCCCCCGGCAACTCAGTCCCTTGTCACAGCCTACCTGGTCTCCCCTGGGGCCCGCCCCTTGTCCTTGGTCAGGTCGGCCCCGTCTAGCCCAGTGAACCCCGTTCACTTCCGGTCGCCCCTTCAGCCCCACTGTACATGGCTGGTACCCGATGCCACCTGCCTCCCCGCCCACCACAACCCCTTTGCGGAGCGAAGGTCTTTCTCCGGGCCTTGAGGTCAGGATGCCTGGCTGGGATGCAGGTTCCTGCCACCACCCAATGGGTGTGGCTTTGGGTGAGTTACTTAACGCCTGGGCCCCATTTCCTGTCACGGGGGCAGCAAGAGCCGGTGCCCAAGCCGTCTCCAGTGGGACCCACATCTCAGTGGGACCCCTGAGATGTGAGGTGTGCTTGAGGGGCCGGGACCCCACGGGCCTGTTGACCGCATCTGTGGGAACATCCCCACCCAACCTCAGGAAGTGTCTAGGGATGGCAAGGCCTGCGGAGCCACAGGGTCCCGTCTAGAATCAGGAGCCATTTGGAGCAGGGGGGCCCTGCAGGAGATGACGTTCCAGCCCCCAAAGGGGGGACGACCCTGGACCACCAGGTGGGCCTGAGGAGTCACGCGCTGACAGTGGAAGACCTTTTAGGCTGGGGTCAGAGGGGATGCTGGCTGAGGGTGGAGTTGCGGTCCCCGAGCCATGGGATGGGCGTGGGAAGGCAGATGCCCAGAATAGAGCGGACGCAGGCTCCTGGCCTCTAACTGCAGGTGGTAAATAAGAGACACAAGAAGTGGCAGCAGGAATCCCTCTGGGAGCCTGGGCTCACAGGTAGAGTGGGGTGACCCCACATTTAAAAGGCACCCCAAGTGCCTTTTCTTGGACCAACTGTCCAAGCCACAGGGCTGGGGCTGTGCCTAAGGGGAACGAGGGCCGAGAACCACCTGCTTGGTGCCTGGAGTCCCCGAGGGCACAGAGGACTTGCCTTAAAAGACAGAGCCTCCAGCCAACCCTCTGCATATTTATCTTTTATTAACAGTTTATCGCTCTTACTCTCGTATTACAATTCCATGTTTCATCAAAGTCTTTCAATTCTCATTTTGGTAAAATAAATAGAGATAAATGAACCCTTAGGTCACGCTCTCTCGAGACTCTGTAACTTCATGATTGAATTTTCGCATCAGACCTGTGAAGACAGCCCCTCTGCGGGGCCTCTGCGCTTGGCCAGGGGATGGTTTTGTCTCAAAACAAACAGAACCGCATATGAGCTCAAAATCTGGAGTGGAACCGCTCCGTGAATTGGCTGTGGGTAGTCAACTCTGCATCTGTGGGTGGAGCTCAGCTTCTGGAAGGTTCCCAAGTCGCCGTCTGGAGCGCCGGGTGGAGGTGACCGGCTGTGTGCGGGGGAGCTGAGCTTTCTGCGGTCTCCCCGACCCCACGCTGCTCGCTTGCCCAGAACATGGCGGACGCTGTCCTGGAACTTTCTCAGGGGAGCAGGCATGGCCTATGGGCTGCAGAAGGGCTGTTCCCCTTGCCCAGCCCTGCGCCCCGCCAAGCCCACCCACATCCACAGCATGGCTCTCCCTCACATTCTCACTATTATTGGCCTCTTATTGGCAGAAGTAGCTAAGCCAGCTCATCCCTCTATTTCTGAATAATCCTGATTCCCAAGGAAAATGGAAAAAATGCTTTTCAAAATATCATTGTGGCTGCGTCTCGTGTTCCAGGTGTGGCTGCTCAGCGCGCCGTCCCAGACGCGTGTGCATGGACATATGTGAAGCTGCTGCCCTCCCGGGAGCTCTCCTGTGTCCCTCGCAAGCATGAGCTGCACCCCTTTGTGTGGGGACAGAGGGCTGGGGTGGCACCGTTCACCCCGATACTCTTGGGGCTTGGTGGCCCCTCCATGTGTGCTCGTGTGATGCGTGTGGGGTGCAGGTGGGGAGGCCACGGTTCCCACACCTGCTGGGGAAGAGCAGCACTTGAGAGAAACAAGCTCTGTGGCCCACGGGACCTGTCTCTCCTTCCAAACCAGGGCCCCTCCTGCTGACAGACCTGCAGCAAGAACAGCTGACACTCAGACGGAAGTCCTGCCTGCGGGGAGGGTGGCTGTGTGGGGAGGGGCACGCTCGGCCTCGCCGTTTGGCCGGATGGGCCCGGGGTGAGGACCCAGTGGGTGGCAGGCCGCCTCCATCTGTCCTTCACTCCATCTCAAGCTCATCCAGTGCGCTCAGACCATCCCCAGGAGGACACCCGGGGGTGGGGGGGAGGAGGCACGGCGCGCAGCCCCGGGAGGCTGGCTTCCGTCTGGAGCCTTTGTGGACTAATGCATCACTCGGAAAACAAAACAAGTGTTTCCCCCTTAAAAACCTCAGAAGAAAACAGGACGGGAAGGGGACTGGGATGTACAGCTACTGTGTCCTCAGGCCAGGAGCTGTGTTTCATCAGAGCAGCAACCATCACACCGAGGACTCCAGCAGAGCCCCCTTCTCTGGGCTCCTGGGCGTGACAGCGAAGACAGACAGACAGACAGTGCGGGCCCTCTCGAGCCCTCAGCAGCCAGGTCAGGCAGGTGCTCAGGGCAGTGCGGTGGGTCCACTATGTACATGGCGGCCTGTGGGGAGGGGCCGCTATCTGACGCGCTTCTCCACCGAGTACACGGAGATGTAGTAGTCGTTGCTGCCCACGGCCAGGTGAGGCTGCAGGAGGGAGCAGAGAGCAGGCAGTGAGCATCCAGGGGGGTGCCGGCCGGGCCTTGACACCCCAACTCCGCCCACGAGGCAGGCGCGGGAACGAGGGCCCATCGGCTGCGGCTTCTGCAGAGATGCATCATCTCCTCCCTGTCACAGGGAATCCGCACACTCCCCATGCCTCCCACACTTGTTTTTTCAGGATGGCCTCCCAGGGACAGCTCTGGGAGACTGATGTCGTGCGTTTAGGCAGAGAGCCACACGCCGGGCTCCCAGGGAGCCTCATGCTGCACGAAGGCAGGTTGGCAGAATCCTAATTTAAAACACAGCAGCCCCCAACCACATGGCCGACTGTAACGAAGGACGGTGCTGTCAGCCGGGTCACAGGGGTCTGGGCTGCTCCTACCCCAGTGGGCTTTACAGGGGGAGGTTTCTCCAGGACTGGGGTCTGTGTAGGGGCCGAAGGGGTCAGAAAGGGCGGGGCTACTTCACATCTGCTTTGATTGACAGGGAATTTGGTGCTGCTTCTATAGTGAGTGCAGTCTGGGGGCTACGGCCCCTGGAGACCCTGGGCCACACTGTGGTGTGGGGAGGGGCCTGGCTGCAGCACCCCTCCTGCTGCTGCTGCTAGCCTCCCGCCCGTCCTCCTCGCCTCCCGCGGGGACACAGACCCAGTGCGGGTGGAAAGCCAGGCAGCTGATGGCGCCGACTCGCTGGCCCATGAAGCCGTCGTAGTACTTGATGTGGTTGATCAGATCTCCGCTGCCATTGTAGATGGCGGTGAACTGGTTCATGGAGCCACTGCACACGAGAAGGCCTGGCAGTCAGCGTGGGGAGGCGGGCGTGTCCACAAGGAGATGGGGCTCCTCTCTGGTCACCCCCACGAGAGGACTTGGGCCTCAAGGGCCGGGAGGCCAGGCAGGTGAGGAGCAGCAAAGGGGCCGCACACTCAGTCCCTCCACCCAGCTCTCCTCCACAGGTGTGGGGGCGGGCAGTAGTGCCTGCTGTTTACACAGGGCCCCGGGAGTTGGTCAGGCAGGGCGGGGAGAGAGAAGAGGGCCGGCACCTACCACGCGATCAGGTTTGCCTGGGGGTGGATGTCAAGGGCCGTCAGCCCCTTAATGATCTGCAGGACGTTCACGGACTCCGGCATCCGAGGGTCGAAGAAGCGCACGTCCCCGTTGACGCTGCCAAGAGGGTGTTGTGGTGATGCTGGGCGGGCCTACCGGCCCCAGGACGGGCCATGTGTGGTCAGGGGCCGTCCACACGTGCAGCTCAAGGCCATGGTTCCCTGGACCCTCAGAGTGTCCAGGGAGGCCCCTGGATGGCACATGGGCCCACCCCACCGACCCTGGCAGCCAGGCCTGCCGCCGAGCCCCTTGGACCCCTCCCCAGAGCCAGAAAGGGCCCAGCTGCCGAGGCACGAAGCAGCGGTGAGCAAAGACACAGGGGAGGCTGTGAGTTATTCATTTCCGGCCAGAGATTAGATTTTGTGCAGCTGGGGATGCGGCGACGGGCGGGAGGTGAGGACAGTAGGCCACCTCTTCCCTGCCCTGGGCCTGGCGGACATCGTTTTGAGAGCTATGTTCTGTTTTCACGTTACAAACAAGGGAAGAGCATCTCTTTGAAGAAATGGTGGCTTTGTGACAGTAAATTACATTTTCTGTCCCTTTAACGGGCAAATAAATATGCGCTGCTCTCAGCACAGGATTTACCGGCAGCAGGAATGGACTTACGGGCAGACAACGGATCCGCACAGTGATACTGGCCCACGCCAGGCAGATGCCGCTGTTGCGGGGAGGCTTTGCCCAGCCGCCTTGCCACCCCGTCCCCTGCCGCTGCAAGTCACCCACAGGCAAAGTTCTCCAGTGGGAGGACCTGCTGTCCCCACCCTTGTGCCGGCTCTGACCTTTCTGGCCTGTCCCAGAGCAGAAGTTAATTACTACCCTGAAATGCCATCATTTCCCAGCTGTTTAAATATCAAGGACATATTTTAGATGGAGGGAAAATAATGTTTTTACAGCAAAATGTCTCATGAATATTCCATGCTCATTACCTGACGCTCATGATGTGGCCCTCAGGGTGCTTCTGGAGGTAGGCCTTCACCACCCAGGCCGTGTGCTCCCGGTATGTCATGACGCGGCTGGAGGGGAGGAAGGTGGGGTCAGGGCCCGGTGACAACTGTGGGTGTCCCTGATGCTCCGAGGCATCAGGATGGGAGGCAGGGTGGACTTCGTTTTGAGCAGAGGGAACAGAGCATTTATTTAAAGCGTCCGGGGTCCGCCGGTGCTGCGAGATCTGCCCTCACCCTCTTGTGTTCACTGTGAGTGACTGAACCCCCCAGGTACGCCCCTCCCTGGGGGCCTCCCAAACACCTTGGGCCACGCTGGGACCTCCGGAGGCAGGGTGGCTGTCATGCCCTCCTGGGGCCTGGGCACCGCCAGCCCCCCTACCAGGACTTCACACTGGCATCTCCCTGTGGGTTTGAGGGTCAAGACCAAGAACCCCAGACTCTAAGGCTGTCGAAATGGAGGGACACAGGGGCTTTCCTGGAGGCCTGGTGAGGGTCTTTGACAGGGAGTACGGGACTGGGATGCGTGTGCTGGGGAGGTGGGGGCAGAGTGTGACATCTGGGAAGGCATCCAGGACTCAGGTCACACCCAGCACACATAAGTCTCGGTGCCTGGGGATGCACAGGAGACCCCACGTCTCTGTCCTCAGACCTTGGGCCGAAGAGGGGGCTCTGGAGACCCCAGCCCCTCCCTCACGGCCGTTCTGTGACCCTCGGGTCTTCTTGGGTTGGTTTGCCAGTTAACTGCCTGCCTAGAGAGGCTTCTTAAAATAACAGTTTGACTGAGATTTGATTCACATACTGTAAGACTCTCCCTTTAAAAGCACATATTCAGTGACTTTCGCACATCCTTACAGCTATGCGCCCATCACACATCTAATTTTAGAACATTTTCATCACCCCAAAAAGAAACCCTGCTCCCCCACCTCCACGATGGCTGCTTTTGGTGGGTAGTGTGGGCTTTCAGTGGGCACCCTCCCATAGAGACCCGCAGGGAACATGCAAGCCAGGGGCTGCCTGGGCCCACTCGCCATCCAAGCCTCAGGCCCAAATTCCCGCCACAGTCTGGCTGACGCCTCTGCTGCCTGCCTGGGTCCTGTACTGACTCCCCCGACTGCTCCTGGCCCTGCAACCTCACAGCTGCACTCTCTTCCGGCTGGGGTCACTGATGGTGCTCGCCTGCTCTCAGGCCCAGCTCAGTCCTGTCCCCTCGTCCCCTCCCACGAGGGCTCCTTTAGCTCCTGTGGCTGCACATGGGCCCACCTGCTGCTTCCCATTCAAAGGCCAGGCCTGTTTTCAGGGACAAGGTGGGTGTTCAGTAAACATCACCCGGGAGCCCGCGACGGCTGGGCCTGGGTTCCAGCGTTGCTCTGCCATTTACCATCCGTGTGTGACTGGCGTCTGGACCTCCACGCTCACCGGCTCACACAGGGCACGGCGCTGGGCCCCACCTGCGCCTCAGCCCAGGGCTGAGGGCCAGTGCCCAGAAAAGCCGTGACAATGCATGTGGCCCAGCGTGTCCCTGACGCCATCTTCTTGGCTATTCTTGAGTTCAACCCGGGAGGCGGTAGCCTTCTCTATGTTCAGGTGGGAATGGAGCCCAGGAGGGCAGCGCCTTGCTGGGACCTCCCGACCCCCAAACCTGTGTTCCAAACAGCCCATCCACGGCTGGTGGGAAGCCGTGCTCCTCCACACGCTGGGGGATGTGGCTCTGCGGGGAGTGCCCAGCTGGCTCTGGGGGCTGGCTCTGTCTGGCAGAGGGAGGGGAAGGCGTAGCCCAATTACCATTCGCTGAGCGCCATCCTCCTGTCGTAGACGCGGATGGAGCCGTCGCCGAGCCCAGCCACGATGAGGGAGCGGTGGGAGTCGCAGGACAGGCTCGTCACGCAGCTGTCGGCACCTGTGGGGATGTCCTAGGGCCGACACAGACCCCGTGAGGCACCCTGGCATCAGGCCCCCCACCCCACCCCCACTAGCTGCTGGATCCCTTTTACAGCCACCGTGGGTGCGTTTGTCACCCTGGCGTGGAGCTGCTGCCTTTCTCTCCACCGGGGAAGCTGTCAAGGCCTGAGGAGCTGGGCCCCAGAGGGAGTCAGGCTCCATCTGCTTGAGTGACAGCCCGGGCACCCGAGGCCCGCAGCCAGGAAGGCAGGGCAGCAAACACCTCTGCGCCCATTGAACTTTCCAAAGTCTCCCTCTCTCCTAAGAAGGAAGACGAAACATATATCGGCAGGAGGAATCATCGTCGGCTCCCTCTTAAAACTCCTAATTAGTTCAGGGAAGGGTCTAGGGGGAGTCCTGCCGCCCATAAACCATCTCCTCGCCTCTCCTCCTGGCAGCTGTAAACGCTGGAGAAGGGAAGGAGGCGTGATAAATGCGCGGCAGGAAAGAGCAGGAAACAGGAAATGGGCCCCCAGACGGGGAAAAGTGCTTTTCCAATCAGAAAAGTTTTTGCTGCTCTCAGGCACACACAAGGAAGAAATCCAACACGGATGGAAACCGAATCATCGTATCCCTTTAAAAGGTGGGAGGCAGCCTGACTTGGCCCCGCTTCCCCTGCCCCCCCCACCCCGAAGACACCACCTGCTCAGAGTACTTGTGGCGGGGTGGGGTGGGGGCGCTCAAGGACCCTCATTCTCAGCCCTCGACCTCGAGGGCAATCGGAGCTGGGAAGGACGGCAGGGTCTGCGCCCACTGGCCCGCCTCGCCCCCAGGGAGGCCCCATGAGGGACGGTGTGCTTACCTGCACCTTCATCTCACGATCCGTGTCCCAGATCCGGACGATACGCACATCTCCCGAGCTCATGAGGAGCCCGGTCTCCTGTTCCCAGTCCACCACCATCCCAGCTCCTGGAGAGACACAGACGGGCACCGGTGTCACCGAGGGAGCCTGTTCTGGGCAACAGCTCAAGCAGTCGGTGCCAACCCATAGGGTGGGTCCCCAACCTCATGCAAGCTTGAGGTCGGGGTGACAATTCAGAGCCTTCTCTATATCTCTGCTGTACCCAGGCATCTACCAGAGAGACAGCAGGATCTTAGGACTGTTTGTCCAAGATGCCCACCTTCCAGGACACCTGGGCATGATCGGCAGGTCTGGAGACTTTAGAATGGGTGTCAGAGGCACAGAGATGTGAGTCTCCTGGGTCCCGCAGTCCCCTGGGGGTGAACAGCTTTGCAGCTGCCCCTCACGGAGGCAGGGGGCTGACCACAGACGGTCAGTGGTGAATGAATCGAGGACTGCCCTTCCCTACACTGGACTGGGCGGGGGGGCGAATGCCTTCAGCATCCCTAAGGGCAGCACTGACCTCACAGGAGGGACTATAAGATTTAAGATGTTTAATTATAATATTTCAAACACACAGAAAAAACACAACAGAAACCCCTGTACCCACCACCCAGATCTAAGAGCTGCTAATATCTTATCATTTTTGCTCTTTTTTTTGTTCTTGAAGTGAAATTTAAGACAGTGAAAGCCTCACTTGCCTGTCCTGTCCGCAGACAAATCACCCACAGGCCTTGGGCGCCCTCCTAGGCTGGCCCCCGTGCACTCCCCTGTAGGGGCACGTGTCCAAAACCATGAACCACATCTCCCACATTTCAAAAACGTCGCCAATTTCAAACGGGGGTATATTTTCCAGCAATTTGCGTTTTTCCAGTAAGGTTACGTTTTGAGGGTTTATCCAACCCAACGGATGCAGATCTGGTTAATTAGTACTGAACTTCTGGGTAACACGCCTTTGGAGAACGAGCCCATCACTTCCACGATTCCCTGCCTGTAAACCACGCCACACTGACGTTTCCACACGCCCTTGCACAAGGAAGTGGCAGCACCGGGAAGGGGACATATCCCTGTGCGTTCCACTTCCCCAGGCGAGGCCGTTTCACTCCCAGAGTGGATGCTGGTCTGTAGTCTCATCAGAAATGGACACAAGGTGTGATTTCCCCAAATCCTGGTCGATGTTGGTGTGTGCAGCCTGTATGTTTTAATATACATTCTGACACTGATGGTTTAGCTCATATATTGCAAATATCCTCTCCTATTCTGTCACTGACATTATAACTTTGTTTATGTCTTCTTTTGGTCATACTGAGGTCTGAAGTGAAGTCATCAAGCTTTTTTATACATTTGTCTCTGCTTTTTGTGGCAGCAGCTCCTGTGTTTGCCTCTGTGGTTTCCCCTTCTCTCTGTGGGTGCCCACTTTTCTCCTGACTTCCTGAGTTGGACAATGTGACCTTCACTTGTTCTTTTCTGATATGCCCCTTTCAGGCTATGGAGTTCCCGCCAAGTGCCCGATCTCTCTCCCGAACTCCAGACTCTCATCTGTATGTGTCACTTCAGGTTCCTGCTTGGATCTGAGCCCCTCAACCCTCACTCCAGAGACCCCCCATGGCTTCCCATTCTGCCCTGGCCCCTGCAAGGTTCGAGCTCCAAAAGTGACCAGGCTGGTCCTCTTAACTGACAGTGGGCCCTGTGCCTGGAACGCCCCTCTCCTGACGTCCATGCAGCCCCTCCAAATCGTGCTCATTCACCTCCTCGACCATGTGAGGCTACGACTCACCCTGTTCCGTCTTCTACCTGTTCCAGATGTGTCACCTGGCACACCCCCTCCCGTCCTCCCTGTTTTGCTGGCGGCTGCCATGTCTACCCTGCAGAATGTCAGCTCCACACAACAAATGGACGAGCCTTTGTTTCACCTTTTAGAATGCAGTCTCCCCACTGCAACGCCCCTGACCCCAGGCAGGAGAATACACCCTAATGTGCCAGAAAGGCATCTACTGGTGACAAGGCTGCAGGCGAGGCCTCTCACCTATCACCACGATCAGAACTGGTAGGGGAGAGGGCAGGGCATGTGGCCCCCACTTCTGTCCGGGACAGCCCAGTCACACTGACCAGTCAGCCCACAAGCAGAGCCTGAAACCACGCCACCTGCTTCCCCTCACCATGTGCCCGGTGTTCATGGTGTGAATGAATCGCAGAGGACGCGCCCACCCACGACCTGACTTGGGGTGCCAGGCCACTGCAGAGGCTCACAGACTCCTGTATCCATGGACCACTGATGGGGTGGCCTGTGTTCTCGGGCATCCTTAACTGCACTTGGAGCTCTGTGTCAGCCCCATGGGGCTTTCAGGAGCCGTGTAATTAAGGAGTGGTCCTCCGATGAGAGCATGTGGCCAGGTGACATCTGGGATGCTCTGGGGTCACGGGAACAAGCTGGGGAGGGTCTGGGGGGACCACAGAAGGACCGGGAGGGGGGTCTCAGCCCCAGGCCCATGCAGGAAGCAGAGAGGAGGCCGCGGCCACTCCCAATGGGATAAGAAGCCTGACCTGGCCTCCAAATGAAGTGGTGGTGGCTTCCTTCTTGCTGAGTCTCCTTCATGATGGATTCAGAGCCAGTGGGGGCCCGCCCTGCATTAGTGCCCACCCAAGTGACCTCATTTCAACTGAATCCTTCTCTCAAATACAGTCACCCTCTGAGTGCTGGGGCCGAGGACTCCACCACGTGAATTTGGGGAGACACAGCTCCCACACAGGGCCCCAGCGTCTCCATCTGCACTGGAGGCTCTGGAAGGTGTGCCCATGTGGCCGTCAGAGGACCTGGGGACGTGCATCACGTGAGCTCTGAGTCCTGTTTTAAATC